>NC_062296.1:16898688-18358033 GCF_902655055.1 Lutra lutra
AAGACCATTGAATTAGAGTCTAGAGCTCAAGAGGAGATGTCAAAAGGGTAGATAGAAACAGCTTATGGATACTGTTTAAAGCCATGGGATTGTATGAGCTAGAAAAGAGGGCTAAGGACTTTAACATTTAGAGGTCAAGCAGAGAAGGGTAAGGTAGCAAAAGAGACAGAAGAAATGGCCGGCAAGATAGGAGTAAAATGAAGAATTTATCCTACTGAGATGATTGAACAAGTATGTAGAGATATACATGTACAGGTATACTCATCACATTATATTTTTATAATAGCAGAAATTAGAAATGAATATCTGTAGAGAGATGATTAAATAAATTGTGGTGGATATATCCTCTAGAATATACTAGGCAGACATTAAAAGGATGACATAAATCAGTACTCATTGACGTATCGGGAGGCATATGACCCATTTTTCCACACAAGAGCAGGTTACAAAGTAGCATATATAGTATCTGCCCATTAATGTAAAATTGTATGTGTGAATGTGTTTGTGTGTGTGTGTAAATAGGGACACATGCGTAGTTTTGTTTTTCTGCTTTGTTTACTGATCATCTCATGTGTCTAAAATAGTGTTTTAGCAGGTAGCAGGCACTAATAAATGTTTTTTTTTTTTGAAAGAATGAATGAACAAATGAATATTGAAAAATGCTCCCCAAAATGTTCGAGTGGTCATCTCCAGGTCTTGTGATTAAGGGCATATTATTTTCCTTTCTTTTACATTTTGTTTGGATTCTTTTACAATGAGCATACATTCTTTTTATCTGGAAGAAAATTCTTTTAATTTTTGAAACCACCTCCACCCTCGTCAGTTACCTGTGACCTCGAAGTACCCCTGTTTGGCTGAATTCAGAGCAAAGCAGTTGCTTTGCCATTGTAAATCCATATTTGGGCAGGAAGATCAGAATGATAGCAGAGAGATATGTTGGCTCTTGGAGAGCTGGAGGCAGGAAAAGTGAACTAGGAGGTGAAGACTGACAGGAGCCGCAGGGAAGAAAGACTTGTGCCTTGCAGGAAAGCAAGGAGCAAAGCTGGGTTTTTCAGAGCAGAGCAGCGTAGCACACGAAGCTGGGAACCCCTTGCAAAACCTGGCCTGGGGGGAAAGGAGCCTGTGGAACCAGAGAGCACAGTGAGTTTTGCAATCTAAATTCTTGACTCACAATTGTGGATGGATATAGGAGTTAATAAAAAAGCCACACTGTGGTTCCAAGATTGTGCTGCTCGCTATAGAAATACCTCATTCCCTTTGGTGGTGGCAGTGGAAAAATGACGAAAGCCTTGTGTTTGAAGAAGTCCTTGGTTCTCTATTTTTTCTGAGGCTGCAAGAGAAGCAAGTTGGATTATGTTTCTTGAATAACCGATTAGACCTCCTTTGGAATTCCGTGTGTGTGTTTGCCCAGCCATGCTCTGTCCTCCCCTCCATTCCCCCACATCAGCCTCTTGCTCCTCATCGCCAGAATATACCTAGATTTCTCCAACGTGGAAGTTTAATCTTCTGCTAGCCTTTCTCCTGTACTGTGTTATGCTAAATGAGTGCTCATTTCCTTCCTGGCCTTGAGTTACAAAATGCTCTCTTCTGTTGCCCAAGTCTTGGAAAGTGCAGGCTCCAGGAAAAGGGTGGTGGTAGAGATAGGGTTGCCAGATAAAATACAGCATGCCCAGTTAAGTCTGAATTTCAGATAACCAATGAATTTCCAGGATAAGTATATCCCAGATAGTGCACGGGACAGACTTACGCCAAAAAATTACTCATCCTTTATCTGTAATTCAGTTTTCTTTCTTTCTTTCTTTCTTTTTTTTTTTTTTTTTTTGGAAAATCTGGCAACCCTAGGTAGAGAAAAAACTCAGCTTGTGATACAAGCATTTTCTCAGTGTTTTTCATCCAAAATTTACCAGATGTTTCTTAGATGGACTTTCAATTTACAGAAGGGGAAATAACTAACTTATTAAGTCAAAATTAGACGGCAAATTAATACTGGAGCTGAAATTTTAAGTTTTCAACCTCTCCAACACATGATTTAATCCAGTGATCTCTACATCAGTAATTTATTGGCTAGAAGGAAGCAGGATCAGCATTATCAGAAAGGCACATATTCCCATGAAAAGCAAAATTTGCAAAGAATTTAAAGGCAGGGACTCTTAAGATTTTAATCTCCTTTGGACCATGGACGGGACTATGTTTAGTTTCTAAGGTACTGTTTCTCAAAGCATGGTCCCTGGACCACCTTCATCAGAATCACCTGGGAAGCAGTCTGTAAATACAGGCAGAAAGTAAAGCTAATTGATCCTTCCAAGGATTGAGCCTCTGGTCTTTTACTGGCACCACAATCACTTCCTCCTTCAACTCCAGAGCTTTTATGTCATTCCACTAATAACTTTTATCTGGAGGATCTCAATGACAGAGGGTTTGTGAGTTACTTTTAACGTTTTGTTTTTTCCATTGGACATTTCAAAAGTAAAATTGTGAAAAGACAAAATTCTTAAAAGGCAAAATTGAAGATGGATTTGACACCCCCCCCCCCCCGCTGACACACCCTTGGATTATGGAATCCAAAATAACTGTTAATTGTATGAGAAGAGATGATCATCCTGGCCTATATTAAATCACCAAATAATTTGATCTCAGAAGGTGAAGAAATCTCTATGAACTTCATCTTGCCTTGATACCTAGCCATTCCATAAAATCGATCCCTACTTCTCCTGGGCCTCCCTCTGAGAGAACTAATCATATCTTAATAATTTGGTACAGAATCACGGTGTAATTGCTCTAGGTCAGTATTACTCTATCAGATTGGAGAGTAGAAATTATTATCGTGAATTAAAAAGAATGAGGTCAAGAGGTACAACTCAACTCACAAAGCATGACTAGGATATATGTATAACCAGAATGACTTTTTTAAATTAAGGAATTATAATTCTCTGGTAGAGCAAAGCAAAGCAAATGTGTTCCATCTATCTGTCATTTCACATTTATAGCAAACAGTCTCACATTTGGTCAATTCCTTAATCACATGCTAATAAAAATAACAGAAATAGTTTGGTAACTCACCCCATGCTACTAAAATGCAAGTAACCCAAGATGGCTTGGCTGTGTTGTTCTCATCTCATTTTATCACCAGCGACTCAATTCTTCTTAGTTAGCCTTATGTGCTGCCAGTTGATACTTGCCTAAATATTTCCTTCATACTCAGAACATTATAGTTCCTTTTTCAGTCTTCAAGTATTTCCACCTAATTCTAGAAATACGTGAGGTACGCCTGAAACGCTGACAGCTGTAACTCAGACCCAAAATAGTCAGGCCTACTCTAGAAGACACATTGAGCAAACAGAACCAGGAGCTGGAAGGTGACAGCTGAACGGGCATCAATAGGAAATTGCCAGGTGCTCAGTTGATCCAGCTAGGGATGGGAACAGACAGATTCTATTTCTAGAAATAGTACAGAGGATGCCAACAAGTCATGGGATATACGTGATAGTACAAATCTTCCCTTCCATTTTGTGGGTAGCTTGAAAGGATATCTCAGTAACCTTAAACTTCCTGTGAAAATTAACATGTCTAATGAATAATCTTTGACATTGACTTGTTCAACTCCTATTATTTTCAAGTGACTTTGCTAAGCACTTTGAAGGAATATAAGAAAGTTTAGGACACAGTCTTTACTCACATGGCATTTTCATACCAGTTGGGGAATCAAGGCAGATATGGGAAAGTCCTGTTTTATGATGGATAGAATTACCCACACAATTTCAACTGCATTCTCCCTCTTTCCTTCTCTCCTCTCACCCTTTCTCCTCCTCTCCACCCTCTCTCTCAAAGTTTCTAAATATAGATGGATACATATAAGAACGGTTTGCTTGTATTGTACCTCTCTATACTCATGCACCCAGATAGGAGAGGCCATGAGAAAGTAAGCTTCACCACTTACTAATTGTATGACCTTGACCAAGTGAACCCCACCAAGCATCCAGTCTCTCATCCATAAAATGAAGATAATAATTGCATCTTCCAGACAAGATCATTCTGTCAATCGAATGCAATCTCACAAAATGTTTCACCTACTATCTAGTAACATAAAAGCCTTAATAATGCTTAATGTGTGTGTGTGTGTGTGTGTGTGTGTAATTGCTTTTATTTTTTTTTCAGTTCTGTTGAGGTATAATCAACAAGTAAAATCACAAGATATTTATTCATTTATTTTCGAAAGAGAGAGAGAGAGAGTGCGGGGGGGACAGAGGGAGAGGGAGAGAATCTCAAGCAGACTTGATGCTGAGTGCAGGGCCTGATGTGAGGCTCCATCTCACGACCCTGAGATATGACCTGAGCTGAAACCGAGAGTCAGATACTTAATGGACTGAGCCACCCAGGGGTCCCAAATTGTAAGATATTTAAAGTATACATCACAGTGATTTGATATACATATACAGTGTAAGGATTCCCATCATCTAGTTAATCAACATATCTATTATCTCAGATATTCATCTTTTTTTGGTAGAACACTTAAATCTGACTTTCTTACCCAATTTCAATTATCTAGTACAGTGGTTATCAACTACAGTCACCATGTTTCACATTATCCGCTCAGCCCTTATTCATCTTATGGCCGAAACTTCATAACCTTTTACCAGCCTCTTCCTATTTTTCCCACTGCCCCCAGCTCTTCGCAATCACTTTTCTACTCTCTGTTCCTAAGAGTTTGACTTTCTTTTTAAGATTCCACATATTAAGTGATACCGTGCAGTATTTGTCTTTATTTGGCTTATTTTACTTAGCATAATGCCCTCGAGGTCCATCCATGTTGTCACAAATGGCAGGATTTTTTCCTTTCTCATGGATGAATAATATTCCATTGTGTGTATCACATTGTGTGTGTGTGTGTGTATATATATTTTTTTCCTTTGTATATATTTATTGTATATATATATATATATATACACACTATATATATATGCATATACACAAGAAATATATATACAATATATGTATGTAAAGAAAATGTGATTATATATATATTTTTCTTTATTCATTCATCCACCAGTGAATACTTAGGCTGTTTCATATCTTGGCTATTGTGAATCATGCTGCAGTGAACATGGAGTACAGATAGCTCTTTGATATCCCGTTTTTATTTCTTTTAGCTATATGCCCAGAAGTGGGATTGCTGGGTTATATGGTAGTTCTGTTTATAAGTTTTTGAGGAAGCTGCATACTGTTTTCCAGAGTGGCTGTATCAATTTACATTTCTATCTACAGTGCACAAGGGTTCTCTTGGCTCTCTGTCCTTGCCAACACTTGTTATCTCTTATCTTTTTGATAATAGCTATTCTAACATGTGTGAGGTGATATCTGATTATGGTTTTGATTTGTATTTCCCTGATGATGAGTGAGGTTGAGCACCTTCTCATGTGCCTATTGGGCCATTTGTATGTTTTCTTTGGGAAAATGTCTATTCAGTTGCTCTGCCTGTTTTTTTAAATCAGATTTTTTTTCTATAGAGTTGTATGAGTACTTTTTATACATTAGTTATTAACCTTATCGGATATGATTTAAAAACTTTTTCTCTCATTTAGTAGGTTGCATTTTCATTTTGTTGATGGTTTCCTTTGCTATGCAAAAGCTTTTCACTTTGGTGTAGTCCCACTTACCTATTTTTGCTCTTGTTGCCTTTGCTTTTGGTGTCAAATCCAAAAAAATCATTACCAAGACCATTGTCAAGGAACTTTTTCTGTTTTCTTCTAGGAGTTTTAGGGCTTTGGGTCTTATGCTCAAGTCTTTAATTTTGAGTTGATTCTTGTGTATAGTATAAGGGTCCAGTTTCATTCTTTTGCCTGTGGCTGTCCAGTTTTCCCAACACCATTTATTGAAGAGACTATCCTTTCCCCGCTGTGTATTTTTGCCTCCTTTGTCATAAATTAATTGACCATATGTGTATCAGTTTACTATGGGTTCTCTATTCTCTTCCTTTGATCTATATGTCTGTTTTAGTGCTAATACCATACTGGCGTGGGGTTTGGTTTTTTTTTTTTTTTTTGTAATTTTATTGTTTTATTCACACAAATGCAGTGTGTACATAAGCTGTCTATCTATTCATTTTCTTCACTGCACAGGCTCGCATTGGGTTTGGGTACGCTGATGGCCAGCTGGGCTGCTCTTTCCACAATGGCTTTGTGATTCTTAGACACTATGAGATAACTAAGATTTGTTGCGCATCAGTAGCTCTCCAAACTCCTTGACATTGTTGCCTAGGAACTTCCAGAAGCCACCGGGCAGCATATCCTTTCTTTTCTTATTGCTCCAGTAACCACAGGTTGGGTGTCAAGCTCTGGCCCTTGACACCCATCTTCTGCGCACCCTATTGTCAGTGCCTCTGAGTTTCTACCAGTTGTGCTTTATTTTGACATATCAATCTGACTGGTGCCAGATGAATTTCTTGGTCCTCTTTTTATTTTTTTATTTTTTAAAAAGATTTTTATTTATTTATTTGACAGAGAGAGATCACAAGTAGGCAGAGCAGTAGGCAGAGAGAGAAGGGGGAAGCAGGCTCCCCGCTGAGCAGAGAGCCTGATGTGGGGCTCGATCCCAGGACCCTAAGATCATGACCTGAGCCGAAGGCAGGGGCTTAACCCACTGAGCCACTCAGGTGCCCCTTGGTCCTCTTTTTAATGATCTTGGGCTTCACAGAGGTCTGGGGGCAGCCATGAAGCCGTGTAGGTGATGGCTGCCATCTCTGCAGGCAGCACTGAGAAAGAGCCCCTACTGTCCTGATAACTATAGCTATGTAACATAGTTTGGAATCAGGAAGTGTGATGCCTCCAACTTTATTCTTTTTTCTCAAACTTGCTTTGGCTTTTCAGGGACTTTAGTGGCTTCATACAGATTTTAAGATTGTTTTATTTTATTTCTGTGAAAAATGCCAGTAGAATTGTGATAGGAATTTCACTGAGTCTGTAGATTGCTTTGTGTAGTATGGAAATTTTAGCAGTATTAATTTTTCTTATCTGTGAGTACAGAATATCTTTTTATTTGTGTCTTCAGTTACTTTCAATCAGTGTCATAGTTTTCAGTATACAGATCTTTCACCACCTTTGTTAAATTTATTCCTAGGTATTTTATTCTTTTTGATGCAATTGCAAGCAGGATTCTTTTCTCAATTTCTCTTTCTGATAGTTCAATATTAGTATATAGAAATGCAACTGATTTTGAATATTGATTTTGTATCTTGCAACTTTACTGAATTTGTTCATTAGTTCTAACATTTTCCTTGGTAGAGTCTTTGGGTTTTCCATGTATAATATCATGTCATCTGTAAATAGAGACAGTCTGACTTCCTCTTTTTTAGATGCCTTTTATTTCTTTTTCTTGCTTAATTGGTCTGGCTAGGACTTCCAGTACAGTGATGAATAAAAGTGATGAGAGTTGGGAATCTTCATCTTGTTCCTGATCATAGAGGAAAAATTTTCAATGTTTAACATAGAATATGATGTTAGCTGTGGGCTTGTCATATATGACCTTTATTATGTTTAGGTACATTCCCTCTATACCTGTTTTTTTTTAAGATTTTATTTATGTGTTTGTCAGATAAAGAGAGAGAGCATAAGTAGGGGGAGCAGCAGGGAGCAGGAGAATCAGGCTCCCTATTGACCAAGGAGCCTGATACAGGACTCAATCCCAGGACCCTAGGATCATCATGACCTGAACTGAAGGCAGATGCTTAACTGACTGAGCCACCCAAGTGTCCATATACCTGTTTTTTTTTTTTGAGAGTTTTTTTTTTTTTATCATGAATGGATGTTAAATTTTGTCAAATTCTTTTTCTGCATCTGTTGAGATTATCATATGATTTTTATCCTTCATTTTCTTGATTGATTGATTGATTGATTGATTTCTGGATGTTGAGCCGTCCTTGTATCCCTGGAATAAACCCCACTTGATCATGGTGTATTATCCTTTAAATGTACTGTTGAATTCAGTTTGCTAATACTTTGTTGAGGATTTTTACATTTATGTTCATTAGGAATATTGGCCTGTAATTTTTTTCCCTCTAGTGTCTTTGTCTGGTTTTGGCATCAGGATTATGCTGACCTCATAAAATGAGTCTAGAGTGTTCCTTCCTCTTTTGTTTTTTGGAAGAGTTTGAAAAGGATTGGTATTAGTTCTTTAAACTTTTGGTAGAATTCACCCCTAACACTTGGTCCTGGAGTTTTCTTTGTTGGAAGGTTTTTGATTATTGATTCCTTAACTAGTAATTGATTTCTTCAAATTTTCTCTTTCCTTATGATTCAGTCTTTGTAGGTTGTATATTTCTAGGAATTTATTTATTTATTTCTTCTAGGTTGTCCAGTTTGTTGTCAAATCATTATCCATCGTAGTCTTTTATCATCCTTTGCATTTCTGTGGTATCATTTCTAGTGTTTCCTCTTTCATTTATAATCTTATTTATTTGAGTCCTTTCTCCTTTTTCTTGGTAGGTCTAATTAAAGTTTTGTCTGTTTTATTTATCTTTTTAAAAACCAGCTCTTAATTTCATAGATCTTTTCTCTTGTCTTTTTAGTCTTTATTTCATTTATTTCTGTTCTGATCTTCATTATTTCCTTCCTCCTGCTACCTTTGCACTTAGTTTGTTCTTCTTTTTCTAGTTCCTTGAGGTGTAAAGTAAGATTGTTTATTTGAGCTTTTCTTTTTTCTTAATGTAGGAATAAATCACTATGAATTCCCTCTAGAATTACTTTTGCTGCATCCCATAATATACTACTGTTAACGGTTGTAGCAAGTGGTTTATATGTGGTATATGAGATGGGAGAAACGTGACTTCTGTGTTGAGGAATTTCAGGGAGGGGACATATGTTGGCAGGGATGGGTCAAAGGTAAACTGATTTTTGAACTTGACGAGGAATGGATGACATTGAAGAATTGGAAGAGAGGGAAGGAGTGAAGGTGGAATACAGAGAAAACCAAGGTGTGGACAAGGGGGGATGCTCAAGAGACCAGCTGTGAATGGAGGTAGGTAAGGAATTTTGTGTAGCAGAACATTAGGAATTACTGTTGGAGAGGGAAGAAGGGGAGGTGGGGCCATATGATCAAAGGCCTTGAATGCCAAGCTATGATTCTCGAGGAATTGTTTGAGATTTTTCATGCAAGAGTGGTAGGATGATAAAACTTACCGAAATATACTTTCCAAATGTAGCTCAGCTGTCAAAGTCCAGCTCACAGCCACTTCCTATTGGAAACCTTACTGGACCGCTTCCTCTCCTGGATTTCACTCTTCCGTTTCCAAATTCTGTTGACACTGATTGCCCTTCCCCTGCAGTAATTTTGACCTTAACTTTCTACTGTCTCATCTTGGGAGCTAACTATGTTTTGTGCTTGTTGTTGTGTAGAGAGAGGCTATCTTTTCTCTGAAGATAGAGCCTTGCCTTTTACTTCCTCCTTCCCACACAGAGCTTAGCACAATGTGGGCTCTGAAGGAATAATTTGAATTAGCAGTGATTGATTATGGACATACCTAACTGGAGTAGGAAAAACAAAGTGTCCCACAAGTAGGATGTGTACTGGCTCTGTGAGGAAAACAGTGAAATTAGAGAAAGGTGGACAGGCTTCACTTTCCTAAGCTCATTCCTGAAGCCCCAGATTCAAGTTTTTAAAACATTTTTCTAAATATCTTTGCCTAAGTTAGTTGGAACCTTCCAAGCCAAACAAAGGCTGGCTGGCTGGACTAACTGGTGTAATGGCTTCAGAGAATGGAGGGCTAGCCAGAAAGAGATGCCCCAAGTGCTGCCCTATGGGGGAGACCAGCTTCCTCACAGCCCAGAGAAGGAAGAAAAAGAACCTCTGTGTTTAATCACAACTATTCAAGAAACCAGCTCTGCTGAGAGCAGCAGACTCTGGGAGGAAAAAAAAATACAGTCTTCACAAAAGGAACTTTTTTCCAACCTGAGGTCAAGCCCAGGAGTCAAACTGTAAGGGACTGGGAGGGAGAGCCTGGGTATGAAGTGAAACAAGAGAGCCTGTTACAGGCCTGATTCCAAAGAACCACATCTCCATGCCTGTCACAGTCCATCTTCCCAAACACCCATCAAATGAAAGAACCCATCTGTACAAATCTGCATTTGTTCAGTGTGGAAGCTCGATGCTTTTCTGATAGAAATCTGCATGTTATCCTGGTTTGCAAAAGCCTCTAAAAACATCAACAGAAGAAGTTAATTGAAATGGATTCTGGTTAAGACTTGTCTCCTTCCTCATGTTCACAGTGATAAAATCATTGACAATTTAGAACCTTGATACTTACTGCCCTCCATGGGCCCCCACGTTGCTTTCTGGATTCCAAGCTGAAACTGTTTCCGAGGCTCCAAAATGACCTTTCCCTGAGCCTCCACCAATGAGAGCCCCATCCCTCAGCCCACCCATCTTGTCCAGATGTTGAGGAGAAATCATTCTGATTTAACTAATGCACACTAAGGTGTAAGTGAGGTCATATACAAACTAGCCCAGGTGTGTTTGCATTTCCAGAAGGGCCATCATAAGGAACAGAATTCTAAACAGTCAAATTTCCAGTGTTATTTTGGGGTGTTGTGTGATGAGACAAGTCTTATTGGGCCAACTCAAATATACCACATGGGTAACCGCCTCAGCCACGTCTGATGCCATTCCCTTCTCTTGGAATGTTCTGGCCTCTTCTGTCTGTCTCTCTTTCAGCTCTGTTTTTCCTTCAGGGCTCAGCTCAAGTCTTACGCATGAAAGCCTGCCCAGAGTGCTTGAGTTCTGCCCCGCTCGGAAGTCATTGCCCCTCACTTGTTCCATCTGGGTTAGTTTGGTTTCCTTGAGCAGATCCTGAGCTCTGTGAGAACAGGAATCATATTTTAAACTTCTTGTCTATCTTCCACAGCCCTTGGCATGATGCTGGGCTCATAAGACAGGGCTTATAATAACAGCCATTGCTTTCCAACTTGTTAATCCAATTTGAGTCACGGTTACCCCCATAAGGTTGGGTGTCATTACTCCTGTTTTACAGAGGAACTTGTTGCCGGGAGGACACTGCCGAAAAGGAAAAAGTAAATTTAAAATCTTACCTCTTTTCTGTTTCTGGAAATTCTCAATTTATCAGTTGATATGATACTTTTGAGTTTGACCTCTGTGACCAGCACTGTACTGTTGGAAATGTGAGAGAGGCACAGGCCTGGCACCCTGCCTTCAAGTCTGTCATGGAGTAATGCCTCCAAACCCAGTTGACCAGCACAAATGCCTTGGGAGCTCGTTAACAGATAGAATCGCAGGCCATCCCCAGAGATTCTGATTTAATGGGTCTGGGATAGGGCCCAGGTCTTTTCTCAAAGCCACTTGAAGGCTTCTGATAGTCAGCCACGTTTGAAAGCTACTGCTACCATGAACCATATATTTTTAGTGCTTGGAAGCCCATGGAGATGACTGAGTCAAGTGTTCTGTGAAGAGTGGGGAACACACTACTGATGGGACCGCGGCACATACACTTTATTTTTATTGTTATAGATTTGTTTTAACGTATATTAGAAAAATTATAGCCATTCCCTAAAACCATGATTTCACAGATATGATCATTTCCTTTTATTAAAAATGTACTTAATTCTGACACATGCTACAACAGGGATGAACCCTTGAAGATATTATGCTAAATGACATCAGCCAGATACACAAAAAACCAATTACTATATGATTCCACTTATATGAGATGCATAGAGTAGTTTCAGAGAGACAGAAAGTGGAATGGTGGTTGCTAGGGGCTGGGGAAAGGGGAAATGGGGAATCATTTAATGTGCATGGACTTTGCATTTTGCAAGATTTGGGAGAGTGTTCTGGAGGCGAATGGTGGTGATGATTGCACAGGGGTGGAATGTACTTAAGGTCTCTGAACTATACACTTAAAGGTGATTAAGATGATAAATTTTAGGTTATATATGTTTTACCACAATGAAAAATGTATTTCAATGAAAAAGCAAAACAGAAAAAATTTAATTACATAAAAGTAGAGACAGATTGCAAATATAGCAAACATGAAGCTGCTGTGCAAATGACCAGTATTTGAGAGACATCATTGTAGTTTACCTTTCTAACTTTACTTAGGAGGATGCCAAGACCCAAAGAAGGGGAGTGACTGCCCAATGTTCAGTGTCGCATACTTAGTCAAAGGCAAGGCCAGGACTAGCACCCAGGTTTCCTGACTCTGTCAATACTTTTTTCATTTATATTGTCTGATATAATTATAAACTAAAATTTATTTTTTTTATTATTTTTTTAAGATTTTATTTATTTATTTGACAGAGAGATCACAAGCAGGCAGAGAGGCAGGCAGAGAGAGAGGAGGAAGCAGGCTCCCTGCTGAGCAGAGAGCCCAATGCGGGGCTCGATCCCAGGACTCTGAGATCATGACCTGAGCCGAAGGCAGCGGCTTAACCCACTGAGCCACCCAGGCGCCCCTAAACTAAAATTTATATTTTAGTTGCTAAAATATCACAGTGAAGGTAACAGACACAGAAGTTACCCCATATATGGGGTACTAATGCAATGAAGCTGGAACCCTGGCTAGAGAAGTAGATTTACGTTGTCAAATAATCGAAGGTTCTTGAATGATAGGTTAATTTAGACTCAATACAATAAGCAATAGGCAACCCCTGTAGAATTTTGAGCAGAGGTGTGACATGCCAAAGCCAGGTTTCATCTCATCTGCTAGTGGCCAACAGGATGGATAGAATGAAATCAGACCAATGGGTGGACTCTTCGAGGAATCCCACCATGGTGTGAGAAGAACCAGAGCTGAGATGGTGGCAGTGGGTACAAAGAGGCAGAGGCGAATCAAAGACTGATTTAAAGGCAGGTCATAAAGCAGGACAACCAAAGCTTAGTCATCTGCAAAAGGGCAGATGAAGGAAAAAGAGAAATCTAGGATGACTTCAAGGTTTCTAGGCCTAGATGATGGGGTCATGATAGTGCCCTCAGCGGAAATGAACAAAATAGGGAGAGGACATGCTTTGGAGCAAAGGTGAAACATTTGGTTTGGGACACAGGGAGTTGGAGGTGATGGTGGAACATCTGAGTAGCGATGGTCTCCAAGTAGCTTGAAACATAAGACACGAGATTGGAGTGAGGTTAAAGGTTAGAGGTCATTAAACTCTTTTTCTCATTTTGGATGCTTTACACAAGGATGATCTTCCTGTGACTTATTCACTTTTATTTAGCATTAATTTAAAAGACATATTGTTTTCATAAAGAAATTGTGGTGTAAGACTTTGAACACAAGGGAGCAAGCATTTAAATGCATTCAAAGCCAGCAAACATCAAGGAAGGGTGGGAATGGCCCAAGTGAGTAATTATATTTTCTCTTCTGGAAAGAAAAGAGAGAAAAGCCATGGTGTAATTTCCAGTTGTCCTTTCTTGGAGCTCTAGTGCATAGAAGGATTTAGTGTCCTTGTCACCCAATGCAACCTTTCAAAGAACTGCTGGATGACTATTTAGTAATGGACCTTTGGGAACACCTTGTATGGAATCCAGCTCCTCTGTAGTTAATGCAGTATGGCAGCTGCCTGAATGATTCATATCAGGGCATCTCGTGGCGCCACGTCATTTGACAAAGCAGGAACAGGAGGATTGACAATGCTTGCTGCATTGTCTGTTACACGCTTGCTCAGTGGAGGAAAGGCTATCCCCCCGCCAAGCATGACTGACCAAACTCTTGGATTTACTAACCTTCCCCCCCAAATCTCAGCTCTGTTTTCTAGGAGTCAAATGAATGGAAAATGTCCAAGTTAGAGGAAACAACAGGTTTAGCACATGGTGTCATGCACTCTCTCAGAAAGCAGTAGGGGAAACCGTTTGCTCTGGCCACATTTACCGAGAGGACTGTGGGAGCCTTTTCTCCTAAACTTGTTCCCTGGGGTCAGGGCTGGTCATCAGGGAAACAAGTGAAGTTTCCCTTTAGCCCCTTCACCTCTCTTTGTGTCTTTTGTTTCTCTCCTCATGATGATTTTCAGTAGTCCACAGGCATACTCCAAGTGCCCAGAGCTACCACACAGCACACACACCCGCCCCCCCATGAGGCCTCTCTGACACTAATAATAACTACTGTGGATTGAGAATTGACAGTGTGCCAGATAGACACTGGACTATGTGCTTTATATATGCATTATTTCATTTAGTCCTCAGACTTGTGAGGTAAATAACTATTATTTCCCTCCATGTACAGATCAGGAAAGTGAAACTTAATGAGATTCAATAAATTCCACTAAGGCACAAACCCAAGTCCAGTGCTGGTTCTACTACATCGCTCTTGGTCAAAGAGTAGGAGGAAAGAAAGGGGCATAACCTAGCTAGCCAAAGTAGCCACATTGACTATAGCAAACAGTAGACTCTCATCTCACATCGTGTATTGAGCAAGGAACTTCCCAGAAAACTTTCAATCTAAGACAGACTCCATGGATGGTCTAAAAGAAAGTAGAAAGACGTCTTCTACCCTTGACATGGGTCAAGGTAGAGTTTTGATTTGATGAGAAGTTTATGGTCACTCTGCAGATGATTTCAGATGAGGAAAGTATAACACACATTTTCCTTGGGCTTTGCAAATGATTTTGAATTGGCACTTGGTTTCTATCTAGCTCCTCCCATGAATGATCTGTGACAAAACCTTAATGCCAATATCCCTTTCATAATCTCTTTCTGCTGATATGTCACTCTTTTTTTTCTTATTTTTAAATAATTTTTAAAATTAACATATATTATTTGTTTCAGGGGTACAGGTCTGTGATTCATCAGTCTTTTTTTTTTTTAAAGATTTTATCTATGGGGCGCCTGGGTGGCTCAGTGGGTTAAGCCTCTGCCTTCGGCTCAGGTCATGATCTCAGGGTCCTGGGATCGAGCCCCACATCGGGCTCTCTGCTCAGCAGGGAGCCTGCTTCTCCCCCTCTCTCTCTGCCTGCCTCTCTGCCTGCTTGTGATCTCTCTCTCTCCATCAAATAAATTAAAAAAAATCTTTAAAAAAAAGATTTTATC
Source organism: Lutra lutra (assembly GCF_902655055.1). Lineage (NCBI taxonomy): Eukaryota > Metazoa > Chordata > Mammalia > Carnivora > Mustelidae > Lutra > Lutra lutra. Next base: position 16,913,710 of record NC_062296.1, read on the forward strand.
TATTCATCTGACAGACAGAAATCACAAGTAGGCAGAGAGGCAGGCAGAGAGAGAGGGGGAGAAGCAGGCTCCCTGCTGAGCAGAGAGCCCGATGTGGGGCTCGATCCCAGGACCCTGAGATCATGACCTGAGCCGAAGGCAGAGGCTTAACCCACCGAGCCACCCAGATGCCCCTGTGATTCATCAGTCTTAACACAATTCTCAGCACTCCCCATAGCACATACCCTCCCCAGTGTCCATCCCCTCCCACCCTCTTCCCCTCCAACAACTCCCAGTTTATTTCCTAAGATTAAGAGTCTCTTATGGTTTATCTCCTTCTCTGATTTTGTCTTGTTTCATTTTTTCCTCTTTTTCCCTATGATCCTCTGCCTTGTTCCTTAAGTTCCACAATTATATGAAAATTGTCTTTCTCTGATTGACTTATTTCGCTTAACATAAGTCCCTCTAGTTCCATCCATGTCATTGCAAATGGCAAAATTTCATTTTTGATGGCTGCATAATATTCCATTGTGTATATATATATATTGTATATATATATATTGTATATATACATTGTATATATACATATATTGTATATATACATATATATTTTAAATATATACATTGTGTATGTGTATGTGTATATATATATATATATATATATATATATATATATATATACCGCATCTTCTTTATCCATTTGTCTGTCACTGGACACCTGAGCTCTTTCCATAGTTTGGCTGTTGTGGACATTGCTGCTATAAACATTGGTATGCAGGTGCCCCTTCGGATCACTACATTTGTGTCTTTGGGGTAAATACCCAGTAGGACAATTGCTGGGTCATCGGGTAGCTCTGTTTTCAACTTTTTGAGGAACACTCATACTGTTTTCCAGAGTGGCTGCACCAGCTTGCATTCCCACCAACAGTATAGGAGGGTTCCCCTTTCTCTGCATCCTCTCCAACATCTGTCGTTTCCTGACTTGTTAATTTTATCCATTCTGAGAGGTGTGAGGTGGTATTTCATTGTGGTTTTAATTTGTATTTCCCTGATGCCAAGTGATGTTGAGCACTTTTTCATGTGTCTGTTGGCCATTTGGATGTGATATATCACTCTTAAGAGTGGCATAAAACCGGAGGGGCACTGGGAAAGCTTTATGATTTGCACTCATCCCCCTGTTAGATTGTAAGTTCTCTGAAAGAGTAGGCTATTGTTTCTTCTTGAATTACTGCCCAATTCTTATTGGGGTTAATTCAGCCCATTGGTTTCCAAGATGAAGGCTAAACACCATGACTCTTGGCCATGCTGAAGAAGAGAAGGGGTGAGGACCAGCCTCTAGTTACGACTCTGGAAGAGGGCAACCAAGAGAAGACTAAGCTCCTTTCCAAACTCATGAAGGGTCAGCACTGGTCCTGACACATGGCTGTCTGCATGGTTGACCAATGCAGAGCTCGAACCAAGACCCTTTGTCTTCTGCTTATGATTTGCAGGAGCCTGAAGGAGGGTTGTTTTTTTTTTAATTATAGTACTATTGAAAGGGTTGGCCTACCTTGGGGAAGCTGGCCACTGCTGACCTACCTTGAGAAGGGCTGGGTCTCAAAGCAATTTGTCCAGCTGCAGACAGGGCTCATACTGAATATTTCACACTCTCTCACTTCGTCCTCCCTGTGCCCAACAAGATGGCTGGCAGAAATGAAAGGAGATGTTTAGCCAGAGAAAGTCATTCTTTGTTTATTTACTTTTCAATAAAAAGTTAAACCTATGGGGCGCCTGGGTGGCTCAGTGGGTTAAGCCACTGCCTTCGGCTCAGGTCATGATCTCAGGGTCCTGGGATCGAGCCCCGCATCGGGCTCTCTGCTCAGCAACGAGCCTGCTTCCTCCTCTCTCTCTGCCTGCCTCTCTGCCTGCTTGTGATCTCTCTCTGTCAAATAAATAAATAAATAAATAATCTTAAAAAAAAAAAAGTTAAACCTACAATTTTGCCCACCTTGGTATACCCTGACTTTGGCATTGTACACTGCAAGAGATACTCTTGACCACCAACTTTCCTAATCTTCAAACCATAGAAAGACAGGGCCGGAAAGGAACTCCGAACTCATCTAGCTCTACCCCTAGTTGCACAGATGCAGGACAGAGAGACTCAGAGAAGGAGATGGATTTGCTCAAGGTCATGCAGTGAGTTAGTTGTGGGCTAGAACCCAGATGTCCTGACTCCTGGCTGAGCATCCTTCCACTCCACCGCATTGTAATTTTATCAACAGCAGACCTCCGATTAAGGACCCCTTGGCCTACATCCATTTCAGGTTCCAGAGTATTCTCTTAGCTGGCTTTTGGGACTCACTTGGTAATCCAAGGCCATTTGGATAGTGCCTAAGTGTCATCCTGGATTGTTCTTTCCAGATCAGCTGCAGTCCAGGCCAGGATGGAATACTGCCACAAAATCAGTCCTCCCTGGCCTCTGCACTATGAGTAAAGGAAAATGAATGTCTCCGTCTTCTGTCTGGGGCTTTCAGATTGTCGAACAGATGTCTGTCTCAAAATGACTCCTTAGCTACCAGGCAGGGAAAAACATCAGCTACAAGCCGTGATAAGGGACACAAGCTTTTCGAGTGCCAAAGAGCTGCTGTCGTCTACCTCCCTCTCCCCCACAGGACCAAATGTAGAACATGGTGAATTTCCCTCATCGAAGAGGATGTGTACAGACTGCCCTGACTTGAAACAGCCTAGTGAGCCCTGTGTTTTGGAAAATTGGCTTTTAAGCCCAAGTTTGAGTTCCTCTCAGAGGACCTTACCTGTTCCTCTACTCCAGTTTTTCCCACTCACATGAAATAATGACTATTCCCAGTCTTGACCAAAAAAGGGAAAGATTCCACTTCCTCCAGCCTGCCATATTCCACGTATTTCCATGCTTCACCTCCCCCTCATCCACCAGCCTGGGGCCCTGCATGGGCACTATTTTGGGAACTAACCTAAGAGAAAGGATGGTGACATGGGGGTGAGGAATTTGAGAAGGGATTCCTGTGTCTAGTGCTAGGCCCCGTACAAGGAACGCTGGGGGTTACCACTCAAGGCTGCAGGTGTTTAGTTTCTGCTGGGGCTACTTTCAATAGCCCAAATATAGCAGGAGACACAAGTCGGAGCACGTTCCTCAGGAAGGGCACATGATACGTGGCCACTCACTGAGCAGGGCCAAAGTTACTCCTCTGTAGAGAATGGCAGCTGCTCTGCTGAGGCCCTCCGGGGGGCTAGGCAGCCTTCCAAGATACAAAAAGCCCTTTAGTCTCCACCACACCTTCTGCCATCAATAGAAGAGCTCTGGCGAAACTCTCCATCTCCTACACACTCCACATCAGGAAGGACCCTGCATCGACTCTATGGGATTTGAAGAACATGCCTAGGACCAGCTTTAGGCAAAGCAATAGGTGGCCATCTCACATTCTGACGCAAAGTGGTGTCTGATAGGGCCTTAATCATCTCTCCTTCCCAGCCATTATGCTGTCAGAAATCTTAGACCAGACATGCCAGTTCAAGTCTGCCTCTTCACCATTTCCTTCTAAGGGAAACTATGTGGTCCATAGTCCCTTGCTGATGAAAATGGCCCTAGACTATTCTTTGAAAATAAGTGGTGACTTCTTAGGTCATGGGTGGGCACCTGACCCAAGGATGGTTAATCTGTCAGCTGGTGGATGATCATTGCATGAAGTGGCCGAGCAAGAACAAATGTACTCAGTAGGGTAGTAGCAAGTAGCTTGTCTTCCTAGACATATAACTCGTCTCCCTAGAAGTTAACTGGGGGGAAATACTGAGATTTTCAGTTTGTTGGCAGCAAGAGTGTACGTGAGAAGACATTAGATCAAAGCAGAGACCAATTACAGTATCTTTTTTAATGGCAGGGCATTGGATGATATTCTGGCTATTGAGGAGATAATGAGATTTAATCCCTAGAACTCGTAGTTCCTGAATGATGCCAAATCCTGAGTTCCCATGAGAAGTTTTGGAGGAACATTCATTTGCCTTCATGTAGTTGGGGATCAAGCTAAAGTATGCAAAAAGGGATCCTTCTTCTGTTGAGGGTGATGGGGGAACATTCTTAGCACCAGGTGGGCTCCTTTCCCTTGGAACTCAATATATACTATTGATAAGCCTTGGTAAATAGACCCAATCACATACATGTTATATAGAAGTCCCATCCTTAGTCCTTTTCTCCCACTCCACCCCTCTGCCCAATTCTAGTCTAAGATTGACCATCATTTGATGTGGCCAGCTTCTCATCATGGTAGCAGAAGATCACTCTCTTTCTGACAGGGCATTTCAACCCAGGGCAGTCCAAACAGGCAACACACAAGGGGCCTCTGTCACCTTGCCTGTAATGGGCATGCCAAATTAGCTTTCCTTTTAGATCTAGGCCTACATGATTGCAGATGCCCAACTCAATTTTCAGGCCTTAAACATAGTACCCACACAGATTGATGTGGGCACCAAGAGACCATAAACCCAGTGTTGACTTGTGGCAGCTCCAGAAGCAGGAGACCCTCCTTGGGAGAATAAACATCCTTCCAAGCCTCTTGCCACAATAGCAACCATGGATGGTTTTCAGTACTTCACAAGTCACATAGGTACTCTATGTTTGGGCTCAGTATTATGGACAGGACTCTGGAAGAACCCTATCATTGACTTCACCAAAAGCCAGCCCTATCATCTGTTTTTAATCTGGGCTGAATTAGTCTGTGATGAGAAGCAGAGAAAGATAAATGATACAAGGCCACTGTTTGGAAACCTCTGGCAATCCTTGGTGGAAAAGATTTGTGACACTCAGATATTTGTGCCATCATGTGGTAAGAACAGACTAGAAATTCTTCTAGAAAAGGAGCCTAGATTCTAGACTCTTCGGAGTGGGTCCATTTGAATCAGCTTCTGAAACCAACCTCCCCATTTTTGCTATTTATGATGGCAGGGAAAGTAAGTGGGTAGGCCCACAATGATGGGGAAAGGGTGCTGTAGCTTGACATCTCTAAGATCTCTGCGGATAGTGTGAGACATGACCATGGAAGTCCTGGGATGATTCCAGGGCCTGCTGAACTAAGCCAAATCCCATTTCACTGCTGAACCCACACCCCAAAAATCAATTTGGCAACTTCAGTCAGAGGAAGAATGAAAACTTTGAAGTCAACGTACCCCTTGATTTTTCTTAGTGTACTAGGACTTCATGGAAAATTTTAGAAATGGAGGAAAAGAAGAAAGTATTGAAACCGAACAAGTAAATCACACACAAAAGAATACTGCACAATTTCCTGGAGTTTTCTCTACCACTTACAAACTGAACAAGGATGAAAATGATATCTTGTCACAATTGAAGAGTTCATATGCCCTTTTACTTCATCTTCCTTTACTGTCTGAGCTTGGCTTTACAGGGATGTATGGGACATTTCTTTTGGGCCATCTGAGTAGTTTGCATCCTGGAGTCAAGAGCAAATAGGGAAGCACATGAGTCACCTGTGGCAAGGCCAGGCTTCAGTAACTCTGATCAGGACAAGAGGAGCCATTTGACCAAGTGGTTCTTCCTTCCTCCTTGAGCACCTCAGAAGCCATCTGAGCTTGCTTGCCTCCCTCATTGGCTCAGCGGCCTGGGCTTCATGCCCCATACAGCTGTTCTATGAAGAGCTTCATTACTTAATGGCCCTCCTCTCCAACGTCCCTGCTACCAGATAAGTGAAATCAGGTTTAGTGATAGAAACACAGAACATGTGAGTCAGAAAGGACCTTAAAAATCACTTTGCCCAGAAGAATGCCAACAAATACAGAAGAAATCAATAAGAATTAGCAGATCACCATTTTGCAAGTGTCATCTTACTAATGGATTTAGGCCATGGTCATCAATACATGCTGAAATGCTAGGGTGTGTTCGTTTGGTTTCTTGTTTATGTTGGTGTCTGCCTGATTTCTCCATTGTTAAATTATGTTTTCCCCTTTGAAATTACAAACTTAATATCCACAATCAAGCACACTTGCACACTTGCATAATGTGCCTCTTGATACAGTGCAATGGTAAGGACACAATGTCATTTATGCAATATTTTTGAAATAAATATCTGAGAAAAATGCACCTTTTTGCACACCTGGGAAATTAATACCCCAAATGGAGAAGGAACTAAGCCAAAAACTGGGATTGGAGTCCTTTCTTCATGATCTTTTGGTGAGCCACCTAGTTCCAACCATGATAATGTTGTTGCTGCTATTGTCATGTTCATTTTCTTCTCAACAAATGCTGTTATGAGTTCCTGCTGTGTCCTAGGTACTGTGCTTGGCATACTGGAGTCATCAGTGAATGACACATCTCTGCATTCATGGGGGCTTCCATTTGTTGTCACATTATTTCATCTTCTGCCTTCTTCATTCCCATTCTTATTATTGCCATTTTGTTGTAGTTGCTTTCTTTTATTTTTATTTGTTTTCAACTTCACAAGGCCATTTCATCTAGTCCTCTGCCCCCTGGGTTAAGGGCAATGGGTTTATTAACGAGGGAACTTGATGTAATGAACACTGGGTGTTGTGTGCCTCTGATGAATCATGGAACTCTTCCTCTGAAACTAGTAATAAGCTATATATTGATTAATTGAATTTAAATATAAGTAAATACAGTGGGTTAAGTGCTCACCTTCTTTTAAATCTGTGCTCCTGTGCAGAGATTCCTAAAGGGATATATCTTTAGAACCTGGCACAGAGTAGGAACTTTATAAATATTGAATTAATGAATGTGCGCATGTGTGTGCATGCCTACTGAGACTGTGTATATTATGGCTCTATGTCCGTCCTTTAGCTTAGTCTATTCCCCCTTGGAGAAGCATCTCCCTTCTCTCCTACTATCCTTTAAGGCAGCCTCATTTCCTCACTGACTTCTTCCCAAGAGGATCTCCTCCTCTTAACAACCAGTTACCACTCATTAGATTGTCATCATGCTGGTAGGTTCCTTCAAGGTAGAATAATTTTCAGTTTCCCAGGGAGCCTGTGGAAATACCAATGAGCAGCTAATATAGTTTCAGGCCCTGAGAAGAGGAAGTGACCTCTTGACATGCAGAATTTTTCCAGCCTGGTCACAGGAGACTGATTGCAATTCTTCCCCCAACCTGCTTGTATGACTCTGGGCAAGTCTCGGGCCCTTGAAACCCGGTATGTTCACCTGTACAGTGAAGGGATTGACCTCCAGCCACTGGAATCCTTTCCACTTTTCTATCTATTAGGCTTGATTCATCCTGGCTTCAGGAAGGGAAGAAGTAGCCATGACCAGAGGTCCAGTGACTTCTCAAATGGCCTCCCACATCACCATGTCTGTGCCCTGTTCTAATTAAAAGTGCAATGCCAGACACTTGGCTATTGGCCTTAATTAAGGCAGCCAAATGAAAAGTCTAGAATTACAGCCAGTGCCCCATGTATAGAACAGATTTTCCAAGCCTTGAGCCGCATCATTTTCTCAAAGGCCACAAACAAGTGATGTAGGGGTAGGGGAAGGCATTTTCCCCTTTTAGAATACTGGCTCATACAGAAGCCCTTCCAGAGTCCAGGAAATGACTAACCTCTGAGGTGGGACCTGTTTCTCCTTTTCTCTCCCCCCTGCTCGACAGCTCCAGGGCATACTGAAATGTGATGTGACAAGCCAGGTGACAGAGTAGCTGAGATGTTTCAGTCTGGCTGAACCTGGTCTTCATTTTGGCTCAATCAGTTGCTGGCTGTGTGACCTTAGCCAAGTTGCTTAACCTCTGACCCCTAGTTTCCTTACCTAGAAAAGGGAATGATAGTGGTGCTACCTCATAGGGTCATTGTGCGGACAGAATGCCGTGATATGCTTAGAATTGTGCCTGGCGCTTGGTACATGCTCTGTCAGGCTTAGGGGAAAAAAATTTCCAAATCAAAATATTGGGACACAATAGTACCCATGTGTATGCTTTTAGGGATCCAGGGCGATAGATGTTTGAAACTGGGGCTGTCCTAGAAAAACCCATCTCTGGGACTAGGAAGTATCTTGCATTCTTCTCTTTGTCAGCAAGCGCTGAAAACTCTGCCCAGTGGCTTGTCCCAAGTATGATTTACCTCTCACTGGGGGCAAGAGCAGACATGCAGACTCTAGGGCCTGGCGGAAAGCTCAGAGAGCAGCTAATGCAATCATTCTGCTCCCCACCACCACCCCTAGCCGCCCAAAGAACCCAGAAGCTTGGTAAGAGGAAGTACTGGAGCCCCAGGTCCAGCACAATAAACTAGTAGTGGGGAGTTGGTTGCCACCTCTTGACCTTTTCCCTGAGTCTTTTCTAAATAAGAGTTTAGAAAGAAAATGTATGCATAATGATGTACTTACTGTATGTTGGCTAATTGAACATAATTTAAAAAAAGAAGGGTGTGTGCAGCACAAAATAAATGAAGGAAAAAAAGGAGGAAAAAACCCACAGCAAACCAGGAGATGTAAGCCAGTCCCTATATGTCAGGGTTTCTCATCTTCAGCACTAAGGACAATTTGGGGCCAGATAATTTTTCATTGTGGGGCTGTCCTGTGCATTGTAGTACATTTAGCAGTGTCCCTGGCCTCTAGCCACTAGATGCCCATGGATTCCCCCACCCCAGCTGTGGCAACCGAAAGCATCTCCAGGCATTGCCAAATGTCCCCTTCTGGGGGAGGGTAGCAAAATCACCTTAGATAGAGAACCACTGCCGGATGGAACCAGCCCTGCAACTGTTTCCTCCTTAGCCTTCTTCTTAATCTTACTTAAGATTAAGCACTTAAGTAGTAAGTACTTTATAATACTTAAACTATTCTGTTTCCAGTAGGAATACCATCTAGCCCCGGAGTTGATGGTCTCCAAGTGCATGTCTCTACATTTGACCTCTCCTGTCTCGTCTATCCACTGCCTACTGGACATCTCTCTTATCCATGCAATGGGCATCTCAGATAATATGTCCAACACCAAACTCCTGATTCCTGTTCTTACCCTCTTCCCATCTCATTCTTGCCCACATTCATTCATTCATTCATTCATTCATTCATTCCTATGTTATACAGCAATTCACACCTACTGTATCCGTTTCTTGTGGCTGCTGTAACGAATTACCACAAACTCAGTAAGGCTTTGAACAACGGAAATGTATTCTCTTGCAGTTCTAGAGGCCAGAAGTCCTAAATCAAGGTGTCAGCAGGACCACACTCTTCCCAAAGGCTCTGGAAGAGAATCCTTCCTTGCCTCTCCCAGCTTCTGGTTGCTCCAGACCTTCCTTGGCTTGTGGGCTGTGTCCCTCCAGTGTCTGCCTCTGTCTTCACAAGGTCTCCTCTTCTCTGTGGCTCTCCTCTGTGTGTCTCTTGTAAGGACCCTTGTCACTGGATTTCAGACCCACCCATATAATCCAAGATGATCTCATGTCAAGATATTTAACTTCTTCATTGTATCTGCAAAGACCCTTTTTCCAAAGAAGATCACATTCCTGAGGTTAGGGTTTAGACATCTATCTGCTTTTTAGGGTGCCGCTGTTCTCATTCAACTCACCATGCCCACATTGCACCAGGGGTGTCCTGGAGTTGGGGACACCACAGAGAATGAAGTCCCTGATCTCATGGGAATTGTACTAGATTGTAGACAGTTGCATAATAAAGACGTGGGAAGGTCTGGGGCGAGGTGCTAGAAGCCGAGGGAACAGCAGGCACAACGGCCTTCAGAAAGGCCCCTTCTTGGCATGTTTGAGAAAGAGGCTCTGGGGACAGTTGCATAGGGAGTGAGTATGGCTGGAAATGTTTGGAGAGACTAGCAGAAACCAGAGCACCCAGGAAATTGCGGACCTCTCCGTGGTGTGATAGGAAAGCAGTGGACTGAGGTCTAGAGATCAGGGGGGTGACCTGGCCTGATTGGCATTTTGAGAAGGTTGGTCTGGCTGCCATGTGGGGGGTGAAGTGTGGCAGCAGGGCACACATGTAGGGACAGTTGGGGACTCCAGCCAGTGGAAAGGGAGAGATGGCGTCGCCATCCAGTTGCTCAGGCCAAAAGCTTGGGAGGCATTCTGGATTTTCCTCTCTCCCTCTCCCCCATGTCTGATCCATTGGCAGATCCTGTTGGCTTCATGGTCAAAACATATCCAGGGGCTGACCGCTTCTCAGCACCTGTGACACTACCATCCTTTTCCAAGCCATAGCCATCTCTTGCCTGACCCACCACCAACACAGGAGACAAATCTATCTTTTAAAAGCCTGTATCAGAACATTTCCCCTAACCCCAGCTTAAAATCCTCGGTGGTTTTCCAGTACTCTTAAAATGCAAACACTCTACCATGTCCTATTATCTAGTTCCCCCTACCCCTCCAACCTCATTTTCTACCATTCTTACCCTCACATGCTCACATTCTTACCCTCACATTCCAACTACTCTGGTCTTCTTCCTGTTTCTTGAGCCCTTTTAGCTTATCCCTACCTCAGGGCCTTTGCACTAGCTCTTCCCCTAAAGAGTAATATATGGGTTCTCAGCTGCTATCACCTCCTCTAAGAGACCTCCCTGATTACTCTCACAAAAGTAGGACCCCAACAGTTGCCCTATTTTCTTGCTTCCCTCAGAGCACTTATTACTCTCTGAAATTATATCAGGTATTGAATGAATGAGTATTTATATGGTTACTTGTTTACAGTCTGTCTCTGCTAGAAGGCAAGTTTCTTGAGGCGGGATTCATCTCTGACTTGGGCACTGGTGTATCGCTAGTACCTAGCACAGTGCCTGGCATGGGATGGTCCCTCTGTCAATATTTGTTAAGTAAAATCACATCGCCCTATACACAGCTTGGATGCTTAGGGACCATCTCCTGTCTGGGCTTCAGAATCACCCAGATTGCCTTTTAAAAATCCATATTGCCAAGCCCCCTTCCAGACCAACTCAGTCAAGATCTCTCGGGGCGGGGCCTGGAAATCTTCATTTTGAACAAGTTTACTTGTGTGACAGACGCTTACAGTTGCCCTTGCTACTGCTATTCTAAGTACTTTGCCAATATTAACTCATCTGACCCGTGCAATAGGAATTTTAATATTCCCATTTTACTGATGGGGAAGCTGAGGCACCCAGAGAGGTTAGTAATTTGCCCAGGGCCCCCCAGGTAGGAAGCAGTGGAGTCAGAATTCAAACCCCGGCCGCCCGTACTTGGAATGGCTCTTCTACGCGGCCCTTGCACGGAAGAGCCTGTGAACAGCTCCATCCGGGACCCATGGATCCATTTTCTCCGAGGAAGACACGCTGTGGCCCAGACAAGAGAATGGGCCTCCTTAAAGCCACAATCAGGGATGAGCCAGCTTTTGTGTCTCCCCCTCTAAAGAGCGTTCCATTCCTTCCAGTCATTCTGTGTTCTGCGAAGAGCAGGGCCCAGCGGCATGTCGCTCACATAAAAATCCAGTCACAAGATGTTATCTAGAAATGTTTTTGCTATCAGTGCTTGCTGTCAGGGAATGCAGGAACGCACCCTGGCACCGGGTTCTCTAACCATCTCTCCGGGAATTATGCGAGCTTCAAGTCGAGATCCCCTTCGGGCAGGACGCAGTCAGCAGAGCCCAAGGCCCCAGAGGCCTGGCGCAGAGGGGCGTGGACTCAGTGGAGATGGTGTGCAGAAGCAGCCCCCATAATGTCTGTGGTGGGGGGGTTAGCCTGTGCCTGAGGGCTTATCTGCTCCAGGCACCAAAAGTGCACTAGGCCCAGGCCATCCCCACGCCCCCCACACACCCAGAGTCCCCGCTGAGGGAGCAGAGAGGATGGCCAAGCGACATGCATCAATTACTCTGCAGGGAGGCCCTGGGCCAAACAGGCTTTTCAATTTCCAGATGCTTTTCAATTAAAATAAAGGCCACTCTGTAACCTGCCTTTGAATGGACAAAGTTTCCATAGTAGGATAATTCTACGAGTTCACCCTTTTTCCATTACTTTTCATTGAGCAACTGAAACGTTTGTTACCAATAAATCATGACTCGAGTCCCATGACAGCAAGGGGCATGGAAGGGTTAAGTGACTTACGGAAGGTCACTCTGCTAAAGAAAGGCTCCTTTGTCTCTGCCTCCCCTTTGGCTCCTGCCTCACTAGCTTGCCTTCTACCTTTGGGGGAGACGGGGAGGCTAGGCTGCCTTGCTCCGAACAGCAGAGCAATGGTGTGGACCTTGTCCATCTGGGAATCCAGGCTCTCCATCTCTGCCCCAAAAGGAATCTTGGGAGCTCAGATTTGCTGTATTGGTTGGCCACGTCGTTAGTTCTGACTGTGCCTCCTCCTCTGGAGACCGAAGTGGGGCGGGGCGGGGGGTTTGGGCGGGGAGAAAAGGCCACTTGTCTTTCTCTCCAGGCCACAGCGAGAGGAAATGTTTGGAGAGGCCTATAGGGAGACAAGCAAGCCTCGCCAATTTTTGTCTTGAACTTGCCTTGTCTCCAATCACAGCATCGTCAAGGAGGAAGTATGGGTAGCAGTGGGCTCTGTCCGGATAGGACAGCTTACTTGATCTTCTTGATGAGAAATCGGCTCAGCCATGAACAGAATCCAGAGGCAATGGCTGGGTGTGGGCCCAGAACAAAGCCTGCCGCTCGGAGATGGCAGAGCTGGATGGGATCTCAAGTGACTCAGTTTCCCTGCCTCACACGAACGGATGACACTGTCCCCATACTGTGGGGTTGGACAGCTGAGATTCGGGTGGTTCCACGATGTGTCCAAAGACCCACCGCTAAGAACTGAGGAGACCACAGAGGAGGTGTTTCCTTAGTCTTTTTTTTTTTCTCTTACTAAACCTCCCCAAAGCTTTCCCACGTTTTCTTTTCCCCGTCCTGCTGAAGGAGTGGGTCTAATCTGTATGATCTAATCTCTGTCGCCAGCTATAGAGACAAGAAGAGGAAGGAATGAGAAATCAGTGAGGGGAAAAATAACCAAACCAGTTTCGATTTTTCCTTAGATGCACCACGTGAAAGTGCCAAAGCCCTTGGTGTGGTCCGCCTCGGGCCACATGGACCTGAAATGAAAGAGCCAGTAGGGAAGAGGAGAACCCAGTCACCCTGTTTGAGAGGCAAGCCTCACTTACTCATTTCAGGGCACCACAGAAACTTGGGGGCTATGCTACAGGCCACCGAGGTTAGGGAAAGAATATTCTAGGAACCAAGTCTATTTTGTCTCGGGTCGTTTCTCACTTTGGCCTTCTTTTATTGCATGCTTGAGCTTTCCTCGTTTGGACCCCCTGAAGACAGGGAAACTCCCCCGCCCTTCCACCCCAGCCCTGCCCAGGTCTCTCGTGAATGGCCTCTGCGACCAAGGCTTCCCTTTGCAAAGATGGAGTGCGTCTCCGCGGGTCCTTTTTAAGTTTCCCAAGAGACTTCGAGGCGTGAGGCTGTGAAAAGGAGTTTTAGGATTTAGTGCTTAGAATATTTTTCCACATGTCATCCCGAAGCTAGAATTTTCAGGGAAGATCCATGATACCAGCTCCCTTTGGACAGCCTCAGTGTCTTCCCATAGCCATTAAACTTGTGAAATACCACAAAAAGGCCGTATCTTAAATGACTCCCAAGTGGGCTGTTGGGCCAAGATTTTGGTGTCCGAGGCAAGCTTCTTATGTTTCACCCCGTAGGGGATCATTGTAATCATATCCGACAGATGTGTAGCTTCAAAAAAGAGCAAAGGATGGTAGCCTTTAGAAATCTGTTGAATCTGTTCTGTTCATCCATCTGTTGAACATTTTCCCTTTCATCTCCAGAATAGATAGAAACTGTGTGAACCATGCTGCCCAGCTCTGCGCTAGATTACGGTCACATTTTTTCTCATTAACGGAAGAGTCGAGACAAGTAAGGAACATTTGAAGATTGGCCAGCGGTACCTAGGTCACATCGTTAGAAGCTCTTTGGGCCTTCAATCTGAGATTAAGTTATATCTGAACAAGGCGAGCCAAATTCCTCCCGCTACAGATGGAGATCAAAAGGCTGTGTCAGCCTCGCCGGCCACAAATCTCTCTGGTGTTTGACACTCGCTGTCGATAAAGCCCATCTCTGCTAGCAAGGTGACAGTCTGCAGCGGCCTCCTTTGCCAGGGGACTCGGGGACCATGGTGGACCCTGCTTCCTCTGCCATTTCTCACTTGGGATCAGTTGGCCAGCTAAATCTCTCTGTAGAATTTAATTTTTAGGACTCGGATGAGGCTTTCATGTGATAGAGTGTCTAGGTGGAAAGGAAATGACCACGGAATAATGGGACATTTCCTTTTTCACATCCTGTCATAAATCCACTCAGCTCTTTCTTTTCCTTCCTTCCTTCCCTCTCCCCTCCCTTTTTTCCTTCCTTCCTTCCTTCCCTCCTTCTCTTCTTTTATCCTTCCCTCCTTCTCCCCCTCCCTCCTTCCTCCCCTCCTCCCTTCCCTTCCTCTTTCCTTCCTTCCTTCCCTCCCTCACCCCTCTTTCTCTCTCTCTCTCTCTCTCTCTCCCTAAACAAACAAACTTGCAGAGCTTCACCCAGTGTAATTTTGGCAAGTTCACAAACTCTGGATGTTTCTCTCTCTCATCTCTGCTTCTGTCGGCACTAAGGGATTCCCTTAAAGGACCGTTTTGGCTTCAACGGATACAGAGGAGGAATAATCTGTCTTCTCATAACTTACATAAGGAGTTTGAGGCTGCCCACAGCCCCCAGCAAGCCTTGAGTTTGCCTCTAGCAGCACAGCCAGAGGAGCCCCTAAAATGACAGGAGGTGTACGTGGAACCCGGCAGGAAAGTCAATGGAGAAGGCTTGGCATCTCTAGTCTCTGAGTCCCGGAGCCTGACCCCTTGCCTCACCTGCCAGCCAGTCACCTGCTACAGGGCATGGGGGAGGGGAGGCACTAGTTGTTCACTAGTGTGTTGTGAATTGGGTTTTTTTTCAAAGAAGCCCCTCTTGGGGGTAACCCTCGGGACTTCTGAAAAAGTCACTTGCTCTGTTCCATCAGAATCACAACTTTCTTAAGGCTACTATTTACTGCAGGTATTTTCTTCTGAGTGGGGTGGTACCTCCAAGCAGCCGGTGAGATTAGCAATACCATTGTTGTCGGCCATGGAGGAGGAGAACAGAGTGTTGCCTGATTTTAGTACAGCTTCTGCAAGACACTCTCGAGACCCCATTTTTTAAAAAAGATTTTATTTATGTATTTGAGAGAGAGGAGCGGGGGAGACCGCAGGAGGAGAGGGAGAGGGAGAAGCAGTCTCCCTGCTGAGCAGGGAGCCCAATGTGGGACTCGATCCCAGGACCCTGAGATCATGACCTGAGCCGAAGACAGATGCTTAACCCACTGAACCACCCAGGCGCCCCCAGAGACCCCATTTAACAGCAAAATGGAAGGGAAGGGAGAGCAAGAGAGGAGTGAGTAAGTACTCGAGAGAACGCATGCTTCATATGTCTCCGAGCCCACAGCCAGCTAGGGTATTGGGACCACCCAGAGGCACCAGATCAGCCTCAGCTTTTCCCACAGGGGAGGTTATTATAAGCTGTCACAACTTGTGGGGAGGTGTGCTTCAAGGTCATCTAGTGACCCCAAACCCCCCTCTACAGTCCCCACACCAGTGACTCTCTGGCCACTCCTTGCACTCCTCTGGTGGCGGGGACCTCACCTCCAGAGTTGGGTCGGCACTCTTGAATGGTTCAGACTGAAAATGATTTTCCTTTTGTTTATTTGGTCTCTCACTTCTGTTCACTGAGCACATGCTTTGGGACAGGCACCATACTGTGTCCTGGGGATAAAACAGTGGATAAAACAAGTATGGTCCCCGCTCGCAGTCTAGTGGGGAGATAGGTAATACAAGAACACAACTCTCCCTACCCAGCTCAACCCTCTAGCCCCTTACCTACCAGTTAGCCGTGACCAAAATGCCACCCAATGACCCGCGAGGATTTTGCTTAATCTATGGGGCCAGAGCTGAACTCCTTTATTCTAAGGAGTAGACTTTTATGAATGCGACCACTTTTCTTTTTGGTTTACTGGCCCCATCACGTGCTGACTTACCTTGGGCCAGCTCACAAGAAACCAAAAAGGGGTTCCTAAGCACCTCCCCCCTCTTTTTTTTCCCCCACATACTATACCATTAAGCCAGTTTTCGCCTATCCTACATTTATGCAGTTGATTTATTTTGGACCAAGTTACAGTTCTGTTCACATTTCTTTTCCTAAAATATCCTGTCATGCCACTCTACGGGGCTAGTTTGCGATTCAGCAGGATAGGAAGTCCTGTGCAAAATTTACTCAGGGGCCTGTATATTAAACTAATAACACTGGATTATCACAGGGAGAGACTGGGCCTTCGCCAGAAGTCAGAGGCTTGACAAAAACCAACGTGTCACAGGAGTTTCACCCCATGGGGTTACTTTTTTTTTTTTTTTTTTTTTTTTTTTGGAAACAAGGAAGCATAGCATGGATGACAGTCTTTTCAGAAAAGTCCCCAGCTGTTCACCATGTGGTTGATACTTGATTGGGTCTGTGAGCTGAAAACCCCGGCAGTGTCTTTGTTAGGTGACAGCGGGGCTGGGGCGGGGGGCAGTGGGACACGATCGGAAAAGGTGCCCATGTCTTGGTATGAGCTAGGTCATCTCCTTGTCTTGTTTGCATGGGAGGGCTGGCGACCATGCTGTGACTTGGTGTTCCATAGGACAAAAGGCAAGAGGGTCCAGTGACCCTCTGTCCTGTGGAGGTCAAACAGAGCGGGTTCCTGGGGTGGTGCACTCAGGGACCAGGATCGAGGGGCTAGCCAACTCAGCCAGCTAGGCAGGCTGGCAAGCCTCACTTAGGCAAACACCCCTAACCTCCTCCACCCCTCCTACCCAGCTCCACATTCTTGAGGTTTTCATTCACCAGACCTGAGGGAAAGACTGGCTTGCCTGACTGCTAATTATTCCTGGAAGTGGCATGCTATGAAGTCTGCAAACATTTTCTGCAAACATTGGCCCATAAGAGGCGAGCTGTTGAGTTCTGGAAGCCAGGAGGATGGAGGTGGGAGGAAGCATTCCTCAAGCATGAGGCCGTAGGGTCCCTCTGCCTGCTGGATCTCTGCTGTAAGGTCAGTGGGAAACAGATGGATCGAGGACAGTCCCCAGGTAGAATAGGACCACCCCTGGGGACTTGGGCTCTTCAGCCTTGCTTTTCAGATGAACATGTGAGGCCGATTGGGGGCTCTCATGTAGCTGGACTGTTGATGGCTTTCTGTTGTCAAAAAAAGTTTCCTCTGCCACCCAGCCAAACTTTGCTTGCACACATGTTTTCCAGAGACAGAGACAAAAATGTGTTTCGGGGGGTAAAGAGGAGGGGGAGGCTGGAGTGACAGTTACATTAGCCGTCTGCAGAGTCATCCTCATCACCTCGGCATTTCCTGCAGCCTGCTGTGAACCCTGGCCAAGGTTCTATCAAGATCCAGGGCAAGCCCCATGGCCAAAAGCAGGCTGGCCTAGCTCAGAGGGAGGAAAGGGAGACCTTGAAGAGAGTAGTCAGGTTTCGAAGGCCCTCTGCCATCAGAGCCCACTCCACCAGCCTCTTTAGCCTCCTATGCCACTGTTCTGTGCCTCCAGCTCTGGGAATACCAGATGGGACCCCTAGTACTCTGCCAGGGCCAAGAAGTTTCCAGCCTTTCTGCTACAGTTCATGATCTTTCCTCTGTGTGTGATGTTCTCTCCCCACTGCTGCTCCATCCAAACTCCTACTCCCCCTTCCAGACTCACTTCAGTGTCACCTCCATTGGGAAGCCTTCCCTGATTCCCTCTGTCTGGGTTTGACCTTCTCCTCTGTGCTCCCGCAAAGTGCTCACCCTTATCATCTGAACGTAAGAATAACTACCTTGGACTTAGGATGCCTGAGTCACTGTTCTAAATCCTTCACACGTGTTAACACCTCACAGCCCAATGGTGCTATTGATATCTTGAGTTTACTGATGAGGAAACTAGGAAACCAAGAGGCTTAAGGAACTTGTCCAGTGTCCTACAAGTACGGAGTGTGGAGGTGGGGATTTGAACCTGAGCTGTCTTTCTCTGGAACCTACCCCCACTGGAAACTGAACTCTTTGAGGGCAGGTGAGTAAAATCATCCCTGAATTCTCGGAGTAGACATTCCTGAGATGTTAACTGAACCACATGTGACCACTAAGCACAGCGGGAAGAACCTGAAAAAGTGGGAAGGGGTCAGAAGAGATGGCCCCTTATAAGACACAGCTCCCTGTTGACGCTGTGGACAGATGTCCAAGCCTAGTGGACCCCTCTGTAGGTGAGCTCCCTCCTCCCAGCCCATAGCATGAAAGCTAGAACCAGGCCGTGGGTCCCACCTTGGGAGGCAGGCTCTGGGAGGCCATTTGCCAAGGCCAGACCCATTTCCACTGGGTCTGCCTTCCTCATTGCCACCAGTGTGACTGTGACGGCTCATTTGGTTTTGGTTAAGGACAACTATGTACTTGCTCACTGGGGGAGTGGGTGGGGTAGGAGAGGGCTTTGTTTGAAGTATCCATGCTTAGCCCATCCTGTCCCAATTCCACAGAGGGATTTGGAGTAGCCAGGAGGAAATCTTTCTGAGTTCTAGAACTTTCTGTCTTCAGCCTCGAAGCCTTCGTGTGAAGACTTCACTTATGTGCGATTTCTATAGACAAGCGTGAGCCAGGCATTATGACTGGATGTAGACCTACCACTAGTCCTTCCCAGGACTCTCAGAGGAACTTTTGAGGAGATAAATAGATCATCCCTGTAAAAAAAAAAAAAAAAAAAAAAGGTGGGGGGAGAAAAACAGAGCATGGTGCTCGGGACCCAGCACATTGGACCATGAGTCTGAGCATTCAGCTCTGGGGAGAGTGGCGATGGGTGGGGGCGTTGGAGTAGGGCTGCTTCAACTGGCATCTTGGCTCCATCACTTAAGGCCAGATGGCCTTAAGTTCTGCATCTCTAAAATGGCTATAATAACAATAGTTACTTGCCTCATAGGGTTAGTGTGAGCATTAAATCACTTAACTGAAAACAGCTCCTGGCGTATAATGTATGTTCAAAGACAGCAAAATGTTATCAGTCTTGGTTCTCATGCTGATTAGCCTTGGATTTTTTTTGTTTCCTCATCTGTAAAAGAAGAAGTTGGACCTTCTCCCTGTGGCCCCTTCCAGCTCTCACTTTTTACAACAACACAGTTTGGCTACCTTAGTTTATATTTTCTATTTCTTTAGTTGAGGTACAATTTACCTTCAGGTAGGCTTTCAGACCTCATGGTACAGCTCTGTGAATTGTCACATACCTGTGGCCTCACGTACACATTTACACACACCACTCAGGTCCAGATCTAGAAGGATCTCAGCAAATTGCAGGCTTCCTCATGGCCCCTTCCAGTCAACACCTGCCCCCGAAGTTAACTATCCTGCTGACCTTCATCACCAGAGACTGGTTCATTCTCCTTTTGTATTTTCTCTACATGACACCATAGAACGACGTAGTATGTGTTGCGTTTGGCCTCTTTTCACTCAACGTTCTTTCTCTGAGCTGCCTCTGTCTTGTTATGGACATCTGAGTTGTTTCTATTTGGAAGCTCTTACAAGTGGCAATGCGGTGTCCCTTCCTGGCATGCCTTTCATCAACGCTGCAATGTGTTACTGTTGGTGTGGATGCAGGCGTTCAGCTGCTGGGTCATAGGGCATGCCTCCGCTTAATAGTAGTAGGTACTGCCAAACTGTTAGAAAAGTGGTTTTACTCATTTCTACTTCCATTAGCAATGGACGTGAGCTCCATTCCCTCTCCATCTTTGCCAGCGCTGAGCTCCATCAGTCATTCTACTTTCCCCATGCCAGCGTGTGTGTCTTTGACTATTAGCTTTATCGAAGTTACTCAGACATGGTTCATGTGAGTATCATGGCAGCTTCTTCAGCTAGCCAGATGTGACTCTTCAAGAAGGAAAACCATCCCTAGCATAGCCTCCGAAGTAGGCACTACATTCAGGGTAAAAAATATCCAAGGGACATATGTCCAAATTGGCCTTCTGACAGGGGCTGCTTTGGAATAAAGGCTGCACTGTGCTCACATCATTGGGAAAAATGTTACTTGGGAGCAAAAGACAAAAGCAGCTCCAACCTTAATTCCTAACTTCTGACTGTGCAGGCCCAGGAATTTATAATTGAATAAAACTGACCACCCATCCAGGACAGCTAGAAGAATCCAAGGGTGTTCCCAGGTGATGAGGCCTCCACAGGAATTTTTTTATTAATTTTTTAAAGATTTTATTTATTTATTTGACAGAGATCACAAGTAGGCAGAGAGGCAGACAGAGAGAGATGGGGAAGAAGCAGGCCCCCTGCTGAGCAGAGAGCCCGATTCGGGACTCGATTCCAGGACCCTGAAATCATGACCTGAGCTGAAGGCAGAGGCTTAACCCACTGAGCCACCCAGGCACCCAGGAATTTTTTTTTAATAACAGCTTTAGGGAAATGTAATTCACCTACCATACTATGTTCACAGAGTTGTGCAACCATCGCCAGCATTCTAGAACATTGTCATCACTCCAGAAAGAAATCCTGTACCCATTAGCAGGCAATCTGGTCCTTTCCCCTTCTCGATCCTCCCAACCCCTAATCTACTTCCGGTCTCTGTGGATTTGCATGTTCTGGAAATCTCCTCTAAATGGAATTCATATGGTATGTGGTCCTTTGTAGCTATACTCTTTCACCTAGCATAGTGTTTTCAAGGTTCGTCATGTAACGCACATCAGTGCTTTGCTCCTTTTACGGCTGAACAATATTCCACGTATGGCTATATTCATTTGTCGAGGTGGACATTTGGATGGTTTCCATTCTTGGGCTCTTGTGATTAACACTGCTGTGAATATCCACATTCAAATTTTCATGTGGATGTATGTTTTTATTTTTATTTTTTAAAAAGATTTTATTTATTTATTTGACACAGAGAGAGAGAGAGAGAGAGAGATCACAAGTAGGCAGAGAGGCAGACAGAGGGGTGGGGTGGGGACAGGCTCCCCACTGAGCAGAGAGCCTGATGTGGGGCTCGATCCCAGGACCCTGAGACCATGACCCGAGCTGAAGGCAGAGGCTTAACCCACTGAGCCACCCAGGCGCCCCTGGATGTATGTTTTTAATTCTCTTGAGTATATTCCTCAGGGTGAAACTCCTGGGTCATAGGGTAACTAACTCTACGTTTAACCTTTTCAGGTGCAGCCAAACTTTTTTCTTCTTTTTTCTCTTTTCAAGATTTATTTATTGATTTTGAGAGAGAGAGAGAGAAAGAGAGAGCGTGCAAGAGAGCGCACAGTAGGGTGGGGAGGGGAGGGGGAGAGAAAGAGTCTCAGGCAGACCCGAGTCAGGGCTCGATCTCACGACCCTGAGATCATGACCTGAGCTGAAACCAAGATTTGGCTGCTTAACCGACTGTGCCACCCAGGCGCCCCTGCCAATCAGTGTTTTCCAAGTGGCTGCACAATGTTACAATCCCACCGGCAATGTGTGGTGCTTCTGATTTCTCCACACCCTCACTGACACTTGTTGGTTCCCTTCTTCTCTTCTACTCTAGCCATCCCAGTGGGTGCAAAGTGGTACCTCATTGTGGATCTGTGTTTCCCCAGTGACTAGTGAGGCTGAGAGTCCTTGTGTGTGCTTATTGGCTGTTTGTATGTCTTCTTTGGAGTCCTGTCTGTTCAGAGAGCCTTTGATCATTTTTTAGTTATTTGTGTTTTTAGGATGGCGTTGTAAGTGTTCTGAATATTTTCTGGATACAAGTCTCTTATCAGATACATACTTCGCAAAAAGTCTTCTCCCATTCTGTGGGTGGTCTCTTCACTTTCTTGATTGTGTACTTTGAAGCACAAAGACTCTTAATTTTGATGTGGTCCCATTTATCTATTTTTTTCCTTTTGTTGCTTGTGCTTTCGGTGTCATATCTAAGAAACCATTGCCTGATCCAAGGTCAGAAAGATTTATACCCATGTTTATGTCTAAGAATTTTTATAGTTTTAGCTTTTCTGTGCAGACCTTTGATTTGTTTTGATTTAATTTTTATATACGGTACGAGGAAAAGGTCCGGCTTCACTCTTTTGCATGTGGATATCCACTTGTCCCAACACCGTTTTTTTAAAGGACTCTTTTTTTCCCTGTTGGATTGACTTGGCACCCTTGTTGAAAGTAAATTGACCGTAAATGTGAGGGTTTGTTTCTGGTCCACAGCATTTTTAACTGACAGAAGTGAATGGTCAGATATGAAAGGCCCATAATAGTCCTAATGTCTCAGGCTAGCACACCCAGAGGCCTCGTAGCCCTCCACTCTGCAGAGAAGGGGTACAACCTAGGGAACAGTAGTCACCAAAATGAGGTCTAATGACTCCAGCCTGGACGCAGATCATATTGGAAAGTTACACGTTTTTCCAGAACTAACCTTCCTTTCTCTGGAAAGTCACACTTCAATATAGATCCCATTCATCTTTCTGAGCATGCTGCCCTGGGTTTAAGAGAAGTCTTTCCCTCTGCCTGAGGCCACTTTCCCCTTAGCTGGCCACCTCATCCAACGTTAACCCTCTTAAGACGGCTCGCTCTGAGTTTAAGCCATAGTTGGGGCCTGAACTTTCAGAAAGAAGAAGAGCTTGCCTTCCTTTTGTTTTTTCCCTCAAAGGAAAATGCTCTCGCCTTACCTGCAGCCTCACGCCCTGGGGCAGGACCCCAGCAAGTGGCAGTGGGTTTATCTTGGACATGTCCATCCCATTTTAGCTGTCACAACTCCAACTGACGGGAAGCACCTGATAGTTGATGCAAACTGTCAAGTTCAATGGTCAGAAAGGGGACCAGACCCGCCCCTAGCTTTGGCCTTACCTAGTACCTGATGACCAAGGCTCATACTGTGAAGAGATTCTCTATCTCTTGGCTAGATGAGTTTCTCGACCTGGGGAAGGCAGTGCGCCTGAGTAGCTCCAGGCAACATGGGTTTGAATCCCTGATTGTGCATTTACTTGCTATGGTGGACATGGACATGCATTGCTCAGAACCCCTGTTGAGAAAGAACCTGCTGCCCAGCTGTGAGTACTGTGCTTAGTTGACAGCCTCCAGCTGTTGGCTTCTTCAGAGTCTGCGTCAGCTTTGGCACCAAGGTCATCCCGTTCTTGGGGTGGCCTCCAGCCAATGACTGATCAAGGAGGTGATCCAAGACCCATTTCTGCCACACAGAAGGCAGTCTTTGCCTTCTTTTGCCTGGTAGACTTTGACAGGTCTGCACCATGATCTGACAGACCCCTGGCTCCCTCCTGCTCCCTCCTCTTTTCTTTCATAGGTATTCTTTCCCACTAAACCATTTGTACTTCTAACTGTTGTAGCATCTACAGAGAAGGTGACCTGTTTCTCTTGGGATCAGTCTCCTCCCCTGTGAAAGAGGAAAGGTGACATGGTCTCACCCAGAGCTGTTAGGATGATTAGGCGTGAGTAAAGGACCTAGTACATACTAGGCATTCAATAAAAACATGCTGTTACTGTTAAGCAATTGATCATCCCTACTGCTGTATACATCCTAACTTCTAAAAGAAATAGAGGAGGTATCCATAGTAGCTCAAACCTAGAAATAACCTCAATGATCACCACCAGAAGGGATGAAGAAATTGTGGTGTTTCTATACAATAAAATTCCAATTAGCAATAAAATGGAAGGAGCTATCGTTCCAGGCAACAACCTGAGTAAATCTTACCAGCATGAGGTTGAGCTAATGAGACTAGACACAAAAAATACATACTATAGGATTCCATTTCTCTGAAGTTCAAGAATAGACGAAACTTCTCCATGATGGTAGAGGTCAATGGCTCAGTGGGGTATTGGGGAATATTGACTGGAAGCATGAAGGAGCCTTTTGGGGAGCTAGAAATGTTTTCTGTCTTGACCTAGATTCCAGTTACATGGGTGTATACACACACACACACACACACACACACACGATCATGAAGCTATATATTTAAGGTTAGGGGAATTTATGCACTTAATTATATATGCCATGCATCCATTTCTTTAAAAAGGGAAAAATGGGAATTTTTAAATTATTCATTAGTATATATACACATTAAGTTTTTGTAACTTAGGAAATGCAAAGAAATAGAAAGAAAAATAGCACCTATGGCCCCACCCCTCAAAGATAACCACTGGGGACAGTTTGGATATCGCATTGCCCTCTCGAGCTCTCCCATCACTCCACCTCTCTATGGTGCCACTTTGGTTCATGGAGAAAGGAAGTTCCACTATCACTTCCACTCTCTAGGGAGTGGTACTGAGAGGATTATTTCTAGGCTTACTTTCTAGCCCCTCTTTCACTCCTTGTCCAGACAGAACCCAACATTTCAATGTCCTAACCTGCATATCCTCCCCACGCTGCTGCCAGAATCCCCCAGGCCTCTGGATCCTTTCTAGAACAGCACACATCCAGGGCTTGGATTCACTGGCTCTTTTGCATTAACAGGAGTTGAAACACTAACTCCAGGCCCAAAGGGCTTTCTGATGGGAATGGAGCTGACATTCCCTAAGGCTGAAATGATCCAGGTTGAGGGTAGAAGCCTTTCACCTATTTTTGTGTGAATTGTAGGAGAAAGGCATTTTCCAGCTTGATTAGATGACCACAGACTGTTGAAGTGACCCTGCAGGGAACATCTCAAGAAAGATTTTAATCAAAACCAGGCAGCTGGAACACGAGGGCTTTCTTCTTAGACAACCAGTTCTCAAAGTGCAGTCCCCAGACCAGCAGTGTCAGCATCACCATTGCCAGGTGATCTGGCTCTAAAGGAAAATTTGGAGCCCCAACCATGGACATGGAGCTATAGAGACTCGGCGAGGGGGTGGGTGTGGGACCTGGTCATCTGTGTTTCAATAGCCCTCCAGGTGATTCTGGTGCAGTCTCAAGTTGAACAGCCTTTGTTCTAGAGGTTTCTAAATTCCACTGCCAGAGACAGCAAGAATTTACTCACGTATGCTCTTTTGTGCCAAAACTCGTGCACTATGTCTTTAGCACGACTTAGGGGCACGTGCCAGGTCCATATAACTTCAAAGTTTCTTGTTCTTTATATCGTGAACTCAAGGAAATGAATTCCTTTTTTTTCCCTCTGTTATCTGAAACACAGATGAAATATAGCCCAATGTTCCCCCAACAAAAAGATTTATTAATTTGTACTAATTACTGTTTAGAGAAAACCATAAAAACCAATGTCCTTGTTGAGTGCTCCTTCTTGAGGGCAAAATGTGGATGTTATCTGTAAAATCAACAAATTTGTCACCAAAGTGAAATGTTATCTTTTCCCAAGGATTTTCCCAGGCAGCTCAAGGCCTCAAGGACTAGACAACCTCCTCCCTCCCCATGATCAGATGAAGAGGGTTAGAGTTTGCAGCCATGACTCAAATGCTTTAAGACAGCTCAGATGTAAGTTTGTTTTCAGGTTAGTAGCTTTGCTCAGACCCAAGTGAAGAAAGGGGACTCTGAACTTGTTGAAAGCCTCAAAGAATCTCCATGGACCTTTGCCTCCCTAAGGTATGACCAGTGCAATGATCTCCTGGCTCAGACAACAGAGGCACGGGCA
Source organism: Lutra lutra (assembly GCF_902655055.1). Taxonomy (NCBI): domain Eukaryota; kingdom Metazoa; phylum Chordata; class Mammalia; order Carnivora; family Mustelidae; genus Lutra; species Lutra lutra. The sequence goes on from NC_062296.1 coordinate 16,939,215, forward strand.
ACAAAAGCAAAAATAGTGGAATTGCATGAAACCAAAAAGCTTCTGCACGCAAAGAAAACTATTAGTGGAGTGAAAAGGCAGTCTATGAAATGGGGGAATATATTTGCTAGCCATTTATCTGCTAGGGTTTAATATCCAGAATATGTAAGAAACTCCTATGACTTAGTAGCAAACCCCCTCCCAATAATCCAATTTAGAAATGGGCAAAGTGCCTGAATAGACATTTCCCCAAAGAAGATATACAAGTGGTCAGTCTGTGGAAAGATGCTCAATACCATTAATTATCAGGGAAATGCACATCAAAACCACAATGAAATATCACTTCACACTGCTAGAATGGCTATCATTAAAAATGAAAGGAGAGCAAATGTTAGGATGGGAAGAAATTGGAACCATTGCCAGTTGTTGGAATGTAAAATGGTCTGGCTACTATAGAAAACAGTATGGAAGTTCTTCACAAAATTAGAAATGGAACTACCATATGATCCGGCAATCACGCTCCTGGGCATTTATCCAAAAGCACTGAAATCAGGATCTCGAAGAGATCCATGTTCATTGCAGCATTATTCATGATAGCCAAGATGGGAAACAACCTAAATGTCCATTGATGGGTGAATGGATAAAGAAAATATGGTGTATCCATATAATGGAATATTATTTAGCCATAAAAAGAAGGAAATCCTATCATTTTGAACCTCGAGGGCATTATGCTAAGTGAAATAAGCCAGACGCAGATTGACAAGTACTGTGTGATGTCCACTTATATGAGATATCGGAAATGGTCAAACTCAAAGAAACAGAGAATAGAACGATGATTGCCAGGGGCTGGGATGGTGAAGGAAATGGGGAGTTGCTAATCAACAGTCAGGAATTTTAGTTATTACAAGTTGAATAAGTTCTAGAGATCTGCTGTACAACACTGAATCTATGGTTAATAACACTGTATTGTACACCTAAAAATTGGTTAAGATGACAGATCTCATGTTAAATGCTCTTACTTCAATTAATATTAGCTAAATATGTTAACTATTAAATAAACTAGAGATCTGAAAACAAACCCAAAGATATGACCAGCGGTTTACTGTTAAATGCTTAATAACCTGCTGAGAATAAAATACATCTCTATATCTTTTTTAAAAATTATGTTCAGTTAACCAACATCATTAGTTTTTTTAAAAATTTTATTTATTTATTTGACAGAGAGAGAGAGAAATCACAAGTAGGCAGAGAGGCAGGCAGAGAGAGGGGGGGAAGCAGGTTCCCTGCTGAGCAGAGAGCCCAATGTGGGCCTGAGATCATGACGTGAGCCGAAGGCAGAGGCTTAACCCAATGAGCCACCCAGGCGCCCCAACATCATATAAGTTTTTGATGTAGTGTTCAACAAATCATTAGTTGTGTTTAACACCCAGTGTGCATCACAACAGGTGCTCTTCTTTATATGTCTTGGTTATAAATGTGTAGAACACGATTTACAAATAATAATAAAATATGCAATATTCATTATTATAAATTTCACCAAGTAACTCTTATAGAATGCTCCAGTTGATTTTTCCCTAACTCTTGTACCTATAGACAACCTAAGGTGGCAATTTACGAACAAGTATGTTTCCAACATGAGTATTGGTAGATTTCTTGATTCACATGAATGAGTCAAGACAGAACTGGAACAGTTTTTTGGTGTTATTTAGAGTTAGCTGGCTGTTAGCTCAGTTGGTTAGAACATGCTAAAATGTAACAACCCCAGGGACACCTGGGTGGCTCAGTCGGTTAAGCATCTATCTTCTTCGGCTCAGGTCATGATCCCTGGGTTTGAGGCCCGCATTGGACTCTCTGCTCAGCGGGGAGTCTCCTTCTCCCTCTCCCTCTGCTCCTCCCCACTGCTTGTGCTCTCGCTCCCTCTCTCTCAAATAAAAATAAATAGATAAATAAGTAAATAAGCAAATAAATAAAATGTAACAACTACAGAGAGGATGTGATTTTAAGTTTAATTCTGCACTATTAACATTTCTCCATCAGTTTCTTAAGTCTAGACCAAGGGTCGTCAAAATTTTTCGGGAATGAGCCAGATGGTAAATATTTTAGGTTTTGTGGCCTCATAGGGTCTCTGTTCCCTCTTCTTTTTCATTATTTTTTTTACAACCCTCTAAAAATGTAAAAAACAATTCTTAGCCTGTGAGCCGGAGAAAAACATGCTGTGGGCGGAAGTTCGTAGACCCCTGGTCAAGACGATCAACAAAATAATAGATTAAGGATTAAGCGCTGATTTGTAGCATTTGCTAATTTCCATGATGTAAATTCTCTTACCATGGCTGATTTCAAACGACCAACTTGACGTCACTGAAGGTGGAGTTGCAAAGAGATGACGGTTGCAAAACATTCTCTGTTATTTCCCATCTGATCTATATGCGAAGGACATAAATAATCAAGAAGTATGGATAATAGTAAAGCATAGTAAAATGATTAGGAAGCGAGGAGTTTGGAGGATTTATTCGCTTTCTTTTTAATCTAGTTTATTTAATTGTAAGGTGATATTTAATTTTTAATAAGGGCTATATTTTTTTAAGATTTTATTTGACAGAGATCACAAGTAGGCAGAGAGGCAGGCCATGGGGGGAGCAGGCTCCCCGTGAGCAGAGAGCCCCGATGCGGGGCTCAATCCCAGGACCCCAAAATCATGACCTGAGCTGAAATCAGATGCTTTACAGACTGTGCCACCCAGGTGCCCCAAGAATTTTTAAAAAGGAATAGGAATTATAAGGCAAGAACAGAACAGTTGAAAATATATGGGTGGACTTGAAAAAGAATGAAGCCACGGGCACTGAAATGGAAAAAAAGAACACAACAGATGAGGTAAACAGCAAACCAGATATAGCCGATGAGCAGATTGGTGAACAAGAGGAGAGATCCGAGGAAAGCACTGGGAACACAAAGCAGCGGAATAAAGATGTGGAGAATATGAAAGAGACACGAAACCACTTGGAGGAGAAAATGAGAAGTTCGAAGAAGTTTCCAGTGGGAGAGAACAGAACGAGTGAGGAAGAGGAAGTATTTGAAAGATAATTGCCAGAGTTGTTGAAAATGGGGAGTCAGGCTTAGGAGCCTGTAGGTAGGTCATCGGACCACATGGGAAGAGGACAGCATCCTTACCTCTAGCCCTGCTACCCTAATGGCTCAGAAGCACCAAGTTCTTTATAAACCAATGTTTCTTCTCAACGGTTTCCCATTATTACCTCCCCTTCTCCTGGGAGACTTTTTAGATACTTTCTCCTAATGGCTCCCACTTTCATATCAAAGATATACTGTGTATCTATTTATGCTCTGTAGCTACTGTGCTCTATATAAGCATGGTATAGTATAGGCTGTAGTCCTCACCAGTGGTGGTCCCGGGGGGGGGGGAGCATGGAGGGAGGCTCTTGTTCCTCCTGTTTTGCCTGGCTTTCTTTTTCTTTTTCTTTTTTAAAGATTTTATTTGTTTATTTGGCAGACAGAGATCACAAATAGGCAGAGAGGCAGGCAGAGAGAGAGAGAGGGAAGCAGGCTCTCCGCTGAGCAGAGATCCCAATGTGGGGCTCCATCCCAGGACCCTGAGATCATGACCTGAGCAGAGGCTTAACCCACTGAGCCACCCAGCCAGCCCCTTGCCTGGCTTTCTACTCCTTCTTCAGGTATCAGGGTAAAACCTCACATCCTGAACCTCCCCAAAGAGGTCAGGCAACCTATGCTATATGATCTCCTTTAATGCACTTTTGAAAAGTCTAAGTAAATAATGATCTGTCATTATCAATTCAGCGAGGCCCATGTGTCTCTTACTTTCTGCTGTGACACCAGAGCTCAACGCCGAGGCTGCCGCGTGGTCAATGCTCACGTAGCTGAATAAATGAATGAGGACAGTGAGTGGCATCACCTCAGCAGAGGAGAGGAAAATCACAGCCTTGGGAGGGACCTTGGAAAAGCTATTTTAACTCTTCCCCAGGCTGTGAGCAGAACTATGGTAGAATGACTTCTGAAAGAGCAAAGCGTGTCCTTTTCTGAAAACCACACCAGAGTAGTTCCTTTCTCCTTTAAATAGTTCTTATTACTTGGAAACGAAAGGTGGTCAGGAAGCTGTTGAGAATAGAGACAGACCTCTTTTTGAAAAGATGTAAAAATAACATCTAAAATCATTTCCTATTTTAGAAGAGCCAGGGAAATGGCCAGGTTCAAAGAAACACTCTAGTAAATCCTTTTGTTGCAGCAAATAATAGACCAAATTGAGTGAAGATTCTCTTTTTATCCAACAGAACCAAAACAAATGGGCTGAAATTTGGGGTGGTCACACTAGTTGCTTGTATTAGCTTATGAAGGCTAGTTGTTACATTTTCAGAAACTCTGACCGGCTGTTAAATACAGCCCTTATGGGGCACCTGGGTGGCTCAGTGGGTTAAGCCTCTGCCTTCGGCTCAGGTCATGATCTCAGGGTCCTGGGATTGAGCCCCACATCGGGCTCTCTGCTCACGGGGAGCCTGCTCCCCCCATGGCCTGCCTCTCTGCCTACTTGTGATCTCTGTCAAATAAATAAAATCTTAAAAAAATATAGCCCTTATTAAAAATTAAATATCACCTTACAATCCCCCTGCTCGTGTTCTCTCTCTCTCTCTCAAATAAATAAATAAAATCTTTTAAAAATCTTTTTGAACATTCTAGGCATGCTCATTTTGAAGCCCCTTTCAGATTTCTCTATTAGCTAGAGCTTCTAAGATGTGAATTCTCCCGTTATGCTAGTCTCATGGTGGTTTATCTCCTCATAGGCTTAGCAAGTTTGGGTTATAAATTCATCTTCGGAGTCATAATTACCAACACAGATGCGTTCTATACTACCTGGGTTTGAATTTTGGCTCCATCACTTAGTAGCTGGGCAAATTACTTAATCTCTCTGTTGTTCCTTAGTTTCAGTATCTGTAAGACAGGGCTGTTCTAAGACTGAGCTAATATAAGCAAAACACTTAGTACAGTGCCCAGCACATAATTAAGCAATTAGTGTTATTTGGCAAGAATTCTTTTACCTGGGTGGCCCACCTGCCTCTGTACCCTGAGTCATGTGACTCTCTTCCCGCTCCTTATTCAAAGTGACCAGTGTACTTCCGAACTGCTTTTTTTCTTTTTCCTACTCCTATCCCTACTTATGGGTTAGCCCTTCCAGCTGCTGGTTTTCTGTACGAGTCCAGATCCCACTCCCATCCCCATCCTGCCATTAACATCCTGCACCCGGGGTGCGCACCCACCTCTGAGTCCCCTGTCGCCTGCAAAAATGCCAGTTCCTGCTCACTGCTGTGGCTTTGAGCTGCCTCTTCATTTCTGGCACTGGAATTTGTTTGGTTTTGCTTTTGATCTCTACTACATACCGGAATTTTTTTTTCTCCATCCTTCAAAATCATGTACTTATTTGTTAATCCATTCAGCAAAAATAGGAATTGTAGGATCTGGCACCTTGCTAGATCCTATAAAAGAATGAAAAAAAATCCAATTTCTGCTGCCAGGTAGCAGACACCCCAATAGATGAAGCCATGCAAGTCCGTGACTATCATGAGCCTGTTTTTTTTTTTTTTAAAGATTTTATTTATTTATTTGACAGACAGAGATCACAAATAGGCAGAGAGGCAGGCAGAGAGAGAGAGAGGAGGAAGCAGGCTCCCCGCTGAGCAGAGAGCCTGATGCGGGGCTCGATCCCAGGACCCTGGGATCATGACCTGAGCCGAAAGCAGAGGCTTTAACCCACTGAGCCACCCAGGCGCCCCATGAGCCTGGTTTTTAAAAATCTTTTCTTTTTAGGTTGTCATTTTAACACGAGTTAGCCAACACACACTGTTAGGTGAGTTTCAGGTGTACGCTACAGGGCCCTGCTTACTCCCAATTCCCTGTTTCACCCATCTCCCCACCCCCCTCCCCTACATATTAAAATTTTTAAAAAATTACATGTTTGGAGTGGAGGAGGAAATTTCTGGGGCCAATAGCTCAGCCAACCAAGATCACCAGAGATCCCTGCAGGTCCTTTGGAAAGAAGCTGACCTCTCATTTGGATATGAGATCCTTGAGAGGATCAAGAGGACTTTAAATACCCAGGACAAGAAGGGGCATGTTTTGTTTGCTTTTGTATCTCATGTCCCGCACAGGTCCTGGTCCAAGTGCTTCAAGTTGCCCACTCGCTGCTCAGTTTCTCCGAGAATGACCGCCACCAGCACCACCACAGTGCGGCCCCTCCACCCTCCTCGTCCCTGTGAATGAGCTCTGTCAAAGCAATATGGTTTCTAACAAATGAAAGTAGGTATAATTCATTTAATCAGTGACTGTCTCAAGGGCAAGCACCAGATGTGGGTTTCTTTTACTCTCAAGGCAAAAATACTAAACTAGAAACACTGCAGAGACAGCAATATTCTGATTTTCAGACTGTTTTTGGGGGGGGCGGGTTTGTTTTTTTTTTTAAGCACCGAGGTAAAATGTTAAGCAGGTAGCTGATGCAATCTGGCAAAGTGAGTGTATAGCTCTATTTATATAAAGACACACACATGTGTCAGGCCATCAGCAGTATTTGTATAAACAGTGACTCTCCTGTGAAGGTGAAGTCTGCCCCCCTCCTTCAGTTCCAGTGACTGAGATACATTTTTCCAATCCTGGGGGCAAATACAGACGCAGCAAGTTCCTTCTTCCCCTTGGAAATTTGGCAGGCACAGCAACTCTGCCTCTGTTGCCACAGTCCCTTGGGGTTTTATGACTCTGTGCATATGGCCCGTGTGAAGGCTTCGCATAGGTCACCTTATGCCTTTGGGGGCCAGCATGGCGGATGACGATGATTCGGGAAGACCCTGGTGTTTCCCAGATGGGTCCAGATCTGGCCATGGAATTACTGCCCTCCAGCTGGGAAATGTGGCGCCAGGGTGTTGAAGTAGTCTGTTCTTTATTTAAATCCAAAGATTGAACAAATACACACTCACACACACACATACATACGCGCAGACACGCACGCCCCACTCCCCAACTGCAGGGCAGTGTTCTTTAGGATTTCATGTAGGATTTTCCTGAACACATATTTCCTCAGCTAATCTCCTATCCTGTCCCCTGTTTACTTGCCATCTTATCGTTCTCTCTTCCTTTGCTCTCCTACTTACTTAGTTCCTTATCATTGCTTTTAACCCGCTGGGAGTTCCCATTAACCCAGATGGTCTGTTTGAGGCCCTTTGAGACAGAGATGGGGACCCTAAATCCTTTCCCAGTGTGAGCTGCTTCCCTTCATTCTCTCCCATGGCCCCAGACAATCCTGTCTCAGGGCCTTGACTGTGAGGGAAGACAGAATCGTGGAAGTTCCTCCAGCCATGCTAACATACCATTACCGTTAGGGTGGATGTTCTCATTTAGAAAGGAGAGTTCTGGAATAAATTTGGCCCTAATCACAGCAGCTCTGATAACTCGTCCTTCCTTCCATCAACCTACTTACTGTTGACTGTTACTTCTGAGGGCGCAGAGAAAGTATCTGGGCTCTGCATTTAGACAGATTTGGGCTCAAATGCCAGCTTCCGCTCTTAATAGCTGTGTGACCTTAGCCAAGGCACTTACCCTCTCTGAGCCTCTGCTTCTCAATCTATAAAGTTGGAATCTGACAAAATATATATGCAAAGCGCCGGACACACACTGGGCCGGTGACTGCGCTGTGCTTGGATAATGGTCACAATCCTTGGTCCTGCTTGTCTCACTCAAGGCAGAGATTCTCAGTCGTTTTTTCTCAGAGTTCAAAGGAGGACTTTAAATACCCACAAAGCATCTTCTCACAGAGCACCGCTAAGCTCTGGGAAAAACAACAGACAGATCTCCGCCTGCCCTCAAGGGGCCCCAGCCATCTAAACTAGCAGATAAGAGGAAAATGTAAACACTGGGGTTTAGGTTTCGACATATGAAGGGCAGGGGAGCACAAACATTTAGTCCACAGCAACTGGCATCTGCTGCATTATTCCCTATAGACCGCAAACGCTATGGGAATGCAGAGCAGGAGGGCTGCTGTAGATAGGAAGTCTTCCTGGAGGAGGCAGGGCCTGAGCCGAGACTCCAAGAACGAGACTTGAGCAGCCTTGGAAAAGTGGGCACCCTGCACACGCATGCCGGACCAACTCGGGAGGCAGGCACAGGCGTCATTTCCATTTAACAAATAAGCCAGTGGAAGGTCAGATCAGCCTCGTGACTTCTCCAAGGCCACTCGGCAAGAAATGGGCCACCTTGGGATTTAAGTAGAGATGTGTCTCTGATGCGGAAGGCTGTGTTCAAAGCTGGCTGTGAGGGAAAGGACGGGCTTTTGCTGGGGAGTAGGAAATAGGAGGGTATTGATGGTTTTTTAGGGAGGAGAGACATGATGTAGGCGGTGTTTCTTCGGTATTCACAGTGCTTCAGATGTCTGGGGGAAGATTCTAGCCCTAGTGGGGTCAGTGAGGAAGCGCTTGCCGTAACTTAGGGGTGAGGCACTGAAGGCCTGACTTGGGGGGCAGGGGCATGGTGGGAATGGGGAAAGCACGGAAAACATGACTCAGGTCAAAGGGCAAAGCCACAGACTTGCCGGGAAAAGACTTAAAGCATCTGGTCCAAGGACCAGAACACTGGGCAGCGCCACTGCCAGACAGATGGAGAAGATGAGCTTCTTTGAAGATTGCTGTTTCTATAAACCAGGGCCTGATTTCCTCAACTGCTATTGCTATTAAATCTTTTTATCGAAAAAAAGTAATGCAGGGGCACCTGGGTGGCTCAGCGGGCTAAGCGTCTGCTTTCTGTTCAGGTCATGATCCCAGGGTCCTGGGATTGAGCGTTGGGCTCCCTGCTCAGCAGGGAGCCTGCTTCTCCCTCCCCTTCCAAGCTCATGCTATCATTATCAGTCTCTCTCAAATAAATAAAATCTTTTTAAAAAAGAAAGAGAAAAAGAAAAAAAGAACGCATACCCAGAGGATTCAGAATACAGGATATGCTACAGCACAACTGACCCAAACTCTTTAAAAAGTTAATGTCACACGTGCATGAAATCAAGAGCGTGTACTGATGTAGATTAGACATGAGTAAAATGCAGTGTGCAAACTTGAATTTGAATTCTTCTTCTGGATTACAAAATGAAAGAAAAAAGATCCCCGAAACACATTTTGAGGCTGTTGGGACAATTTGAATATGGATTGGAAATTAGATGATATTAGATTATTTCTTTTCTTAGGTGCGATAATGGTTTGTGATGAGGAGGGAGAATTTCCTTATTCTTAGGTCAATTGTTCCGAAGAATTTAGGTTAGCATATCATGATGCCCGTGACTTACGTTCAAATGGTCCAACAGAGAAATGCACGAGCATGTGTGTGCACGCACGTGCACACACACACAGAAATATATAACACACATGTCAAAATGTTAATTGTGGAACCTTGATAGGTATATGTGTGTTCATTATACCACTTTTGTTGATCTCTTTGTATTTTTGAAAATGTTGAAAATAAAAATTTGGGCAAAAGTTCTTCACGAATGTAGTGAAAAGCTAAAAGAGGGCAAATGCTAAAAGCAAACCCTTCTACCCCAGGCGCTCAGTACTATCTTCCCAGAAGCAACCACAGTTCACATTCCCTGCAATTTTCTCTGCATTTAGCAACATATATATATATATATATATATTTATATATATTTATAGATCCTTTTTTAAATTTGTTTTTTAAAATAATTTATTTGTTTATTTGACAGAGATCACAAGTAGGCAGAGAGGCAGGTAGGCATAGAGAGAGAGGGGAAAGCAGGCCCCCGCCGAGCAGAGATCCCGATGCGGGGCCCAATCCCAGGACCCTGAGATCATGACCCAAGTCTAAGGCAGAGGCTTAACCAACTGAGCCACCCAGGTGCCCCTATAGATCCTTTAAAAAAAAAATAGATGGGTTCATGCTAGAAATCTTTTTGGCAGCTACGGTAGAGACTCTCTAATCTCTGCAACCGGGGGGGCAGGTAGTTGGTCAGTTAATTAAAAATCCATTAAAGCAGAAGTGTGTGCACTGCTAAGGGAGAGACATCCCAGCACGTCCAGAAGCAGTGTCTATCCTTTAATCCTGAGAGGTGGCTCCCCAGAGGCCAGGTAAATGAGCTTCCACTGTCCTGTTGGCAGCTTGGTTTTTAAAGAAAATGTTTTTGCCACTTGACGAGCATTCTTGGAAATTGTTCTATATGAACCAAGTGTAGAGCTGCCTCATCCTCTCAGCAGCTTTTGAGAATGAGTTGCTTTTTCGATGAGTATGGTTTCAGTCCGATTGTGCGTGGGGTGATGGGGCGTGAGCACCTGGGTGGATATAGCCTGGGCTTCCTGATGTTGCTCAAGGCCGAATACCCCTTGGGTATTTTTGGAACACGCTCCCAAGCTTGAGCAGCGTTGCCCCAAGCAGTCGGAGAAGCATGGCTGGAGCTCCAGGGGCAGGACTGCTCTGAGGGACGGCCATTCTGCTAGAGATGCTCCCCAGCTGCTCCTCCCCCACCAAAAGTGATCGCCTCCCATTGCAGTGATGTTACCCCCACCTTCCATCACGGAAAACCCTCCTTAACCACCAGCATCTGGGCATGCTCAAATCCGACACTCGGAGGAAGTCTCCTCCCTGCCAATGGGAAGGATTTGATTGGAAAAATGTGATTCTAGAAATCAGATCTGGGACTGGACGGAAATTGCCTGAAAAAAAAAAAGAAAGCATTGGCACAATTAACAAAAAGGGACTGGATTCCTTTCTTTGTTTATTTATTTATTTATTTTGCAACTAAATCCTGCATAGCTTGCAAACCTTGGGAGGCAGCCATCCCTATTATCATTCCTGATACGGACTTGAATTTCTAAGAAATGCCTCTTTTTTTTTTTTGAGAACTGTGGAATTGAACCTCTCCTAGAAGCCATCCTAGGAGTCCCAGTCATGGTGTCTTAGTATCAGTGGTGAGACAAGAGCCAGAGCTCTGGGGTCTTGCATGCCCGTGGACCCATAAATTCTTGTACTGACCCCAAGTGTTCCCTACAGGAGTCCTGGGAAACCTGGTCCCTGCATCTGAACCACCCTCTGGATTGGGACTAGCCAGACCTCTGTGCCATTTGAGGGACCCCATTAAATGCCAGAGGGCCCCCCTAGCTTGTCACACTGTCAGAAATACTCACATTGTGAAGCAATAGGGTCCCCGTCTTCTATAAAGCAGAGTGTCTCGGAGGTGAAGACCTTCCCCAATCTTTGAAGAAGATCGGGTTTTCAATTAAAGCAAAAAAACCCAATGGAAAAGGGAGGGTAATGCTCAGTCCAGGTTTTGGTGTGAGCTCGGAGGGCAGACAGAGGGTGGGCTGAGGAAAGGAAGCCAGGAGGACCCAGGATCCTCCAGCCTGGCCCCTGAGTTACCGTAGAACCTCTGGGAAGGAGGGACGTGACTCATGGGGCCCCAGGGAGAGGCAAAGTCAGCCAGGGCCCAGGCCAGGACTCTCATCTGTGGCCCCACAGGCACACCCTGGCTCTAATAATTGTGACATTGGGAGGCTGTCCCTACAGTCTCCAGTTCCCTAACTCTGTTGTTACCGTGACCGCTCAGGGTGCAAGCACTCTTCATTTTCTATGAGCCCGCTTAACGCACAGGTACTTCTGCATGTCCCGTTATTTGGTAGCTCAGACAGACGGACCACAGCAGCTGGGGACGGCCACAGACCTCACAGCTGAGGATCTTGCTTTGTTCTAGCTCTGCTAGGTCTCTTAAGAAATCTGCAATTTTGATTCTTTAAAAAAGAAACTTTTAACTGTCCCTGCAACACTTTATTTTTTTTTAAATATTTTATTTATTTATTTATTTGTCAGAGAGAGAGAGAGTGCAAAAGCAGGGGGAGCAACGGAGGGATAGGGAGAAGCAGGGAGCTGAGCAGGGAGCCCAATGTGGGGCTTGATCCCAGAACCCTGAGGTCATGACCTGAGCTGAAGGCAGATGCTTAACCGACTGAGCCACACAGGGGATCCCCTCCAAACACCCTTTAAAACACATACCAAGTGTGTATGTGCCAAATCCTAGAGTAAGCGTATGGGATATATCGTTGATCTAATCCTTATCACAATCCTGTTGTGTAGGCACTGAGAGGGTAAGTAATTTGGGCAGCACCGTTCACCTAGTTAGAGCTTCTAGAAGTCATCTGGCCTGCTGGAATCTTTAAGATTACTTTTCATAACTCAAACTCACTTCCGGATTGTGTCTTCCCATTGATTCAGCTCCTGTAGTGAGATATTTGTCTGCAAAATGAGGTTGCCTGGGATAGCTCTGTTAGGGAGTCAGCCTGACCAGGAGCCAGCCTTGCTGTTCACCTGGGGACTATCCCCTGTAGAACCAAAGAACAGAAATAAGTAGCCTCACTAGGGTTGGCCACAAACCCCAAACTCCTTTAGAAGGACCCCAAAATGTCTCTGAAAAACAATAGTTGGATCGCTGACCTTACCACCAGCGAAGGAAGGAGCATCCTCATGGCAAGCACCCATCCACTTTGAGTCACTTGACCTGCCACCTCAGTTCTTTTCTGACAAAAGCCTTGAGTTAACCCAGCAGTTCCAGCCTGGGCTCCAGTGGGAGTCTGCCTAAATGGGCTAGATGTTGCCTCTGGGTCACTGTAACCCAAAAAGCCTTAAAGTCGGGAAATGTGTTCAATCTTCTCTTGTGCAATGCTAGAAAGTCTAGATACTGCAATTTTGCCTGGGGCTGCGGGCCGGGGTTTGCATGGTGGGTGTTTGCATGGGTGCAGAGGAGCAGGTGGGTGAGCACTGGCAGGCTGAGGGCATGAGGAGGACACAGGAAGGAAAAGGGGGCAGAGGGAAGGGGGACAAGAGACTGGAAAGTGAAGGGAGCAGGCACCAAAGAGAAGAGGAACAGCAGGGATGTCTGCAGTAGGGGCAGTGAAGGGAGAGGGCTTGTGGCTGGCAATTTGCTCTTTTATTCTTTTAAAGACTTTTTTCATTGGAGCACCTGGGTGGCTCAGTCGGTTAAGTGTCTGCCTTCAAAGCCCAGGTCATGATCTCGGGGTCCGGAGATCGAGCTCTGCATCAGGGTCTCTGCTTGGCAGAAATCTGTTTCTTATTTATTTATTTATTTATTTACTAGAGAGAGAGAGAGAGAGAGGGAGTGCACGAGCAGGGGGAGGGTCCCAGGGAGAGGGAGAAGCAGACTCCCCACTGAGCAGGAAGCCTGACGTGGGGCTCGATCCCTGAAACCCAAGATCATGACGTAAGCCGAAGACAGACTGAGCCACCTAGGCACCCCTCTGCTCGTCCTCTTGACGAAGTCATTTCCTGTTTGGTCTTACACCAACGATTTATCCAGTAATGAACACTTACCCCTTCAGGTATCAACACTTTTGTCACTCTACTTTGAAGAGACAGGCTTTTGAAGTATATTCACACTCCATGGCTTTCTCAGACAAAAACGTCCTGAAAGTAACTTTTCTGGAACTTGTGGTAAAATAGACAAAGAGTTTGCTTATGAACATTGGTTCCGTTCTTTCAGTGGGCTTTCTGTATGCCAAACAATGGGCCAGGCGCCACAGATGCTGGTGGACACCACGGACCCAAAGCCTTCCCATGGACCTTGCTGTGCCTGTGATTTAGCCCAAGTTGAGAGAGTCAGAGGATCAACGCTCCCACTTCCTAAACCGTGGGCTGTGAGGCAGTGAGAACGTTGAGGGTCTTAGGAATGAGCTGGGGCATTTACTCAGGACCTCCCAATGTCAGCCATCGATTCATGCTGTTGTCGCTGTGTTCCTTCTCATCTGCCATACCACTGGACACCTGGGCGGGGACATGGCAGTGGCTTATCTCTTCCACAGAGTAAAGTGTATGTGTTTTAGGATCGTGGTAACTCATCAGCATCTCTTCTCCCTGCCGCCCTGAGTTCTCAGTTGTAACTATAGTTGAGGTCGTGGGAGGGATGGCTTCCGGGGAAGCAAGGATGGACAGCGTAGTTAGGGGGCTATTGGTTGACATTTAAACATTGACTTTCTCAGCTGTTGGGGGAGAAGGAGGCTGATTGTTGGTGTTTGCTGGTGTCCGTGATGTGAATATTCCCACCGTGGCTGGTTTCACGCTCCCAACACGATGTCACAAAACAAGAGTCAGGGAAGATATGCACATTGGCAGCCCATTGGAGAGCATGTCCACCACACAGACAGAGGAGTAAAAAAGTGTAGCAAAAATAACTAGGAAGTGATGAGTCTTGAGCATTCATTAGCTTTCATAGAGCTTAAGTACAAGTTTACATACTTAAATTTTTGATAATTCCTGCAGGTAACAAACCAACTCCCAAAATTCATGGTGAACAGTCGGTTCTCACTACCAGGTCAGACAGAGCACCAGGGTCCTCACCCCAGCTTCAACCACCAGTAGCTCCATTTGTATTCATTTTATGCATACTGGAATTCTGTGTTTGAACAAAGGGTTCCAGTATGTTTTCAATGTGGGGTTTTTTTTAAAAGACATGTGTAGATGCTTTGTGAGTCCCCTTCCAGCTAGGATGGCCCAAATTAGCCAAGTCTGGGTACCCTCCTGTTTCCCCCTTTCATTTCCTTGTCCCCTCTTGTCACTCAGGCTTCCTATTCCTGCCGTCCCCATGAATCCTTTTGTCTCATCCCAAGGACCTCCATCTACACCGAAGAGAGAGCTGTCATCACCTGATCTGGTTTAAAGTGAGATCCCTCCCAGGCGTGTTTTCCTCTTTAACACAGGACTCTGGAAGACTCCAAGATTCTTCCAAATACAAAAGGATGGACATCTAAAAGACAGAATTCCAAGAAGGGGAAGGGTACCCTTAAAATCAACCTGTGTTATTCTTAGCATTTTCCTTCAAAAATCTCTGGATCTCAGTGGATGGCTGGATTACCCGCAAAGGGCTGCCCGATAGTGTACCTCTGCTTTTCTTTATACAACACACAATTCTTTGAGTCAAACCCCGAAACTTTTCTTAGCACAAGTTGGGTTGCTCCTCCATGGAATGCAAGCTTTTCAGCCATGGAAATGCATAGAAGAGGCCTCGGGAGTTATGGATAAGACACAATCCTTTTCTGAAGACAAATTCACCCTTCTTAGCCTGCCAGAGAAATTATTTTTCCAGGAAAACTGAACAGCAAGCACATACTTGGATGTTCCTTTCAGGCAAGAGAGGAGCCCTTCCTATCCCATTAAGGTCAGGCAATTGCCCAAATGATTTGCTTCACTGCCTATCATAACGGGGAGTGTAAGACAGAACCAGCAGGGGCCTACACTCAGCTCTGACCATCCAGCAGTCATGGTGGAGCAAAGTTCATAGTCACAGGCACCCTCTGAAGCTTGCAGTCAGAGAGGCTGAGTCTGGGGCCACTCGGGAACCTCTCCCCCCAGCCCCTACACACACACAAGCCTACCATGTGTCCACAGCTCAGTGCAGCAGCTCCTCGGGATCAGAGTTCTGGAACCAAGAGGGAAGCAATGGACTAGGGCGCATAGAGGCTGGTGGCCTAGGAGTCCACTGGATGAGACATAAAAGTGAGCTTCCTGGTCAACCGCCATGTCTGTCGGTTGCACGCTGTTTAAAAGCAGATAGGATAGCCAGTAGCCCAGGAGGTGGGGACCAGTGTGCCCAGACCTGGGGGTCTGCCCCATAGCTTTGCTTCTCGGGTTCTGTCCCCGCTCCTGACAGCAACCTCCCTTTGTTCCCTTTTCACTGAGAGTGATGGCTCCCTATCTGAAAGTTCCAACTATCAGGAGGTATGAATGCATGCCCAACACATAAAACAGACTCAAAGCCAAGGTCTGTCCAGTCTAGGCCAACTTAGGTGATAAATCTTGCTCAATTCCCTGGTCAGAATACCTTTGGCTACCTCTGCAAGCCCAGACCATTCTTGATCCAAGGCCCCTTGGCCAAGGTCCCTGCACAGTTGGCCCTTTCTCCTCTTCTCTGTCCAAACTGAGCTCATTCTCCCCTGGCTCCCCCCAGAGTCCTTCACTTTCAGGATCGGAATCTTTGGAACCCAAACTTTCTCTCTTCGAAAATCTCTTCTTTTACCTCAAATTTTAGTCCAACCTAGGCTCCTAAATTCTCTTTAGTCTTCCAACACTTGAATTCTGGATGAATCTGGTCTCTCCAGGGGAAGCAGTGGCTCTCCATATTTATCTAATAACATCCAATGGCTAGTATCATTTATAGATCATGTCCAGCAGACAACAATCTCAGAGTGTGCTTTCCCTGTGTCACTTGCTCTTGACTTTGGAGAGAAGTTTGAAATCTAAATGTGAACCACCAACAAAATACTGCCTTTTCAATGCACCAAAGAGAGGGAGAGTTAGCTTATCTTTCAGAAGTCCCCAGAGTGTAGTGGACTAGCTGAGTAAGAGTAATTAGAAAAAGGAAAAGGAAGTCAAGGATAAATTCACATGTAGCTGAAGAAGTCTGATGATAAAGTGAATTTTTCCCAAGGTTGCCAGAAAGCAAGTCGTGCAACCTTGGGGAAATGGTGAGTCCAAGAATTTCTAAAGAGCCCCCACCCTTCACCTGGCCAAGTCCTTGATATCACCCAAGAACTCTGATTGTCCCACTTCAGGCTTGAGAAGCAAGCTGCTTGTCATTGCTACTTTCCAAAGCGTGTTCATATCCATTATCTCACTTGATTGTTACCATGACCCTGTGAGGTAGGTAAGATAACTATTAGCTTTCCCCAGGCTCAATTCTGGAAGATTCCCAGGAGTCAGATTTTGCACAATGGTTAAGTTGACAGCGTTGGCTCCCTTTTCACATGCTAACAAAACCTGGCCTGGTCTAATCCTTATGTAAAGGGAAGATTCATCATGCAACATTGACCTAAGCTAGGCAGAGAGAAGCCTGATCATCAGGGAGTGACAGGAGTGGGGGGAGGGTGATCTTGAAAAATTGAGTAATTCTACTCCTCCCTCCCCTTCCTGGAGCTAACATCCAGACTTTTGAATGGGAAGGGCTTGTGTTATCGTCAAGCTACACAAACCTTCTTTCTTGAAGACTGGATGCTAAGACCAAATCTCCATATATTTAGCTATTTGATCAACATTTACCGATTAATCAAGTGCCTATTGTGGGCCCAGCTCAGTGGGAGTGCAGAGAAGTATGAGACGTGGGCCCCAGTCTCCAGGAGCTTTCAGTTTTGCTGGGAGCTAAACTTATACACACCAGATAGCAATGTCTGGTGGCCAAAGTGATGAAGAAAAAGTCAGGGGGGATTGATGCACCCAGGGGAGGCATCCCAGAGAAGCAGGATGGAGAAACACTTAGGAGCACGAGCTCTGGGTCGGGCAGCCAACATGGCTTCAGATTCCAGATCCACCATTACCAGCAGTGTGAATCTTGAGCAAATCCCTTACCTAGTTCATCAAATGGGGTGAAAATTAAGAAATACTTATTATATCAGGTTACTGAGAAGATCCAATAAGCACAGTATGTGGCACATAATGTTTAATGCTGTTCAACATTCAACAAATAGTATCATTAAGGCCCTATCTAAGCTGACTGTTGAAGACTGGGAGATTTGGAGACACTGAGGGAGAGAGACAGGACAATCCAAGGCACTGAATTAAACAAAGGCACTGAATTAAAAAGGAAAGGAAGTGTGTGAAGGTGTTGGTCTTGCTAAAGAAGAGGGGACATATTAAGGCATCAGGTTAGGCTGGGTGCGACTAGATAGTGAAAGGTCTTACCACCAAGCAGAGGAGTTTGGACTGAACATGCTAGGAAGTGAGAAGCCACTGGAAACTTGCAAGCAAGAGAATAACCTGAGGATAAAGTGGTCTTAGAGTAATATTGACCTGTGATGTACTCAGTGACTTGGAGAGGGACTGAGGGATAGCCATTGTTTCAGGTATGAGTTGGTACAGGCCTGAGCAAGAATGACCAGTGAAAACATTTGAAAAATGTTTGGGGGAAGAATTAACTAGAAGGACCAGGTAATTAGATATGAGAAAGGAAGGAGAAGGAAGAGTCTAAAGGGATTCCAAAGTTTTGAGTCTAGATGACTTGGAAAGCAAAATGGGAACCAGGAGAAGTAGGAGTGGAGATATTGGGGTCAGTGTTCAGTGTGAGATGGTGGAGATACCCACATAGAGATGTCTAGAAAAAAGGAGTGATACCCAAAGGTCCTAAGAGGGCATATTTTTTTTAAACTTTTCAACCCCCTTCCCCCATTTCTCCCACTTCCTTTTCTTGTACTTCCTCTCTGAACAGAGGCAGACTTCATTCCTGGTTACATTGTTCTCTGCAAATATTGACAGCTGTATTCCTTCCTTTTTGGTTCTATTAATTATTTTTCTTGTTCTATATTAGCTTGGACTTCCAGGAAAGCATCAAATAGTAGAGGAACAGTAGTACTGGACATTCCTATCTTGTTCCTAACTTTGAGAGGAAGTATCTGTTTCACAATTTATTAACACACTAGTATGAATACTTTACAAATTATTTAATCCTCTGACAGTGTTATGAGATAGATATTATTATTATTATACGTATTTTACAGTTGAGGAAACTGAAGCACAGAGAAGCTATGTAGCTTGCCCCAGGTCACACAGGTAGCAAGTGGCAGAACAGTGACTCAAACCTCCACTAGCTTCTGAGACTATCCTTGTAACCATTCTGCCATGCCTGCTACCTCTTGAGGTATGGAGTTTTCTTTTTTTTTTTAAAGATTTTATTTATTTATTTGACAGAGAGCACAAGCATGGGGAGTGGCAGGCAGAGGTAGAGAGAGAAGCAGGCTTCCCTGCCTAGCAAGGAGCCCGATGCAGGGCTCTATCCCAAGACCCTGGGATCATGACCTGAGCCAATGACAGACACTTAACTGACTGAGCCACCCAGTGGCTGGGTGTATGGAGTTTTCTATAGATGTCTGGAATATACTCTTTTAAAAAAAAGAAAAAAAGATTTCATTTATTTATTTATTTGACAGAGAGAGATCACAAGTAGGCAGAGAGACAGGCAGAGAGAGAGGAGGAAGCAGGCTCCCTGCTGAGTAGAGAGCCTGATGCGGGGCTCGATCCCAGGACTCTGGGATCATGACCTGAGCCGAAGGCAGAGGCTTTAACCCACTGAGCCACCCAGGCGCACCTGGAATATACTCTTGATCACATTAAACTTTTCTTTTATTCTGAGTTTTCTTAGAGCTTTCTAAGAGCAAATAGGTGCTGAGTTGTCCAATACTTTGCTATATTCATTGAAATGGTTTTTCCCTTTTAATATGCAAATGTAATGCATTACATTGATATAGTTTCTAATGGGGAAGCAGCCTTGCATTGCTGGGATTCAACCCTACTTGGTTATGTTATAGCCTTCTTTTGCAAAAGTGCACAATTTGATTTGCTAGTAATTTATTTAGGGCTGTCACATGCTGTTCTTTTTCTGTCCTCCTACAATTTGGTATTGGTGTGATGATAGTTTTGGAAAATAAGTTAGGAGCTTTTCATTTTTTCAGTTTTCCAAAGCAGTTTGTTTGATAAGGGCATTCTCTGTCTCTTAAAGATTTTATACACTTCACCTTTAAAACCTTTGCATGTTTGATTCTATTTCTATTTCTTCTCTAGTTTATTGGTGCAGTCAGATTTTCACCTTGTTCTCAGGCCAGTTTTGGTAATTTATGTCCCCCTAGAAGACTGTCCATTTCCTCTGGATTCCAAATTTATTGGATAAATATTAATACAAAATACCAGTGATTTATAACTTCATATCTATACCACGACTTCTAATTACAGAGATAGCCAAAGTATTCTGAACAGGGAATTGAACAAGATGGATCACTCATTACTAAGAATATTTCATCTTTCCTATACTTTTTAATGTATCCTGAATGTAATTATCTCTCCCTTCTCCCTCTTTCCCTCTCCCTCTATCTTTTCTTACTCCTAAGTTGTTTACTTATTTATTTACTTTTAGGCAAACTTGCCAACTGTGCCCATTTTCATGGTGTTTCCAAAGAACCAGCTTTTGCTTGTAGGGATCAACTTTCCATGTTTTGTGACTGTGTATTTTATAAATTTTTGCTTTAATCTCTGTTAGCAAGCCTTATTCCTGCAAAGCCCATCTGTCTGGAATATCCTTTCCTCCTTCCCTTTCACTTGGCTAACTCCTACTCATTCTTCAGTTTATGCATCATGTCTTTTAGGAAGCCTTCCCTGACCTTCCAGCATGATTTAAATGCTCCTCCTCCATCCTCCCCCCACAGCTTCCAGCACTCATCATTCTATGTTATCATTAGCCGTCTGCTTGTCTCTCTTCCCTATTAGACTGTAAATTCCTTGAGGGCAAGGACCGTGTCTAGTTCATAATTGTACTTCCAAGTGCCGAACAGAGTACATGGCATCCCCAGTGGGAATCCAAATAGAAATTTTATTGGAGGTAGCAACCCAGGAGCTGTCAAGCTGACCTAACAAAGGAACTCCCGCTAGGTCTGTTGCCTGAAGTTTGGGGTCTTTAAAAAAAAAAAAAAGGAAAAACAACGATCTTTGGTAGAATTTCTTTCCTTGATTTTTAAAAGAATCCAAAGTCTTCAAATGTGTAATTCCAATGGTCATCCCTTGGGGGAGGAGTCCTTCCCCACTCCCCTTTCAGCCCTGTACTCCAGCAAGGATCTCAAAGATTTGACTCCAGAAGGAGCCAAGGCCGAGAGTTAGCCATAAAGGAGCTGAGACTAACTGGACTTAAAAGGTCTATAGATTGCCCCAGGACATTTCCATTTAAAAGCAGCTTTCCTACACAGGGGTGCTTTCCTTCTCTACAGTGGGGGTGGGGGAACCTCATCCCACACTTCCACTTCTCTGGCTTTCAATCTAATCTGAGACACCTTCCCTTTCTATTCATCTTCCCCCTCAATCCCTCACCCCCCACCTTGTACTCACCATTGACCCTGGGAGTCTTTTATTACTTGTGTCCAGGAGGTGTTTCGAGAATATGAACTGAAGTAGTAGTTTGTGAACTTGGCAACATCTATGCGTTGCGGCGCTAGGTTTTCTTCTGGAAACTTCTGTGGTTAGCAATCAGGTCCAAGGAAAGCAGAACACAGGCTGAACTGAAAGCGAAGTATACCAAAATCATGGAACAACATGAGCATTAGGGCCGGCTCCTGCCTGCTTCCCAGCCCTTACCTCCATCCTGTCAGCCATGGTCTGTCTGATAGAAGACTCTTTCTAGAGACAAAAAGCAAACTGGTGACAGAGAACTTTTCTGTTCACAGTGAATTTACTCCCTGGGAAAGATGGTCTCACTTCCTCACACAGTCTGTGTTCCTCTTTGAAGAAGGTATCATGAGACTAAAAATATAAAAACACTTTCAAAGGAGAACTCATCCTGAAATTGAAGGGAGGTCGGAGGAAGCAGGATCCCAAGAAGGCCCATGTTGTGCCACTTGCCTAAGACAGAACTAAGGGAAGGGAGATGGTCTACACAGAACCATGTGGACCCCAGGGCTGCTGGGACAGGGCAACAGGCTGAAGGGGAGCCCACTTCAGACCTTTCTGAGGTTGCTTTGCAGATGGCAGATGTGTCCCAGGCACTGTGCTAGGCTCTGGGGTTACAGCAAAGAACAGGACACAGTTACTGCCCTTGAGGAGCTTAGTGTGTGGGGTCTGTATGGAACATGACATCTACAAGGACAGGAACTGCATCTCATTCATCTTTGGACCCCCAGTAACTAGCACCCTACTTAAAATATGGTAGGCACTCAATGAATATGTGTTACATGAATGAAGGAAGGAAAGAAAGGGAGAAGGAAGGATGGAAGGAAAGAGAACTAGATGTGACCACTAGTCCCAATACCCTAGAATCCTGAGGCAGCTCCCAGAGTCATGGGACAAAAACCAAGGGACACGTGGGTCAGCGTCATGGAAGCTGGTGGCTTTAAAGTGGTCACTGTGGGTGTTGTGTTTACTAATCCTTGAAAGTATTAAAATAATTGGGTAGAAAAACAGTTGGTGGCTCCTCAAAAAGTTAAACATAGAATTACCATGTGATTCCATTATCCTACTCCAAGGGATATACCCCAAAAGAACTGAAAACAGGGATTCCAACTAGTACATGTTCACATACATTCATAGCAGTGCTGCTTACAATAGCCAAAAGGTGGAAACAACCCAAAGTCCATCCACGGATGAATGAATTTAAAAAGTGTGATAGATCCACACAATGGGATGTTATTCAGCCATAAAAAGGAACCAAAGGACTGATACATGCTACAACTTGGATGAACCTTGAAAACATGATGCTCAGTGAAAGAAGCCAGGCACAAAGGCCACATACTGTGTGATTCCATTGATTGGATACACCCAGAATAAGTAAATCTAGAGAGACAGGACATAGATTGGTGGTTGCCAGGGGCTGGATGAAAGGAGGAAATTGGGAGCATCTGCTGAATGGGTAAGGGGTTTTACTCTGGAGTAAGGGAAACGTTCTGGAACTAGATAGATGTGGTGGTTGTACAACCCGTCAATGTACTAAATACCAAGGAATTGTTCAATTTCAAAATGGTTGATTTTCTGTGAATTTCACTTCCATAAATTATTTTTTTGGTAACAATATTAGGGTAGCCATAGGAAGAGCCAGAATAGAGAAGCCCCAATTCTGATTCTGGACAGACTGGGTTGTTGGGTTAGGGTTAGAGTTAGGGTTAGGGTTAGGGGAAAGTGGTAGGCTTGGTGGAATCAGAGTTGAGAACTATAACCTTTTCCATCCCCTACTCCACCACATTGCCCTTTCCTGCTCACCTAGGTCAACTGCTTATTCCTATCTCCATTCCTGTCCATGTCCAAGGATTGTCTGGAATTATTCTTAAGAATATTCCACTTCTCTAAGGACTATTTTTTTTTTAGATTTTATTTATTTATTTGACAGAGAGAGATCACAAGTAGACAGAGAGGCAGGCAGAGAGAGGGGGGGAAGCAGGCTCCCTGCCGAGCAGAGAGCCCGATGCGGGACTCGATCCCAGGACCCTGAGATCATGACCTGAGCTGAAGGCAGCGGCTTAACCCACTGAGCCACCCAGGCACCCCTCTAAGGACTATTCTTTATGAAAAAGCAGTTATTGGTTAGGAGGTCTCCCAAGAAATCCCAGATATCAAAGATGTTAGGAATACAGGAAGCCAGCATGAAATCTTCTTAAAGGTCACTTGAAGAAGACCTTTTAAAGAAAGTCTTCAGAAAATGTTGATGTAGCTGAGGTAGTTGGTGGGCACAAAGTATTGGGTACCTGGAGGATGCTTGTTAAATGACTGATTCCTTGATTGAACAAAGACATTTACACCAAGGATCTCACTTCACTGGTGGCCCAATCTTGTTTCTGGTCTTTAGGCCACATTTTATGTAAGAGCTTTCATTCATCTGTTCTTTCTTTCATTCAACAAATATTTTGAGCATCTCCTATGTTCTAGGAAGTACAGTGCTAGGTATTTATCATCATAGGCAGGGCTAAAAGAAATTCACATACATGAATAAGTCCCAGGAATGAAAGGCACAGCATGGGGAATATAGTCGATGACACTGTAAAAGGGCTGTATGGGGACAGATGGCAGCTACACTTGTGGGGGCACAGCATAAGGCTAGTGTTTAGGGAATCGCTATGCCATATACCTGAAACTAACATAACATTGTGTGTCAACTAGACTCCATTTTTTAAAAAAAGAAATTCACATCTAGTTGCAAGAAATATTTTTAGACATGAATTCAACCTTTTATCATCTCCAAAGCTAGAGCTTGACTAAACCGATGGGGCAAAACAGGGCAAGTTCTGGTGACAATGTTTCCATAGACTAGAATATGTGGTCCGATAAGTATGGTTCAGGGGCAACAGAGCAGAATACTTGAAAAGAAGGCCACCTAAGGAAATGGCCTTGGCACAAGGCGGGTGGAAGAACTTGGGAGAAAGCCTGAGCAATCCGTTCTTCCCATCTGTCCTGTCCTCTTTGTCCCCTCACCCCAAGACCGGACCACCAGAAGACGATGGATTGGAGTAGTGCTCCCCTAGACTGCCAGGGCTCCACACACTCTCTGTATGCAGCAAATGCTTTCTCCCACCCCTAGCATAGCTCATGAGGGGCTCGGTGTGAGCACTAAGTTGCCTGAAATGGCGGGTGGGGGGGCAATATTGTCAGAGCTAAGGAGGGTCTGCTTCTTGCCATCTATGCTACAGTTAATCCATTGCCATCTGTCTTTATTTTGCTGACTCACTGCTTTCATTTGGGTTGGCAGTTCTTTTGCTGTTGGCTGAAGTCTTTAACTGTTTACAGAGGGCTGAGATGGATGGAGAATTAGGGGCTTTGCATTCATTCCCTGGATGAAATCCTACCCAGGTACTGTGGGCCTCTTGTTGAGGGGCTGGGGCCAAGGCCCCTGGATTTTGATGGATGGTGGAGATTAAGTGTAGGCTAACACATCATTTAGTCTGATTGCAAGGCCAGATTTCTCCCAAGTGCTGCCAAATGAACTGGGAGGTCATGTGAATTGTCTGCCCAAGCACAAGGGAGCACGGTGCCTTTTAATTAGAACAAGGATGAAGGATATTCAGGACCTTGGTCTGTCAAGGAACTTGGAGTGCCCAAATCCTAGACTCCATCCAAGGTTCTCTTTAGACCTCACCTTATCCGCGGGAGCCTTCCCTGAATAAACTTCCATCCAAGCCTTCCTCCAAAGTTTACTTTCCTATGCTTTGAATCTCATCAGCATTTGGTTTCTATTGTGTATGGCCCTGGCTCTGTCATTTGGGAGCCAAACTTCGGCAAGGCTGAGAGAGCCTCTCTTTGTTCCAGTGAAATGTAAGTTCATTAAGATGTGAACGCCTGTAGCCCTTATAGCTCTGAGTGGGATGCATTACATCTTTGCTGCTTTAAGTTGAGGAGACCATACAGTTTATCAAACTGGGACACTTTTGAAAGTGAAGGGCTGTGCTATTAATAATAATGCCAGAATATCAGCATTAAACTGGGACCATCCTGGGCAAACCAGTACATACATTCACCCTACCTAAAGCATTTAGGTTCCTTTTTGACTTCTTCTGTTCCTACTCTGATTCCCAGGCAGGACTGGTGGACACAAGACTGAGGAGGCAGATAGACCAAAACCCTCTCTACCTCAGAAATAATGTAGTGCTGACAGAAAGTACCTTAAAAGGGCTAAAACTGATATGGGTTCCACTACAAACCCACAACATCTTATTATAAGCCATTCTGCCCGATAGCATGGACATGTTGCCACTGAATTCTTGTAGATTTCAAAGGCCAGTGGTGGCTTCCCCCAAATCACCTTCTCCTAGGATCTAACCACCATATAACAAAATGGAGGGGGCTTGTTTATAAAAATTATCCCCTTGAAAAGTTAACATTCCTTGGTCCAAACTATCCCGGGGAGATGGCTTCTCCAAGCCATCAACCCTGGAAAGTATTTCATACCAATGGGACACAATTAAGTATAACCTCCAGAAATTGGAGCATTCATATACTGCTGGGTGGAGGGATGTAAAATGGTGCAGCCACTTTGCAAAACAGTCTAAAAGCTCTTAATTAAACACAGTTACCATATGACTCAGCAATTCTACTCCAAAGTGTATACCCAAAAGAATTGAAAACAAATGTCCACACAAAATCTTGTACGTGAGTGTTCAATAGCATTAGTCATAATAGGTAAAACACAGAAACCACTCAATGTCCATCAATAGATGAATGGATAAACAAAATGTGGTATATCTACACAATGAAATGTTATTCAGCCATAAGAGGAAGGAAGGACTGATCCACACTACAGCATGGATGAACCTTAAAAACATTATACTGAGTGTGGGGCGCCTGGGTGGCTCAGTGCGTTAAGCATCTGCCTTCAGCTCAGGTCATGATCCCAGGGTCCTGGGATTGAGCTCTGTGTCTGGCTCCCTGCTCAGCGGGGAGCCTGCTTCTCCCTCTCCCTCTGACCCTCTCCCGTTCATGCTCTCGCTCTCTCAAATAAATAAATAAAACCTTAAAAAAGAACATTATGCCATGTGAAAGAAGCCAGTCACAAAAGACAACATCATATAATTCCATTTTGACAAAATGTTCACAAGAGGCAAATCCATGGAAACAGAAATATTAGTGACTGCCTAGCACTGGGGAGGATGAGGGGTTTGGGGGCAGGGGCATGACAGCTAAAGGGTACAGGCTTTTTTGGGGGGGTGATGGGAATGTTCTAAAATTGATAGTGATGACAGTGGCACAATTCTGAAAATATACTAAAACCCACTGAATTATACATTTTAAATGGGTGAATTGTAGGGTATATGGATCATATCTCAACAAAGCTATTAAAAAAAGTAGCCTCCAGGCCTAGGCAAGACTCAAAACCAGCTATCTAGGCTAGATTTGCATTCCTTTAATGATATGGGCACTCTCTTCCAGGCCATTCTTCTCAGGCTTCAGGATTACCAAGCACCAACTTGGGCAAAGGCCTCCTAAGGGCAGACCAGAGGAGAGAAGCCTTGTTGGTATGGACAAGGCTTTGGCATTTGCTTGATTAACCTTTAGAGAAACACCCAACACAAAATGACAGGGTCCAATAATATTTAACAGGAAAGGACCTGAGAGCGTGTGCACTCTCATGCTCCCTGTAGAGCTGCTCAGAAAGAGACAGGGACTTGCCCAAGTCACACACTGAGTCAGCAGCAGAGCAGGGACCAACACCCAGTGCTCCTCTCCCTCTGTGCTCTTTCTCCTGCCCTGGCTTCTCCACTGTCTGCCCTTTCCTTCCCCAACCCAAAGCAGCCTCCCCCCTTGGCCCTTCCTGCTGAAATCCAGGAGGGGACAAGTCTGAGCATCTAAGCTCACAATCAGGGTGAATTTACGATTTTGGAAGTATGGTACAACTATGGAAGTATGGTTGACTAAAGAGCAGGTCAGGAAATCAGCATTATAGGTCTCCCAGTATCAGGATGTGGACAGAGTACAGGATTTGACCCCTGGTACAAGTAAATTTGTGGAATAATCACATGCTTCTCTTTATACTGTATTTGGCAGTATTAGAAGAGAAAAATAATATTCATCTTAGGAAAACCTTGGTAACTGCAAATTTGCTGGCAACCTTATTTCCTCTTGCTTTCTTGGAAGAAACCAAACGAAAAAGCAGCTGTACAAATTAGCCCTGACCAACAGGCTCAGGACCAAAACAAAACAAAATGAAACAAAGCCAAAAACAAATCAGGCTAAATATTTAAATCAGAATGGAAACTATATCCAACTATACGCCTACTGGAGCTCTTGAAACTGCTAATCTCCACTTGATTATTGACAACATCCTCTTTCCAAGAGGTCAGGACAAAGCTGGGGACAGTGTCGCCGAAACTGATCAGCAGTTTTCCAAGCCCGTTCATCTGCACTCACAGAATTTTCTGATAGCCCTAATAGAAGCAAAACTATGTATCCCACCTGTGAGAGGCCGATTAGTCCCCCAGTGAAAAGAAGCTCTACTTCATAGATCGTCAGTTAACAGATGCCAGATGACAGGCACAGCATTGGTGCTGGAGGAAGACATAAGAGAGCTGGAAGACACAATGCCTGGCCAACAGCTCCAGAATAAGACAGGTCATGGCCAAGGGCAAGGGCAAGGGCAAAGGGCAATAACAAGGCCAAGGAGGTAGGAGAATTTATATATGTTGATTAACAGTCAGGGGACCAGTCTTTCTGGAATAGAGATTTCTTTGAAGGAGGTTAGGGGATATTTGGTTGGAAAAGAAAGTTGGAGACAGATTGTGGGGGCAACATAGAGTTGGAGGTAAGTGGCCAGATGAAAATGACATCGGAGAGTCTTCTCTTCATTCTCTCCCCAGCTCTAGGTTAGGTGCCCTCCTCTAGGCTCCCATAGTCCCCAGGCCCTGGTCTAGCACTTTTCATACTTTTCTGTCATTCCTTGCCTCCTTGGCCCTCTTCCCCTTGAACTGTTTTTCTTGTGGAAAGAGCTTGCGTCTGGTCAGCACTCAGGAAATGTCTATTGATGGGCTGAGGCAGGACGGGATGGGATGGGATATAAGGTTACATCTCTGGAAGAGCCATCTAGGAGAGTGGGCAGGGAGAGGAGACGAGTTAGAAAGGTGGTGGCCTAGTGGAGACAGGAGGAAATACGACTCCCTGCAGTAGCTGTGGTGACAGAGAAGAAGGGAGGATGTCACATGCATTTTGAGGGCAGAACGGACAGGCCTGGGGAACCCTATTGAACACCAACCTGAGGAAATAAAACAAAATGGCTGCCGAAATGGAGTAGGTTGCCCACAAGGTAGTGTGGTGGGGCCTGAACACCACAGTGGGATTAACCGGCCCCTGCTTCCACCTGGTGAGCAACTGGTCCCAGACCCAGCTGTCTAGGGGGCCCCTGGCCCTTCTGTTCTTTTCACATGTGTGGGGTCCCCAGGGAGTTTGTGCTGACCAGTAGGGTGAGGCTCCAGGGAGATGAGCCAGCCTTTGGCCGTCTTGATGCTATGGTCTCAGCTCAGCTCCGGCCACCTGGAGGGGTCACACAGAGCAGTGCCAAACAGAGACATGAGAGCGTCCTTCCCCTAGCCGTGCTTGTTTCGTTCCAGCTCGGTCTCTCTGGAAAGGGGGGAGGGGTGCGAGAGACCACGGAACTTTTCAAAATCCCGTTTTCCAAAGGCTACATCAGATTCATTCTGTGTCTCCTACACAGACTGCGTGAGTCCGGGTAATGTAAACACTGTGAGGCTGCAGCCGCCTGCCAGCTGCGATGCTGAAGCCCATTTTGGGGGGCATGAAAAGTCCTGTCTGTAACGATCACAGACGAGAAGTGTTAGCTAATGAATGGTCCCTGCTGAGTCCAGAGCCCAGCTGAGTTATTTCAGACTTGGGCCTTAGCAGAGATTTTTATTGGGTAACAAATCTCAAATGCTTCAGTCACCCTCTGGACCCCAGATTGGAGCCGGGCCCTCAATCCCCCCAAAACTAAGGCACTCCAGGGACACTCCTGGTCGCAGCTCAAGAATCTCAGCATTTGGAGTGTTGGGTGATTGCTCCAGGAGGGCATGGCGTGGGTTTAATAATCCCATGAGCCCCCTCTTAGGCTCCCTGGGGCAGCGTGGACAGCGGTGTTTCCCAAGAGCAGGGCTGTCGATGGCTTCCCCCAGGGCCAGTCAGCTTTGAGTGGCCTGACTGACGAACCGTTGGCTTTGAGTTGGACACCGCTGTTTCTGCTGGGCCTCGGCCTCGTCCTCTGGTTCTTGCTGGCACTCTTCCTACTGTTCTCATTCCTCCAGCATGGGCTCAGGTCAGGGCCAAGGCCACAGGGCCAGCAGAACACCAGCTTGAAGGAGAGGATGGCTAGGGCCCAGCCATTTTGTGGGACGTTGGCCTAGAGTGTGGGCACCTCGTAGCCATACCCTCTAGCCGATCTGAGATAGAAGCACCTAGCTATGAGTCCCCGAATGTGTGCACTATCTCAGAGCTGTCTGTGAATTAGAGACACACTGAAAGAGAAGAAAATGCTAAACCCAAGCCAATGAGATTTTTTATTGTGGTAAAATGCGAGTAACACAGAACTTACCATTTTAACTATTTTAAAAGTGCACAGGTCAGTGGCATTTCATGTATTCCCAGTGTTGTGCCATCATCACTTCTGTCTAGTTCTGGAACATTTTCATCATCCCCAAAGGAGACCCCATACCCATTAAGCAGTTGTTCCCCATCTCTCTCACCCCCAAGCTCCTGGCAACCACCAGTCTGCTTTGTGTCTCTATGGATTTAAGTATTCTGGATATCTTATCGAAGTGGACTCACACAGGGGGCCTGAGGGTTCAGTCAGTCAAGCATCCGACTCTTGATTTTGGCTTGGGTCATGATCTCAGGGCCGTGGGATCGAGCCCTGTGTCTGGCTCTGTGCTCAGCGAGGAGTCTGCTTGGGATTCTCTCCCTCTCCCTTTGCCCTCCCCTCCGGCCCTGCTCTCTCTCCCTCTCTCTCGAATACATAAAACAATCTCAAGTGGATTCCTACAAAACGTGGCCTTTGGCATCAAGCCAGCATTGTTCTGAGTACCTGCGGATGTGCTAGTCGCTGTAATAGGCGTGGGGGTCCAGCCTCCACTGCCCGCCAGGTAGCAGCAGCTACCACGTGCCGGGTGTCCTGCTGAAGCCACACTACATCTCTTAGAAGTCAGTAAGAGTATGTCTCCATTTTAAAAGCAAATAGTCCGAGGCTCCGAGAACTTGAGTAACTTAGCCAAGGATGCTCTAGGGGTTAAGATGCCAACAAGTCCTTCCGTTATTTATCATGTATTTAACCCAACTCAGAGCCCATCTACGTCCTTCGAGCCAACATACTGCCTTTGTGGCATGTCTTTCCTGCCCTTAAATCCCCTCTGTGACAGACCCCATCTGCAGGGAAGTAATTTCATGAAACCCTTGTTAAAAAACCTCTGTGCTGCCGGCGATGCGAGCCCAGCAAGAGCACCCCTGGTGTTCACACGCCCCTGGACACACCCAGAGTCCTCCTCCGTTCCCAGAGAGCTGAAAAGAACTCCACCCCTCTCTCGCCCACTCCTGAGAGCATATGGGAATGTTGGTGAGAGTTATTTCTAGAGCAACCCTTGAATCTGCTGGAGTTTATTTGTTTAAGTAAATCATACACAAGCTCTGGTATTTGATTATCAGAAACAAGTAACAACTGATCGTCAGACCCTGGAGTGTCCTGACATCAAAGATGAGAGCCTCTGGTCCAGAGACTTCCTCTTTCATGACCCATCCGGAGGTCCCAGAAAGAGCAAACTTGGCTCAGCGGGATCCCGTTTGCAGGTGAATCCCCGGATGGGTCAGGTTCCCCCTGGGAACTCGCTCCCTCTTTTCAAACAAAGGTCTGGAATGGACTTCATTAGGCAGCCTTGGAGTCTGTGCCCCTGAAGTCTGGACTTCTGGACAGTAATTCTGGCCGCATTGGACAGGGACCCTTATGTCCCAAACACGTGTGCAAGGAACATCTAGGGGCCTGACCTGAGGTCTGCAGTAGAAGTCGGAGAAACTGAAAGGGAAAATGGGAGTTGTTCTGCTATTTCACAGGCTCCAGGATGTGTGTGTAAAAGCTCCACCACTGGGCGTGGCACCCAGAAAGTTCAATGGAACTGAAAGAGACAAATATTGATACCCAACAGTCCGCTTCTCCAATGATAATGGCGCTGCTTAAATTCAAATGAGCGGAACAGATGTTCCTCATGTGTTATGAATCGAAAATCATTCCTTCATGTGGGATCAGTTAAAATCAAGCTTGAGACTTAGTGTATGTTTAATATAAAAACTCTCAATAAAGAGATGTTGGAGGCAAAACCCAAGTGAGGGCATGCTCCAGTCATCTGTGCAAATAATCAACTAGTCAGCATTTGCCTGGAAGGCGTCCAGGGTGGAAACGTGTGATGATGGCCGTCACCAGGAATGCAGGTGGTAATGAGAGAAATGTTCTTCGCCATCAAATCTGACCAGAGCTCAGCATGCGTGGTTTTTCTCAGCGTAAGTGGGGCTTGGAGCGTGGCGCTAAGGTGAGCCCTGCAGAGAAAAAAAAGGAAATAACAATTCTTTTGATATTTCATATACATCAGAAAAATGTTCAAGAGATGGGCTCTTAGAAATAAACAAAACTATCCCACAGAATAGTTAATTTCAACTGGAACCAGCCCCGCCCAGACACTGGGGTGGGTGTGATAAGAGAACTTTGCCATAGTCTCTCTGCCATCAGGACCCACAGAAGAACTGAACATCAGAGCCGGAAGACACAAGATGCTCATTTCATGGATGAAGCGACAGACACAGGAATCTCTTCGATGTGCCCTTGGGGGTCACACAGCGGATCTGTCCACAGGCAAAGCTAAGATGGGAGCCTTGTCTTTCACGACTCCACTCTGGGAGCCCACTCAGTGAAACGGACAGAAATCAAAACGGAACATAAAAACATCATTTCCCTTTCACAATAATGGCATAAAATGAGAATCTTCCAAGAAAAGAAGAAAAAAAAAAAAAAAGAACTGGCATGCCCTTTCATTCCACAGCACAGGCTAATAGCCCTTTTTGTTTTAAAGAATTGGTGGAGTAAAATCGTCACCTGATCCCAAAGAAAAGAAATACGGAACAGGCAGCCACAAAGAAACTCTTAATGAAGCCATGAAAGGACTGAAGGCATTGGGACACTACCCTATAAGGCCAGGCAGGAAAGATTAGAGCAATTTCAAATAAGTCAATTTCTGGCTTAAAAATAAAAGTAACGACAGTAATAATAAATCTCATTTCATTCTCACAACCACCCTATGACCACTTTTCAGATGGAGAAACTGAGGCTCAGAGGGGTTAAGTCAAAGAGCTGGTCAGGGTGAAACTCACCCTCCAATCGGATTTCCCTTAATCCCAGAACATAGAAACATGCCCCCATCCTGCCTCCTGTCATTGTGATGGACCCGTTGCTTGAGACTCTGCCTCTGGCAGTAAGAAGATCTGGAAAAAATGATGTTTTCAAGCATTCATTCCTGTTGACTGGAAAGAACGAACTGGAAAGAGAGACCCTGGGACCAGGGGAACAGTTGGGGGTCTGAACCAGTGAGAGGAAATGAAAGGACAGGATTTTGTGAAATTGCTGGAAGGAGAAACAGACAGGCTCTGAAGACATATGGGATCCTGCTGGATCAGACTTCGCTTTTTTTCATTTAGGACATCATGGAGATCTTTCCATGACAGGACATGCAGATCTGTCTTACCGTTTTTTGTGACTGCTCAGGGCTCCGTTTCGCAGGAGCTCCTTAATTATAAATGCTATTTTGGTGAACGTTCTGGAGGTCCATCCATCTTTGCATCCTGTTACATACACAGGATCTGTTCCAAGCAGTGGAACTTCCAGGCCGAAGGAAACAAGTTTTAAATTTTGATCGACTTTTTGGGGAAGATTTTTCAGAGTTGAGATGATTCATATTTTCAAATAAGGAGGGGGTAAATCCTTCCTTGGTCGTGTTAGGGAATGACAGAGCAGAAATAAATGGGTTCGTTGCCATTCAAACGTGTAATCAGAAAGCACGGGGCCTTCCATACGTTTCTGAACAAACTTCAATGTTGTTGCAGCTAACGACAGGAAGAAAGGGAGCAGAAGGCATGGGAACCCTTTTCGAATGATGGTGATCTGGTAACTCGTTTTTTTCCTTCCTTAAACGAAGGGGGACTGAGCAGCTGGGGGGCTATGTCTGTCATTGACAACTGAATGGAAGGCCGTTTTCAGACATAACAGCAACATGACTTCATTTGTAGTTTTGAGAAGACCGGCTACTGTTTTTAGACAGGGAATCCAAATAACTTCTATTTTTTTTAAAGATTTTATTTATTTGACAGAGAAAGAGACACAGTGAGAGAGGGAACACAAGCAGGGGGAGTGGGAGAGAGAGAAGCAGTCTTCCCGCTGAGCAGGGAGCCTGATGTGGGACTCGATCCCAGGACCGTGGGATCATGACCTGAGCCAAAGGCAGACGCTTAATGACTGAGCCACCCAGACACCCCTCCAAATAACTTCTTAAAAATAGCTCCCAAAGGGAAGAGAGGGTAAACTTGAGTGTTATTTTAAATATAATGGTCTCCCACCCCCCACCCAATGACATTTCGAGCCACTGCTAGTAGAGTCTGTCCTGAGTGGCAAAGTCTCAGCCCTCACTGCCTCCAGCCAAAAAGCTGCCTGGTCCTGGTGCCCAGATCCTGGGCATCGTGAAGCAAGTAGGAAGTGGACAGGGGAAGGATGTGGCTGAGGGCTTGCTCGCTCTCTCTCTCAGATAGACAAGGGGCTACAAATGCCAAAAGTTTTTAGGGAGAGACCTCTGCGAAGAGACTCTAAGCCTACGTTTTGAATTTTCGCAGACTGGACTAGTGAGCAGAATACCACCAGTTGGTTCATCCACTCAACGGACATTTGTTGAGTATCTACTACATGCCAGGCACTATGAGAGGCACTGGGAGCGCAGTGGTGAACAAAACAAAAGTGGCCCTGACTTCATGGAGACTTACTGTGTCACAGAAGAGATGAGTCATAGGCAAACACACAGATAAACACGTAGCCACAAATGGTAGGGAATGCTTAAAGCAGAAAAAAAAAAAAGTTTCTCTGAGAGAGAAAAATACAGGTAGGGCCTGGACTGAGGAGTCAAGATGGCCTCACCAAGGTAGGTGGACATTTAAAGTGAGTCAGGCATGAAGAGAGGGGACCGGTCGCTTAAAAAGCCCAGAGGAGAGACTTTAAGACTAAGGGAAACATGTGTGCAAGTACTTTGGGGACTCAGACTCTTAGGGTTGCTGGTCGGGCAGGGGCCTCCCTGGGAGGTGCTCCACTTTTGCTTCCCAGTGGGCAAACCAGAGTGCTCTAGGCCTTGTGGTTGCCCAGAGGCCCAGAGGCCCGGGTGCGTTCCAGAGACCAACCTAGACAAGTTGCCCCATGACGGTCCAAGGTAACAGCCTGCGTGTGGGCTCAGCCAGTTCGATAAGGGGAGCTTTCCTAGAATTCCCAGACCCCAGCGCCTCAGAGAATCATGACCCAGTGACTTCCGTTCCTGCTCCTGGCTTTCCACCAGCACGGCATGCCTGCCCGCTGAAGACCTGGGCCCCACCTCGTTAGGGTTAACAACCGAGGCAGCTCTGGCCTTCAGGAAAAGAACAAGCAGCAATGGGGAGAGCGGAGAACAGTAACCAGAGCCAAGGAAGCAGCCCCTGCCAACAACTTCCGTTCCTTCTCTTTCCGGCGACATGGCTGCCCCGGGAGCCCCGGGTGACTGTTTATGGTGATCTGTTTGTTTCGCAATTGACAAAGAAGGAGGGAGCCCTTTCTGACATTTTTGCCCAGAGGCCCCAGATTTTTCAGTATGAAACTGCCAAATACGCAACTTTGGGTGGATATTTGGCTGAATCACTTTGAAGGGCCTGTCAGTGCCTAAAATGGAAATTGTTAGAAAGCAGAGGCAGTTGGTTGCCAGCAACCATGAAATGGTAATGACCAAATCATTTATTTTTGCAACGAAATGTCATCCTCTAACACTACAAAGGCAGGGTTTTTTTCTCGTTTGCAAGTCCTGACTACCTGTGAAAAAAAAAAAAAAACCTTCCAGGGTGGTTCTGTGGGCCACGCACATGTGCACGCATGCCCGGTCACTCTCCCGCCTTCCGCCTTCCCACCCAACCAAGCCTCCTCCGTGTTCCTGGAGGCCAGCTGCAGGCTGGGATGAATTAAGAGGTTGGCCGATTGTGAGAGGTAATCAGGCTGTAGCCACCCTATAAAATGAGGGGGGAGTTCATTTGGTTATTTATAAGATGCTGTGTGGCCGACTTTACCACATGGCAAAGTCAAGGAGGCAGTCATAGACTAACCCAACAGCGTGACATGGGTCTTTTAACAGCCTGTTCGGGTTTAGCTAGAGGAGACCTGACACGTCATAAGGTTTCTATCTGATCGGTAGCAGGCAGAGCAGGCAAGAGCTCTAATTCTGTATCTTTTATTTTTAAACTCTGGTACTTTCTTCTGAGTTTAGGAGGAAGAGGCTGGAAAATACATTGTGGGCTCACACTGGGAAATGAAAGAGGATCTGCTATTTCTTTGAACATAGCCATTAAGACACTGTTCCTTACAGCCAGTTTCTGGTGGCTTTGACCACGGACAAAGCTCCAGGTCCTTGTTTTACGTTTTTCCATATTGACTCTTGTGTTAGGATGCACGAAAACTTATACTATCATAAGATTTATTTTTTTTAAGATTTTATTTATTTGACAGACAGAGATCACAAGCAGGCAGAGAGGCAGGCAGAGCTGGGGGGGTGGGGTAGAAGCAGGCTCCCTGCCGAGCAGAGAGCCGGATGCGGGGCTTGATCCCAGGACCCTGAAATCATGACCCGAGCCGAGGGCAGAGGCCTAACCCACTGAGCCACTCAGGTGCCCCACTACCATAAGATTTATTTTAAAAGAAGACTTTACAAGCCCTTTGGCTTGAAAATATTTCAATAATGTCTGCACATTCATAACCGTGAAGTAAAGTGGTTCCACTTGGCTTTCTCTGGGGTTGGCTTTGAGATCACGGTCATTAGTCTGCAAGGTTTTGACCAGCTTCTTTTTCAACAGACGTGGTTTTCCCCAAAGCCTTCTGTGATTGTTGGTGTGGGGTCCGTTTTGTCAGTAGGTCTAGTGTGAAGTTATGGGGACATTGCCGTTTAGCTGTGGTCCTTGGTCGTCTGAATGGGGCAGTCCCTTGTTATGTCACTGCATTAGCAGCCCGTGTTTGTGGAATCCCTGTTATGCAAGGGGTTATAGCTCTGGTGTGTGGGTGAATCCCTCCTTCCAATTCCTTCATAGGGTGGGCTCCAGGGGGAATTATAAAGTAGGCTGACTCTGTCATTTCTGTTCCTTTCCCAAACTTTTAAGAGCCAGCTACTTCTCAGTCTGCAGGCATCCCATCCCACTCTCTCAGCTCCAGCCCCTTTATCTACAACAGGAAGGACTTTGACAATGCTCTAAGTTCTCCCCAAACTCTGACATTTGACAAGTCTAATGGATTTACCAGCTCAAAGGAATGTGGTCATTTTCCAACACTTTCTTTGGTGTGGGGAAACCCATCTTATAGAATAATCTTTCCCTATGTTGCCCTTGTAAGAGGAAAACATGACTCATTTCCAGTGTTGTAGAGTCAACACTTGGCAGCTCTGCAAGAGGAAGCCCTTTTCCCTGTAGAAGGGGGCACAGAGTGCCATGGAAACCAGGCCAGGCAGCTGCACCTGACCAGGGATGCAGACACATGAGGCAGGTGGGGTGGGCAGTCCCTTACAGGTGCCAGAATCGTCCATACCATCCAGGTCCTCCCATGAAGCTGGCCCACTCAGAAGCATGATGGGTCAGAGCTGAGCTCTGGGTCAGAAGAGCTGCTCCCCTGCTTACCAGTGCTTTAACCTTGAACAAGTTAATGAAGCTCTGATGTACCTCCGTTACCTAATCTGTAAAGCATGAATAAGAATTGTACTGTTGTGAGGATGAAATGAGATCAAACGAGAGTGTAAATTGCTTCAAACAATGTGCAGCACATACTGAATAAATGTTCAGCAAATGGTAACCGTCTTCATCATTGGGCGCACATGTCCAGATGTGGACCCAGGAGCAGAGAGGGTGACATTATACGAGGATTTTCTCTTTCATGTGCCTGAGACTCTGTGCTCTAGGACAACTTCTGTGAGATGTCTGATGTGGAATAAGTGACTTCTTCCTTTCTGCAGAGCTAACTATCCAACAGCTAGTCAGTCTGTCCCAGCCTCAGTCCCCCTAAGATCACAAGTCTGTGATAACAACAAGAAGGGTGGCAAGCGATCTGAGGAGAGGGAAGTGTGATCACCAAAACCCAAGCACTAGCCTTCCTTGCCTGTGGAAGATTCATCAGAACTCGGGCATGAAGGTTCTTGGAGTTGACAAAGGATCTTTCAGAAAGGAGTGTTCCCTGGGGGTTCTCCATGTCTGCAGAGGTCCAAACAAGAGAGATCAGACTGTGCTTAGACCCAGGAAAGACATTTAGATGTGGACATTTATCTCTAGATGGATAAAATGCTGGGCTGGGCTCCCAAAATTGGCCATGTAGTGTCTTCCCCAGGTAATTTCAGAAAAGAATAGCTGGTTATCTGTCCTAGATTGTTTCATAGACCGTAGACTGTCGCAGCAGGGAAAAGCCTTACAGGTCCTTTATTCCAGCTTGATTTTAAGCCTGAGAATGCTAAGAGCCAGAGAGCGGGGACAGTCATCCTGTAGACACATATAGCTGACTACTGGCAGGACCAGGACCTTAAGTCGTAGGCCAACAGGTCATGCCATGGCACCATACTGGTCTCTTTAAGTCCTCAAACTGTTGTCCCTGCTAGTTCTGGAATGCTCTGTAGTACCAACATACTAAAAAGTAATTGAGGCCCACCCAGGAGGATGCGAAGTCCTGAGCAGTGCCTAATTTGCAGGAACTCCAATATATCCCACCCGACTTGGGAGCTCTGGCCGTCAGAGCATTTCAGCCAAGCCTTCTCACTCAACTAACTGGTCTTCTAAGCTTACCATTTGAAAGCAGCTGTGGTTAAAGCAGAGCTTGCTGACTCAGCCCATGGAGTAAGGATGACTAAACACAAGAATTTCCTGTTTTGGGGGGGGGGGTGGAAAATATCTTTCAAATGCATTTGTTTCAGGGAACCATTCTGATCAGTCAGGACCTGGCCCACCGTGGGCCCATGAGGAAAAGCAGCAGGCTGTCCCCGCTCAGCACCAACCCAGGATTTGCAGATGTTTCCTTTCTTTTTGCTAAACAACACTGTGGCCGTCTCGGCACCATTTTGGTCTGGCCTGCATTCACACAGAGCTTTATCTGCCAATTGGTACAGCCCAAAGCCAAGGGGAGCGGATGTCTCCCCTGACCGGAGGGGCCTTTCACATTCCCCTGCTCGGAGGCCTTCCCCCCAGGGGTGAATGGGGCTGATCTGCTTTATCTCAAGACGGTTTCAATTCTGAGCCCACCTTGAACTCGAAAGAGAGGTTCATTTATGCTGACTGATCAGAAAACAGTGTGGGCTGGCTTCCATCTCCAGGGTGCACTCTGGGGAGTTTGCAATCTGGAGTAAAGTCATCATTTTCAGGTCTAAATACCACACAGACATTGGACAACTTTAGGAAACGAACATTGACCTTCAGTTGGATTGCTCACCAGCTTAAGGCATTAATTCAGTGAAGCTAAAATTTGGATAAATATTTCAAGGCTCTTGGCTGGGAAGGAGTCTGCCTTGCTCAATTAGAAAGTTGGAGACACCTGGTGCATTTGGGGGCGACACATTTTTACAACTTGCAAATTAGAAAGGGGGGCGGGGAAAGAGGGAGAGTGAAGTCGTCGGCCATCTTCTCAAAGCAATACACAACTCCAACAGTTCCGACATAGAGGAGTCCATAGAGGGGTCGACTCGGAGGGGCTGCTCATCCTCTCTCTCCATCCCCAGCCGCGCATTCACAAGGAGGAAACAGAGCTGACTGCCTTGGAGTTCTCAAGGAGGGTCAAGGATATATTTTTCTTAAGTGAGTAACAATTTCTTATTCCAATGGGGGTATGTTCTGGGACAGGGCAACGTGGAGTAATGGAAAGCCACCTGGTCTTGAGGGAGGGGGAAAGGAAGAGAGAGAGAGGGTGCCCCAGTTCCTTGCCACCTGGCCGTGTGGGCTTGGAAGCATTATTTTCCTCTTTCCAAGCCTGTTTCAGATCCTGTGAGCACTTAAGGTACATAAAGTGCCTGGGAATAATATGGCCTCAATAAATGTTGTCTAAATTTCTGAATTGCTAATGGTTATGAATTCTTCTGTTTGTCCAACACTCTACAGTGAATACAATATTCTCGTACTCACTCTCTCATTGAAATCTGGCAAGATGCATGTGACATAAGCAGGGTAAGGATTGTTACCTGTCTGAGAGAGGGAAGTGAGGCTCGGGGAGAGGGAGGTAAGGAGGCTATACACGCAGGAACAAGGGCTCTGGGTCCCCTATTCCTTCAAAGGTACTACACCACGTCTCATTTTCAAGTGCAAAGGTTTTTAAAGGATAAAGTGCTATAGGATCCATGTGCCAGGTCTACGCCTTACAACTAAGCACCATTTGTACAAGGGTTCAAACACTGGCAATGGCTTCAGATGAAGCGGTATCGGGCTGTGACTAACAATAGTATTGAAGATTACAGTAAGACCTTGTCTATTCAGAACGCAAGAGGCCAGGGGAAGTGGCCTTGGAATGACTTGGGTTGGGATTATCTACTACTTTTGTAAAAGAACAATAGGACCCCTGGTTGGCAGGGAACAAACACTTGCTATTTGGAATAACACGGGTCAGAGTTAATTAAGAAGTTGACTGTAGACTCAGGTGAGGGAGGCAATATATATTTCATCCGCCCCCATTGGGTACCTGGCCTCTCACGGAGCCATCGGTTGCTTAACAGGAGTGGACTTGTGGGCTAAAGTTCTTTGGCTTTCCATAGGTCTTAGAACTCTTGACTCATGGTGCTGAGTGGGACCATTATAGGTCATGTAGTCCAATCTCCATCTAGCGAGGCTACTCTTATCTGCTGAGTGGCTACCCACCCTCCAGTAACGAAAAACAAAAACAAAAACAAAAACAAAAAACAACTTTTTACCAGCTCTATGTGTCATTTCTAGCTCCATGCCCTGGCCAGTCCTGACGAAGGTCATCTGCGCCATTGTCATCTCACAGAGGCAACTAGGCATGCTCCTGAAAGTTTCATGAAAACGTAATTTCCATAAAGCCAATCCTGGTTTGTTTGTCTCAGGTTGTTGCCTAATTTATCACTTTTTAGCACATAGAGTTAGGTTGGCTTAAAGAAGGGATTTTTTTCTTTTTAACCTAGGGTCTGTATTTCTTGGCTGAAACACAGGAAGCTCCATGAATTTTTCCGAAACTACACAAAATTGTGTTTGCATTTATATACAGTTTTCTGAGAAGAGAGTCTGTAGCTTTCCTCAGATTTTCAAAGGGGTCTACCCCCAAAAAGGTTAAGAACTATTGACCTAGAGGAAGGTCTAACTGTGATTGTGTCCATGAACATTGCAATTTACAGCCCCGGCCACAGGTTCGTGGGGTGCTAGCTTTGTCTGTGTTCTCTTCCCTCCCACTGCCTCTAAAGAGGGGTGCCCACCGTGCAGGTTGTCCAGCCCCGGTCATCCCCCTGCCCTATTTGCAGGGTGATGGCCACACCAAGAGGATTTGAGTGGGGATTGTTTGCCATATGGCTTGAACTTTGGAGGCAGACAGCCCTGTGATTTGGGGCAAGTTGCTTCCTCTCCCTGAGCCAGTTTCCTCATCTAATAGATGGGGAAAATACAGGGTTGTGGTAAGGGTTCTAAGCAAGGTGATGGCTATAACAGGCTTGATGCACAGAAGTGCTCAATAAATAAAAACGCCAACGGTATCTGTACCAGATGGACAAGTCCTTAAGAAGACCTGAAGTTCTTTTCTGGCTACATGCTGAGCTCTTTCTGGGGGCCACCTTGCTACCCAGGGCCATGCTCAGTGGACCATTCACGGGCACAGGAATGAAACTGATTGGACCTTTGCCATTTTGTCAAAACACAGGCTTTGGCCTCTTCAGCACTTGTCCTCTGCTAAAAGCTGCGGAAGGGCCCTGACACCGTGTTTGTTACTAAACAGGGTTCAGGCTGTGTCTATAGGAGACCAGAAGAGCTGGCGCGGTCAGATCAGCTCCAGCGGCGTGGTCAGTGCTTTGGGAGGGCAGCGGTCACAGTGAGCAAAGGGTTTTCTCGCCCCTGCTCCTTTCTGTCTCAGAACAGCCAGCCGGGCAGGTGCTGGAAAAGCCACTTATTGGCAGCCATCCTATGAACAAGTCTACGGGTTTTGAGGACTTGGTAAAATGTGATGTTTTAAAAAAAAAAAAATGAGTGTGTTAGCAAGAAATGTTTACTGAGTATCGTGGGTTTTTTTTTTTTTTTAAGATTTTATTTATTTGACAGAGAGAGAGACAGCCAGAGAGGGAACACGAGTAGGGTAGTAGGATAGGGAGAAGCAGGATAGGGAGAAGTAGTATAGGGAGAAGGCAGGGAGCCCGATGCGGGTTTCAATCCCAGGACCCTGGGATCATGACCTGAGCCGAAGGCAGTTCTAACAACTGAGCCACCCCGGCACCTCCTGAGTATTGGTTTTTGAGTTTTGAGTTTATTAGGAACAGATGAATATAGCATGGAGCTAGGCCCTCGGGAAAGGCTTCTATAGTCAGATCAGGGTGTGAATTCCACGAGCGGGGAACTCATGAGACAGTCTAACCAGTCACTGCATGGGACGATCTGGCAAGTCAGGAGCCGTGAGACTGCAGAAAAGGGAAGACGTAAGTCCACGGCAGGACACACGAAAGGCTTCTGAAAGGCAGGCCTTAGGTTTTGGGAAATGGAGGGAAGAAGGAAAGTGTGGTGGGCAGAGCAGCAAGAGCAGAGAGGCTGGAAGGAGCACGTGCTGGGGACTAGATTCGCTTGCGCGGCAGCTAACCAGGGGGCTACTTTGGAAAGTAGCGGAAATTTTGGTTGAACAGGTTATGGAAACCTCAAGTGCCTAAACCAAAAGGGAAAGGGTGTGGACTTGATGTAGTAGGCAGTGAGGAACAGCCAAGTGTGGCAGCAGAGGGACAAGAAAAGGGATGGGGAGTCCAGCTGGGAGCTGCAAATAAAAATCCAGACCGAAATGGGCAGAACGGGCATGGGAACAATCAGTAAGTGCTTGGGGCATCTGGAGCCTTCACCTCCAGTAACACCAAGAGTTTTCTCTCTGCAAGGTGTAAATTGATGTG
Organism: Lutra lutra; assembly: GCF_902655055.1. Taxonomy (NCBI): domain Eukaryota; kingdom Metazoa; phylum Chordata; class Mammalia; order Carnivora; family Mustelidae; genus Lutra; species Lutra lutra. The sequence continues at coordinate 16,981,574 of NC_062296.1, forward strand.
TGTGTGTGTGTGTGTGTGTGTGTGTGTGTGTGTGTGTGTGTTTAGTTTCATTCAGTAGAGTGAGCACACAGGGTAATACGAGTTTCAGGTGTACAATATAGTGATTCAACACTACCATACATCACCCCGTGCTCATCACAACAAGTGTGCTCCCTAACCGCCCCCCCACACCCTCCCCTCTGGTAACCGTCAGTTCTCTGTAGTTAAAAGTCTATTCCTTGCTTTGTCTCTCTCTCTTTTGTTTTTTCCCTTTGCTCATTTGTTTTGGTTCTTCAATTCCACATGTGAGTGCCGTCCTATGCTATTTGTGTTTCTCTGACTGACTTATGTCACTTACTGTAATATACTGTAGCTCTGTCCACCTTGTTACGCATGGCAAGATTTCATTCTTTGTGATTGCAGAATATTCCATTGTATGTATCGATATCATCCCCTCTTCTTTATCCATTCATCAGTCAGTGGACACTTGGGCCGCTTCCATAGTTTGGCTATTGTAGATAATGCTGCTATAAGCATACGGGTGCATGCATCCCCTTGAATGAGTGTTATCATATTCTTTGGGTAGATACCCTCTGGTGATTTTGCTAAAGCCTCCATACTGTTCCCCACGGTGGCCACACCCATGTTCTCCAGCACAAGCGATGCTTCCTTCACACGGGACCACGGGACCTGCTTTAAGCCAACCAGGCAAGATCATTTGCTGAGGAGAAAAACCAAGAGGTGACTCTCCATGTTACAAAATGGGTCTTTACCAAAGGATGCACAAGAAGGTTCTTTGGCTTAAAACTGCCCTAAGTTTAGAATGCTTTCAAATTAGAACAGTAGGCTTTTTCTTTTTTAATTTAGGAAGAACAGTCAAAAATCATATAGGAAAGATTTGTTTAAATAGCTAAAAAGGAAGGGGGGAACCAGTCCCCCTGTTTCCAGCTGTCCTTTCTTGTGATACATGGGAACTATAGAAAACTTACAACTTCTGAAAATAATACTAAGCTGTAGTAATTATTAATTTATAGGGGCACCTGGGTGGCTCAGTCGGTTAAGCATCTGCCTTTGGCTCAGGTCATGACCAAGGTCCTGAGATCCAGCCTCATGGGCTCCCTGGTCAGCAGGGAGTCAGCTAGTCCTTCTCCTTTTGTCCCTCCACCCCCCACTTGTGCACTCTCTCTCTCTCTCTCTTAAATAAATAAAATTTTTAATAATAATAATAATTTATGTATGAGGATTAACCAGTAGTAATTATAATAGTCAACATGTATCAAGCATTTGCATATTACTAAACAACTTAAAGACATTGCCCTGTTTAATCTTCACAACAGTCTTTTGAGATATGTTTTGCTATTTCCCCCCATTTCACAGATGAGGAAAATGATGCTTTCAGAGCAGTTAACTAAAGTGCACAATATCCCTAAAAAAAAAAAACAAGAAAGAAAGAAACTCCCTTAAGTCATGCGATAAAACACCTCCACAGTCCCCTTCCTCATCCTCTTCCCTGGGCTTCTATTTGATGTAACGGGTCTTGGGGAGCTTTTCAGGTGGAAAAATACCTCTCTCGGCTCGCACAGCTTGGTCATGGACCTGGGCCAGCGGTGAACCGATGTTGACATTTCAGCATGAAAGGTACAGAGAAAAAGGTCTGCAAAGTGGGGGAGAGGGGCGGGGCTCAGGATTCAGTTCCCTGGGTTGTGTGCTGAGAATTTCTTTCCTAGATTTGAGCATTTTCCTTTGGGCAAGAAAACCCAGTGCTGTGAAGTAGCTCTTCCCCCCTCCCACCCAATTAAGCACACCCCATGGGGGTTGGTGAGTGTGAAGACACCTCTGAGCCATCATGGCAGCTGGGATTCCAAAGCACCATTTATTTCTACCTGTTATGTGTCTGAGTGGCCCAAGCTTGGTTCAATCCGATATACCCTGGACTGGGTGCCCCTCCTGCATGGGAAGGGGCCATGCACTTGATTGAGGTTGCCGACAGAGGCTAAGACGATCTTGTTTTCACACTTAGGGGAATTTATAAATGACTTTGTTGTGTTTTAATTGCCTTTGCTGGTTGACTAGAGCCCTGTGGCTTCAGGGCTTAGAAAGGATTGTGTAGAGATCACGTATTTCCTTATATACATTCCCATCGGCTCTGTTTCTTTATATACATATGTCTCAGGACTGTTCCCCGGTTCTCACGGAAACTGGTTGTTTCCTGTGTGTGACTTCTTTCTGTCCATCTAGGTGGTAAGTCTGTGGCTTATATCTGAGCCGTGCACCCTGAGGAGTCCTGTGTGGTTGTGTTTCGGGTTCCCTGGCTAAACCCTAGATCCCTATATTATTGAAACTCTCTTGGACAAGAGCTAGGGGAGGGGAAATCCTGTTTCGTGGCTGCGAGCAGTTCGTAGCATATCAGAGATGAAACGTTTGTTATCCGTTTAGAACAAACTATAGTTAACTCTTAAACATGTTCCCTCCCCTTTGCACAAAAACCGGCATATAACTTTTGATTCCTCCAAAAGTTAACTACTGATAGCCTGTTGTTGACCTTACCGATGACAAGAGCAGTCTATTAACAGACTTACGTATGCTACATGTATTATATACTCTATTCTTATAATAAGGTATGCTCCGAGAAAAGAAAATGTTATTAAGAAAATCTTAAGGAAAATAAATTTACAGTATTGTACTGGATTTACCAAAAAATAACAAAGAACCTGCATGTAAGTAGACCCATGCAGTTCAAATCCATGTTGCTCAAGGCTCGACTGTATTCCTGTTTTAAGGATGATGGCAGCTCCCGCATGTCAAGAGCTTCCGATGTGCTTGGAACCATGCTAAACCCTTTATGTACCTAATCTCACGTAAACTTCACAAATCCCTAAAAGCGAGGTGCCAGTGTTAGCCCCCAGACAGCAGAAGAGGCAAGTGAAGAACTGGGATTTGAACCCATAATGTTCATGACCATGAAACCCTTTCCCCCAGAAACTGCTCAAGATTCATCACCCTGCAAATCGCAAGCAAGGACTGTCATGAAACTAAAATGTGGTTCAAGAAGTGAAAGTTGGGGCGCCTGGGTGTCTCAGTCTGTTAAGCGTCTGCCTTCGGCTCAGGTCATGATCCCAGGGGTCCTGAGATCGAGCCCCGCATCAGGCTCCCTGCTCCGCGGGAATCTGCTTCTCCCTCCCCTTCTCCCTCCACTCCTCCCCCACTCCATGCTCTCTCTCGCTGTCTCTCAAATAAATAAATAAAGTCTTTAAGAAGTGAAAGTGGCTTTGTGAGGAGGACGGTCTAGAAAGTTGTGTACGTGGGAGGCAGGGAATAATGTCTGCTGGCTAGTTTGCTGTGGGAGCAGTTGTGTCTCAACTGGGGAGAGAACAAGGAAGCTGGGGGGATGGTGTGCAGTCCGACAGCCAGTCCCTTCAGCTGGGCTTGAGCCCCGAGGGGGAAAGGGCCGAGGCCACAGCCTTGCTTGTAGGCTTGGGAATCCGTAGTACCTGCTAAGCCTGGCTGTCGCAGAGCTGGGCAGAGGGGACACTCTGCTCTTTGCCCCAACCTACGCTGCTCTTGTGACTGGCGTCTTTTGTTCCTATTTTCTGCTTCTTGCTGGCATCTAAGAAAGTTTTTGGTTTCTGTGTGTTCACTGTGTATCTTAATTACTGTACTGAAATCTTGTTAATTCTGATATAAAATTATAATTCACTCACATCTCTTAGGGTGTGTAGCTATGGCAGCGTATCATTAATGTGTATCTACTCACACACACGTATCTTCTCCATTTTACAGATGAAAGAAACTGAAGTTCAGAGAGGTTTAGTAACTCCCTCTGGGTCACACAGCTAATAAGTGGCAGTGCACAGATTAAACAGTGACCTGCCTTCAGATCCTGAGCCCTAAGTTACTACACAATAATACTATAAGTTTTTTTGTAAAGATGGGATGATGCTGTACACGTTCTTTGTAATCTTCTTTCACCTAATAATACATCGTAACGACTTACCTATATGCCTAAATATTATTCAATAACATTGTAATGGATGCATAAACACCTTTATCATGGGGTAATAATGAGCATTTACTGAGTGCTTACAATGTGTCAGGCACCTTCATGTGGACTATTTCATATCATCATGTATACATGACACCGGGATGACTGGTTGCTGTAATCACATCAGTTTGAAGCTCCAGCTTTCTACTCTCCTACCTGGTGGCACCCTGATCTGTCACCTCTAATCAACTTTGGGGCTGTAGGGTCTGCATGGACCGCTATGTCATGTAATGCAAAATGCCTGTGTCTTATTGGGTAAGAAGCAAGCTGGAAGCATGGGGGCTGGGCAGAGGGCAGGGCAGGGGTGGAAAGAGTGACCCTTGATGTTGGCAGGGCTCCCCGGGTGGGGAGGGGACCTAATGTTACTAGGATAAATAAGGGAGCGAGCAAAACTGTTCTCTAGATTCTTGGAAGCTTTGAGATGATACTACAACCCAAGGAAAACCATGTCAGAGAAGAGATTTTAGGGGTTGCAGAACCCATTGGTGGGTTGAGGGAGAAGCTACAGTGAAAACATCGATATCTGTATCTTGCCCACAAGTATGACCCTTTCCATTGATGCACTGTGACTATTTTAATGCATCCTGGCTGCTAGGGATTGAATTATGTCCCCTACCCAAATTCCTGTGTTGGAGCCCAAACCCTCCGATGTGATGGTCCTTGGAGGTGGGACGTTTGGCAGGTAGTTAGGCTGAGGTGAGGTCATGCAGGTTGGGCCCTCATAAGACAAAACACCAGACAGCCCTCTGGCCCTCTTCTCCCCACTGGCCTTATACTTCACCTGATTCCCTACATTCTGGAAATGTTCGAGGAAAATGGCATATGCTTCTCAGATGGCTCTCAAAAGAGCATTAGAAAAACATAGTTTATTCATTCTTTTAAAGAACTCCACAAATAATTACCGAGTTCCTAATACGTGCAAGGAACATTTCTGGACAGTGACCAAGGCAGTCACTCCCCATTTTTCCTTCCCCCCAGCCCAATGTATCACTGATCTACTCTCTAAATCCATGTGGATTTGCATATTCTGGATTTTTCATGTAGCTGAGATCATATCCTAGGTGTCCTTTTTGTGTCTGGCTTCTTTCACTTAGCACCGTGTTTTTGAGCTTCATACTTCTGTAGCATGGGTCACTACTTCGATCCTTTTATGGATGAATCGTATTTCATGGTATGGATAGACCACATTTTGCTTATCCATTCATCAGTTGATGACATTAGGGCTGTTTCCACCTTTTGGCTATTGTGAATGGTGCTGCTGTGAACACTGATGGACAAGTTTTTGTTTGGACTTAGATTTCAATTCCCTGGGGTACGTATTTAGGAGTAGAGTTGTGGGTCCTTTGGCAACACTGTGCTCAACTTATTGAGGAATCAGAGACTGGCACCACTTTTATTACTGAAGAGAAAAACCCAACAACCAAAATAATCATTGGAGGCTATATTTTTAAGCATTATGTGTCGTCTGACCAGATTGGTGACAAAATGGATCCTTCTCTCGAGGAGAAGAATCAAAGTGGGTCAGTCAGTACACATCCATCTCTACAGTTAGAAGAACCACACAAACACGACCGGCATGAACTTCCTCGGGTGTGAAGCGGGACTCTTTGTCATAGCCCCAAGTCCCCACTGAGACTGGCAACACCCTCGTCCATCTGTGAACACCTTGAGGACAAAGACCTATCTGAGTCATCTGTATTATCCCAGCACCTGGAACAGTCAACATTTGTTGCTGGAAGGAAGATAGGAATGCCACCCAGCCCCCTGGGAGAGGTGATCTGGGGCACAGTCTCCTTTCCCCATGTTTCTGTGGGGTAAATAAGACACACCTACTCTCACGCCAGCCTCCTTCCCATCAGCCACCATTCTGGGTGGCCCCACCGCTGTCAGTCACTCTGTGAGCAAGCCATCCATAGCCTTTTCACATAAAAAAAAGTGGCCAATCTCAGAAACAGGTGTTTGTCAGAACCAGGTGTCCTGATTCTTATTTGGAACATCATTTCCTTGGGCAATCTCCTAGTGTCCAGTCATTCGCCTTTCTTCCACGGTAAACTGGGAATCCTGTTACAGGTTTCTAGTCCTCTCACGGCATGGTGGGGAGATTCAAAGCAGACATGGAAGCTGGATGTCTGAACATCCCTGGGCTTGTGGAGTTTTCCCCAAGTGGGCAGTGACTGGGCATGATCCCCTTTGGAGCTTGTCACTGCTGTTGACATTGAGAAGACTGGTGTGGGAACAAATGCTGTCTTTGTGACCGGCTCAGCTACAGGGGCCTCTCCTTCCCTAAGCTGGCAGCTGAGGCTAAGCACTTGAGATCCCTGGGCCAGCTGTTGTGAAGTAAATGCCAGGCAGTAGGTAAGGCAGGATTCAGAGCTGGGCAGACGGCCAGGCTAGAGCAGGAGCACAGATGGGGGGGCCCACAGAAGTTGGCAAACAAGTGTTTTTCCAAGGGGGGGGGTTAAAAATACAATTTTGCTTCTTAAGTAGACAAAGCACTGACAGGGGGGCTGCCTAAAAATTCTTGTTTTAACACACTATCAACTAAAGAAGATTCTAGAACCAGAAAGGCCCTGTGAGTGGTGTTTCCCTGAAGAGGCTTCCCCGAGAGTGCAGAAAGATAGCCACACCCTTTGAAGTTTGCTGGGAGCTCACAAAGGGCAGTGTTGTTTCCACTGAGGAAGAATGATAGCCCCCGCATAATGGTGTCCTTATTCTCAAAACCTCAGACCTTATGTGATGAGGGGCAAGGGAGCCTGAGGGCCCAGGCAAAGGGGGAGGGGGAGTGCTCGGCAAATCACACAGGCATTTAGCTTGCTCGCTAGTCAACATGGAAGGTCTTCCTCGGAAGATGGTGCGGTCAAAGTCAGGGGTCTGTTTCAACTTTCTTCCCATGGGGATGGCTGAACCGTCCCAAGACACCTTGTTCGTTTGATGATGGCTGATAAAAATTTCCAAGTGGACATTATCTTCCATAGCACTTGACAGATTTCCGTGAACCACGGTGTGAGCTTAAAGCTCATAGAGCTAAAAGACTGGTGAGAAAAAAATGATCAAACCCATTGTTTTAAATCCGAATGAGAATGTTGGCATTTCTGAGCACTGGGATTCCTCCCACACAAAAGGGCGAGTCGGTAGGCTGGCAGTCACGGTCGAAGACAGCCTGTCTGCCAGTTATTAGGAAATGGAGCCCCCAGATTGGGCTTTAGCGTGGCCATGACCAACTTCAGGATGTCTATGGTATTGCAGCATGCACGCTGACGTCGGGACCACTTCCAAAATTCTGACTCATTTCCCAGGCCAGTGAAACCATGTCAAGCATAGGAGTTTCATTCCTGGTGTCATCCCGGGGAATTTTTGTCAGCCCTGGTGCCTGGGAATGACTCCATCAGACCTGGGAGTAGCTGCGTGGTGCCCCAAGCCTTCACTCTGTCGCCAATTAACTGTCATTTCCACGGGCGTCTTTGAACCCGTCCGTGTCTTGGTTTCTTCTGTGGTTCGAAAGAGACTGTTTAATGAGACAGTTTCATCCCTTCTGGCTTTAAACATAAAATATCTGTCTCTCAGGGCTGGATTCGACAAAGACTCGTTGTGGATATGCAAAGCATCTAATTTGATACATTTTTTTAGGTCTGTAAGGGGTCTCAAAGGTCATTGAGTCCAACAACCCCGTTGTCGTACAGATGTAGACATTGAGAGCCAGAGAGGACAGGGGAATTGCTCATTTAGTGCAGAATCGGGGTTTAGAGATCAGGTTTCTCGAATCCCAGTCCAGTGCATTTTCCACTACATTTATTTTTAAATCAGAGCAATGCATGAGCATGGTTCAAAAAGACCAAGTCATACAGGAGAGCTTGGAACAAAAAACAACAGTGCTCGGCCCCACCCCTGCTCCCACCCCTCAGAGGCAGCCATTTTTCATAGATTCTGTTTTCAATTCAGCTGGAGGTCACTCTAGAATCACTAAATAATATGCCTCCACTCCTATTTCTTGGTTTATCCATTTGGAACCTTATGTATTGACTCCCTGCTATTAAAAAAAAAAAAAGAACTCACTTAACACAACTCCAACCTTCCCTCTTTCCTCCACATCCCCACATTCGATAGTATTATCTTTATGATATTTTTTTCACTCCCTTCTTAAAAAAGCATACAGGGGTTCCTGGGTGGCTCAGTCGGTTAAGCATCCAACTCCTGGTTTCAGCTCAGGTCATGATCTCAGGGTCATTGAGATTGAGTCCCCTGTCCCCACCCCTGCATTGGGCTCTGCACTCAGCAGGGAGTCTGCTCAAGATTCTCTCTCCTTCTCCCTCTGCCCCTCCCCCTTCTAAAAAGAAATAAATCTTTTTAAAAAATAAGATAGCATACAGTAAAATTTACTATTTTTGGTGTTCAGCTCTGTGAGTTAAGAAATATATAAAGTCATGTGACTACCGCCACAATCAAGATATAGAACAGTTCTTTACCCTCCCCAGATTTTCTCATGCTGCCTTTTATAATCAACCCACCCCTCTACTCCCAACCCCGGATAACCACTGCTCTGTCTTATGTTGCCGTAATTTTACTTTTTCCAGAATGTTACAGAAATGGAATGACAGAATATGTAACCCTTTGAGACTGCATCTTTCACTCGGGATAATTATTTTGACATTTGCACATCAGTAGTTCACCCTTTTGTATTACCGAGTGGTATTCCATTGCATGGATGTACCACAGTTTATGCATTCACCAGCTGAAGGATATTCATGTTGTTTCCAGTTTGATGGTATTATTTTTAGCGATTCCTTTGGTTCCCTTTGAAATTGCAATCATATTCTTAAACCTCTAGTTCTTGAGCCGTCATCCACTATTAAGTAGATCTTCTTCAGCATGTAAACGCTTTTGATTGGATTTTAAACACGATACTTTCATTCATTTAGTCTCAGTTTTAAATCAATTGCATTTAAGGACATAACTTTCCATGGGGGTGGGAAGCGTTGTTCAAACGCCTCCAGCAGTCCTATTCAGGGCTGCCGCTATTCTAAATGATTCCCGTAGCATAGAGGGCCTCCTCTAGGACCAGACGTGCCTGTTGCTGGGAAGATATACATGTACTTTCTTTTCCGACCGTTGCTAACTTGGGCAGTAACTTTTGGGAAAAAGACCTTTCTTCGTGTGGATTTCAGCTTTTGTCTGTCATGCTCTTTCTGTTCCAGCTGCCTTCACCAGCGAGCACAAAGCCACATTTCAAAGGAGACTGACAAATTATCCCCAGCTGCCAGGACATTAGCTTTCTGTGTGTTCTGTGTCCCCCTTCTCTGATAATCGACAGGTTAACTTTCTAAAAGGAACTGACAAAAGCAGAAATTGTCTTTTTACCCAAATGGGGCTCCTTCCTTTCTTTCTTTCTTTCTTTCTTTCTTTCTTTCTTTCTTTCTTTCTTTCCTTTGCTCTTTTAAAAGATGTGGATTTGTAATATCCCTCTCCATTCATACCCAAACTTATGCCAGGAAATACAGCGTAAATGATCGCCACTGAACCTTTATTATTTGCAAGACTCATACTGATGCATTTTTAAAGTTTTCACCAGAGCTAAATTATTTTTTAACTTTGCTAGCACGGTGTCTTTCCTCCAACAGGAGCCATTTAAAGACTGAATGATATCAGCTGTGTATGTTGTTATATCTCACTTGTGTTTTTTAACCATCTTTGTATGTACGCTGTTGACATAGCACTTAATGCAGCCTGACAGGAGGGAGTCTAATGCCTGCATGGTACCCGACACATAGTAGGTGCTCAGCAAATGCCATTTGAATTAAAATGGTCCAAAATAGTGTCCAGTATACATGAGGGTGAAGTGGTCTGGATTAATGCAATGAAGCAGGCATTCTCAAACACTCCGGAAATGCAGATTGGTACTGCTCTCCCACTGGGCGCTTTGACAACATATGCCGATGCCTTAACAATGTTCTTCTTCTTTTACCCAGTAATTCCCTTTCTAAGGACTTATCCTAAAACCTAAAAAAAAAGAGATGTCCAAAAAAATATAAATATGAGGAAATTCATTGTAACATGTTTTAAACAAGAGAAAAAGTATAAACAACTTAAAAGTTGTCCTTCGTATGAAATCCTATGCAGTGACATTTATACTGTGGAAAGCTATGTAGTTATTTAAAATCATGTTTAGATTATTTCATGACATGAGGAAATGCTCACAACCTAAATTAAGTGGGGGAAGGGAGGATCCACAAATGAATATACAGGAGGATCCTGTGTGTGTGTGTGTGTGTGTGTGTGTAGAAAAAGAAAGACTTGAAGGAAGGAAATACACAAAATTATAATACTTGGGGTGCCTGGGTTGGCTCAGTCAGTTAAGTGACCAGCTCTTTGTTTTGGCTCAAGTCATGATCTCTGGGTCCTGGGATTGAGCACCATGTTGTGCTCCATGCTGGGTATGGATCCTGCATAAGATTCTCTCTCGCTTCCCCCAACCTTGCTCATGCTCCCTCTCTCTCTCAAAAAAAAAAAAAAAGGAAGAAGAAGAAGGTAGTAACACTGGTTACCTCTAGGTTGTAGGATTATGAGTGATTTTCATTTTTTAATTTCTGTAATTTCTCAGTTCCTTATAAGGGACTTGTATTACTTTAAATTCTGAAAAATATCTTTTTCATTTGAAAGAAATAAATACTCTTTCTGGTAGATGGAGGGCTTACATTCATAAAATCCTGGTAATAAGATATGGAACCATTTCTCAAACCAAAGTCAACTCTTCAGATGCTATGTGAAAAGTCCCAGCACTGTTTAGTTTTCAGAAAGATAGGACGAAGCCTAGAAGTCTCATGTTTAAGCCTTATGAGCCCCAGTTTGATACCAAAAGGCAAATGTTGTTCATCCTTTTCTCTAGGCCTGGTTAGGTTTCATTCTCTTCTCGTCCCCACCCATTTTTTTAAACTGTACAGATCTACGGAACAAATGTTGAGCAAACTGGAAATAAATAAAATCCAGTGGCCTTAAGATACCACAAAGCCCTCCCTTCCTGTGTACTAATGGCTACCCGCCCATCGTACTCCCCAGAGTGGAGGGCTGGAGTCAGCCAAAATGGAGGCTTTGCTGATTTAAGCGTGAACACTGCAAATGCTGAAAAGAGAGAAAAACTTCTGTCTATAAAGACTGAGACACAACATGTACAACGTTCTCTCTCCTCTGCGTTCTTATCTTCATGTAATATAGACTGGTGAGCTTTGCTGGGGAAAAAGCTACTAAGTAAAGAAGAAAAAAAATCTTAGAAGGCATTACAGTAAGGACTGCTCAAAGAAATATCAGAATCCTAGAACCTTAGAGCTGGAAGGAAAATATTCCAGCAAGTATGTGGCTCCTTCCAAATACCAGATTCTATGCCAGGTGCTGATCAAATGTTATCTCATAAAAACTATCTAGCAGGGCACCTGGGTGGCATAGTTAAGCATCTGACTCTGGTTTCAGCTCAGGTCATGATCTAGGTTTCCTGAGATTGAGCCCTGTGGCAGGCTCACGGTCAGCATGGAGTCTGCTTGGGTTTCTCTCTCCCTCTACTCCTTCTTCCCACACTTGCACTCTCTCTCTCTCAAAGAAATAAATAAATCTTTATTAAAAAAAAAAACATGTAGCAATGCACTCCATTTTACAAATGAGGAAATCAAAGTCCAGGGAGGGGTTGTGAATTTCCTTGAATCACAGTTTGTTAGCTGCAAATTTGGGGCTAGGTCCTACATCTTCTGGAGACTCAGATGAAAAGGTGTGTATTTCTGATATAATCTTCCCCTCAGCTCTGGATAGTCCAAATATTTACCGTGCAGCTGTACTTGGATGTTTTGTTAACAGCTCAAGCTAATCCTGTCCAGAATCAAACTCACAGCTTTCCCCTTATCTCCCAGTCACCGAGCATCAGAAGTCAGATTGGCTTCTTACTCTCCTTCACCCCCACCCCATAAACAAGTCCTTTCAATTTTTCCTTAAAAAAATTCCAGATCCTACTCAACCTATAAGACAACCCAACCTTTACCTCCTTAAGAAATCTCTTCATGCGACAAACATGTACTGAGTGTCTACTACATGCCAGGCCCTGAGATGAAGAATTCATTTGTTTTATCTCCCCGACTAGACATTAACAACCCTGAGCGTCTAGGGGATGAATTTTTCCATAGCCTTTTAAACATCCACTGCAGCTCTGGGCACATATCTGAAGACTTGTTTGTTCAAGAGCAGAACAGATTTAAGGAATCTGTCACCAGCTCGGCAGCTGGAAAACCCTGGGAATACCCTAATCTATGGTTCTTCCTCAACATCTCACAAGATACATGAGTATGACCCACTGACTCAATGAAGACAGCGTATTAAAATTTAACTTTTAAATACCATACCTTAACAAATAAGTGATGAGGTTTAACTCATACAAGATGTGGGATCCTAAAAGTCAACCGGGGACATCTGCCTCTGAAAAGATGGAATAGATATACTGTTCCCCATTCTTCTCATTAAGTACAGCTAAAAACTCTGAATGTTATATATCAAACAAACATAAGAAGACCAATAAAGATAGAGAGAAGAAGGCAGACTGGCAAAGGACTTTAGTAACCAAAGAATGACATGGTAGTGAGTTTCCTGAATTTTCTCTTTGTCCCACATATCCCCGACTGGCTGCTAGAGAAGGCAGCAATTCAGAAAACACCAATGGGAGCAGACAAAAATAAAGGCCTGCTCTCTGTAGCCAAAGGACCAGGAAATGGGCAACCTAGCAAGAGGGGAAACTATCAGGAAAAACTGACCCCCGCCTCACTCCTGCCAGCAAAGGCCAAGTGGGGAGCCTGAACTTCTACTCCAATCTGGCAGTAAACAGGCAATATCCCCTCCTTTCCTCTCCCAGAGCAGCATCAGAAAACAAAACAAACAAACAAACAAAACAGACAAAACAGAAGATTTGAATAAGATCCAGAGTTTCATTACATGATAACCAAATGAACAGTATTCAATTGGAAATCATTCATCATACTAAAAACCAGGAAAGTCTCAGACTGAATGAAAAAAAACACAATTGATGGGTGCCAAAACCAAGATGACAGGGATGCTGGAATTATCTAACAAAGACTTTGAAGCAGCTGTCATAAAAATGCTTCAATCACCAACAACAAACATGTCTGAAACAAATAAAAAGAATAAAAGGTCTCAGCAAAGAAATATAAAGTCTCAGCAAAGAAATAAGAATATATAGAGAACAAAATGGAAATTTTAGAACTGAAAAACTCAGTGGATAATCATAAAAGAGCAGAGGAGACAAATGAAAGAATCAGAGAATTTGAAGATATAACAACAGAAATTACACAGAGAGAAAATACACTGGAAAACAAAATGAACAGTGATTCAGGAACCTGTGAGGCCTCAAAAAAAGAAATAGCACTTACATCATTGGAATCTTAAGAGAGGAGAAAGAGAATGGGACTGAAAAGCATTAGAAGAAATAATAGCTGAAAATTTGCAAACTGGGGAAAAGATATAAACCTACATATTCAAAAAGTTGAAAGACCCCCAAACAGGATAAATCCAATGCACACTCAGACATATCATAGTCAAACTTCTGAAAACTAAAGACAAAGAAAAAAAATCTTGAAAGCAGGCAGGGAAGAAAAAATATTACAGGAAAACAATGTTTTGAATAAGGAATTGGTACATTTTTTCAAGTGCTAAACCTGTCAACCCAGAATCCTATATCATACAAAAATATCCCTCGCGAGTGAAAGGAAAATGAGGACATCCTCAGATGAAGAAAATCTAGGAGAATCTGTCACTATCGTACCTATCCTAAACAAGTATCTAAAGTTGTTCTCTAAGCAGAAATGATATTTAAAAAAGAGAAATGTTGGAACATTGGGAAGAAAGAACACAATAAAAACATGAATAAATTAAATAGACTTCCTTTCCCCTCTTGAGTCTTCAAAATTATGTTTGGTGGTTGAAGCAAAAATTCTAACACCATCTGATACAGTTAAATGTATGTAGAGGAAATATTTAAGACAATTATATTATAAACTGGGGAGGGCAAAGGGACATAAATGGAGGTAAGGTTTCCACACTTCCCTGAACTGGTGAAATAACACCACCATTAGACTGTGACGAGTAATGGACATTAATACCTAGAGGAACTGCTAAAATCTATACAAAGATATACACTCAAAGCCATGACAGATAAATCCATATGATATTCCAAAAAATATTCAAGTAACCCACAAGAATGCAGGAAAAAGAAAACAGAGAAATGAGAAAGAGAAAGCAAAAAAACAAAATGGCAAACATAGACCCTAATGTAGCAATGTTAACATTAATGTAAATTCTGTAAATATACCAATTGGAAGACAGAGATTGGCAAAGTGGAGGTATCTATGCCACACAACTGAGCTGTTTTTGGAACAAAATATGTGAAGCAAAAACTGATAGAACTGAAAGGAGAAAGAGATAAATACACAGTTGTACTTAGAGATTTCAGCACCCCTCTCTCCACAATTGATAGAACAACTAGACAGAAAATCACCAAAGATAAACACACACACACATATATATATATATATATATATGTATATATATATATATATATAAAGATATCACCAAAGATATAAAGGACCTAAACAACACCATCAACCAACAGAATCTAATCAACTGTTACAGAACACATTACTCAAAACCAGCATTCTTTTCAGGTACCCATGATACCCATGGAACTTGATAGACCACATCCTGAGCTATAAAACAAATTTCAACATATTTAGAAGAATTAAAACCACATACAGTGCGTTCTCTGACCATTATGGATTCCGATTAGAAATCAATAACAGAAAGTTAACAGAAAAATACCCAAACACTTGGAAACTGAACATACTTTTAAATAATCCATAGGTCAAAGAGGAAGCCTCAAGAGAAATTAAAAAATACATTGAACTAAATTGAATATAAAAATACAACATTTCAAACTGTGTGGGACACAGTAAAAGCCATGCAGAGAGGGATGAAATTTAATACCCATTTGTGATACAAATCTCTCAGCACCTGAGGAATAGAGGGGAACTTCCTCAACTTGATGAAAGTGAAATTTTGTCAAGTGCTTTTTCTGCAACAATTGATGTGAACATATCCCTTTTTTTTCTTGTAACCTGTTAATATGGTGGTTTAAACTGATTAATTTTTGAATATTGAATCAGACTTGTATACTTCAAATAAACCCCACTTGGTCAGGGTGTATAATTCCTTTATACTGATGAATATATTCTATTTGTTCATGTTTTGTTAAGGATTTTTTGCATCTATATTTATAAGGGATATTGGTCAGTAGTTTTCTTGTACTATCTTTGGTTTTGGTATCAGAGTAATACTAGCTTCATGAAATGAATTGGGAAATATTCCCACTACTTATATTTTCTGGAAGAATTATGTATAATTGGCATTACTTTTTCTTCAAATGTTTGGTAGAATTCTTTGGTGAAGCCATCTGGGCCTAGAGATTTCTTTTTGGGGAGTTTGAAAATTATGGATTTAATTTCCTTAATAGTTATAGGACTAGTAACGATATTTATTTTTGGTGAGTTGTGGTAGCTTGTGTGTTTCAGAGAATGGGTCCATTTCATCAAAGAAATAAATATGCACAGCTGACATTATGTTTAATGATGAAAAACTGAATGCTTTCACCCTAAGATCAGGAAGAAGGCAAGGATGTCCACTTTCACCACTCTAACTCAAATAATTCTGGAAGTTCTAGCCAGTACAATAAGGTCAGAAACAAAAGTAGAAGGCATACAGATTAGAAAGGAAGAAATGAAACTTTTCCTATTTGGGGATGACATGATGATCTACATAGATAATTCCAAGAAATCTATTTAAAACTTCTAGAAATAATAAGTGAGGTCAGGAAGGCCACAGGATAAAATATAAACATACAAAAATCTATTTTAGGGGCACCTGAATGGGTTAGTTAAGTATCTGCCTTCATCTCAGGTCATGATCCCAGGTCCCTGGGATCGAGTCCCACACTGGGCTCCCTGCTCAGCAGGGAGTCTGCTTCTCCCTCTACCCTTCCCCCCTGCTTGTGATCTCTCTCTCCTTTCTCACTCTTTCAAACAAATAGATAAAATCTTTTTTAAAAATCTATTGTATTTTTATACACAAACAATGAAAACATGGACACCAGGATCAAAAATACAATACCATTTATAATTGTCAAAAAAGACTTGGATGTATATCTAACAAAATATGCATAAGATTTGTACGATGAAAACCACAAAATGTTAATGAAAGAAATAAAAGAAGATCTTCAAAAAAATGAAGAGACATACCATGTTCATGGATTTTAAAGACTCAGCATAGTAAAAATATCAGTCTTCTCAAATTGATATTCAGGTTTAACATATAATTCCTACTCAAAATCCCCACAAGAATTTGGTAGGAATTTATCTAAAATTTATACAGAAAGTCAAAGGAACTAGAATAGCTAAATTTAAAAAAAACAAAGTGGGAGGAATCAGTTGGCCCATATCAACAGTCTGTGTGGTATTGGCAGAAGAATAAACACATAGACCAATAGAACAGAATAGAATCCAGAAATAGACCTACATAAATATGCCCAAGTGATTTTTTTTAAAGTACAAATGTAGTTCAATGAAGAAAAGATAACCTTTTCAACAAAAGGCACTGGAGAAATTGGACATCCATAGGCTAAAAGAAAAAAAAAATAACCTGTATCAGTCAGGGTTCTCTAGAGATACAGAACTGAGAGAGAGAGAGAGAGAAAGAGAGAGAGAGGGAAATAGTGTATATAGAGAGAAAGAAAGAGAGAGATGTTTATTTTAAGAAACTGGTTTGTGTGATTGTGGAAGCTGGAAGTCCAGATCTTCGGGACAGGCCAAGAGGCCAGAGACCCAAGGAAAAGCTGATGTTGAAACTCAAATCCAAAGGCAGTCTGCTGGAGAATTCCCTCTTCCTTGGGCGAGGTCAGTCTTTTTTTAAGGGCTTGATCTAACTGGATGAGGCCCACCTATATTAAGGAGGGAAATCTGCCTTATTAAGTGACTAATTAAGTGTTATCTTTTCTTAAAAAAAATACTTTCACAGTAACATCCAGGATTTTCGCCAAATATCTGGGTACTGTGGCCTAGCTAAGGGGAGCCATAATTAACTACCACAAACCTCATCCCAAGTCTCATACCTTATACAAAAATTAACTCAAACTGAGTCAATGTGGAGCTGTAAAACTTTAAAAAATAAACATAGGAGGAAATCTTCAGGACCTAGGGCTAGGCAAATGTGTTAGACTTGATAACAAAAACAAAATATATAAGAGGAAAAAATCAAGAAATTGGACCTGATCAAAATTAAAAGCTTTTGCTCTATGAAAACCCTGTTTAGGGGATGAAAAGACAAGCTACAAAGTGGGCAAAAGTATTTGCAAGCCACACATCTGACCAATGACTCATATTGCAAATATATGAAGAACTTTGAAAAACTCAACAGTGAAAGACAAACAAAAAACAGACAAACAGAAAAACCAACCCAATCAGAAAATAGGCAGAGGATATGAAAAGACATTTCAGCAGAGGAGATGCAAGTGATAAACAGAGGAAAGCAAGGTCACCATCATTAACCATTAGGGAAATGCAAATTTCCCATTAGAACAGCTAAGACCAAAAGTAGTGACAATACCAAATGCTGGCGAGAATGTAGGGAAACCAGATCTCTCAGACACTGCTGGTGGGAATGCAAAATGCTACAGCCACTCTGGGAAAGCATTTGGCAGTTTCTTATAAAACTAAACATGCAATTACCATAGGACCCAGCAATCACACTCTTGGGCATTTATTCCAGAGAAATGAAAACGTATGTCCACACAAAATCTTGTACATGAATGTTTATAGCAGTTTTATTTGTAATAACCAATGACTGGAAACAACCAAAATGTCCTTCAATAGGTGAATAGTTAAACAAACTATGGTATGATGAAAAGGAACGGACATCAAGTTGGATGGATCTCACTCCTCAACCCCTCATCCCCACCCTGCTAATCACAAACGTCTAGATTCAGTTTCCTAGGACTTAAAAGACAAATTGGCCAAAAGAATGACCCCAGGTGATTTCAGTTTTGTGGCAGTGGGTAAGGAGTGGCCATCTCTAAGGCAATGTATCTTTCTTCTTATTATTATTATTTTATATTATGTTAGTCACCATACAGTACATCATTAGTTTTTGATGTAGTGTTCCAAGATTCATTGTTTGTGTATAACACCCAGTGCTCCATCCAATCCGTGCCCTCCATAATACCCACCACCAGGCTCACCCATCCCCTGACTCCCCACAAAAAACCCTCAGTTTGTTTCTCAGAGTCCACAGTCTCTAATGGTTCGTCATCCCCTCTGATTCCCCCTCCTTCATTTTTCCCTTCCTTCTCCTAATGTCCTCCATGTTATTCCTTATGCTCCACAAGTAAGTGAAACCATATGCTAATTGACTCTCTCTGCTTGACTTATTTCACTCAGCATAATCTCCTCCAGTCCTGTCCATGTTGATGCAAAAGTTGGGTATTCATCCCTTCTGATGGCTGAGTAATATTCCATTGTATATATGGACCACATCTTCTTTATCCATTCGTCTATTGAAGGGCATCTTGGCTCTTTCCTCCTCAGTTTGGCTATTGTGGCCATTGCTACTATGAACATTAGGGTGCATATGGCCCTTCTCTTCACTACATCTGTATCTTTGGGGTAAATACCCAGTAGTGCAATTGCCGGGCCATAGGATAGCTCTATTTTTAATTTTTTGAGGAAACTTCACACTGTTTTCCAAATTGGCTGCACCAACTTGCATTCCTACCAACAGTGTAAGAGGGTTCCCCTTTCTCCACATCCTCTCTAGCACTTGTTGTTTCTTGCCTTGTCAATTTTTGCCATTCTAACTGGTGTAAGGTGGTATCTCAATGCGGTTTTGATTTGAATTTCCCTGATGGCTATAAGGCAATGTTTCTTATATATTTGTTGTTATCATCCCACATCTACAAGACACATGCGTGTGCACACACACGCACATCCAAGATGTCAGGATTTTCATGCTATGGGATCCTGCTTCTATTGACTTATTTTCAAAGAGGAAAGATAGATGGGGCACCTAGCTGGCTCATTCAGAAGAGCATGTGACTCTCAATCTTGGGGTTGTGAGTTCGAGCCCCACAGTGGGTGTAGAGATGACTACAAACAAACAAACCAGCAATTAAATAAATAGATAAATAACACTTGAACTTTAAAAAAAAAAAAAGATGAAAAATAGAGACCCACCGGAGTTGCGCTCAGATGAGAGGAGCAAAGGGTGGCTGGTAGCAGCATAAGGAAAAGAGTAGCAGGGAAGAGGGGAACATAAAGCCAACAGAGTTGTAGGTACAGGATATGCGGACCCATGCTCTAGCTCTGTCGCTTTGGTCTTAGCCAGTCCACTGACACGGGCTCCCTCTCTCCCCCATCTGCAGCCCCAGTTCCGAGTCTGCGAACTGATGTGGAAATGTCTTTTCTTCAGGGAGGCCTGGCCAGACCCCAAGATTTGGTTAGCACTCTGTGTTAGACACTCTCATCCCATTTGAACCTAGTCTTGGTATCATTTTATCACAGTTGTAATGACAGGTGTTGAGATTAACTATTCAATGTTGAATAATGATGGGTGGGTTTTCCTATTGAAGGTGTCTCTGATTTGGGACTGTAAACTCTATTAGCGTAAGGACCTTGTCTTAGTTCACTTTTGTATATTCCAGCACCTGAAATGCTGCTGGTCTGAAGAAGGTGCTCAGTACATATTTGTTGGATGAATGAAGGGGGGGGCAGGTAGCACGACCCTAACTCAATGAAGCATAGTTATTTACCATCATGTAAAGGAATATAGACTTTGATGTGTATTTATTTTCTCTCTTACAAAACATGACTTATCCCACTCATCACATCAGATGAGACTGAGTAGATATGGAGATGCTCTGGAGTAAAAAGTCTGCTGGTCTACTAGTCTACTACCTGGGCTCATGCTCATAAAGCAATGGCTTCCTAGCCTTTGAGCTTTGGAGACCCACTGTGCATCCTCTGAGGCATGGAATCCAAGTCCTGATTGTGCTTTGTATGACAATATGGACATCACTGCTCATGTGGCCATGACGGGGCAGGGACGCTTTCTTTCCACCCACCAGGGATCGTGCCAAATATCTTCCAGTAGAGCCCAGGGGTTGGGGGGAGCATTTTCTAGGTCTGAGTGCCTGCCCAGGCTAAATAAGGACTGGTAGGTATCAAAAATTATGGTTTCCATGACCTATATGTATTTCTCCCAAGGGAAGAATGAGTTGCAAGAGCACAAAAGATTTGAAAGGCAACTGTCCTTTAGACTTTGACCTTAGGGCCCAAATGATGTCCTTCATGCCTGTGCAGATTTTCCATTACCTGTCACTCACATGGGAGCCCTCCCCACCAGCCAGTAAGGAAACACGCGCTCTTCCAACCAGAGGGCTGGGGCGGGGGGAGAGGGAGGGTTGCTGATGTTACACGTCAGTACATTTCAGGGACAAGTCCAACCTGTTTAGCCTTTAACACAGAAGCTTGCCTTTTCTTCTCAATATCCCATGATTCAGCCCCAGGCCACCTAGGCTCCCCCCATGCCCTAGTCCCTTAGGAGAAATAAGGTCCCTGTTGGCTGAGCTCCACGGTCAGTCCCCAAGTCACAGAGCTGTTGCTCAACCCTCTCTTGTCCCCACGCCTCCATGCCTGGCCTGCCTTGCTTGAATTTGCTTTTCTCCCTGCCCCCCCCAACAGCCGCCCCCGACACTAAGTCAACTTCTCAAGCTGCTCTTCTGCTTTCTGCTGTTCTTGATTAAATTCATCCCAAGTTTCTCCTCACTTCCTCCAGCCCAAGCTTTCTTTGTCCTTGAGGATAGTCCCCGGGCCCCCTCTTCCCTCACTGAGCAAATGAGAGGGGTTTGCGGCAACACAGCTAGCCCTGGGAGGGCCTCTTCGAATCCCACTCAAGGCCGATCTATGCGAGGGGGTTAGACTCTGCTTTCCTGTGTGCGTACTTTTAGTGCATGAACCTTATTCAAAGTTCTCTGCAAAAAAAAAAAACCCCAAAAAACAAACAAAAACAAAACCAAAAAGACAGGCACAAGGCCCGTATACCTTGGGCTTTTCTGGACTCAACGACATTTTCCTAAGCAAGGAAAAAAAAAAAAAAAACACGTTATCAGTTCTTTAAAACAAGAAATATGTTGGCCGGCGCTTTATCCTGCCTGAAACTTGCCCTTTTCTCCTAGCTTGGAGGTTAAGAAGGGAGAAGGGGAGAACAGCCAGGCTGATTTGAATGCCCGTGGCCTCCCCACCCTGCCTGCCACGGGAAAGCCCGACAGGCCTCTAGATAACCCAATGGCCCCCAAAACCTTGATGGAGGCCTTCAGAAGGAGCATGTGAATGAAGCGAGAGAAAGATCTAGGGGTAGCTTCTGGCCGGCACCACCCCTTGCCCTGGGCCACTTTCTGTTCTCTGCCTGGGCCCGCTCTTCAGGAAATTGTCCGGGAGAATGGAGGGCTTTACAGGACCCACAAGGCGAGGCTTCAGGAGACAAGCCTTCTTCATGGCTTCTGTAGGGAGAGAGCCAGCGGTGGCGTCATCTTGCCTGGCCTCAACCCTGCTCACTTGCCCGGGTGTGCCCCACCGGCCCAAGTCCTGTAAACTCCCCGGGGCGTCAGTCCCTTCCTCTAACACAAGTGCTTGGCCTTCTCTATCTCTAAGTCCTCCATAAATGTTAGCAAGAAGGGGGGGTGTTGGGGGAGACAGGAGGAGGAGGAGGAGGAGAAAGTGACATGATGACCTTGGATGCTGCCAGAAAAACAGGGCCTGGCTGCGGGAGTCTGTCTCCTTCCCTGACCCCTCTCCCCCTCTCCCTTGGGTGGCTCAGCTCAAGGCTCCCTTTGCACCTGGGCAGGGACGTTGCTCTCATCTTGCTACAATTACCAAATCACTTTAAGGGGAGTGCTGTGCATGTTTGCAAATGAAGCCTGTGCTGGCGAATTTTAAAATTTAGAAGATGATGAGCTTGTTTACTAAATAAATATGTGTGTTGGATCTGTTTGTCATGTCCTCGGCCTGCAGATGCCTTTGCCCCCTCCCATGGCTGTGGGCTGGGGCGGGGGAGAGGGCAGTGGGGTAGGAAAATGCCAGAAGCAGGGGGCAGAGGGATATGAAAATGCCAGTTGTTGGTCTTCTTGGACCCAAAAATTATTTACAGAGCACAGGATTTACAGTCAGGAAGGATTTTTTTTTTTTTTTTACAGGAATGGGCAAATCCTAGATACTCTCTGTATACAGACCTCCTTTCCAACGGTTATGAAAGGACATTTTAACTTTAAATGAGAGCCCTGTTGGCAGTATAGTCTCGCTGCTAAGTTCCATCAAAACATTGCATTGAGGGGAAGGTCACATGAGACTTGCCACCTTTGGGTCCTGAGATCCCCCCAGTAATGATGTGACTCCAGAAGAAGGCCAAGGTCCTTCTTTGTGGCCCTGGCTCACTCCCCCACTCCTCAGGCATCTAATGTCAAACCCTATACCAAAGGATAGAATTCCACCTCCACTCAGGTCAGTTTGAATAATTCTGTACAGAAGTCTGATTTTCAGTTCTGCCCTCCATGGAAGCCGTCCCCTTCTGCGGCTGCTCTCCGCCAGCTGTCCTGCCAGCTGCCATTAGGGTCCAAATTTACCCCCACCCTGGGGTCCCCTCCACACACTCCCTGGGGCTCATCCACCGACCCCTGAGCTAGAACTGCCCACCTTGGAAGCCAGCCCCGGGTTTCTCCAGTGTTTTTTATTTTCACAATAAAAGGGCAACTTATAGAGACCCCTGGCTCTCAGTGCGCTGAGTCAGACCCCCAGAACCTCAGACAGAGCCAGAGGTGGTGTGAATTTGGAAGCAATCCGGAAGCTCCATGTGTTGGAAAGGGCTGACTTAAGGGGTCGTTTTAAAATACTTTCTTTACTTTTAATGGCATCGTGTAGGGCAGAATTCTCACACCCTTTTTCCAATTCCTTGTTGATTGATTCATTCATTCATTCTTTCTTTCTTTCTTTTTTCTTTTCTTTCTTTCTTTTTTTTGGGGGGGGGAGATTTTTTGCCTGCTTTTATGTGCCGTCAGTAGAATTTGTGGGTAGCTGGAGGTTGGGTGTGAAAACCAGGCTGGGAGCTCACAGGGAACAAGAGGTAAAGAATTAAGGGTTCAGGATCCAAATCTCGGCTGCTTCAGTGTTGAGAGGTTGTCACACAGGCAATTAAGTGTATATTAATTTCCCCAGCCATGTGGTTGGAAAATCAGCACATCAAATAAAATATTTAACACCCAGGAAAAGCCAAATGCCTATTCTGCGTGTGTGTCCTTAAGTGGTATTTTAATGAAGGAAACCTTATTTGAAACAAATGTCAGAACAGAAATTGAGCTCATGAAAGGCGCTGAGAAACCACAGCACATAAGGTTTTAAATGGTGCCCATAAAAAGCATCGTCCTCGGCCTCAGTCCTTTCTGCGGTCTGCACGGGAGTGTCCCATGCTTGTGTCGTTCTACCTGTGCATACAGTTGTCCCCACTCATTGGTACATGAGTCACAGCTGGACCTGGTCCCAAGACCCGGGAGTCGGGTGCCACTGGTCTCGGGACCAGGAAGGAGTCTCCTAATGATGGAAGGGATGACATCAGGAGGTCCCTTGAGGAGCTCGCTGAGACCCACCTTAGAATGAAGCTATTTTCCGCCCACAGCAGGGAGCCTCAGGGGCTCTAGACCCAAAGTGGGGAGCCCCGAGCCACCCTCGAGCTTCTGTCTGGGGATCTTGAAAGGGGCTATCGCACTAGCCTGTGCAAAAGGAAGGAGGGATTTGGGGGTTGACCATGGCCCGGGGCCAGGGGAGGCCCCCGAGACAGAGATGTTGTGCTGACCAAGCCGGGGAGGGTTTGCCATGATTCTCATCTCTCCCTGTCTGTTCCCGGATGCCTGCCTGCCACCTTGCCCTTTCATTCATTTGTACATACATTCCTCAAGTGTTTACCGAACACCTATTTCAGGCATATGCCTGGGCTCGCCAGGGCAGGAGTATACAGAAGACGTTTGTTTTCTCCTCGCCCTCTCAATGGTTCTTCTCTCCTTTTCTCTCCCCCCATAATTCAGTGGTAACAGGGGTGGATGGAGGGATATCCAAAATCCATCCCCGTAGGAGACATCTGCGCCAGGAATTTCCGGCAACCCCCAAGGAGAGTGGCAGATTGATGGCACTCTAGTTGGGACTAACAAGGGGGCGGAGGGAGGTGGCGGGGGGGGGGGCGTGGGTAGGCTGCAGCCAGGCTGTCTGCACAGGCCTCTTCTATAATTCCCATTTATCGGGCACTCGCTCTCTGCCAGGCCCGGTACGTGCCGTTCCTCATACCTCACTCAGTCCTCCATTCTGACTGGTCCTGCTTTAGATGAGGAAACAGAGGCCAGGAGGGGCAAGTGACTTGCCCAAGGTCACACAGCGAGGATGGGACAGAGCCCCAGTTGAAGCTTCGATCCGGATATCTCCAACTCCAAGGCCTTCAAGAAACTCAGTGTTTTGCAGACATCCACACAAAAATAGACTAGGAGCTGCTCCCACGTGCTGTGAAGTCTGTTTCAGTGTGGTTTACTTGAGTTTCTGCGTGCACCAATTATAATTTTCAACAGTAACTCCTGTTTATCGAGGGCTCAGGGGTCAGGAACTCTACAGAGCCATTTTATACCCAGGATCTTCTGTAATCGATGAAGCATTAAGGCTATTAGTTTTACTATCCTCATTTTCCAAATGAGGAAGACAACGCTTAGAAAGTAACATGCCCTCAGGGCGCCTGGGTGGCACAGTGAGTTAAGCATCCGATATTTGGTTTCAGCTCAGGTCAGGATCTCGGGGTCACAAGATCAAGCCCCATGTGGGGCTCCATGCTGGGCATGGAGCCTGCTTAAGATTCTCTCTCTCTCTCTGCCCCTCCCACCCCGCTCGTGCGTACTCTCGCTTTCTCTAAGGAAGGAAGGAAGGAAAGAGGGAAAGAAGGAAGGAAGGAAGGAAGAAATTTGGGCCTCCTGGGTGGCTCAGTGGGGTAAATTTTTGCCTTCAACTCAGGTCATGATCTCCGGGTCCTGGGATGGAGCCCCGTATCGGGCTCTCTGCTCAGCGGGGGACTCTGCTTCTCCCTCTGCCCTCCTCCCGCACTCTGCTCGTGTGCACTCGCTCTTTCTCTCTCTTGTGTGCATGGGTACAAAAATAAATAAAGTCTTTTAAAAAAATAAAAAGTAACATGCCCAAGGGTTCCCAGCTAGTAAAACCAGAACATAGTTTCACTCAGGTCTCTGTGACACATCAAAGCCACTTACCTACTGCACTGTCCTGCCATAAACCCTCCAGGACTTTACTGCTTTCAAATAATGACTTCTTACTCACCCCTTTTCTGTCCATAACAGCCTCACCCCTTCGTGCCCTCTAAGATGAATTAAGTCATTATCTCCT
Organism: Lutra lutra; assembly: GCF_902655055.1. Taxonomy (NCBI): domain Eukaryota; kingdom Metazoa; phylum Chordata; class Mammalia; order Carnivora; family Mustelidae; genus Lutra; species Lutra lutra. The sequence goes on from NC_062296.1 coordinate 17,007,152, forward strand.
CCATAACCTCCTCACCAAGGCCACTTATGAGCCCCAGTTCCAATTAGCCAAACCTGGAAGTCCCAAGGATGTGTCCAGACAGGGGCAATAAGAATCAGAATATGGGGACGCCTGGGTGGCTCAGTGGGTTAAAGCCTCTGTCTTCGGCTCAGGTCATGATCCTAGGGTCCTGGGATTGAGCCCTGCATCAGGCTCTCTGCTCAGCAGGGAGCCTGCTTCCCCCTCTCTCTCTGCCTGCCTCTCTGTCTACTTGTGATCTCTCTCTCTCTCTGTCAGATAAATAAATAAAAATCTTAAAAACAAAACAGAAGAACCAGAATATATGAACATCAGATTTCCAGTCACCCTTATGGGTTCATGAAATCTTAAGACGAAGGCGAAATAAAGCCAGAAATTCTCATATTTAGAGTAATAAATGCTACCTAAAACTTGGTTTAAAACAAAAAATACCCCCCACCCAGGTCTACAATCTCTCACAAACAGAATCTCAAAAAGGGAGGCCAAAGAGAAGCCCTCCTCTCTGAAAATCAGTTTATTTTACAAATAATGATAAGGCGGCCATTTTATTTTATTTTATTTTATTTTAAGATTTTATTTATTTGACAGAGATTACAAGTAGAGAGAGAGGAGGAGGAAGCAGGCTCCCCGCTGAGCAGAGAGCCCGATGTGGGGCTCGATCCCAGGACTCTGGGACCACGACCCGAGCTGAAGGCAGAGGCTTTAACCCACTGAGCCACCCAGGCGCCCCAAGGCGGCCATTTTAAAAGTATTGCTTATTTAGAGATTCCAAATCTACAGGCACATCACCTTCCTGAATGACCATATCCTCTGTCAGAGACAAATCATTCATACTTCTTTAATCCTTCATACTCTCCCACCCCTCGTTCCGTGGCACAACCACCAAAGGGCCAAGGCAGCTGCCTTTTTGTGCCAAGAGTTTCTCTTTCCATTTTCCAAGGAAGCAAGGAACAAGGAGTGTCTCCCTTATCTCCCCATCCCTTGTCTGCGGGGGGCGGGGGGTTCATGCCCTTGAGGACTTATTCTATTTCAGCTTCTACCTCTAGGCAGCCAGAAAAATGACTCCGAGCCACCCACAGAATGAGCACCTGTTTCGGTTATTGTCCCGATGCGAACATGCTAATCCCCGGGCCTTTCTAATGGGTCAGCACTGCCGATCTTAATACCCCAGTCTTGATTTGGAACAGGTGGGTGCCACAGTTGTCCCACTCATCTTATGAGCCAGAGCATGGCTCAAACAATGTAAGATTCTTCATACAGAGACTGAGAGAGGGCCAGATGGTATTATTGGAGGGAAATAAACTCAATTCCTTTCTGTAATGTCTCCAGCTAAGGGCTTCGACTAGGAAGAGAGAGCACCCAGCCCTACCACTTTATTTCTTTTTTTTTTTTTTAAGTGCACACGAAAATGTTTGTGAAAACCCAACCCAGCCCTAGTTGTGTAGAACACGGTTCTGAGGTAAAATTCCCCGCCAAGTCTACATTTGGCTGTCTGTTCCCCTACCCCACGCACTCACCCGAGCCCTGTCTGGAGCTTCCCAAACATCCAGGCTTGGTTAAAAAAAAAAAAAAACAACCCGACCTTCTTTTTAAAGACATGATGAAATTAGAAAAAGACACAGTCTCTGTCCTCAGCGTGGAATTGGGACTATGTGATCCCCCACTTTCTGTAACAAATGTGAGAGTTGGGGAATGCGTGGTACCCTTTTTCCATTCAGAAAGATTTATTGGGTGAGCCTGCAGGCCATTCTTCATAGCTTGGGGTTGCCATATCTGGTTGCTTTGTACAGAAGCCATACATGTTTCCCTTGTCAAACTAGATTGGGAAGGCCTGAATATACAGTGTGTCCGAAGGTTCATTATGTGCTGGGTAACGCGTGCAGCTTCTGGAATAAATGTGTTACATGGAAATCAGAAATGACTGCTTGTTCTCAAGAAGTCTAAAATATAAGGAGTGATAAAATATAAACAGTGATCTAGACTGATCTTCTCCCAGTGCCTTGGAATTTCTGTCTCTCATTTATGGCCTTTCTTCCCCAGCCCCCCACCCCTCCATTTCCCCTGCTTGAAAAGCTATTAATTTCTCCCACCTTCCCATCACCCTAGACTCTGATCCCCATAAACAATCTATACTTTCCCAGTGGTGGAATATACTAGAAAGAAAACTAGGGAAGCTCCGTGAGCTTGGCAGATGCTTCCAGCCTGTCTTTGCCATTTACAAGCTCTGTGTCTTTAGCAAGTTTCCTAACTTCAATAAATGTTCATTTCCTTCCTTCCTTCTTCAAAGGAATTTTATTCTCTACGGTCAGGCAGCTGCCTCTGATGAACGGCCCCGGCTAATGGATGGACTCGGGTTCCGTCTTTGTTCCGTAAGTCAGGAATGAAAAGAAAACTTGATCAAGCGAGAAGGGGACAGGGAAGCACAGACTCCCTGCTCTGCTGGGGTCTAACGGGGTCTGCCCTCTCCCATCTGTTCATACTCCATCCTTCCTCTCGTCTTTTGCGCATCTTGGCTGGTTCTGGAAAGCTTGTCTTTTGCGCATCTTGGCTGGTTCTAGAAAGCTTGGTCCTTGCCCCTCACTGCCATTTGCCATCTTAGAGCTTCACTCACCTTTTCCCCAGCTGTGAGAAGTTGCTCCCAGAGGCCCTTGGGGCTTTGGTTTGCTTAGCGACCTTGGCTGAGTGGGAGTTGCTTGTGTCTCGGTATCTTGAATTACTGGGCCCCCATCAGACACTGCAGCAGAACTCTGCCATGTATACGGTATTAAAGCGGGGAGACAAGCCAGGCAGGCTGTTGGGAGGGCCCGAGGCCCGGGTGCATTTCTCCAACCTTGATCTTGGCCAAGGCTTTCTGCCCTTCTGGGCTTCCATTTGCACAGTTTTAACATGCAATGCCTGTCTTTGGGGACCCTTATGGGAGAGCAGTAAGGATCTAGGGAGATAACAGGAGAGAGCACAGCTGTGCTAGGACCTCCACGAAGGAAGTTCCAAGGAGCAGATCCCCAGCCTTTTGAATCCAGGGCCAGAAGTTTGGAAAGAGCACCCCTGATAAGGGGCTTTCAGAGATCATCCTGCTTTTAGAAAGGCTGTGTCAGCGCCCCCCATCCCCTGACATTTAAAGCTGGGCGGTGAGCCCCGTTCAGTGTAGCTTCCTTGATGTCACTACCCACCCTCCTTCTCCCTTCGCACCTTCCCCTTTTAATCACCACCAGTCTCACTGACAACAAAAACCTGGCTGGGACTCATCCCTGGCGGACGGGACTGCGTGGTCTTCTATGTGTCAGGTGTAGACGCTTTGGGCATCAATGACATTGTGACACTTTCAAAAGAAGACCTGTATACATAACCTACGCGTGCATGGGGTGTGTGTGTGTGTGTGTGTTCTCCCATGCCTGTGTTTATGATACACGTGCTAATTATGAGCACATTATACATGATTCTGAATGCATCATGAACGCACACATGGGAACATACATGCAGCATCCTATGATAGAACTTTCAAGACCCTGTAATCTATCCCCTGCCCCCACCCAACCCCCTGCCTCCCACCCTGGATAGGAATGCCCTCTCCAGCCATCCTGACCAGTGCCCATCCAGCCTTTGCCTGAATGCCTACGAGGAGCCAAGAAAACTCAGTTGCATACCTGCTGTCTCCATGCAGTTGTGGACAACTTTTAGAACAGGAAAGTCTTCCTGACATGACCCTAACTCCACCACCACCCCCATTCTGTTTATATATATCTATATAAATTTCTATTTATTTTATATTTTATATATAGTATATTTATATTTTATATATTTTATATATTATATACATTATATATTTATATATAAATATAAATTTACATGAAATATATAATTATATTTATAATTTTATATAATAAATATATTTATATATTATATATAATATTATATAATATATATTAAATAGATATAGAAGGGAAGAAGGCAGTGACCAAGGGTGGAGGGTTATATATTATATAATGAATATATTTGCATATATTATATACATATATTTCAAGTCTTGGCCCTTGAGAAAAACTTCATAAGAGTTCTTTATTCTTTGTTAAGGGAATGATAGATTGTCAGGACAAAAGAGACCTCTTTTTGTTGTTAAAATAATAGGTCAGTATTTCATATTTTAACATTATAGATCTCTCTATCTATAGATAGATCTCTCTATATACGTATATATATATATATCTATATATCCCATATATGGATATATATATAGAGAGAGAGAGAGAGAGAGAAAGATATCTCTCTATATACGTGTATGTATGTATATATATATACACACACACACACCATATATGGTATACACACACACACACACACACACACACACACACATATATATATGTATCTATATACATATATATATATACACCTATATATATATGCCTGGCTCCCAGGTAGAGCCAGACCAGAGGACAGTTGCACTTTGTCTTTTCTCTAGAGGTGGACCAAGTGTACTTGCCCGAGACCATCAGCATGGGGATAGCCTGTGGATCTGCGGCTGACCCCAGGCATGCTGATATTGGTGGTTTGGGTGCTCGACAGAAGGAAGGAAGACAGTGACCAGGGTTGGGGGTGATTAGAGATTAGTGATTAGATCCTGGCTTTAGCAGGAGCAGCTGGCCAGGAGCTCATTGAGAGGACAGTGAGTACCATTGTGCTGAGCAGATGTAAAGCCCTTGGCATCAGTGAGTAGAAACCTTGACCCTTGACCCTTGATGACGAAGCATGGTGGCAAGTGGCTGGTGGTCATTCATTGATTCCTTCATTCTTTCATACAATAAATATTTACTGAGTACTTAGGTTTGACCAGATACGTAGTAGACCAAGACCCAGTTCCTTAAGGAATCTACAGTCCAAGGACTAAGGAACAGAGAAAAACAGGAGGCATCAGGGCAAAGGCAGGAACAGATTTGGACTTTCCTTTCTCCTTCATGTGTCTGTCTGTCCATCCATCTGTGTGTGTGCGCAAGCACGCACGTGCATGATTTGCTCTTCCTGCGCTGTCCCGGGCCCAGAGCAATGCATCTTTACCTACCCTAACATACAGCATGCCTCCAAAATTGGAGGGTGACAATAGTCACCAGCCTCCCTATCAAAGGAACCCTTTCTAAATCTTTTCTCCCACTCAGAAGCCAAGGGATCATGAATGGCCTCAGTCAGGATGTGCACACGTGCACCAAGTAGCCACGTTCTGGGTGGGACATATGCATAAGGAGGCTCTGGGTTTGGGAAAGGTGCATATTGGGTCAAGTCAGTTAAAAATCAGCCCAACAGCCTATAAAGTCAACTGCGGTTTGATTTGGACTTAAGCCATCCTTCCACTAGGGCCGTATATGTGCACCTCGCTTTAAGAAAGCCTGTACCCAAAAATCCCAGCTTTGAAAGGGAGAGAGGAATTCGACTGGCCATTTCTGGAAGCCATCTAGAGCCCTCATTTATTGACACAGGTGTATCAAAGAGGGTGGCGAAGCCCTTGAAGGAGCATCTGATGCGATCCCTGCCTTCCGTCATTAACATCAGGAAATCATCGCGGGCGAATAGGCCTTTATCTGGTCTGGGCAGAGCCCCCCAGAGATGGCTAGTGGGTTAAAATACAGCCACGTTGCCCTTGCCGTGGGGGGGGGGGGTGCTCAGCACAGACACAAACTCACCTTGTCTTTTAAAGCGAGAAGGGACTCTGGGGCTTTGTGGCAAAGGGTGTAGTTTTCTGAAAAAAAATCAAACTCAAATAAATTATTAAATTAAAACATAAACTGAATCACAGGCATGCCTTGGGGATTTTCCTTACATTTTAGGGAGATTATGAAATCCATCCCTTCGTTCAGCTTTAAAATCACACTAAATCAGCTTCTCTGAACGACGGGGAAGGAGTTCCCATGACCTGATATTTGCAACTTCCACTGAAGTATGGCTTTCTGTATTTATTTGGAAGTACCTCTGTTCCGTCAGGGTAGGGTTTACCCTTGTTGTGTAGCCTCGTGATGGTTTCACTTCACATCAGACCACGCACCTTTTAGTAACCAAAGTTGTGACCCAACGAAAACTTCTCTTACACGGAGCTTGGGCTCTTGTTTATTTTGCAACCTTTATTTGTGCGAAAATTTGTGAGATGAACCATGACTTTTAAACTATGCTTGATAGCTTAACAGATTATAAGAACAAAACCAGACGGCCCAAACAAAAATAATGCTTTGATTGCTTTCAAATTCAATATCAAAAATTAAAAACAGCTTTCAAAAAGCCTTGGCTTTTTGGATTTTATATGTATACATATATGTATATACATATATGTATATGTATACATATTATATGTATACATATAAAATGTCTATCATCTATAACATAAATATATATAAAATATATTTGTTATATATAAATATATATTAAATATATTAAATATATTAATTATATATTAAATGTATTATTTAAATATATATTAAATACATATTAAATATATTTTATACATATAAGTGTGTGTGTGTGTGTGTGTGTGTGTGTGTGTATCCCAAAAATCCAGAAATGTATAAACCAAAAATTTAATAATGGTTACTTTAAAGATTCAGAAGTGTTTTCTTTTCTGCATCTATCCATTTTTCTGCAGTTACTCTTAGAATCAGAAAACCCTTTTTTTAATGACTACCTTTTCATTTAATTTTAATGAAGCCTTTTCTAGGGTTGAGGCAAGGTGTTTTCCTCTGTTGAGAAAGTGGGCATTGTTAAGCAGTAGCACTTCATAATTCTTCTTCCACGCACGATGATGAAGAATTTCGCGAGGCAGGCAAGCTGAACCAGACCCAAGTTCTTTCGAATTCCTGTAAATTCCACCAAAAGCAGTTATTTAACTTTCAAACTCCCTTTAATGGACCTTCGACGTCATTAATATAATCACAGTTCTCACTTTCTTTGAGAGCAGTGAACCAAGGAATTCTTTAAAATGGGGCTTTATCAAAAGAACTTCCATTTTAAATGCCTCCCAAACCTGGAGGAGGCCAGCAGGACGCAGTGAGTGACAATTTGAATTTCTGAACTACAGAGTTCACAAAGTGTTAGGAGCCTTTTTTCTGTTTCTTGTTTTGTGAAAGGATCTTTGCTCCAACTCACATTCATTTTTCTTCGCATCAGCTGCAACAGAGCGAACCAACTTTGCTGCAAATCAAAAGCCTGACAGTTCTATTTCCCTGAGATAATTGCATACTGCTTTGGAGTTTCCTTTTCCCCTCTGTTTCCTTTTGTTTTGACAACAAGATTCTGGGAAAACAATATACAATTGATAACTATGCTGAATTTTAAAAATAAATAACTGTCGACCCCAAAAGCTTCCAGGGGCCTATGGAGTGGAGTTCTTTTTCGAAACCGTTCCAAAACCAGATGTGGAAATGTTTAGCTAATTCCCCTCCCCAGTCCCCATGCAAAGGGTTCATATGTGTCTCTAACAACATCAGAGGAGATGGGAAGGAAAAAAAAAATCCTGTCTGCTCTCACCAAACAGAAACAGCACAAAACTAATTTGGTCTGCAGCTTATGTCTCTTTTAAAAAGGGTCTTTTCTTCCCAAGATTAGAAATGCTCTGTGTTTATGCCAATATCCAATCTCTTTCTTGTAAGACACGAAATAGTTCCCAAAGTGTAACAGTTCATGATTTTTTAAAATGTAAAAGATGAATGAATGAATGAATGAATGAATAAGATTTTTTAATAATCAGGCTTATTAGGGAGTTCTTGACAAATAAGAAGGCAAGGAGGAAAACTCTGTCAAAGGAACTAATGGAAAAGATATATTCATAGACCACATGTAGAGAAACAGAAAAGCTACTGTGCTCTGTCGCTGCAGGGTAAGCAAACATTTTGCATCCAGGTGCCATTAGCAGCCTTGGGTCTGCGGGCCTCTAGAGCTCAGTTCAGGACGGCTTGTACCAATATCCCAACGCTGAAACTCATTGCTTCTGGAATGTCGTGGGGCTAATTTGCAATCAAGTCAAAATGGGGCTATGGTAATACAGACCCAGAGACTTGCTTTCTCAATGCCCAGCCTCCTCCTCTGTTCTCCTCCTCTTCCTCCTCTTCCTCTTTCTCCTCGTCCCCTTCCTCCTCCTCCTCCTCCTCAAGAAGCTGGACAGTGGTCCCAAGGTGAGCACACCCTTCTCTGCATTTATTTCTTCCTTGGCCTCAGCTCCCCTTAGCTCTGAAGATTTCTGGAGACTTTAAAAGGGATTCTGTCCACAGCCCCAAGGATGGCAAAAAGTACCTTCCATTTGGCACCCCTCCTCCAAAACACACATTCACAGCCTTCCCATCTGTAGCCCCTTGGGCTTCTTCCTCTTCCGCCACTGAGCAGAGCCCCCCTGTCCCTCGCCTGTCTGGTCCCACTCTGCCACCACGCCTCAGCTAGAAGTTAGAAAAGCCAGCTGACCTGATGATTTCTCACAGTGTTGGGAATGACTTATCACCACCACCACCCCCACGCACACACACGCCATATACCCTGGCCTGGGAATGCTGGGCAGCAGGAAGGGGAATGGTGCCCAGTGCTGATGACCTGTCCTCAACAAAACAGAATGACTCCTGAAGTGTGACACGGAGCTGGGCTTAGCAAGCTCATTAGCAAGTACATTCTGCTCTCCTCCTGGTCCCCCCACTCCTCCCTCTCCTAGACGCACAGTCTCACATGTGGTCCCCCTGACTTTGCTTTTAAGTTTCCTCCGAGCACAAAGGCGTGCTGTTGCACACAGAGGTGTCTCCGCGGACTGCTCCCCTCGCGTGGCCCTCTGCTCCTACCTGTGAAAAATCAGAGAACAGGGAGACGGACCTGAGTTTGAAGATTTGTGCTAAATGCACCCCCAAGCTCAGCGAGGTTACTAAATCCCTCTCTTCAAGACTGATTCAGTGCAGAGAGTGAAGTGTCTCAAATGTTTGCTTGGGGGACAGTGGTCTTGTTTCTCAGAGACTCCTGGGCTTTTTATAACCCTCTTTGGATTATGCATGGGGGGGAGGAGTGAAAGGGGGTGGGAAAAGGGAAGATGCTGGAGGAAGGGCAGGCTGAGCTTCCCCCGCACAAGAACCCAGCCTTGAACTTGGTTCTCAGTTTTGGGTTGGGATAACCAAAATGGAAGAGAAGGATTGTTTCTTCGGCCTGTTCCAGGAACTCCTTAAAGGGGGAGGTTTTTGTTCAGGGCAAATAGGTCTTGGTTATGAGATGATATTAAGGGCAGAGAAAAGGCGACAGAGGGCGGGAAAGCCACTCCTAGAACATGCTCAGGGCCGGGTGGGCTCCGAGGGACCGGGACCAGAGTGGAGAGCACGCTGGTGATGGAGTGATGATGTCAGCAAGTATCGGGCCTCATTCCAGAGCAAGCGGTTTGTTTATGTCCCTTTAAGTCATTCTCCAAGACCCGCTGGCAACGCAGTTGACTTGCGTTTTGTTGTTGTTGTCGCTACTCTTTTGTTTGTTTTGTTTTTTGGAGGGGCAAGGGGGTCTGCTTCTCTGTTTCCTTGCTGCAGCTTCCATTTTCTGCTTTACTCAAGACAAAAAGGCAGTCCCAGGAGAGACACCAGAACCAAGAGGGGAAGAAAGAGGGAAGGAAGGAGGCAGGTAGACACCTTAGACTTATCTCTATACCCAACAGCCCCAGAAGAGAATGAAGAGCCATTCCTGAGAGAGATAGGGAGGTGAGATCCGTACCCATCAGATCTAAGTGCCTGACTTAGAAACAAAGCCTTTCATGGGGGCCACTGCACTTTTCTAGTGAGTCCCTTATGCCATGGTTTCCAGCAAAGATGCAGCAAGTTCCTCCCTATTAAAGGGAGAGAAAGAGCTGCCTTTTTGCCACTGGACAGAAATGTCTTGGGATGCATTTTAGTACAAAAGACAGACCCCACACTGGGGCATATCCATTACCTTCGGAAGTTTAGGCACGTTTCTATTTGATTTATGTCATTTTCACTTTTAAAACGAAAGCGGAGTTGGACAATATTTGATGATATTCTTCTTCCTTCCTTCTTGGGTCATTTGTCACCTCCTTCTGATACCGGGTTTTCGATGTCTGTCCTGAGCCTGGCTCGTTTTTCTCCCCATCTTCCCTGCCACTCTTTAGGAGGTAAAAGGCAATAGGGCTAGGAAGTGGCCACAGAGCTTTCCATTGAAAAAGAAAAGACATTAAAAAAAAAAAAAAACTAGTGAACATAAAAGAAAACTATAAAGCAAAGCATATGACTCGGGGAGGGGCAAACCATGGCCACAAAGAAGATGTTAGGAGCTACCTCACCAATCGGTGTGTGAGGTACAAACCTACGACTCGCTTTCTTAAATCTGGAACTCTTGAATTGTTTTCATGTATAACATTAATGGGAAAACGTAAAATTAAAAAGCAGTATTTTTTGCTTCTGCGGTTTCACAATTTTACAAGGTGCCCTGATTGACGTATCAGGGAATTTCTGGGTCTCTTACCATGAATTTCTGGGTCTCTTACCTCAATGGTTGATGGAGTATCTGTTTGCTTATTTGAAGTGAGCCCCTTGGGGAGATTTCAAAATGTGGTTGTCAGGAATAAACCACATTTTCTTCTCTGGCTTTGATTTAATTATGTTCGTCACTCATCCACACAAGGCAATAGGGAGGGGGGTGCCTTTATGAGAAGAGCCGGGGGGCCCTTAAGGAAGGGTCTGGTGCCACCGGCTTGAATTAAACTGTATCTCCTGTCACCTTAATGTTTGGCGTGAAAACAGTTTCATTTTCTTTGCTGGGGCGGCACAAAAAGGGATGCCTTTGCTGACCAGGGTCGACTCTCCTTGGGTATATGAAGGATATGCATTTTATACTGAAACAGCACTATAAAACCTCTTAGAGAAACCACTTAGAGAAGCCGCTGGGGTCATCTGTCACCACGCGAGTTCCAACAATGAAATTGGAATTCTGTTCTCTCTCACAAGAATGTTTTCCTTTTCTCTGTTTTGTTTTCGGTTTTATCGAGGTAGAATTGACAAATAAAAGTACAGGATATTGAGGGGCACCTGGGTGGCTCAGTCAATTAAGCGTCTACGTTCAGCTCAGGTCATGATCTCAGGGGCCTGGGATTGAGTGCCATATCCGGAATCCCTGCTCAGTAGGGGGCCTGCTTCTCCCTCTGCGTGCCCCTCCCCCTGTTTGTGTGCTCTCTCTCTCTTTCTCTTTCTCTCTTTCATCAAATAAACACATCCATCACCTCACCTTTGTTCAGAGAACACTTAAGTCCCACTCTCTTAACCTTTTGTAAATACTTCTGTTTAAAAAAAAAAAAAAAAGATCGTGTTTGAACTTTTAACGAGAGATAAGATGATGTGTCTTTTGTGTCTCTGTGTGCTCTAGAAATCCTCACCAGCCAGCTTTCTGTTTCCGGAGGGTCCTTACCGGATCCGCCCCAGGCATGAAGGCTCTCCAGTTGATAGGATGGATGGTCCTCCTTACCTGTGTGTTTCCGGCCTGTGCTGCACAAAGTCCAATGACCGTGCTGTGCTCCATAGACTGGTTCATGGTCACTGTGCACCCGTTCATGCTGAATAACGACGTCTATGTGCACTTCCATGAGTTACACTTGGGTCTGGGCTGCCCTGCCAACCACGTTCAGCCACACGCCTACCAGTTCACCTACCGTGTCACCGAGTGCGGCATCCGGGCCAAGGCTGTCTCCCTGGACATGGTTATTTACAGCTCGGAGCTGCGCTACGCTTCGAAGGGGACTTCTTCTAAGTACGTGATCCCTGTGTCCTGCACTGCTCCCCGGCAGTCCCCGTGGCTCCCTCCACCCTGCCCAGTGAGAGTAGCCAATGGGACAGTCACTACAGCCCAACAGGGCGGGGCGAGCTATGACGTGTTCACCTTGTCTCAGTCCAGCCAAAGGCCCGACTGCGACTGTCCACCCTGCGTCTTCGGCGAAGAAGAGCATGTCCGGGCCCCACAGGGCCAAGCAGAGGCTCAGGAGGGCCAGCACCCGTCTGCTTTTGTGGATCTCTCTGAGGACTGGTCCCTTCGCTCGGATGATCTCATTGGGTCCATGTGATCCCCGGGTTTGTGGAATCCCTCGGGAGCTTTTTCTAACATTAGTATATAATATTTTCTATTATCAGACAAATAAGTTTGTTGGTAGCCCCCTTATCAGTTATTTCATGAATAAAACTGTTTTATATTTTTATATCTTTTTTTAAATAAAGTTTTGATGGCATAAAAATATCAGTTCAGCATTTTTATTTGATAAACACATATATAACTTTCACTGGGGGCCAGACACCATTCTGAGGGCTTTACAAAAGTTAATGCCCAGTCTCTTCCGTCTAGGATGATTGAGCTTCCTTTCATGACCCGTTTCTCTTACGCTCTGTACCTCCCAACCTAGCCCTGAGCCTCACACCTTCTTCTTAGTCTGATCAATGGCTGTACCACTTTTCATCCATGGGAGACACAGATTCTATGAGTGATTCAGAAACCACGAACGGTTCTAAGTATCACTCGAGTCACATGCCACCGACTAAATGGTAAGCTCCTGAGGCCCAGGACTGGATCTTCTACTTAGTCCCAGATGGACAGCACTTTGAAAGGAATTTTGTTCCCTGACTTTTGTGATCAGCAATTTCTCACCCAGGTGTGGCTATCCATTAGCTTTCTCAAACCCTTGGAAGGGAAAAGGTGAGTAAATGTATTCAACAAGTATTCACTGAGAGGTACTACATTTCAGGTCCCATTCTAGGCACTGAGCTATGACAGTGAATAGAAACTGAACCTTAGGGGCGCCTGGGTGGCTCAGTCATTAAGCATCTGCCTCCAGCCTGGGTCGGGATCCTGGGACCCTGGGATCCTGGGATCAAGACCCACGTCGGGTTCCCTGCTCAGCAGGAAGCCTGCCTTTCCCTCTCCCACTCCCCCTGCTTGTGTTCCCTCTCTCACTGTCTCTCTCTGTCAAATAAGTAGAGTATTTTTTTAAAAAAAGGAAAAAAAAAGAAACTGAGCCTCAGAGAAATTGAGGTCACACAGCTAATAAATAAATAAGTAAACAGTATGTTCAGATAATAATGAATGCCATGAAAAAACTTGAAACCAGGTAATAGGAGGGAAACCGGAGAAGGGGTCAGAGTGGTCAGGAACTCTGAGGACTCATTTGAACTGAGACTTGATGTGAAAAAGGAGGCAGCTCTGGGATGATCTTCGAGAACATTCCAGGTAGTAGAAGCATCTCATGTAATTTTCACTACAACCCTGATCTATTATACAAATAAGGAAACTGAGGCACAGAATGATCAAAAGAAACTTGCCCAAGGGCACACCCCTATTAAGAAGCAGACAGTGTTAGTATAACGTACATGATACTATACACAATATGCGTGGTATTGTACCCAGTGTTCATGATATGATACTCGTTCAGCAGATGAGTAGAAATTTAGTCACTGTCTCAGTCTGTTCAGGCTGCTCTAACACAGTACTATGGAATGGGGGGCATTTCTTTCTCATGGTTCTGGAGGCTAGAAATTCAAGATTAGGGGCCAGTATGGTCCAGTTCTGGCAACGCATTCTTCCGGGTTGCAAATTGCTATCTTCTGCTTGTGTCCTCACCTGGCAGAAAGACAGCAAGAGAGTTCTCTGGGGTCCCTTTTACAAGGCACTAATCCCATGCATGAGGGCCCCACTCTCACAACCTACTCTCCTCCCAAGGGCCCCACCTCTTAATGCCATCACACTGGGGATTAGGATTTCAACATATGAATTTGGGGGGGGGGACCCAAACATCTAGTCCATTGCAATCAGGGTAGTTGAAGAAACAGCTTGTTTTAAAAGCTCCTGCCCCCTTGGGGTGCTTAGGTCACTCAGTCAGTTAAGCATCTGACTCGATTTTCACTCAGGTTATGATCTCAGGGGCCTTGGGATCAAGCCCCGGGTCGGGCTCTGTGCTCAGCACAGAGTCTGTTTTCTGTTTGTCCCTCTCCCTCTGCTTCTCTCTCTCTCTCTCTCTCTCACTCTCTTGCTCTCTCAAATAAATAACCTTTAAAAAAAAAAAAAGAAAGAAAAGAAACTCCTGTCCCTCCCTGAGGAAAAACAGAACGGGGGCCCTGAAAACAGTCTATTCATTCAACAAATGTTTCTTGAGCTTTCCCTGTGTTCCAGGCATTATGTTAGATGCCGAGCAGGCACTGGTGAACAAAGCCAAGAGTGTAATCTAGAGAAGGCAAGTAAAGGAGCCTCGGGAACTGAGGCTATTCTAGCCCAGAGAAAGCCTGTGTAGACGATATGAGCTGTGGCCATCAGAAGGATCACAAGTAGTTTAGTCCAATATGATGGAAGGGGATGGGGGGCAGCCAATGGTAGCAAATGATGAGGTTAGAGAAGGAGCCATGGAGGCACTGTCAAATTTGGAGTCTGGAAGACTCCAGAGCAGAGAGAGCAAGCTTCATGGAGGGCATAAGACTTGAGCTAAAGCCAGACCTGTCTGACTATGAAAAAGGAATGAATCAAAGAAGGTCACCATTTAGAGCCCTAAGAAGCTCAGAAGACATGATAAGCTCTGGATTTAAGTAAGGAAATTGGAGTAAGGGTAAAGCCAGGGGCAAAGACGAGTCCAGGTTGGACATGTTCAGTCTAGTAGATGATAATAACGTCCCAATGGATGGGACCAAGAATCAGCCCAAGAAATCGGAAGGGGTCCTCCCTGGGAGATACAGGCTTGGAGGGTGACATGCACACAGGCAGGTCGGACCACTGCGGCCGAATTCCCTTACAATCAACACTCAAGGCACAGTTAGGAAAAAAAGCAGATATGTCAAAGGAGACAGAACTGGGTGGGCTCTGTCTCCCAGTGCAACAAAGAAGTCAAGGTGGGGCAAGACTGGTCATCATGGAACTGGGAGTCTTTGAACTTGGGCCTTAAATCAGAGCATTTTGTTAGGTGAAGTTGCACGGGAAGGGCATTCAAGGCAAAGGAAACCTCAAGAACACCCATGCAAAGCAACATTGTGGTTGAGAATCATCTTTCGCCTGGGTAAACGTCTCGGTATGATTAGACATCGCCTCTCAGATTCTAGGCATACCCCCACCTGTTCTTTTGGACACACTATTCCATAGTCAGCATGCACCTCACCATTTCGGCCGTGTGTTTGGTCCTCTCCCCTTGGCCACATGCTGCTGGAGCATGGGGGACCCTCTCTTACGTGTCTGCTGTTTTGTCTGGCCTTTGTCTTACATAGCACTTGGTAGGTTGACCGACCGTGTGCTACTGAGGCTCATAAGCATAGGAACCATTCCAAAGATGGGAAGATAAAACCGTTGTAACTGCCCCCCCAAAAAAGTATGTTTTGAGTTGGGTGAATTATGGACACATAGTGTCAAATAAATTTATCTGCCACATAGTGTTGACCATAACTGTATTAATAAGAAGAAATGTTTTATTGCCATCAAAAGAAATGAGCATTTTCATCTTTCTTTCCATCTCTGGGAAAGCCAGAAATGTCTGAAACCCATTGTTACGGTGATCACTTGTCAAATATTTAAAAATTAGAGCCATGGGGCGCCCGGTTGGCTCAGTCGGGAGAGCATCTGACTCTCTTGATCTCAGGTCAGGAGTTCAAGCCCCGCATTGGGTGCAGAGACAACTTCAAAATAAATTAAAGCCATAGTCTGTACTTAAACAAGGGTTAAAATGGTAAATATTATATTTATTTTAACATACTTTTTTAAAAATCGCCAAAAAGAAATTAGAGCCATAATGAAATTTTTCATCCATAAAAGGAGACTCAAAGTAACATTAAAATTTTTATTCCTATAACCTGAAAATAGCAAAGCAGATTTTTTTCAAGTGTGTAAATTACATGTAAATGTTAAGGGCAAAAAGTCTTTTATCCCTAATTTTAAAACAGTAGCACATTTTGGAGATGCATGAAAGTACCCCCATCCCTCCACCTATGCACCAATAATGGTAGCCTGGTCAAGCTTTAAAAATAAGCCCAGCACTCTTCAAACACACACACACACACCGGCACAGGCACACATTATCAAGGAACAAGTGTTTATTACAAAGGGAAAGCTTTCACAGAAACCTACTTTAATTCTAATTAGTATCAATCCCTATGATTTGTCTCTATGATATCCCACTTAAATTGCATTGGTAGGGGCGCCTGGCCAGCTCAGCTGGAAGAGCATGTGACTCCTGATCTCAGGGTTGTGAGTTCGAGCCCCACGTTGGGGTGTAGACATTACCAAAAATAAATAAAACTTACCAAAAAAATAAATTGTAATGATAGTTGTTTGTTTCCAAAAAAATAGAGAAAGAGAGGAGAGGGGAAAAGAGAGGGGTTGCACTTGAGAGAGAGCGAGACTTTCAGTTTTGTGATTTTTCTCCAACTTTTTCAGAAGAAAACGAATTATTGGGTCAGGTTTATGGCTTATAAAGTTAATGTTGGTTATACAATTACAAGACCTTCTGTGTTAGTTATCTATTGCTGAACAACAAATCACCTCAAACCACAGCCACAGCATCTGTGGGTCAGGAATCCCGCAGGACGGAGCTGGGGATTTTCTGGCTCAGGACTCAGGATGCTCGCCTCGTGGTCAAGCCCTCGGTGCAGCTGCACTCGTGACTGGGATGGGAGAATCCACTTCCAAGCTCAGCTCCTCTCTGTTGGCCTCTCCATAGGCTGCCTGTCTGAATGGTCTCATGATACGGAAGACAGAGGTGATCACCTCGCTCATGATGATGGTGATGGTCGTGATGATAGAAAGAGAGGACAGGGAAGAAGGGAATGAAGGGGAGAGGAAGAGAAAGGAAGGGGAAAGGAAGGCGAAGGGAGGGAAGGGAAGGGGAGGTCAAAGCAGGGAAGGGAAGGGATGGGAAAGAGCCCAAACTAGATGCCACAGGCTTGCTGTAATTCAGTCTCAGAGGTGATACCTCATCCCTTCTGCCATATGCTACTTGCTAGAAGCACGTCTCCAGCTCCAGCCTGGAGGGGATGACACACAGGTGGGAATACCAGGAGGCGGGGACCACTGGGGACCATCGCACTGGCAAACCGCCAGTACAACATTCTTCAACCAATTTATGTAAATGTAATGAATGTCAGGACATAGACTGGGCGGAAAAATACACAATATGTCGCAGCTGTATCCTTGCCTCGGCAAGTTGTATTTTCCTTCTCCAGGGAAAAGAAGTCCCACGAGTTGCAAGTTACAGGATGGACGCACTGACTGGTGGAAAGCATTCCAGAGGAAGCTCCCATCTGTTTTTAGAAGAGGACATTGATGAAGACAGTTAAACCCAAAGGAAAAAAAAAGCATCAAAGGTAAATTGAATAATAGAAATGACGATACTGGGTAGAAATTGTAATGCTGTTTCCAGTGTTACCTATGTTGGTGATAACAATCTTGTAACATGGTATAATTCAGAGGAAGTGAACAATCTTCTAATGTCATTCAGAAGCGGGGTGGGGAGGTGGGGGAATGAGTCACGTGTGTGTGTGTGTGTGTGTGTGTGTGTGTGTGTGTGTGTGATTATTATCCAGCTTCAAACTATTGTCCAGCTTCAAAATCAAGGGCAGGGAGCTTTGCTCATTGATTTACATATTAATAGTAACAGGATTCTTCCCATCACTTCCTATTTCCATGTTTTGGCTTGACTCTCGTCCAATTCACAACCACCTGACTTGGCTGTAGGTGACGTTCCAGTAACTCACCTGCAGGGTGATGGGTAAAATCCTAGTAGCTGGCAGGCTGTTTAACTAGCACGAGCTGAGGGGCTTGCTGGGTAAGAGCAGGTTCGAGGACTGGGGACAGGTATTCCTAAACAGGTTTTCCGAGGTGAAGGGCCAGACTGGCCCTTATCCCTGTGTCTTTGTCAGCGTTCATTTGTAGATGTTCTCCAACCAACAAGGAAGAGGGACTTGCTCTGAGCCAGTTTTCAAACGTAAAGGAGCATACAAAAATCCCCGCCAGCTGTCTAGAAACTAGTACCATTTGAAGGCACTTATATTCTACAGTTACGAGGGGGAATATTTAAATTGCCCAAGCTATTTTCAGTGTTATTTTAACTTTGTCTCACACACCCTATTATATAAACACCATACTAATGTAAATTATTCACCTCTTAAAGTTACTTCAAAATTTTTGACTTTTGGCCAAATACCTATTTCTTTCTATCAAGAATTCTTTTAAGTTGTAAGTCCACAACTTAAACACACACACATCTTTAAAAGAAAAGTTTATTTTCCAACTAATACCCATAGAATATTTGGTCTGTTTTCTAAGCTGCTTTTACATGACAAAATACTAAAAGAAAGCCAGTGTGGGGAGAGAAGGACTGAGTCCTATAGAGGGAGGGAGATAGGTTTTTCGGGGCTAGAGGAAGCCCAGCCCTCCAGGCTACGAAGGGTGGGTCGACTTGGGGACAAAGTGACCCAAAGTCAGCCTCAGGGACCTTCCCGCACCAACTCCCTGGAATGATTTACAGTCTGCAATCAAAATAAAATAATCTGTGCAAAAATCTGCCTTTTTTAAACAACCCAAACTACAAATTCATTCTCATTTTCATTTCGTATTTCATCTGCTAAAATTCTGCCCCACTAGGGTGGAGAAATCACACCCTTCTAATAGTCACATGTACTTAATTAAGGTCTACAGATGCCCTGATACTTGGGTGACTGCAACTCCGGGGGCATTTCATTTGCCCACATCACTATCCACGGTGTTTTAACTTCCTGAAAATATTTAACGACAGTGTTTTTAGGGAGCCTGTGAAAATGAACATGCTCCAGTGTGAAGCTTGGCCATCACCCCCGAAAACTGTGATCCCTGGGCCAGAAGGTGTCTGTGACCGTCCCGCTGCTCCTTCAAATCAGCACATGGTAAGTTTCTGGATTCTTTCGATGGACTTGTCTTGCCTGATACTGCCTGATGTTTTAAAACATATGTGCATGAGTGATTTAACAAAAAATTGATTAATGTTCAAGGCCAAGTCAAGTCCTAGTTGGAGGGGGTGTGTTGGTGCGTGCACGTGCAGCGTGGGAGAGAGGGAGGAAGTGGTGGCGGGTGGGGGGTGGCGAGAAGAGGGGAGAAAGAGAGAGGTTGAGAATAGCAGCTGGGGAAAAAAAAAAGAGCTGAGCTCAGGGGCCCCCGGGCAGTGCACTCGGTTTAACATCTGACTCCAGATCATGAGACTGAGCTCGGTGTCAGGCTCCCTGCTCAGCTTGGAGTCTGCTGATATTTCTCTCTCCCCTGGGGCGCCTGGGTGGCACAGTCAGTTAAGCATCTGACTCTTGGTTTCCGTATAGGTCGTGATCTCAGGTTGTGATCTCAGGTCCTGATCTCAGTTCATGATCTCAGGGACATGGGATCGAGCCCCACATGGGACCCTGCACTCAGCGTCCTTCTCCCTCTGCTTCTCTCAACCCATGCACTCTCTCTCTCTCTCTCTCTCTAAGATAAATAAAAATTTTTTAAGTTTCTCTGTCCTTCTCCCTCTGCTCCTCAGTTCCTCCCCCCACCCCACCCCCACCAATCATAAATAGATAAATAAATAGCGGGAGGGGTTTTTTTCAAGCCTAGCTCATCTCCTGGTGCACAACAAGATGGTATTTTCCCAACCTTTCTCTCCCCTACTAGGAACACTCACTCCTGTGCAGTGTGGAAAAGAGCCCGTTCCGATTGTGCAGTCGCCGTAAATTTGCCACAGCTCAGAGTCGGTAGAGCTACCGTGTAAGCCAAGTCCATCTGTTTGTTGCAAACACTGTTTTCATTACATCATGCCCCTGCTCAAGGTCTTTGAAAGCCTTCACATCATCTGGCAACTGAGGCCAAAACTCCCCTGCCTACTTGCCAACCGCCCCCACCCCTGTAATCTATGTATTCTAGATTGGATGGACACTATTTGTCCAGGCCGGTCTCCCCCTAATTCCCCCGTAGATAGCCTCTGTCCAGTTCTACTCTGACTCCCGGCCTCTGAGCACATGGTGTCTCCCCCGCCCCCATTCCAGCCAAACTCCACTTTCCTTCAAGGACCAGCTTGAAACTTAGTTTGAAAAGCATAAAACAATGATGATACTATTTCAGGATTGGGTTCCCTGTCCTGAGTAGCTAATCTCACTATGATGAAAGGAGATGTGTTTCAGATGTCAGGCCCCGGGGCACCAAAGGCCACCTCAACCAGCGGTTGAGGACGGTGGCCGTAAGATTTATCACCCCAGGACCCCTTCTCGCTCCCTCCACATCCTCTCTTCCCTTCTTGAGTATGCATTTGACTGACCGATATGTATATGTATCAGACACCAAGAGATGGTGAGAATTGTGCAAAGTGCTGAAAATCTACCCATAGACAGACATGCCCCAGCCTCAAGGAGCTTGCTGTCTGCTGAGAAGACACTCAGAATTAACTAACTTTAATAATGTGCTGGGACAGCCCAGGGCAGAGGCAGTTCACTCCACTCTGATGAGGTCTTGTGTGAAGGCTTCAAGGAGGAGGTGGCCTTTGAGCTGGGCCTTGAGGGATGAGGAAATGGGAGGAACAAACATCCCTGACCGGGAAGTGCGAAGAAGGTGTGGCGGGAAGGTGGGGGCACAACCCAGGGGCAGATTGGAGCCAGCCTGAAGAGGGCCTTGATTTTTGTGCCAAGGATTAATGTGTTCAGAATTGTGCTTTCAAAGCAGAACTTAGGGGACTACCAGGAGGAGGCAACGGCGGGGGGTGGGGGGGATAAGTGGGCAGCCTGAGAATGTGACTTTGGTAACCCAGTGGCACAGATGGATGGTTTGAACTAAAAGACAGGAATGGAGGAGAAGAATTTGGTTTCCTTTCCTTTCCTTTACCTACCTTACCTTACCTTTCCTTTCCCTTCCTTCCTTCCTTCCTTCCTTCCGTCCTTTCTTCCTTCCTTTCTCCTTCCCTCCCTCCCTCCTTCCCTCCCTTCCTTCCTTCCTTTCTCTCTCTCTCTCTTTCCCCCCCAATCTTCTTTCTGCCTCTTTTGCCCTCATTCTCACTCTCCACCTCACTCTTGTCTCCACTCGGGTCTGCCTCTGGCCTAGACATTCCCTGGGGACCCTGAGCTAAGGAAGTTGCTGAGCGCTGGGTTTAGGGCAAATGCGAAAACTGAAAACTAGGGCCACATCCCCAGCTCCATTCCATGCTGCTGGATGGGGCTCGCTCTACTCCTTAACGACTACAAAATCCCACCTGATTTTAAACCCAAGACTTATTTTAGGAGACAGGAAGTAAAAAGAAATTACATTTTCCACCAGTCCTAGAAATTCTGCTTACTAAGTCATTTTTTTTTTTTAAATGCAAACGGTTCTGGGTTAGGTTCCGGGATGAGAAGGAGAGCTGCCAGGGAGTCCTGGGGAGCTGGGTGTTAACAGCTTTAATGTAAATGCGGCAGCTAGAAATATTGACTTTTCCTCCTTCCCTATTGCAACAAAGTATTTCACGGTTTGGAAAACACATCTCCGTTTGAAACAAAGATAGCACCCCTTAGCACCCTTCAATTTCCTGTTCCCTCCTCCTCCCTCTACCCAGCAAGACATTATTTGCCCCCAGGAGCGTTTTCCCTTTCTGTAGCCGAGATCCTCAAAGTGAAGTCATTCGCACTTGGCACAGCTCTGCTTTTATACGGGACCTCCTTGGTGCCGGTCACTTTGGGGCTTTAAAAAAAAAAAAAACTGTGTGTGTGTGTGTGTGTGTGTGTGTGTGTGTGTAAATGAAGCAACGACTGTCCAAATGCGCTTCACCTTCCCTGAACAACATTACCTTTGACATGTTGGCATTGATCTGCCTTGGGTTTTTTTTTTTTTTCTCTCCTTTTCATAATTAGGGAAGGCTCAAGGAAAGTGCTAAAAGTGTAAGGTTAAAGACTGATGATCATAATATTTATAGTGAAAGCAAGTGACAGATTAAAGTCTAGCCTGGGACTCCACTTGAACTCCTGTTCTTATACCCAGGAGATGGGTCTTCTGTCTCCTTGCCCCTCTCACCGCGCTGTGCTCGGTCAGTTTATCCTCTCCACTGAGGAGAGGGATCCCTGCTTATTCATACGGCAGTGACACTGACACCGTAGGGCCCTCACGGAGGAGAGAAGGAGGCCGCCCTATGCCCCTTCACTGTGGCCTTCCTTTGCGCAAGGGTCCGATCATTTCTGTCATCTGAGACAGTCTTTGATTTAATGGGCAAAACTCCAGGAATAATTAAGACAATAATAGTACACACCCGACAAGAAAAACATGCCGTGTTTAAAGAAGAAATCCCTGCGGCATTGAAGGCAGGGATTCTGCGTCTTGGAGGATGGAAAAGAGACCTTGAAATCAAAAGCAACAGCCGTCAAGGATTTGCTAAGCTCCTCTTTGGCAGAAAGGAAAAATGTACTAATTCATTCTACTTTTTCCTGGTGAGATCATGGGGGTGGGAGAAGCTAAGATTTGAAAAATTTCCCCCAAGTTCTACGTTTTGCAAAGAGCTAATTTTTAAAATCATAACTAATTTCATAGAGTGCCATAAAAATTACCAAAGGGCATTATTTTTTTTGTTTAATCTGACAGTTGGGCAAGCATTTTTCTATTACTGCTGCTCACTAACTAGCCTTTGCTTGAACCCTGAAAAAAAAAAAAACCTTTACAAATAACACAGTAGAAGCTTCATAACATGATTCCAGTTGTTTTCTTTCTGTTAAAACTGTAACTCTATCCTGATTTTATCTCTCTGAAGACTTCTGGATATTTACAACATAAGGAAAGTCTTGTTTCCTTAACTCAAGGCCTCCATGAAAAAACATAATCATAAAAGACATTTCTATTTAAAATAAAAATGCTAAGATCTAGAAATGTTCTTTCCAACTTAAAAGACTCTTGCACTCAACTCCCTTCTCTAGTACCTATTTCCAAACACTCATTGGCAATGGCTTTTCAGAAAACACTTTCCAGAAAGTATTCCAAATACCTTGTTGTGCATAACTTTCTTGCTGAATATCCCCAGTCTAGAGCTAATTTATTTTTCTCAGCTGAACTTTCAGACCCTTCAAAGCTATTGCTAAATAATAAATTGCTTCTTCTTTGAAGAAGAAAAAAAAATATATGTGCTATTTTCCTGAAAACACTCGCTTGGAAAGAGTATTTTCCAGATGACAAAGATCGGGGCCAGTGTCCCTTTCGTTTAGGGGTCCGGGGTTGTCCAGTGAGAATTTGCCTCACTACTGGTGGAGGGCCTCCCTGAGGCCCCGCTGGTGAGCGGGAGCAGGGTTCTAATCCCAGGACGAGTTTCTAAGCACGCCATAGTGCAGTTTCTATCCTTCGAGTTTTGTCAAGTTGTGAAGGGCCTACTAAAAAATGAGAAGCCATTTGCAGAATTAGGTTTTGCTTCAAAGGTCCTAAGAAAACCAAAGAAAATCCTTGAGACATCATATTTGAAGAGTATTTGAAGATTGTTCACTTAAGTAAATACTTAAGCCTGCCCTCCCTTTCTGAGGCCTGGAGCCATGTTACTCACCCTCAAAGAATTCATCAATATTCAACTGGCTCTCTAATTTGCTGATGTAGCAAATAGAGTTTAATAAAGAAAGCTGTTGCAAGTTTTCTTTAGAGGACGTGTTTTGTCTTACGGGGCTGGAATCTTCTGCCCTTCTCCTAATCTAGGTGGGGAAAGAAAGGCTTACACGCAGCTCCATCAGCTCAAGCAAATTTACCCACGCAGCCGAGCCTTAAAAGCCCAGAAAAGTCTTTCACCCGAAGGACACTGGAGCTTTATAAATGATCGATCTGAGGATTTAGAAGCTTGTTCAGTCACGTCTGACAGCCCAGCAAACTTTCAGCCTGTCCACGAAAAGTTCTGAAGAACTGAATAGGGAAACTGTAGCTCAGTCATGAGTTTTTAGCGCCCACCGAAGTCGTCCAAGTCACTGCAGTTTGAAAACCCTTTCTGAAAATCCCATCTTCGTCGTAGAATCTTTTCGGTTAATTTTTTAAAAAGGCTTTGCAGACCCTGTTGGACTCTACTCTCCCTCCCCCCACCTCTAAATGGGGGTGGGGGAAGAAAGAAAGAAAAAAAAAAAAAAAAAAAACAGACGCAACGCCTTGGGTCTGCAAAACGGCCCTGGCAAAGAAATTTAAGATTTTTACATTAGATCTCCAGAAACATCACAGTGAAACGCATGCGAGACTTAAGTAGCCCCAGAAACTCGAGCACGGCGGAATCAGTGCGTCTATTTCTGCGTACTGATCTCGCCCGTGCGTGTGTGTGCGTGAGTGCGCGTGTGTGCCCCTGTTGCATTTTCTCTCGGCGCCTGATTTTTCTTTTCTTTTCTTTTCTTTTATCAGCGGCCGCGCGCTCTCCTCCACCACCCGGCGCGCGGGCGGGACGCAGAGCGCAGGCCGCAGCAGCCGCGACCTCCCCCGGGAAGTGCGGGGGACTCGGGCGGCGGCCTCAGCGCGCGGCTCTGCTCCCCGCCGCCCACCGCTCTCTCCCCCGCTCGCCCGCCAGCGGCGCCGTCAGCCCCGAGTGGCGGAGCCCACGGGCCGGGGTCGCCGAGAGCCTCCACGGCGGCCCGGGCCCCAGCGATCGCGCCGGGCAGCTCCTCCGCGGCCGCGCGCGGTGCGCCCCGCTGCCCACCTGCCCGAGGGCCCCGGGGGGGGCCCCCTCCAGGCCCGCGTGCGGTGTCCCGGGCTGCGGCTGCCGCAGGGTGCGCTACCCACTGCCCTTCCCGTCCGTGGCCCCGCTCGCTTGGAGTCCTGCTTGGCGGCGGTTTGTCCCACCCGGGACGGGGAGAGAGGAAGCAGCCGGGCTGGTTTTCTTAGACAGCGTTTAGGCGCTAATTCATACGGGGTGTCTCGCGAAATTTTTATGATGACATTTTGCAAACATGCAGGAAAGTTGAAAGAACAAGACGAACGTCTGTTTACCCACCCCACCCCACCCCCGCCCCAGCTTGGATATACCAACTGTTACCCCATTGCAACACTTGCTTCCCCTGTGTGTGTGCGCGCGCGTGTTAGCTGCATCATTTGAAAGTTGCAGACATTATGACATTTCACCTCCGCACTTCAGCGGGCATCTTCTAAGCGTTAAGGACATCCTCCTACTTCTCTTCAACTCCATTCCCGCACCTAGAGAAATGAACTGTCCGTCCCTAACCGCCTCTAGCACCCACAGGAAGGGGTCTTCCCCTCCGGTTTCTCCGCTTCAGTCTTAAAATCAGTTTCCCTTCTTGGAAAGTGGACAAGTGCTGCCTCCCTCCGTGCTCTGTCCCCCCGCGCCGCCTCGTGCGAACCGCCAGCCAGTTCGGGGCGCGCCTCGTGCCAGGGGCCTCCCTCCCTGAGAGCTCGGCCGGGTGGCGAGGGCAGGGGAGTCCCGACGGGTCTGGACGCACACGCACGAGGGAGAGCGCTCGCTTCCGCCGTCCCAGACCCGGGTCTCCTCCCCAAATGTTCTCAGGCACCCCCAGCGAGCACAGGGCCAGGGGCTTCACTCAGCCACCTTCCTCTCTCCCAGCAACGCAGAGGGGCACCCTCAGGGGACCGACAGGCGTGGGACGGCGACCTTCGCGTGGGTCTCTGGGTGCGCGCTGCGCTACCTTGTGCCCCTGGCTTTGCCATTTTCCATACTCTCTTTTCTCCCTGAAGCCCGCTACTTGGCTCGGCATCGGCCACTCCGCCCGCCCAGTGCCCTCCTTGGCCCTCGGCGGCTGCGGGCCCAGGAGGTGGCGTCGAGCGCCGGCGCCCCCCCCCCCCCATTCCCCGCCGCGCCCTCTCACCCCCTCCCCCCTTCCGCCCCCGGGCCTGGGAGCAGCGCGCGGGACAAGCCGGGGGCGGGGGGAGGGAAGGGGGGGGGGAGCGTGAGCACCGCGTGGCCACGCCCCCGGAGCCGGCTTTTTCTAGGGCCGCTGCCGGAGGCTCTCCGCCGGCTCCCCGTTCTCCTCCCCGGCGCGCACAGCTCCGCTCCGCTCCGCCTCTGCCACGCCGCTCTCCGAGCTTCGCCGCAGCCAGCGCGAGAGCGCGCCCTCCGCGCCGCCGCCCCGGCTCCCGGCGCCCGATCCCCGTGGCTCGGTGCCCGGACCCCCGCGCCCCGCGACCTCGCCGTCTCTCAAGTCCTGGCCCTGCTCCCCACCCGGCCCAGCTCGGTCTCTGTCTGTGTTCCCCACCCCCCCCCACCCCCCGCCGCCTTCCTTTCTCTCTCTTTTGCTTGCTTGCTCGTTTGCTAGCTCTCAGACCAGGCGAAGCAGCTTCGCAGGAAAATCCCAGAAACCTTTGCAAAAAGCTGACAATGAAATTTAAGAAGTTCTTCGATTTCGGCGCCATTTTCGAGTGGAGCGAGAGGTGACATGCGATTTTTTTTTAAAGGGACTTTGTTGGCTGGCGTCTTCCCGGCTAGTAACGTTGGTTACGGACGACTGGGAAAACCCTGGTGACAATGCTGGAAAAGTTCTGTGTTGCTTTGGGGTTGTAAAGCGCGTTGGGGGCCGGGGTGCGGGGGAAACGGACCTTGAAAGTGTTCAGCACACGATTACGGCCGGGAAAATTCTTAGGAAACGGGCTGGGGAGAAAAGCTAACATGGAGGGGTGGGGAGAGCAAACTGAGTAGAGGGGCAGTGACCGACTGTCAGCTCGCCGGGGTCGGGAGCCACCGGTTTTGACAGACTGTAAATGAACTTTTCGTGGCTCTTATTGGCAAGCAAGAAAATAAGTGTTGGAAAGAAATATGATGAATTTTGCATTGTCTTTGCCCCACAAAAACGCTCGAGGATGTTTAGTTTTCCCTGGAGGAAACTTGACATTGGGAAAGTTTGGCACGACTGCGCATTGGGAAGGGACATCGTGTGTCTGGGGTGTGGGGAAGAAGGCGTCTGCAAAATTGAGACAAGACGTTGTAAAATATGAACAGAGGAAGAGGCGTTTTCTTTGGCTCATAAATGGTTTGGCCAAACACAGTTCAGCTGGGCGGGGGTGGGGTGGGGTGGGGCTATGGGCCACTCGCAAGTGCAAGTATCGATTCTTTGTCTATTGTATCAGCAACTGACCGCCTCCTGAAGTGACAAGACGCCTCTTTGTAATCTCTTTTCGTAAGTAAATTTCAGTCTAAGGGTTAACCCGTAAACTCAGGGAGCGAGGTGGCTTTTTAGGAATGTTAGTCGTTGCACTGTCACTGGGAGAGAAGGGGGTTAAGCGAAAGGTACAAAATGAATTCAATTCCAGTGAGTTGGCAGAGCGATCTGGAGGGGACCTTCGCCTTTGACACCACTGCTATTTCGAATAACTTTTGTTTTTCCCCCGTAGTCAACCAAGGAAATGTTAAATTAGGGATGACTTTAACATCTGATGTGATATCAGACATATTTGTGGAGAACGTAAATACTTAATTGGGAGAGGGTTGTGGAGGTTTAAAGTATAACTGTGCATTTGCTAAACGTGTTTTTTTTTTCTTTTTAAGGGCAACCAAGGACGTTTTTCGCCATTAATCTCAAAAGCCACTGTAAAAGTTGTTTGTAAATGAAATAGCCAAAACAAGGTGGAATTAAGAGACCAATGTATGCCCCAATTGGGGGAGTGGAGTTATTATATTAATAACTGTGTTCACCGTGACAGAAGTAGTGAATCTTGGCCTGGTGTGATGAATTTTGTGCTTAGTCTGATTAAATACTGTGCACATTTCATTAATAAATAGGACACAACATCCATTGTACTGGTTCGGAAAAACCAATATGATTTTGAAATGACCCAGAACACTTAGCACACTTGGATACTTTAAGTGTTCATGACCATATTGAAATGTATTTTAATTTTCGAAACCATTACAGTTCTATGCTGGTTTTGTTGTTTTACCTTTTAGGTTTGTGGTGGAGGTTACAGAGTAGTTTCTTCTCTGCTTAATTGACTATTTCCGCTTAAAGGAGGGGGAGTGGGTGCCATGTAACTTATTGCTAATGTGTGTCCAGTTTAAAAAGGAAAAGGTGGTGTGTAATGAGTTAATCATTAAGGAGTTCGCACTGTGACCGCCATTTCAGGATGTGAGTTTCTGTGGAACTGCTTAGGACAGGAAAGAGTGAACTAACATCAAGTTTTTAAACTTCTTGGATTTATGGTTTGATAGGTGACATTGAAAGGTATAAATTATTTATAACTAAGTTTGAGTAACCAGTCTCATATGTAAACATCCAGATATTTTATTTAGAGACAATTATCTCTCAAAGAATAAGGCGCTGGGGGTTAAAGGGGACATCGGATGCTTGTATGGAAGGATCTATATTTCCAGCTCTTATATGTTAAAATCAGTTGAAGCTGCCAGAGACATTTTGGTTATCTCCTTTAAGTCAATAAATGAAAAGTTGTGCTCCCCCCCCCCCCCACGGGGACATTACATCATTACATGAGACTTCTGATTTGTAACATGCAGCAGGAAGAAGTTTCCCTAAGACTTTAGAGCTGGCAAGGGTGATCCAGATAGTGCCAAAGTGCCTCAATTTATTTTCTCTTACTATTATTTCCTTCAGAGGTAAGACTCTTCCCCACCCTCATTCCTGTCTCCCACCCCTCTGCTTTTCACCGTACACTTTTCCAAGATTCAGCCGTTGGGGGACAGCGGGGGGGGGGGGAGGGATTGAGAGTCACACCCTTCGCTCCACCTGCCAGTCTCGAAGTCAAACGGTGAAGTCCTCAAAAGTACGTCGATCTGGAATGACGCGTCTTAGTCCTACCCTTTGCTTTATTCCTCGCCTTTGGGTGGGACTTGACGGGGCTTCCTTCTGGTCATCATGTCTTTCTCCACCTGCAGGTACCCCAGAGCGACCCCCGCCTTCGTTGACTCCGAGGGGATGCAGCAGCAATTCATGTTTTGAAGTGCTTTGAACGGTTCAAAACGTGAGGCGCTGCTATACCCCCTCGCGGGGAAGTTGGAAGGTTGGGTTCTGCTGGACGCGTGTTCCTGCCGGGCGCCCGCTCCCATAGGCCAGTTCGGGAGCAGGTAGGTGGGCGGGGGCTTTGGTCTCTCCTCTTCCCTCTGCGCCGTCCCCCGAGTACGAGGCACCGCGGTAGTCCGGGGGAGGGCGCCACCGCTGGGCGAGGACCTGGGGTGGTCGAGGGCCGCGCTCAGGCAGTGCGCGCTGAGCAGAGCAGGGACGCGGTGGCCAGCACTCAGCCGTGCCCTAGCAGCGGGAACAGTACTGCAGTAGGCGATCGGTGCTCTGGAGTATTGTTTCTGCTGCCCGGGCAAGGCTGGGACTCCCGTACGGACCCACCCGCCTAGGTAAGTCCCAGCGCAGCGCCTGCAGGTGCCCGCCCCGGGAGCAGGGAGCTGCGAGGCGGGGAACTTAGCGTGTTAGCCTTCCATCAAAGGTTTGCCCGTGTTTGAATATGTAAATGATTGTGAAAGATGCTTCCGGTTAGCACCCCTTTCCCTGCCCAGGTGAAATATAAATGATTTCAGAAATCCCTTCCGGATCACCTGGAATACCACCCACACGACAGAAGGCAAGAAGGACCACCTTCAAGCCCCAGCAACTCAGTGGGGGCCGGGTATTGGAAAAGGAGCAAGAGGAGGCAGGAAGGGTGAGCGGGCGCTCTGTGGCTCCTGGTAACTGGCTCAGATCCTGCGTGTGGGGAGGGCTTTGGGGTCCAGGAAAGGCGCACGTTTCTGAGCCCTTCCCAACACCCTCTTTCCCTCCCCCCACCCCCCCAGCTGTGTTGCGGGGAGCTTCCTGGGGGCTGGGGCAAGGACCGTTCTGGCGAGGCTCCGGGCCTAACATGAAGGTGAATCCCAGCGTGTGGGCGGGAAGGCCCTGACCTGCCCGATCTGAGGCCTGCAGGAGAGCAAGGAATGAGGCCCTGCGTTTTCTAGCTGCTTCTCGCCTTATCGCCCCAAATCTGGCCCCAGAACTCCACTCTGGAGGCGCTGCCCCAAGGCCACCTTTGTCGCTCCAGGGGCCTCACGGAAAAGAAATGTCCCCCCCTGGCAGGGTACTGGCCTGACACTTCCCGAAGAAAATGGCAGCACCCGAGCTGTCCACCGAGGGCCCTTCCCGCCCGGGGCACTAGGGCTCCTTCGTGCCGCAACTCCACCGACCTCTAGAGCCACCTGCACCCCTCGCGGGGGTCCCAGGCGTCTGGGAGCGGGATGGCCGGCCTAGAGAAGAGCCGGCCCAGGCCTGACTCGTCCTGTGAAAGGCGCCGCAGGGACACATGGCTTTGGGCCTGGCGTCTGGGCGGGTAGAGGACAAAAGGAGGTGCGGACTCGTCCCCACGCTTCAGGCCGTCTTAGAAGCGACCGAACACCAAGAGCCCCTCGGGCCTGCACGGGCTGCCTCGAGCTGGCCTTGCGGGCGGCCCCGGCCCGGGGTCCCGGCAGCTCTGCGGGCGGGCAGGGTGGGGAGGCCCGGGGTCGCGGGCGGCCGGGAGTCGGGCAGCCCCCAGAACCCACGCGGCCGCGCTCCCAGACTCCCTTGCGCCCGCGGCAGGCGCGGGGGGCGCTTTGGGGGCCCTTGCGGCCCCTCGGGCTCCCCGGGGCCCTCTCCACCTCGCCGGCCCGTCGGGCGCGCAGTCCCCAGGCCCGGGAGGCGAACGGGTTCCCGCGCCCGCCTTTCCCCTGCCCTGGGGGCGGGGGGTGCCGGGAGGCACCTGGCAGCTGCCCTCCTGCCTCTCACCGGCCTCCCTCGTCCCTCTCTGCGCCGCTCTGCACGGGCGCCCCTCGAGCCAGAAGGAGGCCCGGGGGCAGCCGGCGCCCAGCTTCCCCCTCCCCAGCCCCCCCCCCCCCAGGACGGCGCCCCCGCCTTCCGGCTCCCTCCAGTGGGCGCCTGCAGGACCCAGGTGAGCCGGTGGCCCCTGGGGCCGCGGGGGGCGGAGGGGGGCGGGAGCGGGGGGCGTTGCCTTCCAGAAGCCAGGCGGCCCTTTGCCCCGGGCCCCCCCACCCCACCCAGGGACCTCGAGATCCAGGGCGCCCACTCAGCCCTCTGACTGCGCGGCGCCCTTTTCTGACTTAACACATTCATCTTGCGCCATTATTCACACTGGTCCAAGTCGCAGTGTGAGATTTCCGCCCCCCCCCCCAGGACAAAAATGTGAATAAAGCAATATTTTAGTGAAACATTTCTGTGTTAATTAAGAAGATGGCAATTCGTTCCAGACTATAAATTCTCTTTAACAACTCTCCAAGGTATTCTTTAAAATTTTTTCAGCATTGCTAAATGTGCATCATAATGTGTGAGAGACTTGTGTAAAGTGAATCTATAGTCGGCTGAACAACCGATCCAACGTTACACCTTCAAGGGGGCACCTTCCACTGTTTTCTCATGTTTTTCTCCCCCAACACGTGTTATTTGTTAGCGAGGAAGCACACGGCATCGTATTAAGTTTATTAGGCAGATGTGGCTCTTAAACTAGGAAAAGCTTAATCTAGCTCTGAATTTGAAATTTGACATTTCTTTAAGTTGTGGGATAAGACATACAGGTAGCTTTTAGAACCCAGAATGGAACATAAAAAAAAAAAATCACAGGAATATTTTTTTGAAGACATCCAGCACCTCCGTTTAGCAGTACTGACTTTTTTTTTTCCCCCCAACAAAGGCATACTACAGCAACACTCTTGGCCCGGATCTGGATACAGAAGACTCCTGTTTCAAGAAAATACAATCATCTCTCAAAGTCTGTAATTTATATGCATTTTTAACTCACTAGGTATTGAAAATCACCCAAGTGTCCCACAACACGGGGTAAAAATCTAATCAATGACTGAGTGTACTATTATACATCCTTTAAAAATGTTATTGGAAAATGTTTTATGATCTGTAAGGTGAAGTACCCACTCCCACCATTTCTTTCTCCTCGCCACTCCCCCAGACCCATGCATCTTTGTTCCAGCTGGCACATTCAACTTGATTTTCCCGTCAAATGAGTCCGTTACAAGGGGAACATCAATTGATTTGAACAGATGTGTGTCAGTGTTACTTGGGAAACTAGATGCCAATAACCAGGGCCACAAAAAAAGGCAGTGGTTGCAAGTCTGTAGTAATTTATGGGGGCATGCAGACAAGGACTCAAGTGGAACCCCAAACAGGAAAACACTTGGATATACTCCAGTGCCAAGAGACTGAATGAATGCTGCTTGTGATTTCCATTAATACAGGCAACTGTCTGATTAAAAAGACCCAAGAAGGACTCTGCAGTGCAAATTATTTTGCTGTTTTTCAAACACCATACCTATCAGATCCTCAAGGCAGATGGGGTGGCTACATTTGTTCCCCCCAGTCCTCCTGGGTCACAGAGCTCAGGGCAACACTTGGGGCCAAAGTGCTCCTACACAGGTGGGAGTTCACTTCTAGGCAGCTCTGCCAAGACCGCCATGCAAGATGAAAGTAAAAATAGGTTCAGAAAGCATGTTTTGGAAGAGCATGGAGTTTATTGACAGGTCTGAAGGACTTGAATCAAGGGCTGAATATCCCAGTCAGCATAACTTTTTAGAGAGCTATTTTCCCATGGGCTGGCAGCATAACTTACCTTCATAACCTTAGAACTTTATATACGCATTTGTATTTCAAATGATTACATTGCTCATAAACCATATATATATGGTTTTTATATATATATATATATATAATATATATGGTTTATATATATATGGTTTATATACCATATATATGATTTATATATATATGTGTGTGTATATATATATATCACCAATGATAGCAAGTGTGTAACTCCCTGGTCCCGCGCACCCCACTCACCCCGCCCACTAGTTACTGCTTGAAGAACAAAGATCTACTAGCTCTTCTAGCCTATTTCACCTATCCACCACCTTTGCCTCCCTCTCCTCCCTCACAACTGATCTTTTTGGCAAGTTCAAAAAGGTTTAGACCCCTGTTGGGGATGGGGATAGTAAATCGAGCCATTAGGGAGGAGCCCTGAAAAGATCTCCATTTCCCACCTGGAGCAGCTGGCGGTGGGGGATGGGTGGGTCTGGGGGGGGGGTAGTCCTGGCTTCACCCTCCCCCAGCCAGCCAACGCACTTAGTCTGGGAGCTGAGCACTGGGCTGGGAGTCCCGATTGCTTTGAAGTATGATTCTCTGGAGAGGCATCTCCCTCACCTGTCCCCCTTTCCCCACCCCCAGCCGCTCTCCAGACCAGACTCTTCTCCTAAGACCAGATCTTTTAAAGGCCTGGCCACAGAAACCGCAATAGCGAGAATCCCAATCATCCCAGCATCTTGCTGTTACAGCGTGCTTTTACATGCCTTTCCAAATGTTTTCATATTTTCCACTTGCAACAAGAGATAAATAGGATAAGGCCGTCAACAAAAAGCAATTACAAACCAGAAAACAGGCTTCTGGAGGTTAAGGATCTGTCTTGGGCTGGGCTGAGGCCTCGGTCTCTGCTCATCAGAACCTACTAGACGGTAGGGACTAGAGCAGGAAATGGAGCTGAGTTTGTTTGGCCAGAAACATTCAAGGGGCAACTGAGGAGTCTTGCGATGAGCTTCTGCCAGCACGCTGGGCACTTCCTGGGAG
Organism: Lutra lutra; assembly: GCF_902655055.1. Lineage (NCBI taxonomy): Eukaryota > Metazoa > Chordata > Mammalia > Carnivora > Mustelidae > Lutra > Lutra lutra. The sequence continues at coordinate 17,040,649 of NC_062296.1, forward strand.
AGGCCCAAGATAGGCCCCAGGATGATGGAAGAGTGACTGTGCCTGACCCAGCGGGGGCCAAGCAGACGTGTGCAACCCCCACGTGGTTTCAGTTCATTTAAAATCTCCGGCCCATATTGAGACTTGCTATAGAGTCAACCAAATTAATCTTAAGGAAACAAATGGAACATCCAGCCAGAGGAGTTAACTTATGTAGTCACTCGCTCAATGGAACCTCTTTCAGCTATTGCAAATAATAATTCTAAAGACTACACAGAAACCTGGAAAACGCTTATGATGCCGAGTTTTACAAATCAGGGACACAAAATCGCATGGACGCCACGATTGAAAAGTAGGGGTAGGCGTGTTGGGATTTGAACTGATATTTTTTTTTTCTTTCTCTACTTTTCCACGTATGTTTGCTATGCCCTGTTTTTGTGTTATGTTGTCAAACATAATTCTCTGAAAAGTCCCGGGCAACACAAAAATTTGGGGTCAAGGATGCGCAGACCTCAGACATCTCGGGGATCATCATGTCACGAGATACCGCTGTGCACTTGTGACAGATTGATAACTGAAAGGTCTGGGAGCCACTCCTCTTCATAGCAATACAGCTGGTAAGTACTGCAAGACCATTTGATGAAAAAGGGGGTAGGGGCAGGGGGCCCTAAGCAAGGAAGAGAGTAGTTACCATGAGTGGGGGTAGAGAGGGGGGCTGGGTTGTACTTTAATAGTTTAATGGGAGGTGGGGGTCAAACTATGTGTCTTTTTAATTACTTTAAGTTTCTTCTTAATGAATTGAGACTTAGATATTCATGCCAGGATGTTAAAACAAAGAATTTATGCTCTGCTCAAGCAAACAATTGGAAAAACATGAGCTATAAGCACCACAGATGGAAGGTCATCTTTAATACGCTGACTTCATAGAAGTAGTCAAGAAAAATCAAAAACTGCACGAACAAAGTGTCCCAGAAACAGAATACGTAAAAATGCTCATTTCAGTATTTTAAGGCTGGCAATTAGGAACCTCCTGAGGAGCAATGATACAGGATTGGGCAAACAAAGTAACTTGCATTTAGTAAGTGACGTAAGAACGTGCTCCTGCTGGAATACTCGGCGCGCAAAGAAACACGCCAAGTGTTTGTCGTTTGCGACTCTGCAGTCTGAGGATATAGGGAGCATTTCGTGTACAGTTTTGTTTCACTGTGAAGACAAAAGGCTGGGAGGAAACATAGCAAAGCTTTCATAGCGGTTACCTCGGAGTTGTGGTCTAAGGGATCAAAGAAAGATGCCGAACTATTTTTGCGATGTGTTCCTAATATGTACTCTAAGTGTATTGGGAACATTTTGCATTCATAGTTTTGTATCAATCATATGGAAAAAAGGCTAGGAGGAAGTATGCCAAAAGTCCATCAAAGAAAGATGCTGAACTATTTTTGCGATGTGTTCCTAATATGCAGTATAAACATATTGGGAGCATTTTGCATGCATGGTTTTGTATCAATATACAGAAAAAAGGCCGGAGGGAATACCCCCAGATCTGATTATGGTTATCTGTGGGTTGCAGTACAATACAGTAATACAGGTAAGGTACAAAATTATTTTTGCAATATGTTCCTGAATATGTAATATAAGTGTATTGGGAACATTTTGCATCCATAGTTTTGTATCAATAGAGAATAAGGCTAGGAAGAAATATGTTAAACGTTAATAGTGGTTATTTCTGGGTTCTAGTATTATAGATGCTATCTGTTCTTCCCTTTATGCTTTTATGTATTTTCCAAGTAATACTTGTATAAACAATGAAATTCATTACTTTTATAGCGATAATAAAACTTATTTTATTTTTTTAAAAGAGTTTGTATTTATTAAAAAAAAAAAAAAAAAAAACACACCCTAGTCCCCCGACCTGGGGATGGGGAAGGACTTCCTATTCGGGCAACGAGAGGCCTAGAATACATTTGCAAACCTGTCTGGCCAAACCCTCCCCAGCTTCGGTTGGTTTTGCAGTGCAAATGTGGGTTATCGCTTGCTCTTGGCAAAGGGAAAGGAAAGCATAATTTAAAAATATAAGCATGACAGAGTCATAACAGTAATATTGCTAAAGAGACTGCTATCTCCTGTCTAATCAAAGTAACACTTTAAGAAGGATAGAAAGTTGAAACAGGCTCCTTTTCCTCTAGGAGCAATTCAGGATGGCGCGACTTGGATGCGTGCCTGGGGCCGCAAGACACATTGGCCAGTTTGGGACATGCCCGAGTCAGGAAAACACCCCACAGAAAGCCTGATTCCGCTCAGCCAACTTTTTGCAGATGACGATCAAGCCCCTGCATTTCCCTCCCACTGCTGCCAAGCTCCAGAAAAACCCTGGCGTTGGGGAGGACAGGGGACCCCCGAATTTAGGCTTTCCCTGTTCTGGAAACCCACCAGGCCCGTGGCCCGAGAACACATCTACCGAGGACAGGAGCGTTCCTAGGCTGCACTTCCTTGAACAGAGACACCGGAAGAGACGAGGACGTCCAGCCTCTCCCACCCTCTTAGACGCTCTCTGGAGAAACGAATTCCCCCAGAGAATTATTCGCACTCTGGAGCAAGAGGATATTACTGGGCATTACTTTCAAAACATGCCTCTATCGTATTCCTTAAAGCAGAAGCTGCAGCTGTGAGGCAAAAATATACTTGGAGAACATTCTTCCCATTTCCTGGTGTCGTGCCCTCGTTCTGCTTGAGAACAAAGAGTCATGGGACCAAAGGGGTCCTTTGGCGACAACGTGTGCACTCCTCTGTATGTCTCTCATAAGCATTTTTCTCTGCCGCATTCCATCAATCCGAGCACATTTTCTGGGGGCCCTAGCTCTGTGTTTCTTCTGAGCCGGGTCGGACCACACAGAGAATCTGCTTGGCTCCGCCAAATTATCCAGTGACCCCCTTTCCCCTAGGCTCCATTCTAGTCCCTGCTAGACAGAGTGTAAAGACGGGAAGAGTGTGGGAGGGCCCCCTTCCCAAATGGGACGTCTCCTGCCCAGCTGAGAGAGAGAGAGAGAGCCTTCATTATAACCACTGACCTGAACTTTTCTCGTTTACCAGTGAGAAAAGCTCTAGCCCCCGAATTTCTGAACCAATAAACGGTCCTAGTTCCACCAGGACAGAGAGCACTCCTAATTGGGAGTATGCCAAGAAGGGCTGGATCGGGGGCAGGAGGAGCAGGCGCCGAAGTAGCTGGGAGCTGCCCTTTGCTAACAGGGTCAGTGCAATCCCTCATTTTACGGAAGAGGAAACCCAGTTGCCGAGAGAGGAAATGCGTTGTAGAGGGTCACGCAGAAAACCGGTGGCCACGTTTGAACTGGAACCTTGATCTTCAGGGCTCTGTCCGCTGTAACACCCTGTGTGTACAGGACAGACGGAGCCACCCGGGAAGGCAGTCTGAAGGATGTGGGGCTCCGTGAGTACCTTTGCAGGTGGGCAGGGCCAGAAGAGGCAGAGATGGCAGGGGCGGGCTTCCGGCAGGGGAATGTGACCCCCCCCCACCCCCCCTACCCCACCCCCACCCCCGCTCCACAGCACGGGCACTCAGGAAATAGGTCTGGAGGAAACTGTGAAGGTCAAGTCTGGCTTCTCAACCTGAGCTATTCAGACCATGGAGGGGATAAGCCAGTGTCCCCAGGGGTGCAAAAGCCACCGAATACTTGGACAATGACTCAATAGTGAGTCATTTAGAGCACTGTTCTCCTGTTAAAACCAGCACAGATCCCAAAAGATCAAACTGAGGCCTCAAAAGCATTTCGAGTTTGTCACACCGCTGCCGGACGCTCGGGGCTGCCCCAGAACTTCCAACCCAGTCCCATGCCAAGGGCGCATCTGTGTACTGGTCTCTAGACATTTTGGCTTTTTGTCTGTTTTTTGTCTGTTCTTGTCGCTTTCTGCACTGACTGAGCTCGAGAAAGCTCATGTGACCCTAGCCTAACCAAAGAGACTACTCCCGTGGGATTTTTTTTTCCCCTCTGCCCCCACTTGCCTTGCTTTACCATGCTCATCACTGGGAGGAAACCCACCTTCAGCAGAAGAGAATGAGAATGACATGCACACAGAAACACAGGAGAGAGAGAGAGAGGGAATGAGAGAGAGAAACGACATTGCTTGAGTCCCTGAGCCCAGGTCTGGAGCACATATTGTCCCCCACCTTTTTTTTTTTTTAAAGCCGGTTTCATTTATTCATTCAAGTACTTACTGAGGGCCTTCTTGGTTGCCAGGCACTCTTCTAGGGTTTGGAAATAGAGCAGTCCACAAAAGAGACAGATACTGCTCCCGGGTTTACATTCTGGGTTGAGTTGTGCTTCTGTCATTTGCAACTGAAAACAATGTTGCCTGCCAGATCACGAAGAATTTAAAAGCTACGATAAGGATCAGAGAGAGAGAGAGAGAGAGAGAGAATCTATATATTATAAACAAGGGAAAGTCTGAAATTTCTGGAGCAGAGGAATCACATGACCTGTCACAGCCCTCTGGATTTGAGGCAGACGTGTTGGAAGCAGTGACTTTGCAAAGGCTGTGGTGGGCGGGGCTCAGATTTGCTCTATTTTTAAAATACCCACACAAAGAGGATGTCATACCTGTTTTGTTTTGTTTTGTTTTTTGTTTTTTGAATTTATTTGACAGACAGAGATCACAGTAGGCAGAGAGGCAGAGAGAGAGGAAGGAAAGCAGGCTCCCTGCTGGGCATGCCGAATGCCGAATGCCGGGCTCAATCCCAGGACCCTGGGATCACGACCTGAGCCGAAAGCAGAGGGTTTAACCCACTGAGCCACCCAGGCGCCCCGAGGATGTCATACCTGAATCAAGGCTCCCAGGATGAAACTCAACTTAGAAGGAAAAGAAAGTACTCCCAGGAAGTGCTCCAGGCCCAGCTGTTCCGGGGCTCCCGCTGTCACCTTCATCAGGCGGGGTCCTTCGCTTTGGCCTTCTCTGGCCCTTTGTCCAGCTGCCGCCCCCATGTCCACCTGCATGAGCAGTGTGCACGCCACTGACTGGACCGGGTCAGCTCAAGGGAAGGCCCACAGAAGCTCCCATCGAGGCTGCCCTCTCCCCGTTCCGACCCACTGCACGTTTAAGAGCCCTTGCTCTTCCTTCTCCAGAGGCTTCCTTGACTGCCCCCCCCCTCATCCAGGCCAGGCCAGGCAGAACCTCCTTTGAACTCCAACCACACCCAGGTGCAGGCACTTGCCGTGTCTCCTGCAATTCAATAGGAAGCCGCCTGGGGGCAGGCACCGGGCCCCCTTCCCTGGCTTCCCCACTGGAGCCTAGCCCCGGGGCCTGACCCAGCAGAGGGGGTGCTCAGCTCAGGCTGCTAGAGCAACCGATTGCGGAGACAGCTCCAGGATAAGGTGATCTGAAGTCCTTTTCCTGCGACAGTCCTGATTTAGGCCAGTTTTAGTGTCATCCTCTTTCACTCTCAAAAGCGCCTTATGATAAACTAGACTGCCGCCTGCTTATCGGGAGACCCGAGAGGATGTCGTCACCGCTGAGTTGGAGTGGCTCCGGATATAGGACAAAATATTTATAAAGCCCAAACGGCATCCTATTGCAATTCCGTGCTGGTCACTTGGAACTGAGCATGCTCCTTGCAGAGCTCTGGAAGGTCCTGCACCCCCCACCCCCCACCGTCTTGCCTGCTCCGCTGTATCCGGCTCCGACACACCCCCGGGCACATGAAGCACAAAAGCCACAGTACAACCTGTGGCAGGATTCCGATGCCGCCTCCGTTGCTGTCATGTCCTGGGCACGGAAAACAGCACGGCTACGCCCCACAGGGACTGGAAAGGCACACAGGCCAGGTCCAGCAGCAGACAGAATTCAAAGGTAGTCATGAGTGAGCCCGAAGCCCAACAGACGGGCTACCCAGCTCCGCAGAGTCAGGGCTCTATCCTGCCACCGCCCTGGGAAGCTCCGTGTGCCTGGGGTGCTCACGGTCTGCAGACCCTCCTTGGTGGGTGAACAGTGGCTACAGATTCTCCAACACTCCTCCCACCAGGATGTGCATTCTGTGTCCCCTCCTCTCTAGTCTGGGCTGGCCTCCGAGACCTCCTGCCCAGTGTGGCAGAGGTGGCCTCACGGCTTCCGCCTGGGTCTCTCGGAGCCCTGAGCTTCCACGCTTCCACGAGGACTTTGAGCTGGAGAAGCCACAGGGAGAGACACCATGGACTGTCCCTGGGACTCCACTAAGGCGGGAAAGAGAGGCTTTACTAGTCCAATCTGCCAGCGGTCAGGTCATCCCTGCTGAGTCCTGGGATATCACAAGACATCCCGGCCGAATCGCAGATTCCCGAGCAAAAGAAAGGATTTGTGGTTGTTTGAAGGGCGAAGTTTTGGGGTGGTTTGTTACACGGAAGTTTACAAGCAGGACTCTCCCTGCTGCACGTGCTGACTTATCACTTTCGGTAGCATCAGTCTGGCGAAGGGAGGCAGGGGAAGGACAGAGCAGGTGGAGGGAACGGAGAAACCCACACTGCTGTGCCCCGAGTTCAAGAGTATGAGCACCACTGGGGGTAGGTGGGAGGGTGGTTAGACAGCAAAGGCAAAAACTTTATTTTTACTTTCTATTTACGGCAAGTGAAAATGGGTTTTCTTTACCAGAGTGAAATGAAATTATACTTAAAAATAAATTTATGTCACACTCCTCAAGATGGCTACTATGGATAAAAAAATAAAACAAAACAAAGGAACAGTGTCGGTCAGGAGATGGAGAAATTGGAACCATTGTGCATGTCTTAAATGGTGCGGCCCCTGTGGAAAACGGGATGGCCATAGCGTCCAGCAATCCCACTTCTGAGTGTATACCTGAAAACACTGAAAGCAGAGATTCAAATGGTATCTGAACACCGGTGTTCATAGCAGCATTATTGACGATAGCCAAAAGGTAGAACGACCCAAGTGTCCACTGACGGATGAATGCATACAGAAAACGTGGTCTATCCATATAATGAAGGATAACTCAACCTTAAAAAGGGAGGGAATTCTGGGGTGTGTGGGTGGCTCAGTGGGTTAGGCCTCTGCCTTTGGCTCAGGTCATGATCCCAGGGTCCTGGGATCGAGCCCCGCATCGGGCTCTCTGCTCAGCGAGGAGCCTACTTTTCCCTCTCTCTCTGCCTGCCTCTCTGCCTACTTCTGATCTCTCTGTCAAATAAATAAATAAATAATTTTTTTTAAAAAAGGGAGGGAATTCTGACACCTGCTACAAAATGGCGGCACCTTGAGGACATTACACTCAGAGAAGAAAGGCAGTCCCAAAAACCAAGTATCCTAGGATTCTAATTAGGTCAGTTAGATCCCTATATGAGTGCAGCACCGCCCCCCAGTGGCGAGCTGGGACCCTCCACAGGCGCCTGGGGGGTTCCTGCCTCCCCAGGGATGCAGAGTGCAGGTAGGCAGGGCCCCTGACCCTGGATGGCCCCCTCCCAGGGACCGCCTGGCCTACTACCCAGGCCTGGGGGGAGTGGAGTCTGCAGGAGAAGATCCAGGCCTCCCAACTGCCCCTGCTCATTCCGACCCCCCGCTCACACCCCACTGCCACCAACCCTGCCCCCGCCCCTGGACATCAATTCTGCCTGTGACCACCCATGGGACACAAACCTCAGTGCCTCAGACGAGTGATGATGCCTGCATGTGGAGGTGTGGCCCAGCACTGCGTGCCTTGGCCCAGGTGAGTTCAGGAAGGCATCAATATGGGGGGGGGGGGTGAATTACAAAAGATCTGCTCTTGGTAACACCTCAGGAAGCTCAGGATGGGAGTTACTGGCTAAACCAAAAGCAGAACATTTCCTGGAAAGTCTAAATGAGTAAGTCCAGCACCCTCACCCCTGGCCTCCTTTCCCCAGAGCCCCCAGCACGCTGGCAACCTGGCATACATCCACCAGTGTGGAGACTGGAGTTTAACTCCATGCGGTGGACTCCTTTGACCCGTCTTGTCCCTTCCCGTGGGCCACTTCTGGTTTCAGCCACATACATGCCCCGTTTTGTTCCAGATCAGACTGACCTCGAGCTGGTAGTGTTCGACCTTCCGGGAGCGTGAGGTTTCTTTCTGGTTGCAGTTTCCAGGTCTTCTCTGATGCGGTGCGTACCGTGGTCTGAATATCTGTGCCCAGCTCCATTCAGATGTTGAAACCCACCCCCTAAGGGGATGGGATCAGGAGGTGGCACCTTTGGGAGGTGATTAGGTCCTGAAGGTGGAGCCCTCATGAATGGGAGCAGTGCCCTTATAGGCAGGAGGCTCCAGAAGGATCTGTCACCTCCTCTATCATGGGTGGACACATTGAGAAGATGACTATCTTTGAACCAGGCAGTGAATCCTCACCAGATACCAGATCTGCTGGGGCTAGGATCCCAGACTTCCCAGCCTCCGGGGCTGTGGGAAAGTAACGTGTGTTGTGAACGAGCCAGTGCATGTGTGTAGGTGCCTATCTGGCTCACTCTTACCAGCAGCCTGAAGTGTGCTCAATTACCAGCCCCGGATTAATGCTCTACCGATGGGGAGGTGGGAGCGGGTGTTTAAATGCTCCAGGTTCCTGTTCTCCTCCGTCAATTCCAGGAGACCTCCCAGGGCTCCTAAAGAGACACTGGGTTGGGGGGCTGGGGGATGAAACCCATGTTTCCCGCAGGGGTGACCTCAGTCATGCACGTTTACATTGGCTCTCTCTCTTTCCATGTCACTCTCTTAGCTCCTTCACTCCAAACTCTCGAGACCAACTCCTAAATAAACTGCCTGCTCTCAAATCATTTTCTCAGCCTCCACTTTTCAGGAAATCTTCATTAAGATGTCTTCCATTTGGAGATGCCATAAGGAAACATCTGTGTGTTGGTCCAGGCATTCTAGAACGAAGCCAGTGGATGGGCCCGACCCATGCCACAGTGCTTCCGGTCAGCATGTTCATATCTCATGGCTAAATATGGCTCAGGGCCCGCAACTGGGACTAGAGTAAGGCGAGATGTCCAGGGTGCACAGTTTAAGGAGGCATGTACTTTCACGTGCTGACTGCATTTGCACGAGCCTGAGAAGGGAGTGCCTCCCTAAACTCTACACGTTCAGTGTCCTGTTTGTCTCACCAGGACCGGGTTCTGGCCAAGACACTAGTAAAAAACATTGAAGATTAAAACAGACAAGGGGCGCCTGGGTGGCTCAGTTGGTTAAGCGTCTGCCTTCAGCTCAGGATCGGGCTCTGGGCTCAGCGGGGGTCTGCTTCTCCCTCCGCCCCTCCTCCCTCTCGTGCACACTCTCACTCACTCTAATAAATAAATACAATCTTTTTCAAAAAAAGATTAAAGCAGACAAGAAAAAGAAACTCAAAAAGGAAATCATGCACGTGGCAGAAAACAACTTTTAAAAATCCACAATATCCTCAGAGACGTAATTCATCGAGAAGGGGCATTTAAGGAACAAGAAAGGGCTCTTGCAAATTAAAAGTTTAGGACAGCTCTCAGAGAGTAGAACAAAAAGGCAAAGAGTGGGAAAATAGGACCGAAAGGAAAAAGGACATTAGAGAGTTATTCTGGGAGACAAATATTAGACACTCGAGAAAGAGAGCAGGGGGGAATAAAGGTGGAGAGGAGATTATTGAAAAAATAATACATGAAAATACCCAGAGCTGAAGGACATGAGCTTCCAGTTTGGAAGAATATGGTGTGCCCAGCACAGTGAGTGAAAAGAGCCCAAATCAAGGCACCTCATGATGAAAATTTCAAACACAAGGATAGAGAGAAGATTTAATCGCTTCCAAGAGGAAAAAAAAAAAAAAAAACAACGCATAGATTAGATGAAAAGGATCAGAACCGGCATCTAGAAGACAGAGAAGCAATGCCTTCAATATGAAAATTAACATCCAACTACAATTCCAAATCCAGCCAAACCAACAATTATGAGAATAGGAGTTTCAAACACACAAGGCCTCAAAAAATTAATTCTTTTTTTAAGAGTTAATTTATTTACTCTAGAAAAAGAGAGGAGGGGTAGGAGCAGAGGGAGAGGGACAAGCCGACTCCGTACTGAGGGAAGAGCCCAATGCCAGGCTCAACGTCAGGACCCTGAGATCACGACCTGAGCCGAAACCAAGAGTGTCACACTTAACCGACTCAGTCCCCCAGGTGCCCCCTCAAAAAATTAATTCTTATGCATGCTTTCTCAGGAAGATGTATGCCACCAAAACGAAGAAGACTTCAGCTCCTGTAAAAGGCAGACTAGGTATTCCAGACCAACACTCCAGCTGGAGACATCAAAGAAGGGGGACAAAATAATTCTAGGGAGAAAGTGGTGAGCCAAGATCCAGGAGAGGACAAGAACCCAGAGAGATGAGAACAGCTCTTCAGATCACTTTGGCTCAGGGAGATTTTTCCAACCAGGAAGAAGCGCTAAGAGATCACGTGCTTCGGGTGGCCTCCCAGGGACCGGGAACAAAAGTCAGAGTCCAGGGTCAGGCCAAAAGTAAAGACTCTGGTAAACCGTCACCCGCCTTGGACTGGTATCCTGAGAAGCTGTACCCTACCAGAAAAACCTCACACCTTGAAATCAGGTTAAGTTTACTTCAGATAGCTAGGAGCCCCAGGCACCAAGGGAAAACAAAGTCTTCTTTGGAGGACAACAGTATCTTCGGCTTCAAATTATTTCCTTAAAATCTAATGTCCAACACAAAGACACATAAAAATTAAAAACAACGCCAAGCAAGAACGAGTAGAAATCACAGCCAACAGAAATAAATGCAGAAGAGCTGCAAATACTAGAATTTGCAAGCGTGATCGCAAAACAACGATCGCTTATTTTGCTCGAGAAGAAAATGCCGAGCTTTCCAAAGGTGGGGGGAATCTGGACACTATAAAGTGAGACCTAGATTAAAAATAAAAGAAACCAAAGCATGAGAGTAAACCAATTAAGACAGGGAGAGGGGATCCATCAAACAGGGGATGCAACACAGAAGTACAAAGGGAATCCCCAAGTTCAGATGGGAGCAGGAGTTGGAAGCCCTCCAGGAGGTTGTTTTCCAAGAGGAAAGACAGGGGAACTGATTGGTTTATCAACTCACCCGAAAGCTGTTTACAAAGTGACTGCACGTTCTGAGAACACTTAGCCAAGGATTTGAAGAAAAGAGGGTTGGAGGGGCGGCGGGCAAAGGGGGGGGGACAGTCCGATTTTATTTGTTTGTAAGTTTAATTCTCACGTAATGTCTTCTTTGGCCCATGGGTCATTTAGAAGTGCATCGATTTACTAATAATGGGGAATTTCCTGCCTTCTTTGGGGTTAATAAAATACCTCTTCGTGGGGTGCCTGGGTGGCTCAGTGGGTTAAGCCTCTGCCTTCAGCTCAGGTCATGGTCCCAGGGTCCTGGTATCGAGCCCCGCATCAGGCTCTCTGCTCAGCGGGGAGCCTGCTCCCCCTGTACCCCCCCACCCCAGTCTGCCAGCCTCTCTGCCTACTTGTAATTTCTCTGTCAAATAAATAAATAAAATCTTTAAAAAAATACCTCTTCGTGATACATACTACATCTTCTTAGCTGTACCCCTTTTTGATATTTTCAGTGGTTGCTTTAGGTTAAAAATATGCGTCTTTGGCTTAGAGAGTCTCCTTAGAGTGACACTCCACGCCCAAAACATCAACTTCCCAACTCCCCTTCTCGCTTTATGTGTGACACCACAGATCTACTAACTTTCCAACACAATAGTTAGTTCCATACGGCTGCCCTCCTATTCTCGGTGTCACTTTGTCGTTATCTTTTACTTCCACAACTATTGTAAACCCCAGTGTACAGTTTTTGCTATTTCTGTTAGAGAATTTTTTGCCCTTTAAGTCCTTCTGGAGTCATTTCTCTGTGGTCTGAAGGACGCCTTTTCATAGTTTCTTTCCTTTTTTTTTTTTTTTTTAAGATTTTTATTTATTTATTTGTCAGAGAGAGAGAGAGCAGAAGCAGGGGGAGCGGCAGGCAGAGGAAGAAGCAGTCTCCCTGCTGCGCAAGGAGCCCAACATGGGACTCGATCCCAGGACTCTGGGATCATGACCTCAGCTGAAGGCATACGCTCAACCGACTGAGCCACCCAGGCATCGCCCTTTAATAGTTTCTTGTAATGAAGGTTTGCTGGTGACATATTTTTTCACTTTTGGTTTATCTGAAGCTCTGTCTCTCACTCATTTGCAAAAGATCGTTTTGGATGGATGTAGGTCCTCTTGGGTCATGATCTCGGAGTGGTGGGATTGAGCGCTTTGGCGGACTCTGTGCTGAGCAGGGAGTCTGCTTGAGATTTTCTTGCTCCCTCTCCCTCTGTCCCTCCTCCCCACTCATCTCTCTCCCTAAAATAAATACATAAATCTTAAAAAAAAAAAGAGTTGCCATTTACTGACTACCTACCCCATGGTATTGGAGGGGGACCCCTGAGTGGCATGTGAGATTCAGAGAAGAAAGGAAGTGAGGGTGAACATACGAATCCAAACACATTAGGAGACACATGTTGGTCTTCTCATGCAGTAGCCTGGAAATGTGCATGACACACACAGCTAAGCAACAACAACAACAACAACAACAAAAAGTCATGGTCAGATATAAAATGTGATTACAATTAGAATAAAAAACACTGCACTTCTGATTGTGTTTGGATGATTCACTGTCTTGTTTTCTGTATTTCTCACATTTTTAAAAATCAGCATTAAAAACTGTAAGGGGACAAATCGAGGCTTTCTTCTGGATATAATCAAGATGATTGAAAAAGAATGATTGAAGGGGGGGAATGAGAGAGCATACACCTCCTTTTTAAAATTACTCCTTTTCTGTTTCAGCTGCAATAGAACTAGTTTCATTTTTTCTGATGCTATACAATTAGATATATAAAATACATATATTTATATGTATGTATTTTATGTATGTATGTATATATATGTATGCATACATATATACATATAGATATATAAAATACATATATTTTATATAAGATACATAAAAGCTCAAGAACCAACCTGATTAAAAACTAGGCAAAGACTTGAATAGACAAGTCTCCAAAGAAGATATACATTTAAATAGCCAACAGGCACGTGAAAAGATGTTCAGTATCACTAACCACGAGAGAAATGCAGATCAAAACTACAATGAGAGACCACTTCATACCCTTCCAGATGGCCATTAACAAGAAAACAGGAGGCACTTTGGCTGGCTCAGTCCATACAGCCTACAACTCTTGACCTCAGGGTTGTGAGTTTGAGCCCCACGTTGGTGACAGAGTTTACTTAAAAAAAAAAAATAAATTAAAATATTAAAAAACAAAGAAAACAGACAATAACAAGTGTCAGCAAGGATGTAGAGAGAATGGCACCCTTGTGCTTTGCGGGTGGGCATGTGAAATGGTGTTGTCACTGCAGAAAACAGCCTTACTGGGAATGGATACGGAAGTGTCAATTTTGGAAGATGGCAAAATTCTGGGGACAGATCATGGTGGTGGTTGCTTAAAGCCACTGAACTGTATACTTAAAAATATTTTAAATGGCAAATTTTATATTATGTATATGTTAGCACAATAGAAGTGCTAGAACCACCCCCCTCCACCGAGATAGTAATCATTAACATTTGGGAAACTCAACATGCCATGCCTCTTCTTTTACACTTATGTATATGCATATCGCATGTTGTTTTTTTTCTTTTTCCTCCTTGCAGAAGTCCTACTAATTTTAGGATCGTTTTATTAGATTGCAAGTGTCTACAGAATCCTATTTCAAATACGAAGCGTAGAGAATCACATGTCCCCACCACGCAGCCTTCACAAAATTTTACCATTTCCCATGCTTGCTTGAGATCTTTTATAAAAGTCTTTGAGCATGTGATATTTAGGACCTATATGACATGTACCCATAAAATAAAAATGCATATTTGAGAACCCACAACACCCAACCTTAGCATTAGGCCCTTAAGGATACCTTTGAATCTACCTGTGTTCCCCCCATCTCATCCCACCTCTTCCTACCTGTGCCTCCTTCTCCCAAGAAACACCATCATGACTTCTGGGTTTATTATTCCCTCGCTTAAATAACTTGTCACTTAGATATATAGCTCTATTCTGGCCACCTTTTGCCGCCTAAAAAAGTACCACAAAACTTAATGACTTAAAGCATCAACCATTTAATTACATCTCGTGATTTTATGGGTCAGGAATTCAGGCAGGGTTCAGCTTCATGATTCTTTTATTTCCTGTAGCCGATGGGCTGGTCTGGAAGGTTCCATGTGGGGTACAAGACTGAGTTCAGCTGAGATGGTCTAATGGAAGCTTCCAGAATTTCTCATATGGTAGCTCAGGTCTTCCTATCACCCTTCTTCAGTGATACTAGCTCATGACCTATTTCCCCTGACTCCTGTATTTTTGGGAAACAAGTCCCAGACATAGAGCCATTTTCATCTGTAAATAATTTAGTCTGTCGTTTCTAAAAGATAGGACTCTTTTTTGTTTTTGTTTTTGTTTTTAACAGAACCACGATCTATTATTCCACATTTTAAAAACCACAGTAATTCCTTGGTACCAATGTACATTTGAGCCAGGGTTCACATTTCTAATTGTCTCATGTCATAAATGTGTATTTTCAAGTTCACTTGGGTTGAGATCTAAATGAGGTCCTGGCTGAGATTTCTTTTGGTCTCTTAATTTTCTTTCGGAAGTCTTAAGGTTTCCTCCCTCATGTTTTTCCTTGCAGTTTATCTGTTGAAGAAACCAGGTTGTTTGCCCAACAGATAAACAATTGATAGTATCTTGGACTCAGCGAAAACCAGGAATATTTTTGCTTTATCAAACTTCCCATTGTTTCTACATTCTCCGTTTTTCACTGAACGAACACAATTCTCCACTTTCTTGGCACTTGCGAGCACAGAGGTCAGTTGCCTCCCTCACACCGAATCCCGGCCATGTCCTCTTAACCAGGTTCTGAGTTTGTGCTATGTGTCCCGAGGGGAAATGGACTCTAATCTTAGCTCCGGAAGTGGGCCTGATGGGCCAGAGGGCAATCCCACGCCCCCCCCCGCCCCCCTCGCCAGTGACTGGCAACGAAATGGACATCTGAGCCCGTTCTGGCTAGCGAGACACAGGACGGACTTCTCACCACTTCTCAAAGCCAGTTAACACAGAGGGCCATTCTCAGAGAAGCTTGCCCCCCGATGACTGCTGGCGCCCCTCACCTGACCACAGGAGGGGTGCCCTTAGGATGAAGCTGGTCTGGGGCAGCCACTGGGAGCCTGGCATCGTCATGGAGCCAGGGAGGGGGGTGTCACACCGAGCGGGCTGGAGCTACTCCTGGGCTTCCCAGTTCAGTAGCCAATGCCCTTTATCGTGTAAGCTGGTCTGAGCCGGGCAACCTGACGGGAAGCCTAGATCATCCTAATAGATACAGAAGCCCTTAAAATGACCCCGATCTACTCCGCCGCCTTTCTCCCTTATCGCTCCCCTTGACAGCCTCTCTACCAGGGCCAAAATAGACTCCTCACCATTTCCCACACTACCCTGTGATTTGTTTTTAACCCATGCCTCTGCCCAAGCAGATCCTTTGGCTGAAACCTTTTCCCCAACCTTCCTTCCTCTCTATCTACCTATCCAAACCTTTCCTGTTCTCCAAAGTCATATTTTATTTTTTTTAAGATTTGAGAGACAGAATGGGGAGAGGGGCAGACAGAGAGAGAGAGAGAGAGAGAGAGAGAAGCAGGCTCCCCCCTGAGCAGGGAGCCTGATGCGGGGCTCGATCCCGGGACCCCAGGATCATGACCTGAGCCAAAGGCAGACACTTGACCCACTGAGCCACCCAGGCGCTTCTCCAAAGTCATATTTTAAATGCTGCTGCCTCTCCCTGCTCGTTGAGTATTCTCTGAATTCCCATTACGTTAGGTGTCCCCTCTTCTCCAGCACTGAACGGAGCCTGGCCTTGCGGTAGAACACTGGTAGACTTGCCCCCCTCCCCTCCTAGACCTTAGGCACCTCGGGGATGTGGACCGTTTGCATTCAGCACTTTCTCGGAAACACCGAACACCCAGCCTGAGACCCAGGAAGGCCCCATCATCACCTCCCGAATGGGACACTATTTTCTATGAAGCCTTGGTGATGTTTTAAAGAAACTGCTATGTTGCCGAATTTACAAGGAAGACGTGTCAACGCATTTTGAAAATGGGGAGGGTGGCATCGACTGAGGGCAACGTCTTCCCCAGGTCCCAAGCAAAGGCCAGGTGGCCCCTTGTGGCCCTTGTCTTACCATGCCTGAGCAGAACAAGGCTTCCAACAGTTAACAGAACATTTTCAGAAAGGTGACTTCAGACGTGAGGAGCTTCAGGGAGACCCAGAATGAGGAAGGACCATATAATTTGAAGAAAAAGGTGGGACCAATGTTGGTCCTGGTGTCACATCCCAGTTGGAGTAGTGGTCATGTTTCCGGATGTCACCCTGGACAACGTCCTTATGTCTCTGGGGCTCAATCCCCTCATCTAAGAAAATGGCGTTCACACTGGTACCTACCTCCAGGAGCTGTCGTGAATAGGAAAGAGGCAACATGTGCTCGGCACAGACAGGGCTGCCACTAGAAGCCAGGAAGATGATGATCGTGGAGTGGGCGGGAGAAGGAGCGGAAAGCTGGGGTAATGGCAACAGGACGGCGGCGATGGGGAGGGGACAAAATATCTCTGACTAGACCTTTCCATATCACTCTCACTCTTATTATATTCCATAATAACCATAATAATCACAACTAAGATATGAGAGCCTACATAAAATATGCTAACAAATGAATCAAACTGCATGACAGGTGAACACCACAGTTGCGCTAAGAGGGAGGGAGAAGAAAGTAATTCTGGAAAACAGTATTTGCATTGGATACTGTTAAGGCTTACAACAAAAAGATCTGCCCAAAAGGCAGACTGGGCTCTAGTCAGTTACATCTGTCATGGGCACACGTGACTCCTTTATGATACGGAGTTGAACAAGGAAGTGAATGGAGCCAGAGTCTCAAAGTCAAAGCGAAAAGTTCCAAAGTCAGGCAAGGAGGCTAGAACGAATCCTGGGGTGTGGATGAGAGCAGCGGCCAGGGTGAACTCTTTCTTTTCCTACGTATACAGACGCAGAAATAGACATAAAGGTGTGGGTACGTGCGTGAGGGTACACGTCCCCTCTTCTAGCTCGGTCCATTGGGAGGCCCCGGAAGCCTGGACGCCCCGACAGTGATGAGCAGGGCCAGCTGCCACATCCAGGATGAACTCGTCGAGGACACAGGGAGTGGGGGGCGCCCACAGGGCAGGTGCGGGGATGAGCCCTCCAGAGGATGCCATGCGCAGGAGAACTGAATTCGTTCACAGTCACAGCTCTCAAATATTGTCATGATGAAGGCAAAAGGAAAAAGAAACGCCAGGAAAAGGGAGTTCTACTGTAAAGCTACCAAGTTTGAAAGTCACTTCGGTCATGAATCATCATGAGAAGGCTCATTACGAAGTACACCCATGTCGTGTAAAGAGAAAACTTGAAAGAATGGGGCAGTTTTTATCAGTAATGCTTGAAGTTACAGCTAATAACGAAAAACCATTAAAAAATCATTACTCTTTCAAGTGGTTTGAAGGATCTATAAAATTCACATTTAAAAATGGCAGAGAGCACACACACAATCCTTCATGCCAAAGAGTCACTTTGTCTGAAGCTGCCCACGTAAAATAAGCCAGTCGAAAAATTCGGAGATCGCACTGGAGGAGCTCCGGAATCCTCTTAGAAAACGGTTCCCAGTGCTAGAGGAAGTCAGCGCACATTCTTAAAGATCAGCTGGGCCCTCAAAAAGCTGCTTAATGTACAAGTCATCTGGAAATTAGTACCTCCAACAAGCTTAGTATTTTTCTCTGGGCCCTCGGTGTACTCGTTTGCACATTAAGAGCCAGGCACTAAAGGTTAAGGGGTAATGGACTAAGAGGCCAGGTTCCGGAATAAGACAGCCTGGGTTCAAATTCCTAGCTGTGTGATCCTGGGCAAATTACACCAACCTCTCTGGGCCTGCATTTCTTCACTTGCAAAATCGGGATGATTACAAAACATCTACCTCCTAGGGGTATCACAAAGATTCGACAGTGCTTAGTAAGGCTCCACTGCGTACGGTAACAATTCAATAAAGGTTAGCGAGTGTTAACAAGAAATCACATTCTGGTGGTGGTTTTTTGCTTTGCTCAACCTGAGACAATATTTTGCTTGTCATTCTGGGCAATTCAGGTATCATTTTTAAACATTTTAGCTGCTTTTTTAACTTCCTGTCCTTTATCCAACAAATGTTTTCCCAGTCCTGGCAGGTGCTGGGGACCCAGCAGGGAATGGGGCAAAGTGCCGGCTGCCCTCACAGGGCTGGGGGTCTGCGAGGGAAGCCAGGCAAGAACTAGAGTAAGAAAAGATCCATTGGGCAGGTGTTTGTCTGGGAACGGCTCTGCCCCAGATGTCACCACCTAGGCCATGTAAACACAGTCGACTGCCGCTGAACCCAAGTCTCAGACACCCCGTGACCCTGCCAGGAACAAGGAGAGGTGAGCAGCCGAGCGACAAGCTGTCACAAAGCTGTCGTGCCCCTCCCGATCTCACAGGGTCTGCCCTGAGGCAGCTTCTCATCGGCCCCCCAGGTTCAGGCTAAGCCATGGGGCCTTTGATGTCGCTAAGGTAACTGTCCACCTCCGCCTGGGCCATTTTCTTCCCAGCCAAGCATGGGGCAGAGTGGCCACCGTGGTCATTGCTGCCCTGTGGGAAAGGCGTCACCACCTGACGGTGCTGAGGGCCACGGGGAATCGGAAACAGGTCATGTCATGGAGGGTCGCTTTGAGGCTGTTAGAGAAGGAGGATCAGAGAAGGGGTTCACTGGGGTGACCCATGAGCCAGCTCGGCTGATGGGGGGAACTGAGTGACGGGCAGAAGGAACTGCAGGAGCAGAGGCTCTGAGGTAACGGGGAGGTTGGGGGGGGCGCTGGCAGGCGTGAGAAACCGAAAGAAGAGCAGTGTGGCTGAAGTGACGGGAGCAAGGACAGGTGACGTGAGGTGGCCGGGAGCTGGCTCACAGGCGAGCTTGTAGGCCACGCGATGGCCTGCTTTCAAGTGATAACCAGGCAAGTGATATAGTCTGATTTCTGGTTTTGCTTTTTTTTTTTTAAAGATTTTGTTCATTAGAGAGAGAGCATGAACGGGGGGGAGGGCTCGATCCCAGGACCCTGACCTGAGCCCAAGACGCACACTTCACTGACTTAAGCCACCCAGGCGCCCGATTTCAAAAGATCATCCAAAAAAGGCAAGCAGACACCGAGAAAAGAGGAGCCTACCCACAGCATGGGGGTAAACGGGAACAGGGCAAGAGCGGGGGCAGCAGCCATCCCAGTGCTCCAGCGGAGGGAGAGGGGCGCACGCAGCAGTGGGGGTTGGGCGGGAGCGCAGTGTGCTTGCCAGCGACGCGGCCCGGGCGCCCAGGGCCTGCAGCAGCGAGCCAGGAACCCTACGTGATCCACCCTTGGGAGGCCCTGGGTTTTCACTCCCAAATGGGGAGCCCCAGGAAGGATCTGAGCCAAACCTCCCCATCTTCCTTCGAATCGCTTCAACAGCTGCACCACTGCACGGAGTCCACGTGGGTGTCAGTCAGGGGGACGGGCGACAAGACGGGAACTGGAGATGGGACTGAATTCATCCGGGGAAGAAACGGGGGGCCGATTCGCCCCTGAAGGCCTCCCTACCGCCACCTTGACAACTGAGCGTCCAAGGCGGTCTCTTCTGTGGGACGTGCGTAAAAGTAACACACACGAAGCGCCTGGCGCCCCACGTGACACGGTGCTGGTCTGACTCCTGAAACCCCTGGCTACTTTCCGAACTGCTCTTGGAGGTTCCTGTGCCCTTAAAACTGCAAAGAAAAGCTTGATCGCTACTTCCTACTTAAAAGTCCTCAAGGGCCACCTGTTACAGTGTAGACAAACCCTGCTGCCCAGCCTCCGGCCCCACCACGCTACACACACATGCACACACACACACAACCTTGCCTGTCTTCCCCAGTAACTGGCACCCAGTGGGCACTCAGTGTGTTTCTAGAATCTCCAATGCGGGAAAGGACATGAACTGATTTAGAGCAGTAGGCCATCTTTGCACATGGAATTAAAACGGGGACCTACCTCTGTTTACAGGCATGACACATACACAAGTCACATACAAGCATTCACAACAGGGGGAACACGCAGAGGGTTTGGCACACAGGAATTTTCCAGATCTTTAGGCACCCACATTGCCTTGGATGGTAAGATCCCATGTTTCCGTATCTCCCGAAATGAAGCAATTGAAATTTCACTCTCCTTCCCTCATGAACATTCCTAGGACACAAGGCTGTGATGAAAGCGCAGCCCTGAGGGTTACAGACGTGGGACAACTGTGACCAGCTGCTCCCAGGCTAAATGACTAAAGGGCCCCAGGAGGCTTTAGCACTTTTTTTTTCTTTTTAGTACTTTTCCTCTCCCTTGACAGACTGTTATTCCAGAAATTACTGCTGCTCCCGGCGGTGTGCCCCTTCTGTCATCCCATAGATGGACTACGTTTCACCTGCTGCAAGTTGGTGAAGGAAATAAAATGACTGGAAATGGGTGTCCTGATGGCAGGTGAAGATGTGAGGCATCTCCTTACGAGGAAAGGGGATGCGCTGTCGCCTCAGGCGAGAGCGGCGAGAATCAGACAGATCTCAGTTCACATTCCACCGCTGACTGGCCGCGCACCTCACTTCTCGAAACATCCGTTCCTGCCAGGCTCAGCCACTGTATGGCGCACCTGGCAAGTCCCTGGCCCTGGTCCCATCTCACCTGCCCTGTCACAGCTCATTACTCCTTACCATGGGCCTGTGAAGCGACACCACTGTCCCCATTTACCAGCTGAGAAAACAGGCCCCAGAGTTTAGCACCCCAAGGTCATAGAGCTAATAAACAAAGGACAGTCCAACCCAGACCTCTTCACTACTCATTCATTCAACGACTGTCACTTGAGCTCCTAGTACCTTCGAGACACTGAGTATATGTGTCAGTGAACAAGACAGGTAAAAGTTCTCATCTTCCTTATGGAGCTTACATTCTAGAAGACGCGGACAGGGGAGACAAACAGAAAGCCATATGAATGTAAACCACCCAGCTCGTGTTCAGGTTACGCCGCTCGGAACTGCCACCAGCTAACAGTTTTTTACCTGCCAGAAGGGTCATTTCACAGGGTTCCACCTAATAGGAGGTGGGAAGGGCGTCTGGAGAGGGGAGGGGAAGGCAGATAGGAAGCGGGAGGCACAGGGTCATGAAGATCAAATGAGGTAGGTAACAACAGTGAAAAGGCTGGATAAAACTAGAATGTTCCGGGACCGTAACAAATTATTACACGGTATCACTTCAAGTTCCCCACTTTGCTGCTGGGAATGGCAGCAAACTTTAAGGAATCCATGTGGCTAGGTGGCTCCCGGGCTTGCTGGTTCACAGCCCACCTCGAGCCAAGAGGCCCCTGAGAGTTTGGGTTTAAAACATGTCTTCCAGGGCGCCTGGGTGGCTCAGTGGTTAAAGCCTCTGCCTTCGGCTCAGGTCATGATCTCAGGGTCCTGGGATCGAGCCCCGCATCTGGCTCTCTGCTCGGCAGGGAGCCCGCTCCCCCCACTCCTCTGCCTGCCTCTCTGCCTACTTGTGATATCTGTCAAATAAATAAATAAAATCTTTAAAAAAAAAAAAAAAAACCTGTCTTCCTGCTCCCAAGAAACAAGAGGTTCCGCTGGTGCCGTTCTTCATCTACACAAAGATGAGCCTGCGATCTGAACAATTTCCCAGGATCCCAAGAGGAAGCCCTGTTACTCAAACACAGTGACATGTCATCAAGGCTACTGTGTGTTTGAAACTTACTGTGGGTGCGAAGGTCACTAGCTTCCCCAATGCGTTCTACCATATAATCACCATTCGCTGTGCTCGGTAAAGATTACAATTAAAAGAGCTGCTAAAACTTAACAGACAAGGAAAAAGTAACTGACAGAAAATGACACTAGGTTAATCTGTAGAGAAATGATAGGTATGCGGAGTTTCTTTTAAAGAGACAGCCTTTATTGTAGGGATGTTTACACTGAAGAATTCAAAATGTGGTAACGGGTTTTTGGTTTGTTTGGGTTTTTTTGGAATTTATTTACTGATTTGTATTTAAAAGGAAAAGTTGACACAGATTTCCCCAGAAATCATCTGAACAAGCGGGAGAAAACAATCCTGCTGAAACAGTAAAATAATTCCAAGACATATGGTTTACCCAACAGACAATACTGTAGATGCTGTCGCTGATAGGAAAACTGACTGCTCCTTACTCTTTTAAACACACAGTGGTATATAATTAACAATATTCAATCGCTTCTGTTCTTTCCTGAATATATAAAAATTAAAATACCAATTAAAAAACTAATATATCTTCTCTTTAAATGTTTCTTACAGATACAATTTCAATATTTTCATTCGATAGTGGTGTAGCTTAGGAGATTTTTTTTTTATTCACGAGTCAAACAACACTCCACGCCAAGAGAACGGATAGTCTATAGGCTCGTATTGCAAACAAAGACTTCAGGAATGGAGCAATGGGCATTTCTAAAATACAAAATGGATAAAATTCTGAGAGGATACATGCAATAAAGCTCTATGGAGCAGCTGGCCACAGAACTAGAACATTCTACTGATGATTTCAGTGGGGCTCCAGATGCTTCCGAACTCAACATGAACTCTCATCTCAGGCTTTGTATTTTGCTTTTCCAGTTTCACTAATGACACAAACATGCTACAAGATAAAAATCCAGAGATTCACATTAGAAAAGCGTATCCTGCAATGGAAGGCAAGAACAGCGTTTCGCACGGCTCGGGGGACAGCGCTGCGCTGCAGGGGCTCCGCCGGACGGACAGACAGACAGAGGCTAGCGGGGCCTTCCTCACTGGGTGCGGAAACGCACACGCCCGCCTCCTGCCCACGGGGCAGAAGCAGGTGCTTGAAGGAGAGTGAGTGAAAAGACTTACACCAGTTCATTTATTTCTCACTTACGACCACATCTATCATCTGAAATAATAATGCGACAGTAACTGCAGGTTAAAGCTGTTCGACTGCTGCAGCCAACAGAAGTGTCGCCCCAGCCTGGCCAAGTTCCAGCTCTAAGGACGTCTGCGCTTGACTACAGCTTTATGTGACTAATGGGAACCATCAGTCTGTTCAAATTATGAGGTGCTGGAAAGAGAAAACAATTCCTCTCTTTCATAAAGTTTTATACGGGCTCTGAAAAATGAGAGTGAGAAAAAGAGGCATTACTTACATTCAAATCCCTGAAGTATTCGTTATAGTCAAGGGCATATCCTACAACAAACTTGTCGGGAATTTCAAATCCAACAACTGAAAAGAATCATAAGTCATCATTCAGATACAGAAAACATCATTTTCGATTAAATGCTTATGAATGTGCCTCTCTACAGATTCTAAAATCTTAAGGAAAAAAACAAAATAAATACCTTCTGAAGTTAACTCTCAACCATTCCATATAAAACTTGCTTGGGTTGGGGCGCCTGGGTGGCTCAGTGGGTTAAAGCCTCTGCTTTTGGCTCAGGTCATAATCTCGGGGTCCTGGGATCGAGCTCCACATCGGGCTCTCTGCTTGGTGGGAAGCCTGCTTCCTCCTCTCTCTCTGCCTGTCTCTCTGCCTACTTGTGATCTC
The DNA here is from genome assembly GCF_902655055.1 of Lutra lutra. Taxonomy (NCBI): domain Eukaryota; kingdom Metazoa; phylum Chordata; class Mammalia; order Carnivora; family Mustelidae; genus Lutra; species Lutra lutra. Next base: position 17,064,338 of record NC_062296.1, read on the forward strand.
TCTCTGTCACTGTGTCAAATAAGTAAATAAAATCTTAAAAAAAAAACTTGCTCCGGTTAAGGATGGTTAAATGATTGACAGAAAGTAATTCACTTACAGTCTGGTTTATAGCCAACACTTCGAGGGGTCCTCTTCACCAGCAAGCTGTTAATTACAAAATGTAACATGTGACATAGGGAGACATGACAGGGCATTACAAAAGGGGACATTCATGCTCTGAGACATGGTCTCTCCTGCACCTAGAATACTTTCTATGTAGAAAGACTACGAAACGGGGAGCGAGCTTGCAGGGACTGGGCAGGACAGCAGTGAGCTCCCGCCACAGCCGAGGCCCTTGCCTGATCCCCACTAGGAACACGACTGGTGATTCTGAGATGGTTCTGGCCCCGACTACTCATGCACCCATCGGAGGGCAGCGGATCAGAAGGATGAATGGATGGGGAGTGTCAACGGGTGGTTTCAGGATCCCTGGAAGGCCAATGCTACAACTGCAAAGGGGTGTGGGAGATGTGAGCGTCACCTTTTGAGACTCTTAACTCGTGGCTTACAAAGATCGTGAGGCTAAAAGTAACTAGCATGTTCGAGGAGCTCGTACTGATTTTTGAGAATGAAAACAGCAGTTGGGATACGCCACCTCTAACATAAGCTCATTTCGTAACCCAAGTGTGTACTGCCTGCTGGAATTTTTCAGCCATCAAGAAAACCTATGGGGGCGCCTGGGTGGCTCAGTGGTTAAAGCCTCTGCCTTCAGCTCAGGTCATGGTCTCAGGGTCCTGGGATCGAGGCCCGCATAGGGCTCCCTGCTTGGCAAGGAGCCTGCTCCCCCACCCCCCTGCCTGCCTCTCTGCCTACTTGTGATCTTTTTCTGTCAAATAAATAAAATCTTAAAACAAACAAACAAAAACATATGAAAATCATTAAAAAAAAGAGAAGCTATCAACAGTGTTTTGATAACCTTTATGTATGTTAAGGGCAGTCCCAATAAAACTTATGATTTTATACCTTCTTAGATAAATATATTTAAAAAGCTGGAAAGGACAGGGGCGCCTGGGTGGCTCAGTCGGTTAGCCTCTGCCTTCCGCTCAGCTCATGATCCTGGGGTCCTGGGATCGAGCCCCTCCCTTCCCCGAATCGTAGTCATCAGGCTAACTGCTCAGTGGGGAGCCTGTTTCTCCATCTGTACCCCACCGCCCCCCTGCTTGTGCTCGCTCTCTCCACTCTGGTCTCCTCTCAAATAGTTAAGTAAAATCTTCAAAAAAAAAAAAAAAAGCTAGGAAGGACACAAAATGATTTTCAACCTTAGTTACACATCAGACTCACCTGGGAACTTTAACAAAACAAAACTCAGATACCCAGACCACACCCATGACCGATTACATCAGAATTGCTGGGGATGGGGCACAAACGTAGGTTTCTTTTTGTTTTGTTTTGTTTTACAATTTATATAAGTAAATAAACTACAAGGCATACTTCAGAGATCTTGTGGGTGTGGTTTCAGAGCACCACAACAAAGCAAATATCACAGTAAAGGGAGTCAAATGAATGTTTTGGTCTCCAAGGGCATAAAAATTATGTTTATGCTACACTGCAGTCTATTAAATGTGCTACAGCATCAGGTCTAAAAAAGTACGCATCTTAGAGACATTTTATTGCTAAAAGGCTTTCATCTGAGTTTTCAGAATTCATAATCACTGATCACCACAGCAAATATAAAAATGAAAAAGTTTGAAATATTCCAAGAATTATCAAAATGTGACAGAGAGGGGCGTCCGGCTAGCTCAGCTGGTTTAGCGTCAGGCTCCCTGCTCAGTGGAGCCTGCTTCTCCCTCTACCTCTGCTCCTCCCCCTGCTCATGCTCTCCCTCTCTCTCAAATAAAAATGTGACAGGGACATGAAGTGAGCAAATGCTGTTGGACTTGCTCAATGCTGGTTGCCACGAGCCTTCGATCTGTAAAAAAAACACAGTATTTGGGGCACCTGGGTGGCATATATTTGTGGGGGGGAGAAAAAGGTCTAAACTCAGTTACATAAGTACAATCCAAAAAAAAAAAAAAAAAGAGAAGGGACGCCTGGGTGGGTGGCTCAGTCGTTAAGCATCTGCCTTCAGCTCAGGTCATGGTCCCAGGGTCCTGGGATCGAGCCCCGCATCAGGCTCCCTGTTTGGCGGGGAGCCTGCTTCTCCCTCTCCCCCTCTCCCTGCTTAATTTCCCTCTCTCACTATCTCTCTCTCTCTCAAATAAGTAAATAAAATCTTAAAAAAAAACCCACAGTATTTGCCAAGTGCAATAAAGCAAAGGCACAATAAACTGAACTATGCCTATGTTAAGAGTTACTAAGCAGATATAAAGTCCAACATGAACAGCTTATTCAAATTCTTCATTTTGAAATAAATATGTAATTTTTGAAATAATTATAGGTTGCCAGAAATCACAAAAATGCGCAGGAACGTGCCATGTGCCCCTTGCCCAGCCTCCTCCAATACTAAGAGCTCACATTAACTGGCAGATCACCATGACCAAGACACGGGCTCCGGGGAACTGACTTTATCCAGATCCCACCAGTCTCACACGCATGCGTTTGTGTGCGAGTGTGTGTGCTTCTGCACGATTTTATCACACATGAGGATTCAAGTAACCACCACCGCCTCGGGATGACAGGACGTCCCATCACATGAGACTCTCTATTTACAGTCACACATCACGTTCACCTCCCTTACCCCCCGGTAACCACTCATGTGCTCTCCACTTCTGGCATTTTGTCACTTTAAGAAGGTTGCATAAATGGAATCATATAGGAGGCAACCTTTCGAGATTGGCTTTTTTTTTTTTTTAAAGGAGGCTCCACACCTAGCGTGGAGCCCGGCACGGGGCTTGAACCCATGACCCCAAGATCAAGAGTCAGACATTTAACAGATTGAGTCCCCCAGGCACCCCGGACACTGGCTTTGATGAGCACAACTCCATGGAACGCTGCCCTGCGGTCCGTTTCGTCATTCACCCACTGATGGGCACTTTGGTTGATTCCTGTTTGGGCCTATGACAAATGAAGTTGCCACTAGCTTTCGTGTATGATCTCCAGGAGGACCTAAGTTCTCATTTCGCTGGGACAAATTCAAGTGCTGGAGTCGTATGGCAGCTACGTCCTTAGTTTCTCACAAACCCGACAAGCCGTTTGCCAAGGCAGCCATTCCATCTGACGTTCCTACCGATTAATAGTTTTTAAATTTTTAATCGAACTTCTTGGAACACCTGGGTGGCTCAGTCAGTTAGGCAACTGCCTTCTACACCGGTCATGATCCTGGGGGTCCTGGGATCGACTCCCACATTCGACTCCCTACTCCATGGGGAGCCTACCTTTCCCTCTGCTTGCTCTGCCTGCCGCTCCCCATGCTTGGGCTTTCTCTCTCTCTGACAACTGAATAAATAAAATCTTTTAAAAATATTAAAAAATAAGTAAGCAAATTTTGGGGCGCCTGGGTGGCTCAGTGGGTTAAGCCGCTGCCTTCGGCTCAGGTCATGATCTCAGGGTCCTGGGATCGAGTCCCGCATCGGGCTCTCTGCTCAGTGAGAAGCCTGCTTCCCTCTCTCTCTCTCTCTGCCTTCCTCTCCGTCTACTTGTGATCTCTCTCTGTCAAATAAATAAATTAAAAAAAATCTAAAAAAAAAAAAGTAAATTTTAATTGAACTTTTTAAAAATTTTTATTTATTTGACAGAGATCACAAGTAGGCAGAGAGGCAGGCAGAGAGAGGGAGAAGCAGGTTCCCTGCTGAGCAGAGAGCCCGATGCGGGGCTTGATCCCAGGACCTGAGATCATGACCTGAGCCGAAAGCAGAGGTTTTAACCCACTGAGCCACCCAGGTGCCCCTTAATTGAACTTTTTAAGTTAAAATGATTATCTAGTCCTTCTTAAACCTGCACTGAATAAAAAGAACAAGCTTCCAGGCTTACTCTCTATGTATCAAGCACAGGTTACACACACACCATGAACAGATATGTATCTGTGATATTAAAACCGAATGGTGAGGGCGGGATTAAGGAAAAAAGGTTAAGAAAACACTGACTTAGGCCAGCTCCATCACTAAGAAATGAACGACCAAAGCACTCCCTGGGTACTCCACACCTCCAGCAGCACAAAAGCCCTCTCATGAGGCAGTCTACCTCAATTCCGCAGCCTACTCCAGGAAGGAGGACAAAAGACTATCTCGAGGCTACAGAAGTATCCTGTGCCACAGGAGAGACATAAGCAAGTGCAGGCCTGGCTTACAGGAAGCCACTTAGTGCCCCAGAGTGCAACGTGGATAGAGACCCTCTCGTCACACCTGTCCCCAATCCACTGAAAGGGACCTACCCACCCAGGCGCCAGCTATCGGAGAAGCCCGATAGGACAAACTGCTGACAGTTCACAGAAGGCTCAGGCTGATTCAGAGATGCTCAATATGGGATACTTGGACCCTTTAAAAGGGGTTTATCAAAACCAGTTAATCATTTAGGAAAAAAATTAGATTACTATCTGACCCCTACACAAAAATTACAGAGTGGTCAAAGACTTAAAAATAGAAGATGAAATTGCAAAAGCCAAAACACAAACAAACAACAAAAACAATAAACAACCCCCAAAACCACCTCGCCCCACAGTGTGCTGGGCACTGTGCCTCTGGACAATTCCCTATGCCTTGGTGTCCCTATCTGTAAAGTGGGAGCAACAGTGCTCCTTCAGAGTTGTAAGGGATTAAGCTGTAATTATAAGTAAATATAATTAAACTAGAAACAAAGGTAGAGCTAATAAAGCAAACGCCGAACAGCAGAGGCAGGGCCCGGAGGGGAGGCTGGCATACGTCGTCACTCAATTCCAGGAGCTCCGGCTCCTCAGAACCCACCCCCTCCCTACTACCTCCACCTAAACCCAGTGTGGGATCCTTGGTCTCAGTTCGTCAAGCAAGCCCCAGTGTTCTACCAGGCTACCCAAGACAAGGTGACATCATTATTAGCATGCTGAAAAACCAAGTGTTAATAATATTAAGCAAAAATATGACTGCAATGAAGGGCTTCATTAACACATGACGAAATTATTTACAAAGCATATTTACTGAGTCTTATTTGAGATCATATTACTTTTTGAAGATAAACAAGTTGAGAACATTTACTCTTACAAGAAGCAATTAATTACTGAAGCCCGTTTCAAATGAAGAAAATAGCCTGTCAAAATGTTATATACATACCTTGCGACCTTGACCATCTTTGGATTATGCTCCTTGACCAAGGAAAGCAAGGTCTGCATTGTTTTGCCAGTGTCAATTATATCCTTTAAAAGAAAAAGACAAGACATTTATTTATTTATTTGTGTGTGAGAGAGAGAATGAGAGAGAAAGAACATGAGAGACGAGGGTCAGAGGGAGAAAGAGACTCCCCGCCGAGCAGGGAGCCCGATGCGGGACTTGACCCTGGGACTCTAGGATCATGACCTGAGCCGAAGGAAGTCACCCAACCAACTGAGCCACCCAGGTGCCCAAGACAAGACATTTAAAGAGCAAATAAAACTGCATCCTATAAACACGAGACACCGAAGTAGAATGCTATTGTTTTCAGGGTCGCCAACTCTCAGAAGCAGGTGGTTAAAGACGGCACTCTGAGAAACACTGCTCCACACCATCTTGAAAGTCTCCAAATTAATAAGGCTTTACCACATAAAATGACTTTATATTAAAGTGAATCTTAGCTACTTAGTCAAAAGTAGGAGACTATTCAAAATAAATATATCTCTAATTGGAAAAATACTGCTTAAACCATAACCCTAATGTTCTTCAATAAAAACATGATGGATGGTACAAAGCGGTGCTTCACAAAGTGTAGTCTGGGAGCCATCAGAAACATTAGGGCTGAAGAATTGTGAAAAATGCAGAGTTTCGGGCTGCAGTGGCCAGAACTCGGATGGCCCAAGACTCCCGTCACCTCATGCACACACCCAGAATAACCTCCATCCCCAGCGGGAGCACCACCTGGGAAAATGCTGGGACAGTCAGCTGCCATGTGAGAGGGCCACGTGCAAGAACACGAAGTTGGCCTTTAGGAGCTGTGAGCAACCCCTGGCCGGGAGCCAGAAAGAAAACAGGGCCCTTTGTCTTGCAAGCACAAGAACTAAATTCTGCAACACCTTAAGTGCACTTGGAAGAGGACCGAGAGCCCTGGGCGAGACAGGAGCCCCAGCCTTACTTCAGCCCCAGGAGACTGAGCAGAGGACTCTGCTCACCTGGACATGCACTGTTTTCAGTTGTTAAATCTGTGGTCATGTGTTAGGCAGCATCACCCCAGTCAAAACTGATCTGAAGTGGAATTAATGAATCTACATTTAAAAACAAGCAACCAGGGGTGCCTGGGTGGCTCAGTGGGTTAAAGCCTCTGCCTTCAGCTTAGGTCATGATCCCAGGGTCCTGGGATCGAGCCCCACATCAGGCTCTCTGCTCTGCAGGGAGCCTGTTTCCTCCTCTCTCTCTCTCTGCGCCTGCCTCTCTGCCTACTTGTGATCTCTGCCTGTCAAATATATAAATAAATAAAAAATCTTAAAAACAAGCAACCAATGGCACCCGGGTGGCTCCGTCAGTTAGGCGTCCAACTGCTGATCTCAGCTCAGGCCTTGATCTCAGGGTCGAGCATTCAAGTCCCGCGATGGGCTCACGCTGGGCGTGAAGCCTACTTAAAAACAAACCAAAAAATCGCCCAAGCAACTAGTTCCCAGGGATATTCACATACTCGAATCTTTTGAAGACAGCGCCACCTGTTTAGTGTTTGATCCATAAGCTGAAGTTTCTATTAATAAAAATGAATTGGGGGTTACTGGTGCTCTTAAGCCTTAAGACATTTTATATAAAAGAATGAAAACTCATTCTACTGGTGAGAGTATGAAGCACAAAACCACTCTGTCGAGTCATTTTGCAGGAATGGTACAACTGAAAAGGGACCCACTCTTTGATTCGGTCACTGCCTGCATTTAGAGGGGACTCCCAAGTACACACCGACACTGCAACTTTGCATTTTAAGACAACTGCATGTCTCAAGGTGAACAACCTCAGAACTTAATAGGAGTGAAAATAAGGGCGCCTGGGTGGCTCAGTGGGTTAAGCCGCTGCCTTCGGCTCAGGTCATGATCTCAGGGTCCTGGGATCGAGTCCCGCATCGGGCTCTCTGCTCAGCAGGGAGCCTGCTTCCCTCTCTCTCTCTCTCTCTCTGCCTGCCTCTCCGTCTACTTGTGATCTCTCTCTGTCAAATAAATAAATAAAATCTTAAAAAAAAATAGGAGTGAAAATAAGATATAAGAGGATATGCATAGTGCGGCACCACATATGTTCTTAAATCCCCAAATATGTTTTGCATGTGGATACACACATGTAATAGAAGCATAAAAAAACACGCATTGGGATGATGTGTATCAACTTTAAAAGAAAGGAAAAACTTTGAAACCCAAAAGAGAGGGGAAAGAAATATACCAGCATTTTCCCATTATCCAATAAAAACAAATTACTAAGTATTTCTTACAAAAAAACCAATCTTACTCCCTTATAACAACACAAGCCCACAATTAAAACTGATGACGAGGAATTTCTTTCCCTGGATTACCTTTAGGACCGTGAATACTAAGTTAGAAAATCATAAACACTATATTGCAAGTATGTAGAACTTACCTCAACAATCAAGACATTCTAGAAGAAAAAGAAATGAAAATCAGTACAGTCAATCAGTGTTTCCAATTATAACTCACAGCATATCATAACAAACTCATTTTCTGAATTCTTGTTTTTCAGATACTTTCCTATCTCAAAGCCTGATTTAAACAATGGGCCATCTGCTGGGATTTAGAACTCTTTAATGTGAAATTTTCATTGTAGTGGAACTTTTAAAAAAATAAAATTTGATCTATATAGGTTCATTTTTTTTAAAATTCTCACTCCTTTAAACAGAGGTCTAATTTTGGGCAAGACATGAAGTTTCTTTGGGCCTCAGTTTACCATGTGTTAAATAAGGGACGTGAACTAGTATATATCTTCCAACTCTAACATTCAAGAACTATAATTGTACTAGAACTCCAAAATCATGCCTTTAATTCACCATATGGAATCCAATTCAAAACCTATTTTCTCATTAGGCTGAAACTGATCTGTATTTGCTGGGTGTGTTCATATGCCTGGACTCAACTAAAGAAAGGAACCAATGCTTCCTTCCACCATAAACCCTCACCCCAATTTCTACCTCTCAGAATTTTATAGCTGGAAGAGCCCTTACAGAAGAAACCATCTAAGAATCACCACTGAGGTACAGAAGAGTCCTATCTGTTCTCATGCCGGTAGAGGAACGAGGAGGCCCCATTTCAAATACTGGTTATAATCACTGTCACAGGAAGAGTCATGCTATATTGTGACCTGCCGTTCTCCCTTCTTGGTCACATAGCAATTGCATGAAAATCTTCATGTTCTATATATTCTTCTAAGTCAGTGGTTACCATGGTAGGGCACACAAGATCCATAGGGTTACAAGAAAGAAATGTTAGACCTTTTTTTTTAAACCTCACCCTGTTTGAGCTGTAATTTTGCATGTATTTTGCAATATGCATAATATTACCACCATAGTTTGTATTACCATTTGTCCCTTTCCTCCTATGACAACTACTTTGTCTCTTTTCAAGATATTGCAATCTCAATCTTTAGTGGAACTGAATTTAATCAATTAATAGGCCAATAATCATTTCACCACCTGCTATGTGATTCTTTCTCAGCATTTTCTCTAGCCTCGCTAGCACATCGGAAGGGTAACATTCTCCCATCCTAACTGTGGCTCACTGCCGCAGCAATGTGTACCAGGGGATGGAGTTATAGTTTGAAAACAGCACTGAGGGGCGCCTGGGTGGCTCAGTGGGTTAAAGCCTCTGCCTTCGGCTTAGGTCATGATCTCAGGGTCCTGGGATCGAGCCCCGTATCGGGCTCTCTGCTCAACGGGGAGCCTGCTTCCCCCCCTCTCTTTGCCTCCCTCTCTGCCTATTTGTGATCTCTGTCAAATAAATAAATAAAATCTTAAAAAAAGAAAACACTGAATTATGAGACAGAGAAACTGGATTCTAGTCTTGACTCTAATACTAAGTAGCTGCACGATCTTAGGTCATAATCATAGACTTCTAGTAATAGGCGAGAGCTTGTACAAATCAATCACAGTCCAGAGAGGTTAAATATTTATCTAATACAAAACTGTAGTATCTAGAGTATGATCTCAGTATATGGTTTTAAAAATAAAGAATGAGAATTTCTACCACTATGGAGAGCTTATTTCATGTCAAACAGCTATATCCTTACTTCATAAATGAAAAAAAGGATGAGCCTCTGAAGTCAGATGATTTGCCTAAAGTCATAAAACTAGCCAAGTGGTAAAGAAGTATTTTCAGAGTCCCAGGTCCATATTCTCAACCACTAACTGGAAAAAAATTTATTTACATATGTATCTACATAGAGTGTGCCCCCAAAATTGGCTGAAATAGAAAGTCTAAATAACCCACAATCTCACCACCAAGAAATAACTTCACCCAACTTAGACGCCTTGATTTTTTCTACAATAAATGCACTCTACTGTGACTATCAGGAAAAGAAAATTATTTTCAAAAGAGACCTTTTAAGATCACAAAGCCACGTAGTAGGACAGAGCCATTAGGTGGGAAAGGCAAGGTCAAATGGAATCCCAGGAGGCTTTGAAGGCTAGGCCCCTTCCAGCACTAAAAACTGACTATAGGAGTAAGGGCTTTAAATGACTTCTAAATATGGGCAAAGTACGCGGAAAGGGAAGACTCGGTCTGGCAGTGGTACATAGGATGGGCAGGAAGGGGAAAGTCAACAGATGATTATAATTTCTCTTTTGAAGTTTTCAAAAGTGTTGAGGAGGACAAGATTAGTCTGGAAGGACCCCGATACGGGACAAGAGGATCTGACACAAGTGTTGTACGCTGACGTTTTCTACTACATACTCAGTCAAGTAAGCTGTAAACATTTAAAAGCCAGAGAAAGAAAAGAGCTTTGAGGCCAGAAAGACCTGCGTTTAAATTCAAGCTCTACCATTTACTGGCAGCATGGCTTTGGACAAGTCCTTCAAATCTGCTGTCTTAGCTTCCTGATCTGTAAAACAGGGGTAACAGTACCTATGCCTCACGGGCTTGTTGTGAAACTTTTATGAGATTATACCTTTATAACTGGTGGTGTTTCTACATAAAAAACTAACTGGCAGCTGAAAAAAACACAGCAATCTATCATTTGTCACTGGTTACTTGGAAATCATTGCACTGCATCACAAGGATAACACTGAAATATCTTAACATCTCTATTATTTCTGCCAATTGCCTATACTGGAACAATCTTGATGTATTTGGAAAACTCTTTTTGAGATGTCTTAAAATAGTAGTATGTTTAAATTTACTGAGTATTCGAACTACCAGAAAAACTGTTGTAAGAGGCCTACATGCATTATCTCACTTAACGTTCTGAATTCTGTGAGGGGACCGCCATTATGGTCCCCACCTTACAGAGAGGAGACAGAGGGGTTAAATAATTTGCCCAAGGTCACACAGACAAAGTTGTGAGCCAGGCTCTAAATCAAAGCCGCCCGTCGTGGGGTGCCTGGCTGACTCAGTTGGTAGAGCATGCAACTCTTGATTTGGGGTCATGAGTTTGAGCCCCACATTGGGGGTAGAGTTTACCTAAGGAAAAAAAAAAGCTGCCCATCTCTAGAACCCACACTTCCACAACTATCACGTGATACCACACTACATGTTTTGCTGTGTGAGTCTATTTTTATAAAGAAGACTGTCTCCCCACTCCCCACCAAAATATATATACTTCTGAAGAATTCCAAATTAGATCACCACAGAAGAAGACAAGGGTACTTTGTAATACAGACTTGAAGTTTAATGTTGGAGTCTGCTGCCTCTTTGCTGTATGACCTGGAGAAAGACAGCTAACTGAGGTTGATTCCAAGGGTTAAGCAGCCCTTGTTTAAATGCATAAACAACTTGTGAGCTGCCTCTTAGTGATAAAACAGAGTGTTACTAATTGACTCCTGGCATGAAGTCAAGGGAACTCTTTTCTTCCCCTTCAAGACACATACCTTTCCAGTCAAAGTTGAGAGATCATCTCCACCAATGACTTTGATGTCCCCTGTTGACTGGTCATTCTAGTTAAAAAAAATAAAAGATATGTAAGTATCCATGTATATCCTTTGGTGTACACACACACACACACACACACACACACACACATCTCAAATTATCAAATGGGAACTAGAAGATTTAAGAAGTTAGCGATCTAGGGGCGCCTGGGTGGCTCAGCGGGTTAAGCCGCTGCCTTCGGCTCAGGTCATGATCTCAGGGTCCTGGGATCGAGCCCCGCATCGGGCTCTCTGCTCAGCAAAGAACCTGCTTCCTCCTCTCTCTCTGCCTGCCTCTCTGCCTGCTTGTGATCTCTCTCTGTCAAATAAATAAACAAAAAATCTTAAAAAAAAAAAAGTTAGCGATCTAATGTCATCGCATTATGGTATTCTAAATGATACAAACTGTAAGATATGTTTAAAGAAATGAACAACTAGGTAACTTTCAACTAGAGATTAGTAAAAACTTGAAAGTACTAATTGGCCATTACTGATCTGATGCTCCTCAGAGCCCTAAAAATAGGGCACACAACATTTTCCAGTGGGCACTATCGTAAGAGCCACCCATCTTGTGTCACGGTCATTTCTGAACCATGAAGTTAGTAGCCTGACAGATGTCTGGTTCTGGCCCTGGACCATTCCCATGAATCAAGCAGGTTGTAGGTTCTGGTCTGTATCGCACTCAAGCCCAAAAATACTGCCCTCAAAAGTCTGGCCCAGGCCCATGTCATCTTCAGCATAGTCTGGAAAACCAGGTCTGATTAGCAGTCTTTCAAGGCCTACCTCTCAGGCTCCCAGGTTTCTGCTATCACAGAATCCAGGAGAAACCCGCACAGGAATTTCAAAGGGAAAATACTCCATATCCACCGGAGTAGGTGGTGGTGACAATCACAATTTGGAGCCAACATTGTGCAGGCACAGTAACAGACAAAGAGACCAAGGAAGAGAACAGAGCCCGGAAACACACTCAGAAATAGATGAGGATTTAGTATATGATAAAGATGGCATTTGAAGGCAGTAAGGAAAAGATGAATTATTCAACGAAGCAGTTATCCATTTTGGGAAAAAAATAAAGTATGATCCCTACCTCACAGCAGACACAGAAATAAATTCCAGATGGATTAAAATCTAAATGTAAAAAATAAAGCCATAAGCAGACTGGAAGAAAATGCAGAAGTAATATTTTCACATTCTTAGAAAGGGTAAAAACCTAGGCATATCATGAACCCAGACTGAAGGAAAAGATCTGTAACAAATATTCCTTTGTATACTGGGTTCCGAGACTAAGACGCCAATAGGAAAATGAAAAATGAACGCAAGTAGGCAATTCACGGAAAAGAAGGCCAGAACATGGAAATGATATCGATCTGAGAAGCAAACACCAAAACCATGTGGTTCACCCATTCACCCCGGCGAAACTTAAGCCTGATGATGTATGTTGACAAAAAAGTGAGGGGAAACAAGCACTCTTGGTGAGAGAATAATTGGTACAACCTCTTTTTTTTAAAGATTTTATTTATTTAACTGAGAGAGAAAGAGAGAGACCATGAGAGAGGGAACACAAGCAGGGGGAGTGGGAGAGGGAGAAGCAGGCCTCCCGCCGAGCAGGGAGCCTGATGCGGGGCTCGATGGGGGGCTGGATCTCAGGACCCCAGGATCATGACCCGAGCCAAAGGCAGACGCCTAACGACTGAGCCACCTAGGCACCCCAAACTGGTACAACCTCTTTTGAAAATGGCATACCAATAAGCTATTAAAATCGTAAGCATGTGTGCCATTCGCCCAGCGATCCCACTTCCAGGAACCAATGCTATAAAAACTCACAAATATGCGAAGGCACATACAAGGAGGTTCACTGTGTCAACTAGTTATAAAAAAGGAAAACGGGGGACAAGCAACAAGTCTATTAACGGAACCTATTTTAAGTCTGGTTCGCCTGCACAAGGCAATATACCACACAGCTATTAAAAAGAATCTGAAAGCTTTACACACGGACATGGGCGACAGGAATTAAAAACACCAATTAGCAGAGTAATGTGTTGCCTAAGAAACCACTCTTGCTCAGGATTTTAAATAGCTTTATACCATCAATTACCTCTGAGTGCTGAAAATGGGGATTACAGGGCTTTTTACTTTTCTGTATTTCCATTCTCGTCATACGCTTCGATATACATGTCCATTTTTTATGGAGTGTCATCTTTGAAAAACACAATCGGGCCCAAACTATTCAGTGTTGCAACCTAAACAGATCTAAGTGTGACTTCTGATATGAAAAAAAATCTAGCATGTTACTCCTCATCTTAAGGAAATTACAGATACCCTTTATTCTAACTAACTTAAAATCCAGGGTTTCAAACACAGGGACGTGATTAATAGCAAAAACAAAAACAATAACAAAAACAAAACCAACAAAAAAAACCCCAAACCCAAATACAAAACCTGGAGCTTTTCCATGATCGCGAGTCATAGTAAATGACATACACTGTGTATCAAAGTATATAGTGACATCTTCTGTAGAAGTTTGGTATTACAGTCCAATTCCCAATGACCTTTTTTTTTTTTTTTAAAGAGAAAGAACTAAAAAGTATGGAATCACAGAAAAAGCCCTGTGATCCAGAGACTATGGTGACAGGGTAAGAAAAAAGAACTTCAAGCATGCAAGCCTGCCGCTCCACTAGCATCCAGATCTCTATACTCCTGTTTGCCTCTAAGGTTTTTAGCTTAAATCTCTTCTGAGGCCTTTTTTTTTAAATGATTTTACTTATTTATTTATTAGAGAGAGAGAGAGAGCACAGCAAGGGGAAAAGCAGAGGGAGAAGCAGGCTCCCCACTGAGCAGGGAGTCTGACCTGACACAGGGCTCCATCCCAGGACCTTGGGATCATGACCTGAGGGAAAGGCAGGCACTTAACTGCTAACCGACTTAGCCACCCAGGTGTCCCCAGGCGTCCATCTTCTGAGGCTTCCTTCCATGCAGACCAGTGGAGGCTAATAAAGAAGATTCGCTGAAGAAGACTGCTACAGCCCACTGTGCTAGAATACAGGTCTAAGTGCCCTTCACCAGAGGACGACCTCCCTCCGTCCCCAGCGCCCCCTCCCTCCTCTCCTGGGTGGGACAAGCTTCCCACTGTCCTGCTTTTTACTGAGTGACTCTTGTGTGCCCCATCTTGAAGGAGACAGTGGGGCTGGCCCAGGAGAGGGGAGAGTTCCTGCCGCCCCCACTGTTCCCCCCTCTTCTCTACAGCCCCATCACCCCATTCTTCGCAGCCAGAGAGCCCCACCTGTCCTTAACTCAGAGTGTCATTGTCAACTATGTAAAATTCCCAAAGAAGCTCTCTGAGCCTACAGCTCTACCCTTGAGCATCTCTGTTTCCATTTGGTCTACCTTTGTTTTTCTTGTTTAAGTGTTAAGACTGGCAGTAATGACTTCCAGGTTTTTAAATTCAAGTATAATTAATATACAATGTTGTATTAGTTTCATATGCACACTTACCTTTCTTTTTAGCTTTTGAATATTTTATTTATTTATCTGAGAGAGAGAGACAGAGAGACAGAGGACAAGCGGGGCTGGGAGAGGCAGAGGGTAGAGGCAGAAGCAGGCCTACTGCTGGCTGGGGAGCCCGATGCAGGGCTCAATTCCAGGACCCCGGCATCAGGACCCGAGCCAAAGTCAGAAGCTCCACTGACTGAGCCACCCAGGTGCCCCCAATTACCTTTCTTGAGTCTGGGAGGAAAGATGAGAATAGGAAGGAACTTTGCTTATTCCTATTTGTCTGTCCCTAGGGATTCTGTGACCCTCCGGGCAACAGGGACCGAAATGTGGTTTTGGAAAAGAGGAGAGAGCACTGTGGGAAAAGACACCAGGCGAGGGCTGCGAAAGACGGGCCTGGGACAAAGCAATCTCCTCCTGCTGAAGAGGATACAGAGGCCCATCCCCACAGCTGAGCTACCACAAGCACTAGGCTAGGACTCGGACTGAGGTAGAAGTCTGGGCTTAGCGCCTCGAAGCTTGCTTGCTGTTCCTCCGGAGCTCCAGGATGGAGGGACCGGCAGAAGGAATGACTTCCCCCGTCCGCCACATCCCAAGCATGCTTTCTCTGCACACCCTCATTGCGACTGTCCTCTGTCCTTTTGCTGTTTTCCTGTAGACCCTGATCAAGTGTCAACAGCAGTGAGAGTATTACGAACACATGCTTTTCCAGGTAGACGGCACCTCAGATGAGAAGCGGCAGATACCCAATTTTCTAAAAACAGATGCAGAAAAAAAGAAGTCTGGAAGGATATACACCCAGGGAGTAATCTATTGACCTGTATTTTATGAGTGTTTTGAAAAGAACATCTTGCTTTAAAAAATTATTTTTATCTATTTATTTTATCTATTTATTATTTTATCTAATTATATTTTATCTTTTTATTATATTTATCTAACTATTATCACCAGTTAAAAAAATGATGCTAATAGTTGAGGGGCACCTGGCTGGCTCAGTGGGGAGAATGTGTGAGTCCTGATCTTGGGATGCTGAGTGCAAGCCCTACGTTAGGCCTAGAGCTTACTTAAAAAATACAAGTAGTGAAGAGAAGGGGCATATGCACCCCCATGTTCATAGCAGCAGTGTCGACAATAGCCAAACTGTGGAAGGAGCCGAGATGCCCTTCAACGGGCTGATGGATAAAGAAGATGTGGTCCATATACACTATGGAATATTACACAGCCATCAGAAAGGATGAATACCCAATTTTTGCATCGACATGGATGGGACTGGAGGAGATTATGCTGAGAGAAGTAAGTCAAGCAGAGAGAGTCAATTACCATATGGTTTCACTCATATGTGGAACATAAGGAATAACATGGAGGACATTAGAAGGAAGGGAAAAATGAATAGGGGGAATCAGAGGAGGAGATGAACCATGAGACTCGGGACTCCAGGAACCAAACTGAGAGTCTCAGAAGGGAGGGGGGTACAGGGATGGGGTAACTGGGTGATGGGTACTAAGGGGGGGGGCACATGTGATGATGAGCACAGGGTGTTAAACACACTTAATGAATCGCTAAACACTACATCAAAAACTAAAGATGTACTATATGCTGGCTAACTGAACATAATAAAAAATAAACATAATTTTTAAAATGATGCTCATGAAGCAGGGCCCTCAGGTCACCTACCCCACACACTGTCCACTACAGTGGCCCATTAAGCACATGTGCAAATTACAGCTGACCCTTGAATGTCACGGGTCTCAACTGCATAGGCCACTTACATATGGATTTTTTTGGATAAATACGAATAGCACAGTCAATATGTTTTCTCTTCCTTATGGTTTCCTTAATGATATTTTCTTTTCTCAAGCTTCCTTTATTGTAAAAATACAGTATATGACGCAAATACAAAATACGTGTTCACTGTTTCTATTATCAGTGAGGCTTCTGGCAAACAGCAGGCTATCAGTAGTTAAGTTGTGGGGGAGTCAAAAGTTACACAAGAATTTTCAACTGTGCAGGGGGTTGGTGCCCCAACCCCTGTACTGTTCATCACCACAGAAAGTTCTATTGGTCAGCACTGCTCTAATCACATCGAAGACACCGTTTAGCACAACATATTAGAAAGAACTGAGTCAGTGACGGTATTTAATACCTAGAGGTTCGCTTCAGAAGTTACTGCATCCAATCTTCATGCTTTTCATTCCAGGACTGGTTTGGGACTAGGATCTGATAAAATAAACATGTTCAACAGAACTACTTGGCATGGCTTTGTATACAGCAGAGGATCAATATGTGCTTCCTGAGTGAATTAATCAATGTCCTTAAATTTCCTAATACAAAATTTCTGGTTCCCAAGACCAAACTTGAACATTACCTTTATGTTCTAAGAAACAGGGTGTTTATATAATACCTCGGCCGACATCAAAGTGAAAACCCACTGGAAATAGCTACAGAGCATACTTCTGACACCAGTTCTGTTAAAAGTTTCCTTATAATAGAGATGGTGCGCATCCCCGCTCCCTCCCATTTAAACTGAACAAATTCTTTCCCCCACGCCTATGGTCTTAATTCAATAAGCAGGAAAGAGACATAAATCATTCCACTTGATATATATATATATAGCGCGCGCGCACACACACACATATGGGAGGGGGAGGGAGATTAGTTTTACAGAAGATAAGCTTTACTAGTAGTCAACATCCAAGTGGCATATTTATATTTAACTTCAACCGTTTCTAGAGGAAAAAGCAGACCTTAAAGCAAGGACTAAATCCACACGAAGGAAAGGTTAGACTGAAAGCTACTGGCCTCTCTTCTTGTAAGAGATACTTTAAGAAACTACTCCAGTATTTTCTGTATTTTTCTTTAACCAAGTTCACTCATATAGCTACCTTCTTACAAATTACTATAAGGTAATTTACATCTTTGATATATTAAACAGTTCAATCAAGCTACTAACCATCCAACCTCCAAGATCAAGACTGAATCATAGCTCTATGCACCCTGTGACTACAACTGAGGAGGAAAAAAAAAATCCCACAACGGGCCAGATGAATTGTTTGCAAAGAGAACTTCTGACTAGGAGGGGCACCTAGGTGGCACAGTTAGTTTACTGTGTGACTCTTGTTTTCGGCTCAGGTCACCATCTCCAGGTCATGAGACCAAGTCCCACCACGCCGGGCTCCATGTTGGGCGTGGAGCCTGCTTGATTCTCTCTCTGGACTCTGCCCCTCTCCACCCTTCCCTCTCAAAAACAAAAACAAACAACCACTCCTGACTAGTAGAAAATGAAGAAATAAAAGAAAGCACCTATTAGAGGGCTCAAGTCAGTTCTAAGTTTTCCGGGAATAAGACTCTGAGTTCTGCAGAGTGAAAGGCGTGGGTTCCAATCAAAGACCTGTATGATCTTTGGCGAGTCACTTCACCCCTCTAAGCCTCCCTGTTCTCAAATATCTGTGGAGATAATAATTCAGAACACAAAAAAGTTTTCTGCAAGTTCTCAAATTCTAAGATCAATTTCATTTTCATGTAAGCCGCTCTGTCTGGACACACAGTAAATCAGGCTCATTTTCCCTTTGCTTAAGGCCCACATGGAAGTATTGCCACAAAACATTTACTTGTCTGGTAATTTTTCCTCCTGAGGCTTCATCTTTTTAAGATGAAATAAAATTGGTAAGAAAAAATTTCCTACAAAACTGAACTCACAAGAAAGAAAATGCATTTGCATATTTATCAATTATTTCATTTTTCTAAATGTCACAGAGCCTTAGAGACAGAACATCTCATTGTTTAAGATACACACTCATATTTCTCATATTTTAATACCACTGAAGTCAATATATCACAACTGACGGCAACTTACAATGTAACTAACAGCGTCGTCTTTCTTAGCAATACAAAAAACAGAGTTAAGTCTTAACATCAGTGATATCTTAAGAGTTTGAATGAAATACGGTATTTGGAATGCCTGGCAACTTCCCATTGAGGCACTGAGCAAATAAACTCCAACCCAGCTACTCTGATCAGGAGTATGTAAACTATGTGGGGGGCCTGGGTGGCTCAGTGGGTTAAGCGCCCGCCTTTGGCTCAGGTCATGATCTCAGGGTCTGGGACCAAGTCCCACATTGGGCTCCCTCCTCAGCAGAGTCTGCTTCTCCGCCTTCCTCTGCCAAGCCTCCCCTGTTCCTTCTCTCTCTCTCTCAAATAAATAAAATCTTAAAAAAAAAAAAAGTACGTAAACTATGACATGTATGTGAAAATTCTTTAAAATATTAGAAATAAAAGTGGTAGTAGAATTTAGGGTGACTTTAATTCCTTCATGTCTTTATTTCCTGTGGTGGTATGCTTTTCTCATTAATAAACATGTATTCTTGGGGCGCCTGGGTGGCTCAGTGGGTTAAAGCCTCTGCCTTCGGCTCAGGTCATGATCCTGACGTCCTGGGATCGAGCCCCACATCGGGCTCTCTGCTCTGCAGAGAGCCTACTTCCTCCTCTCTCTGCCTGCCTCCCTGCCTGCTTGTGGTCTCTCTCTCTGTCAAATAAATAAATAAAATCTATAAAAAAAATAATAATCCTCTAAGATCTAAAACTAATAGGAAAAAACCTAACAGTAGAAAATGGCATTACAGGGTCAAACTGTTTCTACAGCTTCAATTTGTTCTTATAAGAATAAAATATTTTTTAAAGATTTTTTAAAATTTATTTGACAGACAGAAATCACAAGTAGGCAGAGAAGCAGGCAGAGAGATAGGGAAGGAAGAAGGCTCCCCGCTGAGCAGAGAGCCCGATGTGGAGCTCGATTCCAGGACCCTGGGATCATGACCTGAGCTGAAGGCAGAGGCTTAACCCACTGAGCCACTCAGGCGCCCCTAAAATACGTTTAAAAAGAAAATACTAACATTAAACTTCCCTCACTTTTTTTTTTTACAAGTTTTCTTTTCAAAGAAAAAACATTCTATACAAATCCCAGAAGAAAGGAAATCTAAGACATAAAGTAACAAAACTGATTTTCATGTGTGTATGGTGTGGAGGGGGGCACTTATGGAGATCAAAAAAAGAAGTCATACCACAGTCTGAAAGTACATGTTTTGACTCTAAGCCAACAAGACACGAAGGCTGGGTACCTACACCAGCCAGCAGCTACTACTGACTCGAATTAAATCTTAGCGTAAACCAGCTAACTCACTCGCTCACTAACTTCTGGTGAGAGGAAATCCAAACCCTTTATTTAAACAATTCTCTAATTCATTTTAGACCCCAACAAGTTACACGGAGCTTGTGAGTATGAAGCAATGTCATGGTATATGAGCACGGTGGGGCTCAAGGGGAAAGGGAAAATGTCTTCAGTGGTTCTCCAGTCACCCGTAGGACTGACGAAAACGTGGAAAAGGTCAAACACTTGGGTCAAATAGATGATTAACTGGGAGAATGAGGGTGAAAGTTAATGTAGATAAGTGGTCTTATTCTCAGGGAAAACATAAACAGAAGGCCAGTTTCTACAGGGATGCAGGACACAGATTCATGAAACCACAAACAGCAGACATTTATTCTAATCTTTGAAGAAGGCAAGAGAAACCCCACTTTGAAGGAAAACAGTAACTCACGCAACCAGAAGCAAACCACAGCACAACTCACAAAAATCAAACATCCACGTGACCAAAGAAAACTACGGATGATGAAATCCACGTGTACAGATCACCGATTCTGGCTCATCCCAGGGCCAATACTGCTCATTGTGTCAGTATCGTGAAGCATCTGAGCAGGAGGGACACAGGCAGGGGGACCCAAACGCCCTCCTGCCGCCTTTCTAGGAAACAAATGCAGAACAGACCCACCTTGTTCATCAGACTCGGCTCCCCACCAAACCAATCCAGCTCCACAGAAGCTATCTGCCAATGGTAAGTATAATTGCACTGCTGGTATTTACCCCAAAGATACAGAGGTAGGGAAAAGAAGGCCATCTGTACCCCAATGTTCATAGCAGCAATGGCCACAGTCGCCAAACTGTGGAAAGAACCAAGATGCCCTTCAACGGACGAATGGATGAGGAAGATGTGGTCCATATACACTATGGAGTATTATGCCTCCATCAGAAAGGATGAATACCCAACTTTTGTAGCAACATGGACGGGACTGGAGGAGATTATGCTGAGTGAAATAAGTCAAGCAGAGAAAGTCCATTATCATATGGTTTCACTTACTTGTGGAACATAAGGAATAACATGGAGGACATTGGGAGAAGGACAGGAGAAGGGAGTTGGGGGAAATCAGAGGGGGAGACAAACCATGAGAGAAACAAACTGAGGGTTTTGGAGGGGATGGGGGTGGGAGGTTGGGTGAGCCTGGTGGTGGGTATTAAGGAGGGCATGTATTGCATGGAGCACTGGGTGTGGTTCATCAACAATGAATCTTGGAACACTGAAAAAAATAAAAGAAAAAAGAAAAAAAAATATCTCCCAGGTCCCAAGGGCAACTCCTAAAAAGGCTTTTTTTTCCCTATAGATACAAATAATCTCATTTATTGTGATATTTTTGTCTTTAACTTTTTTTGTCTTTATCTTTTATTTATTTATTTTTATTTTAACTTATTTTTAAAAAATCCAAGAAATAAAACCAAACCAAAAACTCTTTAAAATAAGTGGATAGCCTCCAGGGTGACTAGTTTGAAAAAGATAATATTCACCTGGATATAAAGTAGTAGAGAAGATACTAGAAAATCTCACTGTAACCAAGAGAAACGAACATGTAAGTTTAGTTTGTAGAGCTTCAAAAACATACAGTAAAACTTACTGTTGTCATGCTTTTCAAAAAACATGTATACATTTATGTATATGTACATGTGTGTATATAAACATGTATATGTACATATATGTATATAAAATGTATAGGTATATACTACACATATATACACATACACATTTTTAAAATTTTTTATTTAAATTTTAGTTAACACACAATACAATATTGGTTTCGGGAGGAGATATACTTACACAGTAGCTCTTCAGTCTGATGAAATCTACAGTCATGGGAATAGATCCATCACTATTTCTGTTCAGTGCTTTGATATAATCCAGCAGGTCAGCAAAGAATTTGTAACCTCCCTTGAGCACACAGAGGGCTACGATGTGATGCCCTCCCATCTCCTTCATCACATCTCGAGCAAGCCGCTCAGTCCTACGGAAATAAAATCAGGGATTTAAGAGAAATTAACTTTTTAAAAAATTTTCTTTATTTTTTTAATTAACATATAATGTATTATTAGCCCCAGGGGTACAGGTCTGTGAATCGCCAGGTTTACACACTTCACAGCACTCACCGTAACACATACCCTCCCCAATGTCCATAACCCCACCACCCTCTCCCTACCCACGTCCCTCTGGCTACCCTCAGTTTGTTTTGTGAGGTTTAGAGTCCCTTATGGTTTGTCTCCCTCCCGATCCCATCTTGTTTCATATTTCTTTCCTACCCACCAAACGCCCCACATTGCCTCTCAACTTCCTCATATCAGGGAGATCATATGATAATTGTCTTTCTCTGATTAACTTAAGGAAATTAACTTTTAAAAATATATTTAGCTTTATAATAAACATCCTCCTTAGGCATTAAACCTCCACAAAACACATCCTTTGCCCCTCATGAGTTATACTCTTGCTTCAAAAAAGTGAAAAAAAAACTTAAAAATCTTCAAAAAACATATACACTGTAATACCTAACATAAATGTTTAAAATGCAAATTGAAATACCATTTACACCTATCAGACTGACAAATTCTGACTAAATGAAATTTCCCTGATAATAGAAAATATTGTAAGAGATTGTAAAAAAAAAAAAGAGAGCACTCTCATATTACACTGGGAGTAAAAATTACAGTAACTTTTTGGGATAACCTGGCAGTATGAAAATATTCAATAAATACCTTCCCCCAACCCAGAATTTCCCCATGGATCAAGCTGAAGCCAAGTGCCCAAACATGTGTAAGAGGACATTTCCTTCTAGTGTGGTCTGTAAAAGCAAAATAATGGAGACATCTTGCATGTCCATCAATAAAGGACTGCTTAAATCAATTACGATACAGTCAGAAAATGGACTATTATGCAACTTCCAAAATACATGAGATAGCTCTAAATATACTAATATGAAAAAATGTCCAATAAATTTCAGACCCATATGATAGCCCATTCCTATGTGTTAAAATGAAACACAGCTGATGCCTGAACAACACAGGTTTGAACTGCCCAAGTCCCCTTATACAGGGATTTTTCAAAAATAAATACAGTACTATCAGTGTATTTTCTCTTCCTTATTATTTTCTTAAAAACATGTTTTTGGGGCACTGGGTGGCTCAGTGGGTTAAAGCCTCTGCCTTCAGCTCAGGTCATGATCCCGGGGTCCTGGGATCGAGCCACACATTGGGCTCTCTGCTCCGCGGGGAGCCTGCTTCCTCCTCTCTCTCTACCTACTTGAGATCTCTGTCAAATAAATAAATAAAATATCTAATAAAAAATATTCTTTTCTCTAGCTTACTTGACTGTAAGAACACAGTACAGAATATATATATAACATACAAAGTATGTGTTAATTGGCTTTATGTTATCGGTGAGCCTTCTGGTGCACAGGTGGCTACTAGTAGTTAAGTTTTGGGGCGAGTCAAGAGTTTACTGCACATACATTCGCATACAGTGTATGTGCATAACCTGTGTGTGGGGAAGGACTGTGCATGGGGCGCTGAGAGGAGAGAACCCTATTCTTCTCATTCATAGCCTCAATCCTTAGAATATTTTGCAACACACATGTATTGATACTGTGATCTGAAAATCAAAAACAAACTAGCCAGACACACAAGGCAAGCATTTAAATACCAAGTTAGGTATTTCACTGCAATTCAGTTAAGGAGTGATTTGCAAGCTAGATGCACATACAAATCAAACTAGGACCTTCCCTTCATGTGATTTAGCCCCAACCCATCACCCTGCTCAAGGTTGAGTAATCAAAGACTGGAGTTCATTCCTCCAATCTCCCTTCGCTGTTTACTTTGTTCTACTCTGTACAGACTCCCAGTATACCATGACTTATGCTGGGTAATGAGTAAGCTCTCCTCGAACCTTGTTTGTAAAGAGGGCTCTAAAATAGAAAACATCTCTTACTTGACACGCTGGCCTAGTTTATGTTCAAATATCAACTACTTAAAAGAGTTGCTGACACTTGAAATTACTTTAAGAAAAAAACCCCAAAATTGAAGATCTTACTAACCTGTCCATAATTAGTCCATGAGGAATAAACACCTTTTCCAAATCCTCAGCGTAATGATGAGGTATACAGAATAAATCTAGGTCATAACCTGGTTCATCATCACTAATCTGAAAAAGAAACAGGACTATTTCAGTGGCAGCATTACAGGATTGACCTCAGATATTAAAAAACCATAGCTTGTAAGAGAAATTCAGGTATGACAAATCGAGAACTTTCTGTAACTTTGTAGGTATGATTATGAATTAGAGTTATACATAAGAAACGAACTGTATGCTTTAGAGATGAATAGTTAAGACTGGAGACATAAAATGACAGGATATGAACTTTCCTTCAGTTCAGCAACGAGAAAACAAAATACTTTAAAGAGTGAAGACAAATGTGGCAAAATCCTGGTAACATTTTAAACTGGGGTGATAAGCATATGGGGATTCATTATACTGTTCTCTCCACTTTTGAGTATGTTTGAAATTTTAGTTAAAAAAAAAAAAACTTAAATACACTGTAGAAAAAATTTTTTTAACACACTATAGTCTAACAAGCTAAAATGTCACACTGAACAAAAATTGCTGTTCCCCAGCCCAATTCCAAACAGCCTCTCTCACCTCACAGCAGGGGAAAAAAATCACCTAAAAAGCTAAGTGATTTCTTAAGCACCCAAACTCTTAGAAGTCTGAGACTGTTATAATCAATTTATGACATGCCTTCACAGCAGACACTCCAAAGTTGAGGAGAACCATATAGTGGCTTTCTTTGTACGCCGAGTACCCAGCACACAAAATATTTAATAATCCTGATGTTGTGGTACCTGTGGTGGTAAAGTGTCCTGTGATTATAGTTTTATAAATATTATATATACCTATGCATACAGAAAAAATATAACAACATCATAAAAATATCTCAGGGAGAAGAGTTTAATGATTTTACTTCTTTATACTGTATATTCCAAATTTTCTTCACTGAGTATATATTGCTTTTTAAAAAAATTCAGTAGTCTTTCTTAGAAATTATTTGTGGAGGTGCCTGGCGGGCTCAGTCAGTTAATCGTCTGCCTTCGGCTCAGGTCATGTTCCCAGGGTCCTGGGATCAGGCCCCACATGGGGCTCTCTGCTCAGCGGGGAGCCTGCTTCTCCCTCCCCTACTGCCTGCTGCTCCCCCTGCTTGTGCTCCCTCTCTCTCCAGTAAATGAATACAATCTTAAAAAAAAAAAAAAGGTTCCCTCTGTATCCCTCTGCCCTCCCCTGCTCACACTCTCTTTCCTCTCTTTCTCTAGAAAGAAAAAAGAAAAAGAAATTATTTGTGGTATTAGGTGCGCTTTTTACATGCATATAAAAAGCATGGGAAAATTTTTAAAGATTAAAACAAAATCTATAAACAAAAGTTGTAATACAACAAAATAAAGAAGTGAGGAGGGGAAGGGGGAGGGAAGGAGAGGAGGAGGAAAGGAAGACGTGAAAGAAGAAAGGGTGGTTATGGAGGAGTGTATACCCAACAGTGGCCGACTATAAGGGGATACTTGCTGCACTACACACTATTTTTTGTAAGATTTTATTTATTTATTTGAGAGAGAAAGCGAGAGAGCACAAGCAGGGGGAGGGGCAGCGGGAAAGGGAGAAGCAAGACACCCCGCTGAGCAGGGACCTGACACAGGGCTCGATCCCAGGCCCGTGGGATCATGACCTGAGCGAAGGCAGACGCTTCACAGACTGAGCCCCCCACCCCACCGAGGCGCCCCATGCACTGCACACTTTAATACTGACTTGGCCTTTTTTTCTCACTGTCAATTTCACTTTTCTTTTTTTATCATCGCTGATCTGTAATTCCCCCTTGCCATGATGGTTAAAATTCATTCAAAGAAATAAACTAGAATATTAATACTCTCCCTCACATGGTCTTCAGGACTAAATAGCTTCCAAATCACATTCAAGAAGCTGATGACAGGACTGTTTGGGCAGTTTTCAGGAAATATTGGTCAAACCACAATTATATCTCATGCGTCAGCTGGTATGTACTGAGCACCATTCAGTCAGCACTGTTAGGTGCTTACGGACCGGTGACTTGGCTTTCGATACATTTTTAAAGTATGTCTTTGAGATTTATAGTGTTATTCACAGAATTCCTAATTGTGTTCTGACAAATGTGAGGTTCACGCTATCTCTTTTTCAGTCCCGAAAGCTGTTTTGGGTTCTGCAGGTGTGGGCGGAGCTGTAGGTATTGTCTGGTCCGCTGTGGGTCGTCCCTTCCGCCTGCACAGGGGGCCAGAACGCTGGCCGGGACACAGGGAGGCACATGAGCCCACCGCAGGGTAGGGCAAGGGCACTCACTTGGCTGCCAGTCTGAGAACGGCTGGAAGTCATTATTGATTTTTCAACAAACATGTATTACTTTCATACGCAGTAAGAAAAATTCTATTTTGGTGGGGGGAAGAAAAGATTATGCCAGAGAGCCTCTAAGCTAAGTGCTAACCTGTCTGCTAAATGTTCACATCATGCATATCTCAGAACACAGTCACTACAAAAAGAATGGAAATAGGACATTGGTCACCTCCAGGAGTTTTCCAAGAACACTCTCTATAACAAGCAGTATTCCTTTTATAAATTTTATAAACTGAAATTTAGTTCAGGTTTTGGGAAAAGACAGACCTTGCTAGATCATGTAGGATAAGAGGATAAATATTCAAGTCTGGCTCATCAGAATATATCTGCTATTACCTGACAAGAATGAAAATATACCAACCATTTCACTAAAAAGATCCAGAGCACCAAAAAAAAAAAAAAAAAAAAGAGGCTTCCCTGAGGCTTACTCACCACCTCCTCCCAGTTGCTCACTGCTTCTGCACAAGCATAACCCGGGACCCACCCAGGACTCTTCGAAATTATGTAACACTCGGAAGGACTACAGCTTCTGCAAAAGTGGCTCAGGCCCTGGCTACAGGTTTTGCACGCAGCCCAAGAACTTCAAGAGTCTGGTTTGTCTCAAACAAAGCCAAGGTGACTTTTGCCCAGAGTTCATCCCAGACGTGCGGTGGGCTATACACAGAACACCTGGAATGTATGCCAAAATATGAATTCTATCTCTGTCAAAACACCAAATTAATCTCTAATTCAAGAGTTTTTATTTTCAATCAATACTATTAGATTCATATATCACATTTAATGTCAAAGAGCTGACTTGCGGGGTACGTGGGTGACTCAGAAGTGTCCAACCCTTAAAAAAAAATGTTTATTTTTTAAGATTTTATTTGACAGAGAGAGAGAGAGAGAGAACACACACAAGCAGGGGGAGCAGCAGTCAGAGGCAGAAGCAGACTCCCTGCTGAGCAGGGAGCCTGACAAGGGAATGATCCCAGGACCCTGAGATCGTGACCTGAGCCAAAGGCAGAATCACATCGGTAGGGGAAAGGATAAAAACCCATATGATAGATTCAACAGACGCAGAAAAAGCATCTGACAAAATATCACATCTATTCACGATAAAATTCCTCAACAAAACAGGTTTAGGGGGAACATACATCAACATAACAAAGGCCACAGATGAAAAACCCACAGCCAACACCACACTCAATGGTGAAAAACTGAGAACTTTTCCCCTGAGATCATAAACAAGACAAAATGTCCTCTCTCACCACTGGAAGTCTGAGCCTCAGCAACCAGACAAGAAAAAGGAATAAAAGGATCCAAACTGGTAAGGAAGTAGTAAAACCTTCACTATTTGCAAATGACATGATACTATATATAGAAAACCCTAAAGACTCCACCAAAAAACAACTAAAACTGACCTTACCTTTAGTAAGGTTGTAGGATACAAAATCGATGTGCAGAAACCCATTACATTTTTATACACAAATAATGAAGCAACAGAAAGAGAAATTAAGAAAGCAATCCCATTTACAAGTGCACCAAAAGTAATAAAATACCTAGGAATAACCTTAACCAAGGAAGTGAAAAGTTCTGCACTCTGAAAACCACAAAACACTGATGAAAGAAATTGAAGACAATACAAACAAATGGAAAGATGGTCCATGCTCATGGATTGGAAGAACACTTACTGTTAAAATGTCCGTAACTACCCAAAGCAACCTACATACTTAATGCAATCCCTATTGAAATACCAACAGCATTTTTCACAGAACTAGAACAAATTATCCTAAAATTGACATGGAACCACTAAAGACCCTGAAGAGCCAAAACAATCTTGAAAAAACAAACAAACAAACAGGGACACCTGGGTGGCTCAGTCAGTTAAGGTTTTGCCTCTTGATTTCGGCTCAGGTCACGATTTCGGGGTTGTGAGATCGAGCCCCACATGGCGCTCAGTGCTGGGTGTGGAGCCTACTTAAGAGCTCTCTGTCCCTCTGCCCCTCCCCCATTCTCTCTCTCTCTCAAAAAAGAGGAGAAAAGGGAAGCTGGAGGTATCACAATTCCAGATTTCAAATTATACTATGAAGCTGTAGTAATCGAAACAGTATGGTACTGGCACAAAAACAGAACAGAACAGGATGGAAAACCCAGAAACAAACCCACAGTTATATGGTCAACCTTCAGCACAGCAGGAAAGAAAATACCCAGTGGGAAAAAGATAGTCTCTTCAATAAATGGCAATGGGAAAACTAGACAGCAACATGCAAAGGAATTAAACTGGACCACCTGACTATACCATTCACAAAAATAAAATCAAAATGGATTAAAGACCTAAATGTGAGACCTGAAACCATAAAAATCCTAGACGAGAACACGGACATTAACGTAGGCCATAGCAACATTTTTCTAGAGATGTGTCCTGAGGCAAAGGAAGGAAAAGCAAAAATAAACTATTGGGACTGCATCAAAATAAAAAGCTCCCACTCAGCAAAGGAAACAATCAACAAAACTAAAAGACAACCAAGAGAATGGGAGAAGATATTTGCAAATGACATATCCAATAAAGGATAGTATCCAAAATATATAAAGAATGTATCCAACTCAACACCCAAAATACAAAGGATCCAATTAAAAAATGGGCCAAAGACATGAACAGACATTTCTCCAAAGAAGATATCCAGATGGCCAACAGATGCACGAAAAGATGTTCAACATCACTCATCATCAGGGAAATGCAAGTCAAAATTATAATGAGATACCACCTCACGCCCATCAGGATGGCGAAACTCAAAACAACAAAAGAAACAACAGGGGATGGCAAGGTTGTAGAGGAAGGAGAACCCTCTTGCACTGTGGGTGGGAACGCAAGCTTTTGCGGTCACTGTGGAAGACAGTATGGCGGGTCCTCAGAAAGGTTAAAAACAGAGCTACCCTGCGATGCAGCAACCACACTACTGGGTATTTACCCAAAGAATACAAAAACACTAATTCAAAGGAATATATGCACCCCCACATTTATGGAAGCATGATTTACAACAGCCAAATTAGGAAACAGCCCAACTGTCCAGACTAATGAACAGATAAAGAAGGTATATTGTACATATACATGGTGGAATATTATTCAGCCATAAAAAAGAATGAAATCTTGCCATGTGCAACAACATGGATGGAGTCATATAGTATATGCTAAGTGAAATAAGTCAGAGAAAGGCAAATATCATTATGATTTCACTCATATGTGGAATTTAGAAAAGAAAGAAAAGAGCGAGAGACAAACCAAGAAACAGACTATTTACTATAGAGAACAAACTGATGGTTACCAGAGGGGAGGTGAGTGGGGGGAGCATAGGGGAAATAGGTGATAAAGATTAAGAGTACACCTAAGTGATGAGCACTGAGTTACATATAGAATTATTGTTAAATCACTATATTGTACACCTGAAACTAACATAACACTGTATGTTAACTATACTGAATTAAAATTTTACAGATTTTTATTTATGAGAGAGAGAGAGAGAGAGCGCGTGCCAGTGAGAGAGCATGAGTGGGAGGAGGGGCAGAGAGAGAAGTAGGCTCCCCACTGATCAGAGAGCCCAATGTGGGGCTGGATCCGGGGACTCCAGGAACATGACCTGAGCCAAAGGCAGATACTTAACCGACTGAGCCACCCAGGTGCACTATACTGGAATTAAAATTAAAAAAACAATAAAAATTTTAAAAACGGTTGATTTGTTCTTTCAAGCATAAAAAGCCATGTTAATATAACTCTTCCCAGAAAAGGCAAAAAGAAATTCTTAAAACTTGCATTGCTCGAAGGTGTCCCAATTAATACAGGGCATTTGTGATCAATTAAATAAGATCAAGATATCCACTGATCTATTTGACAAAATTGGTAACTGGGGATCTTATCTAAGGGATGTGATCATAATTTTGGGCCTAATACTTTTTCTTTGGTTGTCAAATGAACCTTTACTGAAATTTTCCTCTACAGTTTTTTTTTTAAATTAACATGTAATGTATTATTAGTTTCAGGGGTACAGGTTATCAGTCTTACACAATTCACAGTGCTCCCCATAGCACATATCCTCCCCAGTGTCTGTCACCCAGCTCCCCCTCATCTTCCCACTCCCCTCCCCTCCAGCAACTCTCAATTTGTTTCCTGAGATTAAGAGTCTCTTATAGTTTGTCTGCCTCTCTGGTTTCATTATGTTTCACTTTTTCCTCTCTTCCCTTATGATCCTCTGCCTTGTTTCTTCACTTGATCTTAGCCAAAAGGCCGAGAAGCGATCTCTGCCTTGTTTCTTAAATTCCACACATCAGCGAGGTCATATAACTATCTTTCTCTGATTGACTTATTTTGCTTAGCATAATACCCTCTGGGTTCCATCCACTCTTTGCAAAAGGCAAGCTTTCATTTTTGATGGCTGCATAATATTCCACCATATATACATACACACACACCCACACCCCACATCTTTATCTGTTCATTTGTCGACGGACATCTGGGCTCTTTCCATAGTTAGCTACTATAAACATTGGGGGAACGTGCCCCTTCAGATCACTACATTTATGTCTTTGGGGTAAATACCCAGTAGTACAATTGCAGGGTCATAGGGCGCTCTATTTTCAACTTTTTGAGGAACTACTTTTCCATCTGCTGATGCATGGACCATTTGCTGTCCATCATGATCCCCTGGGACCATACCACAAGCCCCCATACCAACCCCTGGATAGATTCTAACTGCCGCACAGCCCGCTGCCACATTCCAGCAGGAAGCACCCAGAGCAGTTGTCATCCGTCCCAATTCCCTAATGGCAGTTAAGGTTACTATCCCAGGGGGAATGAGAGAAGGACAGGCGGGGCTAGGTAGGGAGAGATGGTAGGTGGCTAAGTGATCAGGCGCACAGAAATCCCCCAAAAATGTTGAGGTGTGAGAAAACCAGAGATAAGGGGACAAACAGGGCCACCATGCCCTAGGTGTGCCACCATGCCCTAGGGTGCCAGGTGAGTGGGGTGGGTGGGTCTTTGTGGTAATCACCTGTGACCAACAAAGAATAACTAGCCCCTCATAGAAGGTGTTATCCACAGAGATGTTAAAAGGATTTAAGTTCCCTGGTTAGCTTTCCATAAAAGACCAACCCTTAAGGCAACCCTGTGGACCCGCTCACTCTTTAAGAGCTTTTTCTGTTATCCTCACTTAATAAACTTCCATCGCTTTACTCACAAAACAAAACAAACCAAACAAAAAAACCAAAAAACTTACATTGTTTAAGGTACTCAAGGCATGAATTCACAACTTTGTTCTAATTGACTACAAATAAATGGGGGTATATTTATGGGGTTCATGATTTAAGAAATACGTGATGGGCCATAGTAGTTGTCAGAACTGAGCTACGGGTATATGGGGGTTATGCTATTATGTCTACTTGTAGATATTTCAAATATGAAGTTAAATGCAGACCAATATGTAAATGATGACAAGGCACCAACGTCGCTTTTCCCAGTTTTACATTTTTTAAATAAAGATTTTATTTATTTATCTGACAGAGACCACAAGGAGGCAGAGAGGCAGAGAGAGAGGGGGAAGCAGGTTCCCCGCTGAGCAGAGAGCCTGATGTGGGGCTCGATCCCAGAACCCTGAGATCATGACCTGAGCAGAAGGCAGAGGCTTAACCCACTGAGCCACCCAGGCGCCCCTCCCAGTTTTACATTTAATGAAAGTCCAAGTCTTTTAAATCCATATAAAATGACCAAATATTAGAATACTAATTTTAAAATGGTGATGACCTTATCCAGAACCTGAATTCTTATTACTAATACTCAAATCTTTATTGAGAACCTACTATGCTGTACATATTGTAGAGCATTAGATAAATCTTCGGTTTCCTTCAGAGAGTTGACATGTACGTGAATAACCACGAGACAGTGGTAAGGTGCTATGGAAAAGAAACAGGGGATGTGTGGCAGGGGTTTAGGAGACCACCCAACCTCTCAGAGGCCTCATTTGCACCCGGATCACTGAGAAGAAATAAACTAAGACACAATTCAATGAACCGGAACTTGTTTTTAATCACCCCAAACACCCAAGCTTCACATTCAACTCGTCCAACAACCTCAATCTCCACAAGACCTAGACGGAAATGTACTCGGTGGCCTTTAATCTCATTAGCCCTTATCAGTCCCATCTGATATTGCTTAATATCTATTAACCTCATCTGATACGGATTACTTAACAATCCAGTGGCTGCTTTGATAGGAAGGGATTGCAATATATAAACTTCCATCAAAATGCATTTAGCATCCACTTTGAGAAAGGTACTGTGCAATAGATTTTGTAGGGGGAGCAGAAGAGGATTTTAAATTTAGAGCCCTAAATTTAAATTTAGTTATAACTTTTATATTATAAATTATAATTTATAATAATTTATCATTATAATTTGTAATTATATCATAATTATAATTTATCATTATAAATTTAGAGTTTATAATCTAGGTGAAAAGACATACGTACACACACCCAACTATACGGCACAATAAAGCTTGTCATTTCTATCTGAATCTGACAAGCCAATAGCCATTGATTAGCAAAAGCACTTACACATGCGCTAAAGGCAAACCGGGAACCCAGCACAATGACTCCCCCTAAAGCACGAACGGGCTTAGTCATTATGTTCCATTGCCTCGGTTGTAAACTGGGTAGAGACTGGCACGTCTCTGATACTTAATTAGCACAGCCTTCTAAACCAACCAGGCAATAGTTGATTATGAATGTGTAACATTTCTGTATGAATGGAAATCCCATCTGTTTCATGTTTGGTAACTTGGTGTTGCATGTCCAAGCACCAGGTTACCGCCGACACCTTCTACAACAGCTGTATTAGTCCGCTGGAGCTGCTGTAACAAAATACCACCACCTGGGTGGCTTAAGCAGCAGGAATTTATTTCCTACAGTTCTGGAGGCTTCCTTCTGGAAGTCCAAGATCAAGATGCTGGCAAAGCACGTTTCATTCTGAGGCCTCTCCTCTCGGCTTTAAAGCAGCTGCTTTCTCCTAACTATGTGCACAGTGGAGGGTGGGGGAGGGAGCTCTTTGGTGTCTTTTCTTAAAAGAACAGGGTCCCAACCTCATGACCTCCTCTACTCCTAATGACCATCCAAACGCCCCATCACCAAATACCACACACTGGCAGTTAGGGCTTCAACAGAGGAATTTGGGCAGGAGTGGCGCTTCTTCAGTCCGTCACAAGAACCTAACATAAATGGCTAAAGAAGATCACGAAGAAGGTTCTAGATGGCTCTGGGGAGAGCCCAACCCCAAAATATTTGGGGAGCGCTTTGGAAGGGCAAGAAGTGGTAAACAATGTTAGTGTATGTGCTGCCAGAAGCGGGCACAGGGAAGCGGTAAACAAATGAAAATGGTTTCTCTCCAGACCCACTGTTCCCACTATGGCCATATCTGGCTGAACTGGAAATCAAAGAATAGGTTATTAATAGCTCTGAGTTACTTACTATTTAATCAGTTCAGAAATCTGTGCATCTCCTCTGAGCTTCAGAACACAACTCTCAAATTCTAGCCTATCTGTAAATATACTTGCTAATGGTAAACGCTACACAGGTACTTTCATTAATACGTAAGATTACCGGAAAATTTAACATTAGCAACTGCCATTTGTCTAGAAAGTCAATACTTTTGCTATCACAGACTGCCAAAATAATTTTCCTTCCCCATAAAACTGGCATCACAAATTCTTAGTAATTATGTGTGCACATCTGTAGTAACGGTTTCCACAGTGAAAATTTTTTGTGGTTTACACATAAGATTTCTAATTACAAAAATATTATTATCTAAAATTACAGCAGGCAAGGAAATTACCTCAACCTGAGGTAATAGGAGCAACATCAATTTATCATCTGTGAC
Organism: Lutra lutra; assembly: GCF_902655055.1. Lineage (NCBI taxonomy): Eukaryota > Metazoa > Chordata > Mammalia > Carnivora > Mustelidae > Lutra > Lutra lutra. Next base: position 17,098,510 of record NC_062296.1, read on the forward strand.
CAGGACTGCTTAAGCCTCTTTGTGGTCAAAAGATAGCAATGCTCATGGGTCCAGACAAGACCGAACAGAAGTGAGTCTCAAAATGAGCTTAAAATATGAGTTAAAAGATGTACAGTAATAGACAAAATATATTTTACTTATTCCTAGTAACCAACAACAATTCCAAGCTTCTAGAATGGGCAGGAATCCCTAGGTAGCATATTTCTACCTTTTACAGTCAGATACTTTAAAATTCTTTTTTTTGGGGTGGGGGCGCACCTGGGTGGCTCAGTGGGTTAAAGCCTCTGCCTTGGGCTCAGGTCATGATCTCAGGGTCCTGGGATCGAGCCCAGCATCGGGCTCTCTGTTCAGCAGGGAGCCTGCTTCCCCGTCTCTCTCTGCCTGCTGCTCTGCCTACTCGTGATCTCTCTCTGTCAAATAAATAAAAATAAAAATCTTTTTAAAAAGAATTAAAATCAGCATTCTTTTTAAGATTTTTAAAATTTATTTCAGGAGAGGGCAAAGAGGGAGAATCCCCAGACTCCCCACTGAGTGGAGAGCCCAATGTAGGGCTCAATTCCAGGACCCTGAGATCACGACCTGAGTGGAAATCAAGAGCCGGATGCTCATCGGACTGAGCTACCCAAATGCCCCTAAAATCAGCTTTCTTACTATTCAACCCAGGGGTAAATTATTAGCTGCTTCTAGCTAAGTTGGTCCATAACTGCTCTATGTTCAAGTACATGAATTTATCCTACACTATGATCTTTCCTTTTATTAGTGTGCACCGTGGAGTAATAGCCATGTTCATTCTGGACAAAAAAATATATATACCTGTCAATTACCAGACGCCACTGTGGAGAGTAGAGAGTAGTTACATAGCAATCAGAAGTGTGTATGAATTCTTATTAGTAACAAGTTATTCTAAATGTTAGTAATTTGGCGCAAAGGAACAATGCGGTCTCACTGTGGATATTAAACAAAGGTGGTTAACACTCTTAGGGCAAGTGAATCTTACTGAATCCACACAGGATAAAATTATACAAGAAAGAAAGCTACACTAGTGCATCTTCAGCCTCTCCCCACAAGACATGGCCCAGGGACTACCTGATGAATTATAAGAAAACGAAAGGAAAACTCGAAGACCCCTCTTTTCTGCTGATCTGGTTGGTCCTTCTGTCTTTTTTTTAGCAAAGAAACCAGCACATAGTAACCACTGTGTGTTTGTTACTACTAACATCCAGACCATTTCTGGGAAGGAAATAAAAAAAAGGAACGGGAATTGGCAAACATTGCAACACAATGAAGATCTTAATGTTCAAACAAAACTAACAGCCAGTTATAGCAATAATAACTCACTATGTGCTGGGGCGGGATAATCACAGCTAAAAGTGTCTAACTTCCTCAGCAACTGAATAAAAACAACAGCCCCCACCATTTTTTGAGGACCTACTATTAGTGTCCCATTTTAAGTGCCTGGCCTCTGGAGAAGAGACCAAGGTTTGAGTTTGAGTTCCTCTTAGTAACTGTGTCATGTGGCTATGGTTAAATTACTTAACCTCTCAGAGGCTTCAAAGATTCCTCATCTGTAAAATGGTAATCATCGTGCTAACTGATACTGGGGTCCTGGGATGGAGGTCCACATCAGGCTCCGTGCCCAGCAGGGAGTCCTGCTTGAGGATTCTCTCTCTTTCTCTCTCTCTCTCGGTCCCCACTCTCTCTCAAAAAAATAAATCTTTTAAAAAATAATCATGCTGTTACAGGGTTGTTTTGAGGACTAAGTAGGACTGTATAGGTAAACACAATGATAGCTATTATATTATATTACTATTCCCAGTCAAGGACCATAGAAAGGTTGTTTCGTCAGTTAAGACTGTAGACAGTTTTACAATCTTTTCAACAGCACCTCAGTAATTCATTAAGAACACTTAAGCCCAGAAAAGTGAAGTCAGTTATCCAAAGCCACACAGCTTGGAAACAACCCAAAAAAGCAGGATTCCAGGCCAGACTCCATTAAGAACATTGGTCTTTACCTTAATTAAGCCACAGTGCCGAATATCAACAGAATCCTTCCCTTTTTAGGGCTCAAGTGGCTAATTATTTTTTAATTCAGCAAACCATTACTGGTAATTCCTTATATGCCAAGCACTGTCCTATGTGCTGGGGTTATGGTGGTGATCCCTGACCTTTTATAAAGTTTATGGTTTAGTGGGAAAGACAATCAACAGGTAATCGGGTGACTGAGTATAACAACGATGATGATGATGATGACGAAAATGCAGACTAAGGCGTGTAACTGTCTGGGAGAGGCGTTGGCCATTTTAGCAAGAAGGATCCGAAAGGTGGGGGGGAATGCAGCTTAGCTTGTTCGAGAAACAAAAAGAACCAATGAGGTTGGAGACAGGATACGAGAGGCTGATGATGGTAGGAATGTCCTTGAAGGTAAGGAGCGGACTTGCATATTTTGACCCTGCAGGATGGAAGAGCATAGGATCCAGGTTGAGGCACATCCCAATTCTAGGCCTGGTTACCTCTGGGCCGTGGGAAAATTACCTAATATCGTCTATTTTCCTCGTGTGTAAAAAGGCAGGCATGGTTACCGCTACCAAGGCTGCCGCGAGGATTCAATCAGGCAATGCGCATTCGCACAGTCATTATGGTATTTGCGGAACTAGGTACAAATGCCAGTCCGCGCGCGCCCTCCCATGTGGTCGTTCCCGTGCCTGGGCCCTCTACACCAGCACCCTGAGGACCTGGGCAGCACACCCCCAGTTTAGAGAAGGGCCTCCCGGGAGAAAGCCCCCCCCAACTCCCCACCAGTAAACGGCCCAAACCCGCGGCGCGCCAGATCATTCCCGAACTGGCCCGCGCGGCCCCTCCCCGCAGCACGCTCCCCAGCGGCACGAGTGAACCAAAACGCCATTTCCACCCTCTCCTCTCACACGCGGCCCTCCTTGCCAGGGCCGTCCAGAGGCACCCACCCCGCACCTCGCCCTCCGTCCCACACGCCGCCCCGCGTGACGTAAAGCCCCAGCCGGGACGCGGCGGCCGCCCCCCGCCCCTCCGGGCTTCCCCCGGCCACCCGGGCTGCCGCACTGCGGGCCGCGCGCCTCTGGGGCCGCCCGCCGCCGCCGCCGCCGCCGCCACGGCCACGGCCACGGCTCGGCGGGGTAGGCTGCTCACCACGACGCTGGGGCTGCGGGTCGCCATTACGGAGCCGGCGGGCGTGCGAGTCGACGGCAGCCTGAAGAGGAGGAAGCCGGCGGCGCAGCAGAGGAGGCGGAGGTTCCGCTGAAGGTGGCGACACGCGGGAGAACCGAGCGAAGCGCTCGTCGCAGCGCTCTAGGCCGCCGCTGGAGCAGAGGCAAAGCACGCCCCGCCCCGCCCCGCCTCGACTCCGCCCCCCAGACCGCCCCAGAGCCTCGGCGGGCGCCCGCCGTATCCACGCTCCCGAAGGGGGGACTTTCCTCCGGAAAAAGCGGAGACTCCTCGGGTGCAGCCTCTGTCACGCTTTCCCCGCGTCCCCCAGCCGGAGGGCTCCCGAATTCCCAAACCTGCCGCCGCCTCGCTTCTTCCTTGGCCCTAAACTGGGCTCCGGCTCTTCCGCTTGCAGTCACCGCGTGCTTCTCTCGCCCGGCGTCCCCTTCCCAAGACCTTGGACCACATTGCGGATTCCGTTTTCCAGACTGGTGGCCCAGTTCTACCAAAAAACTTTAACTGTGGGCGCCTGGGTGGCTCAGTGGGTTAAGCCTCTGCCTTCAGCTCAGGTCACGATCTCAGGGTCCTGGGGTGGAGCCCCGCATCGGGCTCTCTGCTCAGCAGGGAGGCATGCTTCCCCCTCTCTCTCTGCCTGCCTCTCTGCCTACTTGTGATCTCTCTCTCTCTGTTAAATAAAGAAATAAAAAACCTTTTGAAAAAAACCTTTAACTGGGTGTGCGAGTTCAGACCTAGAGCTGTAGAGTCAGCAGGTCAGGGTCCAGATCCGCTGGAGAACACCCAACTGCTGTGTGGCCTTGTGTGAATCAGACTCGATGAGCCTCTTTTCATCTCTGTTAAGTGAGGATATTAACAGGATCGTTGTGAGGATTAGACATGGTATCTGTGTGTGCATATGTATATAGATCGCACAGTACCTGAGACATTGCATAATCAGCAAATGGGAAATGTGGCTGTTACCGATCTTTATTTTTGCCTCCAAAAATCCCTGTATGGAACTGGGCGGGGGATCTTCCCCTAGTCTCACATAGGTCAGGTAAGCAAATAATCGGTTGTGCCATTCCTGACGTTCCTACTGCTCCTACCCCCACCACAGTGCCCAGCACATAGTAGGTGTCTTCTATTAGGGCCACTGAGGGATATGTGATGGTAAGAGATTTGTGACACTGGGTAAGTCACTGAACTCCTCTGAGCCTTCATCAAAAAAAATAAGAATTCCTGCTGTGAAGGGTTGTTATGAGAATTGTAAAAACCATTTTTGTAGAACATCAGCATACTACTTGCCTCCTAGTAGGTGCTCAAGAAATAGTAGCAGTTATAATTGTAGACATAGGAGTATGTGAGCACCACAGCGTCCAAGTTTCTCTGCCCCCCCCCCCCCCACCTATCATGGAACGATTAACAGACTGTAATGGAAAAGGTACATGTAGGCTTTGGACTGAGAAAGATCTGAGTAGAAATCCTGAGTTCACCACTAACTAGTGTTAGACCTTGAGCAGGATCCTTGACCTCCGTGTGCCTCAGTTTCCTTATATGTCAAATGAAGATAATATCTCCATCACAGAGCATGGCGAAGTTTAAACAAAACAATGCCAGAGCGCCTAGTATAGTCCTTGCTTCAAAAAATGTTAATACCAATGCTGTGTGTTCCATATTTTTGCCTTAAGCAAGTCTTCCCTCTATTTATCCTTCTAGCATCTGAAACCTCTTCTCCATTCTCCTACTGATGGACATTTTGGCAGTTTGCAGGTTTCGTTTACTGCAAATAGTGCTGCTATGAACATTTTATACATATTTTGTACATAAACACATGAATGCATTTCTCTTGGATATAGACTTTGAGATTCATTACCAGCACATTTTTATTACTTATCCTTTTAACAAACACTGTGTTCCACCAGGAATTAATTCATAGCACTTCCGGTTTATACATTGGACCCCCTGCACAGGTGGACTGAGTGCCTTTCTTTCTCCCTTCCTTTCTCCCTCCCTCACTTCCTTCTTCCTTCCTTCCTTCCTCTCTCCCCCTCTCTCTCCCTTTTCTTTTCTTTTCTTTTCCTTTCTTTCTTTTTCTCTCTTTCTCTCTCTTTCTTTCTTTCGTCTGATAAGCCCATCCCCAGCAATCGAGACCTGAGCCAAGATCAAGGAGTCAGGCCAACTGAGCCAGCCAGGTGCCGCTCCCTGCCCACCCCCGCCGCCATTTGTTTCTAAATAAGATATCCAACACTTCCAGAGCTCTTCTGGCTTGTTTGTGGCTTGCAATATCTTTCTCCCAGCCCTGTGGTAGCACATATACTCTTGTATTCTCACGGAGGTTTGAAATAAATAGTGATAGCCTGGTGATTGTCAGGACAGACAGTACTATTATTTCAGTCCTGTCATTCTATGACAACTTGGAGCTTTTGTTTGTGTTTAAAATTTAAAACAGCAGATAGTTCAAGTTGCGAGATGCAATACTTTTGTTTGGGAAGTGGAAATCTGGCTCACATATGAAATATTTTCCTGAATTTGGACAATATATTTAAAATCAAAGTGTGTTATTTTAAAATTATAACAGTTGGGGCATCTGGCTGGCTCAATCAGTGAAACATGTGACTCTTGGGTCTCAGAGACATGAGTTCAAGCCCCACATTGGGTGTGAAGCCTACTTAAAAAATATTGGAAAATTATAATTACAATTGTCTTAAACCCAAAAAAGAAATCAAGAAAATAATTATTACTCATTATCACAGAAAATAAAATTTTCATGTAGAGAGATAATTGTTATTTTTTTTTTTTTGAGAGAGAGAAAGCATGTAGGCTCACCCCAGCAGGGTTGGGGGGCAGAGGGGTAGGGAGAGAGAATCTCAAGCAGGTTCTGCACCCAGCACAGAGCCTAACTCAGGGCTTCACTCTCAACCCTGAAATCATGACCTGAGCCAGAACCAAGATTCAGATGCTTAACTGATTGAGCCACCCAGGTGCCCCAATTTTGTCATTTTTTTTTTAATAAAAATTATCGGGCACTTGGGTGGTTCAGCGGGTAAGGCTCTGCCTTCGGCTCAGGTCATGATCTCAGGGTCCTGGGATCTAGCCCCGCATCAGGCTCTCTGCTCAGCGGGGAGCCTGCTTCCTCCTCTCTCTCTCTGCCTCTCTGCCTACTTGTGATCTCTGTCTGTCAAATAAATAAATAAAATCTTTTTTAAAAAGTAAATAAAAATAATAATAATTATTTAATTTGGGGCACCTGGGTGGCTGAGTCAGTTAAGCATCTGCCTTCAGCTCAGGTCATGATCTCAGAGTCCTGGGATCTATCCGCATTGGGCTCCCTGCTGGGTTCGAGGGGAGCCTGCTTCTCCCTTTCCCTTTGCTGTTTCCCCTGTTTGTACTCACTCTCTTTCTGTCAAATGAATAAATAAAAACTTTGATTAAAAAAATTATCTACTTTGGGTGTCAAATATGCTAGGTATGCCAGTTTTACTAGAATATTTGCATGCAGGAAGAGATAAGGAAAGCTTGGGTGTAACCCAACATTCCCCTTCTTTACTCCAGCCTTTCAAAAACAATTTTGTAGTCTACTTGTTTGGACAGAATGAGGAATTATTTACGTTCCACAACCAATTTCGAGTATATTTCGGCTCCACATGTTTCTTCGCTTAGTAAGTAAGCTGTATTTCTATATATATAAAAAAAAAATCACCACAAAAGTACGTATCCTAAATGTTGGATTTTTAAATTGAATTTAGAGGAGCTTTCCCAATAATCTTGGATTATTTCTACCTTCATCAGAATAAATTTCCATAAACTTTGCTTTGACTCTGGGAACTGGATGAACACTGAACTAGTAGTATTGGAATTAACTAATGGGATGGTTCATTTATGTGTCCCTTTGGCTGGGCCACAGCGCCCAAGTAATTTGGACAAACATTCTGGATGTTTCTGCGAAGGTGTTTTTTGGATGGGATTAACATTTAAATCAGTGGACTTCAACTAAAGCAGATTACCTTTCCCCAATGTGGGTGGGCCTCATCCAATCATTTGAAGGCCTGGAAAGAGCAAAGGCTGACCTCCCCTGAGCGAGAAGGAATTTGGGCCCCCAACTGCCTTTGGACTGGAACCGCAGCTCGTCCCTGAGTATCCAGCCTGCCGGTCTCTCCCATCAGATTTTGGACTCGTCAAGCCTCCGCAATCGTGAGCCAATTCCTTAAAATAAACCTCTCTTGCTCTCTTTCGTGCTCCCCCTTCTCTCTTCACCCCATCTTCGCCCCCCCATACACACATCCATTAGTTCCCTTTCTCTGGGGGAACCCTAATACAACTGGTTTCCTATTGGAAGCCTCTAATGATCTAGATGGCTACTTCTTTAAAGCTATCACTTCACTTTTCCTCGTGAACGGGACACACACAGTCATGATCAATTTTCCTAGGCAGCAAATACGGTATTTACTTTTTCACAAATTTCACACGGTTAGTGTTTGAACTCCCATGTCGAAAGGGGGATTGCAAATTCTTAAAAAGGCATGGGTCGAGATTTGCGCCATATAATGAATGACATAACCATGGTACTGAGAGCATTGAGGTTCCTTACTGTGTTCTACGGCAGGACACCTCAGCCTCCTTTTCCTAAAGATATTTTATGTCCATGGAAAGAGGTAATTTACTACACCCACTGGGCTACCCACTCGTGGCCGGGCAGCTTCCTGCGATCTCGGGGGCTCTGGCATGGGTGCAGCTGGATGGCACGTCCTGCCGGGACGCCTGTGCGTCCAGCAAGGGGCACAATCTTGAATCTTCCCTCTCATCCCTGCCCGGGATGAGAATGAGTCGGTTGTCTCCAATGGCTAATGCCTGAGTGCGCTGGCTCTGTTATCTGTAAACACCTAGCTCGCTGTCCTTGAGAGGGTTGCGTCGTCTTTGGAAAAGATTAGAAGTAGGGAGAAGGGTTATCATTGGTTTAACTCTGTGGTAAAGGGAGAATGTGCTTGTCTCGTACGCACCACGCAAGCTAGCAGACAAGACCAAGGCAGAAGCTGGAATTAAAAAGTGGTGGCCCCCCAGACGCATCCTGGCTTAGGGCGATTCAGTGATTTCTACTTACACCTGCTGGGGAAATGAAAACGCTGGGACAAATGCTGACATGGACAAGTTGCTGGGATAACTGTCCCTCCCAGGCAAACTGGAAATTATAGAGTCCCCCCTGCAGTGGCAGAGGGCCTGGGTGGGGACGCCTTTCAATACTGTGGATGGCCGTTCTTGGCTGCGGTCTCCTGATCTCTGATCTCTGACCACAATTTTCTTCCTCTCCAGTTGTTCCTGGCCACTCTGCCTAGCAGAATTGTGCTTCAGGCTCATGGGCGACCTCCAGTTCCCCGGTCTACCACGGAGCCCCTGGCTTCCTTTCCACATCAGGTTGGATCCCACCTGAACCACTCTCTTGCCAACGGCTAGAAGTCCTTTGTAGCCTTTTTTTTTCTATCAGGGTTTTATTTGTCAGAGAGAGAGGGAGAGAAAGCGCGAGTGCCCAAGCAGGGGGAGCAGTAGGCAGAGAGAGAAGCAGGGTCCCCGCTGAGCAGAGAGCCCGATGCGGGACTCCATCCCAGGACCCTGGGATCATGACCTGAGCCGAAGGCAGAAGCTTAACCCACTGAGGCACCCAAGCACCTGCCTTTGTACCTTTCTTAATTCTGCTTTGCCAAAATGGCAAAGCCACGCCATGGTTCAGCTCCACAGCCTGTTTTATCTACCCCTACCAGGCAGCAGAGAAAAATCCCACAACCATGAAGATGGGTTCATGGGCTCAGGTCTCTTCTGGGTCCTAAACAGCCCTCCACAGTCCTTTGCAAGTCCTTGGTCAGCACCCCCTCTTGTTCCCCTTAGTAATGTTGTGAACATCTGCCCCCATTCAACATCATCCTCACTCTGGAAGATAGACTGGACCCCATTAACTTACGAAGAGAGCAAAGGAAACGAGGGAAGAAGCGCGTCAGTCCCTCCCACCCACATCTACGCTGTCTTCTCTCTCCTCCAAGCCCAGAGGTGAGGAGCCCCTCTGACCAGCAGATCCAACCCCTCTGGTGCCTGTCTCTTTTATTGTCTCACAGCTCTGTCCTTCCTTCTAATCTTTCCCCTCAGGCCTGGACAGACTCAAGTTTCTCTTCTCCTAAAAATAAGTCAGTAAATAATGGAGTGAATGAATGAATGCGCATGTTGAAAGTCCTCTCCTGATGTCATACCTCATGTTCTCAGAAAAATTTCCATGACATTCTGAGGAAAATCTGATGTCGTGAAACAGTTTATGACAGGAATGTCTACAGCAAGTTAACTGCTGTTGTAAGTCACGCGTGCTGGCTTTAGCTCGAACAAAGAAACGAGTTTATAACAAGTAAGGCCAGGTGCTATATCATAGGACTATGTATTCTTATAGGATTCTTTTCAAATTCTGTATCTCTTCTTCTGAAAATTGTCAGCCACCCATCACCCAGAGTTTCCCTCATTCAATCTCTAGGCTAACGTTCCATGTCTAGATCAGGGTCTTCTTAATGTTTGCTAAACTCTTACTGGCAGGGCTTAATTTTCTCCTAGCTGCCTACTGTCATCGTCTTACGTCTTTCATAGCTTTCTGATATTATTACAGGGAGTCTTTTATATAGACTGATTTCTAGAACTTTCAAAATCGCACATGGCTCACAGAAGTTGTTTTCTGCTTAGGATTTTTTTTTAAAGATTTTGTTTATTTATTTGACAGAGATCATAGGTAGGCAGAGAGGCAGGCAGAGATGGGGAGGGGGATCAGGCTCCCTGCAGAGCAGAGAACCCAATGCGGGGCTCGATCCCAGGACCCTGAGATCATGACCTGAGCCAAAGGCAGAGGCTTAACCCTCTGAGCCACCCACGCACCCCGGGATTTTTTTTTAAAAAATAAACTGTTTAGTAAAAAAAAGAAATTCTTTTTCGGGGAGATGCCTGGGTGGCTCAGTCGGTTAAGCATCAGACTCTTGGTTTTGGCTCGGGTCATGATCTCGTGGGTCGTGGGGCTGAGCCCCGCTTCGGACTCCCCAGTCGGCGCAGAGTCTGCTGAGATTCTCTCCACCTCTGCTCCTCCCCTGCTCACTTGCCAGCTCTCTCAACTAAATAAATACAATCTTTTTTTTTTTTAAAGATTTTATTTATTTATTTGAGAGAGAGACAGTGAGAGAGAGCATGAGCAAGGAGAAGGTCAGAGGGAGAAGCTGACTCCCCATGGAGCTGGGAGCCCGATGCGGGACTCGATCCCGGAACTCTGGGATCATGACCTGAGCCGAAGGCAGTCGTCCAACCAACTGAGCCACCCAGGCGTCCAATAAATACAATCTTAAAAAAAAAAAAATCTTTTTCAGTCACAGCGTCAGCTTCTTGAGTTGTTCAGACTTGCTCCCTTGCCGTCAGCCTCCTCACTCACCGCGCTCTGTCTTCCGCACCCACAACGGTGCCAGAACACCTTGGCTTGGACGACACCATGGACTGTTCTCTGGCCAGATCCAATGGACGCTATTTTTGGCCTAGAACCGTCCTCCCTGTTGTATTTGACATGATTTGTCACTGGGTTCTTTTGCCTCTATTCCTTTGGCTTCTGGGACACCACTCTCCTGACTGTCCTGCCTCCCGATTCTGGTTTTCTCTCTCCACCTTCTCAGTACAGATGGTTCCCGACTTACCTACACTTTTTCGACTTTATGGTGGTACAACAGCAGTACACCTTCGGTAGAACGTGTATCTGGAATTTAGGATTTTGGTCTTTTCCCAGGCTGGCAGCATACCGTACGGTCCTCTCTTATGATGCTAGGCGGTGGCAGCAAGCCACAGCTCCCAGTCGGCCACACGGTCACGGGGGCGAACAACCCATACGTTGACAACCATTCTGGTTTTTTGCTTTCGGTACACTATTGAATACATTCCATGAGATCTTCAACACTTGACTATAAAATAGGCTTTGCGTTAGATGATTTTGCCCAACTGTAGGCTCATGTAAGTGTTCTGAGCATGTTTAAGGTGGCTAGGCTAAGCTGTAATATTTGATAGGTTAGGTGTAGTAAATGCTTTTTGATTTATGATATTTTCAACTTACAGTGGGTTTATCAGGGTCTCCCCCCACTGTAAGCGGGGCAAGGTGTGTATACCCTTCCCCAGCGTTAACATTTAATATAACCACACCCAGTACAATGATCAAAATCAGGAAATTAACATTGATGTAACATTATTAACTAATCTAGAATCCTTATCTAAATTTCATCAGTCGTCCCATCAGTGTACTTTTTCTGGACCAAGATCTGATCTGGGAGCACATGTTGCCTTTCCTTAAATCTCCTTAACCTCCTTTACTCTGGAACAGCTCCCGTGTTTGTCTGTTATGACTTTCACGTTTCTCGAAGGGCACTGGCCAGTTACTCTGTAGAATATCCCTCGGTTCGGGTTTGTCTGATGTTACCACATGACGGAATTTCAGGTGTTCCATTTTGGACCAGAAACACAACAGTCACAATGGTGTGTTTCTCTATTAGGAGGCACAGGCTTGCCAATTTGTCCCTTTAAAAAAAAAAAGATTTTATTTATTTATTTGACTGAGAGACACAGCGAGAGAGAGAACACAAGCAGGGGGAGTGGGAGAGGGAGAAGCAGGCTTCTGCTGAGCAGGGAGCCTGATTCGGGGCTCGATCCCAGGACCCTGGGATCATGACCTGAGCCAAACACAGACACTTAACGACTGAGCCACGCAGGTGCCCCAGTTTGTTCCATTATTGATGCTAAGTTGAATCACTCAGTTAAGGCAGTGTCTGCCACATTTCTTCACTACACACTATTTTCCTCCTTGTAATTAATAAGGATCATGAGGCAGGTTGCTTGGAGTCTGAACTATTCTGTTCCCCATCAAACTTTCACTGACTCATTCTGGTATCCACTGGTGATTCTGGACTGTAACAGTTCTTACTGGGATGTTTGTCGAATGTTGCTCTTTCCATTAATATCATTCCTTCTTCACTTTTATTTGGAATGCTGCTGTAATAAAGAGCAGTCTCTTCTCCCTATTCATTAGTTCTTAAATTATTTAAATCACTGCAGACCCAGGCATTTTATCCTGTAGGTAGTGATCCATCAGTAGCATTAATTACTTTTGTGCCCAGAAGTTGGCTCTTGGGAGTCTCTTTGTGTTGGTTCCTGTGTCTTTGTGGTTATTTTCCCATCATTCTCTGAGCACTTTCTTAATTTCTGGCACCACAAGATACACCAGGCTCATCTTGTACTTTTCCTGTCCTAGCCTTGGAATTGGCTGTTTTTCCAAAAAGCCCTGGTTCTACTCATCGGAAAGTAGTATTAGAAGTAGGAGAAAATACTAGTATTACAAACTAAGCTCTGGGCATTGGGTTATAACATTTATTTTATTTTATTTTATTTTATTTTATTTTATTTTATTTTATTTTTTGTATTCCAGGAAGACATTTACTGTTTGCTGAATTAGAAATCTAGTGGAAAACAGTCCCAGGCTTTGAGTGCTCAAAGACATGATCCAGAAGTCAAGCCTTTCTTCCCATTCTATTATACCATTCTCAGGTTTGTCCCCTCTTGGTCACAAGATGTCTCCTGCAGCTCCAGACATTCACACAAGATTCAAAGCACAACAGGAGGGAAGAGGGCTCCCCAAGACCCTATTTCTACAACTCTCTAATAAGGAAGAAAAGTCTTTCTCATATACCCCCCTGTAATCTAGATGGCCAAAAACTGTGTCACACTTACTTCTCTCTAGACCAGTCAGTGGTCAGTGGGAATTGGTTTAGACTGGGCACATTGTCCACTGAACAAGACCCAGGGTTCTGTTAGCAAAGAAAAGAAGGTGGGGGAAAGGACTATTGGAAAGAAAATTAAGAATGTCTGCCACAACAAGGTATAGAGCTGAGTAATATATTCTTTTAGACATTCTCACTGAAGTATCTAACCAATGTATATCTGAAAGAAAACAGTGATTCCATTGCACCAAAATGACAAACACTAATATTTTAGTACAGCGTGTTCTCTAGAAATTGAGTATTTAAGGAGCATTTCCTTTTTTAAAAAAGATTTTATTTATTTATTTGACAGAGAGAGATTAAGGAGCATTTCCTAAGAAATTGCTAACTGTAAGACATTGTGCCAGGTGTATCAGTCGGCATAAAGATGAATAAGAAGTGGTCCCTGTCCTACCTTAATATAGTTATTCCAGAAGAGACAGGATAGAACTAGTGAGGGTTCTCAACCCTGGTGGCACAGTCCAGTCACTTGGGAAGCTTGTAAAATTCTAGCTCCAGGGCCAAGCCCTAAAACAATGAAATGAAACCCTTACAGGCAAGCTGGGTCAAAGGTTAAAGCTTCAGAGTGGGTGAAGATGCAGAGAAAGGGGAACCCTCTTGCACTGTTGGTGGGAATGCAAGGTGGTACAGCCACTCTGGAAAACAGTGTGGAGGTTCTTCAAAAAGTTGAAAATATATAGAGCTATCCTACGATCCAGCAATTGCACTACTGGGTATTTACCCCAAAGATACAGATGTAGTGAAAAGAAGGGGCACATGCTTCCCAGTGTTCATAGCAGCAATGTCCATAATCGCCAAACTGTGGAAGGAGCCGAGATGCCCTTCAACAGATGATGAATGGATAAAGAAGATGTGGTTCATATACACAATGGAGTATTACTCAGCCACCGGAAAGGATGAATACCCAACTTTTGCATCAGCATGGATGGGACTGGAGGGGATTATGCTGAGTGAAATAAGTCAAGCAGAGAAAAACAATCATATGCTTTCACTCATACGTGGAACATAAGGAATAGCGTGGAGGACCATAGGGGAAGGGAGCAAAATCCAAAGGGGGAGAAATCAGAGAGGGAGAAGAACCATGAGAGACTATGGACCCCAAGAAACAATCTGGGGCTTTCAGAGGGGAGGAGGGTGGGGGTAGGGGTAACAGGGTGATGGGTATTGAGGAGGGCATGTGCTATGTAACGAGTGCCCTCCTTAATGCCCATCGCACATTTAACCCATCCCCCCGCTGCCCAACATCTCTTTCTAATGTTGCTCTTTCCTAGGATCAGGCACCAAGTTCAGAGTAATAAAACTGATGAGGTATTTTACACCAAAACCCATCCTTAGCTGTTCTCCTAGAACCCCGCTAGCACCTGACTCACAGTGTGACCTCACAGGCAAAGGTGGGGAGGGGTGTGTGTTAGCAATAATTAGGTATGATAGGTATGCTTCATGTATATTTCATGAGATCAACAGTAAACTGTCTTGTAGTTTAGGCTCACAACACAGGGAAAGTTGTCAAGTCAAAGAAGCTCAACTTACTTTAGGTTTACCTTTTACTACTATAGGAAATGGTATCCCTTTTCAAGCATTGTGGTGATAGCATTCATGTTTATGGGTGTAAGGGCTAGTGAAGTGGCTGTTTTTGTTTTTAGGATTTTGTTTGTTTGGCAGAGGGAGAACCAGGCTCCCTGCTGAGCATGAAGCCCGATGTGGGACTCGATCCTGGAACCCTGGGATCATGACCTGAGCCGAAGGCAGACGCTTCACCGACTGAGCCACCCAGGCGCCCTTAACTGTTGTGTTATAGGGATTCTAGCACACATTGTAAAGGCCAGATTTTAACACCCTGAAGATTTCCCTGAGGCCTCCTCTGTTCACGAAATGTTCTTGCCCCAGGGTTATCGTACACCACTAGTTACAAGCGGGTCCTTTCCCTTGTGTACTCTTCCCTGCTAAGGCATTCGGCTCACCTCCATTCTGATACTGTTGGTTATCCTAAGGAACCACTAGAACAATTTGGTCTTTCCATAGATGGTCTCTGCTCTCCCTTCGGGCTTGCCCAAAGATCCCTGCTGTGATTTAAGTAGAGCTGTGCTATCCAATATGGCGGCCACTAACTACATGTGGCCATTAGTCTACGTTTAAATGAATTACAGTTAAATAAAAAATTTGGTTCCTCAGTCGTCCTAGCCACATTTCAAATGCTCAGTAGCCACTTGTAGCTGGTGGCTGCTGTTAGCCCGCATGGACGGCTGGAGAACATTTCCATCGTTGTAGAAAGAGTGGGACTTCCAGGAGGAATGACAAAGAACAGGGAGGGCTCTACTAGAGGCTGATTTCTCTGTAAGCTGATACTGCTACAGGGGCCCAAGACTGACAGACTGTTCCAGTATACCAAAGATTCAGGACTTCTAGGATTATCTTAGCCCAGAGTTGGAACACTTCATGAAGGTAGACTGCTGGGACTCCCGGGTGGCTCAGTGGGTTAAGCGTCTGCTTTCAGCTTGGGTCATGATCTCAGGGTCCTGGGATCGAGTGCCGCATCCAGCTCTCTACTCAGTGGTGAGTTTGCTTCTCCTTTTCCCTCTGTGATCTCTCGCTCTTGCTCTCTCTCAAGTAAATAAAATCTTTTAAAAAAGTTTATTTTAAAAAAAGTAGACTGCTACTCTAAGTAGAAAACAAAGTAAGACAGAGTAAAACTGATAAGAAACCGAGTCACAGTTGTCTTAGATCAGAATTGTTCTGAATGTTCTCTGTGGCCAGCATAGCCAGAGCCCCCTTTCTCTCTTCTCTCTTCCGGCCCTCAGTTTAGCAGGCTGTTATCCATGCCATTTACCAGTGGACTCCAGCCTAAACTTCTAAACCAATAGCGTAACTCCTTCCTTGACTGTTAATGCCATTTCAATTACCTGATTTGTGGAGGGGTGCTTTTAAAGAAAACCTTGTAGGGGTGCCTGGGTGGCTCAGTCAGTTAAGCATCTGCTTTCGGCCCAGGTCAAGATACTGGAGTCCTGGGATCAAGCCCGAGGTGGGGGGGGGGGGGTCCCTGTTCAGCAGGGAGCCTGCTTCTCCCTCTCCCACTCCCCCCAACCCTGCTAATGCACATGCATGCTCTCTCTCTCAAATAAATAAAATCTGAATTTAAAAAAAAAACAAAACCTTGCAAGGCGGGGAATTAAAGCAGTATAGGGACAGGGAGGGAGCTGAGCAAGAACATGGCCTCAGAGAAAGTCTAGTCCTGGCCTGACTCACAGGGGAAACCAACCCTCCATACAAGGACTTTGTATCCTAGAATCATTGGCTACCTTGGGAAGGGGGAGGGGAGGGTACCCTCCCAGGCTCCCATGAGGCAAGGGCAAGTAACCAGAGACCTCGCAGGTAGAAATTAAAAACCAAACAAGTGTGGGATGAGGGCACTAGCTGGTCAGGGAAGCAGGGCACCAACAGCACCTCCCACACCCGTGTCCATAGCTACGTGCGACAGCTGCCAGTGAAAATGAGTTACCATGGGGTTTTGTTCTGCTAGAAACATTTTCCTAATAGAGGAAGGCAGTTTAAAGGAATATTATTGCATTATCATGAATAGAAATTACTTTAATAATGACTTTGCGTGTTACATAATTAAGACTAGGTCTCATTTCCACCATTTGTTAGAAATTTTAAAAGCAATTGACTGGGCAACAAATTAATGGAATTTTCATTCATTTTCGCTGGTAGCTATTGAGTAATAATTTGTTTAGCTGAACCCAGGTAACATTCTGAAATTTAAGTGTATAAAATGTTTCTACTCAGCTTTGTGTGTGGCCTTTTAAAGGCATACTATCTGATGGCTTTGTAAAAATTATTTTTATTTAGCAATTGTATTTTATCTCCATTTTGTATCTCTTAATATTCTTAAGTGTCTTTGGGGAGTTTAAATTAGTATAATACTAGATTAATAAGCATCTAGTTTTACACAGTGTACTAGAATTGCCTGAAATATATGCCTGTAACACATATAATACAGAGATGGTAATTATATGCAAGTGAGCTCTGACCTCGAGGTGATTTCAAAAACCTCAGGAACTTGTGTTTACATCTCCCTTCCCCCCTGAGAAAACTGGAAGTTTAGATAAGAATAGCAAACCCTTAAGTTGCACTTACCATTGGAGAAATTTAAACACTGGAGGTTTGAAGACAATCAGGGAGTACTATTAAAAACTGAGGAGTCCAGGGGCGCCTGGGTGGCTCAGTCGCTTAAGCGTCCAACTCTTGATTTTGGCTCAGGTCGTGCTCTCAGGGTCACGAGATTGAGACCCACCCCAGGCTCTACTCTCAGCAGGGAATCTGCTTGGAATTTTCTCTGGCTCCCTCTTGCACCCTGTGCCCCCCCAATGAATCTTTTTAAAAAGGAAATTTATCTTAAGGCTATAATCAGACAAGGGCAGAAAGCTATATGGATAAGAATGTTCATCTCAGGATGCCTGGGTGGCTCAGGTGGTTAAGTGTCTGCCTTTGGCTTGGGTCATGATCCCAGGGTCCTGGGATGGAGTCAGCACAGGGGCTCCTTGCTCAGCGGGGAGTCTGCTTCTCTGCCCCGCCCCTGGCTCGTGCGCTTTCTCTCGCTCACTCTCTCTAAGTAAATGAGTGAAATATTTTTTTTAAAAAGAGTGTTTGTCTCAGCATCATTTGTTACCGAGGCTTTCTATAAGAAAAAAGGAAATGTCACTTCAACAAAATGAAAAAGGAACCTAAGACAGACGAGGACACCGAAATACAAACAAAACAGGCGCAGCTGAAGGGTGAAAGCAGCTCATGAGGTCAATCTCCTACACCTCGGGGGTACTCCAGCAGAAAAGGTTAGCAATCACCCCAAGTACTGGGGAGGGAGAGAGTTCTCTCTGGGCCACTTGATCCAAATACAGTTTATGCTCTTTCCTCCAGATTGTGGTTCCTTAGTGGCCTTTGGTGGCCTTCCTTTATAGGCAACTTGATCCAAGTATAGCTCGTGCTCCTTCCTCTGGGTTCCTTAGTGGCCTTCCTCTCTAGGCTACTTGAGCCAAATATAGCTCGTGCTCCTTCCTCCAGAGTGTGGTTTCCCTTCCCTCCCCATACCCTTCAGAAGGATGTCTTGGCTTACTCCCGTTCCCTGAGTTTGGACCTTCTTCAGGCTCCCTTAATAATGGCTGCTATTTCTGCTGGTATGCCTAACATTAGATTTTTTTCCCCCAAAATTATAGAAAAGTGCCAATAACAGTGCAAAGGGCTCCTGCATACCATCCACCAAGATTCATCAACATGTGGTATCATGCTCCATTTGCCTTATCTCTCTCTCTCACTCTCTCTCTCCTTTTTTCTGAACCAGGTAGAAGGCAGACATGACACCTTTACTCCTAAACACATCGGTATCTGTTTTCTAAGAATAAGACTATTCTCCTATAACCACAATTATCAAAATCAGGACATTGACATTGACATCATAGTATCAATCTCCAGCCCATGTTTACATTTAGTCAGTCATCCCCAAAATGTCCTGCACACCAAGAATTCTTTTTTGCTGAACCAGTCCCCATGTCAGGATCCCACATTCAGTCGTCACGTCTCTTTATTGCCTTTAACGTGGGACCGTTCTTCAGGCTTTCTTTGATCTTCAAGACAAGTACAGGCTAGCTGTTCTCTAGAATATTCTTTAACCTGGGGTTCTCTGCTGTTTCTTCATCATCAGTTGGACACTGTTTGCAACAGCAAGGTAATAGCAACAACAAAACCCGGAAACTTAACGATCTAAGGATAGGGAAATGGCTAAACCAGGACAGATCCACAAAATGCACTATTAGGCAACTAATAAGAATGATAGAGTTTATGTATTGAACTGTGAAGATACTTCCGATTTTTAGGTGGGAAAAAAAAGCAGAATACAACTTAGGTATAAAATGCGCCCATTTTTAAAAAAAAGATTTTATTTCTTTATTTGACAGAGAGAGATCACAAGTAGGCAGAGAGGCAGGCAGAGAGAGGAATGGAAGCAGGCTCCCCGCTGAGCAGAGAGCCCGATGCGGGACTCGATCCCAGGACCCTGAGATCATGACCTGAGCCGAAGGCAGAGGCTTTAACCCACTAAGCCACCCAGGTGCCCAGAATGCACCCATTTTGTGTGATTACATATATGCACAGACATGTTTGAAGATTTTACAAAAAATACAATGGTGGCCTTACGGTTCATAAGATTAGAGGAGATTTGAAATGTTTATTTTTATTTCTCTGTATTTTCTTTTTTAAAAGCTTTTATGTATTTATTTGATAGATCAGAAATAGGCAAAGAGGTAGGCAGAGAGAGAAAGAGGAGGAAGCAGGCTCCCTGCAGAGCAGAGAGCCCGATGTGGGGCTTGATCCCAAGACCCTGGGATCATGACCTGAGCTGAAGGAAGAGGCTTTAACCCACTGAGCCACCCAGGCGCCCCTTCTCTGTATTTTCTAATTTGGATTCAGTGACCATTAATTCATGTGCAAGTGGTGAAAATACAAAAAAACTTTTCAAAGAGATGGGATAGCATTACTTTTATATATGGAGGCTCACGTGTGGCAGGCAAGGGGACTAGCTGATGAAAGGATTTCCAGTCTTGGCCCTGTCATCTAATGTGTTACTCTTACTCTCGGGTTATCTGCAAAATAACCATGTGACAGTGCTTGGACAGTTAGGGACATGACAGTCAAGAAGTCAAGGAAAGAAGAACTGAAGAGGACCGACGGGCTTTAACAATGGCCACCGGTGGACTTTGCTGGAACGGTGTCTGTGTAGTTGAGAAAGTGAGTGCAGTGAAGCTGAGGACTAAGTCATAAAAATAGGGAAGCAGGAGCATCGAGCGGGGACTCAGCTTTCAAGAAAATTTTTTGCAAAGAGGAGAGACACAAGGTAAAACAAGAAGGGAACACAGGAAGGAGGGCCAGCGTGTCAGGGGGATGGGAAATTCTTGAGTCTGTTCTCTCCTTTAATCCTCACAAGTCTATGCATGGGGTACTATTTTTTTTTTTTTTAGATTTTATTATTTATTTGAGAGAGAGCATGAGAGGAGAGAGGTCAGCCAGAGAAGCAGACTCCCAATGTGGAGCCCAATGTGGGACTTGATCCTAAGACTCTGGGATCATGACCTGAGCTGAAGGCAGTTGCCCAACCAACCGAGCCACCCAGGCATCCCACAGAGTACTATTTTTATGGGCATTTTAAAGATGAGGTGGAGATCATGGAGGTGGAGATCCAGTAACTTAATCAAGGTTACACAGGATCCCAGCCAAGGCCACCCATACCTAGAGTCCATACACTTACGTTTGTAATAGGTTCTAGGTATAAAAGGAAAGACAAGTAAAAAGGATTGCAGACTGATGTGGAGAACCTGAGACGAAACCCCAGTGTATGTGGTGGCATGAGTTTGCAGCGTATGTAGTGGCGATCTCTAGTGGGTCCCCTTCCCCGATGGAACAGGAGAAGGAACTCTAGGCACAGGGATGTGAAAGGGCAGATGAGAATTGCGGAGTGGCAAGTCGTGGCCAATAAGGTCTATTAAGCATCTCATGCGGACTGAGCAGGAAAGGAAGCGAGGCCAAGAAGCGCCCCCAAAGAAAACGGAGGAACAAAGAATCTGATGAACAAGGGTGCGGAGTGGAAACAGAAGTTAGGATTCTGAGCAAAAGGTGAAAGAGGAAAACAAAACACCAGGTAAAATCAAAACTAGTTTATCAGCCGTGAGACTGTGGAGAGGATGGATGCAAGAGACAGAACGAATGACGGGAACTTCGCAGGCAGATGTGGAGATGGAACCAGACCGGGTGCAGCCATGGTGTCATTAACAAAGACATGAAATTCCGGTCAGGACAACTGAGTTTGGGGGACTCATGCCGTAGTAGCCTGCAGCGTGGGTACAAATGCTCAGGAGGAGAGCTGAGACTATTTGGTGGGTGGAGCCAGCTGTGGATGAGGATGGTGACTCTTTTGCACCAGACCACGGTGGAAAGGAGAACAGTGCAAGACAGCAGAGACCAGAACGCTGCCATCGGTCAGGGCTGGGGAGAAGGGCTGGGGAAGGAGTCATCCTGAAGGCGTGGTACAGATCATGGGAATGAAGGTACAAGGGTTTCCAGGAAAGCATCAAAGGAAGAAAGGAATAAAGATGTGAAATGTTCCAAGTTTTGTGCCAACCTTTCTAGGAAATGGCCTAGAGTTGGCTATATTTCCAAGTTTCATGGAATGAAGGGACCCCAGTTACGAAATAGACCTCTCTCTCCTACCCTGCCTCTTCCTGAGCGAGAATGAGCATCTGTCAAGCCTTTCCCTTAAGCAACATATTTTTTTTTTAAACCCTTCTCCCTGTGTGCCTGTCCCCAGCCCCTGCATACTGGACAGCTGCCCTAAGCCGTTTGGGCACCTGGGACAGGTTGAAATGCTTAAGGGCAACTCCTCTAAGGGAGGTCCGGAATGACTGTTGTGTTTGAGGATAATGCCAAAATTCCAGCTCTCTGATCTGCAAACTGTCAGAAACTGCTTATCTTTTGTGCTTGCTCTCTAACCGAGAACATGTGAAACCAGGATCCCAAGAATGATTGCTTCCTGGTAATACTAAATCAATACTAAATATAGAACATAGGCCTACTTGGGCTTAAGGGTCAGGAACATTTGAAAATAAGCCTTGGTGTTAAATTGTCCGGCTAACTTCTGAAATGAAAGTAACGGCAGTCTCTGTGACCACTGAAGTTCAAAGTTATAAGAACTCATGGAGTCAGGGTGTTTTCTTACCCCTCTTTACAGACTTATTTCATAAACATATGAGAAATGAGTGGAGGGAAACATGATCAAAGGTTCTGTTATTGGTAAAACATTAAAGAATTATTTTTATAGGTTATGCATCTGACTGAAATCTTTTTTTTAAAAAATGACTGTTTGGCTAATGTCATAAGTACCTAATTAGCACAAATCGATTTTAAGAATTAGAAAAAACTACTTTTCAGGTGGCACCGATCATCCCTGACTCCATTCAATTTATTCTTAGAAACTGGTAGGTTGACTGAGGAGCATAACCGAATATTTGTGTTATTTTTGCCAACGGTTTATTTTTAGACATGAATGAAAGCAATCGTTCTTTAGCAAATGAGCTAAGAGCATGATATATACATCAAGCCAATTCTTCTGGTTTGTCTTAGATTTTTTATGCATACAAGGACAAAACAACTAGTCGAAAAGTGAAAAGTACAAATGGCTTCGTCTTGTCTTTACACAATTGACTAGTTGTTAGACACACGGATGGGGAGTAAGAACCATCACAACAGATAAAGGTCATAGGAATTCTTCAACAGAACAGTACACGACCCCTTCAAATGCACCAAACCAAGCCACACATGACCCTGGACACACAGAGAAACAGATCATCTGGCAACAATGAACGGCTATGAACAATCCGTTTCATTTCAGAAAGCAGGGGGAAGAGAAATGATTCACCAATTACTACTGTTACTAAGACATATGAAACAAAACCTTGACTCGTTTCACAAATGAGATTCCCCCAAATAATCCATATTCTACTTTGAGATATACTCTACATGGGCTTTATGACAAAATGAAAAACCCAGAGTTTCCTATAGAGCATGTAAGCATGTATCACGTTTTTTTAAAAGAAAATACCAGGTGCCTGGGTGGCTCAGTGGGTTAAGCCTCTGTCTTCAGCTCAGGTCATGATCCCAGGGTCCCGAGATCGAGCCCTGCATTGGGCTCTCTGCTCAGCAGGGAGCCTGTTTCCCCCTCTCTCTTTGCCTGTCTCTCTGCCTACTTCTGATCTCTGTCTGTCAAATAAATAAATAAAATCTTTAAAAAAAAAAAAAAGAAGGTACCGTAACTCTTTCCATTAAAAGGCACTCCTTTGGAGTGGAAAAGCAGAGAAACTTAATCCCTTTGGGTGAACTTTTCAATTGGTATAAACTTTTTTGGATGGCAATTTTTATTAAAACTTTAAATGTATATATACCTTTTACTTAGCAGTTCCACTTCTGGAAATTTAGCTTGTGAAATGGCCTGAGTAAGAACACGAAGATGTATGTGAGACCAGAGAGAACCATTCCAGCCCATTCACAGAGCTGCTAAACAGAAGGCGAGAAATCTAGTTGTTCTGACACCTTGTGGTGGTGTTCCAGCGAAAAGGACAGGTGCAGATCTCCATGCCCAGCATGACCCTATTTATGCTAGAAAGTGTAGAAGTTAGAGATGTACACAAGTACTTTAGAAGGACCCATGTCACATCCTGGGGAGTAGGCTTGCGGATGCAGTGCCAGGGGGGTAGGGGGGGTCTCACATTTTGCCCTACAGATCTCTGTATGCTTTAATTGTGTACGATGACCACACAGTACTTTTTAAAAATCGAGGTTAAAGTCATGTAATATAAAACTCACCCTTTCCAAGTATATAATTCATGGTTTTTAGTATATTCACAAAGTTGTGTGACCATCACTACTACCTAATTCCAGCCGTTTGCATCACCCCAAAAAGAAACCCTGTACCTGCTAACAGTTGCTCCCCGGGGCCCCCTCTCTGCACCCACTAATCTGCATTCTGACTCTATGGACTTGCTGCTTCCGGACATTTCACATAAAGGGCAAACAGCAGGGGCGCCTGGGTGGCTCAGTCGGTGAAGCATCTGCCTTCGGCTCCGATCCTGGTCCCCGGGGTCCTGGGATAGAGCCCTGCATTGGGCTCCCTGCTCAGCGGGGAGCCTGCTTCTCCTTCTCCCTCTGCCCCTCCCCCCTCTCGTGCACTCGTGCTCTCGCTCTCATAAATAAATCAATTAAATCTTTAAGGGAAAAAGAAGGGCACCATACAAGATGCGATCCTTGGTACCTGGCTTCTTAGCATTAAGTCTTCAAGCAGGGATCAGTTCTTTAGCTCTTTAAACAGCCATGCATGACTTCAATAAAGAAAACAATCTGTAAATAGCTCTGATTAAAAAAAAAGACACTCAGAAAAAGAAAACACCTCACCCTTTTGTACAAATCACTTTGTAGAAGCTCAACAGTTCTAAATCCAATGTCCATATTAAAGCATGGTTTATTTCTATCTTCCTGCTCCTAGCGCCCACTTGAATATACTCTCTCTCAGGTCCCAGTTCAAAGCTTTGGCCCTTCACAGAGCATTTTTGTTTCCGCCTAAGTCTGTTTATGAGATCATTTATCCCAGCATCATCTTCCCTATCTCCCTGGCACTGCCCCCACCCCCACTGTAAAAACACATTTATAGCCACAGAGAGGTAGAGACAAAGGCGCAATCTGGGTGTTTGTGGACCTCCTATCTTTTGACAAAGATCCAGGTCTAAATGACTTCTGTACACTGACCACGTGCAGACCATGCCCGCTGCCCTGCAACACTTGAAATGCCATCATTAACTTTCGTAAGTGACTTTCTAGTTTCCACCCTCTGAACAGAAATCAAGAATGCATTTTTGCTTTAGGTCCTTAATGTCCAGATGCCTCATTATCTAAACAAGGCAAAATTATGTGAACGTTGGTTGATCTACAAAGCAGCACCGTCTCTGCAGTGGAGGACTCTAATACATAAATAAGGAGGGTTTTCCCTAAAAAAGATGGACCAGCCCTTTGCTGCCCATAGAATTTTCCTAGGAAATTCTACCAGGTTCATACATTAGAATGACCTCAGCACCTGCTGATGACTGAAGCTGGAAAAGGAGAACCCCCCCCCCCCGCCGCCCCAAGGTCCCCAGCTGCCAGTAGTTTCAGTTAGCTGAAGAAAAGCACAGAATCTCCCTTCTCTAGGTCTTTATGGTGGTAATAAAAATGAAACTAAGTAATAGGGAGGCCTGGCTGGCTCAGTGGATATAGAGTGTGCAACTCCTGATCTTGGGGTTCTGAGTTCGAGCTCCACCTTGGGTGTAGGGATTACTTAAAAATAATTTTTTTAGATACAATCTTAAATTAAAAAAAAAAACAAAATGAAACTAAGTAATATATTTTAAGCACACGCACTCACACACGCATGCACGCACGCCGAGCGCTACTGGGTAATGTCTGCACATTCATGAATGTCTGTCCCACAGTTCTGGCGTTAATCAGAACCTGTTCCGTAATTTTTTTTCCTCTCGAGTAGGAATGCAGGTGAGGGCTTTTCTGTATGGAATGAGCACATTCCACTAACTGAAAACTGATTTCTGCCCTGGCTACACCTACCTCACTGTATGAGCGTGCTACTGTAAGTCAGCTGTCCATGATAAAGGGAGGACATTTAAATCTGTAAGTTGGAATCTCTTCACCCTTATTACCAAGCAGATAAACCACACTAGGAGTTTTGGTTTATTTTTCAAAATCACCTTCTACCTAGGTTCCGGAGGACCCAGTTGAAGCCAGGGTTCTCCCTGAATCACGTAATAATAAAAGCAGCGAGGAGTCACGCACTTCTGCTATACCTGGGAGACTGCCGGTTCTCTCCATGGCGAAACCTCTGTGCTGTGACGCCTTCAACTGGACTCGAATGCACTTTTTGACGACCAGTTCCTAAGCCAACTAGGCATCTCGTCTTGAAGACTAAAGGGAGCACCGTCCTATTGCCACTGCGCGTGTCATTAGACCCTCTCACAAAAAAGACAAGTGTACAAACGTGAAAGTCGTAACTCATTTATTGAATGAATAGTATATGCAAGGATACCAATAAAAGGAAACTAATACTACAAACTACCATTTTGAAAATAAAGCCAATATAACAGGAACAAAATATACATAACATGAGAGGAATGTTTGATTTTGACCCATAATGCATTCCTTATCTTTACAACGAACCTAAATGCCTGTTAGAACAAAACTGCATACCTTGGTCTAACCTTTAGTGCTTTTCAAAAAAGCAACAACATTCTAGAACACTTTTCTTTTTCTTTGAGATATTTAAGATTCACACATTTGTTCAAGTACATAGATTCTGATTCAACAGTAGATCTACATAGCTTGTTACTCTCTTAATATCTTGAGTAGCATGTACTCCTGAGCAAGTACTATCTGAAATTCTAAAATTGCTGATCTTTGAAATAAAATCTATTTCAGCTGTGGGTTTTTAATAAATTGAGATGAAAGTAAAATTCACACCCCGCCCCCCCCGCCCCCCAGGAACAAAGAGCTCTTATTAAAGTATAGAAACTCAAGTCTATCTTTCTACGCTAAAGAACATTTCTTACTAACAGTTCTGGTAAGGCAATAAATGCTCCAGAATAATCTTCAATATACACTTGCAAAGATTACACTGTTGAATATCAATAACGAAAACAGAACAAAAAAGAAGAGGGGGAATAAAAAGGAAAGAAAGAAAAGACGCTCTGAAATTTCAAGCTAAAATATGCATAAAAGACAGTCATGGCAGTATTTTTTGAAACGATGTACATGTTATATACTTATCAAATAATGTCATGCTTATTAAAACTACAGTTAAGGACTTAAGAGATGAACAGTAAATACACTGCTGAGGTCCATTTTCCTAAATATTCATACCACAATGTAATTACTACCCAGAAGATGATGACGCTACTTGGGAACATAAGTACTGTACAATTTTTACATTGTAAGGCACTTTTTACTCAGCATGTGACGAAAACATGGATGGAGAATCAAAGTATTGGAGGTTTACAACCAAAGGTGATTTTTCATGTGACTTCAGTTTACATTTCAACTTTGAATGAAAGACCGTTTAGCCAATCACACCACAGTGAGAAAAATAGGTAGCCAGCCACTTAATTCTAGCCAACCAAAAGGTAAAGTGCTATTCTGGTTGCTAGTGGCAGAGAAAGGGGTGAAGAATTGACCCAATACGAATTGACACACTTGATTACATAACAAATCCATCGACTAACAACTACAGTATGTGAAGTCTATGATAGGATCATTGGCTGGCCACTATTACCCCGGCACCTTCCATTTTTCCTAAAAACATAATTACAGTAGTTGTCCGAAAATGAAGGTGCCCTACTGTTCCACGGGTAAGTCTATGGCACACAATGTAAAAATGATCAAGACACAGTGATTCGAAGATTTTAAAATGACAGGTTTCAAGCTGTTGTAAGGAAATAAAGTACAGATCCTTTGGGAAAAGTCACATAGCTTGGTAAACAAACATCTAGATCTGTCGTTGCACTTCAAGTCATGGTGAATTTTGAAAATTCATCACATACACACACACACAAAAAACTCAATGGCATATTTAGAGCAAAAAGAGAAAAACATACAGGGCAACCCCACTAAAGCTAGTTTCCTTCTAAAAATAATAAAAGATGGTTAAAATAAAGCAATCATTGAGTCCCTTGATTGAAGTGAATGTGTGAATAACACACTTGACAAATGTGACCTTAAGGGACTAGCAGTTAAAAAATAATCAGTCATTAAGCACAGTGTAATTTTCCACCTGTTACATTTTTAAAAACGCTTCTCCATAAGCTGCAGAATATCATGATGTACAGTCAAGTTAACATATTATTTCTTATTTGCTAATTTACTTTAATGTGGTAGGTTAACGAAGAATTCAGAAATCAGAGTCCCTACCCTTGGTACTGAGGTGCTATGGTAATATTAGGCAGACCACAACTAAAGTTTTTTGGTTTTGCCATAAAGAAATACATAAATGTGCTTCAGCAGGTAAGTGTGAAAATCCTTTCTAAACAGCTGCGTTCTTAGTCTTCGATAAACAACTCTGATGATCAAGAAAACACCACCGTGCCCTACCAGGAAAAAACAAAACATGTAGGGCACCGAAAGCCTAGTCAACAGATAAGCAAAGCAATGCATGAAACCATGAGAAGTATTAAATAATTTTAAAAAAATAGTGGTCACAAAATGAAAAATAAATACTGTTTTATGCAGACTGTTTTTTTTTTTATTCCAACAGCGGCTGAGACCTCCTCGTGTACTTTGGGCCAATATATGAAGTGTTCCACACCACACGGCACCTGAGAGAAACCAGTTTCAGACATGACGGCTGAAGTCCTTCGTGAGTGGTAACCCTTTCAATTTTAAAAAGAGGTTTAATTTGCTGCTGCCAAATCTTAGTTTAAACTTGAAAGGATCCAATCATTTTGCTAGAAGCTCTTTGTAGGACATGATAAGAGAAGAGGTTTACTGTCAAGGGAATTTTGGCGTAAGCACCGGAGCTCACAACTTAACATCGCCAGTCGCCCGAGTGCATGCTGGTCAGTGAGAACAACTTTAACAGGAACGAAATGAAAAGCTTTAGCACACTTCTTGGAAGAGATTTTTACCATGTGCTGTCAAAAGCCAAGAGAAAAAGAAGGTTCTCTTCATTTCTAGCCTCCGTGACTTGAGTGTGAAAAAAAAGAAAATCACAAATTCCCATGTGTTGCCACCAGAGGCGTGTTACTGTAAAGTGAAATTTGCTTATGCTCTCCCTTGAGTATGAGTCCACTAAACAAACTTAGACACTCTAAACAGTAGAACTTTTGTTCAGTCCAGAAATATAGCTTACTTCATTTCAATGTCTGCTTTAACTGTTGACACTATACACAGGGTTAATAGTGTTTCGATTGCTTCCCAGAAACTGCAAACTACAGCTAGTAATATCAACATGTCAAATTCTGCCATCTAGTGAAGGCTCATAAAACAAACAAGACGTTTTTAGGCAGTTCAATGAAGGATCTAAGAGTTGGGCAGTAAAAAGTGACAAACCCTTTTTGATTTTAGAAAACAGTGAAAAAAGAATAGTAGTTATGGATGTCTTATTCATTCCCAGTTTTCTAACTCTGTCCCATGAACCTGTTTAAAAGATGATAAAAAATTGTAAAATATGATGTTTGAGGGGAACACAATAAATATCAAGTTACTGAGGAGCAAGAACATCTTACTGGTTCGACATTACAGCTACGCTGATTGATAAAGCGGATCGCTTGTTTTTATTGTTACAAAATCAGCTAGTTAAGAAAAAAACTATGCAAGCCTACACAATCCTTTAGCATTCTAGTAACATGCTGAACTAAACATAATAGCATTAAAAAATCATACTGCATATACCATTACTCCAACAACGTTATTTATCAGCGAGTACTGTATCCCGACAACAGATCCGACACACGTAACGTTCATACCTAGTTTCCATTAAGTTGCTGCTGAGTTAGTTGCTGCTGGTCAATTTCTACTTTTCCCCGGCTTTTACTCTCTCGTTCCTCATCTTCTTCGTCTCTCTCATCATTCCCACTATGATTTTTACAGTACAGTCTACAATGAGGAAAGATAAAAATCTCAAAATGTTTTCTCGCTGTTGATGAGAATATATTTATGCCATTAGTAAATGAGGTCGGTGCCCACTTAAAATAGCTATGCTTTTTAAGAATGCTACAATTAGTTACAGGTCGTCCATTTCTATCTGAATGATAGGAAAGCACACTATTAGTGAGATCATAAAAAGTTCATCTGAAATAAAACCTGTGGTTTAGGATAAAAGTTGTCGTGTATGCCCAAAGATATATAGACATTTCCTCATTTTACGCATTGAGATTAAAACTAAAGCTTCCAGCCTACTTGAACATATAAACTTGCAGGTATGTAGACGAATAGTCCAATTCTACGTTTCAGATACAGAATTCAAAAGCACATTTTAGGACATAATATAAACTCTATAGATACTGCTGCTTTCTGCTCGTATTACATGAAACACTTTTATTCAAACTCCCCACAATGTCATTTCATCATTAGTGTCCTGGCCCTTCATGAGCCCCCTAACAATTTGGCTCGGTCTCTATTTTCATTCATTCATTCATTCATTCACTTATTTGGCTCGGTCTCTCTTGATCTAGACTGGCTCCTCCCAACTTCTTTGTTCCCCATGACACTGACTTTTGGGGAAAAGTTAGACCAGCTACCTTTTCAACTGTACCATTCTGGATTTGTCTAACTGTGGGACTGTTTCATTTGGTTCTCTCTTACCCCATATTTCCTATAAACTGGAAATAAGGTCTAAGGGTTTGGTTAACTCTAGGTTCAACTTTTCCTTGTGAGTCCAGGATATTTGATAGGGGACCCTGCACACTTCAGGAGGCATGTTAATTTCAGAATGCCCCACTATTAGTGATGCTGTTGGATCATTTGGTTAAAGTGGTGGTGATAGCCAGACTTTTCCATTGTACAAGTAGGTTTTCCCCCTTTAAAATCAGCAAAAAACCTCTGGAGTGGTTTGACGTCTGGCTATTCTGACAACCTTTTATGTGGGTATATACACTGTTTATTTGGCATTCATTGTTTTTAATAAAAGCAATGCGTGTTATTTAGGACAAGGGCGTAGGTAGGCCAATTAACGTATACATACCACTATGTGTTTTATAGTTAACCACCCCACCATAATCAATGGGTGAGCTGACATCAGCTCAGTTTCAGGTCAATTATATATACCATGACAAGATGGAACAATGCTTTAAAAATGTTCAGTGGGTGCCCTCTTGTGGTCAGCAGTAGGTAAGACATTCATATACGAATTCTGACACAAATGACCTAAAACTAGGTTTAACATGAAGAGTTTCTAACATGTGAGTAGAATAAAAGGTAGGGAGGGGGGTGGGGAGCAACAATAACAACTGACTTCCAACCTAGTTTTGCTTATTTTTTAATTTTTAAAACATTTCCAATGATTTCCAAAGAACTATGGAGAATCTGTATTCTTCAAATGCTACATGTTGGCAATCACTTAAAAATAAACCAACAGCCTGAGTTCACATATCAGGAGTGAATTCCTTTATAGTGTACCTATAAAGTGTCTTCCTCCAAAGTATAACCTGAATTAAGCCTTTAAGCCAACTTATAAATTACACGGTAGAGGAACAAGGTGAATGGCATCATGAAAAGACAAAAAAATAAATCTAGAATGTGGGCCTTTCACAGGACAACTTATCAGGGTTCTGCAACAATAGGGGGGAAGGCGGGATGGAGTGGGGATTGCTCTATTTTGAGAGACTTACGAGACATATTCATTAAATGCAGTGTAGGGGCCTTGTATGTATTGAGATTTGAACAAATCGGGTCTGGAAAGGCATTTCCAAGACAACTGGGGAAATGTGAATGTGGACTTGGGAGATGACACTAAGAACTTCCTGCCAGTTTTACAAAGTGTGGTAATGGCATAGTGATAGTGATGTATGTAGGGATACACTGACAAGAGGTGTGGGATTCTGCTTCAGCAGAAAGAAAAAACAGTAGATGAGAGCAAGTGTGGCAGTAACTCGGGAGCTGATGAGATGGGGAGCGGCTACAGTACCCTATTACTGTATACTTTTGAAAAATTTCAGTAAGAGCCCTTAGTTGTTAAAACAGATTTTAATCTTTTTATGGCATCAGTTTTCACTCCCATAGGCCCGTTACGTGTCCTTTGTCAATCTAGACACCAAGACCACAGGTGACATCCTGTCAAACAAGATCCCTGTCACATAATTTACTTTTTTATGGTGGGGGACTCACTTTTTAAACATACATATTTTAAAAATTTTAGTAATACAACAGAGACAATAAAACAGGATAAGCAGAAAAACTATGTATGGAATCTTTCCTCACCTTCTTAAGGAACAAATACACTTAATCTAATGAATAGATTAATGTAATAATTTAATGAATATATTCAGGATCCAGAAGGAGCCAGTAAAGAAGGAAAGCCACATGCAGGAGAGGGAAGCCACTTCATTCGGAAGTATTTCTCCTTGCATTTCCTATTTGTGCGTTCTTCTACCCCCAAACTACTTGCACACGGACTCATTTGAACTCAAGAGTCTCTATGAACAGAATCTGGAATCCGCACCATAAGCAGATTTTAGAAATAAATTTCAATGTGAAAAAATAAAGAGTAATTCAAATCACTGTGGATGCTGGTGTAAATATTTTCTTTAGAGACGGTCACTGCGACGTGGTTTCTTAATAGCTAAAGATTAAAAACCATCAATGGCTAAAAAAGGAACTGATTACACTGATAGACCCGTACAATGGAATACTATGCAACCATTAAAATGGTGATATAAAACTGTTTAATGTCACAGAAAAATGTCTCAGATATAGCAAGTGGAAGACAGATTACAAAAGCGTATATAAGATCTTTTTATGAATAAATGCACATACACAATCACATACATGTCTAGAAAATATCCTGGAAGATTTAAAATTCTCTCTGCTGGTAGAATTGAAGTTCACATTAGGCCTTTTCCCCTTATCTTTATTTTCCACTTTTTTTTCCCCCAAAGTGAAAATGGGTAAATATTACAGTATGTAAGTGGAGCTGAAATTTAAATACAAGAATTTTCCACATATCTGATTTTAGATGTTTAGCACGGGCCTGTTTTTAAATCTTAATGCCACTTTAAATAACGGACTGCTTATAAAAATATTCAGCCACTGAACTATATAAATATAAAACTGCTGAACAGTAAGTTGTATAAAGAAAACTGCTTCCCTCCCATCCCCATGCAGTGAATGAGGTAACAACTGTTAAAGTACATTTATGAACACAGACACGTATCTTGTACACGTGTTTTTTATATGGCAGAACAGGTCACACAACTCGGTTGCTTCACCTTACTCGACCCCAGAACACCTCTCCGTGACTCTCCACGTGGATCTACTTCCGTCTCTCACTGCTGCATAGTATTCCATTAAAACTTGAGTCTCTTGATAGACATTGTTTTGGGCTTGATTTTTGCTGTTGTGGGTTAAAAATTCCTTTCCCATTTCACCTTCGGTTAACTCTAGCTGCTATTCCCTTGGCAACGGCGCCAAAACTGGCATGGCGCGCCCGCTTCTTTACTAAGCCGCCCCCCCTTCCACCTGGTAGATGGAAGCGGGCTCAGAATCCTATTCTGATGAGCCGGCTCTCTGGCCCTGTGTGGCGTGACCTGAAAATGCCCTATACCCAGCCGACTGTCCCGTAACAGGTGCTGGCTCAATGGGGTAAGCAGCTTTTAAGGCGGGGGGCGGGAAGGATCCCCTGTGGCCCCACCCAGCGTGAATCCAGACTTACTGGGCCTGCGCTGTACCGCAAGCGCGCTCGAGGCCGCAGATGTTGCCCTGCCCGCCAGCCGCGCTTCCCGTCGCTATCCCCAAGCTGACTGATGCCATCTGCGCTAATCGCACCAGTCCCAGCACAGGCGCGTCAACAGGGTGCCCTAGTGGGTAGTGCGGCTATCCTTCACGGGGCAACCGAACTGCCTGCACATACATCTTTGTGCTGTCTTCTGCTTCCCTGGCAGAAATCCCTACCACGCATACCATGCATACGCAAAATACATTATTTTGTTAAAGGCGGTGGTCTCCGATGCTAAACTGCTCTCCTAAATTGTAAGTTAAATTCACCATCAAATGCAAATGCCAGGTCTCCAGAACCTGGTCAACAGGTGAATCCTACTCATCTTTGCCCATCAGATAGGCAAAAACTAGAAAGATCTTGTTTAATTTGCATTTCTTTCATTACTAAGGGTGAGTGGCTTTTCACATGCTTATAACCCACGGCTAGTTCTCCTATAAACTGCCTTTTCATGTTCTTCACCCATTTCATCCCCCCTAAACTGGGCTCTTTTTCTTAAGGATTTGGAGTTCTCTTTAGCCTAATTTTAATGTAGTCAAAAATTCCAAGTTCCCTAACACGTTTAGAAAGGTCATCTGTACTCAAGAGATTCTAGAAAATTTCTCCTACATTTTCTGTTTTACTTAGGGTTAGATTTTTAGCCCATCGAGGAAGTATTCCTGGGGTACAGTCTGAGGTAAGGATTCAAACTGTTTCCTAAATGGAGCCAACTATATAAGCTGTACAGAGATCAGATACTGAATAATCAATCCATCCTGTCTCCACAGATCTAGAACCACCGAAATTACCCAACAAAGACATGGATCTGTTTCCTGTGATCTTTGTCACTGTGCCAGTGCCAGTTTTTTAATTACTGGGTGAGTGGGTTTGATATCTAATAGGTGATCTCTCCTCTTGATCTCATTAAACTTGTTCTTGGCTGCACGTAATAAAGACTAGTCTAGGACCCCAGTACCTACTTTCCCCTCTCCCCTTGGTAGCACTGAAGCAGATTTGGGGAGCATTGTGCCCACCAGGGGTGCACTTCCCAGCCCCCGCTGGATATAGGTGACTGAATTCCGGCTAATGAGATGCTGAGCAGAAGTGTGTGTGGAACCTCCTGGAAGGAGGATTAAAAACCCGTCAGCTGGAGGAACTGCCACTTTGTCCTTCCGCTCTCCTTTGCTCCCACTTCCTCCTACTGCCTACGGAAGGACACCCCATGGATGAGAGAGCAGAAAGATGGTAATCCGGGTCTCTGATGACACAGAGAAGAGGCTAACACATTGGACTGCACTCCTTGGGACATCTTGCAGGGGAGAAACAAATTTCTATCTTGTTTAAGCCTCTAGTTCTTCCCTGTTCATAAGGTAACTTAATCATTACCAGTAGAAAATAATAACCCACTCACGCTTCTAGATAAAACCATCGACATTTTATATTTCATCAAAACTGTACTCGATGTATAGATTAATTTGAGAAGAATAGGTATCTTTCAGTGTTGAGGAACTTTTCATCAGGGAACATAACACATTTTACTATCCACTTGGGTCCCGTGTAAAACACTGTGTTTTGTTTTTTTTTTTTAAAGGTTCAACTTTGGTGTGCGAATGTCTGTGGGGAAGGGGTAGAGGGGGACATTTTTCCTTGCTATTTTCTAACTAGTTCTTACTGGAGCTGTTTTTAAAACTTCATCTCATAGTCAGCAACCTTACTGAGCTCTTATTAATTTTAGTAAATTGACTTGGTCCCTTTGGATTTTCTTGGTAGACAATGACATCAATAACAAATATTGACAATTTTATTTTGCTCCTTCATGGTATTTATTAGACATTTTTCTTCCTTCTCTTGTTGCAGCGGCTTAACCCTCCAGAAGAACGCTGAAAAGTAACATTGGTAGTTGGCACCCTTCTCTGGTTCCTGATCTGAATGGAAGTGTATTGGTATAGTGGCTCTCAATTACGGATGAACTTGAAAATAACCTGAAGAATCATCGAAAAACATGGTTTGGGCCTCAATCCACGGAGTTTAAAATCTCCGGGGCCCAGGCACGAACATTTTTAAAGATGTTGCCCTCAGGTGGTTCGAGGCTCAGCCCTGGTTAAGAACCACGGTCCCTTTAACACTTCGCTGTTGTCTTCTCATAAATGCTCCATCAGGACCCCCCGCTTCCCACGGGGACCCTTGGTACTGCACTTTAAAGTTCAGAAATGGGTCTTGCATGCTATGAAATGCCTTTTCACCATCCACCAGGAAGGTGATAGGATTTTTCTTTCTCTGTTAATGGCAATGGATCACATTAATAGATTTCCTAATTCTGAATAGTCTTCAAATTGTTAGAAGACAGCACTGCATTTGATGTTCTAACATTTTATTAGGACTTTGGTATATTATTTATAACAGTGAGACTGGTCTATAGCTTTCTTATTTGCTTTTGTTTTAAATGCTATCTTTGTCAGGTTTGGTCTCCCAGTTATGCAAAGTTTTAAGGAATGAACCAAGTCTTTCATCTCTGCTATGTGCTCGACCTCTTTAAATAGTATTGGAATTCTCTGTTCCTTAAAGGCTTGATAGACCTCACTTGAAAAACAGCTCTGCCTTTATTATTAAACAGAGTTTGGCAAACTTTATAATACAGCCCTCGCACCTCATCCAGTTACCCAAATGCATGGCGGCTGTCTGTATAAACTACTTTGTATACGGGGCAGTAGGGTGTTTACTCATTGGCCTACTGCGTCCTGGGAATGTAAGGAAGTGCTTTACAACTCGCAAAGGCAAGTCGGAAAATCCACAGATCCCCACCAACTTCTTGTCATTCAAGCAAACAAATGGAACCATTATAGATGCGCACTGATATGAAAGACCCAGAAAACAGAAGGTAACATGTCATCCCAAATCTCCAAACCTTGTGCCTTCATCACAGGCGTAAGAGTGTCTCTGGCCTTCTGTCTTCACAAATGCACCCGCTTCTAAGCTACCACGAACCCTCACCTGGACCCTGAGCAGGAGCCTCCCAACTCACCTTCCCATCTGCACCCTTGCTTCTGTCCCACCTTCGGGTCTTGCGCGTGCTGTTCCTTCTGCCTAGGACACTGTCCCAATGCCCACCCTGACCTTCACCCAAGAAGATCAAGCTCTTCAGCTCAAGCTCTATTTCCTTAAGGACATTCCTAAACACTCTGCAGTACAGACTATGAGTCAGGCCCTCCTTGCTGGCTGCTCTCGTAGTGCTTTGTAATGGATCCTTTCCAGCACTTAAGTAGATTGTAATTGTAGATTTATTTATGTGCTCATTTAATTAATATGTCTCTCCCACTAGACTACAGGCTTCAAGGGAACGTAGTCTGTGCCTCTACTGATCACTCTATTTTTTTTAAAAGATTTTATTTATTCTTTTGACAGAGACACAAAGAGAGTGAGTGAGAGAGGGAACACAAGCAGGGGGAGCGGGAGGAGAAGCAGGCTCCCAGCTGAGCAGGGAGCCTGATGCGGGGCTCGTGCGGGGCTCGATCCCAGAATGGTGGGATCCTGACCTGAGCCGAAGGCAGACACTGAACTGTCTGAGCCACCCAGGCGCCCCCACTGATCACTCTTGTATGCCCAGCTCCCAGCACAAAACCTGGCATTTGGTAAGCATGAAGCATACTGGCCGAATGAATGCGAATCCAGGGATGTGTAGTCAGAGGAAGACGCCAATCGTAGTACTTGTTTCTTTATATATAAGAGTCCTAAGTATTCTACGCTTGGCTAAATACCACCTAGGAATCATGACCAAGTAAACTAATGCCATCTATTTAAGGGCAATTACTTACTGACAAGTTTAGGCAAATGGACAATTGTTGTTCTCTTACTTGTAAATTCCTCGTGACATATTTTCAATGTATTTAGCTTTGTCTTGTACTCCACAGTGGTAATGGTAAGTCTTAACACAGGCTTTTATTTCACATCCAATAGTAGCACCGGGCTGACTGCAAAGTGTACATTTCTGTTTAAGGGAAGAGAAAGAATGATCATAAGCAGTATTTCAAAGTTTTTGCAACCTTATTTATTCTATTTTAGCCATATTTCAGCCACACATTCTAGTTTACAAAGAAAACAGCCAGTTTTCTATGGAAAAACAGTACAGTGAACTTACTGTTTAGCAGATCTGTTAAATCATGCCGCAAGTTAAACCATACTTCGATAGACTTTCTGATATTAAGTCACTCCCTGATGCTTCCATTATTTACCTATACTAACCTTCGAAGATCTGACATCCAAACATAAACAAGACACTCCTCAATACCGCCAAACACCAAAGAATTAGATTCTGTTACTTTAGTGGTTGGCTTCTTCTGCTCCCTGGGACCAGTTCCTTTCCTGTGATGACTGAAGAATGAGAAGACAGGAAAGCAATTCCCCACCAAGAGGGATTGCTACCAAGTAGGTAAAAGGGCAGAGGGAGACTGAAGGGGCTGAAATCTTTTCAAGACATCGCGTCTTGGCCTCGTTCAGCCAGGCTTGCCTCAAGAATGTTCTGAGATTCAAAGGTGGTTGTTGACAAAAGTTTCACAGTTTGAGGAATGCTAGTTTGAAACCGACTGCTTGGCTGCAGAACTTCTCACAGCCTTTCTGCAAGAAGGAGGGTACAGCAAATAGTTCCCAAATTACTGAACTCCAGATGCCCTTATATTTTTGGACGGGTTGGGGGGCATCTTGACGGACTACTTTCCTTTGGAGCACACTTGGGAAAGTGCTAGTTTGGTGTTTACATGAACATTCAACGGGGCAGAGGTGAATGAGTTGACCAGGAGGATTGACTGTTACACTAGTCACCTACTTGGACCGCAGCTGTATGACACGGACAACACTGCTTGGTATGGTAAGCTGAAGAGATTTTTCCCTTATATTTTTTTAGTATCCTACATTCTGATTTAAAGGAGTTTCATTTTTACAAGAGTAATCGAAGTATCAAAACGGAAACTGGATTTAAGTGGAACAGATCACATCAACGATCTTCACACCTTCAGAAATGCAGCTCCACAAAGAAAGGGGCATCTCTAATGGATTCAGATAAAGCTCACCAACATGGCAAACCACTAGATGAGACACTGAAGGGGAACTTCACAACAGAGGGGGGAGGGAGTAGACTCACCTCCTGAATCCAAGGATCAGACATTACGACTAGTCTGATGTAATAAAATACAGATGACAGAGTCCTACCTGTAGGTATTCTTACCCCCAAAAATCTTGACACTGAATCTAATCAAGCCTTTACATCTAACTTCCACTTTAAAAGAAAATCTGGTGGATAGAGGGACAAGTTAAATGGCATCATGAAGAAGCAGACAGACAGATAAAACATATGGGACATGGGATATTGTCTACAGGAAAAATCATTCATTTTCTTCAACAAGACAATGGCATACGACAAAACAAAAACAGACACAACAAAGACAAGGAGAGACGGAAATGCCCTAGGTTGTCACATCAAGGATACAGAACCACCAAATGCAATGAATGGGTGATCCTCCTCTGGATACTGAGTCACATGAATTGACTTTAAAAAGGTACTTTTGAGACAGTTGGGGAGATACAAATACGAACTAGGTATTAAATAACACTGAGAACTCAATGTTAATTCATAAGGTGTAATGACATTGTGGTTAGGTAAGAAAATGTCCAACTTTGAGGAGATACATACTGAAATAATGTAGAGGTGAAATGATAGGAAGTCTCAGCTCTGCTTTAAAACACTTCAAGCAACAAGAATAAAAGGCAGAGATGAAGCAAGTGCCGCAAGTTCTTGATAACTGATGGGTCAAGGTGATGGACAGACGTGTGTTACTAGTCTTTCTCATTTTGAGATGTTTGAAAATTTTCACAATAAAAAAATTTTTAAATTCAGGTCATCTCTAGAGACAGTTGAGGTCTTAAAAGATTTATCATTCCATTGACATTTTATAATATTTATCAACTGTAAAGGAGCAAGTAATCAATAAAGATGCCAATATTTCTTAAAGCTATTTATTAGTAATTCAGTATGTTTAAAAACATGAGACTTAGGCACAGTTTATAAAGAAAACTTTAAAGCTATGGTAAACATTTTAAGAGACATAACTGTGTATGTGAACTTTAACTAAACAGAAGGCTCTGAAAAAAATCTTTTCCTTTTATTTGAAAAAAAAGAAAGAAAAAAAAATAATGAACAACATGGGGAAGTTCCCAATGATCTATTAGGATTATGGAACTGTTCTTTAAGCAAGCTGAAATAATATTAACATTTTAAACTTAGTAAGGTGTGTCACATTCACATCTTCATTTATTTTATTAAAAGACTCTCAGATACCCTGAAATATAAATCTCAGTGTAATTCTCTTAGGTACTGAAGTTACATAGAAAGAGGAGTAAGTTCCAGAAACATCAGCATCCTTTATTGTATTACAAATAAGTCAAATATATACTTGCTTTAACATATGAACTACTTTAGATTAGATGTTTTAATGACTGGATAAATTTGAGATGTGTTCTAAATTTAAAGCAGAAAGTCAGAAGAGTAACGTTGCATAGCATAAATATAAAACCACAGACCATTCTTTTTCCTCGCTTAATCTCCTGAAGTACAGTTTTAATATCAAAATCTCCAAATTCTGCTCTTGATGTTGTTGTGAGCTGGACTGTGCCAGAAGAAAATAACTAGGAAAGAAAAATGCAGAAACATTTAATGTTCAGAACCCTTGTGAGAAAAAGATTAAACAATGGAATAACAAATGTGTTCTACTACTTCAATATCCTGAGAAAGAGAACTTTTCTTTAAAAATCAAGTATCAACTCCAGTATTTTTAACACATTCAGATGTCTGATTAAAATATAATCCATGGGACGCCTGGGTGGCTCAGTTGGTTAAGCCGCTGCCTTCGGCTCAGGTCATGATCCCGGAGTCCTGGGATCGAGTCCCACATCGGGCTCCTTGTTCTGTGGGGAGCCTGCTTCTCCCTCTGCCTCTGTCTGCCACTCTGTCTGCCTGTGCTCGCTCTCTCTCTCTCTCTGACAAATAAATAAATAAAATCTTTAAAAAATATATATATAATCCAAAATAAGGACAACAGGGGCGCCTGGCTGGTGCAGTCGGTTAAGCGTCCGGCTCTTGGTTTCAGCTCAAGCCATGATCTCTGGATCATGGGATCGAGCCCTGTGTGGGGCTCCGCACTTGGTGGGGAGTCTGCTTCTCTCCCTGTCTCTCTGCCCCTTCGCATGCATGTGTTCTCTCTCTCTCTCTCTCTAATAAATAAATCCTTAATTTAAAAAAAGGAAAATAAAACAAAACTAATGTTGCCAGTGTGGACCCAAGATTAAATATTTCATTCAACAATGCAGATTTCAACAGTGTTACCCAGTCATCTCCATTGTTTTATGTTTCCACAGAGTTTTAAAAAATAGTTTAAACTGGGGGTGCCTGGGTGGCTCAGTGGGTTGAGCCGCTGCCTTCGGCTCAGGTCATGATCTCAGGGTCCTGGGATCGAGTCCCGCATCGGGCTCTCTGCTAGACAGGGAGCCTGCTTCCCTCTCTCTCTCTCTCTGCCTGCCTCTCTGTCTACTTGTGATCTCTCTCTGTCAAATAAATAATAAAAAAAAATAAAATCTTTAAAAAAAAAAATAGTTTAAACTGGCAAATTTCGACCACAGATGTAGATCAGAATTACCTGGGGATATTTTTTTTAGACTAGACAGCTCTGGGATATACTCCAGGGGTGTGTATTTCGGAAAAAGCTCCCCAGGCAAGTCTGATACACATCTCTGGTCAAGAACCCCGGATATAATAACTACAATTTTAAAAACCTAACCATAAATGGGATGAATAACTGAATACAATCAAATTCAAAAATGTTTATGTATCCTGTAAGTCAGACCCGGATCTAAAGACGCAAAGATCAAGCACAGTTCCTCTCTTCAAGGAATTAAAAGTCTGTTACGGGAGAGGATCATAAATGACTGCAGGGCAATGTGTGAGGGACAATGACACAGACATGAACTGGGCTACAGGGGAGGCCGAACGTGTATCTTCCATCACAAGTTTATAAAGCGCAAAGTTGTACAGTCACAAAATAGTTAACTGTCATTATCTAGAATATGGGAACTCTAATTAGGACTCCTTTAGATCTTACTAAATCATAAAGGCTATATTTTTAAAACCCTAAGGACTATGAGGATATGGAACTACAGGATATACTATTCCTAATTCTACACCACTTACGCTGGAGAGAAAAGTGCCCTATTTGGTTACTAGCTAAATGCCTTTCCAAAAAACCTGGGTTTAAAAGCACATGAAAGAACCATGCTTACCATGCACTTATAATGTGCAGCTGCCTTCTTGGCATTAAATATATGCAGCTTTCCTCTTGCTTCGTTTTCTTCCTCTCCTACATGACAAAATCCACATTTAGGCCTGGTGTCACTAGGGCTGCTTCTATGTGGAGACCGATCTCTCTGCAAATGCAAAAGAAAAAAAAAAAGAAAAAACTTAAAAATATATTATCAGCACCTTCAAGCTTCATTAACATTTCAAATGATGAGCTTTACCTATACACACGGTTTAAACGAAATAATCGTGGTACAACAAAAAGAATCCCACATTTTTCTACTTACGTAGGAACTACTTTCCATTTCATCTGTTCCATGGGAGGATGTGGACCTGGTATCTTCCGACAGCCCTTTAAAATTAGTTTTTCGTGGC
Source organism: Lutra lutra (assembly GCF_902655055.1). Taxonomy (NCBI): domain Eukaryota; kingdom Metazoa; phylum Chordata; class Mammalia; order Carnivora; family Mustelidae; genus Lutra; species Lutra lutra. The sequence continues at coordinate 17,140,247 of NC_062296.1, forward strand.
CTTCCTTTGCGACTTTTCTTTTTACTTTTAGGTGATGAGGGCTCCAATTCATGTTCGTTAAAACTTTCTTCTAAGTCAGCTGCTCAAAAATGAACAAAAACTTGACACGGACTCATCTTAAAATGAACATTTGTTCATGGGTCCTTAGAATATGCATTTCTCCTTAGAATGAAATCCCCTCCAGAGATGAAGGGAAATGGTCTGTGGTATGCTCACTATAGCAACCTTAATGTTTCATATAAATGTAACAAAAATTGAATATAAAAACATAGTTTTATTATAATCACTGTCATTATTCCTTTTGAATTTATAATTCTATAAAAATGAGTTTTGGAATCTTGACTGTGCACATAAGTCAGTAAACATTTTCAGACTCTAATAAAGTCAATTCTCAGAACTAGCACTTGTACTGTTTTTTTTTTTTTTTTTTAACCATAGGTTTCAAAGCGTTTTCTCTCACACTGTTGGTGAAATCAGAACACTTAAAAGAAAATAAACTTACTCTAACTTGGAAAACTAAATGAAAATAAAGCAGGTGTATCTGTGCTGTCCGGTATAGCAGCCATGAGCAAATGGTGGCTTTTTACAATTTCTGTTGCTTATAATTAAACAAAACCAAACCCGCAGTTTCTCACTCACACTGACCACATTTCAAGTGCTTATTACCGGTCACATGAGGCAAGCTGCGCCTGTACCAGACATCACAGATAGAGAATGTTTCTATCATCACAAAAATAGTTCTACCAGACATCGCAGTTCGAGCATAGCTCCTTGAACTATCATGAAAATCAGATGATCATATTCAACGAGGAAGTCTTGTACAAATGAACTAATCACTGATCAAGTAATTAGACAAATGTTAAGTATAAAAGGCATTTCTAACATAAATGGTTAAAAAAAAAGCTGTGTTGCAAGTTAGTTGTATACTTTAAGAGATTAAACAAAATGTATGTAGAAATTTTACAACTACATTTCCCAGCAATTTGAAAAGAATTTCTACCATTAACGGAAGGGTGTTTCATTCAGTTATTCACTATAAACATTTATTGAGGCCCTACTGTACCTAAGACAATGTATTTAGTGTAAAAAGGTATAAAAACCAAACATTCACTTGTCTTTTAGGGCCCAACTAAAAGTTTTAGGCACAGTTCTAATGCCTCCATTGTTTTTTTCTTTTAACATAAGTCTTCAATTCCAGGGACTAATTTCTCAATGAGAAAGCATATCAACTTCAAATCATAGATGCTAATATGTTTCCTAATAAATACTACAATGGTTTTTAATTTTTTATTGTTTTAGAAATAAAAGCATAGTCATTATGACAAGAAAAGGGTAATATAATTACTGTATCTGAATACATAAAACTCAAGGAACCGAAAGCATCAGACTGTGAAATAGTTAATAAAAATTTATATTGGGGCGCCTGGGTGGCTCAGTGGGTTAAAGCCTCTGCCTTCGGCTCAGGTCATGATCCCAGGGTCCTGGGATCGAGCCCCGCATCGGGCTCTCTGCTCGGCGGATAGCCTGCTTCCCTCTCTTTCTCTGCCTGCCTCTCTGCCTACTTGTGATCTCTGTCAAATAAATAAAATCTTTTAAAAAAAATAAAAATAAAAATAAAAATTTATATCAATGCCACTTCACATAACTGCAGTAGGGTTTGAAGGAGGAAAAAAGGGGAAAAGGTAGAAGTGGATAGCATTTTATAGGCAACAAGGCAAATTTATATGGCTAATTCCCTGTGAAGACAGAGAAGTCAAAAATAGCTTCTGATCTTAACATTATAGCAAATTTCCTATCAGAACACATCACAGACTTTAAACATTCAAACTGACAGCTTCTGAGAAACAGAATTTCATTAGGACTGTCAGAATTACTTGCAGTTGCCCCAAATTTAAAAATTCTTTAAAATAAAAAATAAGCAAATGTTTCAATCATTCTGATACATGTTATACTGTACATGTGATACACATAATATTCTGTTACAATGAAAACAAATAATCACTAACACTGTAACACTGCATTCTTAAACACCGACACAATAATCACTAACACTGTAACACTGCATTCTTAAACACCGTTAAAGAAATTACTTAACTGATTCCATTATCAGGCCAACATGACTAGTATTCCAAATGGCTTTCTTTCTTTTTTTTTTTTTTTGGGTCCTAAATATGGAACAATTCGGTGTAAAATTTTAGGGGACTTTATTTTTTTTTTCAAGATTTTATTTATTTATTTGACAGAGAGAGATCACAAGTAGGCAGAGAGGTAGGCAGAGAGAGAGAGAGGGGGAAGCAGGCTCCCTGTGAGCAGAGAGCCTGATGCAGGACTCGATCCCAGAACCCCGAGATCATGACCTGAGCCGAAGGCAGAGGCCCAACCCACTGAGCCACCCAGGCACCGTTTTAGGGGACTTTAACAGCAATAGCAAAAATTGTAAAAGACTGATAAATTTAAGTATATTAAATTTTCAAACTTACATAGCAAAGAAAGTGTTAAAATTAAAAGGCAAACAATAAACGAGAAAAACCTGCTGTAATTGTGAAAAAGGATCACTATCCTTACGATATAAGCTCGTAAGAGATTAACACCCCAACTGAAAAAATGGACCAAACATATGATCAAATAATTCACAGAAAATAAGTAGTTAAACATAGTTCTATAGAACATTTGACTTCTCTGGATTCAAAGTGTAAATTAAGTGATATGTCATTTTCACCTATCAAAATAGCAGACTTATAAAAAGTACGAATAAACAAAAAATGAGTTAGAAATAAAAATCCAGAAGAAGCCCCACAGAAATACTGAGCTACACCATGCTTCTGGACGAACAGGATCAACATCAGGATGTCAGCTCTCACTAACCTAATTAATGCAACTCTGATAAAATGGTTGATCCCACCGTTTTCTCAAAGAGTAAGTATATAATACACAAGAATTTTTTTTGAAATCTCAAAATATACTATAAAGAAACAGTAGTTAAAATCTTGGCACAGGAAGAGACCTATATCAGCAAGAGAGAAAGCAAGGTTGAAAATAGACCCATAAGCATATGGGAATTCAGAGTATAATGGTAGCATTTCAAATAAGTGGGGAGAAGACACAATGGCATAATTGGCTATCCACTTTTTAAACACCAACACTCCTTTCCTTATACCATATGAGAAAAATCTCATCATAAAATAACCAACTATAAATATAACAGAGAAGAAAATGGAGGAGAGTAATTTTTATAATCTTGGGTCAAGACACCTAAGAAGTCATAAAGCAAAGGACTGAGATCTGACTAAACATTAGAAACCTTTGCATGGGGGCACCTGGGTGGCTCAGTTGGTTGGGTGGCTGTCTCTTACTTCGGGTCAAGTCATGATCTCACGGTCCTCTGATGGGGCCCCGCATGGGGCTCTGCACTCAGCAGGGACTCTGCTTCAGGATTCTCTCCCTTTCCTCTCCCTTTGCCCATCCCCCCGCAACTTGCGCGCGCGTGCAAACGCTCTCTCTCTCTCTCTCTCTCAAATAAATAATAGATCTGTAAACAAAATAAAACAAAAACAAACCAAAAAAAAAAAAAAACCCCACAAACCTTTGCATGGCACAAGGCACCATAACAGAAATAGAAGACAAATGATAAACTGGGAAATCATTCCTATTTAGTGATGGAGAATTAATACCCCCATTACAGAAATCACTCACTCACAAATCTATTTCAAAAGGACAAACCCAGAAAGAAAAATGCACAAAGGACAGAAACTGGCAATTCACAGAAAAAATATAAATGACTGAAAAAAACTTGAACAGTAAGGCCAACCTTACTAGTGATAAGAGAAATGGAAATTAAATGAGATAACAGGATTTGCAAAAATTAAAGACTGATAAGGTCCAGCACACAGGCAGGAAATACACTGTTGGTGGGAACGTAACCCACCTGGGTGTGATAGTCCTTTCCCCAAAGTTAAATGCAAACCCCTTTTTAAAACTTTATCCTATAGAATCACTCCTGTAGGTAAGTAAGCATATATGTACAAGGAAGATCAATGCAGTCTCATTTGTTTTAGTGAAACAAATAGATGTAAATGATTTTATTTGATAGAGAAATCCTTAAATAAACTATGGTTCTATTTATTCTATGGAAAAAAGAATGAGGTCAACTGACAGGAAAAAAGACAAAATTGCTTCAATGGAAAAAAAGCAAAAAGAATGCGGTCAATCTGTAACCACCAATAGGGAAGGAGGTCTGTGATCAATCACAGAATTAAAAAAGCAAGAAGCATCATAGTATGTACATCAACTCTGATGCCACCGTATTTATCAGTAAGTGTGAGCAGACACTATCTACACAGGTTTGTATGGAGGTAAACAAGGCTCTGGGGAGATACCCACCAAACTTACTACCAATTACTCCTCAAGAAAGTGACTTCAGGGCAAGGGGAGGGCTTATTGATCTGCTTTAATTTAGTATTATTGTACTATTTTAATATGAAACAATGGACAATGAACTACTAACATAACCGAAAGAACTTCCATCATCCAATGCGGTGAAAGGAGGGTAAACTCATCACCACTGATGGGAGTACAAGCTAGCCCAACCTTCCAGAAAGTAACACGGCGACAGGCCTCAGGAACCTTAAGAAGACTGAACCCTTCAACCTAGTGACTGGACTTTGGGAAATTTACCCTAAAAAAAAAAAAAAATCACTGAAAATGCACATGGAAAAAGGAGCATGAGGCTAGTCACAGCGCCTTTGTTTAAATTTTTCACGGTTACAACAGGTCCACCCCCATTTCAAAAGTCTGAAAATGTTTTAATATTGAATTTTGTTTCCTTCTTCAGTAATAATTATAAAGGAACTCTGCATAAAAACGGTAAAAATCTCCCTTTCCACCTTCTAATTCTGCCTGCTCGGCACTCCCAGTGGCGCCGTGACTTTCTTGCCACCCCTCCCCTTCTCCCTCCCTCAAGTAACCCCCCTTAACTGCTTTTCTTCTCAACCTCAAGAGTTGAGAGCCTCGTTTTGGATCCTTGTTCTGCCAGACTGCGTGTCCTCTTGCGTCAGAGCCACCTCACAGGGCCCAAGAATGAACCGGATGCGTCCGTCCGTGTAAAGAAGTGAGTTCAAGAACAGCGCCTGGCTGGTGAGACCCTCTCCGTATCTGTTAGCTACTGTTTTCCCCGTGTGTGCAAATGGGTTTTTTAAAAGGAGACACGAACAAATGGCATCCTAAGTATCCTATTCTGCATCTTGCCCTTTTCTGTGTTATCTCTAAATTGGAAAGAGCCCAAATCTAAGAGCTCACATTTCAGCTTCTGGAGTTCTGACTGTGCCACATGTGCTCTGCAAATTATACACGCGATCGTGCTGGAGCCTCACCACCTGCCCGCGAGGTTCTATCCGCCACCATCCGGATCCCTCATTTTTACAGATAAGGAAAAGTTCGGAAAGGTTAGATGACTTTAGCCAGGGTCACAAAGCTTGGAAGTGGCAGAGCTGGGACAAATCTATGCCAGTGAGTTCCGACACGCTTCTGAAGTGGTAATATCCACTGTCACAGAAGTACACCATTTCAGGTGCTCCAAAAGTTAGAAAGAGGACGGTTTTAATCTGCTTCTGTCTGCAGAGCAAGGCTCTGGAAGGGTACTTAGGAAATGGCCAGCAGTGGTTGCGTTTAGCAAAGGAATCCGGGAACAGATAGAAGGGTAAGGATGGGAGGAAAGCTCGCAAACAGTGGATACTCTTGGCATATTGTTGACTCTTGTACAACGTGCATATACCTTTTCAAACAAATGAAAGCAATAAAAAACCAAAACCTTACCCTTATGTTCACAGCTTCAACTCCGACAAATCCAGGCTGGTAAGGGAGGTGACAAAACAAGGCTGTGCTCCTTCCTGGGCCACCAAGCATTCCCATCCACTTGCTGTGAGCACAGCTCCTAAACATCTCTGTCACCTCAGAAAGGCCAGGCTCCTGTCTGTTACCCTTCTAACTGTCACTAGGAGGCACAGCAGTGACCAACTGACCAGGGCCCCAACTCTCCTCCTCCTAGTCCTGTCAAGCCCGACCTGTTCCTTTACCAATTCTTCCTATTCAGTACTTTTCCCGTCTTCTAACCTCCTGGTTTTAGCTCCATTGCCTTTCCTCCCCCAAAGTCTCACATCAGGTAGAAAGGACCCCTGGATAGAAAGTCTGAAGACAGCCACCTACCAGGTCTTAAAACTTGGTAAAGTTAGTTAATGCTCACGAGGTGAAGTCTCCCGGTGTATCAAATGGAACTAATGCTCACACCTTCCTGAAAAGGATGCCTTAAGTAAATGTGAAAAATGCTTTGTAAACTAGAAAATTCTATTCAGATGTTAGTTATTCTTGTCCTACCTTGTGTAGCCTGTAAGCTCTTTGTCAAAGGGCTTATTTTCTAAATTGCCCAATGCGCCCACAGCCAGGAGGCGCTCAATAAATGTGTGTTGAAATTATTTTGAAAACAAGAGCAAAATGACGAGCATTAAGGCTGGGGGGCAAGCGTCACCACCTCTGCTTTGCATCTATAGGGCTGCGACCACAGGAGGCCTGGAGGTCACTTGCCCTGCCTTCACCCATGGAAACGTGATGTGCTTTTGCTCGGCTTCAACTCTGCTTTCCGCTTTGTCGGTAAAGTTGGGAGATAAATGATTTTATGCATATTCATATACAGATGCATATATAAACACATAACATACATCAAAAATAGTAATTCTTAACCATGTGTGCTAAAATGAAATAGGTCTGGAATTTCAGTCCCAAGTATCCAGAGGAAGTAGGTGACGGGTGCAGGTGAAACAAGACCGGCCGCGAGCGGATGACTGCTAAAGCTAGGTGATGGGGCTTTTTCTCAAACATACTTTTGTGTATGTCTGAAACTTCTGATAATGAGCTTGTAGAGCGTGCTGAGCGAAAGATAAGCGTACAGTGCCTAGCACAGCACTCTGCACGGGGGTAGTCAACAAAGCTGGTGAATCGAAGAAAAAATAGGGAGTCAGTTCTAGCAGAGGGCACAATGTGAATACATCACTAAAATTTTCCAAGTTAAATCCCAAATACAGCGTAAATTCTATTACCTTCCAAGGAAGAACGCATGAACGTAGTACTTACTGAGCCCCCGACTCTGTCCCCGGCACACTGCTAAGGCCCTTACACATGTTATTTCATTTAATCCTTACGATAGTTCTTCCAGGTAGGGTTGTTTTTTTTTTTTTCAATTTTACAAATGCAGTATCTAAGGCTCCAAGAGATACTAAATCACTTGCCCAAGACCATGTGACTAATAAGTAGCAGAGCTAAGATTCAAATATAGATCTGATTTCAGAGCCCATATTCAACCAGTGTACAAAACTGCCTTTCTAGCACTTCCTAAATCTACTCAATGCTACAAAACCTAAAAGGTTTTTAAAGACATTGGTATCATAGTAAAACCTCCCTAAACTTCCATTTGATACAAGTAATGAAGACTGGAAGGCGCAGCACATTCCAGAGAAAACAAACGAAAAGAAAATACTAAGGGAATATTCAAGCAGGCAAAGGCTTCGAATCTACATGGATAACAACACACAATATACTTCTAATGTAACTATGATGACTCTAGTTCTTGAAACACAAATTGAGTTAAATGATTTGACAATATAAACAGTTCCAAACTGGAGGCACCTGGGTGGCTCAGTAGGTTGGGCCTCTGCCTTCAGCTCAGGTCATGATCCCAGGGTCCTGGGGTCAAGCCTTGCATCAGGCTCTCTGCTCCGCAGGGAGCCTGCTTCCCCCCCACCCTACCTCTGCCTGCCTCTCTGCCTGCTTGTGATCTCTCTGTCAAATAAATAAAATCTGTAAAAAAAATTTGTAAAAGCAATAAATAAAATCTGTAAAAAAAAAAATTTCCAAACTGTCCGTTAAAGATGAGCTCTTCCAAGGTTAGGCACAAAAGAGTCCCTTACATTGTCTTATGGCCACTGCAAGTAATTACGGCACTTATCACTAAGCTATTTTTTTATTTGAGATTTTTATTACTTATTTATTTGACAGAGATCACAAGTAGGCAGAGAGGCAGGCAGAGAGAGAGAGGGGGAAGCAGGCTCCCCGCTGAGCAGAGAGCCTGATGCGGGACTCGATCCCAGGATCCTGGGATCATGACCCGAGCCGAAGGCAGAGGCTTTAACCCACTGAGCCACCCAGGCGCCCCACCACTAAGCTATTTTTAAGTAATTTCAGACTTATAAAAATTGACAGAAACAATTCCTTTATACTCTTCACCCAAATGTTAACAACTTACCACATCGGCTTTATCATTCATATACTATTTTCTAAGGGTTTAAGATGCAAGCATGATGCCCCTTTACCTCTAAGTACTTCCATGTGTCACCACTGTATTTTAATCAGCTCGTCACATATCTGTCACTAAATGATGTCCCCCCCAAAAACCCCAAACCCTGTTTTATTAATTCATCTTGTGCTACTAACATCCAGTAGGAGAGCAATCACAAGCGACAGAAAGGTCACCCCAAAATAAGTGATGCATTACATACCATGCTTTGTTTCAAGCCAAAGGAAAGAGATCACAGACATCTCTTGAGTGTCCATCCTGAGCACAACATTCTGTACTGGGTAGTTCAACAAAAATAATAAGCCACAAGTTTGGCTACCTATGATGTCAAGAACCCAAACTGAGCCGAGATTCTGTTTGTGATCACGACTTTAACAATCTACACATTCTTGCTGCAAGGAGCTAGCTCAGCCTCTACTCTGCTTCCTATCTCACCACAGATGACTTTGCTCCATGTAAATTATTAAACAGAAAAGCTTTAACCCCTTAATGAAAAGGGTTTTAGAAGAACCACAAGAGGTAATCACAGTTCCTTGTAGGTACTCAAACGTTTACTGATGACAAGCTGTCATGTTTAACTACTTCTACAATTCAGAAACTAGCAGCAGTTACAAGCTAGAACTACATGCTATTGCTAATGTTTGACATTTTTAAAATACTGCTTTAGAATTTAATTCTGGCTTTTCCTATCCAATTTTAATGTATAAATTCCTATTCTTTTAAAGATTTTTTTTTACTTATTTGACAGAAAGAGAACATGTTGGGGGAAGGGGCAGAAGGAGAAGCAGACTCCCCACTGAGCAGGGTGCCTGATGTGGGGATGTGGGGAGGGATGTGGGGCTCAATCCCAGGACCCTGAGATCATGACCTGAGCGGAAGGCAGATGCCCAACAAACTGAGCCACCCAAGTGCCCCAATGTATAAATTCCTATTAAGACTAGGAGGGTACTACACAGTTTTTAAAGTACTCAACGACCACGTGTGGCTAGTGGCTACCATATTGGACAGTGCAAATAGAGAACACGTCCATTGCCACCATAAGTTCTACTAGACAGCCTTGCTGAACCATTAGTTCTGTATCCCCTTGTAAAAAGCTCTGCGCCTGACATGGGGCCCTGCGCATGACATCCACGTCATTCACTAAACCACTGCTTCTCAAACTTTAACGTGCACACGAACCACCTGGGATCTCGTCAAAGTGGCGATGCCTATTTTGTAGGTCAGGGGTGGGGCTTGAGATTAGGCGTTTCTAACCAACTCCCAGATAATGCCAATTTTGCTGGCACACTGACTATGCTACCTTCCTCCCTTCCATTCTACCAATCATTCTACCCCCACATCAGATTTTCTGTAGTGCACAGCCTATAGCTCTTTTCTCCTTCCTAGCCCCTGCTGCATCCTGGGTGACTTCAACAGCCTCTGGGGACAATCCTAGCAAGTTCCTTGACCTTCAGTGGTGTTCTCCATCAACTACCCAATTCTGATAATCACATCCAGACACCTTCACAATCACCTAAAAATGGTTCTAACCTCTGAAATCACTATAAATCACACACACTTTGGGACCACAAAATGATTGCTTTCCCGAGTACTTTCATTCTCATTGACCTTCAACCTTATCAGGAAACCCAATCTATTAACTCCTTCCTATTTCCTTTTTTCCTGCCTTCACTTCCCTCAGATTTTTGCCTTGCAGATATCCTAAACTCCCTTTTGCCATTACTTGTTGAACCCATTTGGCAAAATCCCAGTTCTGATCTAACCAACTAATCCCTCTCTCTGTGCCACACAAAGAATCCTGAAGTGCTGAAGGAAGTCACACAACCTGAGGGTATCACTATGTCAATTAATGGTTAACAACCTTAACTGAGCCCTCTATCCACTCTGGAAACCTTACATTTCTCTAGGCAAACTTCCTCTCCCAGTCTTCACAACTATTCTTTCAAACTTTCTCCTCCCGCCTTTAATTTCCAACCCTCAGGCCTCACCCTACGTTCTCCCTCACAGAGAAAACAGACCAGTTAGGAACCATCCCCCCTCTTCCCTCTCTCCTATTACAATGGAAATGTTCTCTTATCACAGGACAATCCTTCTGTTCAAGCACTGAGTCTCCCTCCTTCCCAGACCTTCAATCTCTTCTCGCCTATCACAGCCTCTCTCATAAGCATTTACATATCAACTAATCCGCTACCCTCCAAAAAAAAAAAAGGCCAACTAAGTGAAAGAAGCTAACCTGAAAAGGCTACGTAGGGTATGACTCCCACTATATGACATTCTGGAAAAGGCAAAACTGTAGACAGTAAAGAGAGTCTCAAATTTAGTATTTCAAAACACAGTTCATATTACATCAAACTCATATGAACAGACTGAATTACAGAGGATTTATCATTTTAAGTATTAGCAAACTAGATTACTGAGCTGACGGCAAATGACGGAGAGACACTGCCACGGGTATCAATTCCTCTCTGCTGCACAAACTACCATCCTGAAACACAATCCTAGAAACCCCAACCATAAATTATAATCATAAAGTAGATTTCCTATTAGAGCTCCTGTTTTCCTACTAGAACAATGGTTTCCTAGTAGAACAATGAAATACCTGGAAATTCTGTTTCTAACAAAGCCCTCAATATCAAGTAAATTAAAGCTACATAAAAGTGATAAAAGCCAAAAGTCAATAAATACAAACTCTGAAATGTCTTTAAATTGCAAAATTATGCTTCAAGTTCTACAATGTGAATGTGAACACATTGTGCATACATCAATACGGCATGAGGTCCCAGAGTGCTACGGAAGTATACACTGAACCCCAAATTCAAAACAACTGTATCATGAATTTGAATTTTAAGAACCTGCCAGTTACATTAAAAAACAGTCATCTTGAAAAGTATTAATTTAGATCTTTCTCGTTAAGTTTCTGAAAGCAAAAAGGTGGTCAAAATTCTTTTACTTTACGCAGCCTGCAGTGACTTTTCCCTACCACTAGATGGTACTATCGGCTTCAGAAAGCTAGAGAATAGAAGGGAAGCCGGCTCCACTAAACATGGTTGCCACACTCAACTCTCCTGCCCCAGAGCAGCCTATACTTGGGTTCCTCAGAGCCTTTAACTCTTAACCCTTGCTTTACCATACACATCTGGTCACCACAGTCTTAAAGAGAATCAAACACATTGTTAAAATCTAAAGTAATGAAAGGTGGCCAAGCTTCCTCTTAACCTTTGAACAAGGTCTTCTACTGAATTCTAGAACTGAACGAGGAAAAAAAAAACCAAGGCAAACAGTGTAAAGGTTTCTCAGTAGTACTTTATCACCTCTAAAATGTTCTGTTCTTACTATTTATCCAATCTGTTTACCTTAAAGACAAGTTTTTTTTAAGTCTACACTACACTAAGTACTGGAACTAATCTAGAGTCCCAAAATGGAGGATATAGCCACGATCTAAGATACCAAAGAGGGTGACAAACTCTTAATAGGCTAATACAGATAATTAGGTAAACCCTAATGCGGGAAACCACTTCCTAAATCGACAGGTTCAAACCATTCTAATTCTAAGCAACATGTTCTCAGAGGCTACCAAAAACCAAATATCTCTAATTTAACTGGAAGGGTAGAACAATCTCAGATTAAAACTAAGCCTTTCTATATAGCTAGTGAAAGTATCAAAACCGTATGTTTGCAAAGGCATGAACCAAGTCAGAGTTCAATTTGAGAACTTTCCATCCCTTTCAAAGACCAAGGACAACTTGGCTAACTATTTATAAACACCCCAATGTTGTTTTATATAAATTTAAGGAGAAATAAACTATAAAGTAATTTTAAAAGTTAACATACTTTAAGATTGATCGCTTCTTATGAACATGTATTTTCAAAAAAAGTACAATGTGTACAATTGTACAAAAGTACAAAAAGTACAAAAAAGTAAATGTTAAAAATTTAACAGGAAGGCTGGTAATCACATAATGTACCAGTAACTCTAGCTCCTCCGACAGTAGTTAAGGATCCCAATTATTACCTTTACAATCTACTAACACTTACATGAACAGAGAAATCCAAAATCACTAGCATCCTTTTTTTTCCTAAAGAGAAAATATATCTCAACGTACTCCTTACAAGAACTTCAGGGGTAAATATTTTCTCAAAAATCCAGATCTCTTTCACTATGCACATTGTTTATCCTAACACTTTTCTTAATTCTTTGAAATATATTCGCTATTGAGATACACCTTATGGTAAAAATTAGTATAGTTAGAATTCACTCAAATCTCTTCCTGATGTTGAAAAGTGGCTGCACAACGTACCTTCAGCATTATGTGCAGTTTTCTTGTGTTTCCGGCAATAAACCCTATAAACAAACAAACAAACAAACGAGGAAGTCAAAAATTACCAAGCCGACAAACTAAACTCTTTTTCAGATTAAAAAAATGAGCAGTACACTTCACCCCATTCACAAGCTGGATTCCAAAAATCTTATTAAACGTCCTATGCCATGGGTCTAACCATTCAACTCCTTACCAGAAACACCCTTTACAATGATGATGAAATGCTTTGAAATGGGAAAAACTTTTACAAAAGCCTAAAGAAAGTATGACTGCTAAAAAAAAAAAAAAAACTAAAAGAGAAGTTAAATAATTACATGTAAATTCCTTGTGAAGGTTTCTCCCGTATTTGAGCTTTATCATGCAGCGCACAGTGGTAGTGGTACGTCCTGTGACATGTTTTCACATCACAACCAATTGTGGCTCCAGGACAATGGCACAAAGAGCACATCTACAGCAAAACAATAAAATAATGATTATTAGTGTGCGATTCTGCTAAGGCCATGATGGCAGGTTAGAGGCATATCAATCTCTGTCAAGGAAAACAAACTGGTTATTAAAAAGTTTTGTAACTAATAATGCGATTTTTCTTGTTTTCTTGCCTAGAAATAATCTGAATAAAATTCTACTAGGGGTACTTTCTCCCCCAAGATTGAATGCTGACAAAATGAATGGAATATTATTAATGTCTACTGTTTCACTGTGGTCAAGAGAAAATTTGAAATGTTGCGAATCAGGACTGTAAGCTGTATGTCACTTAGACCTTTTCACAATCCAGATTTTCCTGGAAATGGGCAACTGTGGAAAATGTCTCATACCAGAAAAAAATTTTTCCTTCACATTTCTCCTTAATGAAAATCTTTGGGGGGGGAACCCTCACATATTATTGGGGAACTTGGTAAAATCAATTTCAAGTGAGCGAAGAAGGATAAAAAATTAAGTAGATATTTAAATATCTCAAGCTCTAAAAATATTTTGTGATGTCAAATTGACTGTGAAAATACACTCATCTATTTTAATTTAATCTATGTTACTTACCTCTTGTGTTATGAATTCAGGCAGATAGAAGAACAGACTCTTTAAACATATTTTAATGTAATTTACCTTTTGACATTATTAGATAATTCCTATTGTTTAACTAGCTCATGCTCTCAATTTACAAAAAAGCTCTTTAAAAAAAAGCACATAATAATGACTGTTAGTGGTTTTGATTAACGTATCATCGTACACGGTACTGAGTGGACTTTTAATGAGCTATTCTCCTGAGCTATAAATGCCATGCCAAAATAAATTCACTGTAAGGCAAATCTTAAAAACTGTTTCTTGGTTGCTAGATACCTCATTTGGAACTGTTCTCATTCCTCTATTAATTTTAATATAAAGAACACTTACCACCCTAACTTGTGGATTACTTGCCCCCTAAGCAATTTGGGTATACTGGGAAGCTAATATAAATTCCAATAAAATTCCTTACACTTCTCTAAGCAAGTCAAACACTCAACCTCTCATTCAAACTGTCATTTAAGAAATACTCCTGTCTGAGTCAGAAACATTCTCAATACAGGTACATTCCAGAAAACATGAGGGCTAGTGCCCATTATTAACATTAGAGAAACACTCCCATTTCCTTAAATACAGAAACTTCAGAGTATTACTGTAAAAAGAAATACTGTGCCAAATTATCAAGCAGGAAAAGCTGTTAAACACTTCTGGGAAGCTTATAAATTTTTGAGAAGGTGCAGCATTTGTACTACAGCTTAATTATGAAGTTTTCTCATTTTAGCAAATTATATTTTTCATCAAAAAACACACATTACAGACATTTTGGAAAACATGAGGGCAAAAGAAAATTAAAACAAACAAACAAACAAACAACAACAACCTAACTCCTGCTTACCAGAGATGCACTTACGGTATGTTACAATGTTTACATGCAAGTATGTGTCTATGTAATTCTGTACATACTATTTTACAACCTCTTTTTTTTTAATCTAACCAGGTTGAACATTACTCCACCTCATTAAGAACTCTACTGTAAATAGTTCATCTTGAAATTTCATCAAAAATGGGTTTGCACAGGTACATTTTGAAGAAACGATTTTGAATTCAATTATCGAGCAAAAATGAAAGGAGGGGAGGGACTGTTAAAAATACTGTACTTGGCTCGACGCTGGCAAAAATACAGTGACACGGGCACTCTCATATCCTGCTGGGAATCACTACACTCTGCATAGCAGCTTTTGCCATATTTATAAAAAAGCTTTTAAAAAGTTCTTATTTCCTGATCCACTAACTTTACTTCTATTAATCTAGTCTAAAAAAATTAGATTCAAATGATTTATATACGTATCATCTTCACTGCAGAATTATTTGCAATAGTCCAAAATGTAAAACCACTCATGGAAAACAACTGAAAAATCTTTGAATTATAGCACACCCATAGGTAGAAGTCTATAGACATGCTCCAAAGAAAACTTAAGGGCATGGGGAAATGTTTATGTATGAAGAATAAAGCAGGCTACAAAACTCTGTTAATTATGATCACAGTTGGGTTTATAATAAATTCTTTGGGGGCACCTGGGTGTTCATTTGTTAGGCGTCTGCCTTTGGCTCAGGTCATGATCCCAGGGTCCTGGGACTGAGCCCCGCATCAGGCTCCCTGCTCAGCGCAAGCCTGCTTCCCCCTCTCCCACTCCCCCTGCTAGTGTTCCCTCTCTCGCTGGGTCTCTCTCTGTCAAATAAATAAATAAAAATCTTTTAAAATTTTTTTAAAAACCCACAAATTCTTTGAAAATGGGAGGAAGCAAATATAGCAAAATGCTGAGGGACTGTCACTAGGTGGCTGGTTTTCTTTACAATTTCCTGTATTTTCTGATGTTTTTTCCTACAATGGGTAAAAATACTTTCACATGTAAAAAATTATTCTTGGGAGAATACACTAGCCAATGCTTTTAATACCCATCTGTCAGTTTGTTGAGAATAAGAAGGAAACCAAATGTCCAAAATATATCAAAAATTTGTCTTTGCTGGTTCTCAGTTTAAATCTGCCCAAAGTATCACGAGTTAACTACAGTAATTTAGGACAGATACAATTTCTAAGTGAGAAGAAGCTCATTCTCACTTTTGTCAGTTCCTCAAGGAAGAAAGGAAGAAGATGTTCCATTAAAAATGGTCTCCAAGAGTGGAAAATTCTCTTTAAGGTTAGCAGTAGGAATTTTTCTCAATTAGAATTTACTGGATCTATTTTAAGCAGCATTCATATAAAAGCTGAAACACCCACTTGTATATGAAATTCTGGCAAGATGCTAACCAAATAGCAAAAAGTACCCATAAGAAAACAAAATATACAATTTAAACATCGTTGTGTGCCTATGAACACAAAATGGAGACACAACTGTTACCTTGAAGTGTACTACGCTATACATCCTAACCCCTAAATAATTCTTCTATCTCTAAACTCCTGTGGGACTTAAGATATAGTATTCATTTTTTGGCTCTTACCATTTTACTTCCTTGTGTGGCTAATTATATTTGTAAATGTATAGATTTTATCCATCAATTGTTTCTAGACTGAGTTTTCTGGAACACTGCCACTGTGCTTTGCAAAGTAGTGCTCGGTAAATGTGTTGACTTTAAGCTTCCTGTTACTGAAGATTTTAGTATCTCCCAGCATATTTTTTCCCATATATGTTTCTAAAACCTACAGATTTCACATAATAATCTTTAAACATGCCTACAAATTTAAACAGTCTGATCTAGAGTTTGGAAAGGTACAACTGAGAAGAACAGTCCAGTAGAAGGGGCATAGAAGGCACAGAAGTGAGACTATTTGGGAGGCACAGATTAGCCCTGTAAGATACAAGGTTGAGAATCAAAAGAGAGAAAAAGAAAAATTAAAGAAGTTGGGAAACCAGATAGGTGTCTGGTACACCTAAAAAAAAATTATGGGAGATAAAACAAAGATGACTTCTCTTGAAAAAAGTAGAGTCACAGGAACATGGGGGTCCCCAAAACGGCAAGGCAGCAGTGTGTTGGACCCAGGCAATGTCATCCCATATTTCTCTCTCTTTTTAAAAAGATTTTATTTATTTATTTGACACAGAGAGAGAGGGATCACAAGTAGGCAGAGAGGCAGGCAGAGAGAGGGGGGAAGCAGGCTCCCCGCTGAGCAGAGAGCCCCATGGGATCATGACCTGAGCCGAAGGCAGAGGCTTTAACCCACTGAGCCACCCAGGTGCCCCTACATAAAACATTTGCCCTCAAATTTGTCATGGTCCCTACTGGGCTCCTAGCAGAAGGACTGTGAGCTGCCATTTAATATCAAGTTTACACTACCCATGACTCTTGCAAATATGGGAAAATGAAAGTTAACCTGACAGGAACATGGTGAACTAACTGTGGACCTCTTCCCCCTGCAAAAATGTCTGTCCCACACAGCAAATACTCAGTTGAGGGCTGATTTCCTGCCCCCAACAGAAGTATAAATGTCAACTGTCAGCTTATCCTGTTCATACCCTGATTTCAAGCTCTTTAAGTAGAGGTGAAAATTTGTTGATAATGATTTTTCTTTTATTTTTCCTCCTCTCTTCAGTTTGCTACCTAGTAGACCTAGTAAGCCTCAAAACTCGAACACCTCTTCTGAAATGGGGAGCCTGGGGGGCGGGGAGGCCCCATCCTACTGCAGATGTTTGCACGTCATCTTTACAGTATGGCCAGAAGCTATACTAACTTTAAAATTTTTGCTAAAAGTTATATATATATTCAGGATATATGGCACAATATTTTAAAAATTAGTGAAATGCAAGTTAGTACCCTTTAACCAACATGTCTGCACCCTCCCTGCCTGTGGTAAGCACTATTCTAAAACCTGTGAGGCTATCCGACGCTAACGTCAAGCTGTACCCAACAAGCTGAGTCTCAAGGGGCTGACCCACAGATTAAAGAGGAACTAAGTCACACCCGAGAGCCGACAACGGGAACCGAAAGGACGATGACTTAGCTGAAGTCCTGCGGGAGCCAGACACCGGCATGTACCTGCTCCTCAGTCAGCTGAGCCAGGCCAGGGCTGAGATTCAGTCTGTAACAGGAAGAAGTCCTACGGAATAAAAGGAGAAATACTGCTTTCTCCGTAGCTATGGGTAAACCGCAGGGAAAACTCAACCAAGGGCACAGAGAGACACAAAGTGAAACTAAAATGAGATGCCCAACTTCTAGGATGGGCAGAAAGGGGTGGCTTTTGGGGGGAAAAGCTAGAGTCTGATGGCTAGCCAGAGTCATGGGGAAGCGAGGGACAAAGGGCTTGCTAAGACAGCTGTGCCCAGCTTAACTGCTGCGTACAGACCATGTGTATTGGGGACTGATCACCACCGTATAGATATAAATCCTCACGGCCAAGCAGTTACTACTCTTGACATCTGCTCCCCAAAAAGGGCTATAAACCTACGAGAACGCAGAAGAGGTTCCAAAATGAGACCTGTAGGCAAAGAAAACATCCCAAGAGCACTTGGGGTTGGGAACAGGCTACCTAGGCTATTTGCACAGGAGACATGAGACAAAAATAAAGTGAGGGCAGTTCACCTTACACCGGTGTCTATTGTTTTCAGTAACAGATAATTACTACCTCCAGTAAAAACGTGGGACAAGGCAGTTGGGGTAAGTTTTCCGAGCTGCCTAAAAAATGCTCCTAAACTCCAGGTTCACTGCTTTAAGTAAAGCAATGGAATCCCTCACCTATCCAGTATGGTTAGAATGCTCAGTGACCTCTGAATTATCTGGTTAAGTGACAACTGTCTGATTTACCGGTTATAAATTCCTAAAAAGAAAGGCGTCTGGGTGGCTCAGTCAGTTGAGCGACCAACCCTTGATTTTGGCTCAGGTCATGGTCTCAGGGTCATGGGATCGAGCCCCTCACCAGGCTCCACACTCAAAGCAGAGTCCACTTGAGATTCTCTCCCTCTGCCCCTCTTCCTGCTCTCCCTCACGCTCTGTCTCTCTCTAAAAGTGGATAAATAAATCTTTAAAAAAATTCCTATGGGGTGCCTGGGTGGCTCAGGTCCTGATCTCGGGGTCCTGGGATCGAGCCCCATGTTGGGCTCCCTGATCCCAGGGGAGTCTGCTTCTCCCTCTCCCTCTGTGCTCTCTCTCAAATAAATAAATATAATGTTTTTTAAAAAAAATTCCTAAAAAGAATAGCACTGCGTGGTGGGGAGGAACATGAACTCAGGACTATTTCTGGTTTATGCTAGAGCTACAACTGAAAAAAAAATAGTCCAGTGTTTTCAAGAGGGTCTTATAAAAACACAAACTTCACATTATCAATAATAATAAACTCTGCATAATAATTAGGTCTAAATGGAAAGCTGGAAAGCAAAAAGGACATCTGAAAGCCATCAAAGTCATCAGAAAAAAACACACCTGATAGGGTAGGACCTTAAATCCCAAGTGCTTCTAAAAAACAGCACTACTGAAAAGTACTTGTTTTTACTAGAGTAACAGACTAAATCTAAGCCGTTACTGAACAAATCAGTTCAGAAATCTTTTCAGAACCGGAGGGCCATGAACTAAGTAAGCCTGTCGAGTTCTTCCTCAACCTAGTCCCATGACCTTGCTGTGAATATCACATACTCCATACTCATACTTTATGAGTCATCACGATGAGAAATTTAAATTCTCTTACTGTAGCTTTTGAAGGGTATTTTTTTTGTTTCCACCTGAAAACATTCAGACCGAGTTTTTCTGGGCACAGATCAATAGGTTCAGGCTGTTCTCAGGGGTAGGTCTTTCAGGCTGAGGCTACTCTGGACTCTGAACATGCTGCCTGCTGTCCTTAATCAGGGAAGAACGTCAAATACATGGTCAAGTAAGTACCAAGACATCTCCCCAAACCAGACAAAAATTATTTTACATTACTGGTTTGGGTTCTCCTCCATTAGCACAAATAAATGAGAACTAGTTATGTAATGACATAAATTTCCAGTATTCCCAGTTACAAAGAAGTATTTAATGAAGGCAGAGGGGAAAAAAAATTAACTTATTCAATAATAGTCAAAGACTTGATTTTCTCCGTCATTGGACTTGAAGTTTCTCTTTCGCCTGATATTCATTCTCCTTAACCGTCTCCAAAGTAAAGCAAAATTCATTTTAATATAAATGACAGGTAAAATATTTGCACACATTAAAATTAATCTGCATGCCATAATCTGAGCTTTATAAAAAAATACACACTTAGATGAATACGCTCATGATGGATTTACACTTAGTTGCACAGATGACAATAAGGCCAGGAAATCTGCAGGAAAAATTTACCTGTTTTTCCACAAAAATACTCTTAGGCAGGGGTCCTGCAAGTCCAATCCAGCTCACCAGCCATTTCTGTAAATAATGTTTTATTGGAACACAGACATGCTCATTTCTTTGAGTATTGCCTGTGACTGAAACTGAGATACTATAGCTGGCAAATTCTTAAATATTTATAATCTGGCCCTGGACACAAAGTTTGCCGGTCACTCTCCTGAGGCAATGGTCCATAACCAAAAGTGTTCATCAGAAATCATTTGCAGGGGTGGGAGGCAGAGCGCCTGGGTGGCTTAGTTGGTGAAGTGTCTGCCTTTGGCTCAGGTCATGATCCCGGGGTCCTGGGATCTCTCACTCTCACATTCTCTCTCTCTCTCAAATAAATAAAATCTTTAAAAAAATTCTTTGGGAACCTTTCTCAAAAAATATACACCTGCAGTCCCCTGCACAGCCCACTCAGATTTCACAGCTGGTTCAGGACCACTGCTTGAAGGATTAGTAGCACCACTGACCGATCACCTGGCATCTTCTGCTTCTCTGTATGCAGTAAACAGAGCATTCTATGCACTGTGGGCACTCCATTTTGCCCTTACTGAATGCTAAATGAGCTATTCACTCTATTTTAAATAGCACTGGCATTTAATACTTACCTAATACTTTTGCCCACTTCCTCCTCCTTGAAACTCTTCCCCCTCTGACTTCTACGGCATCACTTTCCCACTGGAACACATTTCAAGTGTCACTTTCTATGAAGCCTTTTGACTTCTCAAGTAGAGTTACTGGTGGTCCTTTATCCCAGCTCTCCCGTGGCATTCTCTACATACTCCTAAGGCTAAACTGTATGTATTCATAGTGGCACCTACTAAAGTGTCTCACCTTATGCTTGGTACAAAGTAGGCACTAAATTAAATAACTGACAAATGGACAGAGAGATGAATTTTAGACTCTAGGGCAAGGGCGTGACAAATTCCATGCCTAAGGAAACAACAAAAATAATACCACACTGGGTCAGGGAATGTTGAAGAAACACGCAAACCCTCCTGGGTGAGGCATACACAGCTCTCCACCGTCCTGAACAAATAACCAACAGCATGTTTTCCCACTAGATTTCTCCCCTTCCTTTTCAAACCACTAGAGATGCAAACCACACCAGAGCACTGATTAACCAGAAAAGAGGCATTTTATGCTCTATCATTACTTCCCTGGCCAATCTACACCTAGCCCGTTATTAAGGTTTCCCACTGTTATCCAACTGGAGCTCTTCTCTCCTCAAATCCAGCAATCAGTGAGTGTCCGTCTATTCATCAGAATGCTACTGAGCCCAACTGAGACACCAAGGTCTGTGCCAAGTGTCTTCCATGCGTTAGCCCCACTTACTCCTATGCTAGGCCGGAAGAAGTCTCTACCCTCCCAGAGACCAGAATATAGTGGGGAAGAAAGGCTTGCACACATGCAACAAACACAATGCATGTTATGTTAAACTCTACGACAGGGCGCCTGGGTGGCTCAGTGGGTTAAGCCTCTGCCTTCAGCTCAGGTCATGATCTCAGGGTCCTGGGATCGAGGCCCGCATCGGGCTCTCTGCTTGGTGGGGAGCCTGCTTCCCCCTTTCTCTCTGCCTGCTTCTCTGCCTACTTGTGATCTCTGTCTCCCTCTGTCAAATAAATAAAAATAAAATATAAAAAAAAAAAAACCTCTATGACAGAGGTGAAGTTTGAGCTGAACTCAAAAACAGAACTGAGAGGCAGCTAAGAAACAGCTAGGATGAATAACGTTAGTATGTGCACAGCAGTAGGGACACACAGAGGATGTTTGGAAAACCAAGAGGAGAGAGAATGAGATCAAGAATGGAAAAGGTAAGTTATGACTTCTGAAGGGCAGCCTCTGGGTATGATTTTGTATACATGAAGGCATCAGTGAAAGTTCGAAGTCAGGGAAGCAGAGATCCAGTTGTTAGCAGCAGTATGTTGGAAGGATGAGAAAAGGAAGACTAGGTACAGGGTAGCACTGCAAAAGAAAAGATAGCAGATGCGCGCCTGGGTGGCTCAGTGGGTTAAGCCTCTGCCTTCAGCTCAGGTCATGATCTCAGGGTCCTGGGATCGATCCCCGCATCAGGCTCTCTGCTCAGCGGGGAGCCTGCTTCCTCCTCTCTCCCTACTTGTGATCTCTGTCAAATAAATAAATAAAATCTTTAAAAAAAAAAAAAAAGAAAAGAAAAGATAGCAGAGACATCCCAGAAGGAGAACCAGTGTGACAGATACGTAAGAAGGAAGAGTTGAAGGTAAAGGATTCCGAAAAAGACTCAGGGTTCAGGGCAGGGCAAATGATGAATAATGGTTCAGACAGGCTGAGTTTTAAGACGCTGCTGCAGGACATCTATGTACAGCAGACAAACATGCTTCCATGATTATTTCATTCTCCACAGTGACTACTGTACATCACTTTTCTCCTGAAAACTGCTTTGCCCATCCCCATCCCCTCCTACCCAAGGTGAAATTCCTGCCTACGGTTTAAAGAACCTGCCATTATCCCACCTTACTCAACTCGATTCCATTACTGCAGGTCTCAGTGACCCATCCTGGTATTAACCTATTTTCTGGACTCATCCCCCTCCCCTTTTTTTAAACTTCACCATCTCTAGGAGGCAGTCTTACCTAAATAGGCAAGCCTCCTCCCACACAGAATAAAAAGTTCTATCTATGAATTGTCCTATATGCAGATTCATGGCATACCCAATATTTAAATCATAAACTCTCAAAATTAGATACCCATTTCTATAGGGCACCCAGCACTCCCCTGGAACCATATCAAATTGGTCTTCCCATTTTTAGAGGCCACAAAAAATGTCTTGAGGATAGCGAACAATCAGAATATTCTTACCTAGTACCTATATAAGATTTCTGTCCTAAAAACAATGTATTAATACATATGAAAAGGTATCTGATTATATCCTAAATCCAGTAGTATTTCCATATTTGTTTAAAAAAACTACTAAGCTCTAATATTTACATTTGTTTAAAATCTGATTTGGGGTTGGGTAGCTTAAAAGGCAGTCTAGTATAACCTGAGGCGATCAAGATTCTAGCTGTGCAGTCTACTGACTCTGAAGTCAAATGGCAGCTCTGCCATTTACTAGTAATAGGACCTTAGTCAGCTTACGTCACCGGCCTTAGCTTCCTCATCCCTAAAGGGAGAATTAAAACTTCCCATTTCACATTATGATGGTAAGGATTATAAAGAATCCTGTATTTAAAGTACTTTGCCACCATATTAAGTGTTCAGTAAATGTTAGCTATTTCTACTATTGGGGGGAAAAAAAAACAGGAAAAATGTTCAGAGGATTTCTTTAGACCTATAAAATTTAGTCCAAAAAGGGGAAAGTTTAGGAGTGACCTGAGTATACTCATCAAGTATATGAAAGACTTTCCAGTTTTATTAAAGAAAAAACCCAAATCTTTCCTTTAATGGAAGGAGAGAGACCTAGAATTAATGGCTTACATTAAGCGAGATAATTAAATTATAAAGGAGGACGAATTTCTCAATTCTGAAGAGTGTCATATAACTATGGTCATGATTCAAGCTGCTTGGGTAGAATCACCACCTCTGGATATATTTAAGAATAGCAGAGATGAAAATCTTATGTTGGATGGCTTGGAGGCAGCCTTGCATAGGGGGTGGGGAAGGTGAACCAAACGGCCTCTGAACTCCTGTTCTCAGAGTGATACATCTGACAGTTACCACTTCCAATAGTAACTATTATCCAGTGTAGATACTGCTAATGATCTCACCACCTAGCTTCATCCAGAAAGAGTATGTTCTTCAAATATACTCCTCCCAAGTATCTCCTTAAAAAAAAATGAAAACGGTGATGATGATTCATATAATTTTACTTGGAAATTCACATTTCTTGGCTAGATGGCTGGAGAATTAAGAGTAGATGGTACAGATGTGGCGTCTCCATATGGCTGCAAAAGAAACTGGAAACCACTCTGGAAAAATACGTATCTGTCTTAACTGCAAAAACAAAGACTCAAATGATAAAATCCTTAGTACCCTGGCAAATTCTTCCTGGTCCACCTTGGAGCCCAAAGGTAATGCAAAAGAGATGAATTTCCTCACACAGAATAACTTTCCTCCCCTGATCTTTGCAACTGACATGAAAACCTCTGAAAACTGCCTGTGGCAGTAAGAAGACAGAAACCATATACCTGTACCTCCTGTTCTGTGACCTCTCACTCTCTCAAGACTCTGACCCATCTGGTTACCTAAACACTTTCACCACAAGCCCCAGTCTCTTTTCCCTTTACTTTTCTTTGGGGCGAGTGGGCACCTATCTTAAGCCAACAGCAGGTATAGCCTGGAACCTGACCTGAAAGCACCCGGGGACCAGCACTCCTGTTTATTTTGACAGGTATTCATGACCTACTTTTCACCTAGAAGTCAAAGTTAAATATATGAATGCTGCTCTAGCCCTAGCCCCTACGTAGCTGATTTAAATTCTGACAGCTGGGAGAAGGGAAAGAAGCAAAACTACGTAGTAGGCTCAAGAGTTCTTTCCTTTTGACCCTATTCCTTACTACTAGATGCCCAAAGCCTCAAAACAGCTTTTTAAAACACCTTTCCTAGGGTAACTCTTTCTGTCTTTTATAGAACTGGTTAGCCATGGGACATCGCTGTTTAATAAGTGGTGATACAGCATTATCTTTTTACCACTGGCAAAAAGACAAATAAGTTAACGACCTAGCTAAAGTTACGTAATGTGTCAGTGGCAGAGTTATTTAAAAAAAAAAAAAAAAAAAAGCCTCATGACTTTCCCAGCCCAGCATGCTTTTCATTAGCCTACAATGACATCAGCAGGATATTATTATCTATAAACAATAACTACAGTGGTAGCTAGCATTTATCAAGTCCCAACCACGTGCTAGGCACCATGCTAAGTCCTGCCCAGCCTCTCTTTTAATTCTCACAATAGCCCTGTGAGACAAGTCCTGTCACTATCTCCTTTTAGCAGGGGAGGAAAAACATGGCGCAGAGAAGTAGATGACTTGCCCGGGGTCTTCCAGCTAGTCAGTGACAGAGCTAGGAGTCACATCCAAGTCTGTTACTTACTATAGCTTGTGGTCTGCACCTCCAATCTTCTTCCACTCCCTAGATCAAGGGACAAATTTAATTCTTTATAACTCACTACACTTGGGAAAAAATTAATTCCCCCCACCATACCATTAAAAATTAATCAAAACAATTTATATTAGTGAAGCTTGTACAAAGTTCTGATGCTGTCTTCACAAACACGTCCAAATAAATGAAATGCCCGCTGGATTTACCAACACTGCCAGATGTACACCGCTGCTTCATGTAAAACCAGGCACTGCGTTCGTTAATAATAAGTAACATCAGAGACCAAAACTGCTCCCGTTCGGACCAGAGCAGCCATGCCAAGTGACAAAAATGCTAACGACTCAGGATGTAGATGCATTTCCAGGCATATGCATAACGCCAGGGAATAAATGATGGGGTGATGAGGTTTACAGTACAACCACTTTCAGGTAAGTAGTATTCTTTCTTTACCTCTGAATTTGTTTTTAAAGACTAGGAAATAAAAACATACTGCTCTGGTTCTCAAAAATCAGCAAGCCATAAAAACATGGAAGAATTCTGAAACCACCAAATAAAAATCACACTAAAAAAAAACGAAGCATTCAAAAAAAAAAAAAAAAGAAGCATTTTATTGTTACTACAGTTTTGGGGGTGTGGGGGGGAGAAATACTTTCAGTTAAGGTCTCACTACCACAAAAACTGGCCTCTGAATTCCCATTTGTGCCAATACTGATTCTAGGGTTTTAGACTATTTATCCTAAAGCAAGTCTCAAATCCTTGAACTTCTTCATATTGCTTCTTTTTTTCCCTACTACTACCAGACTGACAACTTCAAAAAAATAGGTTATTCCTGGTCATCGACATGACAGTTCCTAGCTCTGCTCCTCAAATTCTTTGTGAAACATGAGATCATCCAGCGCTGAAGAACACGGCTTTGTGTTCTGCCAAGCCCACCTTTAAAATAATGCAGCACTTAACAGTGAAGCTACTGAAGGCACATTTGCAGACATAATTTCAACAAAGGTTTCAAAGGGAAAAATCATAACCAAATGAAGAGACATTGTTTTGACGTAAACCATAATGGATCATAAACGCCAACTGAGATGAGGTTACTTTTCCAACAGAGCAACATAGTATCCTGCCCACCTGGTTGCTGGTAGAAGACGATTATAGGACCATTCAGTGTAACAGAGCTTCAGACAAAGAGTGAAATCCATCAAAAGTGATACTAAGTTATAAATGCAGGGTTATATAGCTGAACCACAGTCAAATACAGCAAGTGCTAACATATTCCTGCTGAAAGGGTAGGGTCATCCTCATTTATGATGACCACAATGACTTTATGATGGAAGATGAAAAAACATCGGATTCATGAAAATTTTGAATGAAGACTTCAACACATGATATATTCAAATTAAGCAAACTGCTTGTTTTTTTTGAGTCAACACAGCCTCCAAGAACATTTTGACTCTTTTTGAAAAGGGAAAAAAATTTTGAATAATATAAATATTGATTCACTCCTTTTTTGTTGAGTGGTAAACAAGTTAAGCCCAACCTTGGAATTTCTGGTTCAGGGGGTGAAAAAAAAGACTGCAATTTAAAATCATAATGTTAATAAAGCAATACACTGTAAACTAAGCAATTTCCTCTTTAATGAGCTTAAAATAAGTTTTATTCTCAAGAGGCAGAAATACCAACTTACCAGCTTTGTGCCTCTTTTAATTTCCTTTTGGACATCTTCAATAGAAAATCCACCAAGACTTTCGTTATCAGAGTGTGATGATACCAAAGCAGATGAAAAGAGCTATAAATTACATTTAAAAAAAATTAAGGTTCACATTTAAATAAATTGCAGTGAAACAGTGAATAAGATGTTAACTTTACAAGGAAATTTTCTAGTAAAAATGGCATAGCATTCGTGAGAAACCATCTCTTTAAAAATTTAACTGAGTTTTTTCGTATTCGGAAATATTCATTGTCAGGATTCTCATGGTTTCAGGTGTCTCGGTTGCCAGCCTATACTTACCATGCACTTATGGTGTGCTGCCACCTTCTGGTTTTCAGATATTAGTAACTGTCCACATTCCTTGTCTCTATTTGACTTACAAAAGCCACATTTGCGCTGTCTTGTAGGCCCCTTTTTCTGTTCAACTGAGCTTGACATGATTTTTAAATTGCTTTTAGAATGCCACTTTAAGCCTCAAGAAATGCTACAGAGAATAAGAAGGGCAACAAAATGGTTAATTTCACTTTAATACCCATTTGCACAGTCATGTAAGTTGTTTAATATTTAACCTAAATTTTAACATATGCATTTTTAATGGCTATTTAGTATAGACAAATTAATATTAAAACCTACAACTCTTCTGTAATGAAAAAAAAAATGCACGTATGCATAAAAACAAGGTAATGAAATAATTCAGGAAAATCAAACTGCTTCCAAATTAGGGGATATGTGAAATAATTAAAAAGATTTCTGTGTGGATCGATAAAAAAATGTACAATGTGTGATACTAAAACAACCATCTGCTGACATAATTAATATAAAATATTTTTAAAATATAGCTAGATGCCTCTTCAAGGAGACAAAGAATTATGTATCTAAGAGCAGAGCAGAAACTTCTAAGAGAAGGACACAATATCCAGAGTGAACAGAATTCTAAAATTGCACAATTCCTTAAAGTTCACATAGTGATAAACCAACAAAAGACAAATGAATGCACTTAACCGTGACTCTGGAACACTCACTTTAAAAAATCTGAATTATTTTTAAGTAAAAAAAAAAAAATCATGTATACATCCTTAACAAGTTTTGCTATTGTAGTCCTTTTTAGAGTAAAGAAAAAAATTAAGCTTATAACAATCCATTCCAAAAAACATACTTTAGAAATCAATTATTTATTTTTAACAAACTATATTATCTGACTCCGGGGCTTACTCCACAAGCTTACTTATCAAATTAAAGCTACAAACTGACCGTGGTGTTCTAAATGTAGTAACTTCCACATTAAATCAGCAATATTGTCTAAAAGGAAGGAAAATTTTTCTGAATGACCCTTAAATCTAGTCAAGTTATAATTATAGGTAGCAGAGTCAAACCGCCCCAAAAAAGGGGGGGTGGGGGAGAAAAGCTCTGACATAGACGGTGTCAGATTTAGATCATCAATCTCAACAGGGATTCTTAAGAATCTAAACAAGTGTAAAATCAGTGATGTGACTTGTGTGGTTTTCCCAAATCGACCAACCTAAGCAGTTCAGGATCCAGGCTGCTACCACACACAACACAATCAATAACATCTCCAATTTTTGTCTTAAAATCTCCCGAAATTCTTCCCATTTTTCTGTATACTCAAATGCTTTCATGATACTATGTTGAAAACTGGACTCACTGATGCTGCTACCTTGTAGCTCTCTGAGAGGCACTTACTCCCCATCACGAACAGTAGCTGCTGGATGCCAGCAAGGTGGAAGCTGCAAGCCAGGATTTTACAATATAAAAATGCAGACACGGGATTACAATTTAAGGTGAAGCCACAAAGAAACAGGTCTTTTTTTTTTTTAATCAATTTATACCTAGGCCTTGGCAGTCTCCGCATTGATGGGTTTAACAAACTCTTAATGCTATCGACAATTTTAAATACCTCAGTTTTCCAAATGGCATCGGATACTTTACAACAGTACTGTATTCATAGCACTGGCTATAAACCATGAAACTGATTGAAAACAGGCAGCAAATACTTTTAGGATTAAAGAAAAAAAAGACATGAACAGAGAAACAAAAGAAACAAAAGGGGAAGTGTGTTTGCATTTGTACAGGCAAATATGTGTTCAGTTGCTTTATCAAGGGTATAGCTGCCAAATCTTTATAATTAACCATGCGAAACACCAAAATTCACAAATAGCACTAAAATTTGCTATGGGAGTTCTAAATTAGCTTTCTTTACTACTATGCAATGAAGAGTAGGCACTCTGAAACCACTGTAATGCATTCAGCATTTCTCCTGGTTCATCCTTGGTCAGTTCAAAGGATGGCACATTATGAATCTAATATGTACAGACATCTTTAATGTGTAATTTCTGTTCAATCCTAGCATACAGTATAAAACCAGTTTAAGGTTTTTTAAAAAGTCCTGGAGTAGAAAAGCACTTTTTATTCTTGAAATTAATCCTGCAAATGGTGTCCCTCAGATTCGATCTGTATTGAATTCTGCCTCTTTGAATTTATAAACAGGTACATTTCTCCTCCTAATTTTGAGAATTTTTCTTTTCCAGATATCAAAGACCCAAAAATCTAAGAGAGAAAAAAGGTATGCTTTATTTTACATTCAAAAATATGCTAGTGTCTTAATCAGTATAAATTGGTAAACTTAACAGAAACACAAAAAAAGTGCATCAA
This sequence comes from Lutra lutra, assembly GCF_902655055.1. Taxonomy (NCBI): domain Eukaryota; kingdom Metazoa; phylum Chordata; class Mammalia; order Carnivora; family Mustelidae; genus Lutra; species Lutra lutra. The sequence continues at coordinate 17,169,690 of NC_062296.1, forward strand.
ACCAATTAAAAACTTTCCCCAATGTACAATGACTAAATGGAGTTTTCCACTAAAATTCAAATAATGCATCTGTGCATATCTTGCTAATTTTTTTACAGCCTCCTAGTGAAACATGAAGTGGGGAACATCATGGAAACAATGACTCCTAACAAAAATGTCTTTATCATAAAAATACAGATTTTTATCTAATGCTGCCTCATTTGTGGTCTCTAGTTAGGGAGAATAAGGGCATTCCAAGGACCAATATTAAGAGATTCATAATGATCCACACAGCAATATGGCCTTTTAATTTCAGTCTAAAACGTTTTTCAGCCCATGCAGAGATCAAACTTTGATGCTTTCACCCAACAATGAAACCTTTTCCTTAAAAGAAACAGAGTATTACGGACAGCGTTATAAAGCAGAAATAAAAAAGCAAAGGTATCGGCCTGAAAAACATTGAAATATCTGGCAAAATATACAAGCTCGATTAAGTTAGGCTGAAGCCATCAATGCGTTCCTGATTTTACAAAATGCTGTAAAGAACCAAGGTAGAAATAACCTGAAACATCAAAGAGAGCATTGAAGAACCAAGTCGAGAGCTCATTCAATGTCTCGTATCTGAAAGACCATTTTCACAGAAAAACAAAACAAAAACTGCAGTTCCGGAAGATCAAACAATTCCGCACGCAATCAAGCTGAAATACACAGTTCAGAATACATAAACGTGATCCTCAAAGAAGCAGTATTTCTGTCAGGAAAGTTAGAGCGGAGAGAAATAAACGAATAAGAGATGAACCGGAAGGGCACCTGAATTTGGTTGCACGATATTATTACATGCTTCGCACTGCTTTTTGCGGTTATTCAAAAGGAAACTGAAGGAATTTTCCAGTTGTTTCAAACCCAAGGGTAAGAAAGAATTTGAACTGTATGAATAAGACCTGATATTACGCGGTAAGCCGATGAAAAGAAAAGGGTTTTCAAAAAGAAAGGATTTTTCAACTTCCACGCAGGATATCGAAACGAACAAATTTCAAAAGAATGCCGTGCTGTTCGTCCACATAATAAAGGATGGTACACATAATGTACCGGGTCCTCTCCCCGTTATTTATTCCTCAATACACACTAGACTCCACGACCTCCCTCTAATCAAGCGCTAGATGAACTCGCAAAACTATCTTCCTCTAAAACACTTTAGCAGGTCCTTGCGGTCGGCAAGTCAGGGTCCCCTAATCGTCCTTTTCCAATCCTCCCGAATCCAGGCAAATATCCCACCACTTTCTTTAACCCTCCTTCCCCAGGAGTTCGCCCTCAAACAGTCTCCGTTTCAGATCTCAGTTTCGCCCCTAATTCCCCCCACCCCAGAGTTTTTTCTCATTCCGTAAAGCTAACCCTCTTGCCATCCTAACCATTCTTCCTCTTAAGCTTCCCAAACTGGGAGTCTCCCTCCTTCCCAAATATGTCCTAAGCGATGGCAAAGACTAAAAATTCCCAGTATTTTTTCCTCCCCAAATGCTGCGCCCCCTCCCCCGAAGTCTAGGCTTAAGCCTAACCTCTCCCTTAGCTCCCCCAAAGCACTTTTCTCAGCAGCCTCTTCGCCAAGCGCCTTCAACGAGCGGCGCTTCGGGGGTCCTTGACAATAAAGCGAGACCACCAAGAGTCCCCCTTAACAACGGGCAGGGGCGGCGGCCTGGCCACCGCCATCCTCCTTGTCTTCTCCCGCCGGGCAGAGAATGGGGGGCCCCAAGCTACCGGGGGGACTCACCGGCGGGGCCCGGAGGCGAACGGCAGCGGAGAAGCGCCAATGAGGGGGAAGAGAAAGAAGTCGGTGTCGGTTCTCCGGCAGCGCCTGGGAGCGGGGCTCTGTCGCCGGAGGTTGTTTCCTTTCATTCGAGGAGAGACGGGCTCGCCGAGCGCCCTTACGTCGCCCCCCTCGCACGCAACGACTCAACACAGCGTTAATACGTCCCGAGCGCGCCGCGGGCCCCGATTGGCTGCACGGCCGGGCAACTGAAGCCGCAGAACCACGGCGCATGTGCGGAGGCCACCCCCCAGGACAGATCGGGGCGGCAAGCTCCGCCTCCTGCTCGCGCGCGTACCTTCTATTCTCCGGTCCGCCGCTCAGCCAAGTGTTTGGGGGCAGGAGCCGAGGAGATAGAGAAAGAGGTTCAAAGATATCGCTGTGGGTCGGACGGGGAAGGGGCAGGGTTGGGACTAGAAACCACTGGACAGGGGCCCTGGGTAGCCAGTTTTCAACAGTGATTGAAGTGGGTAGGCCTGATCCTTGCACTTGTTCACCGAGGCCTTTTCACATCCATTATTTCATTGTACTCTCGTGGCATCCCTTTGAGGTCCTCCGTTCTCTCATCTTACTGCCAGGAGAGACTGAGAAGCTCGTAGTGGAGTCAGTCGGCCCGGATTTCAGTCGTCGGGCAGATCATTTTCTACTCTGTACCTGAATAATTTTTTTTTTTTGTCTCTAAGATGGGGATTAAAAATAAGATCTCACGGGTTTATTGTGAAGAAGAAATGAGATAATGCAAGTTAAGCGTGTATGAGCGTCCCTCGCATATAACAGGCCCTCTATAAATGCGGAGATTATCATAATCAGAGAAAGATAAGTGATTTCCTTTGTAACTCAACATAGGTAAACGCTACAGCTCACCGAGCGCTTTCCTTTTTAATGTATGGAGCCTGACTGCTTGGGTTTGAATCCCAGCTCCCCCACTTCTAGTTCTGTGACCTTGAGCACGTTGCATTACCTCTCTGTCCCTCAGTTTCAGCACGTCCAAAATGGAGATCACAATGGTAACCGTCTCATAGAGCTTTAAGAGAAATGAGTTAATACATGTAAATCATGTAGAATAACACTTGGGGCACATAGTATGCCCTTTGCGAGGGTCAGCTTTTGTTATTTTCTTTTACACTCACAGACTAAACGCCAGTGGTTTAAAAAAAAAAAAAAAAGCCCTAACGAACCGGTGAAAATTTAAAGATGTCTTTTATGTAGCGATTTTTCCTGTAAAAGGGGGGAGGGGGGGCGTGGTGGATTTCCATTGTTGCGATCCAATGTTGTTACTATGCTGTTTCATCATTCTTTTTATTTTTCCCTGCAATGTCAACGTTAAATTGTAATCCTAAAGAAAACAGTAACCATGTTCATGTAACATTGTATCCCATACAAACAGGTATCAAATAAGGTTGGACAAAGGAGTTATTTAGCTGCACGGGACCCTTAGCCCTTTTACTCAGGCCCTCTACAGTGAAAGGGAGAGGCTGACAATTTACATAAGATCCAGAATGTGTGTTCCAAACACTAACAGTATTTGTAAACAGGTCCCCCAGCATTATTTTCACCAGCTTTACACACCTACTGGTGTCAGAATGAGACTGATGATTGTGAAAGTGACAAAATGTAGTGCCTGTGCAGTATGTCCTCTTTTTAGATCCCTCCCCCAGAATCCTGGCATTTTGCTATCATTCTTTCATTAATGCACTCATTTCAAAGATTTTACTGAATACATATCTGCGAAACTACTAAGTTTCTTTTAAAAAAAATTTTATTTATTTGACAAGATAGAAATCACAAGTAGGCAGAGAGACAGGCAGAGAGAGGAGGAAGCAGACTCCCCGCGGAGCAGAGAGCCCGATGCGGGGCTCGATCCCAGGACCCTGAGATCATGACCTGAGCCAAAGGCAGAGGCTTTAACCCACGGAGCCACCCAGGCGCCCAGAAACTACTAAGTTTCAAACACAAAAGAGACACAGATCAACTCAATCCCTAACCTCAAGTTCATGGTCTAAAAAGGGAGACAAAGAAGCAAACAAATAGGTTATGGTGAAATAAATGCTATAGAAAGGTGTGTGCCTGGTACAGCCATCCTCCACCTACCACATACAAAGCGCTATGTGAAGGTACAACACAACAGTGAATTAGACACAGCCTTTGCCTTCAACTATTTACCATCTAACAAGGAAAAAAAACAAATGGCTATGATAGGAGATGGACTGCAGCACGTGCCTTAAGAGGTGGAAAGAAAGTGCAGGAGATGTTCCAGAGAGGAAGAGCTCAGCAACCCTAGTGAGTTTCAGGCCCCAGGTCTGCTAGCCAGTTCTAGCATGACTAGATAGATGCGGCCTGTCATTTCAAGGGCTACAGAAAAGAGTCAGATTGCGATAACACGCTATTAACAATGCCTGAGGATATAGAAGAGGATCTCTTCATCTCTTATGGATCCACCAGCACGCTCCCACTGACACTCTTCCAGTCCCTCTTCAGGGCTCTAGATCCCACTTTCTGGACCTCATTCTCAGCAAAGGCCTTAACTTCCTGACATACTTAGAGTTGGGCCATCTGAGCTAAGTGACTTTGCCTTGAACACCCACCCTTCATCGCTTCCTTCAAAACTCAGAAAGAATTGTCCTTCCAGCTTTTTAAAGCTAAGGCCGTGGTTTTAATCACATCTCTTCCATGCTCTAGACGAACTGCTTCTTTCCTTATTCACTTCTCTCGTTTGCCCTCAAACACTTAAGATTCTGCTACCTTCACTCCCAGACTGTGTTCTCAGCTTCCGATTCCATCCCAATCACACGTTCGGTGGGCACACATATTCTGTGTAAGCCAGGTACTATGGCAGACACTGGAGATTTGAAAAGAAATAAGAAACAGCTCCTGCCTTCAAGGAATTCTCAGTCTAATGAGGATGACAACCTGGTATTTCTAACAAGGAAGAAAAACCGAATTTCAGTACAAGAGACAAAATGTTCTAATGGAATTACATACTATGAAGATTGATGGGCTCTGTCCAGCGGAGCAGGAAATACATCCTTGGGGAGGAAATGTTTTGAGTTGGATCTTGAAGGACAGGTCCAGGCCCAGAAAAATCTGGATTCCATCTTCACAACTTTTCTCCATCTTCATTCTTGACATCTCTGTGACATTTGACACTTTGGGAAGTTTCCTTATTCCTAAACTGTCACCTTCTTCGGCCCTTAATGGAGACTCATGACTCCTGCTCTCTGGCCGTGCTTCCAGTCTGTTCCTGGAAGGTTTCCCTTCTTCTTACCTTACAATGCAGACTTTTCCCTAGTCAGGGTCTTAGACCTGCTGCAGGTCTATTGTGATTCCAGCCCAGCAATTCTCAAAATTTGGAAGTGAGAATTACCTGGGGAGCTTGTGAAAAATGCAGAAATTTTTGGCACCAGTCCCCCACCCCAGCCCTGGGATGCTGTAGTGGGTTCAGGAAGATGCCTTCTTAATCTTCCCAGATATTCTGATGCAGATCTGTTGAGGATCACACATTAAGAAACTGCCTTCCATTCTTTTTTGTAGAATTGAAATGGTATCTAGACTTCACCTTGTAAACAACTCCATCTGCTCTGCTTGGATTGGTCCTGCCTTTTAGCTCAATCACTAAGTCCAGTACAAGCAAATTCATCCTTTCCAGCAACTAAAAAGTAATTCCTTTTCCCATCTTCAGTGTTTCTGTGTAAGATACCTCTAATATTTCTACTCCTGCCTAAAACAAAGGCTAAATTCAATTACATGCCTGTGACCTCCGTTCTAGCTATGATCAACACCAGGGGATCATTCATTTATTCATCAAGTTCATATTGATCACCTACAACATGTTAGATGAAAATGGATGTAGTCCGTTTTGGTGTAGTGGCGGACAGACCTTAATCAAGTAATACAAACAAATGTAAAATTACAACCGCATCTTGTGCAAAAAGAATTCAATGTCCCCTATACGGAAATGAAGTCTGTTTGCATTTTGTATATTGGTTACATTTTACATTTCTTATTTTTTTATTTTTAAAGTAGACAGCTTCTGCCTTTTAAATATTTCTGTGTAGGGGCACCTGGCTGGCTCAGTTGGTGGAGCGTGCGACTCTCAATCCCAAGCATATAAATTCGAGCCCCACTTTGGGCATAGAGATTACTTAAAATCTTAAAGAAAAAAAGAAATGTTCCTGTGGGGCGGGGAGTGCTTTTTATTTGTGTGAGATGCTGTTTAAGAGTCAGAAGACCTGTGTTTGAGTTGTTGGCCAGCCACTAACTAGCAGAGTGACCTTGGCTATTCTTTTTCTTTTTAAAAGATTTTATTTATTTATTTGACAGAGATCACAAGTAGGCAGAGAGGCAGGCAGAGAGAGAGAGAGAGAGAGGAGGAAGCAGGCTCCCTGCTGAGCAGAGAGCCCGATGTGGGGCTCGATCCCAGGACTCTGGGATCATGACCTGAGCTGAAGGCAGAGGCTTTAACCCACTGAGACACCCAGGCGCCCCAGACCTTGGCTATTCTTTTGACTTCTCGGAGACTTAGTTTACACGTCAGTCAGATGAGACTGGTATTACTTGCAAAGCTGTCATGGAGAACAAGGACAGATAATGATGTACATGAATATTCTTGCCCCAATATTCTTGCTTGTTTATTTAACTTCCACTGAGTGTATTGGCGAGGTTTTAGAACACCCTTTACGTAGTCCAGGCTATGGAGCTACTCAGGTACCTAACTGAGGAGCTAGGAGCCTCGGCCGGCTCTGATGTTTCTCCTCGTTAAGCAGTTTGACGTTGGGTACGGTACAGAATCTGCCCAGGAAACCAGCGACCTGTGGCAGAGGGAAATGCTTTAGAGGCACGTGGACATCCCTAAGACATCGTTTATTGGATGTTAAATAAACACAGAAGCTGAACATAATGTATCGATGGCAATATTGGGGAAGTAATTAAGCTTTATAGTGCTGATGCTTGCAAAATAATGAGTTAACTGACTTCCGCGGACAGTGTACCAGGCACTCTGCTAAGTGCTTTATGCACGTTATCTTATTCAATCCTTACAACAGCCGTGAGGGGCAGGGAATATTATTAGGCCCATTTTACAGAGGAAGAGACTGTTGAGCAATTAAGTAACTTGCCCTAGGAAGAAGAACCATGTGTCAAGCCTACATCTGTTTTGACTCCAGAAGCCAAACTCTTAATCACTAGGTAGCACTTCTTTATTTGGTTATGTGTTTTTTATCAGTCTCCATTGAGGCAGGGGCTTCGTTGTGCCACATTCGCTGCTCCATCCCCAGCCGGGAGAACTCTGTGCCTAGAGTAGATATGCAATAAATATTTAATGAGGGAAAAACCATGGAGAACGGGGAACGGAAAAGAGGAGAAACGGAGAATGGGGAGGGGAATATCATGAAGAATGGAGACAAGTACATTTGGAATGGAATGAAAACATCTCAGAAATTGGTGAATAATGCAGCAGCCTAAGCCCTACAGTGATTCTGGCACGGACGTGAAATGGGGTCCAGCAACTTTATTTTTAACAAGCTCCCCTGGTAAGACCACAGTACGCGCAAAAGTTTGAGAACCACTAACCTACAGCCTTCAAACAGAAAACGAAAATAAACACTTACCTCCTGGGCATTTTGTCAGTTACATCTGCAGGCCTGAGAGACTTCCTTCTGATCAATATCATTCTTCGGCATGTATCTTAGTGAAGACAGGTGCCACTGGGTCCTGGTGATCTTGAGCATCTTTGTTCCTTTTGGTCCTACTTTGGCTGTTGGTTAAATAACAAAACCAGAAAGGTCTACACTAATCTCAAATAGTACGATAATCAGTCCAAAATCTCAAAGAATTACACATGACTAAGATTTGAAGGAGCTAATACAGTGAGATGTAACTATACTGGGAGGTAAAAACCTGAATGGCCTGGGCATGAATCCTGACTTCAGATTAACTTCTTAGTGCCTTGATTTTCTCATCTGTAAGCTGAGAATGATGGAAGTAACTCTCTCAAGGATTTTTTTTTTTTTGAGGATTGCATGAGATAATCCACATACTGCACTTAGCACGTTTTCTGGCCCACAGAGCACAATAAATAATAACTACAAGAGCTATTTTTATAGGAGGTGATATGGAGTGTTTTTTTATCTTCTATCACTTACGAGGAGCTAATAATGATCTCCAGTTTTTCTGAGAAGTGGAATAGAGAGACAAAAAGCCCTTGTTTCTTTTTTATTATTTCAATAAGCTTGTCTTTCTTTCTTTCTTTTTTGAAGTCTAGTTGACACACAATGTTCCATTAGACTCAGGTGTATGACATAGTGATTTGACAAGCGTATACGTTATGCTGTGCTCACCACAAATGTAGCTGCCATCTGTCCCCAAACAGTGCTATTATGATACCACTGACTATATTCCCTACGCTGTGCCTTCCATCCCTATGACTTATACATTTCATAACTAGAAGCCTGTACCTCCCACCCCCCTTGACCCACGTTGCCCCATCCCCACCTCCGTTCCCCCGGCAATCACCAGTTTGTTCTCTGTATTTATGGATCTGTTTTTGCTTTGTCTATTTGATCTGTTCTTTAGATTCCACATATAAGTGAACTCATAAGATATTTGTCCTTCTCTGTCTTATTTCACTCAGCATAATACCATCTAGATCCATCCTCTGTTTCTTTTTTCTTTTTTTAAAAGTTTTTTTTTATTTGTTTGTTTGTTTGTTTGTTTTCATCCTCTGTTTCTTTACTCGTACTGTCCTTGCCTCCCCCAAACTCCTTTACAACTCCTTTTGGACTAGCCAGGACGTAGCAGCCTTCAGGAAGCCGTTTAGGTGTCAGCCCTTAGCTTTTCAGAAGCTTTACTCACCCTTTGATTGGGTAAAACTCACTTCCAGGGCTTCCATAGCACCCTGGCCAGACCTCTAGCTCATCACTTGAAATTACACATACTTCTGACTCTCCCACGAAGACAGAGAGCTCTTTGGGACCTAGCACAGTGCCCATCCAATAAACATCTGCTGAACTTTCTCAAAGGAACATGTCATGGAGCCAATGGTGACTGCTGTCTGAGACCCTCGTCTTCTACTCTGGGCCTTGGCTCCCGTGCCTCTGTTGCACAGAGAGTCACGCAATGCAATTCAGCAGCTCATCATATACTGTCTATCATATATTATTCTCTAATTGCTTCATATGTTAATGTACCACTTCTTTCCTCTTCCCTCAAGCATGGAGAAGAAAAGATGACGAATGGAAAGCAGACGAGACAGCTGTAAGCCACACCCAGTTGTCAATCAACTCTGCTTATTGAATGCCCTAGGACCCTGTGAATCCTACTCTTCATCACCAGAGGCAAATGCAGATGGAAAGGGAACGTAATTTATCATAACGGCCTAGAACAGTACCTTCCCATAGTAGGCACTCAGTTAATATTTGTTGTCTAAATGAATCCTTTTTAGTGAAAGAGAGTAACATACTTGGTTAGGCGAGAAATCAGGAGGCCTGGCTTCTAATCAGATCTCTATCACTTCATTTTGAACTTGAAAAGCCAGTTCGTCTTTCTGGGACACGCTTTTACATTCTGAAAAACATGACGGAATCAGACTAGATGACCTTTAAGGTCTCTTCTGATTTTAATATGCAATTCTTCCCACCAACAGCTTGAAATTTCCTTGAGAGTAGGCACAGTTGATATCCCTTACCTTCTCCATAGCACCCAGCACAGTGCTAAGCTGTCACCCTGAGATGGTGATCTGAGCCAAAGGTATAAGCACACAGGGCTTGATAAATACTTTCAAAGTTAGAACCATAAACCTCCATAGTCACCCTTACCCAGAATTAAAAAAAAAAAAAAGGCATAACGAATGGACACCAAGCATTGTCATGAAACATACAACATCTGTAAAAATAGGACTTAAAGGAAATGTAGGAGAAAACCTAGAAATCTCTTCTATTTGTTGCATTTCAAAATCTTTAAAACCTGGGTGTCAGTTGCCCATCAAGGAATCTCCTTAATCCTGACGAAAATTTGAATGCAATGGGGATTCGACTGTAGCTTGATCTTGGGCCCTATTCTCACGCTCCCTCGTAATCACCCACACTCATCACTTTATTTACCACCCACGGACATGGTAACACACTCATCCATCTCTCTAGCCAACATCTGTCCTCTGAATTCTAAGACAATATAGCCAACTGCCTATTTGAAATTGCTTCGTCATCTCAAAGGCATCTCAAACTCAATATGTCTGCAAGAGAACTCATGACCTTCTCCCTATAAAGCTGGTACCTGTCCACCGTTGGCTAGCTGACTCACTGCACAGCCCCTCTATTCACCCAGTTCTGCAGGCCAGAGATCAAGGAGTCATCCTTGATACCAACCCCCATTTGGCTCCCTACCCCACCACTTCTGCTCATCTCCACTCTATCATTAACCATGGCAATTGTGTCTCCTGGTCATCTCTAAAATCAGTCCATTTTCCTTATCTCCTCCACCTTCTCTACCAGCTCTAATCTGGACCACTCCACTAGCTTACAGACTTGCGTATCTGATTCAGTTTTCCCCTCCTCCAACATAGTTTCCACACTCCTGCAAATATCATTAATTTATTTATTCATCAAGATGTTTACTGTAGGGGTGCCTGGGTGGCTCAGTTGGTTGAGCGACTGCCTTCAGTTCAGGTCATGATCCCGGACTTCCAGGATCTAGTCCCGCATCGGGCTCCCAGCTCCTTGGGGAGCCTGCTTCTCCCTCTGACCTTCTCTCTCATGCTTTCTCTCACTCATTCTCTCTCAAATAAATAAATAAAATCTTTAAAAAAAAAAAAGATGTTTACTGTAGAACTATTTGCCCACAATGTGTTAAGCACAGGGGATAGAGCAGTAAACAAAACACACAAAGCTCCCTATCCATGGAGTTTACATTTTAGTAAGAGAAAGACACACTCATCATACGTAAAATACACAGCGGGAGCAATTCACTTCTGACACAATGAATGAAGGAGGGTAACAAATCTTCTCCCAAAAACCACTATAATGTTGAACAAAACTATCAGAAACAACCCTTTCAGTACTCTGGAGAGTTACCAAAGGTATAACAGAGTGACCAACCATCCTGATTTCCTTGGTACTGTCCCAGTTTCAGCACTGAGAGTCCTGAATCCTGGGAAACTCCACCCCAGGATGTGAAAAATCCATTTTTGGCAATGGTTGCTCGTGTCTGGGGGGAAAGGTATGAAACCCAAACCACGGCTCCAAATATAGGAGTTGAAAACAACACTCTTTTTAGTGTCAAATAGATATAGCCTACATTATCTATCCACAGCCACCATCAACCCTGACCATGACTTCCAGTTCCTGATAGCGGATCACAGCCATTGCTGCTCCCTTGAAAGGACGCAACTTAAGTTTGCAACTTAAGAGCATTGCCAGCATGAGTTGTGACATTCTGTCTTGGACTGCCTGTGGATTAGTTCTTGTGATTTGTGCGGAGATAGTGCTACTTTAATTTTTAATGTTATGGATATTGTACACGTATTCTAAGTATTCAGATAAAGAAACTGAAAACAATCACAATGCCAACCCCAGCTTGACCCAGAAAGCATCCAAAGAGAAAGCTAAATGACTATGTTATTTTGATGACAGATGGAAGAATACATACAATTGGATTAGGGAGGTAAACAACCAAAACACAGCTTTCTGAAAAAATGAGCTGAAAAGAACTAGGGACTAGGCATGCCAGAGAAGGGGATGTGAAGGCCCATACAGAGTCTGAATGTCAGAAGTTCTGGATGAGACAGATAGGCCTTACACATCAATCTGAAGTTTTTAGTCTCCCAAAAAGAACACGAAAGCTCAGTCAACGTTGGCGGCCACTGATTTCGCTTGGCATCCCACAGCAACAAACACCCATTATTGCGTCATTCTCTTGATTACTCTTTGAATAACGTTAGATTTCCTGATTTGGAGGTCACAACGAAAATGTCCTGTATTTGAACAAAAGAGGAAATTTTGCTCCAAGATGTGTTGGTCTGTAACAGTGCGGAGCTGATTCTGTCAGACCTTAGCAAGGATTATGCTTTCTACAGTCTATCAACTGATGGGTGAAATCACAGCAACTAAAAATGTTCCTCCTGGCTTTCAGATACTTTGATTTGAAAAGCAATTTTAAATCATTTTCTTGATTTCTACAAAGATCATAATGAAACTGCAGAAAACATAAAACAAAAGATTGTGGATATCTTGTATAATTTTGCTCATCTATCTACATATTCAGCTGACAGTGCCAGTGTAAATTTTGGAAATCAGAAGGCTTTAGACATCAAAATAAAATGTCACCAGAAAAGGGCAGTCAAATTAAACAGGACTTTCTCAATTTCTTACGAAAACTCTAACTTATTTGGAATCCAGTTTTGATTTTGCAATTTCGAGTTACTGCTGTGCTTTCAAACCATTTTCCCTGAGGAAAAGGGGGTTGACTTATAATGACGACCAATATATTTCATGGTGTTCCAAACTTATGGACATTTTTGGGGTACCTGGATGGCTCGGTCAAGTAGAGCATTTGACTCTCAATCTTAGGGTCATGAATTCAAGCCCCACAGTGGGCATGGAGCCTACTTTTAAAAATTATGGTCATTTTTGGGGCACCTGGGTAGCTCAGTGGGTTAAGCCTCTGCCTTTGGCTCAGGTCATGATCTCAGGGTCCTGGGATCAAGCCCCACATTGGGCTCTCTGCTCAGCAGGGAGCCTGCTTCCCCCTCTCTCTCTGCCTACTTGTGATCTCTCTCTGTTGAATAAATAAATAAAAATCTTTATAAAAATTATGGTCATTTTAGACATGAATATCCTTTATGGTGAGTTCACAGATGCAAAGGACCTGTTTGGCAAGCAGCTGGTCTACCAAAAGTAACTTGAAGATACAAAGTAAATGTACATATTTGGGGAAAATACAAAGTGACTATACATATTTGGGGAAGATACAAAGCGAATGTACATATTTGGGGAATTGGAAACTAATTCTTACAAATCTGAAAACCTGATGTTTTTACTTTGCGAAAACATATGTATTCCATGTTCAACAGTTTTGTTCAAAGGATCTTTCAGCTCTTACATTTAAGTCTTTAATCAATTTTGAATTAAATTTTTTTAAGATTTTTTTATTTATTTGACAGACAGAGATCACAGTAGGCAGAGAGGCAGGCAGGAGGGGTGGGGAAGCAGGCTCCCTGCTGAGCAGAGAGCCCGATGCAGGGCTTGATCCCAGGACCCTGGGATCATGACCCGAGCCGAAGGCAGAGGCTTTAACCCCCTGAGCCACCCAGGCGCCCCGAATTAATTTTTGTATAGGTGGGAGGTAGGAGTCCAAACTATTCTTTTGCATGTAGATAGCCAGTTGCCCCAGCACCATGTGTTGAAAACAGCATCCTTTCCCCCACTGAATTGTCTCGGCAACCTTGTTGCAAATCAATTGACCACAAATATGAGTGTTTAGTTCTGATACTCTTCCATTGTTCTGTATGTCTATCCTTATGCCAGCACCACATTCTCTTGATTATTACAGCTTTGGAATAAGTCTTGAAATTAGGAAACATGAATCCTCCAACTCTGATCCTCTTTTTCAAGGTTGTTTTGGCTATTCTGGGTCCTCTGAATTTACGTATGAATTTTAGGATCAGCTTATAAAATTCTTCAACAAAGCCAGCTGGAGTTTTGATAGAGGACTGTCAAATCCTTGCTGAATTTGTACACTGATTTGAGGAGTATTAACCATCTTAAAAATACTAAGTCTTCTGATGTGTGAATATGGGATGATTTTTAATCTTTTAGATTTTTAATTTCTTTCAACAATATTTGGTAGTTTCTGGTGTACAAGTCAGCACTTCTATTGTTAAGTTTATTCCAAAGTCTTTTATTCTTGATGTTATTGTAAGTGGAATCATTTTCTTTTTTAAAAAATATTTTATTTATTTATTTGGCAGAGAGAGCGAGCACAAGTAGGGGGAGCAGCAGACAGAGAGAGAGGGAGTAGCAGGCTCCTGGCTGAGCAGGGAGGCTGATGAAGGGCTTGATCCCAGGACCCTGGGATCATGGCCTGAGCTGAAGCCAGACGCTTAACTGACTGAGCCACCCACGTGCCCATGGAATCATTTTCTTAATTTCATTTTTGGTGTGTTCATTGTTAGCGTATAGAAAGACAGATGATTTTTGTACATTGATCCTGTGTCCACAACCTTGCTGAACTCATTTATTAGTGCTAGTGTATTTTTAGCGTATTCCTTAAGATTTGATATATACAAGATCATGTTATCTGCAAATAGAGACAGTTTTATTTACTTCCTCATTTTCAGTCTAGAGGCCTTTTATTTTTTCTCACCAAAGCCTTGGTTAGAACTGTCCATAGAGGGGCACCTGGGTGGCTCAGTGGGTTAAAGCCTCTGCCTTCTGCTTGGGTCATGATCCCAGGGTCCTGGGATCAAGCCCCGCATTGGGCTCTCTGCTCAGCGGGAGCCTGCTTCCTCCTCTCTCTATCTCTACCTGCCTCTCTGCCTACTTGTGATCTCTATCTGTCAAATAAATAAATAAAATCTTTAAAAGAAAAAAAAAAGAACCGTCCATACAATGTTGAATAAAAGTGATATGGTTTGAGGGTGAAAACTTGCAATTAGTAACTAAATAAGTCCTAGAGATCTAATGCTCAGTATAGTCAATGCAGACGGCAATATTGTATTATAATCATCACATTTACTATTGAAACCAGATGTTAATTATTCCCGGCATAAAACAGAAATGATTACGTGAGGTGACAGACATGTCAATTATGGCTACAATGGCAACCATATTACAGTATATGAATGTATCCAATCAACATGCTGTACATCTTAAATTTATACAATGTTATATGTCAAGTATGTTTCAATTTTTAAAAATGTTCAATAGTAGTGACAAGAGCAGACATCCATGTTTCATTCCTGATCTTTGGGGGAAAGCTTTCGATCTTTCACCATTAAGTATGGCATCAGTTGTAGGTTTTTCACAGATGTCCTTCATCAGTTTGAGAAAGATCCCTTCAATTCTTAGTTTGTTGAGTGTTTTTATCATTCAGGGATAATGAATTTTATCAAGTACTTTTTCTGCATGTATTGAGCTCATTAGGCAAGCTTTGTTTTTTATTCTACTGATATGGTCTATTACATTAATTGAATTCTGGATGTTGAAACAACCTTGTAACCTTGGGATGAATCCCACGTGGTCATGGTATATAATCCTTTCTATATGTTACTGGATTTGGTTTGCCAGTATTTTGTTGAGGATTTTTGTTTTTAGTAGTTTTTTTTTTTTAAGATTTTTTTCATCCATTTGAGAGAGAAAGAGAGAGAGAGTGCAGGGGGAAGGGCAGTGGGAGACAGAGAGAAATCCTCAAGCTGACTCCTTGCTGCGTGGGAGCCTGACACAAGGCTTGACTCCAGAACCCTGAGATCATGACCTGAGTCAAAACCAAGAGTCAGACATTCAACTGATTTAGTCACCCAGGCACCCCTTGTTTCTAGTTTTATAAGAGTTATTGGTCTTTAGTTTTCTTCACTTGCTATGTTTTTGTCTGATTTTGGTGTCAGAGTAGTACTGGCCTCATAACATGAGTTAGGAAGAGTTCCCTCTTCTATTTTCTGGAACAGTTTGTAAAAATTGTTATTTCTTTTAAAAATATTTTTGTAGAACTCACCAGTGAAGCCTCTTGATCCCAAGCCTTTCTTTGTGAGGAGTTTTAAAATTACTGATTCAAACTCTTCTTAATACAAGTCTGTTCAGATTTTTCTATTTCCTCTTGTGTGAGTTATAGTAGCTTGGCTTTTTTAATTAATTAATTTATTTATTTACATTTTTTAAAGTAGGACTCCATGCCCAAAGTGGGGCTCGAACTCACGACCCTGGAGATCAAGAGTTGTGCATTCCTTGCACTGAGCCGACCAGGCACCCTGGTTATGGTAGTTTGTGTCTTTCTAATAACTTTTTCTATTTTATGTAAGTCATCTAACTTGTTAGCACAGAGTCATTCATAGTATACACTTAGAATCCTTTTTATTTCTGCAAGTTTGGTAGTGATGTTCTCTCATTTCTGTTTTCAGGAAATTGAGTCTTTGCTCTTTTTTCTTGGTCAGTCAAGCTAAATACTTTCCAGTTTTGTGAGGGTTTTTTGTTTGTTTGTTTGTTTTTGTTTTTTCATCTTTTCAAAGAGATAAATTTTGGTTTAAATAAAAATAAAATTGAATTAAATTTAAATTTAAATTTTGATTTTTCCCTATTCCTTTTCTATTCTCTGATTCATTAATTTTCACTCTAATCTTTATTATTTCCTTTTAGTTCCTTTGGGTTTAGTTTGTCCTGCTTTTCTAGTTTCTAAAGGTGAAAGGTTAGGTTATTGGTTTTAATCTTTCTTCTTTCTTAATGTAAGTGTTTATAGCTGTCAATATCCCTCTACTTCAGCTGCGTCCCATAAATTTTGGTATGTTGTGTTGACATGTTCATTCATATTCATCTCAATGTCTACTGTAATTTGTCTTCTGATATTCTCTTTGGTCCATTGCTTAAGAAGGTGTTGTTTAGGGACACCTGGGTGGCTCAGTGGAGAAACGTGCAGTTCTTGATCTTGGGGTCATGAGTTTGAGCCCCACAATGGGTGTAGAGATTACTTAAATAAATAAACTTTAAATAAATATATATATATATATTTTAAAGATGTTATTTATTAATTTATTTGACAAAGAGATTGAGAGAGCACAGGCAGCGGGAGTGGCAGAGAAAGAGGGAGAAGCAGGGAGCCCAACGGGGGGCTTGATCCCAAGACTGGGATCATGACCTGAGCTGAAGGAAGATGCTTAACCCACTGAGCTGCCCAGGCAACCAACAAATATATATATATATATATTTTTTTTTAAAGAATGTGTTGTGGGGCACCCAGGTGGCTCGTCGGTTGGGCATCTGCCTTCGGCTCAGGTCATGATCCTAGGGTCCTGTGGTCAAGCCCCACATTGGGTTCCCTGCTCAGGAGAGAACAAGTTTCTCCCTCTCCCTCTGCCATTCCCCCTGCCTTTGCTCTCACTCTCTCCCTCTCTGTCAAATAAATAGATAAAATCTTTTTAAAAGTTAAAATAAAATAGAAAGAATGTGTTGTTTAATTACCACACATTTGTGGATTTTGTAATTTTTTTCTGTTATTTATTTCTAATTTCGCTTTATGGTGGTCAGAGAACATACTTTGTATGGTTTCAATCGCTTTAAGTGCACTAAGGTTTGTTTTGTTGCCTCATAGATGGTCTAGCCTAGAGAATGTTCCACGTGCACTCGACAAGAATGTGTATTCTGCTTTTGTTCTGTGCAAGTGCTTTATATATACGTACCTGTTAGCTCTAGTTGGTTTATAGTGCTATTCAAGACTTCCATTTCCTTTTGATCTTCTGTCTAGTTCTTTTTATTACCACCATTAGGGTATTGAAGTCTTCAACTATAATTGTTGAATTGCCTAATTTCTCCCTTCACTTATGTCAGTTTTTGCTTCATGCAGTTTGGGGCTCTGCTGTAAGTGTATGCATGTTAATACTAGGTATATGCTCTTGGTGTATTGACTTTTTATCAATATATAATGTCCTTCTTAGTGTCTAGTAGTCATTTTTGTCTTGGTGTCTCTTTTGTCTGATATTAGTGGAGTCACTCCGGCTTTCTTATGGTTGCTAATTGCATGATATGGATTTTTCCAATCTTTGACTTTCAACCTGTTTGTATCTTAGAATCTAAAGTGTCACTATTCTCATCGACAACATGGAGCTGGGTCTTGTCTTCTCTTGTCCTGACATTCTCTGCCTCTTGATTAGATTTTTGGTCCACTGACTTTATTTTTTTTTAAGTAAACTCTACTCCCAATGTATGGTTCAAACTCATGACCCCGAGATCAAGAGTTGCATGCTCTAACAACTGAGCCAGCCAGGCGCCCCTAATCCATTTGCTTTAAATTTATTATTGGTATAGTCAGATTTACATTGCTATTTCCTTTTTGTTTTCTATAAAATCTCATGTCTTTTATCATCCTCTGTTCCTCCTTTACTACTTTCTTTCACATTTAATGACTGTTTTCTAGTATAATGATTTAATGCTTCTATAATGATTTTTTATTCTGTTTTTTTAGGGGTTTTCTTTGTGGTTGCTCTAGACCTTCTCATATATGCTTGAACTTATCAGGGTCCACTTCACATGTATACTTACCTAGTTTCAGCAACATATAGAAGTACTCCTATACAGCTCGATTCCCTCTTTCCCACTCTGTGCTATTATTGTTACACACGTTACATTCACTACGTTACAATTCCAAACATACGGTGTGTTACAGTTATTGCTGCATATAATTTTATGTCTAGTAAATAAGCTGAGAAAAGAAGAGGCCAAGTATACATTTATAGTTTGTTGTCTTTGCCTTCTCATTTACCATTTGTTCCTTCATTTGTTCCTGTAGATTTGAGTAACCATTTGGTACCATTTCCTTACTCCAATACAATTTGACTCCCCCCACCACCACCTGTTTTGTACTCTTGTTGTCAAATATATTACATTTTAAAAAAGATTTTATTTATTTATTTGACAGAAAGAGATAGTGAGAGTAGGAACACAAGCACGGGGGGAGTGGGAGAGGGAGAAGCAGGTTTCCTGCTGAGCAGGGAGCAGATGTAGGGCTTGATCCCAGGACCCTGGGATCATGACCTGAGCCAAAGGCAGACACTTAACGACTGAGCCACCCAGGTGCCCCAATATATTACATTTTTATAGGTTATAGGCACAAGATACAATTAACACATATTGTTTAATGCACTTGCTTTTTAAATTAAGAGGAGAAAGGAGACGAAATACAGATTTGTACTGCCTTTTATAGTTACATAGAATTTACATAGAATTTATAATTACCTTTATTGGTGCTTTTTGTTTTTCTTGTAGATTTGAGTTATCTTCTGGGGTCACTTGCTTTCACCCCAAAAACTCTCTTTAGTTTTTCTTATAAAGTGGGCCTGCTAGGGGCACCTAGCTGGCTCAGTCAGAACAGCATGTGACTCTTGATCTCAGGGTTGTGAGTTTGAGCCCCAGGCTGGTAGAGATTACTAAAAAAAAAAAAAAAAAACAAACAAACTTAAAAAAATCATTTAAAAAAGGAGTGTCTGGCTGGCTCAGTTGGTTGAGTGTGTGACTCTTGATCTCAGGGTTGTGAGTTTTAGTCCCACATTGGGTGTAGAGATTACTTAAAATTGAAATCTTAAAAAATAAAATCTTTAAAAAATTTTTATGAAAATAAAGTGGGCCTGCTAGACTATATCTTGGGTCTTATTTTTTTTTTCTCGTACAGCGAAATCTATATCTTGGATCTTAAAACAGAGATGACATTTTCTCTGACCATATGGAATTACACTAGAAATCAGTTCCGGTAGATCACAGCAACAGTGAAACCTTCCAAGCTCTTAGAAATTCAGCAACTGATTTCTGTATAATCCATGTGTCAAAGCAAAAACCTGAAGGTAAATTAGGAAATATTTGGAATGAGTTGAATAATAATACAATATATCAAAATCTGTGGAATGTAGCTGAAATGGTGCTAAAAGGAAAATGCCTGTTTAAGCATTTTACCCATTTTTCTAGAATTGTCTGCCTTTTTCTTAATCATTTATAGGAATTCCTTATATATCTTGAATGAAAGCAAGCCCTTTGTCAGTTATAGAATATCTAAATATCATTTCCTATTCTGTGCCTTGCTTTTTACTGTTTTAATAGTATCTCTCCATAAGCAGAATTTCTTAAATGGATGTAGACCTGTTTATCAACCTGGTCTTTTATGGTATATGGTTTGTGCCTTTGGTCTTTTTAAAGAAATCATTGCTTTTGTGAAGGTCATAAACATATTCTCCTTTGCTTCCTTGTGGGCCTTTTGTTGATCTACCATTCTCATTTCGACCCACAATACATTTTGGCTCTTTTTGACTCTTTGTATCTCTGTATAAATATTATAATCAATGTGTCAATTTCTTAATGGAAAAAAACAACCTACCGGGATTTTGATTGCTACTGCATTGAGTTCACAGATCAATTTGGAGAGAATTGATATCTTTACCATATTGAGTCTAGTAATCCATAGCGATGGTATAGCCTTCTATTTTTATGTCTTTGAATTTTCTCAGTATTTTGTAGTTTCCAGTATAAAGCTCTTGGGCATCTTTTGTTAGATTTTGTTCCTAATTAATGGATATTATTTGAGACTATTGGAAATGGTATATTTAAAAACTTTATTTCCTATTTATTTGATGCTGGTTTATAAAAGTACACTTGATTTTTTTTTATATATACCCATCCAGCAGCTTGTTAAATCTGCTTATTCTAATAGATTTTCTGTAGGTTCTTTTGAATTTTTTTTTTTTGGCAAAATCATGTTGTTATAAATAATGATGGTTTTACTTCTTCCTTTTCTGCCGTATGCTCTTTATTGCTTTTTCCTGTATTATTTTACCGGATTCCAACTCTGATATTGAACAGGAGTGATGATAACATAATTCTTTGCCCCATTCTTTTTTTTTTTTTTTTTTACAGATTTTATTTATTTATTTGACAGAGAAAGAGATCACAAGTAGGCAGAGAGGCAGGCAGAGGGGGAGGGGGAAGCAGGCTCCCTGCTGAGCAGAGCGTCCTATGTGGGGCTGATCCCAGGACCCTGTGGTCATGCCCTGAGCTGAAGACAGAGGCTTAACCCACTGAGGTACCCAGGTGCCCCTCTTTGCCCCATTCTTGATCTCAGGGGAAAATTTTTCGGTAACTCATCATTAACCAAGATGTTTGCTATAAATATTTAATTTTTCATAGGTGTCCTTCATAAGATCAAGAAAGTTCCTTTCTTTTCTTTTAAAATTTTTTTAAAAGATTTTATTTATTTATTTGACAGACAGAGATCACAAGTAGGCAGAGAGGCAGGCAGAGAGAGTGGAGGAAGCAGGCTCCCTGCTGAGCAGAGAGCCCGATGCGGGGCTCAATCTCAGGACCCTGGGATCATGACCTGAGCCGAAGGCAGAGGCTTAACCCAATGAGCCACCCAGGCATCTGTCTTTTAAATTTTTTTAAAAAATTTTTAATTAACATATAATGTATTATTAGTCCCAGGGGTACAGGTCTGTGAATCGCCAGGTTTAGACACCTCACAGCACTCACCATAGCACATACCCTCCCAATGTCCATAACCCAACCACCCTCCCCCTACCTCCCCCCCCACCCCGCCCCCGCAACCCTCAGTTTGTTTTGTGAGATTAAGGGTCTCTTATGGTTTGTCTCCCTCCTGATCCCATCTTGTTTCATTTATTCCAAGAAAGTTCCTTTCTATTACTAATTTGCTACAGATCTTTTTTTCTAATCATGAATGAATATTATACATATATATATATATTTTTTCAGACAAAAAAGCAGAACCTTTACTTCCAGCCCACTCCCTGGACCTCTGTCAGAGGCACTGTAGGTAGAAGGCAGAGTAAGCCCTTCTCAAGCATTCCAGAACCCAGCAGGGACCCCACGGCTGTCACTCCACGTGGCACACTGGAGAGAATGGGAAGCCAGACACGCAGGCTCATTTCTGTGCATTAACAGAGGCTTGTCGGAGAAGGCACAGACATCCTAGACATTTGAATCTAGAGAACGGCTTTCTCTGGGGAGGTCCTCAAGCCTTTCTTTAGAGTCAGGGGCCACAGCTGGAGCAAGGTGTAGGGCCCAGACCAGCGAGTGCCCCTGGGGGCTGGTAGCCGCGCTCACTGGAGTGGGGGGGGGTCATGGCCGAGCAGCAGCCGCACTGCAGGCTCAGGGCGAGGCACCATAAAGGGATCCAGGCCAGTGTCATGTGAGACTGGCACGCAGGTGTCCTCAGGCTGCAGGAAGCACAGCTTGGTGAGGCGGGTCTGCTACCTGCCACAGGATGGTCTCAGCCCAGCTGACGGCCTCCCTGCAGTCCCCACAACCCGAGAACACCACAGCCCCAGTAGGCTGCGGATTTTGCTGCCCTCTTGGACCTGCATCTCCTGGCTATCAGGAGGTGGCCGGGGCGCCGGGGAAGGAAGCCGGCTTTCTGGTAGTGCTCCATTCTGTCTGCGGCCGTGTCTGACTGTCTCTGCCCGCTGCTGGGATGCCTCAGATGCGCGCCGGGCAGGGCACCCCAAGCCATTCCCGAACCCTGGCTCTTTGCAACATGGCCCTCCCTGCTCCTCATCCCAGACTTCCTAGGAACAGGACCCTACCCCCTCCTCCCTCCAGCTTCTCAGGATAGGTATCATGCTTGCCTCACCTTGGGAAGGGTGAGGCATAAAGCCCCAGTTTTTTCTGGACAGAGCTGCAACCCTGTCCCCACCCGGTAGTCCCAGAGACACGACCAGATTCCTCAAACACGGGGCTTTTGGGGATAGAGCCAAACACCCTCATCCCAGGATCCCTAGGATTGGGACCAAGTTTCCCTCATCTTGAGCTCCTTGGGTCAGTACAAGTACCCTTGGCCCAGATTCCTAAGAATGAGACTGAGCACTCCTCACCCCAAATTCTCGAGGGCAGGGACCAGGCCCCCTCCCTTCAGCGCCTCCTACACTCCAAGCTCCCTGAGACCGAGCCAAGAGCTCTCATCCAAATGCTCCTCAAAAACAGAACTGACCCCCTCTCCTACACTCCAGGATCCCTAAGACAGACCCCAAGATTCCCACTGTCGATCTCCCCAACCCAGATCACTCAGAAACTCAGGAAGAGACGCTTGACACAGAGGGCTGCTTGGGCTCCCTCTTGGGGTCGGGTCCCTGACACAGTCAGCCTTGGTGGTCTCCATCGCCATAGTCTGCCCCCGAAGTCCAGCTGGCCACAGGCACCTCCTGCCCCTTGCTGGGTTCAGGCTCTCACTACCGCAGTCATCACCCCTCCAGCTTGATCTGGAGCCAAGGTGGTTCTTCTGAATGTTATATGAATGTTATATTTTTAAACATTTTTCTGCATCTACCAATATGATGATGATAAGATTTTTAAATTTTTTTTCTATTTATGTGGTGACTCCATTTATTCACTTCAGAATATTAGCCTTTACGTTCCTAGAAAGAAGTCATTTGTTTCGGGCATATTACTCTCTGTATATAGTTCGTGATTCATTTGCTAATACTATATAGTTAAGAATTTCACATTTGTGCTCGCAAGAGAGGTTTTTCAGCAATTTTCCTTCCTTAGAATCCCTATTAGGTTTTGTAACAAGATTATTTTGGCCTCATAAGAAGAATTTAGAGATGTTTCACTCTTTTTCTATTCTCTGGAAGTGTTTGTGAAGATGAGCTTTTTCCTTTTTTCTTTTCTTAGATGTCTAGAGGCATTCACCGGTTTGGCCATCTGGGTCTTGGGCTTTTCTTTGGGAAGATGCTTAACCAGATGCTTCAATACTATAATAGATAACAGATTCTTTAGACTGTGTTCTGTTTATTGTTCTGTCACTTTGGTAAGTTGTGTTTCTCGAGCAACTTACTGTTTCGTACAAGTTGTCAAGCTTGTGCACTTAAAATGTTATTCATTGTGTTCTGATATTATTTTTTTGTTCCCGTTGCTTACCTTCCAAGCAGTTGAGAATTTCGGAGTCACCTGCGTGTTACAGATGTGCAGCTTTTATTGTGGTGAGAGAACATACGGTGAATGCTTTGAATCATTTGAAATTTGTTGAGGCTTGCTTTGTGACTCCATATATGGTCAATCTTGGTAAGCGTTACATTTATGTTTGGAAAGAACACATATTCTGTTATTGTTGGGTAGTGTTTTTTATATATAATGTATATACATACACTATGTATATATATAAAATATATGGCTAGATACCTAGATGTATTTAATTTGCTAATTGTGTTATTTAGATCTTCTGCCTCACTAATTTTTTGTTTCCTTATTCTATCAGCTATCGAAAGAGGTGTGTTCAAACTTCTTACTGTGGTTGTGGATTTGTCCATTTTAGTTCCCTCAAGTTTTGCTTTATACTGGTTATGGGTACATATAACTCTACAATTTGCTGTTTTTTCCTAGTCGATTGATTCCTTTATTATTAGTAGTACAGCTATATCAGCTTTCTTGGGCTTAGTGTTTGCAGGATACATCTTTTAACCACTCTTCTACTCTTTTTTTTCTTTTTTTTGGTAAGATTTTATTTTTAAGTCATCTCCACACCCAACCTGGGACTTGAATCCACAACCCCGAGATCAAGAATCACCCGCTCCACTGACTGAGCCAGCCAAACACCCCCACCATTCTTTTACTTTCAACTAATATTTTTATTTTTTTATTTTTTTTTAAGATTTTATTTATTTGACAGAGAGAGAGAGATCACAAGTAGGCAGAGAGGCAGGCAGAGAGAGGAGGAAGCAGGCTCAGTGCTGAGCAGAGAGCCCGATGTGGGGCTCGATCCCAGGATCCCGAGATCATGACCTGAGCCGAAGGCAGAGGCTTAACCCACTGAGCCACCCAGGCGCCCCTCAACTAATATTTTTAAAGATTTCCTTATTTGTTTGAGGGGCTGGGGAGAAGGTGTAGAAGGAGAGGGAGAGA
This sequence comes from Lutra lutra, assembly GCF_902655055.1. NCBI lineage: Eukaryota > Metazoa > Chordata > Mammalia > Carnivora > Mustelidae > Lutra > Lutra lutra. The sequence continues at coordinate 17,194,059 of NC_062296.1, forward strand.
ATCCTCAGACTCCACGCTGAGTAGGGCTCGATCCCAGGACTCTGAGATCATGATCTGAGCCCAAATCAAGTTGTCTCTTTGACCAACGGGGCCACCCAGAGGCCCTGTGTAGTTGGGTTTTGTTTTTATCCAGTTGGACAATTTTGACCTTCTGGCTGGTATATTTAGTCCATTCACTTTTAAAAGACAGCTTTATTGAGAGATGTAATTCACATACCACGCAAGTCACCTGTTTAAAGTGTATGTTTCAGTGGCCTTTAGTATCCTCACAGAGTTGTGCTGTCCTCACCACAATTTTAGAACATTTTCATCACCAGCTCATTCGCTTTAAATAAAATTAGAGGGGCGCCTGGGTGGCTCAGTTGATTGGACGTCTGCTTTCAGCTCAGATTATGATCCTGGGGTCCTGAGATCGAGTCCCACATAGGGGCTTCCTGCTCCGTGAAGAGCCTGCTTCTCCCTCTGCCTCTACCTCCCCCCCCCTGCTTGTGCTCTCTCTCTCTCTCTCTCTCTCTCTCTCTCTGTCAAATAAGTAAATAAAATCCTTTAAAAAAAGAAATTAGAAATATATTTGGGGTTTTAATGGCCACCTTTCCCCCGCTATTTGATTTACTTGTTTCATGTTCCTTTCTTCTTTCTTCTTGGTTTTCCTTTAGATTTACCTTTGATGTTGTTATTCAAATTTTCTACAAGCTTGGTTGACTGTATATTCTTCTGTTATTCTTTGAGCGGTTACCTTAGAAATTACACATGCATCCTTGACTTGCTGTAGTCTAAAACATATTATTTCTTTTCCATTTTCCCAGTAATGTTATCATCTTAAAGCTCTTTAACTCCATTTATGCTCTCATTTTGCATTATTGTATCCATGCTTAAAAAAAAAAGGAAGCTGGGGTACTCAGCTGGCTCAGTTGGCAGGTAGAGAATGCAGCTCTTGATTTCGGGGTCGTGAGTTCAAGCCCTACGTTGGGTGTAGAGCATACTTTAAAAAAAAAAAAAAGAAGAAGGAAGCTGATACACATAATTGCAAATTCCAGAGACAGGACTAGTTCTAGTATGACTGATTCCAGGAGCTTAAATCCAAAATAAACCTTTCTTTATCCCCTCTGTTTCCTTGGGTTCTGGATTCATTTTAGATGGGCCATCCCACTGTAATATTAAGCCTTGTAATACTCGCAATACTTTTGACCAAAGTTTCAGGGCTGGTACATGCTGGTTTTTATGAGTCCATCTTTGGTCACATACCCCTCACTTAACTAATCATCATGGTATTTTATTGGCTAGATCTGTATCACATCCCCAACTCTGAAGTTAGGTATTAGGATCAACTGCACTCAAACTTCATGATGTCATGCATTTTAATTGTCTCTCTCTCTTTAAATATGTAGAGATATCTACATATCTCTCTGTATATATAAATATCTACAATAGCTCATATCTACAATTCTCTCTCTCTCTATATATATATGTACATACGTATATATATATATATATATATATATATATATATATTTAAATATTTTATTTTTAAGTAATCTCTACACCCCGTATGGGGCTTGAACTTACAACCCTGAGATCAAGAGTCATATGGTCTACTTACTGAACCAGCCAGGTGCCCCTAAATCTCTCTGTATATATTTTAAATGCTACTAAGCATTGTTATTATTGTTTTCTACAATCAAATTGATCTGTTTTTACCTGCATGCTTAGTCGTCCATTGCTCTTCATTCCTTCCTACTTTTTTTTAGTATCTATCTGGGATTATTTTCCTTCTGCCTAAAGAATTCCCTTTAGTGCCAGCTTGCTGACTATAAATTTGCCCAGATTTCATTCGTCTGACATATCTATGGCACCTTCCTTCTTAAGGATATTTTCACTGCTTATGGAGTTCTAATTTTACAGTCGTTTTCTCTCACACGATAATAATGTCATTCCATTATGTTCTGGCTTCTATTGTTTCCACTGAGAAGTCAGGGTTGTTTTTTTTTAATGCAATGCTTTATTTGCAAAATATATAATTAAAATGACATGGTGTTTACCCTTTTTCATGCACCACTACTTTGGAACTGACACTTTTCCTTCAAAATGTGTAATTACGTATAAATGCGCTCAACATTTAATATCTTTGTTTTTTAAAAGTATAATGCAGCGCATTTCTTTGGCATACTCTGGCAATTTCTTCCACTTATAAAAATTTGAATTTACAAATTTATTTTCTCAAGTTCTTCAAAATGAAACTCTGTAAGTGTGTATGTCTAAATGCACTCTTTGGGTGAGTGCTATTCCTTTGTTGCATAGGTATCTTTTTCTGGCCTCAGATAGCATTCTCAACTTTCCGCATTACAACTCATCTGGCCACTCAGGACTCAAACTTTGAAATCCTCTGGAATCCTTCCCTTCCTTCATTTATTTTTATTATTTTTTTAAAATTTACGTGTTTATTTGAGAGAGAGAAAGAGAGTGGGGAGGGATGGAGGGAGAAGGAGAGAGAAGGTTTAGCTGACTCCTCCCTGAGCGTGGAGCCCAATGAGGGGCTTGATCCAGGACCTTGAGATCATGACCTGAGGAGAAGCCAGGAGTTGGATGCTTAACTGACTACGCCACCTGGGGTACCCTTATTTTTAAGATTTTATTTATTTATTTGAGACAGAGAGAATGAGAGAGAGAGAGCATGAGTAGGGGAAGGGGGAGGGAAAGGGAGAAGCAGACTCCTGGCTGCCTGAGGAGCCCTACACCAGGCTCGATACCAGGGATCAGGACCTGAGCTGAGGCAGACCCTTAACCAACTTAGCGAGCCAGGCATCCCCCTCTATTTTTTATATTACATCAGTGAATAAAGGAAGCCGGCAACAGAATTGGATCAGGTGAGATGCTTATATTTCAAATATTTGTCTTGGAATATATGGAGTGGGACTATATAATAAAGCAAATGGGATAAGATATGAATGTAAACCCATATTTCTGATGATCTTCTTGATAGTTAGAAAGACCTTTGCTTGACTTTTTGTTGTGTCTCATTAGAGTGTCTCATTCTTCACCTTCAAATCGAGATGAAGAGGTGCTTATACTGGGAGAATGAGAAACATTTGCTCTGCCATTTTATTTGTGCTCATATTATTGACACTCACTCCAACCCATGGATTCTTTGCAGAGATCTTCTAAAACCACTTATCCATTGGTTTAGCTAAAATTAGATAATATTTTGCATAGTACATTTAACCCTCCACAGATAAACTACAAACCAAAAAGCCAAGGAATGTGGGCGAGCACCCCTGGCAAGTTATATGCTTTGCAGAACGCTCCTTCTTACCCAAGAATCCCCCAGGACTTGTATGTGACCATCTGATATCTGGATCCTGGGAAGACGCTGATTTCAATTTGCATATTAAATGTTAGTCAAGCTGACTTTTCAAAATTTCTTCACTGGGTGCCGGGATGGCTCAATGGGTGAAGTGTCTGCTTTCCGCTCAGGTCATGATCCCAGGGTCCTGGGATCAAACCCCGCATTGGGCTCCCTGTTCAGCAGGGAGTCTGCTTCTCCCTCTGCTCTCCCACCCCCATTGATGCTGTCTTTCTCAAAAACAAAAAAATAAATAAATAAATCTTAAAAAAATAAAATAACAATTTCCTTGGATTAAAAAAAAAAAACTGCAGACAGAAGTTCCAGTACTTTCTTACAATATCCAGTGGGGCCTTTGGCACCTCCCCCTGGGTATATACATCCCATTTGGAGGATCTGTACTATTCTCGGTGCTGGATGGATGGCCCATAAGTAGGGTAGAAAGAACCCACCACAGTAGTCAGATATTCCTCTTCCTCCTTCCTATCCCAACTCAGAAGTTCTCAGTGCAGAGAGATCAAAAGAGAAGGCAATCCCCTACTCTGCTCTAGATCCAAGTTGGGCGCTCTTCTCTGTCCTGAGACAGGAGAACTTGAAGAGCTCTGAAGCTTCGAAACCAGGTGACGGAGCTTGAATTACTAAGATGGAACTGTGTTAGTTGTTGCAGGGACGGGGAACTTGGGGATTGGACTGAGCACCTAGGTCACTGAGACAGGTGAAAAGTGGGAAAGTAAAGTTCATTGGAGTAGAACGGTAATTACATTTTGTAACAAAAAAAAAAAAAACAAAACAAATTATAGGGAAATATCATCTTTCTTTTTTTTTTTTTAGATTTTTTTTAAGATTGTTATTTATTTGGGTGCCTGGCTGACTCAGTGGGTTAAAGCCTCTGCCTTCAGCTCAGGTCATGGTCCTGGGATGGAGCCCCGTATCAGGCTCTCTCCTTGGTGGGGAGCCTGCTTCCCCACCCCCTCTCTCTGCCTGCCTCTCTGCCTACTTGTGATCTCTGTCTGTCAAATAAGTAAATAAAATCTTTAAAAAAAAAAAGATTGTTATTTATTTGACAGAGAGAGACACAGTGAGAGAGGGAACCCGTCCCTCCCACTCATGATTTCTCACTATCTCTGTTGCTATCTCTGTCTCTCTCAAAGAAATAAAGTCTTTTTTTTTTTAAAAGGGTAGATAAAAGTAAACCGGCACATAGTAAGCGCCCCAATAAATAGCAGGCAGAGTCATCCTCGCCATCCCCACCAGCCAATTTATCATCGGTTGCATCCTCAGCTCTTTCTGCTAAAAGTGAACCATTTGGTAGACTCTCCATGGCTCTGCGGAAACTGTTCTATCTTAAAAGAAGATACGAGGCTGCCTTTCACGGAACTCCTGTATCCTAATGGGTACTGGGCTACAAGCCTTGTTCGTGTAATTGCCACACTAACCCTGCAAAAGGGAAACGGCATTTCGCAGATAAGAAACATCGCTGAGGTTTAAAGATGTTAACCGACCAGCCCAATGTCGCGCAGCTAGTTCAAGGCGGGACCCAGCTATTTCCACCAGACCACACTGCCTCCCGCTGAGTATGGGTCTCATACTGGAGAACCCTGCTGACAGTACTGAAGTGTTAAGTAGCACTGATTTGGGACCCCTGGGTGGCTCAGTCGTTAAGCGTCTGCTGTAGGCTCAGGTCTTGATGTCAGGGTCCTGGGATGGAGCCCTGCATTGGGCTCCCTGCTCGGCAGGAAGCCTGTTTCTTTCACTTGTTATTCCCTCCCTTGCTGTCTGTCTTTTCTGTCAAATAAATAAATAAAATCTTTAAAACAAATAACACTGAAAGAAGGGGATCGTGTTGACAGTCACTTGGAGTTATAACAAAGAGAATTAAAAGCATACTCGTAAGCAGATCCTTGATTTTAGGGAAGTAGATTTCAAAATGTTTGGGGAAGTCATTTCTAAGGCTGATCATGCTGTTGTGAAGGCAATTTGTCTTTTTCTCTCCGGCTGCTTTTAAGACTTTGCCTTTAATATTCAGGCAATTTTACTCTGACATGCCTATATGGGTTTTTTTGTACATGAGTATTTAGCCTCTAGATAGAATTTCTTCGATCTGTGTGTTAACATCTTTACTCGGTTTTGGAAAAAGCTCATCATAATCTCTTCAACTATTACTTCTGCCCCATTTGTTCTCTCTCCTCTCCTTCTAGGACATAAATTACATATATATTAGGCATTTACAATGTGTCCCACATTTCTGTGTTCCTTTCTCTGTTTTTTGTATTCCTTTTTTTTTTCCCCCTCTCTGTACTATGGTTTAAGGGCTATGTATGTACCAGCTCAAGGATTCTGTCTCCTTTCAGGTCTATTTGGTTGTTAAATGCTTGTATTTAGTTCTTCATTTCAGATATTAGTTTCAGTTTAAAATTTCCATCTAAATCTTTTTTTCCAAATTTTTTGAGATATAATTGACATAGAATATTGTGTAGGTTTAAGTATGCAATGTGATTGATTTGACATGTGTATATTGCAAATTGTTTACCATGATAAGGTTACTTACACATCTACTAATTCACATAAGTACCATTTTGTTATTGTTGTAGCTATGGTGAGAACATTTAAGATTTACTCTCATAGCAACTTTCAAGACTACAATACAGTATTGTTTTGTGTTTATTTTTAAAGATTTTATTTAATTATTTGAGAGAGAGAGAGACAAAGCATGGGGATGGAGGGTCAGAGGCAGAAGCAGACTCCCTGCTGAGCAGGGAGCCCGATATGGGACTCGATCCCAAGACTCCAAGATCATGACCTGAGCCGAAGGCAGACGCTTAACCAAGTGAGCCACCCAGGCACCCCAGTATTGTTAACTATAGTCACCATGCTGAACATTACATCCCTGGAAGTTATTCATCTTGTAACTGAAGGTTTGTACTTCTTAACCAACATCTCCCCATTTCCCTACACCACCCCCCAGTCCCTGGTAACCATCAATCTGCTCCCTGTTTCTATGACTTTGAAGGTTTTAGATTTCACGTATAAGTGAGATGTATAGCATTTGTTTTTTTTCTGTATGACTTATTTTACTTAGCATAATGCCCTTAAGATCCCTCCCTGTTGTTGCAAATGGTAGGATTTCCTTCTTGTATTTTTAAAGATTATTTATTTGTTTGAGAAAGAGAGAGAGAGAGAGAGCACACAAGCACATGAGTGGGGGGAGGGGGTAGTGGGGGAGGGAGAAGCAGACTCCCCGCAGAGCGCACAGATCATGGAGCCCAAGGCAGGCTGGATCCCATGACCCTGAGATCCTGACCTTGAGCCGAAACCATGAGTTAGATGTTTACCTGACGGAGCCACCCAGGTGCCCCAAATTTCTTTTTTTTTTTTTTGAATTGCTGAATAATATTCCATTGTGCGCATTTATGTGTGTGTACATATATATTTCCTTATTCATTCAACCGTCAGTGAACACTTAGGTTGTTTCCATGTCTTGGCTATTGTACATAATGCCGCAGTGAACATGGGAGTGCAGACAGCTCTTCAAGAGAGCGATCTTGGGGCGCCTGGGTGGCTCAGTGGGTTAAGCCACTGCCTTCAGCTCGGGTCATGATCCCAGGTCCTGGGTTCGAGCCCCACATCGGGCTTTCTGCTCAGCGGGGAGCCTGCTTCCTCCTCTCTCTATGCCTGCCTCTTTGCCTACTTGTGATTTCTCTCTGTCAAATAAATAAATAAAATCTTTAAAAAAAAAAAAAGAGAGAGCGATCTTGTTCCCTTCAGATACATCGCAGAAGCAGAATTGCAGGATCATATGATAGTTCCATTTTTAATTTTTTGAGGAACCGCCAAGTTCCCGACCCTAAGTCGGGCTCCCTGCTCAGTGGAGAATCTGCTTCTCTCTCCCCCTCTGACCCTCCTCCCCACTGGTGCCCTCTCTCTCTCAATCTCTCTCTCTCTCAAATAAATTAATTAATTTTAAAAAAAGACTTGCAGGTATGTGCCACATTTTCCTTAACCATTCATCTGTTGATGGACATTTGTGTTGTTTCCAACTTTTGGCCATTGCGAATAATTTGCTATGAATGAACTGGCTATTTAAACAACTTGAATTAATTCAAAGAGTGCTGGTAAATGAAATGATGGCAACTGTGAAAGAAGTTTCTAGTGGTTTGCCATAGGGTTCCTTTCTGCATCTTTGCCTTGTTCATCAGACTTCTCAAGAAAGGAGAGCATGATCATTCAGTAGAAGTGAACGTGGAGGTATGGTAATTCTGTTAGACAGCAAGATTAGAACTTGAAGAGATATGGACAAGTTAGACTGCCTGAATGAAGAAAGCTGAAACTTCAGCGACAAAATATAAGGTTGTACACTTGAGTTCAGAAAACCAACTGCATGAATACAGGTTGAGAATGGTGTCACTTTTTTAAAAAGATTTTATTTATTTATTTATTTATTTATTTTAGAGTGGGAGAGAGAGAGCAAGTGTGGAGAGGAGCAGAGGGAGAGGGACAAGCAGACTCTATGCTGAGCACAGAGCCCGATTCGGGGCTCAGTTCCAGGACCCTGAGATCACGATCTGAGCTGAAATCATGAGTCGGACACTTAACCAACTGAGCCACCCAGGCACCCCCATGGTATCACTTTTTAAAAAAAATTTTTTTAAAGATTTTATTTATTCATTTGAGAGAGAGAATGAATGAGAGAGAGAGAGAGAGCATGAGTGGAGGGGTAGAGGGAGATGGAGAAGCAGACTCCCTGCTGAAAGGGAGCCCGATGTGGGGCCCCACTCCAGGACTCTGGGATCATGAGCTGAAGGCCGACCCTTGGCCAACTGGGCCATCCACGTGCCCCAGTGTCATTTAAAAAAAATGTAATCTCTACATCTAATGCAGGGCTTAAACTCAATGACCCCAAGATCAAGAGTCAGATGCTCCACCGACTGACTCCACCAGTCAGGGGCCCCAGGAACGCTGTCACTTTAAAGAGTAAGCTTAATGTAAAGCCAATAATGTGAATTGTCCCCACCGACCCAACATTCAATTGATGCAAGACCACATTAATGGAAATATAATGTCTAAGAAGTAGATGATAGTCACACTTTACTCTCCGCTGCACCGAAAGTACCAGTGTTCATTTCTAAGCAACTCTTAAAAGTTTTTTTTTAATTTGAGTATAGTTGACACACTCTGAGCAACACTGTCAAGAAGGCATCAGAGTGTAAGAGGAGTTTGAGTGTCACACTGCCCTACTTCACATTCCAGTTCTGTTCCTTTGACGGTGACCTTGGACAAGTTACTTAAACACTCAGGGTCTCAGTTTTCTCAGTTGTAAATAGAAATAGAAATAATAGCAATAAAATAATAGAAAAATAGAAACAATAGAAATAATAACAGGGTTATGGCAAAGATTAAATGAAGTCTCCCATAGTCAGGACTCCATAAATATTAATTTTTAAATAATGTAGTCAAAACTGCTATAGACATAGAAGAACAACCACTCATTCATTCATCCCACGAATGCTACTTATTAAGCATCTCCACTTTCATAGGAGGAACAGTTGAAGAAAGTAGAGATGTTCAGCCTTGTAAGGACATAACATGGGGGAGAGGAAAGCTGTTTTCTTTTTAAGATTTTATTTTTTAAGTCATCTCTACACCCAATCTGGGGCTTGAACTTACAACCCTGAGATCAAGAGTCACATATTTTACCTACCGAGCCAGCCAGGTGCTCTTTGAAAGCTATTTTCAAATATGTGCAAGACTGTCACATGGATGAGGCACTAGACTTTCTCTGAATGGCCTCATGGAGCACAACTAGAACAAGTGGGTGGAAGCTACAGACTTTGGGTTCATGTGAGTAGAGTGGAATCAGCTGCCTCCTGAGACAGGGAGGTAAGTGTTCAAGCAGAAGTTAGACTAGGATTTGGCAAGTGTTTGGAAAGGAGATTCTGCCATCTCACGGGTGATTTGAGTAGATGACCTTTAATCCTCCTTAATCTAGACCTGAAGAGTCTATGATAGGATGTGGTCATTATCACATGATGCTCAGAAAATGCTTTTCTCTTTCTTACCTGTGGCATTGTAGACACCTGTACCTCTCCCTCCTTCTGATTTCTTCATCAAACTGCATTTGGACCTAAACAGAATGAATTGAGGTCAAATGAAGGGTGGTCCAGGAAACTTTTTTTGTATATTCTCAGCTACTTACCTTACAAGTAACTCTTGTAATCACATCACTCAGAGTCCCCAACCACTACCCCAACTCTTCGGTATAATTACTGAGCAAAACGATGGTCCAGACTTCCTTGGATATCAAGGCTAAGGGAAATCTGATAAACTTTTTTTAGACACATTTTTTAAAGATTTTGTTTTATTTATTTGAGAGAGAGAGAGAAAGAGTAAGTGAGCAGAGGGAGAGGAAGAGAAGCAGACTCCCTTCTGAGTGGGGAGCCAGGTGTGGGGCTCGATCCCATGACTCTGAAATCATGACCTGAGCCACAATCAAGAGCCAGATACTTAACCGACTGAGCCACTCAGGCACCCCAAGTCTGATGAACATTTTATGAAAATTTTGAAATGTTCCTAGGTGCTTCTTAAAAGAAACATCATTTTGGGGGAAGGGGGAAGATGCCAACTTAAAATTTTAGCCACAGATTCAGGAACAGGTTTGGTAGAGTTTTCTGAAGAGTTGAGAGTGAAAACTAAAGCTTCCCATTTTTATAGACTAGCACTTAAGAATTGAAGAGACTGTAACTGTTGTCACAAGAAAACTTGAGTCAGGGAAGTTGGACTTAGTGGTTAAAGTATGCTCTTTGTCTGTCATCTAAATTAAAACATAAAAACAGAATGTGCCTCAACAGAAAGTTTCACAAAAAAATGTGTCACACTTTGGTTTTTATTACTTCCTAAAAGAAGGATGCCCTGGAGAGCAATTGTAAACTACACTGCATCTATTCACATGAACCCATGTCAGTAGAATGGAATCGACAAAATATGTAAGTAACCAGGCAATTTACATGAATCTGTGACATAGATTTGTCTCACATACAGAAAGACAGAGGCTGATGAGGACATTTTAAAAATTTTACGATCAGTTGTTCTGACACTTTGAGGTAGTGTCTTATAAAACATAGAGAAGACTTGGAAATGTAAGCACACAGTATGGACTTTCATCCTGCTTCTGGATTAGATGCTAGTGAATGGTGCCAGTAATTCTGGAAGCAGAAAAATTGTGTACTAATTTAGCTAAACTCATTTTATGCTTTCTAACCGATTAACAAAAAAATAGGAGTAGATTTTGTTCATGGGATTTTTTTTTTTCCCTCACAGTGATTATTTTCTTACCAGAAGATAATTCCTTTTCAACAGGCTGGCCAGGGAAAGGTTAAACAAAGGACACATACCATAGCAGGTAGCAAAAACACCACAGTTCATGAACTAAATTGATATCTTTCATAAATCTATCTTTGAATAGCAACAGAGGATACTATTGGCATTCAGCGAGTAACAAAATCACAGCTTACAAAACCAAGGCAAAATACACTAGAACCATTTTCCCCTTCTTTGAGGTTTGTACCACAAAATATATTACACCATCTGATATACTCGTGTAGGGCTTTGTTGTTTACAAAAGTGTGTTCGTACTCTTTCTCACTTGAGACTCATAACAATCCCGTGAATAGACAATATTATTCAGATCTCACAGATGAGGAAGCTGATATTTAAAGAATTTAAGTGATTTGCCCAAGGTGTTATAGTGAGAAGAGGCAGCTCTAAGACTCAAACACAAGATGGCTGACTCTGGCTTACTTCCTGTTCCAGAGCTATCTCTCTGTCTCCTCAGGGAGACCCTGGGCCTGGTAGTGACAACTTATTGCTCCCCTAGTAACCAAACCATTCTGATTAAAAGCCCAAAGTACAAAAAATTTCTTTTTTAAAAAAGATTTTATTTATTTATTTTTAAAGATTTTTAAAATTTACTTGACAGACAGAGATCACGAGTAGACAGGCAGGCAGAGAGAGAGGAGGAAGCAGAGAGCCCGATGCGGGGCTTGATCCCAGGACCCTGGGATCATGACCTGAGCTGAAGGCAGAGGCTTTAACCCACTGAGCCACCCAGGTGCCCCAAGATTTTATTTATTTATTAAAGAGAGTGAGAAAGAGCACAAGCCGGGGCGGCGGGTGGGAGAGAGCAGAGGGAGAAGGAGAAGCAGATTCCCTGATTGAACAGGGAACCTGATGTGGGGCTCCATCCCAGGCCCATGGCCTGAGCTGAAGGCAGATTTTTTTTTAAGATTTTATTTTTTAAGTCAACTCTACACCCAGTGTGGGACTTGAACTTACAACCTTTTCAAATATGTGCAAGACTGTTATGCGGACAAGGCATTAGGCTTTTTCTTAGACTCTTGAGCCACCCAGGCACCCCCAGAAAATTTCTTATGATGAATTCCTCTCCAATGGAAAGAATTATAGCAAGCGTTACAATTTTAAAATATTTTGACATTTTCGTCATGACTTCCCAGAATGTGTATCAATCTGTCATATGCAAACAAATAAGTTATGTGATTGTCAAATCTGGGTACCTGAATTAGACGTTAAGGCCTATTTTTAAAAGATTTTATTTATTTCTGTGATAGAGAGAGGGAGGGAGAGAGCACAAGCAGGGGGAGGGGCAGAGGCAGAGGAACGAGCAGACTCCCTGCTCAGCAGGGAGCCCAATGCAGGACTCAATCCTCGGTCCTGAGATGGTGACCTGAGCTGAAGGCAGACGTTTAACCAACTGTGCCACCCAGATGCCCGAAGGCCTATTTATTTTCTTTCTCGTGGAAGAAGCAGTATAGTATACATCCATCACTTGTGTACTCCGTAATAATAATTACATGCAGTAACGATGATATCAATTAGCTATTGAGTACGTAAAGTGTGCTGGGCCTTCTGTATACTTTTCCTTGTAGAATCCTCTGTGAGGTATGTGTATGCGTGGCCCTCTGTGTGACATAACTATGAATCTCATTTTACAGATCAGGTCTCCAAGGTTTGGGGACGTTAACTAGATGGAGACCACACAGGTAATAAGTGGAGATGCTGAGATTTAAACACAGACTGTCTGACTTCCACACTGCTTCTGAAATAAAAGGAGCATAAAACCATAAGTGGTTTCAAAAATGAAAGGAGATCTTAAAAAAGTTAAAAGAAAAGCAACAAAGAATAAAAGCAGAAGCACTTAGTCAAATTGCTGGCAAGTTTGACAACTTTAGGGATCATTACCTAATTGGTTTTACAGAACACTTTCTCTCTTTGTTTCTATCTCTCTCCATATAAATAATACTTTCTAATAGAATAGAATATATCTGTGCATGTTTATAATACATACAGATACTTATCTAGATATACATCTCTAATACTTTGTAGTGCACATTCCAGTTTTTTTCTTGATGTTGGAGGAATTGTGAATGCGTGCTGCTAGTTCCAGTTCCAACCCAACTCCACGAGATACTTCCTGCTTTCACCCATGTTGTAACTTTATCTCCTTCTTCCACTGAGAGCCCTGGTTTCCAACAACAGAACTCATTTACTCAAATACACATAAAAGAGTTTCAGAGTTCCTGTACTCATACTGCTCCATAAAACACGCTTACTTAAAAGGGTTGAAGATTTTTATGCAGGTTTGTTTGTTTTTTTTAATCCCTGGTCCAAGGCTATATAGACCAAGAACTGTGTTCCAAAGTTACTCCTCTTAGCTGTTTTCAATGTGGTTGTGTTATTCATTTGAAATGTACTTGGAATCATTTGTTTCTTATTGCATTGTTTGGGGTTCCTCCTCCCTTCCTGTTGATTCCATTTTATCTTTGAAAATGTAGAACGTGTTGGCATGACTTCAGAAGTCCAAACTGCAAAAATGCATACTCAGAGAAGTGTGACTTCCTGCCCTATCTCTTCCAACCTGTTCTCTTCACCCTGAGAAAGAAGCATAAGCATTACAAGGATGGTGGCTTTCCAAAACTCAACCCTACTTGATAAGACCTTATTCCTTAATAGTTACTTTGGGGGGTGGTGGCAATTAGGAAAGAAAGGTCTAAACTAAAAGAATTTTCCTGGGGAGTCCAATAATGAAAAAAATGGTTCAGAAACACTGCAGTAATCTGTCCTCCAACTCTATACTTCTGTCATTTTGAGAATGTTAAGTAAATTGAATCTTACACTATGTAATCTTTTGAGATTGGATTCTTGTCACTCAACATAATGTCTTTGCAATCCACCCAAGTTGTGTATATGAAAAGTTCTTTCCTCTATATTGCTGAGTAGTGTTCCATGCTATGACTGTACCAGAGTTTGAAGACACCACTCATCCACGGAAGGTTCTGGGTTGTTGCAGCTTTTAGATTGTGAATAAAGTCTTTATAGACATTGCCATATAGGTTCTTGTGTGAACATAAATTTTCATTTCTCTGGGATAAATGCTAGGAGGACAATTGCTGGGTGATATGCATGTATATGTTTAATTTTCTAAAGGACTGACATACTGTTTTCCAGAATGTCTGTACCATTTTGGATTCCCGCCAGCAATGGTTGAGAGATCCAGTTTTTCCACATCCTCACCAGCATTTGCTATCATCAGTATTTTTCATTTTTAATCATTCTGGGAGGTGTATAATATCTCGTTGTGGTTTCAATTGGCATTTCTCTAATGGCCAATGGTGTCAAATATCTTTTCATGTGTTTGTTTTCTTATTTGGACTTTTCAGTACATAGATCTTATACAAGTTTTGTTACAATTATACTTAATCACTTCATTTTATTTGATGATTGTAAATAGTATTTTGCTTTTAATTCTGGTTCCCATTTGTTCATTGTTAGTATGAAAAAATACAATTGATATTTGTATGTTTGTCATGTGTCCAGTGACCTTTTGACTTTGCTGAATTCACTTTTTCTTTGTGCTTTCTGGTAGATTCCTGGGATTATATACTTAGACAATATAACATCTGCAAATATGAACAGTAATATTTCCTCCTATCTAATCTGTATGTCTTCTTTCTTTTTCTTGCCTTCTTTTTTGCTATGACTTTCTGCACTATGATGGCATTTGAATAAGAGTGGGGAGAGTAGACATTCTTGCTTGTTCTCAGGGGAAAACATTCAGTATTTCACCATTAAGTATGTAAGCAGTAGGTTTTGTGTATGTGTGTATGTTTGTTTTATATAACAGTAGTTTATCTGACTTTTTGAAGAAGTAGGCTCCACGCCCAGCTTGGAGCCCAATGTGGCGCTTGAACTCATGACCCTGAGATGGAGATCTGAGATCAAGAGTTGGATGCTTAACCAACTTAGCCACCCAGGCACCCTGAGCTGTATAGCGGTTTTGTTGATGATTTTTATCAAGTTGAGGAAGTTCACCTCCACTCTTGTTCACCTCCACTCTTAGTTGGGTGAGAGCTTTCATCGTGAACATCAGGGACTGAATGATTTTGTGTCCCTCCAAAATTCATATGCTGAGGTCCTAATCCCTGATGTGATGGTACTTGGAATTGGGAGCTTTGAATGGTTGTTACAGTTGACTTTGGATTTTGTTACAGTTACATCAAGTGATGAGACTGGGGCCCTCACCATGGGATTAACGCCTTTATAAATAAAGAGGAAGACACATTAACGAATGCTCTCTCTCCACCAGCTGAGTACACAGCGATACTACTTCCTGCCAGCCAGGAAGAAGTTCTTCAACAGGCATCTAATCTCCCAGGATCTTGATCTTGGACTTTCCAGCCTCGTGAACCGTGAGAAAGAAATTTCTGTTGTTTAAGGGACCCAACTTAATGACATTTTGTTTTATAGCTGCCTGAGCTAAGACAATGAATGAGTTTAGGATTTTGTCAAATGCCGTTTGTGACTCCATTGATATAATGATGGGTTTCTTTTCTTTTGCCTGTCACTGAATTAACTTTCTAGACCGAAGATGGGGCTGGTCCTGCCCGAGGCACCACAGTGGCAAACTGAAACTCAGATAACTTTCCCATCCTTGTAAATACTCCACTTGACCAGATTTGCAACCTGGTCAGCCAATCCTCGAAAGCCAAGGCAACTCTGGGTCTTTCTCACTCCCAATAGGGTCAACTATGTGGCCCCAGCCAATCAGATATTTTGTTTGTCTCTTCCTTGTTCTTTATCCTTTATCCTATGCAAGCTTCTTGTCTTCCACCCCATTTTGTAGTTCTCTGAAAGGAGACTGTCCACTTCATGAAGTGTGAAATAAAGTTTCACCCCATCACCTAAATTGTATTCTTTAATCTTTTTTTAAAAACACGGCCAAACATGGCCGATTATGTTTTGCATAATCAACCAGTCTGAAATTCCTGGAATGAAATACACTTGGTTGTGGCATCTAATGGTTTTCACATATTACTAGATTCAATTTGCTCATATTCAATAGAGGATTTTGTGTCTAAGTTCATGCAAGATACAGACTCATCTGTAGTTTTCTCTATACTGTCTTTGACTAATCTTGGTATCGGGGCACTACCAGTCTCATAAAATGAGTTGGGAAATGCTCCCTCTTCTTCTATTTTCTGGGAAAAAATGTTTAAATTGAATGTTACTTCTTTAAATGCTTTGTAGAATTCTCTGGGGCTGGAGATTTCCTTTATGGGAATTCTAAAATGGTAAATTCATGTTATTTAATAGTTTCAGAACTGTTAATGTTATCTTTCTTCTTGAGTGAGTTTTGGCATTTTTCAGGTTTTGAAGAATTGATGAATTTCATTAACATTGTCAAATTTCTGTGCAAAGAGTTATTCATAGTAATCCCTTACTATCCTATTAATGTCTGCAGAGAATGTAGTGATATTCTTTCTTTCTTTCTTTCTTTCTTTCTTTCTTTCTTTCTTTCTTTCTTTCTTTCTTTCTTTCTTTCTTTCTTTCTTTCTCTGAGAGATAGAGAGCATCCACACGAGCAAGAAGAGGAGCAGAGGGAGAGGGAAAGAGAATGTCCAGAAGACTTCCTGCTGAGCATGGAGCCCAGTGGGGCAGGATCTCAAGACAGTAAGATCATGACCTGAGACAAAACCAACTGTGCCACCCAGGCACCCTGATACCCTATCTTTCATTTCTGGTATCTGTAGACTTGTGTTATCTCTCTTTTTTCTTTGTCAGCCTGTTAAGAGGTTTATCAATTTTATTGCTCTTTTCAGAGAACTAGTTTCTTGATTCATTGATTTTTCTCTGTTCAATTTCATTGATTTCTGCTCTTTATTGTTTCCTTCTTTATGCTTGCTTCGGGCTTATTCTACTTTTCTCTTTTTGAGGTTCTTGAGTGAGGGCTTGATTGTTATTTTTGAGAGATTTCTTCTTTTCTGAGCATTCGGTGCTATAAATTTCCCTCTCAACACTGCCTTAGTTTCACCCTACACATTTTAATATGTTGTATTTCATTTTCATTCAGTTGGATGTAGTTTTGATGTACTTTGAGATTTCCTCTTTGAATCATTAGATTGTTTAGATGCATGCTGTCTAATTGCCAAGATGTTTGGTGATTTTACTGTAGGTTCTGTTATTGATTTCTAGTATGGTTCCATCATGGTCAGAACAATTTTGGGATGATTTAAATTCATTTAATTTTTTGAGGTTTGTTTTATGACCCAGGATGTGGTCTATTTTGGTCAAAGTGTCACGTGCTCTTGTGAAGAATTATATTCTGCTGTAGTTGGGTGGAATGTCAGAACCAGTTGGCTATGGTTGTTAATGGTTAACCAGTTTCCTATGGCTGCTGTGACAAATTACCACAGACTTAGTGGCTTAAAACAACTCAAATTTATTATCTTACGGTTCTGTAGCCCAGAAGTCAGAAATGGGTCTTACTGGGCTAAAAACAATGTGTCACCAGGGCTACCTTTTTTACTGAGGCTCTAAGGGAGAATCCATTACCTTGCCCATTGCTGCTTCTAGAAGGTGCTCACATGACTTAGCTTATGGCCCTCTTCTTCCATCTTTGAAGCCAGCAGTGGGTTGGAAATTTTTCATCTCACAGCACTCTTCTGACTCCCTCTTTCACAGTTAAGGACCATCGTAATTACATTTAACTTGTTTAGACAATCTAGAATCACTTCCCTATTTTAAGGTCAACTGATGAACAAACTTAATTCCATTGGTTACTTTAATTCCCATGTAATGGAACATATTCCCAAGGTTCTGAGGATTAAAACATAAACAACTTGGTGGGGGGAATTATTATTTCGCCTACCATTTTGTCATGTAATATAACATATTCAGAGATTCTGGGGATGAAAACATGAATATTTTTAGGAGGTTATTTTTTTAAAGATTTACTTATTTATTTGAGAGAGTTCGCATGAACAGGGGAGGGCCAGAGGGAGAGAGAATCAGACTCCACACTGAGTGTGGAGCCTGATGACGGACTCGATCCCATGACCCCGAGATCACAATCCAAATCAAAACCAGGAGTCAGACGCTCAACCGACTGTGCCACCCAGGCACCCACCACAGTGGTGTTTTTCAGTTCTCCTATATCCTTGTTGATTTTCTATTTGTAAGTTCTCCCAATGACTAAAACAGGGTTGTTAAAGTCCTCAACTATATTGTGGACTTGTCTGTTTCTCTTTTTAGTTCTATCAGTTTGTTCATGGTTTCATGGTTTTTGAAGCTCTGTGCTTTGGTGTACACATTTAGCATCACTGTGTCTTCTTGGTAGATTGAACCTTTTCTCATTATGCGATGTCCTTCTCTATCCCTGATAATATTTTCTTTGAAATCTATTTCATCTGATGCTAATAAAGCCAGTCCTGCTTTCTGTTTTCTTTTCTTCTTTTATCTTTTCTTTTCTTCTCTTTTCTTTTTTGGAACGAGCGTGCACATGCATGTGAGCAGGGGTGGGGGCAGAGAGAGGTGGGGAGAGGGAGAGAATCTTAAGCAGGCTCCATGCCCAGTGCAGAACCTGACACAGGGCTCTATCTCACGACCCTGAGATCATGACCTGAGCCGAAATCAAGAGTTGGACATTTAACTGATTCAGCCAACCAGGTGCCCCTGTGCTTTGTTTTGATTAATGTTTGCATGCTATATCTTTTCCATCCTTTTACTTTTAATCTCTCTGCTTAATTCTATTTTGTATCTACTTATATTTGAAGTGAGTTTTTGTAAGAAGCATATAGGTGAACCACGTTCCTTTACCCATTCTGCCAATCTCCATTTTTCAACAGATATACTTACATTTGCCTTTAACAAAATATTGGTATATTAGAGCTTAAGTTTCCCATTTTCTTGTTTATTTTCCTTTTATTCATTCTCTCTTTTTATGGAGGTAAGACTCGTATAACTTAAAACCAACAGCTTTAAATTGTGCAATTCCATGGTGTTTTGTACATTCACAATGTTGTGCAATCCTCACCTTTAGTTCCAAAATATTTCCTCATCACAAAAAGAAACCCATACCCAATAAGCAGTCATTCCCCGTTCCCTCCTCCCCCCCAGACTCTGGCAAGCACTGACTTACCTCCTGTTCCTGTGGATTTGCCTATTCTGGGTATTTCGTATGAATGGAATCACAGAACATGTGACCTTTTATGTCTGGCTTCTTTCAATAGGCATAATGTTTTCGGGTGTCATCCACACTGCAGCATGTTTTGGCCCTTCATTCCTTTTTATGACTTAATAATATTCTGCTACTTATTCATTCATGATTCTATGGATTGGAGTTATTTCCATCTTCTGGCAGTTGTGAACAGAGCTGCTATGAACATTTGTGTATAAGTGTGTGTTTGAATACCTATGGTATCGTGATTTATAAGAAATAGATGTGTTTGATTACTCAGGTGACCAAAATAAATTTCTCACATTTATTTGGTCTTTGTCCACCATTTCGGGCTCATAGCTTCCAAAACCTTTGGAATCGCCAGAGCAATGGGAGCCTCTTTTGTTATATTTGGTCTCTTGTTCTCAGTTCCTGAAATTGGTTCAGAGCCATAAAGGTGAAATGGATGTCTTGTTATTCATTAGAAGCCCCTTTCTACCACAACTGGGTTTATGTTAATGAGGTGACTTTTAGAAAGCACCCAAGGATGGGGGCTTGTTGCCAGGGGAACCAACCTTGAATAGAGGTTTCAAACTTTCAGTCCCTCCCCCTGATTTCCAGGGAGAGGTTGAGTCAATCACCAATGGCCCATGATTTAATCCACCATATCTATGTAATGAAGCCTCTAGAAAAACCCAAAAGTTTGGAATTCCAAGAGCTTTCAGGTTGGAGAACCAGAAGTCTTCTATGTGCCACCATGCCTGGTCCTAAACTCCACAAGGATGGAAACTCCTTTGGGACCTTGCCCTAAGTATGGCTTCATCTGCCTGTTGATTCATATCATAGCCTTTGTAAGAAACCAGTAATCCAGTGAGTAAATGGGTTTCCTGAGTTCTGTGAGCCGCTCTAGAAAATGAACTGAACCCAAGGTGGGAGTTCTGGCACCTCTGATTTATAGGTCATTGGTTAGAAGCATAGGCGACAAACCTGGACGGGTGACTAGAATCGGACGTGGGGAACTGATTCCTGGTTCCTACAGCTGAGTCCTGAACCCGCGGAATCTGATGCTGTCTCTGGGTAGATCGTGTCAGAATTGAATTCAATGGTAGGACGGCGAGATGGTGTCTGAGCACAGCTTTGTGGTGTGTGGGGTAAAAAGTATAAGTAGAAAGCCAGGGGTATCAAGATAGGTTATTGATTGGGGATCTTTCTTTTCTTTAAACATAAGCATGGACCACTACAAATTTACATCTGAGCACACCTTTCACAGCATCCCATAGATTTTGTCATGTTGCGCTTTCATTTTCATTTTTTCAACTTATCCTTCATTGAGATATAATTGACATGACACAATACTACTTTGTGTCCCACATTTTATTTTAAATATAAATACATATTTATATTACATAATATACATATATATGTATATAATATATATAATAAATATATATTATATATTATATATAATGTATATATTATATATATAAATAGTAAATAAAATGTGTGTTGTACTACATGTGTACAACATAATGATTTGATATTTGTATATATTTCAAAATGATCACCACAATAAGTCTAGTTTCCATCCACCACCCTGCACAGGTACAATTTCCGTCCTTGTGATGAGAATGGCCAAGGTTTACTGTCTTAGCAACTGGCAAATATGAAATACAGTATTGTAACCTATGGTCACTACACTGTACATGACATCCCCATGTCTATTCACTTTATAGCTGGAAGTTTGTGCCTTTTGATCCCCTTCACCCTTTTTACCCGTCTCCTCCACCCCCACCTCCAGCAGTCACCAGTTTGTTCTCTGTATTGATGGGTTCGGGGTTTTTGTTTTTTTTTTTTTTAGATTCTACATGTAAGTGAGATCATATGATAGTTGTCTTTCCCTGTTGGATTTATTTGACTTAGCATAATGCCCCAAGGTCCATACATGTTGCAAATGCAAGATTTCGTTCTTTTTTTATGGCTGAATAATATTCTTTTGTGTGTGTGTGTGTGTGTGTGTACCACATCTTTAGCCACTCATCCAAAATGGATACTTGGGCCACTTCCATGTCTCAGCTATTGTAAAGAATGCTGGATTAAACCTGAGGGTACATATATCTTTTTGACTTCGTGTTTTATTTCCTTCAGATAATTACCCAGAAGTGGAATTACTGGATCATATGGTAGTTGTCTTATAATTTTTTAAAATATTCATTTATTTTAGAGGGAGGGGGAGGCAGGCTTCCCACGAAGCAGGCTTCTGGAACGTTGGTCACATTTTCTATGTTGATCTGGGCAGTGATACATGGGTACGTTCACCTTGTGAAAACTCACTGAGAGATGCCTGTAAGATCTGTGCCCTTTATGTAGCGTGGAGGTTTTACTTCAAAAGAAAACTCATCAAAAATTGCCTTTGAAAATTCTAATATAGATAGGTGCAATCTAAGGCAGAGTAGGGAGAGAAAGAAAACCATGTTTTGTTATCTTCTGTGATTTGGATTCATTTTTTTAAAAGTAGATTTTACCAGAAAGATAACACAGATATTTTTTAAGCTGGACATATGTCCCTGTCTTTATTGTAGGAGTTGAGATTTGATTGTAGTCACAGGAAGGATAATAATAGTAAATAAAATGTTTATTCTGAGGGTCAAATTACATCTTTCCCCCTACCCATTTCAGCCTCCATGTAGACTGATTTAATACATGGGCATATACACATATACATCTATATATAGATATATAGATCTAGATCACCTCTTTCTGACTACAGCACCAAAAGCCCATAATTTTCTAACACAAATGAGACAATGTGCTATGGAGGAACGTGGGCTCTGGAGACAGACCTGGTTGTGGCTCTGACACAAGTATTGTATCTTGTCTGAACTTCATGTCCCTTCAATGTTAAAATAGGACTAATAATACCTACCTCATAGGGCTATATGTCATGTGCCTAGCCCCCAGTGCCCGTTCAGTAAATGGTAGTCATTATTATTATTTTTAAAATTTATTTATTTAGAGAGAGAGAGTGTGTGAGAGAGAGTGTGAGCTGGGGGGGGCAGAGGGAGAGGGAGATAGAGAAGCTCAAGCAGACTCCCTGCTGAGCATGGAGCCCAAAGTGGGGCTCAATCTCACAACTCCGGGATCATGACCAAAGCCGAAAACAGGAATCAGATGCTTAATCAGCTGAGCCACCCTGGTGCCCCTGTAGCCGTGATTATTTTTATTACTACTGTTAAGTATACGGGCTTCACCATCCTGCAGATGGGTGGAAGAAAGGGGTTGTGGGTGTGTCTACCATCATCTAATCCCCTCCCTTCTTGAATAATTCCTGTGTTGATAGTTGTATGCCAGCCAGCATGGACATTCTCTGACCCCAACGCTTAGAACTCACCTTCAGCAGAAACAAGACACACCCCAAAAAAGGCTTGATGGGAAGTGGACCTGGAAGTGGACTAGAGCTGAGGAGTAAAGTTAAGTTATATCCAAGCCTGGTAGCAGTGGTACTTGGGACCTAATTGTAATGTGGAGTAGACAGTAAAAAGCCACGCAGGGTTCCAAGCTCAGGTGGGAAATGTAGACAGAGAAATGCAGGAAGTCTGCACCAATAAAGGAATTTGAATCTGCCACCGAGGCCATTTGGTCAGTCCAGGAATTCCCCAGGGAACTGCCAGGAGTGGGCACTGTTGTTTAAATGTCAGTTGTGTTCAGGTTGGACCTTTCCAGGTTCAGACCTTTCCGTACTCTCCCAAAGAAGGGAAGAGACACGGACAAGTGGTCTAGCAAACAGTACAAACCCAAATGGTCAGGACAGGGAGCTCAGTGGGCCAAGCACTGTCATCCACAAGCAAGCAATCAAACCACCTCCAAGCTCAACCCACATGCTGCCCTTATTTATTGAGGGCTACAGTTGTTGACTCTTCAACTGCCGATTATTTCCCGCCCCCGTGATGATGCTGTTACAGTATCAGTTCTGACCCCATGATGACGCTGTTACAGTATCAGTTTATCAGGAGATACACGCTGTATTCCCTCTGTGCATCCACAAGGGGCAACAGAGAGCAGCAGGTGTTTAGTCTCATTGAGGGTCCTTTAAGGAGCTACACACACTCCACGCCAGTGTGAAGACTATATTCAGCAACTGGGGTCAAGGGGAGGTCAGTCGCTTGGAGGAGGAAGTAAAGAGATTGAGCACAGGAAGACTCACCTTCTCTTATAGCCTAACCCTCACTCTTGCCTGGCTTTTTTTTTTCTGGAGTCCATGCTCTTGGTGGGGAACAAAGATGATCCATGTTCATAAAAACTCCCATTATGCCCCTGTCCAACTGTTTCCTGGCATCTGACCTCTCATTTAAATGATGATGGACTTAATTTCTTAGTGGCTGGATCACAATGTAAAGCATTTATGATTCTGTACCCCGCCCCAGGAAAAGTAAACAAGAAAAACCCATCATTCATTCATTCATTCATTCAGTACACAGTTGTTCATAATCTACCACTGCAGAATCCTTTCAGATGACAAGATGACAGTGTGGGATAATTGTTACTGAACTGGCAGGAAGCCCAGCAGCATTAACAACAAAGTGAAGGAAGAACTTTTCACTGACAAACTAGCTGGCAAAATCAATAGACACAAACCTAAGTATTTATATTCTCCCATTTCAGTATAAAAACAAATGCCATAATCATAAGTCTATGGGATTTCAGTTACAAACCAGGGCATGACACTTAATTGACACAGCATTAATCCTCTTTCATAAGCCAGCAACATGTAGAACTGAGGTTCAGTTTCTCATCAAAGACACAATCGGCTCACTGGAATGTCTAAAGCCCAGCTGGAGAGGAAAAAATTCTAGAACAACCTGTACATCTAACTTTTGGATAAAACATGAAACAGAAAACATCATTGTACTTTTAGCAGAAATTGTTGGGGAAAGCAAAATGTACTACACACATTTCTGGAGAAATTACTCGAGTAACTATTAAAGGAGTGTTATTAAAACTTGTCCCGCAGGGTCCTGGAACACAGCCATTCCCAATTAGATGTTGGCTTTATCAAGAGTCCACCCCTTCCCTTCACAGGGAAAGTAATTGGCACCTCAGGAGAATCTGTGACACCATTGGCAGTTTCATTTACTGGGTAATGGTACTTTTATTTTCCTCTTCTTATTCTTCCCTAGTTTCCCCTAAGATATAATTCACATGCCTTTTTACAGTGTACAATTCAGTGCTTTTTAGTATTTTCACAAAGTCACGCAACCATGATCTACTTCCTGTCTCTCTGAATTTGCCCATCCTGGACGTTTCAAATACATGAAATTATCAACGGGTGGCCTTTTGTGTCTGGCTTCTTTTTTGAATTGAGGTGTTGTTAACATGTAATGTCCTATTATTTTCAGGTATGCAATATATCAATTCGATAATTCTACACATCACTCAGTGGTCACCACAGTGGGCATAGTCCCAATCTGTCACCAATGTGTCTGGCTTCTTTGACTTAAGCATGTTTTCTGAGGCCATTTATGTTGTGGGACACATCAGTACTTCATTCCCTTTATGGCAGATTAATACTCCATTGTATGGCTAGACCATATTTTGTTGATCAATTTATTGACGGACACTCGGATTGTTTGCACATTTTGGCTGTTATGTGTGATGTTGCAATGAACATTCACATACAAGTTTCTGTGGGAATGCATATTTTCATTTCTTTTTTTTTTTAATTTTATTTATTTATTTATTTGACAGATGGAGATCACAAGTAGGCTGAGAAACAGGCAGAGAGAGGAGGAAGCAGGCTCCCTGCCGAGCAGAGAGCCCAATGCAGGGCTCCATCCCAGAACCCTGGGATCATGACCTGAGTGGATGGCAGAGGCTTTAACCCACTGAACCACCCAGGCACCCCCATATTTTCATTTCTTTTAGGTGTATCTCTAGACATGGAATCACTGGCTCATGTGGTGACTCTATGTTTAACTTTTTGAGGAACTGTCAAACTGTTTTCCAAACCAGCTGTACCATTTTGCATAGCCACCAGCAACGTATAAGGGTTCCAATCTCTCCATATCCTCACCAACATTTGTTGTTGGCCATCTTTTTTATGATAGCCACCTTGGTGGATGCGATGTGGTATCTCATTGTGGTTTGATTTACATTTCCCTAATGACTAATGACACTGAGTATATTTACATGCACTTTTTTGGCCATTCATACATTTTTGGAGAAATGTCTATCCAGGCCTGTTGCCCATTTTTAATTAGGTTGTCTTTTTGTTGCTAAGCTGGAAGACTTTTTTATATACTCTGGATACTACAACCTTAGCAGTTTTATGATTTGCAAAATTTTTCTCTTGTTATGTGAATTATGTTTTTCAATTTCTCTTTGTAAGTAATCTCTACACCCAACAGTGGGGCTCGAATTTACACCCCGAGATCAAGAGTCACAGGCTCCACCCACTGAGCCAGCTAGGCGCCCCTTCAATTTCCTAATAGGGTTCTTTGGTGCACAGAAGTTTTCAATTTTGATGAGGTCCCATTTATCTACTTTTGCTTTTGTCCCATGTGTTTTTGGTGTCATATCTTAGAACCCATTGCAAATTCAAGGTCATGAAGACTTCTCCTATGTTTTCTCCTAAACGTTTTATAGTTACAACTCTTACTTCAGCTCTTTGATCCATTTTGAGTTAATTTTTTATGAGTTAAATTTTTTATATGGTGTGAAGTAGGGGCACAACTTAATTTCTGGTTTTTTGCCTGTGAATATCCAATTTTCCAAGCCTCATTTGTTGAAAAAATATTCTCCATTGAATGGTCTTCATACCCTTCTCAAAAACCAATTGACCATAGATCAATTATTTTCCATGATCTATACATTTATCCTTGTGCTAGTATAACATCGTTTTGATTAATATAACTTTGTAGTAAGTTTTGAAGCTGAGAACTGTAAGGCCTCTAACTTTGTTCTTTTTCAAGACTGTTTGGTTACTCCCGGTCCCTTGCACTTCCATACTATTTTTAGGATGAACTTGTCCATTTCTGTAGAAAAGGCAGCTGGAATTTTGAAAAGGAGTCCATACTTTCTATTAGTCAATTTGGGGAGTACTTTCATCTTAATACTATTAAGTTTGCCAGTCCTGGGAATATAGGATGTCTTTACACTTATTTAGGTCTTTAATTTCATTCAACAATATCTTGTAGTTTTCAGTATACATACTCGTTGGTCAAATTTATTCCTAAGTATTTTAATAGTGTTTTAATCTTTTTGATGCTGTCATAAGTTGAATTATTTTCTTGGTTTCACTTTTGTATTGTTCCTTTTTTGTTTAAAGAAACATCACTGATTTTTGTGTGTAGATCTCATTTCCTCCAACCTTGCTACACTGGTTTATTGCCTCTAATAGGTTATTTTGTGAATTCCTTAGAATTTTCTAAATACAAACACCAGTCACATGCAACTAGAGATAGTTTTACTTCTTCCTTTCCAATCTGGGTGCTTTTTCTTTCTTTTTCTGGCTTAATTCTCCATGATCAAAACTCCAATACAATGTTGAATAGAAACAGCAATAGAAGAGGTCCATGTTTGGTTTCTGATCTTAGGAGGAAAGCTCTCAGTCTTTTACCATTAATTATGATGCTAGCAGTGGATTTTTCAAAGACGTCCTTTATCAGATTGAAGACATCCTATTTTATTTCTACAGCTGGGTATTTTGTTTTTTTTTTTCTTAATCATGAAAGGGTGTTGGGTTTTGTCAAATGTTTTTCTGCATCTATGAGATTATTATATTGTTGTCTTTTATTCTATTAATATGCTATATTACACTCATTGATTTTTGTATATTGAACAAATCTTGTATTTCTGAGATAAATCCTATTTGGTCATGGAGTATAAGCCTTTTTATATGTTGTAGGATTTGGCTTAATAGTATTTTGTTGAGATTTTTGTGTCTATATTTATAAAGGACATTGGTGTATAGTCTTATTTTCTTGTGATGTCTTTGTCTGGTTTTAGGATCAGTGTAATACTTGCCTCTTAGAATGAGTTGGGAAGTGTTCTGTCCTTTCTTATTTTTTGGAAGAGTTTGTAAATGATTGCTGATAGTTCTTTAAACTTTACTAGTTTAACTTTAAACTTTGCTAGTTAAGCCGCCTGGTCCTGGACATTTCTTTGTTGGAATTTTTTTTTCTTGATGAATGGCTCAATCTCTACTTGCAGGTCTGTTTCCATTTCCTATTTGTTATTCACTTATTTTCATTAGTTTGTCTTTCTAGGGATTTGTCCATTTCATCAGTGTGAGCTAATTTGTTAGCATACGATTATTCATAGCATTCTCTTATAACCCTATGTATTTCTGTCAAGTCAATGGTAATGTCCTGTTTCACTCTTTTTTTTTTAAGATTTCTTTCTTTTTTTTTCAGTAATTTCTACATCCACTGTGGGGCTTGAACACATGACTCCAAGATCAAGAATCACATGTTCTTCCAACTGGGCCAGGCTGGCACCACTACCTTCATTCTTGATTTTAGTAATTTGAGTCCTCTTTCTTTACTTCTCAAGTTTTCAACAATATCTTTATTTCTCAAGATATTCAATCAGTGTACATACAGTGTACATATTCAATTCAGTGTACATACTCCTTGGTCAGATTTATTCCTAAGTATTTTAATCGTGTTTTAATCTTTTTGATGCTGTCATAAATTGAATTATTTTCTTAGTTTCACTTTTGTATTGTTTTTTGTTGGTTTCTCAATTTTGTTGATCTTTTCAAAGAGCTAACATTTAGTTTTTGTTGATTTGGTTTATCATTTTTCTATTACCTATTTCTTTAGTTTCCCCTAATCCTTATTTTCTACTTCCTTCTTGGAAGGGTTTGTCTTGTTTGGGTCTAATATGCTAGTCTTTCTTCAGGTTTCTTAAAATGGAAGATTGTGTCATTGATTTAGAGATATTTCTTCTTTTTTAATAAGTATAAAATCCTACTAAGCATTCCTAGACATGCATCCCATACATTTTGTATGCTGTATTTTAGTTGTTATTCATCTTAAAGTATTTTCTAATTTCCATTGTGATTTCTTATTTGAACCATTGATAATCTAGTAGTGCATTGTTTCATTTCTGTATATTTATAAATTTCCTTCTGTTATTGATTTCTGTTTCCATTCCATTTCGAGTAGAAAACATACTTTGTATGACATAAATTCTTTCTTTTTTCTTTTTTTTAAGATTTTATTTAGGGGCATCTGGGTGGCTCAGTCAGTTAGGCATCTGCCTTCAGCTCAGGTCATGATCCCAGGGTCCTGGGATCAAGTCCCCCATCGGGCCCACTGCTCAGCCTCCCTGCTTCTCTCTCTCCCCACTGCTCATGCTCTCTCTCCTGCTATCTCTTTCTCAGTCAAATAAGTAAATAAAATATTTTTTAAATGAAACATAAAATTTTATTTATTTATTTTAGAGAGAGAGAGAGTACAAGTGCGAGTTGGGGGAGGAGCAGAGGGAAAGAATCTCAAGTAGACTCACCCCTGAGCATGGACCTTGGTGCGATGTGGGGATCAATCTCATAACACTGAGCTCATGACCTGAGCTGAAATCAAGAGCCCGACATTCAACCGACTGAGCCACCCATGATATAAATCACCACCATGATATAAAGCCACCCCTGATATAAATCCTTTCAAACTTACAGAGACTTGTTTTATAGTTTAACACATGGTCCATTCTGGACAATGTTCCATGCGCACTTGAGAAGAATGAGTCTCCCATGGTTGTTGGGTGGGGTGTTCTGTGGGTTTCTGTTATGTCTGTTTGGTTTGTATCGTTGTTCAAGGCCTCTTTCCTTGCTGACATTCTGTTTACTTTTTCTATCCATTATTAAAGTAGGGTATTGAAGTCTCCAACCATTATTGTTGAATCATTCATTTCTCCCTTTCATTCTGTCAGTTTTGCTTAATGTATTTTAAGGCTCTGTGTTAGATGACTATATGCTTATGACTGTGATAACTTCTTTAAGATAGACTCTTTTATCATTATAAAATATCCTTTTTCTATAGTAATAATTTTTGACTTAAAATCTATTTTGTCTGATATTAATATAGCCACGCCAGGTCTCTACTGGTTACTACTGCAATGCATATCATTTCACACCTAGTCACTTTTGACCTATTTGTGTCTTTGAAACTAAGAGTGGCTCTTGCAGACAGCATCAAGTTGGAACATTTTTTTCTTACCTAGTCTGTGAATCTCTGTCTTTGACATGTATAATACATTTAGATTTAGTGTAGTTACTGATAAAGTAGGATTTACATCTGCAAATTTTCTTCTTATGCTTGTTTTTCATCTTTTATGCCTATTTTTATTCCTCTGTCCTTCCATTACTACCTTCTTTTAAGTAGATATTTTCTAGTGTATTATTTTAATTCTCTTGTCATTTCCCTTTCCAAAGGTTTTTTATTTTTAAGTCATCTCTACACCCAGCGTGGGGCTTAAACATACAACCCTGAGATCGAGAGTCACATGCTCCCTCTACTGAGCCAGCCAGGAGTCTCTTTTGTCATTTCTTATGTTAAATATATTTTGGAATGATTTTCTCATTGGTTGCCCCTGGGATTACAATTAGCATCTTAATTTATAACAATCTAGTTTGGATTAACAATAGCTTAATTTCAGAACTATAGAAAAATTATTATTTTTTTTAAAGATTTTATTTATTTATTTGACAGAGAGAGATCAAAAGTAGACAGAGAGGCAGGCAGAGAGAGAGAGAGAGGGAAGCAGGCTCCCTGCTGAGCAGAGAGCCCAATGTGGGACTCGATCCCAGGACCCTGAGATCATGACCTGAGCCGAAGGCAGCGGCTTAACCCACTGAGCCACCCAGGCGCCCAGAAAAATTATTTTTAAGTAACTTGTTCCTACCCCCAACTCTGTGCTGTTATTGCCATGTAAATTACATCATTATACATTAGAAACACATGAGCAGGATTTCATAATTACTGCTTGATGCAGTTGTTTTTAAATCAGATAGGATGAGAAAAGAGTTACAAACAAAAATACATTTTACTATTTTTTAAAAATTTATCTATCTAGTTACCTTTATGGATGTTCTTTATTTCCATTTCTTTATTCAGTGCTTAAAAGGAATGAGCTATTCAGCCATGAAAAGACACGGAGGAAACTTTAATGCATATAATTTGGTGAAAGAAAGGAAAGACTGAAAAGGCTATATGCTGTACGATTCCAACTATAGGACTTTCTGGAAAAGTCAAAACTATGGTAATGGTAAAAAGATCAGTCCTTACTAGAGTTTGGGGCAATGGGGGGCAAGGAGAAGATGGATAAGTAAGTGGAGTACAGTGTAGTTTTAGGGCAGGGAAAATAATCCGTATGATACCGTAAAGGTGGATACATATCCTTATATATTTGTCTAAACCCATAGGATGTACAACACCAAGAGTGAATGAACCCTGATGTCAACTATGAATTTTGGAAGATTACGATGTGTCAGTGTAGGTTCATCAATTGTGACAAATGTACCACTCTGGTGGGGGAGGTTAATAATGAGAGAGGATACACATATGTGGGGAGTCGGTAGGGGGCACACATGGGAAACTGTACTTATTGTTCAATATTGCTATGAACTAATACTGCTCTAAAATATAAATTCTATTTTTTAAGATTTATTTATTTATTTTAGAGAGCAAGGGAGCAAGCGGGGAGGGGCAGAGGGAGAGAGAGAATCCTGAAGCAGATTCCCTGCTGAGCACAGAGCCTGATGCGGTGCTACATCCCATGAGCTAAACCAAAATCAAGAGTCGGCGACCTCACCAACTGAGACACCCAAGCACCCCTAAATTCTATTTAAAAAAAGATATCAGGATAATACTAGGGGCATTCAGGGAATATGCTAAGGAACATATTTATGCCTTACATTAAAATACAATTAATTCCATTTTTAATGTATTAACTTTTTTTTTAAAGGATTTTATTTTTCAGAGCATGAAGGACATTAGGAGAAGGAAGGGGAAAATGAAGGGGGTGGGGAACCGGAGGGGGAGACAAACCATGAGAGACTGTGGACTCTGAGAAACAAACTGGGAGTTTGGCGGGGATGGGTGAGCACGGTGATGGGTATTAAGGAAGGCACAGATTGCATGGAGCAGTGGGTGTTATACGCAAAGAGTGAATCATGGAACACTACATCAAAAACTAATGATGCACTGTATGGTGACTAACATAACATAATTTTTTAAAAAGATTCTATTTTTCAGCAACGTCTACACCCAATGTGGGGCTCAAACCCCAAACCCCAAAATCAAAAATCACACAGTCCACCAACTGAGCCAGCCAGGAGCCCCTTAACTTTTGTGTCCTTACCCTAAAGGACTTGAAACTATAAAGACTTAAAAGTTCCTAAACCATAAAGACTGTGAAACTATAAAAATCTTGATAAACTACATTTTATCTTTTATGTTACATGTGAGCTCTAGCGTAAACACCATAAACTTCCAGTATAAACTTTACCAAGCAAAAATAGGGAATGGATAAGGTCTCAAACAGACAAATAAAGAAATAATAATATGCATATAATATTATCTGGAAATATCACAGTAAATACGGTCAAGATTAGCTTAAATATTTTGAAACTGGTTCTCTTGAAAAAGAAAGCAGTCCTCATAATCACATATTTGATTTAAAAACTCAACAAACAAAAGAAGATTTTTCTTAAATGAAGTTTATAAACCTTTATGTATATTCACTGTCACACTCCACTTTTCACTTTCATGGCTTAGGTCATGATCCCAGGGTTCTGGGATCGAGCCCCATGTCAGGCTCCCTTGCTCAGCAGGGAGCCTACTTCTCCGTCTCACTCTGCCTGCTGCTCCCCCTGCTCGTGCTCTCTCTCTCTCTCTCTCTCTCTCTGTGACAAATGAATAAATAAAATCCTTAAAAATGTATATTTTTAATGTGTGCATAAATGTTTTCTTTTAATTTTTTAATTTTTAAATCATGTCTATACCCAACGTGGGGCTCAAACTCACAACCCTAAGATCCAGAGTTCCATGCTCCACCAAGTTAGCCAGGTGCCCCTCAAAAAATATATTTTTAAAATATTTTATATTTAAGTAATCTCTACACCCCAATGTGGGGCTCGAACTCACAACCCTGAGATCAAAGGTTGGATGCTCTACCAACTGAGCCAGTCAGACGTACCCTTCAAAAAATATCTTTGAGTCTTTTGTTAAAAGCGTATTTACTTGCTTTTACCTATTCTTTGCAAAGTGTATGCAACTTTTCAAATATATATTACCAACTTTGTTTTTAAGATTTTATTTATTTATTTGACAGAGAGACACACAGTGAAAGAGGGAAGACAAGCAAGGGGACTGGGAGAGGGAGAAGCAGGACTCCCTGTGAGCAGGAAGCCCAATGCTGGGCTCAATCCCAGGACCCTGGGACCATGACCTGAACCAAAGGTAGATGCTTACCAACTGAGCCACCCAGGTGCCCCATTATCAGCTTTTTGAAAGGTGTTTATTTGCAAGTGCAAGGACCTGCCTTTTCTACTGATCCTAAAACTACTCCTAAAAAGGTTTATGGAAGAGAGCTTAGCTTGTGCTCTGGTATAAGAGATACCTGGTTAACTTCTGGGTGGGAGTTCCTTCCTCCCCTTATCTCTTCCTGAAAGAAGTTGTTGTTAGTAAATGATCAAGTTCATATCCCCCAAATTTTCAGGTTTATGGTCTTATTTTTAAAGCATTCTGTATCTATTAAAAGACTAAAAACAATCCAAGTGTCCCACAGTAAGAGCCTAGTTAAATAAATTTTGGTGCATCTACCTAATGGAGTATTATGTAGCTGTGAAAAATAAGGAAGGTCTTTGTGTACTAATATGAAAAGATATTTTGTTCAATGTTAAGAAGCCATGTACAGAACAGTATTTGGAGTGTGAAATTTCTTGTAACAAAGGAGGGGAGAATATATATTTGCACAGACACTGGAAGAACATACAAGAAATAGATACAAATGGGGTAGAAGGGGAGAGGGAGTGAGACAGTGTATACCTTTTTTTGTACTTGTAATATTTGGACCATGTGAATGTATTACCCTATTAAATCAAATAGGAAAAAGGACAAGAAATTGGCTGCTTTTGGAGGAATAGAAATAGAAGAGGGGCACCTGGCTGGTTCAGTCAGTAGAGCATGCAACTCTCAATCTCTGGGTTGTGAGTTCAAGCCCCACCCTGGGTATAGAGATTACATTTTAAAAATCCTTAAAAAAAAGAAATAGAGGAGATGTATTAGGAGACCTTTGTTCTCTAAGCATTTCTGGTATGGGTAGAGTTTTTTAAATAATGTGTGTGCTATTTAGCATTAAAGTGGGTAACCAACAGAAGAATTAGAGCAATGGTTAAAAATGGTTATTCTAGGTAGCATGTCTGAAAATGCAATTCATTAAAAGCCTGTAGTATTTCATATATATACATAATTTTTTAAAAGATTTTGTTTATTTATCTGACAGAGAGAGAGAGAGCGAGAGCAAGAGAGGGAATACAAGTAGGAGGAGTAGGAGAGGGAGAAGCAGGCTTCCGGCCAAGCAGGGAGTCCCAAGCTGGGCTCCATCCCAGGACCCCAGGATCATGACCTTAGCCACAGGCAGACGCTTAACCAACTGAGCCACCCAAACACCCCATACTTCATATATATTTTTAAAAATATTTATTTATTTTAGAGAGAGGACGGGGGGGGTGGTGAATAGGAGCAGAGGGAGAACGAGTCCTTAAGCAGACTCTACACTGAATGCGGAGCCTGCCATGGGCCTCGACACAGGGTTTGATTCCACAACCCTGAGATCACGACCTTACCCGAAACCAAGAGTCGGAGGCTTAACTAACTGAGGCGCCCCTGTACTGTTACGTATTTTTACCCTTATGCTTATGCTATTTTGATGAAAATAAAATAGAACACTTGCTGCCAACTCCAGCACAAAGAAAGCAGAAAATGGAAGCTATATTGATAAAGAGAAAGTTTCTACCAGACACAAAGATAGGTTATATTTACTTTGTAAGTTTTCCTACTCAAAGCTGTTTCTTTTGTTGTGAGTTAAGATCATGTGTTTTTGGGATGCCTGGATGGTTCAGGCGTTAAGCTTCTGCCTTTGGCTCAGGTCATGATCCCAGGATCCTGGGATCGAGCCCCGCATCGGGCTCCGTGCTCAGCGTGAAACCTGCTTCTCTCTTTCCCACTGCCCCCGCTTGTGTTCCCTCTCTCACTTGTCTCTCTCTGTCAAATAAATAAATAAAATCTTTTTTTTTTAAAAAAAGATCATGTATTCTCCTAGAACCATCAAGACTCAACCACTGCAACAGGAAAGCAACATCTGGCTGTGATACAGATACAATGAATCTTAAAGAAATATATGTATCAGAAACTGTTTCCTGGGGCACCTGGATGGCTCAGTCAGTGAAGTGTCTGCCTTTGGCTCAGGTCATGATCTCAGGGTCCTGGGACTGAGCCCCACACTGGGCTCCCTGCTCAGCAAGGAGTTTGCTTCTCCCTCTTCCTCTGCCCCTACACCCACCCCCCAACCATTCCTCCTCCATGCTTGTGCTCTATCTCAAATAAATAAATAAAATCTTAAAAAAAAGAAGAAGAAGAAGTGGCGCCTGGGTGACTCAGTCAGTTAAGTGTCTGCCTTTGGCTCAGGTCATGATCCCAAGGTCCTAGGATGGACCCCGACATCAGGCTCCTTGCTCAGTGGGGAGGCTGCTTCTCCCCTGCCTACTCATCCCCTTACTTGTGCTTGATCTCTCTCGCTCTCGGTCAAATAAATAAATAAAATCTTTTTTAAAAATTAAAAAAAGAAAGAAACCGTTCCATGTCACTTCATGTAGATTAACATTATTTTTTGTAGCTGCTCTATGTAGATGTAGTAAGTGGATAGCATGGAGATACTATAATTAGGTTATTTCCCTTTTGATGGTCATTTTTGTTGTTTCCAGTATTTTGTTGTTATAAACAATGCTGCTGTAAACATCCATATGCATCATAAATCATTAAGCCTATGTGCAAGGATAGATTCCTAGAAATGGAATTCATAGGCCAAAGGGCATATGCTATTTCCTACATTTTCCACAATGAATATGTATTATTTTTAAAACCAGAAAAAACATAAACTTAAAAAAATTAACTGTAGGGTGAAGGTCTTATTTTTCTCGTATCTTGTGTTATGTATGAAAGAAAGTTTTAATCTTGGGATGCAGTCGGTGAGTGCCTGACTCTTGGTTTTGGCTCAGGTCATGATCTTGGGGTCGTGGGATTGAGCCCTGCATTGGGCTCCACGCTCAACAGGGAGTCTGCTTAAGATTCTCTCACTCTCTCTGTGCCCTTCCTCTCTCTCTCTCTCTCTCTCTCCCTCCCTCAAATAAATAAATAAATCTTAAAAAAGAAAATTTTAATCTTTCAGATTCCATGAAAGTCAAAGGAAGAGGGCCTTGCCTAAAATAGATCATGGTGACTTGTCATGACTCGTTCATTGTAAAGTATAAAGAGTCACTGCTGCCTCAGACACACAGATATATGTCTGGGAGGATGCTGCCTTAGTAGGAAGCATTTCACTTAGGTTTTTTTTTTTAAGATTTCATTTATTTATTTGAAAGAGAGAGAAAGAGAGAGAGTACATGAGCAGGGGGGAGGGGCAGAGGGAGAAGAAGAAGCAGGAGCCACACTGAACAGGGAACCCCACATGGGACCCAATCCCAGGACCCTGGGATCATGACCTGAGTCAGAGGCAGACATTTAACCAACTGAACCACCCAGGCACCCCTTTACTTCATTTTAATATAATTTTAAAGCATTCTCCAAACCATTAGCTCTAAGATGAAATAAATCATAAAAAATCATAAAAATAATAAATCATAAAAAAATAAATCATAAAAAATTTTTTTCTATCATGCTAACCTATCCCAGAATTGCTCTTTTATACATTTCCTTCCATGTTCCTGTGCCCTTTTCTCTCGAGTGGCATCACTGTGGGAGAACAAGGGAGTATAGAATTGTGGTGAGTAGGTGGGTTGGTGCTCAAGTTGGGGTAAAGGTAGGAAGAGAATGGAAGAGGCCAGTTGTTGACTAATCCAGCCAGTTCCTTTTTTTTTTTTTTTCATTATTACTTTTTTTGGTTGTTGTTGTGTTTTAAGTAGTTTCCATGCCCATTGTGGAGCCCAGTGTGGGGCCTGAACTCAGGACCCTGAGATCAAGACCTGAACTGAGATTAAGAATCAGATGCTCCACTGACTGAGCCACCCAGATGCCCCTAATAATTAATCTCACACCCAGCTTAGGGCCCGAACTCACAACCCCTGAGATCGAGAGTCACGCTGTCCACCAACTGAGCCAGCCAGGTGTCCCCTCAGCCAGTTTCTTTTATATTCCTATTTAGAACACCATCTTTGAGCCAGGAATGCGAGCACATCTGTGTGAGGCAGACTTGAGAAAGTGGGTGACTCACACGGCAGCACAGGAAGTTAAAGACTGGTGATCCGCGCTACGGCAGAAAGAAAGTCTAAATAAAAATGTTAAAGTTCAGCTGATTCCTTTGACCATCTTTCTAAAATGACAGCAGAAATAAAACTAATAAGATATAAGTAGTATGCTTGATTTTTCAAATTGATTAGGGTAAGAATGTTTTACGTAGTTGAATACAAAGAGGACAGTGTATAAATTAAATAGTAATGGCCAGTTCTTAATTATACAACATTTACATGTATTTCTCTGTTTAATCATTATTTTCAGCTGCCTAATTCTACTTATGATTAGGTTAATCATTAAATTTGTTTTTATTTCCTGAGCAGATACCAAATGATCATGGGATATATGAATAGCAGGGATACAAGGGTGAGATTAAGCCGGATAGTGAGTAACCCATGAAGGAAAAAATTTACATGCTGATAATTAAGAATTGATTTTCTATTAAATGCATCCAGAGTTCCTTGACAGGTTGAACACAGAGTTACCATGTGACCCAGCAATTCTGCTCCCAGAGAAATGACCGAATGG
Organism: Lutra lutra; assembly: GCF_902655055.1. NCBI lineage: Eukaryota > Metazoa > Chordata > Mammalia > Carnivora > Mustelidae > Lutra > Lutra lutra. The sequence goes on from NC_062296.1 coordinate 17,230,939, forward strand.
GAACTCATCCTCCCAGGAACTCGTATGTGAGTGTTCATAGCAACATTATTCATAATAGCCCACAAAAAGTGGAAATTACCCAAATGTCTGTCAACAGGTGATTGGATGAACAAAAAGCAGTGCATCTATATAATGGAAATTTTATTCAGCCATAAAAAGGAATGAAGGACTGATCCATGCTGCAACATGGAAGAACCCCAAAAACGCTCGGTGAAAGAAAAGAGACATAAAAGACCACATCCTGTATGTTTCTATTTGTATACAATCTCCAGAATGGGCAAATCCACAGAGACAGAGAGCAGATTGGTGGTTTCTAGGGGTTGGGAGGAGGGGAAATGGGGAGCCACAGCTTGATGGGTACAAGCTTTCCTTTTGGGGTGATGACAATGTTCTAAAATTAGATAGCAGTGTCAGTTGCTCAAGCTCATGAATATAATAAAAACCATAGAACTGGGGCGCCTGGGTGGCTCAGTGGGTTAAGCCTCTGCCTTCGGCTCGGGTCATGATCCCAGGATCCTGGGATCAAGCCCCACATCAGGCTCTCTGCTCAGCGGGGAGCCTGCTTCCCCCTTTTTCTCTGCCTGCCTCTCTGCCTACTTGTGATCTCTCTTTCTGTCAAATAAATAAATAAAATCTTTAAAAAAAAAACATTGAACTGTACACATTAAATGGGTGATTTTTGTATAAATTATATCTCAATAAAACTATTACCAAAAAAGAAAAAAACAATTAGGACAGATCGGGGAAGAATCACAGGTCATCCATCGTATCTGTAGGAGACCCAACAGCTAGGACCTTCCAGAAGACAAGCAGATCCAATGGTGAGAATCATCCAGCTGGCTCTCCAGCCACCTAAGACCATGGGTGGATAGCAGATACCCACTAGGGAACACTAACCAAGAAGGCTGGGGAAATGGGGTGGTACTACATGGAAGAAGAGCCAAATAGGAGGTAGGTGGGAAGCAAGCCCTTACTTGGGATGCCCACAGGATAAAGAAGGAGCTTGTCAATAGTGAGTTCTGATACAGGAGATCAATAGAAGCCAACTGCTGGGGGAGGCGGGCTGGCTGACTCAGTCGGTAGAGCACGTGACTGTTCATCTCAAAGTCATGAGCTCAAGCCCCATGTTGGGCCTAGAGCTTACTAAAAAAAATAATAAATGCTAACTACAAAATTATGCAAAAGGAGGAAAAAAGATACATGAACATTTGATTCTATGTTAAACCTGTATATTTGCTCACCAATCTATTGACTTAAGGCTGAGCCTTTTTTTTTCCCCAAGTTGTGAATATGCTGATGGGTTTTTCTCCTTGTCCATTCTTGTTTAAACAGCACATTTATGCTTTGTCTGAGTTCCACTTTCTGTTTATTTTAAATGAGTAAAGGACTTAAAGACATGGGCAAAGAAACCCGAGAGCAGAATATTCCTAGATTTTCATATTTTTTCCCAATCTTTACAGATGTCTCAACCACAACTAAATTAACAATGATGTTTGAGCAACTTGAATCTTTTAATAATTTCTACAAGCATTACACTTAGCTTTTATAAAACACATTTTCCCAGAGTCATATCTCTTCGATTATATAACATTAAGTTATGTAATATAATTACTGTAACTGGTGTTACCAGGATTGGCTATTGCTATAGTCACATGTTGACCTCCTAACTTCCAAGGTTGTTGTATTTGGAGGTGGGTCTTTGAAAGGTGATTAGGTCATAAAGACAGAGCCCTCATGAATAGGATTAGTGCCATATAAAAGGGGCCCCAGAGAGCCCCCTTGCCTTTTCACCATGTGAGGACACAGTGAGAAGTTGCCAGTCTGTAATTTAGAGGAGGGCCTTCCCCAGAATGCAACCATGCTGGCGTGTTCATGTTGGACTTCCAACCTCCAGAAATGTGAGAAATAAACTTCCTGGTTAAGTCACCCAGTCTGTGGTATTTTGTTAATGGCAGGGACAAGACTCAACTGACTTGTGGAAGGCATAAGACAGGGACAAACTCAGTGGACTTGTGGAAGGCATAACACCCAGATGGAGGAGATGGATCTATTCAGGGCTGGTCCCAGAGAAGTATTCCCTTACCCCTGTGCGGTCACCTTGGGCATTAGTGAGCCCATCCACAGAGAGACTGGAAAGCGTCTGTTAGTTCAGCTGATGCGATTAGTGGAGTGTGACCAAGAGCCCCGTTGTACCTAGTTCATCCCTTGGCCTCATCCAGTCTTAGGAGAGCCCAGCTCCTGAGGGACTGGACATAGCAGTGAAGGCTGCATTGAACCTTGATCTTAACTACCACCCTCAAACATTTCGGGTGTGATACATTGGCTTTTAGATGCTCCAAATGATCCCGTCTCTTAGCATTCACACCTTGTGTCATTGTCTCTCCTCAAGTGTGGGAGAGACCTATGACTTGCTTCCAACCAGTAGCACGTGGCAGGGGTTATGGGATGTCACATCCATGATTATATTACATAAGATTCTGCTTCTGTCTTGCTAGCAGAGTCTCTATCACCTTTAAAGCTCGCGTGCTTTGATGAAGCAGGCGGCCATGTTAGGGAGGCCTTTGTGTGAAGGAGATGAGGCGAGCTTCCTGTCAACAGCCAGCAAGGAACCGAGGTGCTCAGTCAAGTCCAACTCAGACTGCCAGGAACTGAATCCTGACAGCAGCTGTGAGATCCTGGAAGTGGGTCCTTCCTCAGTTGGGTCTCAGGTGACACCCCAGCAACAACCCACACTTCAACTACAGCCTTATGAGAGATCCTGAAGCAGAGGACCCAGCTAAACCATGTGAAATTAAGAAATGTGTGCATTGTTCTTAAGCAGCTTTTAAAAAAATGCAGGACTTGGGGCGCCTGGCTGGCTGGGTCAGTAGAGGGTACGACTCTTGATCTTGGGGTTGTGAGTTTGATCCCCACGTTGGAGGTAGAGAGTAATGAAGAAATAAAATTGTTTAAAACAAAAATGTAGGACTACCTACCAATCCTGCCTGGTTGAGACTGTATGATTTTATATTTTCCTCAAGAAGACTAACGTTATGTACGCCAGTAAGCAACACGTGGCAAGTTCTTTCAAAACAGTTTTTATAAACTGAAGTACTTATAGATAAAATGATAAGTTGCTTTAAAATCATCCAGTAAGAGCTAGATAAGGAAGAAAGGAGGGAATATTCATGAAACAAGTTGGGCCCTGTGCCGGCAATTATCATAGTTGAGTGATTTGTACATGGGGTGGTCATTCTATTGTTCTGTCCACTTATGTATTTTTGAGATGCTCCATAATAAAAGCAAAACGATTTCTATAATGTCACAGTGTTCTGCAAAGTTAAGAGCAGTTAAAATAAACAGTCAGTGTTTTAGAAGCCATTGAATTCTGCGCAGAAATGCTGCATAAAGTGGTGGAAATACTGCAATTCAAAGGAGGCGAGGTGCGGATATTTTTGTACTTGATTTGAGATAAGAGGTTTTTAAAATGCTGTTTATACATGAAAATTATGACATTGTTAGCTATTCAGTTTTGGAGAGGGAAAGGTCCAAGATGGCAGCCTTTTTTTTTTTAAAGATTTTATTTTTTTAAAAGATTTTATTTGACACAGAGAGATCACAAGCAGGCAGAGAGGCAGGCAGAGAGAGAGGGGGAAGCAGGCTCCCTGCCAAGCAGAGAGCCCGATGCGGGGCTCCATCCCAGGACCCTGAGATCATGACCTGAGCCGAAGGCAGAGGCTTTAACCCACTGAGCCACCCAGGCGCCAGATTTTATTTTTAAGGCATCTCTGAACACCCAGCATGGGGCTCGAACTCACGACCCCAAGACCAAGAGTCACGTGCTCCACGGACTGAGCCAGCCCGGTGTGTTCCCAAGACTGCAGTTTTTCAAATGTGTTTTGGTTATGTAAGCTCTAGCCATCAGTGATCATATCCATTGGCAATGACTCTGCATAAAAATTTAAGTAGAAAAAAACCACATATACGATATCTCTACATCAAAAGAGAGAGACGCCTAAAAAAAGCTGAAAATCATACTATAAAAAAGAAAAACAGCTTCTATACCAAGTTCTAGCAAACTCGGGGAAAGCTTAGAGTGGAAAGTAGTAGTTCTGTTTCCGCGGAGCCGGCACATTTAATAAGAATGGGGCCAAAGAGGCCTCCCATTCAGGGAAACAAACACAAAAACACAAAAAAACCCACCCCTTTTTAATTACCTTTTAGGAAGATCTCATTCGGTCACTCAATCAATCAACAAATATTTTTGAATATCAATACTGTGATCATCAAGGGGCTTATTGTTTGATAGGAAAGAAAGGGGAAATGAAAGTCCAGCCTTTGGAGAGAAAAGGCAGACTTTTGCGCAAGGCCTTAAGGAGAGGACTTCCTTAGGGTGGCTTGAGATGACCTTTAAAGCAGAGAATGGGGGGGCAGAGACGAATATTAATGGGAATGAAGGCGTGTGCGCATTCTTACAAAGCTTCTTATGTATATGGTCACATTTGATCCTCACAGGATGGCGAGAAGCATTGTCTATCTAAACAAGAGTTTTCTTGAATGAAGCACAGAGTAAAACCACCAGGTAAAATCCTGCCAACAATCTGTCCCTGTTACAAGGAGGCAAATGGCTGTTGTCTCTGACCACGCCAGATTCGGCTGATGGGAATTTTCAGGACATATTCAAACTAGAAGATTTCCTAACCTGTTGGTCTACCCGTAATGTGCCTATAGAGTAAAAATAAAATATTTTGCATTTATTATTATTATTATTATTTTAAAGATTTACTTATCTATTTGAGAGAGAGACTGTGCACACACACAAGCACACACATGCACATGCGCATGAGCGAGGGGGAGAGGCAGAAGGAGAGAGAGAGAGAATCTCAAGCTGACTCCCCGCTGAGCACAGAGCCTGAAGCTGGGCTCCACCTCACGACCCTGAGATCATGATCTAAGCCGAAATCAAGAGCCAGAGGCTTAACCCATTGAGCCACCCAGGTGCCCCCTGGATTTATTAGTCTTATTCTAATTTTCTGCAAACATTATTTTCTCCTCTAAAAATGGGCACAACCCTCCTCATTCATTCATTCGGGGAACAAATATTTCTTTATTGAGTGCCAAGCTCTGTATCAGGCACTTTTGGATAGCCACACTTAAGCCCAACTTGGATCTTTACAGGAATGGAGATTAAATACCCCTGATGGAGAAAAAAATGCATAGACCTTAGCCAACGCATCACGTGCAGAGTATTTAGTCTAGCATCACATAGCAAGTCAGTGAGTCGGGACTCAGACCCTCATCTTCCAACTGTGGGACACCCCGAGACAGTCCACCTTAATCCCTCCTCCAGGAAGGATGTGCAGCCCAGCTGAGGGGAGTTCCGTTAGCAAACCACCTCCTGCTGTCAGCCCTTCCCGCAGCTGCAGAGTCACCTCGCCACCAGGTCCCACCTTTCCAGGGAAAGCCCGCATCTCTCTGATGACCGAGAGGGGCAGAGCAGAGCCGTTTTGGCTTGCTACAGGGCATGTTGATAAACGCTGTTGGCTCTGGAGTTCCTTGCCGGGTTGGAGGAGGCTTGGTTGAAGCTGCTTAGCCCTTCTAAGTCTCCCTCTGCCCTGAATTGCTCCTTCCCCCTTCCTTGCATGAACTGTATCCCTCGTAAATACCTTGCGTCCCAAATTCCAATTACATGTATGCTTTAGGGAACACAGTCTGTGACAACAGGGACTGGGACCAAGCTGAAAAGGAGCCAATCAAACGAGCTTTGGGGACTGGATCACTCGCCTCTCAGTGGCCCCCCTCACTAGTGGGAAGGAGGGAGGGCACAGCCCGCCTCTAGCACCAGGTGGCAGCCCAGTTATTAAAACTTTCACCTGAGGTGTATTGGAAATGCACTAGTGGGTGTGATATATAAAGCATTCGAAATACATGGAGGAGAAAATGATAGACCAAGATCCCTGATGAACATAAAAGCAAAAATCCTCAACAAAATACTAGCAAACTGAATTCAACAGCACATTAAGAGGCTCATTCACCACAATCAAGTGGGCATTATCCCTGGCAAGCAAGGATTGTTCAACACACACAAATCGTAAGTGAGATACGCCACGTTAATAGAATAAGGGATAAAAATGATCATCTCATTTGATGCTGAAAAAGGATCTGACCAGATTGAACATCTTTTCAGGATAAAAACTGAACAGACTGGGTATAAAAAGAAAGGTAGCTCAGCTAACATCATACTCAATGGTAAAAAGCTGGAAGGTTTTCCTTTAAGATTGGGAACAAGACAAGGATGCCCACTCTTACCACTTCCATTTAACATCATACTGGATGTCCTAGCCAGAGCAATTAGGTGAGGAGTAGAGATAAAAAGCATTCCAAGCAGAAGGGAAGAAGTTAAATGGTCTCTTTTTGTAGACGACATGATCATATATATGGAAAACCCTATGGACTCCACGAAAAAGCTGTCAGAATTAAGAAACAAAGTCAATAGAGTTGCAGGATACAAAATCAACAATCAGTTTCATTTCTTTTTTTTTTAAGATTTTATTTATTTATTTGACAGAGATCACAAGTAGGCAGAGAGGCAGGCAGAGAGAGAGTGGAAGGGAGGCAGGTTCCCCGCTGAGCAGAAAGCCCGATGCGATGCGGGGCTAGATCCCAGGACCCTGAGACCATTACCTGAGCCGAAGGCAGAGGCTTTAACCCACTGAGCCACCCAGGCGCCCCAATCAGTTTCATTTCTATACATAACAATGAACTATCTAAAAAAAGAGAAATTAACAAAACAATCCTATTTACCATAGTATCAAAAAGAATAAAATACCTTGGAATAAATTTAACCAAGCATGTGGCACATCTATACACTGAAACCTGTGATATTGATGAAAGAAATTGGAAAAGACACAAATAAATGAGAAAATATTCCATGTTGATATTCACTAGAAGAATTAATATTGTTACAATGTTCATATTACTTAACACAATCTACAGATTCAATATAATCCTTCTAAAAATCCTCATGGCAGAACAAGACCAGAAGCATCATAGTTCCTGACTTCAAGCTGTATTACAAAGCCATAGCAACCAAAACTGAAGGATACTGTCATAAAAACAGACACAGAGATCAATAAAACAGAATAGAGAGCCCATACACATATGAACAGAATAGAAAGCCCATACATATAAACCCATACATATATGGGCAACTCATCTTGGACAAGGGCACGAGGATACACATTGGGGAAAGGAGGATCTCCTTCGTAAATGGTGTTGGAAAAACTGGATAACCATAGGCAAAAGAATGAAATTGAACTCTTTTATCTTGCACCACACACAAAAGCTTACTTGCATTGGATTAAAGAAAATTCCCAGAAGAAAACATAGGGGAAAAGCTCCTTGACATTGGTCTTGGCGATACTTTTTGTAGAGGACGCTAAAAGCACAGGATCAAAAGCAGAAGTAATCAAGTGGGACTACCTCAGACTCAAAAGCTTCCACACAGTAAAGGAAACCATCAACAAAATAAAAAAAAAAAAACAGCCTAGAGAGAGGGAGGAAATATTTGCAAGCCATCTATCTGATAGTTAATATCTGAAATATATAAGGAACTCATATGACTCCACAGCAAATGATCAAATAAAACCCCCCAAACAGTCCAATTAAAACACGGGCAAAGGACCTGAAGAGACATTTGCCCGAAGCACATACAAAATGGTCAATAGGTACATGAAAAGGCAATCAACATAGCTCATGAGGGAAATGCAAATCAGAACTGCAATGAGGTACCACCTCACACCTGTTAGGATAGCATGGAGGACATTAGGAGAAGGAAGGGAAAAATGAAGGGGGAATCAGAGGGGGAGATGAACCGTTAGAGACTATAGACTCCAGGAAACAAACTGAGGGTTTCAGAGGGGAGGGGGTAAGGATATGGGGTTAGCCTGATGATGGATATTATGGAGGGCATGGATCGCATGGAGCACTGGGTGTTAGATGCAAACAATGAATCACGGAACACTACATCAAAAACTAATGGTGTGGGGCACCTGGGTGGTTACCCTCAGTGGGTTAAAGGCTCTTCCTTCGGCTCAGGTCATGATCTCAGGGTCCTGGGATTGAGTCCGGCATCGGGCTCTCTGCTCAGCAGGGAGCCTGCTTCCCCCCCTCTCTCTGCCTGCTTCTCTGCCTACTTGTGATCTGTCAAATAAATAAATAAATAAATCTTAAAAAAAAAAACTAATGATGTGCTGTATGGTGACTAACTTAACATAATAAAATAGATTAATAAATAAAAAATAAAAAGATATATGTTTGTCAACTGTTCTGAAATTAAAAAATTGAAAACATAAATAAACAAACAAAATCACTAATCGGTTGACAAAGTCAACCAAAAGGGAAATCGTTCCCGGTGGGCCTGAGCTAATCAGGTGAAGAAGAGCTGACACCGTGGGTGACATATATGCTCACCATTTTGATTGTGGATTGTGGTGATGGTGTTATAGGCATACTCATCTGTTAAAATATATCAAATTACACACTTCAAATATGTACAGTGTGTTGTATGATAATTACACCTCATTAAAGCTGTTTTATTTTATTTTATTTTTTTAAGATTTTATTTATTTGACAGACAGAGATCACAAGTAGGTAGAGAGGCAGGCAGAGAGAGAGAGGAGGAAGCAGGCTCCCTGCCGAGCAGAAAGCCCGATGCGGGGCTCGATCCCAGGACCTGGAGATCATGACCTGAGCCGAAGGCAGAGGCTCAACCCACTGAGCCACCCAGGCGCCCCAAAGCTGTTTTAAAAACACTAAAATGATACCCCATCACACTCAGAATAAAATCCAACCTCCTTTACTTGGCCCATAAAGCACTGCACAATAAAGAAGAGAAGAAGAGATCACAAGTGTTTGTGAAAATGTGGAAAAAAGGGAACACTTGTATACTGTTGGTGGGAATATAAATTGGTGCAGCCACTGTGGAAAACAGTAGGGAGATTCCTCAGAAAATTAAAATCTATATGACCTAACAATCTCACTTCTGGATAGAAATTCAATGGAAATGAAATCAGGGTCTCGTGGAGCTATTTGTATACCCATGTTCACTGCAGCGTTATTCACAATGGCCAAGATATGGAAACAACCTATGTCCATTGACAGATGAATGGATAAAGAAAATGTAGTACGGGGGCGCCTGGGTGGCTCAGTGGGTTAAAGCCTCTGCCTTCGGCTCAGGTCATGATCTCAGGGTCCTGGGGATCAAGCCCCGCATCGGGCTCTCTGCTCAGCGGGGAGCCTGCTTCCCCCTCTCTCTCTGCCTGTCTCTCTGCCTGCTTGTGATCTCTGTCAAATAAATAAATAAAAAATCTTAAAAAAATACTTTCCCTCCTTAGTTGATCCAGTATATTCCTATTCTACCATTTGTCTCTCTCCACTTAAAAAAAATGTAGTACGTGTGTGTATATGCATATGCATATACATATATATATGTGTGTGTGTGTGTATATATATATATATATATATATATATATATGATGTTATTTAGCTCTAAAAAGGAAGGAAATCCTGTCATTTGTAACAACATGGATGAACCCAGAGGACATTATGCTGTGTGAAATGGGCCAGGCACGGAAAGACAAATACTGTATGGTCTGGTTTATATATGAAATATAAAAAGTCAAACTCATAGAAACAGGGAGTAGAATCATGGTTACCAGGGGCCAGGGGAGGTGGGGGAGATGGGGAGATGTTGGCCAAAGTGTACAAACTTTCAGTTAAAAGATAAAGAAGTTCTGGGGATGTATTTTACAGCACGGTGATGACAATAGTTAATATACTGTTTTGTATACTTGAAATGTGCAAACAGTGTAGATCTTAATTGTTCTCACCACACACACAGAAGATAACTGTGTATGGTGATGGATGTGTTAATTATCTTGATTGTGGTAATTATTTCACAATGTGTACATACATTAAACCATCCTGTCATATATCCTACAAAATGAAAACTAAAAAAATAATGCCTCTATCTTAGTCAAATAGAATAATAATTATAATCCTGTGTGTGTAATATTAACTGCATGGCTAACAAGATCAGATAACCACAGATTTAATGAACTGCTGAGGGTAACAGGTAATTGAAAGCCAGGAAGGAAAGCCAAGAAGTCCTCTTTGGTTACACACTGAAGAGCTCTCATCTCCTGCATGGCGAGGGCAGAGACCCAAATCCAGGTCTTCACGGTTAGAGTGGCGGAACCTCAACTAAGATAAAACAGCCAACCAAGACTACTAGCCCCTTAGCAGCAGAAATCTGACATACCGATGTATTGATGGGGTCCTCTGAGTACTTACCAAGATTTTGACATCTGGAATGCACTGGTAAGAGAGCTGTCAGTATCACTGCCAAGTTCAGTGTTGGCCCCTCTGCCATCCACCACTGAGTAGAAAACACTGTTACAAACTTAGCCCACTGATACATCGTATCTGATTAAGACCCAAACCCACAGAGCCCAGGTGGTGGGGCTGCTTCTACAGAAGCCTAGAGGTTGCAATTGTAATAAAATAAGGTCCATGTGGCAGCCAGGGGCCCGCCGGAGTGGCAGCCAGGGGCCCGCCGGAGAGTTCGTGGTGGTTAAGAGAACGCAGCATCCCCAGGGGCAGAATTTTTTTTTAAAGATTTTTATTATTTTATTTGACAGAGAGAGAGAGATCACAAGTAGGCAGAGAGGCAGGCAGAGAGAGAGAGAGAGGGAAGCAGGCTCCCTGCTGAGCAGAGAGCCTGATGTGGGGTTCGATCCCAGGACCCTGAGATCATGACCTGAGCCGAAGGCAGAGGCTTTAACCCACTGAGCCACTCAGGCGCCCCCAGGGGCAGAATTTATCAACACCTGAAAGGGGTACTACTCAACTTGTAATAGCAGAAAAAGTCTGGAAGGCTGAGGACAGTCATTTTAACAAATGTTCATGATCCTCTGTCCAGTTTCCAGACCGAGCCAGCTTTCCAACCCAGAACTCACTGACAGAACAGGTGGCTGGGTCCCTAGGAGAAAGGACCCAGCAATACCACAGCAAGTACACACCGTGGGGGTGACCGGCGGCCAGTTATTTGGGTAACTAAGCCCTAGAGAAAGGGTCTCGGTGACATCGTGAGAACTCTGGGACATAAAGGAGTCCGAGCTGACATAGATTCCTGGAGACCCAAAACATCTTCATGGCCCCATGTGAGAGTGGGAACACATGAGGACCAGGTAATAAATGGAGACTTCGAGTGTGTAACTGGGTTGTTGACACTGCCACCACTTTGCATCTTTGGCCAGTGAGATAAGAGCTGTCACAGCGGGGAAGGCCGATCCGAAGTCCCCTATAAGAAACCACCATTCCTGGGGCTAAGAGAGCAAATCATCATGTGGGGGCAGCAGGATTGGTACCACCCTTAAGGATCTAAAGGATGCAGGGTGGTGATTCTCACCAGATCTCCATTAGTGCGGAAACCAGATGGAGGGGACTATAGATCTACCGCAAGCTCAGCGGAATAGTAGCTCCGATCACGGAGCTATGCTGTCTTTGTGGGAGAGATTCACATAACCCCCAATACATGGTTATGGCCACTGAGTTGGCATATATCTTGTTCTCTCTCTCTTTCTCTCTCTCTCTCTCTCTCTCTCGTTTTTTTAAGATTTTATTTACTTATTTGGCAGAGAGAGAGAGAGAGAGCGAGAGAGGGAACACAAGCAGGGGGAGGGGGAGAGGGAGAAAGAGACTCCCCTGCTGAGCAGGGAGCCCAACCAGGGGTTCGATCCCAGGACCCCAGGATCATGACGCTTAACAACTGAGCCACTGAGGCGCCCCCCCGCCTCTTTTTAAGCAGTCTCCATGCCCACCACAGAGCCCAACGCTGGGCTCCAACTCGCAACCCTGAGATCAAGGAGTGGGAGAGCCGGATGCATCACCAACCGAGCCCCCCAGGCGCCCTCCACCCCCCACCAAATATTTTATTTTCTGTCCCAATCAGAAAAGAGAACCAGAAAGAGTTGGCATTTAAATGGGAGAGCAAATAGTATACCTTCCCAGTTTCATCCCGGGGCCATATTAGCTCTCCTGCCCTCTGTCATAATTTAGTCTGAAGAGATCAGAATCCTCTGGACATCCAGCAGAACATCCTATTAGCCTATTACATTGACAGCATTTTGTTGATCAGACCGGAAGAGCGAGAGGTGGCTCATGTGTCCCCTCCCAGTAAGACACATGCACTCCTGAGGATGGGAGACGAAGCCCACAGAGGTTCAGAGGTTTATCAAATCGATACAATCTTTAGAGGTCCGGTGGTCGTGGCTCTGCGAGGGCGTTCCCTCCACAGTAAAAGACAGCAAGAGTTGCCATGGACAGCGAATCGCAATACCCAGTGGGCCTCTCTGGGTTCTAGACTCGGTATCTCCCACACCTGAGAAGTCTACTTTGTCCCTTATACCAGGTGACCAGGAAAGCTCCCAGCTGTAACAGGGGCCCAGAGCAGTAAAGGGCTCTGCAGCCGGGGCAGGTGGCCACTCAAGCTGTCCTGCCTCTGGGACCATACAATCTGGCACATCTATGGTATTGTAGGTATCAGTGGCGGGAGAAGATGAAGGCCCGTGGGGTTCTGGAACAGGACCTTATCTTCTGCAGAAGGGAATCACATGCCTTTAAAAAAAAAAACAACAAAAAACAAAAAACACAGCTTCTGAGCCCGGGTGGCTCAGCTGGGGAAGCGCCGGACTCTTGATTTTGGCTCAGGCCGTGATCTCAGGGTTGTGAGATCGAGCCCCATGGAGCCTGCTGGAGATTCTCTCTCTTCCTTTGCCTCTGCCCCTCCTCCCCATGGAAAAAAAAATCAACAAATTCCGATATGCTGCTGGGCCTGGGGAAGAGAAAACACCTGACCATGGGATACCAAGTAACCGTCATAAGGTCCGGTGGGCCGGCAACAAGCCATTGAGAGGTGAAAGGGAAGCAATCAGGGAGAGGACTAAAGGCACAGGGAGACCACAAGGTCAGATAGTTCGAGTGGCCATGGCACATCCTTCAGCTCGTGCCTCCAGCCCTGTGGACCCCATCAGATCAACTGAATGGGGAGCAAAAAGCTTGGTTTATGGCTGAGTTGGGTCAGGGTAAGTCAAGAGCGAACAGCGGCTGAATTATAACCTCCTTTGGAGAGTCGGGGACATGAACGACGGTGCCAGGTGAATCCTGCCATTGGGCAGAGCTTTGGGGCATGTCCTTATTCATCCACCTTGGTTGCAAAGAGAAAAGGCTGGCGGTTAAAATATTGGTGAATTTATGGTCAGCAGTGAATGGCCTGGCTAACTAGTTGGTGGTTTAGAAGGAAAAAGACTGGGGGCGCCTGGGTGGCTCAGTGGGTTGGAGCCTCTGCCTTCGGCTCAGGTCATGATCTCAGGGTCCTGGGATCGAGCCCTGCATCGGGCTCTCTGCTCAGCAGGGAGCCTGCTTTCCCCTCTCTCTCTGCCTGCCTCTCTGCCTACTTGTGATCTCGGTCTGTCAAATAAATAAATAAAATCTTTAAAAAAAAAAAGGAAGGAAAAAGACTGAAAGAGTGGGAACAAAGATTGCTGAGGCAGAGGCCGGTGTATGGACCGGTGAGAGTGGGCGCCAAGCGTGATGATTTGGAATCACGTGTTAACACCCACCACAGGGCATGCAGCTCAGAGAAGACCCTGGACAGCCAAGTAGGAAAATTGACCTGGGCAGTTGACATCAGTCTTTGTTACTGGCTACCCCAGTGATGAGTGAAGGGCACATGGACAGAGTGCACACAGTGGCGGAGATGGAGGCTACCCATGGCCCAGCAGCATGGACTGCCACTTACCAAGGCCAATCTAGCTCTTGCCTCTGCAAAACATTCAACCTGCCAAATGCAGAGCCTATCATGGGGCCCCTGGCCTGGCCCCATTCCTGGAGGAGACCTACTGGCCACGACTTCATGCCCCTTCTATCCAGAAAGAGCCAATGGTTCCATCTCACAGGAATAGATACAGATTTCCAGGACGGGGTTAGCTTTCCAGCTAGCCGGGCCCCAGCTGGCACTTAGGAATTAGGGAGTATTCGATCCCCTCATGTGGGGTCCCCTATAACACTGTGTCAGGCCCAAATGACCAACTTTCCAGCAAGGGGGTACCAGAGTGGGCCCAGGACCATGGGACCCACTGCTTGTACTGCATACCACACTCTTCAGAAGCCGCTGGTCTGATAAAGCTGAGAGATAGCCAGCTGAGGGAAGCCTTCCTTGGTGAGAACAGGGCGCCATTGGCCAGGACATGGTATACACAGCAAATCAAAGAACTGAGTACAGCACCGAGTTCTCAATGACAAGACTGGGGAGTCTGGGAATCAATGTTGGGAAACAGGAGTGGTTCCAATTACTGCATGGTTCCATGACCCTGCAAGGGACGGGGGGTGGGGAGGGAGGAGGGTTTGGGGTGTGTGTGTGTGTGTGTCATGTGACAACTTGCCAAGACTGAATGGCATTTCCCCCATCCCTTTGCCTGTGAGATGGGTGGTGGGTTTGGTGGGCCATGCTGAAGCAGGTGACTACCATCTCGTTTCTGTGTCGGCGGTTGTGAGTGTAGGGGCACCACGGGGAGTGGTGGCCCACCTCCAGAGTCACTTACCCACCAGCCCATCTCCCTGAAGAGTGGCAACAATCAGGCTGCAGCTGCTGCTACACCCGTTCTAAGACTCCTGGACCAGGGCCCCTTGTGTGTGTGTGTGTGTGTGTGCACATGCACGCACACACACGTGTGTCATGATGAACAAATTGCACCAGCTTTTCCCACAGGATAGCCACGGTATGGAAGTTGGAGACAATGAGGGACTGATAACAGACTCTCTACTTCAAACTCCTGCTGGCTTCTGGCTCATGCTTCTGGGTTCTAGTTTGTCCTTGTTCTTTGCCACGTGACACCATCCCCTCCTGACCGCGCTGCAGACTTCAAGCACCAGCTTTAAATGGGAGGGCTATGGAGGCTGTTTACCTGGCTCCCACAAGTGAGTAAAGTGAAATCTCTAGATGTCTATTTATATGGAGATACATAGCTAGATGGACAGATAAGAGATAGATGTATATTATATAGATGAGAGCTAAAATCTCTCTTTTTTTAAGATTTTATTTGACACACAGAGAGAGATCACAAGTAGGCAGAGAGGCAAGTAGAGAGGGAGGGGAAGCAGGCTCCCTGCTGAGCAGAGAGCCCGATGTGGGGCTCGATCCCAGGACCCTGGGATCATGACCTGAGCTGAAGGCAGATGCTTAACCCACTGAACCACCCAGGTGCCCTGCTCTCTCTTTTTTAAAGATTTGTTTGTTTTAGAGGGAGAGAGATAGCACAAAGGGCAGGGGCAGAGAGAGGGACAGAGGATCCCTATCAGACCCTATACAAAGTGGGGAGCCTGACGTGGGGCTTGATCTCATGACCCTGAGATCACCATCTGAGCTGAAACCAAGAGTAGGACACTTAACTGACTGAGGTACCTGGGTGCCCCTAAAAATATAATCTCTTAATGGTTCTTCTCTGGGTGAATCCTGACTAACGCAGGGACTTTGTGCTGACCATCTTGCACCTCCAGAGGACTAGACGATCTGGTCTTCAAAGGGGGCACACCTTCTCTGGGGCCACGGTGAGAATCCCACTGAACTATAAGCTTCAGCGGTTGCTCGGGGGCACTTTGGGCTCCTTGCCTCCAGGGACCAGCCGGCCAGACGAGAGCTCCCCGATTGGGCAGGGGTAACTGATGATTATCAGGAGGAGGTAGGGCTGTGGTTATACCACGGAGATCTGGAGAAAGCATGTGGAAACATGTTGCCTCTTGGGCCTATCAGTACTCCCTTGCGAATGCTGACCGGAGGTGGGCAGGCACAGCAGCCCCAAGCTGAGAAGGGCGTTAATGACCGAGGGTTCCGTCTCCCGAGAGGAGGGTCCGCTGAGGCCAGCAGAGGGCAGTAGCTAGGGGTGAGAGCTGGCTGGGATGCATGGTGAAGGCAGGAGGTGTGGTGTTCCCACAGCAGCCCAAGACCAGCTGCTGAGGAGGGAGTTGTGAGTTGTGCTCCTCGGGAAGAGAGGCCCAAAGGAACCCAGAAGGACAGGTGCAAGGGAACGACTGTGGCCGGCCGCAAAATGCACCACCCAGGTCTCCCTCAAGGAGGGCCTCGCGGCCCAACAGAGAGGAGCGAGGTCTGTGGACAGTCTCCAGCTGGGGGTTCCTTCGGGGTCTGCCATATCTGCAGAGACTCCCTCTGTCCCAAGTTACACCCTTCCGGGCGCGGCTCGCATCTGGTGACGGAGCGAGGCCAGGCTACGAAGGCCCAGCCATGTCCGCCCTACACAGGTCACTGATGGACAAGACTCCAGAGCTCCCTGCCTGGGGTTGTCAAGGCTTGGTCGGATTCGTGTGGCGACCGGACTTCTGTCTCTGCTCAACCCTGCTTCTGCTCCTTTTCCTTCACAGGTGTTGACCCCTGATAACCTTCCAGCACCCCAGACTCCATCTCAGTGACATCTACCAGTGAACCCAACCAGGCAAACTCCACATTTTCTGTTGTTTCTAGGACGCCGCTCTCCCCTGGTCCACGCAGAGGAACGGGAGCCCCTTGCTCCCAGTACTTTCTTTCTAAGCTGCCCTAATATATACCCAAAGGAAAAGATTTCAGATAAATCATGTTTTATGGGGGCAAAGTCCTTATACTACATGCAAATGTATTTTTTGTACTCATTAAAACCACATAAAAGTATATTATGCATCTTAAAAGGTTGATTACCTCAAAACCAGAAACGGCCTCCAGGCTCTCGGCTGACATAACCCACATTTATGAATGCCAGAAGCAGCTCTCCAGATCTTCTCCTACTCCATGATATGAAGGGGAGATACTCTTTTGTAAGATCTTGAGTAAATTTTAAATCTAAAGAAAATGTTTTATCTTGTTATTGAAGATATTTTACTAAAGAGATCCTGAACTTGTTTATTCAACTATTGTTTCAGTTATGCGTGAAGAGAATATGATTTATTTATGGTAACTTTGAGAAACTTTCCAGGGCATCAAGGAAATAAAAAAGAAGCATATAAATCATCAAACATATTTAACTCTTTCTATGCAGCAAGGGGGCCCGCAGCACTTTTTTTTTTTTTTTTCTTAAAAAGTAGTCAGATTTCAGGGCGCCTGTGTGGCTCGGTCAATTAAGCATCCAACTCCAGATTTTGGTTCCTGTCTTGATCTCAAGGGCATGAGATCGAGCCCAAGATTCTCTTTCTCCCTCTCCCTCTGCCCCCCCGCCAGCTTGCTTCCACTCTTTCTCTCTAAAAAAAAGAAAAAAGAAGAAGAGTTAACTTTCAGTGAAAACTTTAGGGGCCAAAGATTCTGAGGGAAAAGAAAGTATTGACTGAAAAACAATGAATAATTTTGAATTATAAGAAAAAAAATCTGACCCCAAAGTGACAGTGAATATTGACCAAGGAGTCCTGCTCATTTATTAATTTGGTTCCATTGGTGCTGGAGCTTGCTTTAGAAAGCTATCAATTGGTCTTCACATTTCAATTGTTTTTATTTACAGTACTATTACAGTTAATTTCATCGCTACAAGAAGAGGATGCTAGGGCTTCTGGCTGGCTCAGTCAGTGGAACGTGTGACTCTTGATATCGGGGTTGTGAGTTTGAGCCCCACATTGGGTGTAGAGATTACTTAAAAATAAAAAATTTTTAAATATTTATTTATTTTAGAGGGTGAGTGGTGGGGGAGGGACAGAGAGAGAGAATCCTGAAGCAGACTCCCTACTGAGCACAGAGCCCGATGTGGGGCTCCATTCCAGGATCCTAACATCATGACCTGCGCTAAAACCAAGAGGCGGCTACTTAACTGACTGAGACACCCAGGTGCTCCCAAAATAAAATCTTTAAAGGGGCACCCGGCTGGCTCAGCCAGTGGAACATACAACTCCCGATCTCAGGGTCATGAGTTCGAGCTCCACATGGGGGGGTAGAGATTATGTAAAAGAATTAATGAAATAAAATCTTTAAAAAACTAGAAGTAAAATCTTTAAGAAGAGGATGCTGTGTCCTTTAGGGAAGCCTAATAACCCGTCATCAGAAGACATGGACACTTTATGGTCTTTTCCAATCATGGCATACAACTTGACGTTCATCTCAGCTATTTATGAAATAGCTGACTCAGGTTGAGTTCAGATTGCAATAATAAGCCAGTCTATTTTTAGGTTAAATAACCTCTACGGTGATTGAGTCTTTGGTCCATGTTTTAGCATGAAAGATGGCCCGATATGATGGAAGCATCATATGTGGAGTTGCACAGTCTGGGCTTGGATTCTGGACCTACCACTTACTGTCGGTGATATTGAATAGATCGTTTAATATCTCTGAGCCTTGGTTTCCTCATCTGATGATTAAGGATTGAGCAGATCGCATAAGACAACACACGTGGAAGTGTATTACACGTAACAGAGTTTTGTAGCTCGGCTTTAACCCACAGCCCCACTGCAGCCTAGGGTACTAGTGAATCTCTCAGGTGTGTCTCTCATTGTGGTCTGAGAATATACACGGCAACAACTGTTGTAGAGTCAGTAGGCATGGGCTGAAAGGAAAAAAAAAGATGCTTCAAGGATACCTCAGAGACCCAGGTATAAACCTGTTCTCCTGGGAGAATGTCAATCTGAGCCCACTGAAAAGTAACAATCATCAGAAGACAGGAGAAATGAGAAGGAGTGGTGAATGGTGAAAGGAGAAGAGACAGAGCCAGACACTGCTCTGGCCACCACACCATGGAGACGCCACCTCGATGCTCCATATGGAAAGGAGGGCGCACCTACAATACAAGGGGGACTGCAGCGTCAGTGTCTTATGGGTACAAAGAGGAAGACAATGACTTATTCTTATCTGAGCAGCTGTTGTAGTGGGGCCCCAGCTGCGTGGCTCCCTGTGCCAATGGGAAATGGAAAATACTATAATAGGCTCTCTTGTCTTCATTCCCTTTTCCTAGATGAGCTTTTTCCCACTGGAGCACTAGAGCAGGGCTTTCTCCCCACTTCTGGTATTCTTACAGCAGCCTGATTGAGGGGGGATTGGGTAGGCTCTGACCCAAGAAAATTCCCTTTACAGGGTCTGTCCTGAGGCCAGAAAGTCCATCACGACAGATTCAACACTTTGGCTTTAAGACTTCATATACAAATAAAATAGAAATAGCATCTCTGCAACGTATCACACCTTCTCAGGCACATCACACATCATTGATACATGTACCATGGTGAGTTTACCATATTCTCTCCAGAGAACACAACTGGAGGGACAATAAGTGTGAAAGGTTTGGCTAGAGTAATAGCTGGGAGGAGACACATAGACTTGGTCAATTTCCCCTTGTCACTTACACAATGGCAATGATGATACCAACAAGGGTGATGCCCACTCACTGTATGTGATCTCTTGTTATCCTCTCAACAATACTATTTATAAACCCCATCCTACAAAATGAGGAAACTGTGTTACAGGGGAATATGCAACTTGCCCAAGGTCACATGGCTAGTAAGCGGATGAGCAAAGTCTGTGCACTTAACCTCTGCGCCCTACTGGGTCCTCGGAGAAAGGAGCAGTGTGGGGTTTCTCTTTCACGCGTCTCTGAAACCTGACCACTCATGGTGGACTTAGCTGGGTGTCATGACCAAAACCTCTTAGGTCTTTTGTTTCCAAAACAAAAATGATGGCGGCCAAGGGACAGTGGCACCAGCAAAATTTTTTTCCTGCTGTTTGTTATCTGGAACCTGGCCTTTCTGTCATGAGACCTGTGTTCTCCAGTCTATCTGCAAACGAACAAAACAGCTGGAATCACAGTCTTCAGAGTAGAACCTCAGAAGGGACTTAAACACTCAACATGCATCATCCCCGTGTTCTTGTTCATCGCTGTTAGGAGTCCTCTTAGGAGCCAAATAGATCTTCCACATACACATTCCATAAGTGCCCCGGCTCCGGCCCCTATGCTTTGCCTGGAAAAATCCTTCTTATCCTTCAAGGCCCAGCTCAAATGTCACCTCCTTTATGAAGTCCTTCCCGGCCCCACAGGCAGAATTTGTTGATCCTCCTCTGTGCTCCCAATGGCACTTTCTGCCAGCACCGCTAGGATAGGGCTTACCACACTGTTTTACTTAGTTGCATCAGTAAGGTCCTTGAGGTCAGAGACCTGTCTTAGTCATAAATCCTTTTATCCTGCTCTCCCCAGCCTAGCACATGCCATATTTCATCAAATCTAAAACCTTATTGATTGTAAGATATACCATCATTTTATGAACCACTAAGAAAGATTCTTAAAAACTGACAATTATATTACAATATGCCATTGATTCGAAGACATGTCCCCAATTCAGGGATGTCAAAATGTTAAAAAAAGGGAAAAAAAAGTAGGTTTCTGAAGTGATGAATGATGGTAGTAAGTGCTTAGCAAATGTTTCTAGAACTGGACTGTGAACCCAAGGTGGAACAGATAATCCTAGGGCCCTGTGACAGCCCATGCTTCTTAGGAAGGAATTGGGAGTTGGTAGGGAATGGTTTGCAATTGCATTGCTGATTTCAAATATTTAATCCAACAGATTAAAGGGATGAGTGGCCTGATTGCTAGTCCCACTAAAAACAAAAACAAAAACAAAAAACAAAAAAAAAAACACTTCCACAGCTCCCATTTGATATATTAGAAGGTTCAGTGACAATATATTCTTTTAAAAAAGAAAAGATTTATTTATTTGAGAGAGAATGACAGAGGGGGAGCTGGGGGGTGGACAGAGGGAGACAGAGAGAGAAGGATCCCAAGCAGATGTCGTGCCAAGTGCAGAGTCCCATGCAGGGCTTGATCCCATGCCCCTGAGATCACAATCTGAGCCAAAACCAAGAGTCAGACACTTAACTGACTGTGCCACCCAGGCATCAGTGACAATATATTCTAATCAGAGTTGGGGGCCACCTAATGTAACAAATGTGATTACGGCAACGATGGGACAGAGTATTTGTGTCTGCCTTGAGTCTGCCTCTTTAAGCCATGTCAACCCAGTGCTGTTCACATCTGCCCATGAAGAACAGTAACTGCCCAGTTTTCTCCCAGCTCATCATAGCCCTGCTCTAAAAAATAAAAGCATTGGGGGGCGTGGGGGTACCTGGCTGGCTCAGTCAGTACAGCATGTGACTCTTGGTCTCAGGGTTGTAAGTTTGAGCCCCACGTTGTGTGTAGAGATGACTTAAAATCTTAAAAAAAAAAAAAAAAGAACTAAAAAAAGCATCAAAAGATGTGACCTCTTCCCAGCTCCAAACTGTTGGTTCTGTGAATGTTGCTTCCATTTCTCCTTGGCCCTCTGGACCTGGTGATTATATATCTCTCCCTGGTCAGTGTCTGGACCTATGATTTTCATAGGGTCTTTCTGTAGGGCAGGCCTTACTGGGGCTCAGCAGCCCAGGCTGTCTCACCAAGAATCTGTGATCTAGTGGTGCCTGGGTCGCAAAGGCGGTTAGGCACCCCACCCTTGGTGTCGGCTCAGGTTGTGATCTCAGGGTCATGAGATTGAGGCCTATGTGGGGCCCTAGCTTAGCACAGAATCTGCTTAAGTTTCTCTCCCTCTCCCTCTGCCCCTCCCTGCCTCTAAAATAAATCTTTGAAGAAAAAAGAATCTGTGTTCTAGCTCCATCCAAAAAATACACCCCCTCTCAGAGATGGGCTAAGCCATGCACTTATCTTTTCTAGACACACTCCTTCCCTGCCCCCTAAGCACACATAACACACATACACACTCATGCAATATAAACCAGCTTGTCACTGAAGACTTTAGATGTGTAGTTGGTTGACGGAAATTCTCCTGGAGCAAAGACTCCTTTTTGAAAATTGTAGTCTACTCAGAAAATTGAGCCTAGTGGCTTAACACAATTTGTGCAATATTTTAAACATGTAAGTGGCTCTGTACACTAGCAGTCAAGGACAGAGTCTTTCTGGGGCAAGGACAAAGGGCTACCTTTGAAGGGGATGGTGAGGAAGAGACCGAAACAGGCACATTGTTCCTAGTTTGCTTTTGTGCCTAGACCCTTGGTGGGAAGCCAGGGACCACCAGAAACCCGAAGGCCATCTTCCCTTTCCCGCAGGCTGCCAGCACCCAGGTTAGGCTATCAGGGCCCACCCAGAAGGCACCAAGGATTACTATCTTCCAATTTAGTCTGATCTTCCCAGGCCAGAAACACCCTGCTCAGCCTGTATGTCAGCATAGTCGGCCTCCCTTCAATGGCTTCCCTGACCTTAGGGAATAAAGGAAACAAGAGAAAGGAGAACAAATGACCTCATTTGTTTCCTCTCCTGATTTATTATTGACATGGTATTTGGGGGTGTTCAAACTACAAAAAAAAAAAAAAAAGAGCCTCTGTATATTTCCTTTGAAAGGGGAGGAGTCTGCAAAGAAGTTCCCCCAAGTATTAGAACCAAATGCATCCAATACCATAGGAATTCTACTTCACAGGTACAGTTAGACCAACAAATCAAACCACTGAGAACATCAGAATGGAACAGAATTTGGATGATAGATGCACTCCCTCATTTTACAGATGAGGAATTTTAGGCCTGGAAGGTTAATTAGCTAGTTAATGGCAAAACAGGTCCTAGAACTCAAGTGTCTGGACTCCCAGTTTGGGGATTTCCCATTAGGGAAGACACCTAAGGCCTTACAATTGTAGCTGTAATTACATTTGGCTCATTGGACGTAAAAATACCATGCAAACAGAACTATTACAAGAGGTCTTGATGGTTGAGACAAACAAATGCACAGACTCAATGGGCCTAACATCTCCACCAAAGGACCAAAGCAGGACATTTGTATTCTCTGCAAGTACAAAATTGTCATTGCCCGGGCCCCTGACAGGACCGGATTCCCAGAAAAACCAAGCCAGCTGGCCAACGGCTTACCTAGGTGACATCTTATACCTTTCACCCCAGTCAGGGGCCAGCTGGTGACAAAAACCAGGCAGGAAGCTGGTAAGTTTTCCCTGGTGGAATTTGGGAAGAACTGTGTCAACAACGCCCCTTGCTGGCCAACATGAGAAAATGCAGAAGCTACTGCGGACAAAATCAGGGCTCTGGCAAAGGTCACAGCCGTGTCCCTTAAGTCGTCTCGCAGTCTATGGGAACCTTGGCCAGGTCAAGGGAGAAAGCATGGGGAAAACAGAAGGGGGCGGGGAAGCTGCATTTTTTCCGGAGATGTTTATATGTGGCTAATTAAGGTTGAATCTCAAAGAAAGCAGATACATTTTTAGGGTCCCATTGAGTCTGAACAGGCAGCTATAAGACCCAGAGACGCATGCTATGCTTATACACACAAACAAGATTTTTATTGTTAACATCAACCAACACAGATGGAAGAATATTCACGTGCCAAGGACATATTGCTCACAAGATCACAAAATGGCTGTTGATTTGTATTCATAAATGATTTGGTGAGTCACTACATGTCTTTGAGTGAAGTAGATATATATAAAAAAGAAATTTCTGAAGCTTCATTTCCATTTGGACTCTTGTAATACCGTCATAAGAAAGAGAAAACAGAAGCTATGAAAGTAAGGCTTACACACTTTCACGGATAGCCCGATTCCACCCAAATGAACAACTACCTCCCACCGCCCACATTTTAAGTAGCACACAAAGAAAGCACAAGAAACACTGATTTGGCTCCATGATTTGCCTCATGAAAGGCTTTTTTTTTTTTTTATTTTTTGAGTTTTAAAAAAAATCCTCCGTCAAGCTGTCCAGGGGACTTGATGACGTCACAGAAGCGAAGTGTTTCCTGAGCAACTCTAGGGCCCTGTTGTTTCTGGCTTGCAGGGTCTTCTCAGCTCTCAGCTCGTTCTTGATGGCGCCCAGCTCCCCGCGGATCTTTTCCATCTCTAGCTCATAGAACAGTTTCATCTCTTCTTTCAGGAGTGCGTTTCCGACCTCGGTCTGCCGCTTGAGTTTCCTAACAGCCTCTTTCAAATCTCGGTTCTCTAGGCTCAGCCTGTGGATGAGTTCTTTGGCTTGCTGGAGTTCTTCGGTTAGGTTCTGGACGTTTGTCGCTTTTTCGGAGAGGTCGTTTCTTAAAGCTTGAAGCTCCCAGTCTTTCTTTGAAGTTTCTCCCCTGTTTCCTGGAACTTGAGTGGTTTTGCGGGGACTTCTTTCTTGGAGTTCAAAAGTTCTTTTTCGGCATTTTCAAATTCCTCTTCTATTTTCCTGCATTTCATGTTAAGCTCTTCCAGTTCTTCATTCAAAAGATTCAGGCGAAGTTTGGGAGACATTCCTTCGGTAAATTTTTTCTTTATGTCTGGTCGTGGTAGGATTGGTAATTCCTTTGTACTCCAGGCAGAACGGTCTTCTGTGCTATTAAAGCTTTCTTCGGTCACCACATCCAAATTAGATGAGTCACAGGAGACAGAATTTGTGTCTGCTTCATTCTTTGAAAGGTTTATCTTACTCTCTCTCAAATTTGGTTCTTGTTCTTTTTCGTTTAGTTGAGAAATACATTCTTTCCTCTTAAATTTATTTTCTTCTTGAAACTTTCTACTAGACAAATTAAAAATTCCTTCTATTCTATTGGCCTTATCTAAAGTCGTTTGTTCAGAAGAAGATTCAGGCTGAGAAGCCTCATCTAGAATATCCTGTGCACTAAAAAAAGGAGCAAACATATTCTCCTTCCAGTGTTTTCTTCTAGCATCCATTTCTCCAGGTACGTCGTCCAATTCCTGAAAGACAAAATTTAAAATCAAGGCACACTCTTTACACTGGCAGCTGGTATAATGGGGAGAGCTACCTGTGGTGGTTCACGGGTGAGAGAACCTGTAGCTGAGGAAGGTCGCCCTCTAACTCACGGAGAGTGTTTCCGGTCCCTCTTTTACGAAATGAACACCAGTTAAGTTTCACGGACGCTTCCGGCGCTCAGATTGTCCATTGCTACGCGGTGTAACCAATCAGTGGACACTTGGGGCTATTTACTGTAGAGAAGGCATTAGTATGGGAAAGCAACCGTACACACAAAAATGAACTGCTTCTCCAGAATCAAAGTGATTTCGAATTAACAGCTTCATCATATTAATAGTAGGCGAATACCTGGGCTTCCAAGGCGCTTGATTTTTTTTTTTTCTAGTTCTTTTGCATTGGACTATTTAGTCATTCTTTAAAGTGACTAAAACGTCAGGGCTTAATGCAATGTGAGCTGCTTTTGGTAAAGTATACCATGCAGACTTCCTTCTGAGTAACTCTGCCAAATGCCCTTCTGTCTTGACCTGCAAATTCCTGCTATTCCAGTCTTAGGCTTTGCTTTTAGACAAGACTGCCAAGTGTACAGAATTCTATCCATTTTGACAGCAATTTCATGATGAGAACCAAATGCCAACAAATGAAAATATTCACGCCGTCGAATGTGTTCTTCTTGAGATACTGACTCCAAGCATAGTTTTCAGGTGGAAACATACCATAGCAAATCACAACCGACTTTCCAAGTTTCTAAAAATTAGAGGATATTTATTTGTTCCAAAAGGAATCTTCCCTATTCAAAGAGAATCCATGACACACAGCTTTCCTAGCATACGGAAATATCTGATCGAGTATAACTACTCCCCGGAGCAGGGATAAAGGAGGACCCAAGCACACACACTGAAAGGCCGCTGACATTTGAAACCACCAAACTAGCAACTGCAGCGATTGCCAAAGGGGAAGAAAAAGGAGGGGGTTGCTTTATTCAGCTTATACATTCATTTGCTGCAATGTATTTGTAGCATCGCCGCTGAGAAAAATCAAAGTAGGCCTGCATCTATTTTTCCCATGCACATAAATACAATTTTATCTTGGCAACAGAGAATGGCAATTGCTGTGTTTCTTTTTTAAAGTAATATTTTCCTTACTACTATTAAAGATTATAATGTTATAATATCACTTAGTGTGTAACACATATTTATATAACATTTCATATAATACAAAGATTCTAGTAGTAGTGGAAGCTCTTTGTAGAATTTGGGAAAATACAGAAAACACACACACACACACACACACACACACACAAAAAAAAAAAAAACAAAAGGAATCACCCTCATAATCCTATGGCTCTGAGATAACCACTTTTTGGCATATTATCCCTCCAGGATGTTTCTCAACAACAAGTAGTTTAGACGTTAGATTTCCCTTGCTATGGTGAGAGAGTAAACTTGTTATCTGTGTGTACTGAACATGCCTAATCCCACCCAACAAAGAGGGAAGGTCCTCGTTATCCCCAAGGGTACATTCCCCACTGGCATCTACTTGGTTCTGGGGAAAGGGAAAGACACAGATATTCAGTGAAGGTGTTAGAATGATTGGTTCAAAAGCCATATAAGCCAAGCTTTAAGTTTAGTTAACCAGACCACATTCATAAACAGAGATTTGAAATTCATGGTATTATGTTTGCTATTGAAGCATCATCTCCTTTCTCTTAAAATAGTCCTGACTTTTACTATTCTACTAAATTACCACCCAGAAGCATCTATGCTCTATCTTTCCTTAAAGGGGAAGATCCTCCTAATCCTGGTTTCTCTAGTCCCTTAGAAATATGAATGCAAATGGCTGGGAGTTATCAGGTGCTGGGAAGAGAAAAGAACAGAGGAAAGAGAGAAGACAGTGAAGCTAATTGCCAGTCACCTTTTATAGCATTCGCTGTTTTACCAGACAATTCTGTGAAAGATACAAATGCTTCTAATCAGGCAGCCATGGGAGACAGATTACTATTCCTGTACTTGACTCTGGATTAAAGGCACTAGTGAGATTGATCGGGAAGGGGGGTGTGCAGGGGGCAAGTAAGGGAAGGCCACCGTATCCCCGGAGACAGTGATAATGAGAAATCTGAGATCAAGACCTGGGTACAGAGAAAGGTTAAAACAGAAGAAAACTTTTTTCATTAATAATTTTGCACCTTGAGAAAGTGACTTCTATCTCCAACCCTCCCACATAAATCTCTGGCAAAAAATGTATGTATTTTTTTCTCTTCAATTTCACCACCTTTCTTCCTTGAAGCCTCTGTATCATTTCCTGATACAGTCAGTGCTTTTCAAAGGACTGGGAAGAGTCCATTTACTTTATAACTGAGGCTTAGAGAAGTCAGGTGACTTGACCAAGTCCACACAGCCTGTAGTGGTAAAACGGAGACCCTGATGTCCAGGTCAGTGTTTTGCTCTAAAATTCTCTTTATTCTTTGGCTGGTTTCATTCCACAAACTGAAAGAAAACAACCCACTACTTTCAGAGCTTAGGTACTTTTTTTAAATGGTCACAAAAGGAAAGAGGAAAAATGAAGGGGGGAGGGTAAGGAGAATTGCATGTCACATATCAAAGGACAGAAAGAGAAAGGTCTGAAAAGCCTTCTGGAATTTCCCTCCCATGGCTTACACAGGACAGGGTCAAGGGGTCTCTGAGCTGCCTGCCTTTCTTTCTTTCTTTCTTTCTTTCTTTCTTTCTTTCTTTCTTTCCTTCTCTTTCCTCCTTTCTCTCTTTCTCTTTTTCCTCTTTCATTGGCAAGTTATTCTTCAAGGGCTTGTTCCCAAATCTAGTCACAGAGTATGGCAATGCCCAGACTGGGGGGTAAAAGCTGCCAGTCTCATTTTCTCTTCCCAAACTGCACTGTTTGTTTTTTATGCAGAGCAAGTATGACATTAGTATTCTCTGGCAAGGACAAGGAATATGCTTTGAAACAATGACACTCCTCTACCCTGCCAGGGCAGCCATTTTGCTCTCAATAAACTTGATTGGGTAATAGGGCAAATCAAACCAGAAGCCATTACTGAAAGTATAAGCATGTGTTTTTAGTGGATCAATTGTGAGCGTTTATTACTGTAACTACCTACCCAACACTACATTGGCCACTGAAGGACTAAAGGGTAAGGGAAGGAGGTCCAAGAGAGATGAAAAATTTCAAGAAACAAACAAGCCAGAACACAGGAAAACAATCCGAAGTCATGTGGCAAAAAATAACATTAATGGTCCTCTAAGACAGCAATCCCCCAGAAATCCTTGGGACTGCACTGTTAAGACAAGGGTGTCCCTAATATGGCTCCATCTACTCCCTTGTGCCTGACATAAATTAATAATAGACTCCTGATTGTTCTAGTTAGTGTCTCTCTGAAAACATCACCATTTATCCTCTGGTGACTTTCTTTTTTGGTGGCAAAGTAGTGGGGCATTTGGGTGGAGAGTAAGGGATCTCCTGACTTAAGGAAGTAGTTTATATTCATTTAAGAATTTGGGAACCACTGATAAGAGAAATTGCAAATAAATGTATAATGTAACGTGATGTCACATAAAAGAATTGTTCAGAGCTAAGCAAAGAATGATCATTTATTATGGATCTTCAGACAAACCATTCCATAAAAATCTCAGGCGAATACACAGCTACCCTCAAATAGCTCCAGAAAATAATGCACAGCTATTTGCTGTGAAAGGAGAAACCCACAAAACCATCTCATTTCCATTTTCAAGGTAGGGGGCCCTGGGGAATAGACTCATATTAACGTGGGTAAGTGGTTAACTATGTGAAATCTAATTATTTGTTTTCTAAAATATTCCTTTTTAAAATCACATGCTTTAGGGAAATTTGCTAAGCTAAAAATCAAAGACTTTTTTTTTTCCGTTGCCTTATCTCATTTACATTGGAATTTGATTTCGAACTTTCAGGACCAACTCTTTTGCATAAATCTACATCTGTCTGCAAAATGCGATCATTCTTCCAGGCGGGGGTAGGCAGGGACTGGGAAAGAGTTCTGGAAAACCTCCAGAGGCTTCCCCCACCCCCTCGCCCCGCCAGAGTGCTTCGTCGTCGCAAACTTCATAAATTGGGAATGGCGGTTGCAAAAGGTCCTCTCCAACCTGGGATGGTCAAACTGCTGTCAGGGCCCTCAGCCCCCTAAGCCAGCCTCCACTAGAGGCGTGGCTTGTAGTTACAGCTCAGGGGCAGCAAGGGGAAGACAAAGGGCCCTTCTTAGTGCAGGGAACTTTTCCCCATTATTCTTGGATGGTTTCAGTTCTTCCAACCCTCAGAAAAACTGCTTGGCCAAAATAAGGAAGGAGGAAAAAAAAAAGTCTGCTACAAAGAAAGTCACTGGCCTGGCTTCTTTGCTCGATTGTCTGATCTGTTCTCACTTAAAAGCAGTAGTTCTCGGCCTTTTTTTTCTGCCTCCACTGTTCCCAGGCACAAAGCACTACCATCATTACCGTCTCTCCTTATTGGAGAAAATTCTCGCCCCTCTAGGGGAACTTCTACATTGTCCACCCTCTTGAGAATCACTGGCTCGCAGAAAAATGTTAAATACCAAAATGAGGACCCAAATGAAGTGCCCAAAGTCAGGGTGGGGGAACACGTTGTTAGCGTGCAGAACTGTGGGGACGAAGGAAAAGGAAGTTCTCGCGAAAGGAACGGAGTGTGAAGATGATAGTGAAAGAATCTTGAGGGGTGGCAGACATCTTGACTCCCACACTTTAGAACAATGAGAAAATTACCTTTTGTGAGTCTCAGTTTCTCCAGGTATAAAATAGGGACAATGTATACCCATTTCACAGGTGGTTAAGAGAAACGAATAAAACCCTAACCGGAAGCAACTGTAAAGTCCCCTGTAAACAACAGGTTTTGTTCTTTTTTAGATTTTCCTTCCCCTCCCTTGGAACAGAAACCAGCCAGTCAAACAACCCAACCCTTCTCCAAAGAGAAGTGCTCCAAAGTTGCCAGCGGGAAGTTATCACACCCCAGAAAGAGTCAGCTTGGGGGGAAAAATGTAGGTGCTATTAAAACAAGCAGTGAGGACCCTAAACTCAAATCTTATATTAATTTGGGGGAAAGTCAGCCCCAAATCCCGAAGGTGGCAGATGCCCCCACATTTCTGAAACCAAAGTGGTTCTAAGGTAGTTTTTTCCACAACTGAAGATATTTTCATTTTATCTCCAGTTGCTTTGTCCAGAACTTTCCAAATGCCCCAGTGTTTTTCAGAGCCGCCAATAACTCCTTAGAAATATCACAGTTGGGAGTACCAGTTTGAAGATTAGCAAGGATGACTCTGCACTCTTGATTTTTTTTCCCAGGCTGCTCCCACAGCATTTCATCATACTTTTGCTTCACTGATACATTGTGATCTCCTGGCATCTTACTCATCTTTGTTTCTCTATACACAGTAGCCACCAACAAATATCTCTTGAATGTATGAGCCTTGATATTCTTCCTAAAAATTCTATAATGCTGTGATTCTAACCAAGTTTTTATACAGTCTTATAACTTCTCCACTGGTGTATGCAATAGTATTTTGGGGGACACGGTAGGAAAAGGACTTTTATTTTTTTCCCCTCAAAGTTTATTTGGCTTAGTTAAAGCCCCCAGGACCCTTTCTCTTTTGTATTTTCATGAGGCTTTTTTGAGAGTGTACCGACAGTGCAGATGAACGATCTAGTTTCGAGGTTGAAGACTTGATGTTGGGTGAGGCTCTGGGCTTCTGAACACCAACAGTAACAAGATACCAGCCCGCACAACTGTACTTACACTCTCCGACGTCCAAGGTCTTCTATCAGATGCCGCTGTTCTCCTTCTCCAGTTTGAACTGAAAATAAAATCCCCACAGCATAATTAGAAAATATAATTAACTAGAATGCCCAAATCCGTGTTTATATCCGAGATGCAGCTTAAAACGACAAGTGATATACTTAGAATGCCGTGTGGCCTATCTAAAATGTGATGCCAGACACTTTGAAGCAAGTTTTCTTTTTAACTTGCCAACCCACTTGCCCAACTGTTACACCACCACGCCTTCCGTCCCCAAGCAGTGCAAATATCAAACAGGACAAGAATCATGGTGGTAGGTATTGCATAGGGTGTCTTCCAGCCTCCCAGCCTTTAGCACCTACTGAACAAATGAGCCACGGCTGGTGGCCGAGGGAGCATGCTTGTTATTAATGAGCGTGCCAAGAGCCACGTTAGCAGAAGGCTGGAGCCTAGGCCTTGCCTTCCTCCCCCAGAGTCCGGTTAATTTGTGAAATCGGTAAAAAAGGAAAGTGATCTCGATTTTTTGCTTCAATCTCTCAGGGTCCTAACATTTGAGCCAAGTGCTCACTTCACGGGACAGACAGATTGTCTCCCCTATTGTTTGGCAGATACTGAGAGTGAAGCAAAGTACCATTGAAAACTGGGCCCTGGAAACGGTTTTGACCCTCCAATTCTTTGTTATTAGTGTGAAACTATTCCTCGTACAAGAAAAGATACGGAGTCACCTTAATTCCAAAGGCTGAGTACTTTATTAGTATGGAAGTCACATTCTTGCTCTAAAGCTGTATCTGTGCATGCATAGTTTGGGGGTTTTCTCCGTAAATGGTTAACAAACTCCTGCCATCGCTGCTTCCAGTGGGGAGAAGGGGGCTCGGGTCTGGGCGGTCCCTCCCACCTCCCCTGTCCCTACTCCCTGGCGGGTGGAGTTGGGGGAGGTGGAAGGGACAGCGGGCGAGGCCTGACCCCACTCCTCCTTCCGCACCCCACTCCCACACCCTGTTCCCCTGGCTCCCCAGGCGCTCAGAGGAGAGCAGAGAGCCGCAGTGGGGGGGGGGGGTTCCCCGAGGTTGGGGCGGGGACCGGGTGTCTCGGCCGGGGGTCCCTCAGCGGGGTGTCCGGGGAAGCCCCGGCGCTCCCGCGCGCAGACGTACCTGGAGACGTGGGTGCGGTCCGGCGGGCCCTGGCCCCTCTTCCCCGAAGCCAGCCACCACCGGCGGGCGGCAGCCCTGGGCTCGGCACTGGCCACCGCGACCCGGCCCGGCCGGCGCGGGATAGAGCCTCTGCAGTGCAGCGCCAGCGCGGGCCGCGCCGTTGCCTAGCAACCGGCCGGCCGGATTTAAAGGGACCGGGGCGCCGGGGCCCGGCGCCGCGCGCCGGCCGCTGCCTGCCGCCAGTCGGAGCCCGCCCGGGCTCTGAGCATGCCCGGTGGGGCGGGCACAGCGGGCGGCGGCGGCCCGCCGGCGATGGGAGCTCGATCGGCCGAGGGCTGAGTCCGGCTGGGAAGGGGCGAGAAAGTGCGAGGCGGCCCCACCCACCGAGGGCTTATTACGAAGGGTCTGGGTGACTCACAAAGCCACCTGGACTGGGCCACTGTGCGGGGAGGGGGGCGTGGCGCAGGGCTCATCTCCAGGCCTGCGGTCTCGCAGCCTGACTTTGGAGAGGGTTAGGTCTGGAAAGTGGCCTCGGTGCGCTTCAGGGTCCCTGACAATGTAGCAATGCACCCTACCGCCCACCCCTACGCTCACCCCCACGCTCACCCCTGCGCCTCTGCACCTTGGTCTGGCCGGAATTTCTGCCTCTGGCCAGGGTTCTAAGGCCCCGTGTCGGGAGAGCATTGTCCCCCATTGTTCCCCAGGGGGAGGCTGGGCTTGCGTCTCTCTGGTAGCTCAGGAACTTCCCCAAAGCACTGCTGCACCCATCTGAGCGTGAAAATCTACTGGGGCACCCTCAGTCCTACACCACTGCTCTCTTCTAGCCTCAAAGTTTGCTCCTGACTTCCGGCATTTGACTTGGGGTGGGTGGGGACAAGCCCATGTTCTTCATTATGTTAGAGACTCGAGTCCTGCATTTGGTTGAATAAATAAATGTTCTTTTCACACTGGGATTAGCCCGGTTGCCCGTTGCTGATTCTACCATCGCTAAGTTGGTCACACACACTGATAACACACTGTGGCTCTGGTCCCATGTGGACCCAGCTGGGCCTGACCAAACGATAGACCCCGCAAAGGCTATGGGGCCTGGAACAGAGCGGGACTGAGGGGTTCAAGATTGTTATAACTGTGACTTTTAGGGGCTCCTGGGTGGCTCAGTCGGTTAAGGGTCTGCCTTCAGCTCAGGTCAGGATCCCAGGGTCCTGAGATCGAGGCCCACATAGGGCTCCCTGCGTTGTGGGGAGGTTGCTTCTCCCTCTGCCTTCTCTCTCTCTGTCCTTCATGAATAAATAAATAATCTTTTTTTTTTTTTAACCTGTGACTTTTAGAAAAGCTCCTCCCTATTTACTAGAAATGAAACATTGGCTCTGAAATCTCAAGTGAAAGGTTTAAACACAGTTGGAAAAGGGACTGTCAAATTTCTCCAGACCCAGCAAGGGACTGATTTAGAAACAGTGCCAGGGGGGCGCCTGGGTGGCTCAGTCGCAGGGCGTCTGCCTTCAGCTCAGGTCACCATCCCAGTGTCCTGGAATCCAGCCCCACATCGGGCTCCTTGCTCAGTGGGAAGTCTGCTTCTCCCTCTCCCACTCCCCCTGCTTGTGTTCCCTCTCTAGCTGTGTTTATCTCTGCTGGATAAATAAAATCTTTATAAAAGAAAGCAAGCAAGCAAGCCAGGATACATTTCGAAACTTCAAAACTTCTTGAGAACCGGATCTAACAGGTGTTTGGGAGCTGGTGAAGTTGTATTCAGAAGCCCCGAGGCCTAGTTCTCAGTCTCCTTTTTCCTCCTTAGAGAACCAGTGTCAACAAGGGTTTGAAGCAGGAAGAGGCCTAATGTCATGGGTGTTTTGTTACGGACACTGTCAGAAGTAGTTTGTGGGATTCTGACAAAACCTCTTTTCTCCATACTAAGTCTCTACATTGCCTTGCATTTATCATTTCTGTTTTAATTATTTTAAAAGGGTTGCACTTATTTTTGCTTGACATAGGATCCCTTATTAATGTACTAAAAGAATCTTAATAGCTCTGTGCCTCAGTTTTCTTGTTTGTACAATGGGAATAATAATTGTGCCTAGCTCTGGAGTGTTGTGAGGATTAAGTAAATTAATACTTTCAAAACCTTTAGCGGCGCCTGGGTGGCTCGGTGGGTTAAAGCCTCTGCCTTCAGCTCAGGTCATGATCCCAGGGTCTTGGGATGGAGCCCTGCATCGGGCTCTCTGCTTAGCAGGGAGCCTGCTTCCTCCTCTCTCTCTGCCTGCCTCTCTGCCTACTTGTGATCTCTGTCTGCCAAATAAATAAAAAATAAATAAAATCTTAAAAAAAAACCTTTAGAGCAATGCCTGACACATAGTAACCCCTATATAAATATTTGCTATCAGGGTTAGTACTAGTCATCCTCTTTTATAAATTTATTACCCTCCTAAAAATATAAATATAAGCACACAGATGGTGCTAGCTTAGAGTGTGCTCTAGGAAGGGGATTCTGAAATCTCAAGACTCAAAATTCCAAATCTTTATTTCAGATGGAGTCCCAGACTCCCCTTAGGCAACCCCACTCCACTCTCATATCCCTGAAAAAATGCACAAGGGGTTACTTCGGTCTTGCTGTATTTCTATTTTTAAATATGGTGGGTCACTTTTTTTATGTACTCAAAGTATCAAATGGCAGAAAATCAACAACAGAGAGGACAGAGAGTTCTGTACTCAAGGCTACTGCAGACTTGGAGATCGGTTCTCAAATATGGAAGGCAGAAAACAGTTTACTATCCTCTGGAAACTAATCAATACCAAGGCAACAAGGCACCTGGTAATAATAGAATCATACGGTCATAGGATGGAGCTCAATTTTCTTGTTTTACCAAGTAGCATGTTGAGACCTAGAGAAATAATGTGATTTACCCTTTGATCACACAGCAAAACAAGCTTCTTTTCACTTCCCTGATGAATGATCCTTGTTTGAATAGCCTCAAACCTGGGATATTTGAGGCAATGAAAAAATATACACTGATGGGTGTATATTGTATGTTGATAAGTATTTAAATTATTCAGGCAGAGAAGAATGGCCAACATTTCTTACACCCCATGACCTATATATTGGCAGATTCTGTTGGCTCTATCTTCATAATGTACCCAGAATCTGATGTTTCTCACCATCTCCACCATTACCACCCTGATCCTGGACCCCGCCATCTCTTGTCTAGACTGTTCCAGCGGCCTCCTAGCTGCTTCTACCTTTGTCCACTGTATTAGCCTCCTATGGCTCCTGCATCAAAGTGTCACAACCTGGATGGCTTAAAACAGCAGACCCGGTCTCTCACCGTGCTGGAGGCCAAAGACTGAAATCAAGGTGTGTGCAGGGATGATTCCATCCAGACACTCTGGGAGACAGTCTGTCTCTCCTAACTTCTAGCTGTTGCTACCCATCTGTGGCCTTCTTTGGCTTGTAGACACATCACGCCAGTCTCTGCCTCTGTCTGTACATGGCGTTCTCCCTGGGTACCTGTGTGTTTTCATATAGCTGTCTTCTCTTTTTGTATGTCTGTGTGCCCAAATTCCCTTCCTCTTATAACAACATCCATGGGGCGCCTGGGTGGCTCAGTGGATTAAAGACTCTGCCTTCAGCTCAGGTCACGATCCCAGGGTCCTAGGGTCAAGCCCCACATCAGACTCTCTGCTCTGCAGGGAGCCTGCTTCCCTCTCTCTTTGCTTGCCTCACTGCTTACTTGTGATCTCTGTCAAATAAACAAACAAAATATTTTTTTAAAAAAAGAACTTAAAAAAAAATAAGAACATCCATTATTGAATTAGGGCCCACTTTAATCCAATATGACCTCACCTTAACTTCATTAAATCCACAGAAACCCTAGTTCTAATAAGGGCACATTCACAGGTACTGAAGGGTAAGAATTTGAGCTTCTCTTTCTGGGAGGGACACAATTCAACTTACAACACAGCCACCATCGACTCTCTACACACATCCAGAGAGACAGTTATAAACCATTAAGTTAGATCATGTTACCACTTTGCTCAGGATTCTACAAAGGTTCTTGATTTTTCTTAGTGAGAGAGAGAGAAAGAGAGAGAGAATGAATGAGGGGAGGGGTAGAGGAGTGGGAGAGAGAATCTTAAACAGGCTCTGTGCTCAGCGAGGAGCCCAACGCAGTACTACATCTCACGACCCCAGAATCATGACCTGAGCCGAAATCAAGATGGACACTTAACCAACTGAGCCCCCCACGTGCCCCAAAGGATCTCAGCGTGACTTGCAATAAAAATTAAAATCCCTATTTAACTAGCCCTACAAGATTTGCATTGAGAATCCTCCTAATTTCTCTCTTCCTTTTCTTAAATTTCTCCCAATGCCTGTTTATTCAAGTAATGATCGCTGTGCACTTCAATGTGTCTAAAATTGGGCTATGTGCTAGATGTATTCGGATAGCCAAATGTGATCAGTGCAGAGAAGGAAGTACTTACAAAATGAGGATGGGCTCAGGGCGCCTGGGTGGCTCAGTCAGTTAAGTGTCATGATCCCAGGGTCCCTAGGACTGAGCCCCAAATTGTGCTCCCTGCTCAGTGGGGAGTCTGCTTCTCTCTCTCTCTCTGCCCTCCCCTTGTCCTCCTCCCCTGCACCCTGCTTGCTCACTCTCTCTCATGCTCTCTCTCAAATGAATAAAATCTACTTAAAAAATTAGGATGGACCCAAATGAAGCAGTGGCCAATCAGATAGGAAAGGGGTTTGAGACAAGGAATTCTTTTTTTTTTTAAGATGTTATTTATTTATTTGGCACACACAGAGAGAGAGAGAGAGACAGCGAGAGAGGGAACACAAGCAGGGCGGGTGGGAGAGGGAGAAGCAGGCTCCCTGCTGAGTAAGGAGCCTGATGTGGGGCTCGATCCCGGGACCCTGGGATCATGACCTGAGCTGAAGGCAGATGCTTAACCCACTGAGCCACCCTGGCGCCCCTGAGTCAAGGAATTCTTAAGCCCCTTAGAAGTTGAACCAACTGAACTGGTCTGGAAAGATGACTAGTGCTCCTCCAGGCACAGAAGTGTGAAAGCGCACAACAGTTTGGAAAATCCAAAATAATTCAGATTTCCTGGAGCTTAAAGTGGGGGCAGTGGGTGGGGGCAGCCAGAGGGAGAGTAAGAGCAAAATGTCATACTTGTCAGTGAAAATGATTTTGGTTTAACAAATTGAAATATGTGAAGATCCAAATGGAGGCATTCATGTGGTGGCTTTACCTGACAAAATCATTTAGTTTGAGTCACAAAATTTTTATTGATTTATCTGCAACATGTCAGGTAGTGTGCTAAGTACTGGCCGCTCAACAATTAGTAAGATCAACCAGCCCCAAGCACAAGAAACATGAAGAAAACTACACCAAGACATATGATAAGCACATTGCTTGAAACCAAAGAGAAAAATCTTAAAAGGAGCCAGAAGGAAAAAAAAAAAAGATAGGAGATTTCTCATCAGAAAAAGGACAAGCCAGCAGACAGTGGAACATCTTTACAGTAGTGAAAGAAAAAAAAAAAGTCAACCTAGACTTCTTCACCCAGTAAATAGATCTTTCAAAACAAAGGCAAAATAAAGATTTTTTTTTTCAGATATATGAAAGCCGAAAGAGTTCAACGCCAAGAGACCTGAACCCCAAGAAATGTTAAAGGAAGTCCTTCAGGCCTCATATAGGATGAAAATCTGGATTTATATGGGGGTGGCTGGCTGGCTCAGTCAGAAGAGCATACGACTCTTGGTCTTGAGGTCGTAAGTTCCAGTCCCACACTGGGTGTAAAGAGTCCTTAAACATAAAATCTTAACAAAAATCTGGATCTATACAAAGACATGCAGAGCCTGCTTCCTCCTCTCTCTCTCTGCCTGCCTCTCTGCCTACTTGTGATCTCTGTCTGTCAAATAAATAAATAAAATTTTCAAAAATGATCAATATTTTATGGGTTTGTAGCATAAGCAGAAGAAAAGTATATGACAAAGACAGCCCAAATGTTGGGAGGCACTTAAGGGAAACACAGTATTGCAAGGTTCTTGTACTATATGGGAGGGATACATAGCACTTGAAGGTTTCAATATGCACAGATATCAGTTACCATAGTTTAGTTAAATAACGCCAGTCTCTCAACAACACAGTTCCATTGTCATTACCATCCTGTATTAACTGTGAGTAATCGCGGAAGGTAGTCTTTGCCGCTGTCTTTTCAGTCCACAAAAAACGAGGTAATTGATGGATGTGGGTCACGATCACCAACCAATCACGTCACTTCTTTCAAAGCTTGTTGGCCACTGGTCAGTTCATGCACAGACAGCAAAGGGGGCACTTCTGTGGACTCCATGAATCCCAGTGATAAAAGCCAAGTGACATTTTATAAAAAAAATGAGAGAATTGACTAACAATTCTTCTGCAAGTGGACGTTCAGTTGTCCCAGTACCATCAACTAGACGTTACGTTATACGACTTGATTTAAAACTGACCAAATAACAAAACCAGCCTACAAAAAAATTTTGTACCTTTTTCATGTATTTTACTTTTTTGCCTTTCTTTGCTGTTTCCCAAATAATTTATTTTTATTTTTTTTAAGATTTCACTTATTTACTTGACAGAGAGAAAGAGACAGTGACAGAGGGAACTCAAGCAGAGGGAGTGGGAGAGGGAGAAGCAGGCTCCCCACTGAGTAGGGAGCCCCATGCGGGGCTCGATCCCAGGACCCTGGGATCATGACCTGAGCTGAAGGCAG
This sequence comes from Lutra lutra, assembly GCF_902655055.1. NCBI lineage: Eukaryota > Metazoa > Chordata > Mammalia > Carnivora > Mustelidae > Lutra > Lutra lutra. The sequence continues at coordinate 17,269,394 of NC_062296.1, forward strand.
AGGCTTAACCAACTGAGCCACCCAGGTGCCCCTACATAATTTCTTTTTTTTTTTTTTTTAGATTTTATTTATTTATTTGTCAGAGAGAGAGAGGGAGAGAGAGCAAGCACAGGCAGACAGAATGGCAGGCAGAGGCAGAGGGAGAAGCAGGCTCCCCGACGAGCAAGGAGCCCGATGTGGGACTCGATCCCAGGACGCTGGGATCATGACCTGAGCCGAAGGCAGCCGCTCAACCAACTGAGCCACCCAGGCGTCCCCATAATTTCTTTTTTAAAGTGAGATTATTGACATATAACATTATATTAGTTTCAGGTGTACAATACACATTTGTGTATATTGTGATATGATCGCCACAATAAGTCTAGTTGACATCTGCTGTTACCACACAGTGACAAATTTTTTTTCTTGTGATCAGAACTTTCAGTTCTCTTAGAAACAATTTTTTCCTGAAATGTCCTCCAGTTCACGAATTGTCTAATTAATTGGGTCTAATCTGCTCTTAATCTCTTCAATTGAGTTCTTAATTTCAATCATGATTTTTTTTAACTCCTAGAAGTTTGATGAAATAATTTTTCAAGTATCTCTAGAATTCTTTAGAAATCCTTGTTCCCCACACACATTTTTATTTATTTAAACATAGTAAGCATAGTTCTTTATATTCTGTGTTTAATAAATCCAGTATCTAGGGGCACCTGGCTGGCTCAGTCAGTAGAGTGTGTGACTCTTGATCTCAGGGCTGTGGGTTCAAGTCCATTGGGCATGGAGCCTACTTAAATACATACATGCAATGCATATATACATAAAGAAATACATACATGAATAATAATTCCAGCATTTAAATTATTTAAGGATATGGCTCTGCTGTCGGCTACTTTTGCCAGTTCTCACTTGCGGTAATTCAGTTCTTTGTTCGGCTATTAACTTTTGTAAGCTGCACGCTTTCCTTATAAAATGATGTGAATATATTCTTGAGATCTAGGACAGAGGTGAATTTCCTCAGCACAGGATCTCTGCTTGCTTTTGCTGAGCGTCTGGAAACATTCACAGGCCAGGATCACTTTAAATTTATGGCTAGACATTTCTGGAGTCACCCAGGCAGTGGGAATTAGGGCAACATGATGACAGCTTCTGGGCCAATATTTTCCTCTGTCCTGCTTGGCACCACCAAGGCAATATTCCTTTTTAGTTCCCCGGGGGAGTGGGTGGGAGAGCAAATTCCATTCTACTTCACAATGGTTTATTCCATTTGGACACACATTTAATGGGAAGAGGACTTCTATTAGACTTTCCACCTTTAATCGGTTTCTGGGGGAGCACCTGGGTGGCTCAGTGGGTTAAAGCCTCTGTCTTCAGCTCAGGTCATGATCCCAGGGTCCTGGGATCGAGCCCCACCTCGGGCTCCTTCCTCACTGGGTAGTCTGCTTCTCCCTCTCCTCACCCCCAGCTCGTGCTCTATCTCTCTCTCAAACAGATGAACAGATTTTATTTATTTATCTGGGACAGAGGGAGCGGGGATGGGCAGAGCGAGAGGGAGAAAGAATCTGAAGCCGACTCTGCACTGAGTGCAGAGCCCCGCGTGGGGCTTGGTCCCACAACCATGAGGTCATGATATGAGCCAAAACCAAGAGTTGGACACTTAACCAACTGAGCTACCCAGGCGCCCCTGTTTTCTTATGTATTAATGAGCACTTTTTGTTGTCTTCAGCAGTGATGACATGCTAGAAACAAACCCACTTCCTCTTCTTTGGTCCACTTCAACATAGCTTCTGGGTCCACTACAACTCCTTTTACAGAGGTCAGAAAAGATCATGAAGCTGCCGTATCAATTTGACATACTTTTCATTCCTATCTAATTCAACCTCTCCACAGTTTCTGACACACCTGATTATTCCTTCCCTCTTGGAACCAGCTTCTGGCTTTCACAAGGCCTCACTTTCTAATATGATTCCTAAATGACTATTCCTCGGGACTCAGATCTGCTTCTTCTCATTTCTACATTTCCTCAGCCACCATTCTGCCTCAAGCTCCTAACATCTACCTCCTATATTACTTCAGTAGACTCCCCAATGGCTCAATGGATGTCCTCTGCTCCTCTCCCCCTCCAACCGATCCATTCTCTCCACAGCAACCAGAGTGATCTTTTAAAAATGAAAATTGAGGGGTGCCTGGCTGGCTCAGTGGGTTAAAGCCTCTGCCTTCAGCTCAGGTCATGATCCCGGGGTCCTAGGATCGAGCCCCACATCGGGCTTTCTGCTCGGCGGGGAGACTGCTTCCTCCTCTCTCTCTGCCTGCCTCTCTGCCTACTTGTGATCTCTGTCTGTCAAATAAATAAATAAATAAATCTTTAAAAACAAAACAAAACAGCACACTTCCTTCCCTATAGCAGTAAGACAAGCAGAGAACTCCTCAGGCTTTGAGTCACTGACAAGCTCTCACACCCTGGGACAGGGCCTCCAAAAAGGCTGTACCTAGAAAGAGTAAGAGGCCAAAAGCAATGATGGGAATTCCAGGAAGAATGAAATGAGGCGCCAAGAAGGAAAACACACTTCTTGTTGATGATTTCAACTGTCCTGGACAAGCAGTCCCCACTGTTCAATTGCTCCTTGGCTGTCACTTCTTTCTACAGTTGTGACTGTTTCTGATCCACGATCTGTTTCTTATTTGGCATGTTATAATTGTATAACTTTCCCCTTGTTATTCTGTCCCCCCGAAACAAATACTTAATTTGGGGACCTTTTCTGATACACTGAATTGTCAGTAACATAAGGAAATGGCAGAAAAAGATGGCTTCATGGCCCTACCTCTACCATTAAAATTTATATTAAAAGAATTCGGATAGGGGCGCCTGGGTGGCTCAGTGGGTTAAAGCCTCTGCCTTCAGCTCAGGTCATGATCCCAGGGTCCTGGGATCGAGCCCCGCTTTGGGCTCTCTACTCAACGGGGAGCCTGCTTCCTCCTCTCTCTGCCTGCCTTTCTGCCTACTTGTGATCTCTGTCTGTCAGATAAATAAATAAAATCTTAAAAAAAATAAAAAAATAAAAAAGGAACGGTTTTAGTCAACAAATGCTAATATATATTTTTTTCATAATTGACATATTCATTGTCCCTTCAAATTACTTCTCAGGCTCAGGCTATGAGTATCAGAGAGAATATTTGAGGGAATTTGTCAAATTTAACATAATTTATTTACATTCCAAGTTTCATACAATACAGCCTCAAATTTGGAAAGTGTTGTCATCTTAACAATGTTGTCTTCCAATTCATAAACATGGGTGATCTTTCGATTTGTTTGGGTCTTTAATTTCTTTCAAAATAACTTGTAGGGAGGCACCTGGGTGGCTCAGTGGGTTGAGCCTCTGTCTTCAGCTCAGGTCATGATCCCAGGCTCAGCAGGGAGCCTGCTTCCTCCCTCTCTCTCTGCCTGCCTCTCTGCCTACTTGTGCGCTCTCTCTGTCAAATAAAAAAAAAAATGTATATCTTGTAGGGGCACCCAGCTGGCTCAGTCAGAAGAACATGCAACTCTTGATCTCGGGGGGTCATGATTCTGAGCCCTACACTAGGTGTAGAAATTACTTAAAAACAAACAAACAAACAAACAAACAAACAAACTTAAAAGAATAAAGCAATCATTGCTTTACCAAAAAACAACAACAATGTTTTGTAGTTTTCAGTCTTGGGCTTCTTTTGTGTTAAATTTATTCCTAAGTGTTTTATTCTTTTGGATGCTATTATAAATAAGATTATTTTGTCAACTTCACTTCTGGAGTATTCATTGCTAGGGTATAGAAATACAAGCAGTTTCTGTATATTGATCTTGCGTCCTGCTACCTTGCTATATTGGTACACTAGCTCTGAGATGGTTTTTGTGTGTATGTGTGTGATTTTCAAGGGATTTGCTATACCCAAGATAAATTCATAATGTAAAAATATCCCCCAATATTTAGGCCCGGATGGCTTCACTGGAGAATTCTACCAAATGTTTAAAGATTTAACTCCAGTTTTGCTGAATCAAAACCAGAAAACAGAAGGGGAGGGAAAGTTTCCCAATCCATTTTCGGCAGTTCGTGTTACCTCTGACACTACTCCAGCAGAGAGAGAAAGGAGTATGACATTTCTGCCAGTTGGGGTAAGTCCAAGTTCTCCATGTGGTCTCCAGGGATGCCTCATTGGGAGAGGGAGAGACGGGGGGAAGATTGTGATGGGTCTGCCGACGGGAGTCCTGGCTCCTGATCTGGACTTTTCTGGCACCATGTTGATGGGGCTGTTGCACTACCTTGTTACTCTCTTCTCCGCGTGCAATTCTAAGCCATCCACTCAGCATTTGCTGCCATGGCTGGGGCGGGACCACAGCTTTTTCTAGAATGTTTGGCGGTTAATACAACATGTTTTCTTTATTGCCACTCTGCCCCTTTCCTGGTCTTTTAGCTTAAAGAGTGGTGGTTTTTCCTGTTTTTTTTTTTTTTTTTTGTCTGTTCCTGTTAGCATTTCTGGGTTGCTGACTTGGTCATCTCCGTGTCTGAGGTATGTGAGGCAAAAAGAGAACTCAGGGAGCTCGACGCCATGTTGTTCCTCAGGTCCCAAGGTCCCTTGCCAGGATGGTGTGCCTGCTGTTATGCAACTTTGAGAGTCTTCTCATGTCTGTTTTATATGTATTGTACAGGATTTTCAGTTGTACCTCGAGGGAGAAAGAGGGGGAAATATGTCTATACTATATTCCTGGAGGAGGAAGTCTTCTCAATAAATTTTTTTTAAAGATTTTTTTATGAGGGTGCCTGGGTGGCTCAGTCCTGAGGTGTCTGCCTTTGACTCGGGTCATGATCCCAGGGTCCTGGGATTGAGCTCCACACTGGGCTCCCTGCCCAACAAGAAGCCTGCTTCTCCCCCTCCCACTCCCACTGCTTATGTTCCCTCTCTCGGTGTCTCTATCTCTCTGTTAAACAAATAAAATCTTTAAAAAAAATTTGTAATTTATTTGTCAGAGGGAGAGAGAGAGAGCACGAGCAGGGTGAGTGGCAAAGGGAGAGGGAGAAGCAGGCTCCCTGCTCAGCAAGGAGCCCAATGTGGGACTTGATCCCAGGACCCTGGAACCATGATCCCAGCCAAAGTCAGATGCCTAATGACTGAGCCACCCAGGTGCCTCCGATACATTTTTTTTAAAAGATTTATTTTTATTTTAGAGAGAGAGTGGGGCCTGAGGCAATAGGCAGAAACTCTGCTGAGCACCAAGACCCACGTGGGGCTTGATGTCACGACCTTGAGATCACGACCTGAGCCGTAATCAAGAGTCAGATGCCCAACCGACTGAGACACCCAGGTGCCCGGTTAAGTTTTTTTTTTTTTTTTTTTTAAGATTCTATTTATTTATTTGACAGACAGAGATCACAAGTAGGCAGAGAGGCAGGCAGAGGGGGAGAGGGGAAGCAGGCTCCCTGCTGAGCAGAGAGCCCGATGCGGGACTTGATCCCAGGACCCTGAGATCATGACCTGAGCTGAACGCAGAGGCTTTAACCCACTGAGCCACCCAGGCACCTGTGTTAAGTTTCTTTTCTTTTTTCCTTTTTGAAACAAAGAATCAAAGCATTTTAATTCTCAAAGTTTCTTATATTTTAATTTATAGTATACTAAATATTCACTTTACTCTATTTTTATTTCTCTATACATTTATAAACAACACTAAAAAGAGTTTGAATATTTTGATAAGAAATTTTAAGAGCACAGAACAATTGTTACTTTCTCATTAGTTATTAGGATCTCTTTGCATGGTTCATCTTGCACGGTTGTTTTTACAGTATAGTTGTAAAAGAGAGAACTTGCTGTACTATAAACCCTAAAAAAACAAGCAGTAAAATAACACTACAAAGAGTTATAATTACTGAGTCAACAAAAGAGATGAGAAGTAATAATTAAAAATACTTGGTTAATCCAATGGAAGGCAGAAAAGGGAACAGAGAAGAGATGGGACAACTTGATAATAAATAGTAAAAAGGTAGACTTAAACGCAAACAAATCAATAACTACATTAAATAGAGATGGTTAGTATCCCCCAGATTAAAAGGGAGCAATTGTCAGGGATGCCAGGCTGGCTCGGTTGTGGAACATGTGATTCCTGATCTTGGGATTGTGAGTTCAAGCCCCACCTTGGGGGTAGAGATTGCTTGGGAATAAAATCTTTAATAAAAAAAGGCAACATGGATAATGAGACAGGATTCGTTAATGCCACTTTTAAGAAACTTTTTCTTTTTTTGTATAAATATAACATTTTATTTTTTATTGTGTTATGTTAGAAACTTTAAATATAGAGACGAATAGGGGGTGCGCCGGGGTGGCTCAGTGGGTTAAAGCCTCTGCTTTCAGCTCGGGTCATTGTCTCAGGGTCCTGGGATCGAGCCCCACATCGGGCTCTCTGCTCGGCGGGGAGCCTGCTTCCAACCCCCAACCCTCTCTCTGCCTGCCTCTCTGCCTACTTGTGATCTCTCTTTCTTTCCATCTCATAAATAAATAAAATCTTTTTTTTAAGATTTTATTTATTTATTTGACAGAGAGAGGGAGAGAGATCACAAGTAGGCAGAGAGGCAGGCAGAGAGAGAGGAAGGGAAGCAGGCTTCCCGCTGAGCAGAGAACCCGATGAGGGGCTCGATCCCAGGACCCTGGGATCATGACCTGAGCCGAAGGCAGAGGCTTTAACCCACTGAGCCACCCAGGCGCCCATAAATAAATAAAATCTTAAAAAAAATAAAGACAAATAGGTTAAAAATAAATAAATAGATAAGGATACTGTGCTAACACTAATCAAAAGAAAGCTGAAGTAGTTCTATTACTATCAGGCAAAGTAGATTTCAGAATAAAAACTGTTATCAGGGATAAAGAGTATCATTTCATAATGTGTAAGGGGTCAATTCTTCAAGATAACTTGGAGCCTAAATATTTATATGCTTAATAACAGAGCTTCAAATTACATGAAGCAAAAACTGATAGTACTGCAAAGAGAAATAGACAAGCCCACAATTATAGTTGGAGACTTCAACATGCCCCTCTCAAGAAATAAGACAAGTAGACAGAAAATCATTAAGGGTATAGAAGACCTGAGCGACATTATCAGCAATCCGACCTAATTGATAGTTACAGAAAACTCCACCACCAGCAGCAGAGTGGATATTCTTTTTAAGTACAAACATTGACTAAGATAGAACATATTCTGAGCCATAAAATAAGTCTTAATGCAGTTAAAAGGATTCAAAGTGGGGCGCCTGGGTGGCTCAGATGCTTAAGTGTCTGCCTTCAGCTCAGGTCATGATCCTGAGGTCCTGGGATCAAGCCCCACATAGGACTCCCTGCTCAGCAGGGAGTCTGCTTCTCCCTCTCCCTCTGCATCTCCCCCTGCTTGTGCTCTGTCTATATATATCTCTCTCTGTATCTTTCTCAAATGAATAAATACAATCTTAAAAAAAAAAAGGATTCCAAGTATGTTCTCTGATCACAATAGAACTAAATTAGAAATCAATAGCAGAAAAACATCTGGGAAATTCTCAAACATTTAGAAACTAAGTAATACACTTTTAAATGAAACACAGATTCAAAACAGATTCAAAGGATTTTTAAAAGTACTTTGAACTGGGGGCATCTGACTGGCTCAGTGCATAAAGCATCCAACTCTTTATCTTGGGGTAGTAGGTTTGAGTCCCATGTTGGGTGTAGAGATTACTAAAAAGATAAATAAAGTTTAAAAGAAAGTCCTTTGAACTGAATCAAAATGAAAATACATCAAAATTTATTATAGGTAGCTAAAGCAGTGTTTAGAGGAAAATTTATTTATTTATTAGGATTTTATTTATTTATTTGACAGAGATCGCAAGTAGTAGGCAGAGAGGCAGGCAGAGAGAGAGAGAGGAGGAAGCAGGCTCCCTGCTGAGCAGAGAGAGCCTGATGCAGGGCTCGATCCCAGGACCCTAAGGCAGAGACTTTAACCCATTGAGCCACACAGGCTCCCTAGTGGAAAATTTAGGGCACTAAACATCTACGTTAGAAAAGAAGCAATTTCTAAGTACTTGAATCAATTACTTCAACTTTCAACTTAAAAATCTAGAGAAAGAAGATTAAATAAAATACTTAGTAAGCCACCCCCCAAAAAGAATAATAAAGATTCAAAGTAGGAATTGATAAAATATAAAAATGTAAAAGAAAATCAGGGGCACCTGTATGGCTCAATTGGTAGAGCACATGACTCTTGATCTTGGGGTCATGAGCTCAGGCCCTACCTCGGGTATAGAGATTACTTAAATAAATAACCAAAAAGTGAGTACATAAAAATAGAGAAAATCAGTGAAATCAAAAGTTAGCTCTTTGAAAAGATAAATAATATTGATAAACCTCTAGCCAGATTAATCATAAAAAAGAAGAAGAAAAGAGAGATGACACAAATTACTAAGATGAAATGAGAGAAATGACATTACTGCAAGGTCTACAGATATTAAAAAGGCAGGATGTTATGAACAACTTTATGTCTACGAATTCAATGACTCTATGGGTCACCTGGTGGCTCAGTTGGTGGAGCCAACTCTTGACCTCAGGGTTGTGAGTTTGAGCCCTATATTGGGTGTGGAGATGACTTAGATTAGAAAAAGTCATGGGACGCCCGAGCCGAAGGCAGATGCTTAACTGACTGAGCCATCCAGGCCTCCCAGGCAGGCAAAAGGAATTTTTAGTCCGTTAAACATCCGACTCTTGATTTCGGCTGAGGTCATGATCTCGGCTCAGAACAGTCTGCTTGAGATTTTCTCTCTCCCTCTGCCCTTCCCTCTACTTGCTATCTTGCTGTAAAACAAATAAAATCTTTAAAAAAAATTCAATGACTTAGATAAAATGGTCAAATTCCCTAAAAGAAATCACCTACTAAAACTCACTCAAGAAGGAATGTATAACTTGAATAGCTCTCTATCAAAGAAATTAAACTTGTTAAAAAACTTCCCACCAAGAAAATTCCAAGCAGATGATATTACTGGAAAATACTACCTGCCATGTAAAAAAACAAATATGGGGCGGGAGGCGCCTGGATGGCTCAGTGGGTTAAGCCTCTGTCTTTGGCTCAGGTCATGATCCCAGGATCCTGGGACCGAGCCCTGCATCGGGCGCTCTGCTCAGCGGGGAGCCTGCTTCCTCCTCTTTCTCTCTGCCTACTTGTGATCTCTCTCTGTCAAATAAATAAATAAATTTTTAAAAAATAAAATAAAAAATAAAAAAGAAATATTGGGGTGCCTGGGTGGCTCAGTCGGTTAAACATCTGCCTGTGGCTCCAGTCATGATCCCAGGGTCCTGGGGTTGAGCTTCTCCCTCTCCCTCTGCCTACTGCTCCCCCTGCTTGTGCTCTCTCACTCTTTCTCTGGCAAATAAATAAATAAAATATTTTTTTTAAAAAAGACTAGTAACCCAATTAAGAAAAAAAGGCAAAAGATTTGAATAGAAACTTCACCAAAGAAGATAAACAGATGGCAGATAAGCACATGGAAAAGATGCTCAATTGATTTTAGTCATTAATGAAATGAAAATGAAATCCACAGTGAGATACCACTATGCACCTATTAGAATTACTAAGATTAAAAAGGCTGGGGGTGCCTGGGTGGCTCAGTCGGTTAAGTGTCTGCCTTCAGCTCAGCTCGTGATCTTAGGGTCCTGGGGTCAAGCCCTGCATTGGGCTCTCTGCTTAGCAGGGAGTCTGCTTGTCCCTCTCCCTCTGTCCCTCCCAACACCCCTCTTGTGCATTCGCACTCTCTCTCCAATAAATAAACAAAATCTTTATTTTTTTATTATTTTTATTTTTTAAGGATATTTTTTGTTTATTTGACAGAGGGAGACACAGTGAGAGAGGAAACACAAGCAGGAGGAGTGGGAGATGGAGAAGCAGGCTTCCCGCTGAGCAAGCAGCCCAAAGCAGGGCTCGATCCCAGGACCCTGGGGTCATGACCTGAGCCGAAGGCAGACACTTAATGACTGAGCCACCCCGGCGCCCCCAACAAAATCTTTAAAAACATTTAAAAGGCTGATTGTACCAAATGTTGCCTAAGATGTGAAAGAACCAGAACTCCTGTACACTGCTGGTGGGAATGTCCAAATGGTGTGAGTACTTCAGAAAATTCTTTTTTAGTTTATGAATTTGTTTCACTTTTTATTGAAGTATGATTGACATACCTTATTATATTAGTTTCAGACATATAACATAATGATTTGGTATTTGTGTATATTGTGAAATGACCACCACTGTTTAGTTAATTAACATTGATAACCATACGTAATTATGGATTTTTTTTTTCCTTCTGATGAGAAATTTTGGCAATTTCATAAAATCTTAGTATATAACCATTGTGTGATCTGGTCATTCTACTCCTAGGTATTTATCCAAGAGAGATCTCCAAGAGATAAAGCATGTGTGGACTATTACATGGCCATCAAAAAGAATGAAAGCTTGCCATTTGTAATGACATGCATGGAACTAGAGGGTATTCTGCTAAGCAAAATAAGTCAATCAGAGAAAGACAATTATCATATGATCTCACTGATGTGTGGAATTTAAGAAACAAGGAAAGGATCATAAGGGAAGAGAGGAAAAAAAATGAATCAAGATGAAACCAGAGAGGGAGACAAACCATAAGAGACTCTTAATCTTGGGAAATAAACTGAGGGTTGCTGGAGGCGTGGGGGATAGAGGGTTGGGGTAACTGGGTGAAGAACATTGGGGAGGGTATGTGCTGTAATGAGCACTGGGTGTTATATAAGACTAAAGAATCACAAACCTATACTCCTGAAACCAGTAATACATTATATTTTAATTAATTGAATTTAAATTAAACAAACAAGCAAATGGAGCACAAAAACTTATCGAAATAAACTCAACCTCATTTTAACATTAGAAAATATATTTAGGTAATTTACCACATTATCAGATTAAAGGAAAACAATTATGTTATTACCTCAGCAGATACAGAGAAAGTAGTTGATTAAGTTCAACACCCATTCCTGATTAAAAATCAAATATATAAGACTTTTAGCACATGTGGAATGGAAGAGAAATTAATTTGATAAAGGGTAATTAGCAAAAACTCACAATGTTATCTTAGTGTTGAAATATTAGAAGTAGGGGCACCTGGGTGGCTCAGTGGGTTGGGCCTCTGCCTTTGGCTCAGGTCATGATCTTAGGGTCCTGGGATCAAGCCTGACATTGAGTTGGGCTCTCTGCTCAGCAGGGAGCCTGCTTCCCTTCCTCTCTCTCTGCCTGCCTCTCTGCCTACTTGTGATCTCTGTCAAATAAATAAATAAAATCTTAAAAAAAAAGAAATATTAGAAGTATTCTGTTTATAAAAGTGAATAAAACAAGAATGTCTATTAAAAAAAAGAAAGCATATGTCCAAGAAATTTTACATGGATATTTATAGTAACTTTATTTGTAATAATCAAAAACTGAAAAGAACTCAAATGTAGTAATATTCAATAGAAAGGAATGAATTTTTGTTACATACAACAGCATAGAAGAAACTCAAAATAATTTTTCTGAATGAAAAAAGGAGAGCAAATGACTAATAAAAATTCTAGAATAGGGACGCCTGGGTGGCTCAGTTGGTTAAGCATCTGCCTTCGGCTCAGGTCATGATCCCGGCGTCCTGGGATCGAGTCCCACATCGGGCTCCTTGCTTGGCAGGGAGCCTGCTTCTCCCTCTGCCTCTGCCTGCCACTCTGTCTGCCTGTGCTCACTCTCGCTTCTCTCTCTATGACAAATAAATAAATAAAATCTTAAAAAAAAAATTCTAGAATATGCGAATTCATCTATAGTGACATAAAGCAGGTCAGAGGTTTTTGAGAGATGGGATGGGGGAGGGAGGGTCTATAAAGGACCCCAGGAAACTTTGGGAGGTGATGGATATGTTCACTATCTTGATCGTGGTGATGATTTCCTGGGTATACACATATGGTAATAATTACCAAATGACATATCTTTATTTTTTTGACATAGCTTTAATATGTGCAGTTTATATTGTGTCAATTGTGCCTCAATAAAGCTGTTTAAAGAGTACTTTTTTAGAAGTTGCAACTCAAAAAAGTTCTGCAGAGTTAATGCACAGCGATTACGGTCAACAACACTGTATTATGTTTTACAAAGTTGCTAAGAGACTAGACTTTAAATGTTCTCGCCACAAAAAGAAATGGTAATTATGTGAGGGGATACAGGTGTTTGCCCACACTCCAGAGGTAAGCATATTGCAATTTATAAATGTATCAAATTAAACATGTTACACATCTTCAACATACACAATGTTATGCCAATTATATCTCAATAAAAAATAAAATAAATTTAAAAAGGGAGACTAAGGACATTGGACATTCTGGAGGGAATTAAGGGAGATGGTAGGATGAGATAGAATCTCTACAGAGGGCCACATATGAGTTTGGAAAACAAAACATTTTGTTGCACTGCCATGATTTTTTGTGTGGATACAACATCAAATTTCTTTTTTTTTTTTTTTAAGATTTTATTTATTTGACAGGCAGAGATCACAAGTAGGCAGAGACGCAGGCAGAGACGGGGGGAAACGGGCTCCCCGCTGAGCAGAGAGCCCGATGCGGGGCTCGGTCCCAGGACCTCCGAGATCACAACCTGAGCCAAAGGCAGAGGCTTTAACCCACTGAGCCATCTAGGCGCCCCAACATCAAATTTCTTAAAAAGATTTTATTTTTTAAAGTCATCTCTATCCCCAACGTGGGGCTTGAACTCATAACCCTGAGATCAAGAGTCGCATGTCCCACCCACTGAGCCAGCTGGGTGCCCTAAGAGGCATAGGTTTTTTGTTTTTTGTTTTAAGGTTTTATTTATTTATTTATTTGACAGAGAGAGAGAGAGAGCACAAGTAGGCAAAGAGACAGGCAGAGAGAGAGGGGAAACAGGCTCCCCACTGAGCAGAGAGCCCGATGCTGGGCTTGATCCCAGGACCCTGAGATCATGACCCGAGCCGAAGGCAGAGGCTTAACCCACTGAGCCACCCAGGCGCCCCAAGGCACAGGTTTTTAAAAGCTTACAAAATTAATATATTTCATTTTCAGAGAAAATCTTCTGCATCTCTTTTTCTATTGTCTCAGGCCCCATGCATGGGTTTTGTTTTTTAAGCCAAGCAACAGAGTAAGGTAAAAAGTGAAAAGAAAAGTCTTCCTCTGTCCCTCTGTCAGTCCAAACTTGATCTTGCCCCTAGGCATTGCCATCATTAATGGTTTCTTGCTGGGGCACCTGGGTGGCTCAGTTGGTTAAGAGGTTGCCTTCAGCTCAGGTTGTGATCCCAGGGTCCTGAGATCGAGCCCCACGTAGAGCCCCACGTCGAGCCCCACGTCGGGCTCCCTGCTCGGCGGGAAACCTGGTTCTCCCCTGCCTGCCATTCCCCCTGTTGGTGCTTGCTCTCTGTCTCTTGCTCGCTCTCTCTGTGTCAAATAAATAAATAAAATCTTTTCAAAAAAGTTTCTTGCCAACTCATCCCAAAATGTTCTACAATATAAAAGCAGAGAGGGAAAGAATTTTTTTTTTGTTTACTGTTGTTTTGTTCAGTGGCCAGTGGGACCACGTGAAACTTTGAACCCTCTACAAATAGCTCTCCTTTATTCTTTTTAAGAACTGCATGTTATTCCGCTGCCTCATGTACCTTAATTTATTTGAACTAGTCACTCATCCATGGATGTTTAAGTTCTTTCTAGCTGTTTGCTATTTCATTATTGCCATGAATATTTTTTTAAAGATTTATTTATTTGACACAGAGAGAGAGCACAAGCGGGGGAGCGGCAGGCAGAGGGAGAGGAAGAGGGAGGCAGAGGAAGAGGGAGAAGAAGGGGGAGAGGGAGAGGGGGCAGAGGGAGAGGGAGAAGCAGGCTCCCCGCCGAGCACCCGATGCGGGACTCCATCCCAGGACCCTGGGATCCTGATCCAAGCTGAAGACAGATGCTTAACAGACTGACAGAACCAGCCAGATGCCCCTGCCGTGAACATCTTTAAATAAGGCTTGCCCTTATTTGTGTTTGCAGAAAAAGTGTACAAAACTCGGATAGCAGGGTGGTAGGGAGTGAGTAAGGGCATGGCTTTTGGGCCCAAAGAGGAGGCCGGGATTGGCATCCCCACCGTAACTGTTTGGACAGGACACACCCTTGCCAACACGGGAAGGTGAATGATGCTTCATTCTTCATCTGTCACTGAGGTCAGGCCTTTTCTTAGATATTTACTGGAAGCTCGCGCTTCTTTAAAGTACTTTGCTCAGGGAGTGAACACGAAGGGACACAACTACGTTACAGTAAATGCAATACACTTCTGTGTTCCTTGCACTTAAAAAAAAAGAAAACTTTTCTATTGCTACTATAAGTGTTAAATGTTTCAGGATAAGAACAATAGAAATACAGTTTTCTGGCATTTAAGAAGTAGACCGATGGTGTGTAATGGGCCACGGGCAGTAAAACATATGGTGGGAATTAAGATTTTCAGAGGGATAGAAAGGATGGCTTGTTTCTTTCACTGGCTAAAAGGTTATGACCCACATGCACCACGTGACCCGTCAGGACCCTACTGACCCACCAATTATCCTGTGGAAAATGAACTCACTAACTCTTCCTAACTTACCCCCCACCCCAGATCTGCAGCCCCTGCTGTGTTCCCCATCTCTATTAAAGCTCGGCCTGGCCCAGCTAGAAACGGGAGGGGGTGGCACCCTCTCTTTCTCTGTCCCCTGCAGCTGTTGCCCGCTCTCACCTCCTTCCCCCAGGGCTTTGGGAGGAAAACACGGTGCGCTTTCTAGAAGTGCCTGGCAACGAGCGGTGTCAGGCAGGCAGTGGTCGGGTGCCGAGATTTCCTATTTGCCTTTTCCAGCTCTTGCTTTATCCACGAGCTCCAGCCCCAGCCAACCCCCATCACCACCACCAACCCCGAAAGACAGCAACAACAAAATTGTTTGAAGCCGTTCCCTCTCCCCAGTGATCTCTGGCTTTCTCCCCTGTCTACTGAAGGCCGCTGCCCTGCTTGCTCTCCTGTCTACCTGGGGGAATGGGTGTAGAGTACACTCACCTTTCACTAGGCAGGAATAATGGAGCTGTCCATGTGGAACATATTCATTGAAAAATACCCTAATCTTTTTACTTTCTAAATAGAAAGGATGCTAGTGATTTCTTCTCTGCTTACAGATCGGTATTATTTTAAACTTTGGTTTTAAGGAAAATGAGATTTTGGAGGGGAGGTCATACGAAGGCAAAGGCAGAATGTCTACATGGTGGCGGGACGTGAAATAAAAATCCACAGTCATCGCCTTCTGAGCTAGAGTTACAGATCATCAGGATCTCGTTTATCACAAAGCATATTTCTGGCACATGCCTCCTACCACTTTCTGTTGGGGGGTGCTGCTCAGAGATGACAAATTCACTTTAATTTGTCTAGGATCCTCAGCAAAACATAATTAAGAACATAAATGGACTGCTTCTAAAAATAATATTGTGCATTTCAAAACAAAATATTACAAGGCTTGGATTATCTGCTGTTTCAGATTATCTCTACCACTGCCCTAGAGGGTCGAATTTCCTCTGCAGCTCTGTAGGCCTTGAAAACATATGTTTAGTTATAAACATAGATTCCCCTGGGGAACCTCCAGATAGGAACGTTTCTCTCTTTGGGAGTGAGAAATGCATAGATTTCCTTTGACACAGAGGACAGCATTAATGCTTGTCAATTTGCAGATAATTTCATAATGTGTTCTGACCCCCCATGCTTTCCCCAATTCTCAGAGATTTCTCTAGCATCAATTTTCAATGAGCGTGAGTCAACTCAAGAGGTTTAGCTCTTAACTGCTGGTCTGGGCCATCCTTGAAACTGTTAAGAAATGAAAAGTACTTTTTTTCTTTTTTAAAGATTTTATTTATTTATTTGACAGACAGAGATCACAAGTAGGCAGAGAGGCAGGCAGAGAGAGAAAGAAGAGGAAGCAGGCCCCCTGCTAAGCAGAGACCCCGATGCGGGACTCGATCCCAGGACCCTAGGATCATGACCTGAGCCGAAGGCAGAGGCTTTAACCCACTGGGCCATCCAGGCGCCCTGAAAAGCACTTTTTAAATGAGAAAAGTTGCTAATGCCTCTCACTTGACCCCACTCCCTATAACACTCAGCCCATTGTCCAGGGACAACCAAGGTTAGCGATTTCTTCAGAATACTTTTAGAAATAACCTATACAAAAAAAAAAAAAAAAAAAAGAAAGAAAGAAAGAAAGAAAGAAATAACCTATACATGTACATACACAAATAAGTATATTTATCTCTCCCCTCTTTTCTTTTTACATAAATGGGAGCACATTATTGATACTGTCCTATGTTATTTTTCACTCGTTATATCTTGGAGATCAATCAGTTGATCTATTTTATCTTTAATGATATCATAGTATTTCACTGTGTGACTATACGTGCATTTATTGAACCAGTCGTTATTCTAAATATACGGGTTGTTTCCAGGTTTCTTTCCGATTACAAGCAATGCTGCCATAAGACATTACACCTCCCTCATTTAAAAAGGGAAGTGTAGAAGATAAACAAAATTAGAGAAAACACCACAATGATCTCCTGTGTACTGAACACTCAACTTTCTAATGGTAAACAACGCATGGGCAAAGGTGTTTTGTCCATACTGCTTCACTGATCTAACTGGACAATTTTTTTTTTAAGATTTTGTTTATTTATGTGACAGAGAGACAGGGAGAGAGAGAACACAAACAGGGGGAGTGGGAGAGGGAGAAGCAGGCTTCCTGCAGAGCGGGGAGCCCGATGTGGGGCTCGATCCCAGGACCCTGAGATTGTGACCTGAGCCGAAGCAGATGCTTAACAACTGAGCCACCCAGGTGCCCCTAACTAGACTATTTTGAGGGAAATTTCCTCTATAAATATTTCATTGTGTACCTATAAAGAGAAGGGCTCTGAGAAAATGCCACATACCATTACCATACCTAAAAAATTAACAATGCTTTCTTTTTTTTTAAAAGATTTTATTTATTTGAGATAGAGAGTGAGAGAGAGAGAGCAAGAGCAGGATTGGGGGGACAGAGGGAGAGGGAGAAGCAGACTCCCTGCTGAGCAGGGAGCCCGATGCGGGACTCCATCCCAGGATGCTGGGATTATGACCTGAGCCAAAGGCAGATGCTTAACCAACCGAGTTGCCCAGGCGCCCCATCAATACTTTCTTGATATTCATAATGTGCCGTAGGTGTTCGATTTCCTCTATGGACAGTTGTTTACAGATAATTTGTTAAAAATCAGAATCCAAATAGGATCCTCGAAATTGCATTTGATTGACATGCCTCTTAAGTCACTCTCTCTTTTTCTTTTAAATTTTATTTATTTATTTATTTGACAGAGATCACAAGTAGGCAGAGAGGCAGGCAGAGAGAGAGGGGGAGGCAGGCTCCCTGCTGAGCAGAGAGCCCAATGCGGGGCTCGATCCCAGGACCCTGAGATCACGAACCGAGCCGAAGGCAGAGGGTTTAACCCTCTGAGCCACCCAGGCGCCCCTTAAGTCACTCTCTTAAGTTGAATTTAGAAACCCCCCCTCACTTTTCTTCCTAGCAATTTATTTGTTGGCAAGACTGGGTTGTTCATCCTACAGTTTCCCACATTCTGGGTTTTGCTGACTACATTGTGTGGTAGTGTTGAACACATTCTCTGTCTTCTTTGTATTTCCCGCCAACCAGTGGTTTGATCAGGAGACTTCCTTAGATTCAGGTCTAATTTTTGGCAAGAGTCCTCCTAGATAGAGGGTGTTGTGCGCGTCCCTCAGGAAACAGTGAGCATTCCTCTTTTTACATAGGTGGGAGTGTGACTGTTGGGTAAGTTTGTCTAAGTGAAATCACATGTGCCATTTTTTCATCTTACCAAATTACAAATTGCCTTCTTCAGAAATTATACCAGTTTATGTCCCCACCTGAAATAAAAATGAATCTCTGTTTCCCCATACCAATACTGCTTTATCAAGTTCTTCTTAGTCTTTGCCAAAGTGGCACGTGAAAAATGTGATCTTGGGGCGCCCGGGTGGCTCAGTCGGTTAAGCATCTGCCTTCAGCTCAGGTCCTGATTCCGGGGTCCTGGGATGGAGCCCCGCATCGGGCTCTCTGCTCAGCGGGGAGTCCGCTTCTCCCTCTAACACTCCCCACTCTCATGCTCTCTCTCTCTCTCGAATAAATAAATACAATCTTAAAAAAAAAAGTGATCTTGTCAAGGGTTAACACAATCTAGATTGGACTTGAACCAGATTTTATATTGCTGCAGCCCGATTTCTTTCTTCAGTAGCTCACACGGGTACGCTCTTGTAGGTCGATATAACCGTGGTAACGCTAGAATTTCCCACGTCTAGCGCTTGGGAAGCTCCGTGCCAAGTACGGGGAGGGCTTCAGGGACGTCTAAGAGCAGGATCTTGGCGCCCACGAGCTTCCAGCCCGGTGAGGGAGGTGAGACGCTAATTTACGATGCAGTTAAAATGCAGCAGAAGAAGAGGTCACTTCCACTGGAGGGATCAGAAAGAGGTGGCATTTCAAAAGGGCCTTGAAGAATGGAAACGTGTCAGAAAGGCAGAGGTGGAGATAAGGCTCCAGATGGCCCGAAGAGCATGAGCGAAGGCAAGCGATGAAGAAAGCGGGATATATATTCAAGGAGTCCCGAGCAAGCCGGTTGGGCCGCAGAGACGAAGGACCTGGGGGAGTCCAAGGGACCACGGTCTTGGGAAGCAGAGAAAACCAAGCTAATGAGCACGGTTATTTATGACACAACACTTTGATCGACTGAAAGGACAGACTTGCTGTTAAAAATACAAGACCAAAATAGGTGACTAAAAAATAAAAACCCACAGTATCACAGAGATCTTTTGGAAAGCAATCACTTTATAACATGTTACTATTGTCTCTTCTCTTGCCGCTCTTCAGTGATGATTTTATGTGCATTTAATGTTTACGTGCATAAACACAATTTCTGCAGTGTTCTGCGTAGCCTGGCTAGGAAAAGAAACAGAGGAAGCCATGTTTCTTCTTTGTTTCCTCAGAGCTGATGACATGGAGGCATGCGGGGGGTGCTTGTTTTGTTTTTTTTTTTTTAAAGATTTTTATTTATTTATTTGACAGACAGATCACAAGTAGGCAGAGAGGCAGGCAGAGAGAGAGGAGGAGGAGGCAGGCTCCCTGCCAAGCAGAGAGCCCGATGCGGGGCTCGATCCCAGGACCCTGGGATCATGACCTGAGCCGAAGGCAGAGGCTTTAACCACGGAGCCACCCAGGCGGCCCTGTTTGTTTTTTAATTACAGTTTGGAGTAACAAACAACTCTTGAGGGAAATTTCCAGAATTCTTAATAATCACACCAAATTACCAGCCTCAGTGAATCTCTCCACACTGTGCCTGGGGAGAAGAGATGCCATTCATCTTCCAGAAAGCGGGGCTTCTGTGAGTGGCAAGCTACAATAATAATCAGCATTTTCTGCGGCCAGGTATGAAGATTCATGTCCAAGAAGAAGTATCCTTTGAACAATGCTGTCCAACAGAACTTTCTGCAATGACGGCAACAATTTGTATACTTACTGTGCAGTACGGAAGCAACTAGTTACATGTAGCATCTGAGTCCTTGAAATGTGGCTAGTGAGACTGGGCAGTTACAATTTCATGTTGCTTAGTCTTCGTTAATTAAACTGCAAATAGAAAATATCTTCACTGGGCTAGTGGTGTGGCTGTGAACTAAATGCACTTACTCACTTTCCCCTGAAAGATGACATTACCGATGAAAATAACACACACCCATCCAACACGGAGTGTTGTCGTGTTTCTGCTATAATGAGGGCGAGATGCAGTCTGGAGCGAGAGAACTTCTCACACCATGAAAATTTCATGTACTGTCAGAGGCAATGGTAATTGACTTCTTTATGCGAAGTTTGCTGGGTCCTGTTCTTCTAACGAAGGCAGACATTCCTATGTTGTACAACACACTCTAAGGACAGATAAGAAAAGATTAAAACTCTTAAGTGGCCGTAATCAAACTAGGAACCCTCCTGCCAAATTCTTTGGCTTGAATGGAGTTGGATTTTCTTTTTCTCCACGTGTCTGTAAGTCTCCAACCCCTCTCTGGATGCTTCATGTGGTGGAAATACGCGTTAAGTTACTAACCAAGAGCCCCTTTCACAGGACTTTTTAAAATGGAATTTCGGATTCATTAGAACAAAAGGATGCACTTTTCTCGACCTTGGGAGCTCGTGACCACCGGGAGGTGAAAAGAGCAATGACACTAAGGAAAACTATTGTCCAGAAAAATAAGCCTCTCCAAGGGGCACCAGGAATCCACAATAAAAATCCCTGTTTCCAAGAAAATCCAGGCATTTCCATCAAAAAAGCCTGGAAAGATAAATAGAATGTCCTTAAAAGCCACAGGTTTTTAATAATACAAAATGTCTAAGTCCAGGGTAAACAAAGAGCTAAGAAAAACTAACATCGACTAACTCAAGTTTCTCAAGACCCAGGTCGTGACCTAGAGCCTGATCACAAGGTATTTGCAAAAGAGCTGCTTTTCCTGTGCCTGCGATGAGTTTATTTTGTGGAACTTAACTTGGCTACAGAACGCGAGGACTGCACAGAAATTTTCAAACCAGGTGAATTACAATGACTCCGTCAATTTGCAGCAATGAGAAATGGGATTTGGGGGCTCATTTGAAACGTGGCGTTGGTGCCTTCCATCTAACAACCCAAATGAACTGGATTGATTTGTTGAATCTAGAGTTAACACTTATTTTCATCTTGTTATCCTGATGCAGGAGTTCCTTTCTCACCTGATTTCCCAAAAGCGATTAGTGAATTCACAGTGTGATATACAGTATGGTTTTTTTCCGATTTCCACCCTCTGGGAGGCAGAAGTCCCCAGATCTCTTTCCTCTGTTGTACAACTTGCTGCTATGCCACATCCTTTCTTGGACCCGCTGACTTCCAGGAACTAACCTGCGGTTTCAAAAACAGACGATTTTCCATAGCAGGCACTATTAGTTATTATTGACATTATTCATGTATTCTGAAGGTGTGCCCAAAGGCTTTTACAATGAGCCACTCAAAAAAAAAAAAAAAAAATCAAAGAGCAGTAAACAAAAACCAGGAGTCTTGTTCAACCACCTAAATGTTAATTCATGTGTTTTTGTACTTAGCATTTTGTTCACTGAGCTAGGCTCTGAAAATGTTAAAAGCAAGAACAAAATTAATTTCCCATGGTCCCTGAAGTGGTTTTTTTTTTTTTTGCATGATTTCATAAATAATTCAAGAATATGTCATTTTTCTTTTTAAAAGTTCTGTTAAGTAACAGCCCCTGAGAATTAAGCTGTCACTACACGATTCTACACTGAGACTAGCTTTGTAGACTTCTCAGTCTTTATCCAACAATGGGTGAAACCTTCCTCTTTCATACTTGAGGATTTATTTAATGTAAACTATTTTGATTTTTTAATGATTTAGAATAAATTATGTAGGCAGGCCAAAAAAAATCATTAAAGAGCAGGCTCTCATCATGCTTGTTAGAAGAACAGGTTGAGGTCAAGTTTCACAGCCATCTCCACTTTGAAACATAATATATAAAAGCCGGGCTTTCCCCCCCTTTTATTAAATACGAAATCAAGTATGTTTTGGGCTTAAGTGGGAAACATTTCAACATTGAAACTATGGTCGAGCTCTCCACTTTGAAATAGAAGGATCCGAGGAAAGAGCAGTTGCTAGTTTGTTGCTGAAAGAAAGAATCTTTGTGAGATGTTACTGCTGTCCCTTTGGCTGAAATGATGACCTACACTAATCCCAAAGGTCAAGCTGGTAACAATGCCTTCTGAGCAGCGCGTTTTAACATCATTAGAAAAAATAAATCTTTAAAGCGAAAAGGCTAAACCCAACCTCTTCCTACCGATCATTGTACAATTTCGATTTTGCTAATTACACATTTATTCTCAAGAATTCGGTGGTATGTAGGAATTCTAAGAAGTGTTGGTGATCCTTAAAGAACTTAATCTGTTGTCCGCAGTGGTGAAGCATTTAGAAAACAATGTAAACGCTTACCCAAAAGCACAAGGTAAGGCAAGAGGAATGCACTTTAACTCTGAATGCTTCGATTTTATATTGCTAAAAAGAGTAAATACCTTTTTGCACATTCGGACACAAAAAACATGGTCTTGGGCAGAGAAGAGAAACATCTGATAGAGTGTGTGTATGTATTCGCGAGGACAGACCTGCTACGCTGTTGTATCTCCTGCATGCACTACGGTAAGAGGAATTTAGTAGATATTAAGGTACTTGGAGTCAGGTTCTCTGGGTTCTAGTTCAGCTGGGTGACTTTGAACAAGGCTCTTTAACATGCCGAGCTGCATTTTGTTGAAGACTGGTTTTCAAGAACCTTCTGGCTCCGCAGTTTTGAGGCCCTGGTTCTAGAGCGCAGCCGGTAGGGCTGGGGCGGGGTGGAGAGGCCATTAAGCCCGTGGGGCTGGAATGGTGGCTCCTCCGCTTAATGAATGGTCCGGTGGCTTTTGGCAGTTAAAGAACTTTCGTTTCCTCCATTGGGAAGTGGGGAGATGGTAAAAAGATCAGCTTGTAGGGCTGCTGTGAGGATTTTATGACTTCATATATGGAGCAAAAGCACTTAGAAGCATGCCTAGCACGTAACACATATTCAATAAAGGTTAGCTAGTCCTGCGAGATGAATGCGGAGGGAAGCCCTCCTTAGCGGAGATGGCTCGATGACCTGGGAACATTGGCAAAGCAGTATTAACAGCTAACATCCACGCTCTGGATGATGAACCAGAAAGAGGGAGACAGAGTAGCCGGTGCTTTTAATAGAGGGGTCCGTGCTGGAAGGCAGCACAAGTCCCCTAAGCCTGTGTGTCCAATAGGGTCGCCGCTAGCCATGCGTGCTGCTGAGTGCTTAGCGCTGAAATGTGTTTACTCTGAGAAGAGATGTGCAGCATGTGTAAAACACACCTGGGATTTGCAATACTTACACCACAAAAAGGAAAGCATCTCCTTAATAGTTTTTATCTTGATTATGTGCTTAAATGAATATATTTTGGACATTTTGGGTTAAATAAAATATACTATTGAACTTTATCCATTCTTTAAACTCTTGTCATGGGGCTACAAGAAAGTTTTAAATTACGCGTGTGGCTTGTATTATCTTTCTATTGGACGGCGCTGCTCAAAAGTGTGAAAGGAGCCGACTGTCCCCATCCTTAAACTCTTTCCCATTAAGGTTCTCAGTGGTGGCTAAACCACCATGTGACTCCAGAAAATTCTATTTCCCTCCTTCTCAGAATCTCTGAAGGAAGCCCTTTTCTTCTTTCCTTCCTTCCTTCCTTCCTTCCTTCCTTCCTTCCTTCCTTCCTTCCTTTTTGTTTTAAAGATTTTATTTATTTATTTGGGAGAGTGTGAGGGAGAGAGAGCAAGCAAGAGAGAGCACGAGGCAGTGGAGAGGCAGAGAGACAAGAAGACTCCCTGCTGGGTAGGGAGCCCAAGGATGATGATGATGATGATGATGGGCTCCATCCCCGGACCCTGAGATCGTGACCTGAGCCAAAGGCAGACACCTAACCCACTGAGCCACCTAGGTGCCCCCGGGAGCCACATTCTATCACTGACACTAACGCTATGATTAACTCTGACTTACTAATCCAAATGCGGTCACCATGGATTTCCCATGTCTGCTTTGTGTTGAGAATCGAGATTTCTAAAACGGTGCTGAATGACAGGCTCAGGTTCCATCACATCTCATCACTTGTCCTCCTAGAACCTCAGTTCATCATCTAAAACAGAAGGGTAACACTAATGACTGCCTATCTAATAGGGCCATGGTGTGAAATATTTGTAAAAAGTATTTAGAACTGTGCCTGGCACATAGTAAGCCCTCAATCAATGTTAAGATTATTTATCCTATCTTTTGCCTGGAGGGCTTGAGGCAGAGGGGTCTGAATTATTAAATCTGTTTTTGAGTTTAGGTGAAAAATCTATCCAGGCTATTCCTGCTAATGAGTGATTGAAGCTACAAGAATCATCAAAGATGTAGCATTTTGGGTTCTGGTCTCTCCCATCTGAGGGGACCGATGGAGGAGAGAGAGCAGCAGGCAGAGTTTGTAGATCCCATTTCCTGCCTGTGGAAATGGGGATAACTTCAACCATCTACCTCCCAGGTTCCCGGTGAAGATCAGACAAAATAATGTACATATATTGATGTGCTTTGACAACTGTCCTGTTCTGGAGCAGAGGCCACGAATCATTATTCACATTCTAGGTACCCAAGTTCACAATTTAAACAGAATGGAACTCAAGTGCCACACTGTTTCAGAGAAGGTGGGAACCACCCACCGTGTGTGCTGATTTACCAGGAAGGTTTTCTGCAGGAGGTGTAACTCGAAATGGCCCTGAAAGAGAGAGGAGAGAGGACCAGAGGCCATTGGTCTACGCCAATGGCTGCCAGTCACGTGTCTGTCATGAGGTAAAGTAGGAATCCACTTGGGATGCAAACCTAGTCAAAGGGGTTCCCAGAATCTTTCTGCTGACTTGCACGACAGCAAACCCTTATTTGTAACATAAAGAGGAGGTAAAATTCACCCTGAGCCTCGGGTCCCAATGCTCACCCTTGTGGAGTAGTTTCCTGTACGGTAGGTCTCTGTGGAATAATTCCACATGAATCCCTGATTTACTGCACTCTTTGTGACCAAATGTTTTGTGTTAACATTTATATCCACAAAAGAGGAACATTTCGGGCTGATCATTGAATACTTAAATGTAATAAAGCTCCTTAAATTTATGAGAAATTGTAATTCAATCAATAAAGCAAGCGCACAGAAATAAAGAAAAAAAAGTTCATGACAGAGATAAAAGGCAAAGTCTCCATTAATTCTCCACACACCGTCTCAGCTCTCTCTCCAGAGGTAACTAATTCATTATTACTATTATTGCAGTTAAAAGGAAGACCAGGAAGAGGGGGTGGGGGTCGGGGGGGAAGGAAGAACATAAAGGAGGGGGAAGGAGATAAAGAGCAAAGATTTATGGAGTGGGAAGAGACCTCAGAGGTAATCTAGTAAGTGATTTGCTTAAATGTCATTCAGCTAGTTAGTGACAGAGCGCAGACTGAAACTGGAAATCTCCTGACCCTCTCTCTCTCCAGGTCCCTTCTGACACCACCGCATGATTTGGGGAGAGGGAGCTGACAGAGCAGTCAGTGGAAAGGGTAAGGCCCCAAATCCCAGCCCTGGTCTTCTTAGATTCCCACCTCCTCCCGCTCTTTGAGATGCAAAGCCCTCTCTCTTACACTTTGAACTGGCCTTCCGTTAATCTTCTCCTACCCCCTTCTATCCCAAACCACCAAAAGGAACTTCTCTGAGAGCTGTCTAAATCTTTACAGAGAAACTCCCTCGAGTTATCTTTATTTACTAGGGGAACATTGCTTGATCTCTCAGTTATATATTTTTCGACAGAGTTAAAGAATTGCTCATGTTATCTAGTACCTTCCATATGGTTTTTGGCCGCTAGTAAACAGTGTTGAAATGGGAATTTACCAAGTGGAAAAGAGTTGTCTTGTCAGGTATCCCCCAATACAAATATTCGACCCAGTCACTAGACCAACAATGGAAGCGTCAAACACTCTGAAAGTGGGCTCGGAAAACTACAAAGCTGAAGATGTCTCCACCATCACAGAGTTTACAATCTCGTTGGGCGGAGGGACAAAGCTCAATTATCCATAATGGCCTCAGCAAAGATGTGATAATACCTCATCTCATTAGCATGTTAGCATATGCTATAAAATATGATAATTTTAAACTCAGATGAACGCTTTTTATTCTTTTTCCCTATAAAAGGCTGGGGTGGGGATCCAATTCATGACATTCCTGTACAACAATGGGGACACTGTTTCCACATTGCTCATTCCAAAAGGCATTTCTGAAAGCTAGAGATAGATGCCTTTTAGAAAGTAGACCACATTTTCTGGCACAATACTTAATTTATTCTCCTTTGATGACGTGCCTAGTGGAATGAAGGAAATGGAGGGGGGGGGGCGTTCCATAAAAACTGATGAGGCAGAATTATAACACAGATGGTATAACAGTTTATACAATATTAACAGCTCTTTTAATGTCAAGCTAGTATGTATAAAGGCATCAGAGAATGAGCTGTGTTTCTCCTTTTTAGCTATACAGTTGAAGGAAAATCTGAGAAGCAATTAACATGTCAGGAACCTTTCAGTTTTCAGGTTATGAATTTCAACCTAAAGTGGCATTTGGATGGTCGAGTGGTCATTATCTGGTGTCATGACTGGGAATCCCAGTCTGGAGCAGAGGTGTGTGTTGGGAGGGGTGAGAAATCATGTACCCATTTCCCTGTGCAACAGCCAGGTTCCCTGGAACATTTGAGTAGGAGGCTGGTAGTTGATGTATCTTTTCAGCTGGTAGAATCAGATTGTAGTTGAATCACTAGGATTTCTAGATGGTTACATTTTTGCTGGGAAGTGCTACCATGCTGAGATGGCTCTGCTACTTTCACACATTATCTCATTTTAATCTTGGCAACAACAGCCCCCCTGCCCCACCCCCCATCCCCCCGCCCCCCGACACTCCGTCTGGAAAATAATTCAAGGACTACTTAAGTTTCTTTCAAAATTGACTAAAACAGTGGTTTTCTTTATTTTGGCAGGGTGACAATTAGTGGGGGTGTCTCAGGCAAGTTACTGGGGAGGAGGCTCAGTTTCCTCATCTATAAAATGAAGTGATTACGTTAGATGCCCACTAAGGACCTTGTCGACCTCAAATATTGGCCTGCACCATACTTCAAGAGATATCCTACTATGTCATTTCAGACTTTAATGCTGTTTCATCATAAACTTAGTGGAAGATTTAGGATGTAAGAATTTGACCAGGAGTCAGGCAAAATGAAAGGCAAATTGGGATTTGAGACTCCCGCCCCCCAGAATTGTGCCAATCTGTCTGATACTAGAGTTAATGTCTGAGGCTGCAAATACATGATAGTATTAAAGCCAACAGAAATCATTTTAGAATTAATTTGCTAAGAGCTTTAGATCTTAACTATTAAGACTTTTGTGTAAATTTGTAACTTTGTTGCTGGAGTTTAATCAAGTATAGGGATTAGGTTAAGAATGGTGGGGTTTGAATTGTAAATGAAATAGTTGAAATTGCAAGAACCCAAGGAGCTGTAGAGCAAAACAAGTAAAAATCAAGTAAATGTCTGTCATCCTCCCCGCCCTCCACCCAGCAGATTTTAAAGATGTTATAAACTCCTATTTAAAGAAGAACCTTTTGAAGCTTAATGAAGGGGGGGGGGATTAGTTGAGTGGGACTAGGGCAAATAAAATTTGGTGTTGCTTTTGTTGGGTGGTTAACCAAACGGATGGGGTCTATTTAATTTCTAGTTTGTTGATTATTCACTAGACGTTAGATTTTTGAAAATAATTTGGGTTGAGGGATAAATATAAGGCTCTAAGTCCATCTAGTAACTAATAAATGAAACAACATCCGAATATACTAATACATAACAAGATGTCGGAAGAGTAAGTACATACCTGACAACTGAAAAAACGTGATTAAAATATGCAAAGGAAGAAGACAAATTTTATTTCAGATCCAATTAAAGAAATCCTCAAATAGTATCATCAGATCTGCAGGTTGTTGACATTTGCAAGGTGTTACGTCTTACTCTGAAGAAGCTGTTCATCAAGACCTAGAGGCTTCCACGTTTTTGTTTAAAGGATCTTTAAAACAAAATTGCTAATGAAATAAATATGAAAGGATTTACAGATTAGTCAAGTATTACATTCTAAAAATATATTTTAACCCTAGATATTCACTAGGATTATTTGTCTTGCTGTTTCTCCAAAATCAACAAGCAGACTCTATATTTAAAATGGCTTTGTTTATTAGCTTTGATATCCTCCAAGGAAACACTGAACTTTGGTCTACTTAATTAATTAGAAAAAAAACATAAAAAGCTTTAACATGCTGCTGTACAGTATTTTTTTGTAACACACACCAACATATCATGTTTGCTTCTTTAACCTTGAGTTCTGGAATACTTAAAACACATCCTATAATAATTTTATTTAGTTCAGCGAGTTTATCAATCTGATACCTAAAGTTTCACAAATATGCAACCCACCCTTGAATCATAACTTCCACGTTTTCTCTTTGCTTTAATCTCCTCGCACAGTGACGGTTTTGAGTCTTAAAGATGTTTTAATAAGTAGCAGCCATAGAAATGGGATCACTAACAGCTATAAAGGGACCGTTTGTCTTAGGGATGTGACTCATTTTTTCAATGTAGGGAGTAAAGTTTCAAGTAAATTCATGAGGGCTTGCTCAAGTGTGGGATGCTATGCCCAGATCACTCTTTTTCTGAAAGAATAAAAATACACACGGAGCCCCAAAGAGGGTGATAAATGATATGATAAGAGAAAACACAACTCTGTCCTGCCATGTTTGATTTTTAAATCAGGAGCCTTCCTGTTGACTTAGACATCCTTTCAAATCTTTCAAAAGTAAGCTAGATTACATTTGTTTTGAGAAAAGAAAATCTCTCTTTCATTTTTAAAGCCGATGTGCTCCGTAGGCCGTATCTGTTGAAAGATTCCCTTTGACGGGGAGTGTCAGCCCTGTTATTTCGGTTCTCCCAAGCTTTCAGAGCAATCCTTTCAGGCATCTGGATAATTCAACACATTTCCCTGCGCCTTCCTCCTCAGCGTGAAGAAGGCCAGACAACAGATCTACTTCCTCCAGCAATCACAAGTCGGGGGACAGTTAAAGAGAATCTCTCAGCTTAGCCGAGAAACTCTCGAGCTGAGGATAAACGTTATCTTTGAGGAGAAGGGACCAAAAGAGAGGGAGAAGCTCCGAGAAACACCACTGTGCCCTCTTTCCACACAGGTCGTAAGGTACCTCCAGGCTTTGGATCAGTCACAGCAGAGAGAGACTATTACGTTGATGGATTAAATTCGGGTTTTCTTCCCTTTCAGTGACTATCTGTGACCCGGGGCTTCTACTTCGGCATGGTGACAATTTCAGAGAGAGTGACACTCACTAGTGTAAAATGATGGTATAACTGGGTCGTCTTTCACACCACGATCTGCTCGCTTTGGAAGCAAATGGTGTGGTGACACATTTTGGGGGACATTGTGTTCCACGCCAGGACTATTTTCACTTAGAAACGTGTAATGGAGCCAAGATGGACAAATTTAATCAGAAAAGTAATTGAAAAAAGTGATGTGTGTAAAACATTTTTGTTTTATAGCTTTTTCTTTGATTGTAGTATTACAGTCTGCTAGCAATTTTATGGGTTTAATGCCAGAAGTTCCACTTCTAAGGTCACGTAAACAGGAAAATCAAAGTGTTTCAAACAGAGTGTAAAAATACCTTTAACACTATTTAATCTTAATAGTGAATCACTTTAATGTCTACTGAGTCTATTCTCAGGGTAGGAGAATTAATTTGAGAAAAACTTTTCTACCGATGGGAGGCAGGCTCTTTTTAGATCCTCTCCATATTTGCATCAGTATATTGTTTCAAAATGTTTGACCTGTAAAAAATGGTTTGTTAGTGAGAGGAAACAGTTTTAGCAAAGACCCACAGAACGGTGTAATTTTAAGGCACTGCCTATTAGCCAATTAGTTCCATGTTGTGTTAGGACCAACACACTTCATCTGAATTCTGTAAGATAGGATTTCATTCTATTGTAATTTAATTATTCTTGCCACTCAAAATAAGATGAACTCATCAATAAACCTGAGAAACATTTGTAAATACTGAAACACTTATTTTTTAAACAAAATCCAAGTTAGCAAAGACCAGCTTATGCAGGTTAAACTTACTAATGGATGAAATTTTTAAAAAATGTGTATTTTAAAAATGTGTATTCACATTTCAGAAAGTCAATCCTTCTCTTGCTGCCATTTGATCTTTGATCAAATGAGATTGGGATAAATATATTTTTACTTTTTGCATTTTTAAACCAAATTGTATTAATCGGGCATGTTCCATTAGTGAAATTTTCTGCTTCTTGCCAAGAGGTACACCTTTTGAAATTGATATTTAGTTCACATAGACAGTATTTAGTTGAAGATGTATTGTTTATGTTACTTACGTGATTTATGCTGGTATACGCTATTGAAAAGAAATCACATTCAGAAGCTCATTGTTAACTCTAACTTTCCCCCTTCTTTTGCTGACATGTTTTTATCAACAAATTAAGGTTTGGTAAACAAAAAGATTCAAATCTCTTTTTTTAGATTGATTTATCTTAATATTGTTGCCATTCAAAACAAGACTGATTCATTTTTAAGAATAAGAAATGTTGGTAAATGCCAGAATACTTATTTTTTTTCTATAAGAACAAAGTTAGTGAAGACCACTAGATTCATTATGTGAATCTAATGAAATTACGGTTCCTGATCTAGGATCCGAGAGCAAAACAGCATTTATTTTCTACTTGGAGCCTTCCCCATTTTGTTCAGTGAGTGTTCTCATCTGCTGGCTTTGTTTTAGGCCTCATGGGCAAGCACACTCACACAGGAACAGAGAACCACACAAATGTAGCAGAACACAT
This sequence comes from Lutra lutra, assembly GCF_902655055.1. NCBI lineage: Eukaryota > Metazoa > Chordata > Mammalia > Carnivora > Mustelidae > Lutra > Lutra lutra. Next base: position 17,300,021 of record NC_062296.1, read on the forward strand.
ATTGTAGGAAGACACCGAATTCCTGATCCCGGCAAAACTAGAGCGTAAGAGGCCTTAACTGCAAATGTAGTCCAAAAAAAAAATTAAAGTAGTAAATACACATAGAACAAAAGCTCTATTCTAGTTGTGCAAGGAACATAATACTCTTAAATTACTTTCTGGTTTCCATGGGGACCTTTTTGTTCTAAGATACCAATCATTAGGTTTAACAGAGCCACTTAATATTATTTCTAAATCAAGTGAGATGATTTCTCAACTGGGTAAAATGTCAATTACCGGCAGTATTTTTAAAGGTGCTAAAATCCAAACTACTTGGGATCCTTGCTTTATGTGGCACAATTAAATCTAGAGGTCAGTATAGAGGAGCCCCTCCTCCCCTCTCCAGGCAGATAAAAGCTCAAAGTATGTCTTATGGGGGGTGCGTACTTTACAGGATATCCGCTTTTTAAATTCATTATAAACTTAAAATAGTGGCAAGAATTTTAAATTGCAACGAGAATCCGTGGGCTCACAAAAGCTAAGTTCTCTCTCCCTTGGGCCAGTTCTGATACCTTTCTCACACATTCTTATAGAACATCTGGGCTTCTGTGTAAGCATATGTTGTATATGGTATATATAGATACACACACACACACAGGCCAATCTGCTTGGGCGTAAATGATGTGCCTGGGGCTAGGAGTTGTGGCTCCTTTATTTTGCAGAATGCCCAAGTATTGTTTGTCTCACAATACTGGGAGCGGAGCTGGAGCCTGGTGGGAGCCTGGAGCCTTAAGCCCTGGGCTGTGGTCTGGGGGAGGGGACGGGGTTGCGGGGTCACAAGCTCTTAGCTTTTAGCCTCAGCATGACCACAAGTTTTAAAGCATGAAGGGATCACGTGCTTTTCTTTGAGCTGTTAGTTATTCTGACTTTGTGTGTGTGTGTGTGTGTGTGTGAGTGTGTGAAATGCTTTGTTCTTTAGCTTTTTTTGATTGTCTAGGTATTTTGGCTGATGATTACTTTTTTTTTCCCCAAAAGAAAAAAAAAAGAAAAAAAATAAATACTTCGTGTGTCAAAGTGTCCTCACTTTTAAAATAACCAGTATCTTGTACTTCATTTCACCTTGCGTTAGGCAGGTACTGAGATGGAATAAATTATTTTCGCCAGTTGGGAACTTGATCCAGACATTCTATATGTTGCAAGCCTTTAAAAAAAGTTAAGAACAAGAAAATATCCTGGTAAAGCAATCTCAAAATACCTTATTCCGGGTATTGTTCTGCCTTTAAAGGGAAGGAGGGGTGGGAGGAGGGGTAGGAGTTGTGGGGGCGAGTAGGAAGACTCTGGGAGGATGTCTTGTTTAATGAACTGTTTAAAACTTTTGGAAAATTTTAAGCTAGCGAAGTCCCTCAACATGGTATTTCCATTTGAAAGCCTCTACTTAAATATTTCACTTTAGGGGCGCTACTTCTGCTTGTTCCCCTTTAAAAGGGTTGATTTCATGTTTTCCAACTTGTCTCTCAGACCAAGACACACAGGGTCGGAATGCCAAATTAAGACTTTTGATGATAATGAGATTTATTTGGGAACATTTTCCCAAATCAGGGTAATGGGTCTTTTTGTTCTGATGGTGAAAAGGGATGAAGATCTGTTTACTCATTGACCGCAAGCTCTGGCTGCAGCTGCAGGACACAATTAATTATGCTAATAGTTTGTGAGGAGCGGATGTAACTCCCCCACCCCCTTTTCTTTGCGGGGGGGAAGGGGGAGTTTGGCAAAAGGGGAAGGAGACGCCCTGGGGTCGGATCACATGATATTATCTTCGCGCCACTTTCGCATAAACCCTTTTTTAACTCCAGGTTTTGCTCGAGCTCAAAGGTACTGTTCTTATCTTGCTTTAATACAATGTTTCTTAAAGTCGGGCTTAAGCTCTCTTCCCTCGCCCTCCTCTTCTTTCCACTGCTAGTGGTTACCATGAAAGGTTGAAAGTTGCATTGCAGTCGGTGCCATCACACAGGAGGGGTCTGGCTGGGTGGTAAACTTAGTTTCCAGAAAGCATCAGACGCCCCAGGGTGAGCTGCAAGGTCTGTCTTCTGTAATCCGCTCGCCTGAGCTACCCTGCGCACCAGGTCGAGAGTCACATGGCGCCCTTGTCCTCTTCTGGGCTTTGGGCTGCCACAGGCTCCCCTGGTAACAGTAGTGGGGAGGGAGGGGTCCGCCTCCACTTGGCACCCCCTCTCCCTCCTTACCCCCGCGCTGGCCTTCCAGTGCTTTCCTCCTCGGACCCCGCGAGCTCCCTGCCCTCTCTGATTTGTAACTCGTCTCCCGCACTACCCCCCCCACCCCACCCCCGGCCCCCAAACTCCCTCCGGCGCCCGTGTCTTCCTGGGACGTGGAGGAGGTATAGTCTGACTATCGCATTTTGCCCAGTGTTCAAAGTCTGGTAGGCACCATTCCATGTTTATTGTGCTTCTGAAACTGAGACATCGTCTTACTTTCCACATTGCACTTGGGCTTTGGCCTTTAAGCAGTCCGCCCTCAATTGGTTCTCATTAGCCGCGGAATGAGAAGAGAAAGCAAGATAATTGCACCGTATCTGCCTTGCATTTGTGCGTGTATTCGGTGGCAGCTACCGTTAGCGATGCCTGCCAAGAAACCCTGATTTAGTGGCTGGCGGAGGGGGGGGGGGGGCGGTGCGCCTGGCAAAGGCGAGACCCTCCGAACAGTAGCACAAGGTGCCGGAGGAAAAAACTTTCACATGTGCGCAGGGTGGAAATAGTGTATGTTTCTTTCCTCCTCGGGCCTTCGGAACACTTTCAGTCTAGCGGCGAGGCGGCGCGCATGCGCGCGCCGGGTGGGGGACACCCCGGTCCCACGGCTCCGTGGGCCTCGTCGTCTATCTCCGGTGGGGGGATGGGGCGAGCGCCGCCGGAGCGGACGGGGTTGCGGCGAGCGCGCCACCCTGGGCTGGGCGCCAGCGGCACCGGCCCGGCCCGCGGCCCAGGCGCGCCTTTAATTAAAGCCTGCAGCTTGGGGCAAAAGAGGGGAAAACGCCGGCTGCGCCCGGCCCGTGGGTAACGGCGACTCGGTGGGGTTTGCGCTGTGGCGGGGTGGGGGTTCCGTTTCCTAATTCCTGTGCGGCCGGGTGGGCGGGGGCGGGCTTTTTTCCCTGGGCTATTAAAGGCGGAGGGGCGGGCTTTTCCCAGGGATATAGCTTCGGACAGAGGGCCGAGGGGACGGAGCGCTCCTCAAGTGGAGGCCGCCGGGCCAGTGGCCCGCGCCGTCGGGACGCGGGGTCGCTCGGGGGAGACGTACACCCGCGGCCCCGAGGAGTCGCCGGGACGCGTCCCCCCCCCCCCCCCCGCTTCTCTTCCTCCTCGGGCTCGGCGGCAGGCAGCGCTCGCCCCGGCCCCCGGAGCGCTCGGGGGGCGTGTGGCGCGGGCGCCGGGAGCGGGCTGGGCGCGCGCGGGGTCGCCGCGAGTGCCACCTGCGAGGGCCGGGTGCGGGCAGAAGCGGGGACCTTCGTGGGGGCCGCCGGGAGCGGGGAGGGTTGACTGCCGGGTGGGAGGGGACCGGGGTGGGGGGGACGGGGCGGGCGGGACTTGAGAGCCACCGAGTGGCAAGAGTGCACTTGAGCAGGGGAGCGGGGGCCCCCCTTTCTCCTCCGCCGCGGACCTCTAGGTTGCGCGGGGACTTGGGGGGGGGGCGCGGGCCGAGGGGGTGCACGTGGAGGGGAGAAAAGGACTCCCCTCCCCCTTGGCTCCTCTCCCACCAACCGGGGAATGGAGGGGGAGGGAGGCGTGGGCTTGGCGCGTTTTTGGTGCTTTGAATGGAGAACTCCGTTTCCCATGATGCTTTGTTTCTTTCTCTTTAATCTCGGCCGGGGCGGCTGCGGCTGCAGCACGAGGACGGGAGCGCGTGGTGCGAGCAGCTGGAGCACACCCTGGGCGCGGGCGCTCCGGGCCCTTAGCCCGGCGCTAGGTGAACGTGTGCGACACGCGGGACGGGGCCCGGCGGTCCGCAGAGGCTCGTGTGGACAGCGTTGGGGGCTTTGCCTTCTCTTCACCACTCGAAGAACTTGCGGTGGCTGCCCGGCGTGCGCGATGTGCACCAGATGACCGGTTAGTTAAAGCAAGGTAGTAAGTGTGCCCGGGGCGCTCTCGGACCCACGTGGGGAGCAGTTTTGCCAAGTGCAGTCGGCAGATACTATATGCATTAGGAGTCCACTGGGGAGTATTTTTTTTTTTTTAACGCAGAAAAAATAACTTTGTGGGAGTAGAAACTCAATTTAAGAGGAAAAAGCTGATTCCTCTTTTTTTTTTCCCTCTGTTAACTTGAATCTTTCTCCCATATAGAAAGCTGAGTTTAGATTTAAGTGTAATTATAATGAATCAGTGGCGTTTTCATTTAAAGACCAGATCATTGGCATATGGGGTACCATGACAGCAGCAGAACATGTAAAAATTCTCTCATTTAGGCAAACCTACTGCAGATTTTGGTCTCTGAATTTTGCCTTTTTGGACAAAACTTAACCCCTGGTGGAAGAGGTAGGGGAAGCTTGTGAGCCCTTTGCAAATAGGAGCTCACTTCCTCGCAGCATATTCTTAGGTAAAATAAGCACTTGGAAATGGGAGAAGGTTTTCTTATGGACGATAATGACATGAAGGGAAGAAGAGCTAATCTGCCTTCTTTGGGTTTAATGGAGAAAATGGGTCCATAAATGTTTAAACAGAACAAGAGCCCTTTGAAATAGATCAAAATGTGACATCTCTGGGCCATCTGTGCATTATATGAAGGGCACGGAAGGCTAGGTTTCTTAAACCAGCTCTAACATTTCTCTCATTTTCTATTAATGGGTTGGGGGCAGGGACTGTGCATTTAATCCCCCAGTCATATTCTGCCCAGAGGCCCTACCTCAAGAAGTGGATACACCCTGATTTTCACACACAACCTGTTCTAGGTGCGCCTCTTCTAAAATAAGGGTGTATATCACGGGTCTGCAGATGTACTGGGATGCAGGTCTCAAGTTCTCTTAGATGGAGAGGGGAGGTCCCCAATCCGCTTATCCTTAAGAAGTGGACTTTCGAAACTGCCAGTGTTTCTTGTGTTTCAGCTCTGTTGAACATAACTCAGATTCTTAATATTTCTCAGGATTTGGCTGAAACTCCAAAAAAAAAAAAAAACCTAGCTCGGACTCTAAGCCCAAGGAAAGCTTGTTTCAGGAATATTAAGTAGTCCTTTCCCCGGGTTGGTGACTAATCTGTTGTCATTTGTTTTTTTTTGTTTGTTTTCAACCAGGTGAGTCTGCGTGGATCTGGGGAGTCAGGAAAAGAAGACCTCTGCTCCGGAAGACCTTTTTGCTCCAGGAATAGGCCTTGGCCATGTAAAAGTGCTTACAGTGCAGGTAGCTTTTTGAGATCTACTGCAATGCAAGCACTTCTTACATTACCATGGTGATTTAATCAATGGCTCCTGAGAACCGGCGTTTGCGCACAGTGAAACCGTGGAGGCTGTCCAGCCCGCTCCTCCTAATGTGTGTCTTGTGTTAAGGTGCATCTAGTGCAGTCAGTGAAGCAGCTTGGACTCTACTGCCCTAAATGCCCCTTCTGGCACAGGCTGCCTAATGCTCAGCGTTATGACGTGGGGCCCCGAGTAATAACTTTGAATAGGGCCAATCTTCAGAGGTTCGTTGTGCAGTTTCACTGTTGGCCAGCCGGGAGCGGACGGCGGGGACGAGGGGCGGCGTCCACTTGCATCCCAAGGAGAAGATCAGGTCCTCGTAGTACCAAAGTGCTCATAGTGCAGGTAGTTTCGGCTTTTACTCTACTGTAGTGTGGGCACTTCCAGTACTCTTGGACACGAGGCTCTTGGAGATGGAGAGGGTATGGAGAGACGTTGCCACTTACGGTTAGTTTTGCAGGTTTGCATTTCAGCGTCTATATATGTATATGGCTGTGCAAATCCATGCAAAACTGATTGTGATCCTGTGCGCTGTCTCCGGCTTTGTGACTCTGCACATGCGCCTCCAGTGTTCAGGCCCATTCATCCGCGGGTGGGGATTTGTGGCATTACTGTGTTCTGTATAAAGTATTGCACTTGTCCCGGCCTGTGGAAGAAAGGAGGGTGTTCTCTTCTTATTCCCACTTGAAATTGTAAAGGTTGTAAGTTCCGCCATTTGGTAATTGCAAAATGACCTGTTTTGCTGTTGTCGGGTGGATCACGATGCAATTTTGATTAGCGTAATAGGAGAAAAATTGCACGGTATCCATCTGTAAACCGCAGGACCTTTGTTGACGACGGTCTATCAGTACTCCAGAAAGATGGTAAAATCCTTTCTCTAGTTACTGCTATTAACCAGTGTTTTGGAATGTATGTACATGTAAAAAAACATTAAGATTTTTAAATAAAATACTTGAAATTATGTGGTGTGTGTTTCAGCAGTCTGGTGAATGATCAAATTGTTCCTGAATGTCACTGGGCCTTCCTTGAGTTTGCAAAATAAATGAAATTTTAAAAGCTGACAAATAGGACTCTTTTTTTTTAAGTTGAACAATGCTAGAGGATTAAAAAAAAAAAATATCTGAGGTGGTGGTGGTCCTAAAGGAAAAGTTAGGCATAGCTTCTTTTCAGCTTGTATCTACAGAAAGCGCCAAGACACCTCATTTGGGGAATTTGATGATGCTAACAAATTTTGGACAACATGTGCTCCTTTTAAGTACATGTGCTTATCCATATGAAGGGATATGAAGTTGTAAACCAGTGGGGTGCCTGCCCTTCAGGAACTGGGCAGGCTTGAGACCTAGCCTGAGAGAAGCATGAACTTGCCAGTCACGGTTTGGGACTCGTGAAACATTTGGGTGGAATGGCCACTGGACAGCCACTGCAGGGAGAGATGCTGCCTTTGCTTTGGAGGCTAGTAATGTGCTGGAAATAGGTTTGGGGCCCAGGGGCTCTGCAGGGTGACTGACCTTGAGCAGAAATCACTCAGGCCCTGCTAGTTCCCTGTCAGACCTCGAAAGGTAGGAAAAGTAACTATTGACTAATAACACAAAAGTGTCGAGTAGTCAGCTGGTTGTCACCCAGATAAGGCCATTTACTCCAGCGCTTTGTTAAAACAGATGGCCAGCCCTTCAGAGGTTGCTTCAGTAGGTCTGGGGGGAGGCCTGAGAGTTTGCATTTCTAACCTAGGGGAGGCTGCTGCTGCCAGGCAGCGGACCACACTTGGAGAATCCCTGCTTCGAAAATCTGAAGACCTCAGCTCCTAGGACAACTGCAGTTAGCAAAGGAAGTTAGCCTAGTTTTAATTTCACGTTTAATCTTTGGTTCTCAGCAGGAAGGCAGTGGCCAAGTAAGGAGGCTCAATGTGCGTGTTGTTCTTACTTCCTGCTGCCGTGGGACTTGGGGAATTTTCAAACCCTTTGAATTCTCCCTTCCACTGTGGGTGAATCGCACTTTACCCTTGAACTAGTCACCCAGGTCTACCATTTCCTCGCGAGAAGGTTGGTCCACCTCAAGGACAGGCAGGCAGGTTAAGTCCGCGCTCTGGAGGTTGTAGTGGTTGGGGGGATGGATTTTAATTCTTGGTGATGAAGTGAAATCTTAATGAAAAGAGACTTTCGGTAGTAAAGTCTGTCTTCCAGTATTATGTGTGTGTGATTTTTTTAAAGGGACTAATGCTTGAGGCAATTATACGAGCGTAAAGAACTCTACAGATACTTCCTGTGCTGTCTAATGCTCGCTACTTTGTTGGTGCCTAATCATAGTGAAGTCTGATGTGGCAGCAAAGTAAAGGTCTCCCTCCCCTCTAATAAAGTAGCTCAGTAAAAGGGGGGATTAAAGCTTATTTGTTATAATCCTTAAAACCACCAAACCTCCGCTTTCATAACACAAGTTTATTGTCTCTAGTGGTTCGCTGGTGCTTTACCAAAGGTGGCTAGTATGCAGTTACTGCAGTTTCCACTTTTAATGGGCATGTGTGGAGGGGCCGTGTTCCTTAGGGGTAGGCCACGCTCCCTGTTGGAGTCCCCATTCCTTCGACTACCATCAGGGCTGAGCTGGATGATTCTAGGGCCTCCTCTGGCTTCAGAAATTCCGATCCGTCCTTGTCAAAGTACATGTCTCAAATAATTCGAAAAGTGCTTTGCCACCTAATTCATTTGTTTAGAAATTTGGGAGCAAGGGGTATTTGAAAGCATTAGTTACAGGAAAAATTCATAATCTATACATAAAGCTTACTCATTTCTTTTTTTTTAAAGATTTTATTTATTTACTTGACACAGACATAGTGAGAGAGGGAACAGAAGCGGGGTGGGGGAGAGGGAGAAACAGGTTTCCCACTGAGTGGGGAGCCTGATGCGGGGCTCGATCCCAGGACCCCGGGATCACCACCTGAGCCAAAGGCAGACATTCAACAACTGTGCCACCCAAGGTCCCTGAGCTTACTCATTTCTTTTCTTTTTTTTTTTTTAATTTGACAGAGAGAGATCACAAGTAGGCAGAGAGGCAGTCAGAGAGAGAGGGAAGCAGGGTTCCCGCTGAGCAGAGAGCCCGATGTGGGGCTCGATCCCAGGACCCTGAGATCATGACTGGAGCTGAAGGCAGAGGCTTTAACCCACCGAGCCACCCAGGCGCCCCGAGCTTACTCATTTCTAAAGAATTGCAGTAAGTTCAATGGAAGCGCTACCAGGTATATGTTCTGTCTTTGCCTCAGAGGGAAGTGTGATAGCTTAACGGTTTCTCAAGGTCGTCCACGTGGGCATTAATTTTCCCTAGACAGAGGAGTTGATGTGGCCTAGGCCTAATTAGCCCAAACGTATGTTGACTTGGAAGTTGCTTTTTTTGGCAATCCTCACTTATTTTAGCTATGGAACTGGGGGACAAAAAGCAAAAAGGATAAAGCTGGAATTTTAGCCGGAGGAAATAGTCCAGCTTTCTTGCTTAGTAAGAGGACACTGAAGGCCAGGAAGAAGTGACTGCTTGAGGTTTTGGGAACTGACCAGGGACCAGCACGCTGAGTGCCACGTTAGAAGTCTGGAAGCAGGGAGCAGGCCACGGGACTGTGGTTGGGACCGGGCATGTGGCTGGGTCAGCAGGTGCTTCCCAGGGGCCGTGTCAGGGGAAAGGGGCCGGAGGGGAGTCTAGGCCGGCAAGAAGGTCAATGAAGGGTCTACAGCAGGGTCTTTATTAGGCGGAAAGCTTATGCAGAAAGCAAAGGAAAGAAGAGGTCAGATCAAGGCTCCTCCAAAAGAACTTGGTTCAGAATGTGTGCTGCGCATGAGGGGATAGGTAGATTAGGACCAGGTCTTGGAGCCCCGTTCTGAATAGAGAGGGAAGTCACTTAAGAGTTCTGGGGCACCTGGGTGGCTCAATCGTTAAGCGTCTGCCTTCAGCTCAGGTCATGATCCCAGGGTCCTGAGATGGAGCCCCGCATCTGTCTCCCCGCTCAGTGGGAGGCCTGCTTCTCCCTCTCCCACTTCCCCTGCTTGTGTTCCTTTTCTTGCTGTCTCTCTCTCTCTCTCTGTTAAATAAATAAAATCTTAAAAAAAAAAAAAAAAACCAGTTCTAAGCAGAGGGGCGCCTGGGTGGCTCAGTGGGTTAAGCCTCTGCCTTTGGCTCGGGTCATGATCTCAGGGTCCTTGGATGGAGCCCCACATCGGGCTCTCTGCTCGGCGGGGAGCCTGCTCCCCTCCCCATCCCCACCTGCCTCTCTGCCTACTTGTAATTTCTCTCTGTCAAATAAATAAATAACATCTTTAAAAAAAAAAAAAAAAACAGAGAGTCCTAAGCAGAGAAAGGACCTAAGCTAAATGTGTCCATTCAGTAAGGTCACTCTGACAGCAAATGTGGAGGCGGGCTCCTGGAGCACTGGGCTAGGAGGCTAGAGGCTAGTTCACAGATGGGACGTGAGGATTTGAGTCTGGACAGCAGTTACAGGATACACGGAGAGGCGGCTTTCTCTTCCAAGTACATGGATACCTTTAATACGATCCCAACCAAATTCTTGAAGGGAGGGTTTCCAAACTTCACGATGACTCTAAAGTTCACCTGTAAAATGAACAGGGCAGATTAGTCAAGAAGATAGGGGGGAAAAGGAATCATGAGGTGGAAAGCAGCATTTTAGCATTTTAGAGGCGGGCCTGTTGCAAAAACAGATGCGCGATGTTGAGGTTTCTATTCCGATCCGCTGATGGAAGTCTATCCAAGTACTTAGGTGATCACTAGGGTATCGCTTCAGACTGGTAAAGAAGAGAGATTCACCAATAAAAGCTGCTGGGACAATTGGTTAGACATTTTGAAAAAACCTATTGCAAAACAACAGCTAGGGGCGCCTGGGTGGCTCAGTGGGTTAAAGCCTCTGCCTTCGGTTCAGGTCATGATCCCGGGGTCCTGGGATCGAGCCCCTCATCGGGCTCTCTGCTCAGCGGGGAGCCTGCTTCCCCCCCCCCCCCGCCTGCCTCTCTGCCTGCTCGTGATCTGTCTGTCAAATAAGCAAAGTCTTTAAATAAAAACAAACAAAAAAATAGCTAAAGCTCTCTCATCCCACACAGCAAAGTAAATTCTAGATGGATGAAGGGTTGAATATAAAAAAAAATGAAACTGCATGTTATAATACTCTCTCTACTTTTCTCTATATTTAAATCTTTCATACAAATTTAAGAAGAAACTATAAAACACTATAAAGACAATATGGTGAATATATGACCATGAGATTGGAAAAAGCTGTCTTAAGCATGACATTGATGGCAGAATCCATGAAAGAAAAAATATGAATTTGAACACATAACAGCTTCACATCAAAAACCATCTTAAGGGGCCCCTGGGAGGCAGCTCTTGGTTTTGGCTTTGGCTTGGTTTTTCCTTGAGATTCTCTCTCCCTCTCCCTCTGCCCCTTCTGCTCATATTTTCTCTCTAAAATAAATAAGTAGGGGCACCTGTCTGCCCTGGGCTCACGTCGTGATCCCAGAGTCCTGGGATCGAGTCCCTCATCAGGTTCCCCGATTGGCTGAAAGTCTGCTTCTCCCTCTCCCACTTCCCCCGCTTGTGTTCCCTCTCTCACTGTGTCACTCTCTGTCAAATAAATAAATAAAATCTTAAAAAAAAAGTAAGTAAATCTTAAAAGGCAAAAAAGAAAAAAAATCTTAAAAGGCAAAAGACCAACTCAAAGGTCATGGTGTTTAATATAGTATATAGGAATAGTAAACCTCCTTCCTCCCTTTATACCTCCTGCCCTCCCTCCCTTCCTTCCTCCCTCCTTCCAGGAATGTTTCTTGAGCATCTACTGTGTACCAGGCAATCTCTTAGTGCTCGGGAATCCAGTATGAGCCAAACAAAGTCCCTGCTTTCGCCGGTTCTTACACTCTAGTGAAGGGAAACAAATAAAATAAATATTTAGTATGTCAGATGGGAAAGGCGATGCAGCAAAATAAAGCAAGCATATTGGTTTGCTAGGGCTGCCATGACAAACAGGGTAGCTTGAAACAATAGAGATTTATCCTGGGAAGCTAAAAGTCCAAAATCAAGGTGTCGGCAGGCCCTCTGAAGACCCTCGGACATGATCCTTCTCTTGCCTCTTCGGGGCTGCTGGTGGTTGCCAGATCCCTGGTGTTCTTTGGTTTGTGTACACATCACTCCCAATCTCTGCCTCTGTCATTACAAGACACTCTTCCTGTGTCTCTATGTACGAGGCTCCCTGTCTCTCCTAAGGACACCAGTCATTGGATTTAGGGCTTACCCAAGCCCAGTGCAATCTCATCTCAACTGTATTACATCTGCAAAGATCCATTTCCAGATAAAGTCTCATTCACAGGTATGAGATCGAGAACGTGAACATACCTTTTGAAGGGACACAATTCAATCCAGGAGAGCAAGATAGGGAAATAATGATCCTGGGGTTGGCTGTCAGGTCAAAATACAACAATCAGGGGAGTTCTCACTGGTGAGCTGACAATTGAGTAGAAAGGAGGCAGTCATGAGGCAATGAGCCACGTGGACATCCAACAAAGAGCTCAGTAACTCTTCTCAGTCTACAAAGATCTGCTTGCATCATCATAATAGCTAAGGTTCACTGAGCACCTTCTCTGTTTCCGACACCTGCCACAATAAATGGTTTACGTGCATTATCTCATAATTTTCACAATCCTGTAAGATAGTAATATCCTAGAAAATGAATCTATTTGTTTCTATTTAGAATCTATTTATTCTATTCTATTTAGAATCTATTTATTTCTATTTACTTCTATTATTATTTCCAGTTTTGAGACGGAGAAACGGCAGCTCAGTTTCAAGTAATCTGTCCAAGTTTGCAAATCTAGTAGGCCAAGAATCAAGTCCATATCTTTGTGTCTCCAGAGTTTAAGCCAATAGAATAATGGACATAGAAGAAGGAAATTCCCAAGTGATAACTTTTAAAAAGTTCATCCTTGGGACGCCTGAGTGGCTCAGTAGGTTAAGCATCTGCTTTTGGCTCTGGTCACGATCCCAGGACTCGAGCCCCATATCAGGCTCCTTGCTTAGCGGGGAGCCTGCTTCTCCCTCTGTCTGCTGCTCCCCCCGCTTGTGTGAGTGCACGCTCTCTCTCTCTGACAAATAAATAAAATTTAAAAAAAGTTTATCCTCAATAGTAATCAACGCAAATTAAAACAACAGTAAGCTTTGTTTTTCACATATCAACTCTACCGTAGTTAAAAAGATTGGAGATAGGAGTACATATTATGCAACTCCACATCTATGAAGTTCTAGAATAGATTAAATTAATCTCTGGCAGAGAAAACTCAGAACAGTGGGTGCCTCTTGGGAGCGCGGGGATGTCCCGGCTGTGACGGAGCCTGGGAGATCTTTCTGGGGTGATGAAAGCATTCTGTGTTTCTGGACAGAGCTCTGGATTTCTTAGGATGTATGCAGTGATCAAAAGTCACCGAAGGGTACACAAAAGAGTCAGGCCTTTCACTAGATGGTCATTTTATGTAATTAATTAATTATTTGACAGAGATCACAAGCAGGCAGAGAGAGGTAGCGGGGAAGCAGGCTCCCTGCTGAGCAGAGAGCCCAATGCGGGGCTCTATCCCAGGACCCTGGGATCATGACCTGAGCCGAAGGCAGAGGCTTTAACCCACTGAGCCACCGAGGCGCCCCCATGGTCATTCTACCTAAAAAGCAAACTAAATATTGAATTCAGGTTAATGATACCCATGCAAAAGCATTTAGGGATGGATGCTTATTTTGAAACTTATTTTGAAATGCACACAAAATTAAGATGGGCTGATGGGCGGGTGGATATATGCTTAAGTCAGTAGAGCAGGCTGTTAACAATGGTGGAACCTGGGTGATGAGGATGCTCACGTTCATGGGACAATCCTTTTCGCTCTTCTTTATGTTTGGGAATTTTTCGTAATGCAATGTTGGGAGAAGAGCATAATTGGAAGAAGGAAGAATCTAGGTCATTGTAATCGTGCCTAGTACTTACTGAGAGGTTTACATGCAATGAGTGTATCTTTTCACACACGCAGTCACCTACGAGATAAAACATTCTATTATCTCTCTCTCCCAGATGAAGAAACTGAGGCTGGTAAAGGTTAAGTAGCCTGCCCAACGTGACACAGTGTCCAAGGAGCTTGCATCCAGGCTGTACATGGAATCAGACAGGAAGTGGGATAATCTTGCTGGTAGCTCATCTAAGTAAGATGTAGTAGCACTTGGAGGAACCTAACTCCTAAGCCCACATGCTGGATCCCTACTCCTCACAGTCTTTCTGGAATGGCTCCCACTTTTCTGGCGAGCTGGGCTGAGATACAGAGGAACCTACAGTAGGTGGTGACGGTAGGTAGAGGGCTGTGGGAAGTGATGTAGTATGGCGGAGGTGATGGAGAGAGATGGGAGCTCGCTTTGGTACATGCAGGCTCAAGAGAACTTTGGGACATCCCGGCAGAGACGGGGACAGCAGGCACTAGAGCTGAGGACATAGATCTTCTTCTGGATGGCTGTTGAGGCAATGGCAGTGAGAAGACCAGAGAGTGTCCAGGACAGAAGCTCGTTTCAAGAGCAGATGAAGGAAGAGTATTCAGCCCAGTTGAGGGTAAAAGAAACAGCCCAAGAGACTGGTGTCATAGAGCTCGACATTTGTTGAGTATCTCCGTTTCCTGGCATTGTCACTTAAGAATATTTGCCCTTGTGTTGGTAGGTGCCTGAGTCATTCTATACCAAAACACCTTTGTATAGCCTATCTTCTACAGTAAAATATGAGAAAATCTCCTCATGAGTTATAGTCACCATATCTAATGGAGAATATTTTTTTTTGTTCAAGATTTTGCTTTTAGATAATCTCTCCACCCAACCTGGGGCTTGCGCTTAAAACCCCAAGATCGAAAGTCGCATGTTGTATTACCAACTGAGCCCACAGTGAATACTTTAAACAAGGCAAAGGAAAAGCAACTGGGCTTTGGGAACCATGAAAGTGTTTCTGTTCATGGTGAAGAGGGGACTTGTCTCTATTATTCCAGTAATTCCTCTCATTCTCCAAGAATTTTTCCAGCCCTAGATTACTTCAACTACGTGCCGGAGCCTTTCTACTATTTTAGGAGAACGAAGTTGCCAAATTGCATCTGTTTTATAGTGACTCTTGTTCTTTTGTTGCTTGGAGTGATTTATGTAGCATCGTGCTTAAACACTGGATTATATATGTTGGAGGTCTGGGATGGTTTCTCGACTGGCTTGTCAGAAGCAATTATAATTACTATCTATAATATTGGTTTTTAAAGGATATCAAATTTGATTTTAGTACAGTCATTTGACAAAGGCTTAAGCATCTCTAATTTGTTTAAATTGCTTTGGCCACCAAACCCGGGATATTATTAGATCTATTTCTAGGAGCTGCTCAAAAGCATTGACTGGGAAATGGGCTGTTCCAGCCATTGCTTCTAATTTATTTCGAACATACCCCATGGTTTTCTGTATTGAAAAATTTGAAAACAACCATAGTTTAGCTTAACGCCCAAGTATGTTATTTTAATTTTGACAGGGCTCTTAAATTTCAGGATTAGGACTGACTGTATTGAATATAACTGGAAATGAGTGTACCTCTTCAGGGGTAAAAAAACATATCTTCGCTAACTTTTTTTTTTTTAAGACAAAAGAATTCAGAGGCGCCTGGATGGCTCAGTCAGTTAAGCCTCTGCCTTCAGCTCAGGTCATGATCTCAGGGTCCTGGGATGGAGTCCCACCTCAGGCTCTCTGCTCAGCGGGGAGTCTGCTTCTCCCTCTCCCTCTGCCCCTGCTTGTGTGTGGGCATGCTCTCTCATGCTCTCTCTCTGTCAAATAAAAAAATAAAATCTTTTTTAAAATGTCACTTCTTCTTTTTTTAAAATATTTTATTTCTTTATTTGACAGAGAGAGAACACAAATGGGGGCAGCAGCAGGCAAAGGGAGAGGGAGAAGCAGGTTCCCCATGGAGTAGAGAGCTCTATGCGGGGCTTGATCCCAGGACCCTGGGATCATGACCTGAGGTGCAGGCGGACGACCAACCACCCAGGCACCCCAATAAATAAAACCTTCAAAAAAAAAAAAAAAAGAAGTGACATTTAAGCCAATTTATTTATTTATTTACAGTTAAAAAGAAATTTATTTATTTATTTGACAGAGATCACAAGTAGGCAGAGAGGCAGGCAGAGAGGGAGGAGAAGCAGGCTCGCCGCAGAGCAGAGAGCCCGATGTGGGGATCGATCTCAAGACCCTGGGATTATGACCTGAGCTGAAGGCAGAGGCTTAACCCACTGAGCCACCCACGCACCCCTAAGCCAGTTTATTTTTTTTACTAGATTTGTGACCTTGGCCAAACTGCAGGAAGTTTAAAAAATGACAATAGGCAACAGCCCAGAGCCTCAGTGGGCATAATCCCTACCTGCCTGGATCCTTGTGATGGTCCAATGAGATGATACGGGTAGAAGTTCCAGCGCGTAGTCAGCACTCCAGAAATGCACATTCCTTTCCCCTTCTCGCTCCAGCAGTGTTCTCCTGAAAATGACTCAAGGTCACACAATCTGCTTTGGCAGTTATTTAGCTACTTAATCAGTTTAACAAGCCAGGAATTTAGCGGGCAAATCAAGTCCCCCCCAAATTAGCAAAAATTATACGTACACTTCAGGATTGAACCAAGACTCCTCCAATTTAGGGCCTCTTCATTATGAAATCTGGACGAGCCTTCCTCTAAAATCATCAGCTGGCAAAGCAGCACATTAATGTCCTCTGACCTTGCCAGTTGGCTCCAGCGAGATTTCCTTATCACTAATTTAACCTTCAGCAGTAAGTTATGGCAACTACTGCTGGACCCTCATACTGCCCAAGGGCCTGGCACCTTGATTTCTCCTTAGAGCGGAACAGAGAAACAGACCTGCAGTAGGGAAAGGGTGCTGTGGTTCTCTCCGCTCACAGGCAAAGGACCTGCAGAGTTTAATTTTCACAACCAAGGTCACATAGCAAAGTTGGTAGCAAGTTAAGACCAGAATTCAAGGCTGTGGATTCTTTTGTTTTCTTGCTTTGACCAGTGGTTGCCTGGGGTGATGATTTAAAAATCAATTCAGCAGAACCAAAACCCCTACTGACTACTTATCCCATCCCATCACACACAGACACAGACACAGACACACACACACACACACACACACACACACACACACGGAAGGAATGATGTTGATTTTGTCAAGAATAATGTGATGAATCGTGGTTGACATTCACTATTCTAAGAGATCCCCACTAAGAGTTAAGATAGAGGTTATCCTGTGGTAGGCCAGCTCTCGGATCATTCGGTAGAAGCTCATCTGACCACACTTTATTTATTTTTTAAAAATATTTTATTTATTCATTTGACAGACAGAGATCACAAGTAGGCAGAGAGGCAGGCAGAGAGAGAGGGGGAAGCAGGCTCTCTGCTGAGCAGAGAGCCCAATGCGAGGCTCGATTCCAGGACCCTGGGATCATGACCTGAGCCGAAGGCAGAGGCTTTAACCCACTGAGCCACCCAGGTGCCCCAGACCACACTTTAAAAACACAGTGCTACACAACGTACACTAAGGTAGTCAAACCTTTAAGTACTTATTGTTAATAGTGTATCTACAAGTAAAAGTTTAAGCCATGCTTCAGCTATAGTCTGAAATGTGGGGAGGACCACAGAGTTGGGCCAGGAAGAAAGGCAGGGAAAGTTGGTCAACTCGATGATACAAAAACAGGGTTCTTGGTTTTTGAGTTAAGATATTTTTCAGGTTCAGGAATCACTATTTATTCAAATAGGGCTTCCAATTGTTATTAAAGATTATCAATCTCCAGGGGCGCCTGGGTGGCTCAGTGGGTTAAGCATCTGCCTTTGGCTTGGGTCATGGTCTCTGGGTCCTGGGATTGAGCCCCACATCAGAGTCCCTACTCAGTGGGGGCCTGCTTCTCCCTCTGCCACTCTGCCTGCTTGTGTGCTCTATCTTTCAAACAAATCAAACAAGCTTAAAAAAAGATTATCAATCTCTTAAATTGAATTTTGTCCGAACCAACCACGGTATAACATAAATCAGCCTCTAAAACACTAGGGACATTATGAAGTTTTTATCTTTTTAAAAATATTTTATCTCTTTGAGAGAGAGAGAGAGGCAGAGGTAGACTCCCCACTTAGCAGAGGGCCTGACATGAGGCTCAATCCCAGGACCCTGGAATTCTGACCTGAGCCAAAGGCAGAGGCTTAACCAACTGGGCCAGCCAGGTGCCCCAAATGTCACTTCTTTAGAGGAACCTTGTTTCGTCACTTTGTGGAAAGTAGATCTTACCCTCTTCCCACCCCATCTAGGTCAGATCCCAAAGGCTGGTCGTGGTTCAAAGTCTGTGATTATGGCAACTCACCGTGGTCCCCAGTTGCTTGTACTATAGAACCATCGCACAAGCTGCATGAAGGATCCAGGCTCAAAGATACGAGTGAGGGAGAGGATGCCGTCCCCAGTGACAGACCGGTGGTCGAGGCGGTCCTTTAGCTGTGAGGAGCCTGCCAGGCCGGAAAAGCCCCGGAGCAGGGCTTCCAAGCTTCTGTAAGATTCTGCTGGGTGTGGCCACATCCTTCCTACAGTGGAGGAAAGTGGCCATTTACTTAACCTCTCTGTGACTCAGTCTCCTTACCTATACAACAAAAGTGAGAAATGTTTTATGAAGATTAAAGGAGTGAATATCTGTAAAGTACTAAGAAAGTTTCTGATGCGTAATAAGTAACATATTAGGGCTTATTAAATAAGATAAATGCAAACGCAAATAAAATAAAGGACAGGGGTGCCTGGGTGGCTCAGTCAGTTACATGTCTGACTCTTGATTTCAGCTCAGGTCATGATCTCAGGGTTGTGAGATGGAGCCCCATGTCAGGCTTTGCACTGGGCATGGAGCCTTCTTAAGATTCTCTCTCTCTCCCTCTCTCTCTGCCCTCTGCCCCCAACAAATATATAAATAAATAATAATTTAAAAATAAAATGAAGCATAAAGAAAGAGAGTTTTGGGGTGCCTGGGTGGCTCGGTTGATTGTCTGCCTTCGGCTGAGGTCATGATCCCGGGACCCAGGATTGAGCCCCGCATCCAGCTATCCACTCGCTCGCTGGGGCGTCTGTTTCTCCCTTTGCCCCTCCCTCGCTCATGCTCTGTCTTTCACTCTCTCTCTCTCCCAAATAAATAAGTAAATAAATCTTTAGAAAGAAAAAAAAAAAGAGAGAGAGAGAGTTTCAGGTAGGGTGGCTTGACACATCTCTCTCTCTCTCTCTCTCTTTTAAAGTAGGCTCCATGCCCAGTGTGGAGTCCAACACAGGGCCTGAACCCACAACCCTGAGATCAAGACCTGAGCTGAGATCAAGAGTTCGATGCTTAACTGACCGAGCCGCCCAGGTACCCTGAGCCATCTTAAAAACAAACAAACAAACAACAAACCAAATTATTTATTTTTTAAGTAACCTGTACTTAAAGCCCCCCAATGGGGGGGACTCAAACTCCCAGCCCCCAAGATCAAGGGTCATATTCTACCCACCCAGCCAGCCAGGAACCCTTGGCTTTACCCATCTTAATCCCTTCATTTGGGGTCCTTAGTCATCAACTGGGATTTTTCCCTTATCGAGAATGCATCTCTGATTTTATCATTTTCCTCAGAGGTTTTCCTCCTAAGCCCAAAATGAACTTTACAGAAACATAATTTTATAGTCAGCTTTATTAAAACAAAGAGTTTCTTTGGACTCTCATACCGGAAAGGTTCAGAGAGTCCCCGGGAGCCCGGGGGTTAAATTAGACCATCTTGAGAGAGAACAGAGGAAAGCTAGAATTATATGGTTCAACAGGTGTTTTATGATGGAAACTCATTAAACTACATGAACATGTGAAAATAATACCCTGCCCTTGTATGATACTTTTCACATTTTCCTTCGGAGTACTTTCATGTCTAGAGTTTCATTTGTTCTCAGAAGGGCTGTGTGTGGCAGGGAGAGCAGCTATTCTCATTTGACATACGAAGAAACTGAACCCGGACAGGTGACATTTACTCAGCCACCATTTATTGAGCCCTTACCATGTGGGAGGCATTTGCGGTACAGAGGTGGATAAGATGTGGTGCCTGCCTTTAATTAAACCAACTCTGGAAATAAAGTTTATTAAAGGCTATAGAGTGGTATATAGGATCTAGGAGGGGCAGAGTGATTGATTGATTGTGTGTGTGTGTGTGTGTGTGTGTGTGTGTGTGTGTGTGTGTGAGAAAGGAAATCATGGAAGGCTACACAGGGGTGTGCCTTGGGTTTGGTTATAAACAGTGGGGTGCTGGTAACTACTTAACAATGGGCTCAGGGCGCCTGGGGGCTCAGTTGTTAAGCGTCTGCCTGGGCTCAGGTCATGGTTCCGGAGTCCTGGGATCGAGCCCCGCATCGGGCTCCAGCCCCGAATCGGGCTCCCTGCTCAGCGGGAAGCCTGCTTCTCCCTCTCCTACTGCTTGTGTTCCTCTTGCTGTCTCTATGTCAAATAAATAAATAAAATCTTCAAAAACAAACAAACAAACAAACAAAAACAATGGGCTCTCCAGTGCAAACAAAGCCCTACTTGAGGCATGTGCCCAGTTTTGTGTTGTAAATTCTCCCACCAATCCAACTTCAAGCTACCCACGTGAAGTCCTGGAATGTGGGAGTTTGGAAGAGAGGCACTGCGGAACTTCATCACAGAATCTTCCCACCGCGCCGATAAAACGGACATGCAGAGCATCCAAAGCACGGATAATAGGAAAATGTGGTGAAGTAAATAGGACATGATCAGATTTGAGCGTTTGGTCTCTTTTAATATAGCTTATTTGATTTTGAAGTTAACTTCATTTAAAAAAAAAGATTTTATTTATTTGACAGAGATCACCAGTAGGCAGAGAGGCAGGCAGAAAGAGAGGAGGAAGCAGGCTCCCTGCTGAGCAGAGAGCCTGATGCGGGGTTCGATCCCAGGACCCCGAGATCATGACCTGAGCTGAAGGCAGAGGCTTAACCCACTGAGCCACCCAGGCGCCCCGAAGTTAATTTTATTTTTAATAATGGCTGTGTTTAACAATCTGTTCACAAAATCTGTGTCCAGCGGTCAGCTCACGTGAGCTTGTGATCTCGTTCCAGCACGCCACCGGCCGAGAACGAGCGGTCAGGTAAGTACTGGGGGAAGGACACTGCAGGTGGAGGGGGACACGTGTGTCAAGGCAGCAAGCGCGTGGAACAGCGTGGACCATTTATGAAACTGCCCGTGACTTGCTGAGTGCTCTCTGAGACAGATTAACTGGGGTGCTAATGAATTTGAAGCTTCAAGGCTCTCCTCACTTGGGGGCCCTCATTCCCCCAGAGAGTCTCTTACTTTATTTTGTATTCTTTTTCTTTTTTTTTTTTAAAGATTTATTTATTTATTTATTTGACAGAGAGAGATCACAAGTAGACGGAGAGGCAGGCAGAGAGAGAGAGAGAGGGAAGCAGGCTTCTTGCTGAGCAGAGAGCCCGATGTGGGACTCGATCCCAGGACCCTGAGATCATGACCTGAGCCGAAGGCAGCGGCTTAACCCACTGAGCCACCCAGGCGCCCCTGTATTCTTTTTCTTAAAGAGGCCTCAGTGAATGGTATAAACGTCAGATGCCAAAAATCTTTAAATCAGTCCCCGAGTGCCTGACTGAAGAAGGAACAGAGCCGGAGATGAGGTTGTTAAGGATAATGGAGAATCTTTTTTTTTTTTTTTTTAAGATTTTATTTATTTATTTGCCAGAGAGGGAGAGAGACCCAGAGAGAGCACAGGAGAAGGGGGAACGGCAGAGGGAGAGGAAGAAGCAGGCTGCCCGCTGATCAAGGAGCCCGATGTGGGACTCGATCCCAGAACCCTGAAATCATGACTTGAGTCGATGCCAGATGCTTAACCGACTGAGCCAGCCAGGCATCCCGGTGGAGAATCTTTTATGTCACATGAAGAAGTGGACTTCTATAGGCACTAAGGGAAGTAACGAGCTCTGTTTTGGACTCCGTGCTCAGCAGGGAGTCTGCTTGGGATTCTCTCTCCCCCTCCCTCCTTCACAATGCCCCTCCCTCCATGTTCTCTCTCTAAAATAAGTAGATAAAATCTTTAAGAAAAAAAGGCATATATATATATATATATTTTAAAGATTTTCTTTTTCTTTTTTTAAAGATTTTTTTTAAATTTATTTGACAGATCACAAGCAGGCAGAGAGGCAGGCAGAGAGAGAGCGGGTGGGGGGGAAGCAGGCTCCCCGCTGAGCAGAGAGCCTGATGCAGGGCTCGATCCCAGGACCCTGAGATCATGACCTGAGCTGAAGGCAGAGGCTCAATCCACTGAGCCACCCAGGCACCTCTAAAAAAAGATATTTTTGAGGTAAAATCAGCATGACTTGGCAGTGGATTATACCCTATTACACGAGGAGGGGTAGTGAGGAACAAGAGATAGGAATAGCTGTCCGGGTTCTGGCTTGGGCAACACAGGACGGTGGTTCCACTAAGCAGGACAGAGCCCCATAACTAAGGTGTATAAAACTAAGATGTCTGGCTGCTTCACTCAGAAGAGCACATAACTCCAGATGTTGGGGATGAGAGTCTGAGCCCCACTTTGGGTGTAGAGTTTACTTAAAAAAACCAACAACTTGGGGTGCCTGGGTGGCTCAGTGGGTTAAAGCCTCTGCCTTCGGCTCAGGTCATGATCCCAGGGTCCTGGGATCGAGCCCCACATCGGGCTCTCTGCTCTGCGGCGAGCCTGCTTCTCCTCCCTCTCTGCCTGCCTCTCTGCCTACTTGTGATCTTTGTCGAGTAAATAAATAAAATCTTTAAAAAAAAAACAAAAAAACCAACAACTACAAAACCCATTCTTATGAATGGATGATGGTTTTTGTAAAAATTAATTAATTTGACAGAGATCACAAGTAGGCAGAGAGGCAGGCAAGGGGAGAGAGGGGGAAGCAGGCTCTCCGCCGAGCAGAGATCCTGATGCGGGACTCGATCCCAAGACCCCGAGATCATGACCTGAGCTGAAGGCAGAGGCTTAACCTGCTGAGCCACCTGGGTGCCCCAGGGGTGGTGGGTTTTTCAGTCAGTCAGACTTGGGTTCAAATGGCAGCCCTGACACTTGCAGCAGAACCAGAAAGTGGATGAGTTGTTTCCACTGAGCTTCTGTTTCTTCATCTCTAAAACCTGACAGTTATTACGGAGAGTGAATCAAGTTTGCAAGATAGGGCTCACTAAATTGGAAGAAGACTAAGTATGGGGCAGCAAAGAAAATCAGTTCGATTGTGTTGGATTTGTGGTGCCTGTGGGATATCCCAGTGGAGCTATCCCAATATGGAGATGGAGCTCTGGAGATATTAATATTAAAAGGCAGCTGAAGAAAGAAGGTCCAACAGAGGAGATTGTGAATGAGCGACTACACAATAGGAAGAGGGCTAGGAGACAGTGACGTCACGGAAATCACTGCTGAACCTTGGCCTCACGCTAATTGGGTTTCAGCTCTGTCCACTTCAAGCCCACCCCCCTCAATTCCCACTATCTTTTTTCCAAATCCCCATCTTTACCATTGAGTCTCGTGCCCATGGTCTCTCCATTCCACATCTATCACACCATACCCTTACCTCCCTTGTCCTTGTGCTGACGCCACACCTGTCGTGCACAATCCCAACTCTGGATCAATGTGACAGCCCCCTTTTCTCTGCCCTGATGCCTTTGTGTCTGGCCACTGCCAGAGAACATAACACCACTACGTGGGCATGGATGTCATCATGATCTCAGAGGAGTTCACAGTGCTGCCTCCTGATGTTTCCAATTGTTTCCCGGGATTGGCTGGAGAGAGCAGCTGAATTTCCCCGGGACCCTCTGGGAAGCACTCTGAAGTGATCTGTGAAAGAGAGGAGGCTGGCAGATCTGGCCAAGTCTGGCCAAGTCTGCCTAGAGGGCTTTGATGCATTTGGGGCATGGCTGGAAAGAAGAGAAATGGTCTTATCTCAGTGGAGCAATGGGCACGAGTCCCAGTGGCTAGGATCTACCTGGGAGCTAATGAAGCTGCAGTTTTAGGGCCCCTTGCTTGCCCAAACAACTTTGAAGGCCCTGTCCTTCATTTCGTATTTGCTATTGTGTGTGATGTTTCTTTAAGATGCTCTCCCACGTCGTGTAAATGGGGCCTCATCAAACCTGGACCCACCTCTGATCTGTTACCCAGCCTAAACAGCAGCTTCCCACTGCAGCCACAAGGCTGTATAAGCCTGTTTGAACTCAGATGCCATCCTAGGAAGAAGGATGATGGAAAAGTCCTGAATGGACAGTTTTCTTCTCTACAGAAGTGGCATGTTCTTTATTTTTTAATCGGCAAAATATGTTGATTGTTTATTGTCTTCAATTCAACAGGCACCAAAGAGTATATAGCAAAAGACAAGTCTCCCTCTCACTAACCCATCTTTGCCCAGCAGATGTCCATATGTTACAAGATCTTGTGTCTTCTTTCAGAGGTATCAAATAAATATACACTTCTGTTTGCTTTTCCTTTTTAAAAATTTTTTAAATTTAAAAAAAAAATTTGAGTTTGTTTTTATTTCATTTTATTTTTTCAGTGTTCCAAGATTGTTGATGCACCACACCCAGTGCTCCATGCAACACATGCCCTCCTTAGTACCCACCACCAGGCTCACCTAAACCCCCACCCTCCTCCCCTCCAAAAGCCTCAGTTTCTTTCTCAGAGTCCACAGTCTCTCATGGTTCGTCTCCCCCTCCGATTTCCCCCAACGCCCTTCTCCTCTCCATCTCCCCATGTCCTCCGTGTTGTTCCTTATGCTCCACAAGTAAGTGAAACCGTATGGTAATTGACTCTCTCTGCTTGACTTATTTCACTCAGCTTAATCTCCTTCAGTCCCGTCCATGTTGATACAAAAGTTGGGTATTCATCCTTTCTGATGGAGGCATAGTACTCCATTGTTAAAATTTTTAATTTTTAGAAGAGCTTTTATTTATTTATTTGAGAGAAAGAAAGAGCATGCGGGTGGGGGTGTACAGGGAGAGGGACAAGCAGACTCTGCACTGAACCTGATGTGGAGCTCAAACCCATGACCCTGAGATCATGACCCAAACTGAAATCAAGATTCAGACATTCAACCAAATGAGCTATCCAGGCGCCTTCTGCTTTCCCTTTTAAAACAAATTTATAACATGCTCTACCCACTGTTAGTCACCTTGTTTTTTTTTTTTTTTTTTTCATTTTACAATGCATTTTGGAGTTGATTTCATTTCAATCCCGAAAGAGCTACCTCATTCTTTTTAACAGCTGTAGACTGTTTAATTTTGAGGATGGACCATAATTTATTTAACCTATCCCCTATGGTGGACATTTGGGTTGTTTGCAGTCTTTTGCTATTGTTATCACAGATAACACTGACTGAAATGAAGCTTGATTATGTCTTGAGATAGAGACTGAACTCTTATTGAAATAATAAGTTACATCTTACACACAGCTGGACACAAATAGCTTAAACATTATACTCTTTACAGTACTTAAAGTGTTGTGAGATTTAAGTTAGATAGTATCTATAAAGGACTTAGTACATAGACTGTGCTCCACAAATGGTAGTTCTTGTCCCTTTTCCTAGGGCTCACAGAATGAGATGTCTCTGTTCCTTTCCAAAGCAAATCCCCCCATCTGTGTCCCATGTCCCCCTCTTTCCCATGCCCTCATTAATCTTGATCTATCAACTGGGTCTTCTATCTCCCTTTCTACTGACCCCTTTCTCTAGCTATAAACATTAACTTATCTTTCCCCTCCTAAATAAAGCCCCCCCTTGTATTTCCTAGGATTGGGTTCTGCTGTAAGAGAGGAACCCACCCTAACAATACTTTCACGAAATCAGTGTTTCTGTCTCACATGGAGGCTGTGAGGTGGGCGATCTGAGGTTGATGTGGCAGTTGTCAGGGACTCAGGCTTCATCTAGCTTTCCACTCTGCAATTCCCAGAGGGTGGCCCACTTTCTCAGGTTCCAAGATGAAGTACAAACCACTGTACCCGGGGCGACTGGGTGGCCCAGTCAATTAGGTGGGTGCCTTTGGCACGGGTCATGATCCCAGGGTCCTGGGATCAAGCCTCGCATTGGGCTCCCTGCTTGACGGGGAGTCTTCTTCTCCCTCTGCCTCCTGCTCCCCTTGCTTGTGCGCTCTCACTCTCTCTCTCTCATACATAAATAAAATCTTAAAAAAAAAAACCGGGGCTGGGGCGCCTGGGTGGCTCAGTGGGTTAAGCTGCTGCCTTCGGCTCAGGTTATGATCTCAGGGTCCTGGGATCGAGCCCCACATCGGGCTCTCTGCTCAGCAGGGAGCCTGCTTCCTCCTCTCTCTCTGCCTGCCTCTCTGCCTACTTGTGATCTCTTTCTGTCAGATAAATAAATAAAATCTTAAAAAAAAAAAAAACACCGGGGCACCTGGGTGGCTCAGTGGGTTAAGCCTCTGCCTTTGGCTCAGGTCATGATCCCAGGGTCCTGGGATCGAGCCCTGCATCAGGCTCTTTGCTCAGTGGGGAGCCTGCTTCCCCCCCCCCCTCTGCCTACCTCTCTGCTTACTTGTGATCTCTGTCTGTCAAATAAATAAATAAAATCTTTTTTTTTTTTTTTTTTTTTGTATTTGTTACAACCTTTTAAGGTAGAATGTGACTTGAGCACTACATTTCCACTCACGGAACTTGTGGAGTTACTTCTCCAACAGCTTTACAACATGCCTAAGTAGGCCTAGAATGTCGCTACTCTAAACAATGCTCCTCTTTGGAAAACAAGCCCTATACACGGTTACTCCCATCCGGTTGGTTAAACTAGTAGTTTCTAGAGGCCTGGTACATGCAGCTGGTAACTACAGGGGACAGAAGATTTAAAAAGTAGATCCTAGAGGGTGAGAGCTGTTTTAACCAACATTTCTCTTTAAAACATCAAGGTATAGCTCGGAACACTTCAGTGACAGACAAATTTGGTCTTACTAAGGAATCCACTTGGTAGCTAAACACTGTAGATCACAGTTAACGTTAGGTTACGCACACCTCACAACAAAGGTCACCTTGTCCGGTTACAATGAGCCGGCGTGGCACTAGGGAAGAAAAACTAGCTGGGCTTTAGTTCCTACACGTCACAGTATCACACTCGAACTCAAACAGAAAGAAATCTTATCTTCCCCTTAAGTAGTTATTGTCATGCCGTACAGATTCTTAAAATGTTAACAAAAATAAAGAAAAACATCCTTGAAAATATATTATCAGAGGGAATGAAGATAAAGTATCGAATACATGTACAAGTCATTCTCACGGCACCTAGTCAACCTCCTCCATGCGCGACGTGTCGTCATCACCTTCCAGGGGCGGCATCTCCTCGCTCACAGCCGCACTGCTGTCGTCAGCAGTGGGGTCGTCTTCATCAATACCGAGACCAAGCTTGATCATCCTGTAGATCCTGTTGGCATGCGTCTGTGGATCTTCCAGACTGAAGCCGGAGGATAGGAGCGCCGTCTCGTAAAGCAGGATGACCAGGTCTTTCACAGACTTGTCGTTCTTGTCGGCCTCGGCCTTCTGCCGTAAGGTCTCGATGATGGAGTGGTCGGGGTTGATCTCCAGGTGCTTCTTCGCGGCCATGTAGCCCATGGTGGAGTTATCTCTCAAGGCCTGGGCCTTCATGATCCTCTCCATGTTTGCCGTCCAGCCGTATGTGCTTGTCACGATGCAGCACGGGGAGGTCACCAGTCGGTTTGACACGACCACCTTTTCAACTTTTTTCTCTAAGATGTCCTTCATGATCTTGCACAGGTTTTCAAATTTTGTCTTTTTCTCTTCCTGTTTCTTTTTCTCTTCTTCATCTTCTGGAAGTTCCAAGCCCTCTTTGGTCACAGACACCAACGTCTTCCCCTCAAACTCCTTCAGCTGCTGGACACAGTACTCATCAATGGGCTCGATCATATAGATCACTTCCAGGCCATGCTTCCGAAGACGCTCCACAAAGGCCGAGTTCGCTACCTGGTCCTTGGTCTCACCTGTGATGTAATAGATGTGTTTCTGGTTCTCCTTCATTCTGGTGCAGTAGTCCTTGAGAGACACCATCTCGTCACCAGAGGCGGACGTGTAATAGCGCAACAGCTCCGAGAGCTTCTTCCGATTCTGAGAGTCCTCATGGATGCCAAGCTTGATGTTTTTGGAGAACCGCTCATAAAACTTTTTGTAGTTCTCTTTGTCTTCGGCCAGTTCGGTGAAGAGTTCTAAGCACTTTTTGACCAAGTTCTTTCTGATAACCTTTAAAATTTTGCTTTGCTGCAGCATCTCACGGGAAATATTTAGAGGAAGATCCTCAGAGTCCACCACACCTCTGATGAAATTCAGATACTCCGGGATGAGCTCCTCACAGTTATCCATGATGAAAACTCTGCGAACATACAACTTAATGTTGTTCTTTTTCTTTCTGTTCTCGAATAGGTCAAAGGGAGCACGTCTTGGCACAAAGAGAAGAGCTCGGAACTCCAACTGTCCTTCCACTGAAAAATGCTTCACTGCCAAGTGATCCTCCCAGTCATTGGTCAAACTCTTGTAGAATTCTCCATACTCTTCATTGGTAATATCGTCGGGGTTTCGGGTCCAAATAGGCTTTGTTTTGTTCAATTCTTCCTGATCAATGTACTTCTCCTTGATCTTCTTTTTCTTCTTCTTGTCACCGTCCTTCTTCTCCTCCTCTTCCTCATCAGAACCAACGTCTTCTATCTCAGGTTTGTCATCAGACTCCTTCTCTTCCTTTTCTTTTTCCTCCTCTTTCTCTTCCTTTTCTTCAGCCTCATCATCACTCACCTCTTTATCACGTTCCTTCTCCACGAACAGAGTGATGGGGTAGCCGATGAACTGGGAGTGCTTCTTCACGATCTCCTTTATCCTCCTCTCCTCCAGGTACTCAGTCTGGTCTTCTTTCAGGTGCAGGATAACCTTCGTTCCCCGACCCATAGGTTCGCCTGTGTCAGTGCGGATGGTGAAGGAGCCCCCTGCGGAGGACTCCCAGGCGTACTGCTCGTCGTCGTTGTGCTTGGTGATCACCGTCACCTTCTCTGCCACCAAATAGGCCGAATAGAACCCGACCCCGAACTGGCCAATCATAGAGATATCTGCGCCCGCCTGCAGAGCTTCCATGAACGCTTTGGTCCCCGACTTGGCGATGGTGCCCAGGTTGTTGATCAGGTCGGCCTTGGTCATGCCGATCCCGGTATCCACGATGGTGAGGGTCCGGTCCTGCTTGTTCGGGATGAGGTTAATGTGCAGCTCCTTCCCTGAGTCGAGCTTGCTAGGGTCGGTCAGGCTCTCGTATCGGATTTTGTCCAGAGCGTCGGACGAGTTGGAGATCAGCTCCCGGAGGAAGATCTCCTTGTTCGAGTAGAAGGTGTTGATGATCAGCGACATCAACTGCGCGATCTCCGCCTGGAAGGCGAACGTCTCCACCTCCTCCTCCTCCATCGGCTGGTCTTGGGTCTGGGTTTCCTCAGGCATCTTGGCTAAAGGACCGCAGGGGCTCCGAGAGGACGCAGCACCGAGACGCAGGAGCAACTCAATAAATAAAATCTTTTTAAAACGCCCCCACTGTACCCACATTCCAAGCAGCAAAATGGAGGAAGGGATAAGAAGAGGCAGAGGGCACATATCAACATCTTCTAAGCAATTGTGCTCCATGCTATCCCACACCGTCTTTGCTTATATCCCACTGGCTAGACAGAGCTGCAAGAGAGTGAGGAAATGCAGACTTTGTTCTAATCTAGAGGACTGTGCGGCCAGCTTAAAAACTGGTCTTCTATAAGGGGGAGAATGAATATTGGATTAGGCCATTAGCAATCTCTGTGACACCCTCGCTCACTTTCTCCCTTCTCTTTTCCTTCATGGTTATGCTTCTCAAGAGCATTGTCTACACTCGCTGTTCTCCATTTCTCTTTCAGTTATTTTTTTTGTTTTAGCCCATTGGAAAGAGGCTTACTACTAAACTTGCTTTTCCAAGGTCACCATTAGTTCACAAGTTAATTAATTAATAACTCATTCAACACACATTTATTGAATTCCTAGTATGTGATGGGCACTTGGGCTAAGTATTGGCAAAACAGAGATAAATAAGTCATGGTTGTCCTAGCCCTATAGGGCTCTAATAATTTTATGAGAGAAACAGAAAATAAAATGGTTGATTAAAATACAGTGTAGCAGGGGCGCCTGGGTGACTTAGTTGGTTAAGCATCTGACTCTTGGTTTCAGCTCAGGTCATGATCTTTGGGTTGTGGGATTGAACCCTGCATCAGGCTCCGTGCTCAGCGAGGAGTTTGCTTGAGATTCTCTCTCTACCTTTCCCTCTGCCCCTCCCCCCTCTCTCTTTCTCTCTCTCTCTCAAATAAATAAATAAATCTCCCCCCCCCCAAGTTTCAAAAGGCTTTATTACACAGGCGGGCAGGGGGCTCAGTCCTTCTTGGCTGCCGCTTTCCTCATGGCGGCGAGGACGTTGCTCAGCTCCTCTCTCTTCCTCTTGGCACGGATGTGCGTCCCCACCCTTTTCTTGATGAACTTGAGGGCGCGCTTGTCCTTGGAGACCTTGAGCAGCTCCATGGCCCTCTGCTCGTAGAGGGCAAAGTCACACACCTCTCGCATCATGTCCTGCACGAACTTGGTGTGCTTGGTGAGGCGCCCGCGGCGGTGGCCATGCCTCAGCTTGCTCACATTCTTGGTCACCTTGTGGCCCTTGTTGAGGCCCACGGCCATAGGGTAGCGCAGAGCCATGGCTGCTGCTTCTCAATGGCTCCGCGGCGGAAGGGCCTAAATAAATAAATCTTAAAAAAAAAAAAACAAAAACACAGGGGCGCCTGGGTGGCTCAGTGGGTTAAAGCCTCGCTCGGCTCGGGTCATGATCCCAGGGTCCTGGAATCGAGCCCCGCATCGGGCTCTCTGCTTGGCAGGGAGCCTGCTTCCTCCTCTCTCTCTCTCTGCCTGCCTCTCTGCCTGCTTGTGATCTCTGCCTGTCAAATAAATAAATAAAAATCTTAAAAAACAAAACAAAACAAAAAACACACAGAGTGGCAAGTGACATGACAGAGAAGGCATGAGACTATCTGGAAGCACAGGGACAGGAGGGGAGGTGTAAGTGAAGGAGATCTTAGAAAATGACACTTGAGTTTCTCTCTAAAGATAGTAGTAGTAAGCCAAGTGGATGAGGAAGTGAACGGCTTCCCGGAAGAGAGAGGATCCTGGGCAAGGATACCCAGCATTCTGGGAGTTGTGGTAGGCTGAAATTGCTAGGATGAGGGCTTTGTAGGAGGCAGACTGAAGAACATAGAGGCAGGGGAGAGCTGACGAAGGCCTTGATGCATATGTATTACCATCAAGCTCCGTGGGCTTTGTGCACACATTGGGCACATCTTTAACTTTATCCTGGTGTAAGGAGCGACATGGAAAGGAGTAATCAGAGGAAGGGGCTGGTTAGATTTGTGTTTGGATACATAACTGGCTGCTGGTAGAGGGTGGAGAGTGGGGCAAGAGTAGAAGTACCAAGATCGTTAAGAGTCTACAACAGTAGCCTGAGTGAGAGATGACGGCGGCCTGGACTAAGAGAGAGAGAATGTGATGAGTGTGGAAGGTATTTACAAGGGAGAAGGGGAGGATTTGGTGGCTAGTAGCTGCACGAGTAAATGAAGAGTCAAGAATGATTTTTGTCTAACTATAGAGAACAAACTGATGGTTAGCAGGAGGGAGTTGGGTTGGAGGGTGGGTGAAACAGGTGATGGGGGTTAAGGAAGTCATATGCGGCGAGTCACACCAGGTGTGGTATGAAGTGTTGAATCCGTGTATTGAACACCTGAAACTAATATTATACCATAGTTTAACCTAATTAACTGAAATTTAAATAAAAACTTTTTTTTTTTTAAAGAATGATTTTTGGCTCGGGCAGGTAAGTTGATGATGGTGGGAGTGCTATTGGGGAAGATGAAGAGGAACAGTTTGGGTTGTGGGACAATTAGGAATTCCAATTCGGTCATGTTAAGTGTGCAATTCTTGGTAGACAAGTAAGCAAATAAGTCAACTTATAGGTAGTCGTTATACAAATCTAGACCTAGTAATATCTAAATACATGGCTAGAGATATAAATTTGGGCAATACTGGCATCTTGAAATTGAAACCTTGTGGAAGCCAGGCACTAACAAGAGAAAAGGTAGGATCAGGTCTTTAGGATTTCCAGTGTTTAATGGTTCAATAGAAGAAGATGAGCCTGAGAGGGATCAGCCAGAGACGGACGAGAAAAACAATGAGATTATAGTTTCAAGGAGGCCAAGAGGGAGAGGCCAAGGAAGGCGCTGTTTCAAGGAGGAGGAAAGAGTTTCAGCAGTCGAATGCATGTAAGGTGATGACTAAAAACATGTCCATTAGATTTGAAGATAATGCAGATCATTTGTGACCCTAGTGAGGCAAGTTTTGGTGGAGTTATGGGGACAGAAGCTTGACTAGAGTGGATGGAGAAGTGAGTGAGGGTGAAAAATGGAGATTTCCAGTATAGACAACACTTATAAGAAATTTGACTGATGATCAAGAGGACAGAGCTAGGGGCCCCTGAGTGGCTCAGTTGGTTGAGTGTCTGACTCTCGGTTTCAGCTCAGGTCATGATCTCAGGGTTGTGAGATCGAGCCCCGCGTTGTGCTCTGTGCTCTGTGCTCAGAGGGACTCTGCTTGGGACTCCCTCTCTCTCATTCTCTCTCTGCCCAATCCCCCACCTAAGATAAAGAAATAAATCCTTAAGAAAAGAGGACAGAGCTGTAGTAGCAGTAGGAAGGGAAAGGAAGGATTCAGTTGAAAGGTAGCCACTGAAGATATTTAGAAAGAAAATAACATAAATAGTGTAAGATTCCTGAGAAAGTGGGTGAGGTGAGATCCGTGATTCTCAGATGTGGTCCCTGGACCAGTAGCATCACGATCACCTGAACTGGTTAGAGATGCAGGTTCTCAGACCTCACTTGAGACTGACTGACTCAGAAACATTGGGGACTGGGGCCTAGACAACAAACCTTCCAGGGGATTCTGGTGTGTACTCAAGTTTGAGAGCCACTGTACCATAGATAAAAGGAAGGATGCCTCTTTTACAGTAAGAGGAGAGAAAGTGGATCAGAAAAGTATAGATTTGGATAGACAGATCAGTTTGGTATGGGAAAGTTCATTAACTCATTCAACAAATATTTATTAAATCTCTAACATGTGCCAGGCACTAAAAATACAGACCAACAAATTCCTGGCCTTATGCAATTTACACTGTAGTCAGGGGAGACACACAATAAGCAAGTAAACAAGGAAAATCTATTATAAGGCCCTTGGATTTTACTCTGAATGAGCAGGGAATGCATTGCTAGAATGTAAACTCCATAAAGGCAGACTTTTTATCTGTTTTTTTTTTTCACTTCTGTGTCCCCATGGCCTGGAATGGTGACTTGATTATGTTTGTTGAACAAGAAAATTGGAGGGCTTTGGGATAACAGGATTTAGTTAGATTTTTAAAAGCCTTGCTGTGTTGAAAACAGACTTTTGAGGTCAACAGTGGGAGGAAGGACATCAGTTACAGGCCACTGCCATATTCCAAGCAAGGACATCAGTTAGAGGCCATTGCCATATTCCACTGCAAGAGCAATTCCAAGCCGTTGCCATATTCCAAGATCATGGCTTAGTACAGGGCAGTGGTGGTAGCGATAGTGAGAAGGGGTTAGATTCTGAACGTATTTTGAAAGTAGAAGCAGCAGGATTTTTTTTTGGATGAACTAGATGTAGGGGGGAGAGAAAAAGAGGAGAGTCAGCTATGACTCGAAGGGTTTAGGCCTGAGCAGCTGGGAGGTGAGAGTTGCCATTGACTAGAGGAGGAAGGGCTATGTGAGTAGCAGTTGTGTGAGGGGAGGGGGAGGGAGGGGTTGAAGATCAGCAGCAGAGGCAGGTTTCTTGTAAAGCTAATGATGCTTACGTCTCTCATTTGCTCAAGCTCTAGCAATATGTTAGTAAGTTATTTTCTTTTTTCTTTAAGATTTTATTTATTTCTTTGACAGAGAGAGAGAGAGAGAGATCACAAGTAGGCAGAGAGGCAGGCAGAGGGAGAGGGGGAATCAGGCTTCCTGCTTAGCAGAGAGCCCGATGCGGGGCTCTATCCCAGGACCCTGAGGTCATGACCTGAGCCGAAGGCAGAGGCTTAACCCACTGAGCCACCCAGGCGTCCCGGTAATAGTATTTAGATACAGGGCCTTTAGGGAGGTAATTAAGGTTAATTAATGAAATAAAAAGTATAGGGCCCTAATCCGATATAATTTATATCTTTATAAGAGAAAGAAACACCGGAGAGCTTTCTTTCTCTCCATGAGCACACAAGAGAAAAGCCACGTGAGCACACGTTGGCCTTCTAGAAGCCAGGACGAGAGGTCTCACGAGACACTAATCCTGACACTCCTTGACTTTGGACTTCTGCCTTCTAGAACTATGAGAAACTAAATGTCTATTGTTTAAGCCCCCCAGTCTGTGGGCAGCAAAATGAGTCTGGAGTTCAGGAGAGAGGTCTGGCTGAAGATACAATTTTGGGAGTCATCAACGTATAGGCAGTAGGACAGTAGGTGATGTCTTGAAGCTGGATGCAGTCATCAAGGGAGTGAAGGTAGGTAAAGAGAAGGGGTTCAAGGGCAGAGCCATGGCGCTCTCTAACATTTAAAGTTGCCTTGATGTTGAGGGACCAGCAATGGAGAGTGAAGAACAGTAGCCACGAAGGGGAAAGGGAAACAGAGAGATTGTCGCATCTTTGAAACCAAGGACTAGAAGTGCGTCAAGGAGAAGAGAGTAACTGTGTCAAATGCTGCTGATAGATCCAGAAAGATGGGGACAGCACATACTGTTAGCTTGAGGGACATGAAGTGATTGCTTTGCATCTGCAAGCATGGTCATCCATTGAGAGATGGGGGCGGGGCGGAGAGTCGGGGACATGGCAAGATGGGAGGCATAAGGAGGTCGAGGAAGTCTAGAGAAAGGGAAAGCACAGACTGACTGGGGAGAAGGCGCAGGATGGCAGGGCAGCATGGAGGGCCTGTTGGGAGATGTCCCCGCAACCCTCGGAGTCCCAGCTGTGGCAGGGAAGAGGCCTGCTAAGGGTTAATAACTTTTATACATTTCTTGAAAACTAAGAACAGCAGATCCTTGTTCAGGGCCTCAGAGACAGTTTCAAGATAAGAAAGAACAGGATGCTGACAGTCCGGGAGAGGCCACTTGGACCTCAGGGGAGTGTTGCGTAGCAACGTCCAGCTGTGAGATCCTGCAGCCGGAGACTGCTGGGAGACTGCTGCTCGGTTGGCCTCTTACCCCTGCACAAGAGCCGCCCCCAAAGCAGCCCTACACGGGGCAGCGCCAGGTGATAGCTGTTGGCCTGCTGTCGCTTCCCATTTCCTGGCTGGCCTCAAGGATCATGTAGGCATGTGTCTAGTACATTGCAAGGGGAACCAGGAACGAGATCCAGATGGCCGAGCTCTGACAGGCTCAGCAATGCATTCCTTGCCTTTCTGGGGTTAACATCACCCAAAGGAACATTAATCTTTAATCCTCAATGAGAACTCTTGTCCGTACTCTCCGGGTCCACTGACTGAAGGCCCAGCCTAGCATGATGTGGTGGACAGTACCGCTATCCCCATTCGATGGAGGAGACCACTGAGGTGCGGAGGGGTCACCTGACTGGCTCAGGGGACACACCGCTAGGAAGCGGCAGGGCCAGAATTCAGAGCCAGGCAGACTGACTGATGGAGTATAAAACATAGGGAGTGTTCGCCAGGTTTATGTGCCAGGCCGGGCACTAAGCCCTTTACGTGGATTATCTCATTTCATCCTCGATCCAACCCATTGAGGCTGACACCATTATTAATCTCATTTGGCTAATGAGGTCAAGTAACTTAATCCAGCTCACATCACTAAGAAATGGTGGGGGCCACTTCTGAACTCAGCAGAGGGGTGAGGAGAGCTGGTAAATGCCTTGTCTGGCAGATAGATGTGAAAAATCAATGCAAGCTTCTTGTAAGCGTGTCGGTTTTGTCTTAAAGGGCTCTTTGCCTCAGCGGGGCTAAGGGGTCTATAGCCCACATTGGAGGGCAAGGCTGGATGGGGAACTTTGGGGCTAGTCAGCATTAGCTGGTGCCTAAGGAGCTCTCCCCAGCACTGAGTGTGGACAGAGGAGGGGAGAGAGGCCAGCACCAAGTCCTTGGGGACTTCAACATCGAAGGGAGTGGACCCTAGGGTCAAACGGGGGCGACGAGGATGACAGCGGAGGGGCATGCAATGGCTCTAGCAGCCCTGGGGACCTCAGGGAGAGCCATGGCAGTGAGGCTGTGAGGGCAGAGACCAGTCTGCATGGGTGCGGGGTGGGGAGTCAGGGAGGTGAGGGAGCGCAGACAATGGGGGAGGGGTGAGCGGGCAGAGGAGCTGGGGGAGCGGGGTGAGGAAATGAGGGAGTCCACGAGGAGGGACCCCTCGCTATCTGATACTGCGGGCAAGTTTGCACCGGCAGGTGGGGCTGGGTCAAGTTTGTAGGTGGAGCAGGGTCCAGCTGCCCAGCTCCCCGACGCTCCATGCCTCCCCCTGAAGGCGGGGGAGGCAGATCGTTGGTCTGGGGACAGAATGGAGGGCCCCTGGCCCAGCCGACAGAGGCTGACAGAGGCTGACAAGTTCAGGCGCTGGGGAGAAAGCCCTTCAAGTGAGGCCGTGTGAAGTCACCAGCGGGTGGAGAGGCTGGGAAAATGGGGACATCTCCGGATTCTGCAAGTCTGCTGGAAGTTAAAGGAAGAGGTTTCTTTGTTCTTTTGTTTTGTTTTTAAAGATTTTATTTATCTGACAGAGACACATTGAGAGAGGGAACACAAGCAGGGGGAGTGGGCGAGGGAGACACAGGCCTCCCGGGGGGGGGGGGCAGGGAACCCCACACGGGACTCGATTCCAGGACCCTGGGATCAAGACCCCAGCCGAAGGCAGATGCTTTAACTGACTGAGCCTTAAATGACTTAGCCACCCAGGCGCCCCTAAAGGACGAGGTTTAATGGAAAAGTGAGAAAGTAGGAAGGTCTGAAAGTCATGGCCCAGTCTGAGAGTGACATTTTGGAGCTGGGAGATTTCGAAAGAGCAGGTGTACCCAGGGGTGGCAAAGAAGTGGCGTCCATGGGCATGGGCTGTGAGGTTGGGAGTGAGACCCCAGAGGGAAGGAGAAGCGGGCTCTGACTCCCACCGTGAGGCCTGGTGTTTGGAGGGTCCCCATAGGCACGGGAGTTACCCAGGATGATGGCAGTGTGGGAAGTCTGGAGCGGAGGCGAAGGGCAGCCTGGTCTCTTCTTCTCATGGTTGGGGAGAATGAGCAGCCTCCTGTGGGGAGGACGACCCCCTACCTGGGACGTGGTGGATTCAGCCTGGGGGTGGGGTGATCTGCCAGTGAGGTTAATGACTAGAAGAGGCAATGTTTAAATGGTACTTGACTGTTGGTAATGTGGTTCTCAATTGAAATATTCTTCCACATGAATTTTCGGCAAGTCTGTTAACTTGCTTTCTTTTCTTTTTTTGTTAGTTTTATCTTATTTTATTGATTTGACAGAGAGAGAGGCAGCGAGAGAGGGAACACAAGCAGGAGGAATGGGAGAGGGAGAAGCAGGCTTCCGCTGCGCAGGGAGCCCGTTGTGGGCCTAGATCCCAGGACCCTGGGATCGTGACCTGAGCCGAAGGCAGAGGCTTAACGGCTGAGCCGCCCAGGCACCCCTGTTAACTTGCTTTCTGACCCAAACAGCTTGGAAACACTATGCTGGTTTATACAAAGTTACAAGTGTGTTTTGAGCAAAATTTTAAAGCTATTTTAACACTACTCTTCATATAGTCTGTTCTTCTTTTGCTCATTCCTCCCCTGCCCCCCACCTAAACAAACAGAGAAACAAACATATAAATTCCTAGCATCACATCCTGCTTCCCAGATTGCTGGCCTTTGTGGGGCGTTTTGCCCCAGTGAGCGGAAAAGACCAGAATTAAGGCTTCTGGCCTAATACTTTCTTCCTACCACACGGGGGCAGACTTTTTAACAAAAAAGGGGAAAACAACTGTTTATCTTGTGCTGTATAGAATTGCAACCAGAGACGGGGCTGGAACGTCATTGTGAAGACTAGGGTTATCGAGGCTGCACCGTGTATCTGGCAGTTGCTTAGAGAGTAGCCCTTAAAAATCCTCATCACAAGAAAAAAATTAAATGTGAGGTGATGGATGTTAAATGAACTTACTGTGATGATCGTTTTACAAGAGATACATATATCAAGTCATGTTGTATACCTTAAACTCATACGGTAGCTATAGGCCAATTATGTTTCAATAAAACTGGAAAAATGAACATAGGAAGGAAATAGAGAGAAAATTTGTGAAAGCCAGATTTTGTGTGGTTTTTAGGTCTTGCCAAATCTACTGCTTTCCTCAAATCTGCAAGTCTACTGTTCCTCCTCCACCAATGAACTAGCTCCCTTCTGTGCTTCCTTTCTTCTTTCCTTCCTTCCTCTCCCACTCTCTGACTCCCACAAGTCTGTGTTTACTCTAGGTGGAGCTGCCTGATAAAATTCAGGATGCCCAGTTAAATTTGAACAGCAGATAAACAACAAATATTTTATAATATAAGTATGTCCCATTCATATTCTGGGGACATACTTAGACTACAGAATATTGATTACTTAGCCCAAATTCAAATTTAATTGGGTGGTGTGTGTTTTTACTTGCTAAATCTGGTGATCCCAACCCTGGGCCCAGAGCGGTGCTGGAAGCTGGCTGGGAGTGGCTGGATAAAGGGCTTGGGGTCTCCTGGCAGGGGTGTGACTAAAGTCCCGAGTGATGTGGTGCTAGTGGCTGTGGGCTGTGGCCCAGCCTGTGCCCTCATGGAAGACCACCTCAGCAACCTCACCTTCCAGGCTGTCTCTTATGTTCCATTCTTTCCACGGGAAATATCCAGCTGCAGGGTCTCCTTCTCTTGGAAGCCTTTCCAGATCTCCCCAGTGACAGCTGTCACCTCAACACTTTGTATTTACCTCTTTGTTAACGCCTATCACACTATAGGCTTTACTCTGTCTTGGGCACCAGGCTGTAAGGAACTAGAGGTCAGAGAGGTCAGAGCTCTCCCCCTACCGTTCATCTCCGTTTCTCATTTGCTGACACAGTGTCTGGCAGAGAATAAGCCACATACAAGAAAGGGTCTTGATATAGATGACTTCTAGTGTCCTCTACGGATTCAGAAGGAGTCCCAGGTTAAGTCGCAGGGTGGCAGAGCACAGGCAGTAACCTCATTTCTGTCACTGGCTGCAGCACATTGCTCCAAGAGGCTGGTTGAGGAACACTGGTTAAAAAGTGTTTGCGGAGGGGCACCTGGGTGGCTCAGTCATTGGACATCTGCCTTTGGCGTGGATCGTGATCCCGGGGTCCTGGGATGGAGCCCCACATCTGGGATTCCCTGCTCAGTGGGGAGTCTCCTTTTCCCTCTGCCTCTGCCTGCTGCTCCCCCTGCTTGCGCTCTCTCTCTCTCAAATAAATAAATAAAATCTCAAAAGAAGTGCTTCAATATGTCAACTGTACATCAATAAAATTTTTTTTTTAAGCGCTCTGGCCGAGGGTCACCTGGAGCTGCAAGCTGCCTCCGGGATATCTTTAGGGATCAGCACTGTGGCAGAAGGTGTTGAGAGCCAAATCAAGAACTACCACACTGCCCCTGGTGACAGCCGCTTCCCCAACCAGAACCAGACTGGGAACCTCAGGCAGAACTACCCAGATGTCCTTCGCTGTAAGAAGGCAGTGACAGCCGAAGGGGGTGATGTCTCCGTGTGATAATGGCACCAGTATGTGTACACGTCCAGCTGTCCCACATCCTGGGGGTCAGCCTGGCACGACCGCCCGGCAGAAGACCCGTTTCCTGGGACCTGAACTGGCTCCACCCCCACTCTCCTCTATTCTCCATCCTTCTCCCAGGATGGCGAAGGGGGACCCAGGTACATGGTGATCCCCACCCTGGGATCCAGAATCATGGCTTAACTGATAATAAGAACTCATTGGAAATGTGTGAGACTGTGTCTTTGTAAAAGAGCTGGATGATGGGTCAAGAACCCTGGGGTGGAATTGGTACCTCCTTGACCAGTGGGAGGGGCTTCAGGGTGATTGTTTTTCCTGTTTTGTTTTGTTGTATGTTATTAAATCGACCACCTTCTCTATCTGGACAGTAGACTGAGTGATTATACAAGTCTTGAGTCCCTGTATGTGCTAAAATTTATCTGTATATTCCCCTTTACTACCTACACAATATTTTATAGAGTGCTTTAAGTTTGCATGTGACTTAAAATCAACCAGAAAATGCTTCATAAAAATGGATCTGAAGGGGCATGTGCACCACCATGTTTCTATCAGCAATGTCCACAATAACCAAACTGTGGCTGTCCATTGACAGATGTCCTTTGACAGATGAATGGATAAAGAAAATGTGGTATATATACAGAATGGAATATTACTCAGCCATCAAAAAGGATGAACTCTTATCATTTACATTGACATGGATGGAACTGGAGGGTATTATGCTGAGCAAAACATGTCAATCAGAGAACAACAATTTCATGTGTTTCCCTCATATGTGGAATTTAAGAAACAAAACAGAGGATCATAGGGGGAAAGATGGAAAAATAAGACTAAATCAGAGAGGGAGACAAATCATAAGAGACTCTTAACTCTAGGAAACAAACTGAGGGTTGCTGGAGGGGAGGTGGGTTGAAGGATGGGGTGACTGGGGGATGGGCTTTAAGGAGAGCACGGGATGGGATGAGCACTGGGTGTTCTTTGCAACTGATGAATTACTGACCTCTACCTCTGAAACTAATCATGCACTATATATTAACTAGTTGAATTTAAATAAAAAATGGACTCTTTAAAGTATCAATGGCTTAAAAATTACTGCAGGGTTAGATGATCAAAATAATCCCCAGAAATGCAACAGAATCCTCAGCACTAGAGAAGACTTCTAGATCTTTTTCAGACCAAGTTGAATAAATAGTAGTGGCAGGAAATGGGGGAAAACCCAAACAAAGAAACTGGTCTTCACTTCTTGTTGATTCCTTTCTAACCTCTGAACTTCCTGGCTTGAAGTTTTATTTTTATAGACTTCTATGTTCTTTGCCTCCATCCCATCCCGGAACTCACAAGCAGAAGCCCACCTTAGACCCGCCTTTCAGGGGTAATTAAATAACAGCTAATGCTGTTCAGTGCTTCCTCTGCCCAGAGCACTGGTGCAAGCGCTTTACAGGTATTAACTCAGTCAAGCTGAAAAGGAGGTAACATAATGCAAGTATCAGCTCTGGAGCCAGGCCCTCTCAGTTCATGGTTGGGCTGAACCACTTCCTAGCGGTTGACCTTGACAAGTTGATTAACTTCTCTGTTCCTCAAATTCTCCGTCTATAAAAGGGGAATGCTGGTATTAGATCCACCTTATGGGGTTGGAAAAAGAATAAAATCAATCAACATATGCAAAATACTTAGAATAGTGACTGACATCCGGTAAGTATTATGTGAGTGTATATGCGCAGGCACAGATTTCTAATATATACATCTTTCTCCCTCTAGAGAGAGAATAAAATCTGTAGTTATAGATAAACTGACAACTCTATCAGGAAGATACTCTGGGGGCACCTGGTTGACTCAGTAAAGTGTCTGTTTTCAGCTCAGGTCGTGATCTCGGGGTCCTGGAATCAAGCCCTATGTTGTCCGGCTCCCTGCTCAGCAGGGACTCGGCTTCTCCCTCTCCCTCTGCCCCACCCCTTTCTTGTGCCCTCTATCTCTTTCAATCTCTCTCTCTCAAATAAATAAAATCTACAAAAAAGAAGATACTCTTATTATCCTCATTTTACAGATAAAAAAATGGAGGTTCAGCAAGGGCAAGTAGTTTTTTAAGGTCACACAGCCTGCCTTCCTAACCACAACATTGCTTCTGTTTTTGTTTTGTTTTAAATAAACTTTTATTCATTGATTGATTTTTAAAAGATTTATTTATTTATTTTAGAGAGAGAGAGAGAGAGAGAGTGTGTGTGTGTGTGTGTGAGCGAGCTAGCAGGGGGAGGAGCAGAGGGAGAGAGAGAGAATCCTGAAGCAGACTCCTAGCCAAGTAACACGGGGCTTCATCCCAGGACCCCAAGATCATGACCTGAGCCAAAATCAAGAGTTGGCCACACAACCAACTGAGCCACCCAGATACCCTGGTTTTTTTTTTTTTTTTAAATAGGCTCCATGCCCAATGTGGGGCTTGAACTCAGGACCCTGAGATCACAATTTGCATGCTCTATCACCTGAGTCAGCTGGGTACCCCCGAAATAAACGTTTAAACTTAAAAATAATTTTAACTTACAGTTACAAAGATAGTTCAGAGAGTTCTCATATACCTTATACCCAGCTTCCCCTAATGTTAACATCTTACATAACCATCTACATTTGTCACAAGAAATTAATGTTGGTACTATGTTACTATTATTAAATAAGCTATGTTAATATATATTATATTAATATTATACAGGTATTAACTGTATATATAATATATACAACATAATATATAACATTTATATATATAATATATAATATTAATATAATA
This sequence comes from Lutra lutra, assembly GCF_902655055.1. NCBI lineage: Eukaryota > Metazoa > Chordata > Mammalia > Carnivora > Mustelidae > Lutra > Lutra lutra. The sequence goes on from NC_062296.1 coordinate 17,342,164, forward strand.
TATATTAAATAAACTATAGACTGTTAACTATTAATAACTCTGGATTTCATAACGGATATCATAATAGGAACTGGATTTGACCAGTTTCCCCACCAATATCCTTTTCCTGTTCCAAAATCCAATTCAAGATGCCACATTGTGTTTAGCCCTACTGCTTCTTCCTTTTTTAAATTCCAGTATAGTTAACATGGTATTATATGAGTTTTAGGCATACGATATAATGATTCAACAGTTGTATCCATTACTCAGTGCTCTTCATGATAAGTGTACTCTTTTTTTCCTTTAAAGATTTTATTTATTTATTGGATAGAGAGAGAGCGTGCACAAGCAGGGGGAGCAGCAGAGGGAGAGGGATAAGTAGGCTCCCCACTGAGCAGGGAGCCCGATATGGGGACTCGATCCCAGGACCCTGAGATTATGACCTGAGCAAAAATCAAGAGTCAGAAGCTTAACTGACTGAGCTGACCAGGAACCCCTGCTTATTTAAGAATTTAAAAAAAATTTTTAAGTAATTTCTATACCCAACATGGGCTTGAACCTACAACTCTGAGATCAAGAGGTACATGGTCTACTGACTAAGCCAGCCAGGTGCTCCAGTCATACTGCGTCTTAATACCTATCAAGCAAGTACCCTGGGTCAGGCCCTATAGTAGGTACCGGGGACAGGGAGATGGGTAAGAAACTGTTCCTGTCCTCAGGAAGCTCACTGACTATTGGAGAGAGAGAAGCAAGCTTTCAGTTATAATAAAGGGTAGTCAGGGCGATTACAATTAAGCATAGAGGGTTGTGGGGGCACAGACAAGAAGTATCTAATTCAGTTGAGGGTATCTAAGCTGAGAGCTGAAGGATGAATAGGACTTAGCCAGCCAAGATCAGGGTGTGTGTGTGACCAGAGTGGGAATGGACATTGCAAACCATACTTAAGGTAGAGAAAACCTCATGTGCAAAGATGAATGTGAGAGGGGAGAGTGTGAGTATGGCCAGTTTTGGGAACTGCTCCATCCACAAGACTTCACCACCAACTCTGAAACTCCTACCTGGACCACAATTGTCAACACTGGCTCTGACTTTTTCTAAGCCTTCAAGTTCTTTCTGTGCTTTGGTGGTCTGCCCTCCATTACACACACTGTCCCCCACTCTCTTAACAACACTCACATCCCAATTGGCTTTACATTCAGTCCTACCAGGACTGGACTCTGAAGTCCCCTGGGTCAGTCCTTGACCCTGGGAAAACCCTGCACCTCCTAATCTCAAGTAAAAGTCAGACTCTGGTTCATTTTGCTATAACTTCCTCCTAATCTTGGCCAAACTTTGACTATGAGATGTGACAGGGCCCTGAGCTTTGGAGTCAGGCAGACATGGGTTTGAATCCTGACTCCTCTACTCATCATCTCAGGGGCCTTAGACCAGGTAGTCACCATTTTGTTTTATTAAAATTTTTTAAAAAGTTGAGTATAGTTGACACACATTGTTACATTAGTTTCAGGAGTACAACATAGTGATTCAACTTCTCTTATGTTATATTATGGCTCACCACAAATATAGCTACCGTATAGTCACCACACAATGCTACTACAATGCCATTCACTCTATTCCTGTGCTTTTTATTCCCGTGACTTATTCATTCCCTAATATGTTCACCATTTTAAATTTGTTTCTTCTTCTGTAAAATAGGAATGCCAAAATTGTCCACCACCAAGAGCAGTTGTGAAGATTAAAAATAATATAGGTGTACAAAATTTAACTCAAAATGGATCAAGGACTTAAACTTGAAGACCTCAAACAATCGAACTCTTAGAAGAAAACAGGTGAAAGCTTCATGGGCAATGATTTCTTGGATATGAAACCAAAGGCACAGGTAACAAAAGAAAAAAGACAAATTGACTTCATGAAAATTTATAAGTTTAGTGCCTCAAAAGAATAAAAGAGAGTAAAAAGGCACAGAATAAATTTATCCGTAGAGTAAAAATACAACCCAGAGAATGTGAGAAAATCTTTGAAGACCATATGTCTGATATCCAGAATATATACAAAACTTCTAAAATGCAACAATGAAAATACAAGCAACCTGATGCAAAAATGGGCAAAGGACTTGAATAGACATTTCTCCAAAGAAAATATACAAATGGCCAATAAATGCATGAAAAGATGCTCAGCGTCATTAATCATTAGGGAGATGCAAATCAAAACTACAACGGGAGACCACTTCATACCCAATAGGATGGCTACTATCAAAAAAACAGACAATAACAAGTGTTGGTGAGGATGTAGAGAGAAGGAAGCCTTGTGCACTGTTGGTGGGAATGCAAACTGGTGCAGCCATTGTGGAAAACAGTATGGTGGTTCCTTGAACAATTAAAAATAGAACTACCCTATGATCCAGCAATTCCAGTTCTGGGTATATACCCAAAAGAATTGAAAGCAGGGTCTCAAAGAGATATTTGTATACCCGTGTGCTCATAGTAGTATTATTCACAATAGCGAAATCATGGAAGCAATGCAATTGTCCATCAATGGATGAATGGATAAGCAAAATGTGGTTGTGGGCACCTGGATGGCTCAGTAGGTTGGGCACCTGCCATCAGCTCAGGTCATGATCCCACGGCCCTGGGATAGAGCCCTACCTGGGGCTCCCTACTAAGTGGGGAGTCTGCTTTTCCCTCTCCTTCTGCCCACCACCCCTGCTCATATATTCTTTCCCACTCTGCTCTCTGAAATAAATAAATTGATTAAAAAAATTTTTTTTCCTTTTTTTTTTTTTAGATTTTTTTGTTTATTTATTTGACAGACAGAGATCACAAGTAGGCACAGAGGCAGGCAGAGAGAGGAAGAGAAGCAGGCTCCCTGCTGAGCAGAGAGCCTGATGTGAGGCTCGATCCCAGGATCCTGGGATCATGACCTGAGCCGAAGGCAGAGGCTTTAACCCACTGAGCTACCCAGGCACCCCAATAAATAAAATCTTTTAAAAATTGTGGTTGTAAAGGGAAAAAGTGAGGCCTCTCCTCCTGTGTTGCTTTTCACTCTAATGTGACTACCACACTCACAGCACTCCTAACACCAGTTCCATGGGTGTTCCCCCCACCAAGGAATTCTCTAACACAGTCTGGGTGTCCTACAATTTAACTCGGTTCTGACACTATCTACTTAGAGATAGCATTAGATCTCACAGCTTAAGGGCTCAGTCCAACAAGATTTTTCCTCCCTCCCCCCAACTTCAGATGCCAATTATAAATAGTAGGTCCCCAGGTTACCACACTTTTGTCCAACATGGCTGCAAATAGGAGGTTCCCATGACTCCCTCCTGGGGTTTGATTAATTTGCTAGAGCAGCTCATGGAACTCAGGGAGATACTTATGTTTACCCATTTATTAAGGAATATGATAAGGGACACAGATGAACAGCCAGATGAAGAGAACCATAGGGTAAGTTCTGGGAGTGTTCCAAGTACAGGAGCTTCTGTCCCCATGGAACTGGGGGGCATCACCCTCACAGTACCTGGATGTGTTCACCAACCTGGAAGCTCTCTAAAACCCTAGTACTGGGACTTTGAGGGAGGCTTCTTCACATATGCATGATCAATCATTAACACCACATCTAGCCCATCTCCCCTCTCTGGAGAAGTGGGAGCCGTGGCTGAAAATTCCAAGTTTCTATATGGGACTTGGTCTTTTTGGTGACCATCCCCCATCCAGGAGCCATCCAGGAGCCATCCAGGAGCCCATCCAAAGTTGCCTCATAAGGACAAAAGGTATTCTTATCACCTAGGAAATTTCAGGGGATTTAGGAGCCCTGTGTCAGGAACCTGCATCAAAGACCAAACATTAGAACAAAAGATGCTCTTAGTGTTCTTATCATTTAGGAATTTACAAGGGTTTCATGAGCTCTGTGCTAGGAACCAGAGGCAGAGATCAATATATATGTTTTCTATCCAATCACAATGGCATACACATATAATGGAATATTATTCAGCCTTCAAAAGGCAGGAAATCCTGTCATATGCTACAAGATATGAATCTTGAAGACATTATACTAAGTGGAATAAGCCACTCACAAAAACCACAATATACTGTATGGCTCCATGTAAACAAGGTACTTAGAGTAGTCAAATTCATAGAGACAGAAAGTACAATGGTGGTGGCCGGAAGCTGGGGGGAGGGGAGAACAGGGAGTTATTATTTAATGGGGACCTAGTTTCTGTTTTGCAAGATGAAAAGAGTTGTGGACATGGTGTTGGTGACAGCTGCACAACAATGTGGGTGTATTTAATCCTGCTCAACTCTATACTTCACAATGGTTATGATGGTCAAATTTATGTTATATATATTCTATCACAATAAAAAAGAAAAAAAATACAGGCAAAGTTCTTTTTTTTCCAAGTTCTATTTCTTTTTTAGTTTTTTTTTTCTTTAAGTCATCTCTACACCCAACATGGGGCTTGAACTCACAACCCTGAGATTAAGAGTCACACACTCTGTCTATTGAGCCAGCCAGGTGCCCCTGCAAAGTTCTTGGTATTGTGCCACCTAATAGGTGCTGAGTAATTGGCAGCTTCCTTTATTATTGACCCTCTTTTTGTATATTATAGGTGAATCTCCAGGGTTTCGGTTAGAGGACGTACTCTACACTTTTTCACTTTCTTCAGCCTTCAATTCTCACTTTCTTCCCTCATCTTAGAAGGATCTGCTTTTAGGAAGCAAAGGCAAAAATGAACTACTGGGACTTCATTAAGATCAAAAGCTTTTGCCACAGCAAAGGAAACAGCCAATAAGACCAAAAGACAACCGACAGAATGGGAGAAGATATTTGCAAATGACATATCAGATAAAGGGCTAGTATCCAAAATCTATAAAGAACTTAGCAAACTCAACACCCAAAGAACAAATAATCCAATCAAGAAATGGGCAGAAGACATGAACAGATGTTTCTGCCAAGACATCCAAATGGCCAAAAGACACATGAAAAAGCACTCAATATCACTTGGCATCAGGGAAATACAAATCAAAACCACAATGAGATATACCTCACACCAGTCAGAATGGCTAAAATTAACAAGTCAGGAAATAACAGATGCTGGCGAGGATGCGGAGAAAGGGGAACCCTCCTACACTGTTGGTGGGAATGCAAGCTGGTGCAACCACTCTGGAAAACAGCATGGAGGTTCCTCCAAAAGTTGAAAACACAGCTACCCTACGACCCAGCAATAGCACTACTGGGTATTTACCCTAAAGATACAAATGTAGTGATCTGAAGGGGCATGTGCACCCGAATGTTTATAGCAGCAATGTCCACAATAGCCAAACTATGGAAGGAACCTAGATGTCCATCAACAGATGAATGGATAAAGAAGATGTGATACACACACACACACACACACACACACACACACACACACACAATCGGAAAATAATGCAGCCATTAAAAAACCCGAAATCTTGCCATTTGCAATGATGTGCATGTAACCAGAGGGTATTATGCTGAGTGATATAAGTCAATCAGAGAAAGACAATTATCACATGATCTCCCTGATATGAGGAATTTGAGAAACAAGACAGAGGATCATAGGGGAAGGAAGGCAAAAATGAAACAAGATGAAATCAGAGAGGGAGATAAACCATAAGAGACTTTTAACCTCAGGAAACAAACTGAGTTGCTGGAGGGGAGGGTGATGGGAGGGATGGGGTGGCTGGGTGATGGACACTAGGGAGGGTATGTGCTATGGTGAGTGCTGTGAATTGTGTAAGACTGATGAATCACAGATCTATACTCCTGAAACAAATAATACATTATATGTTAACAAAAAATTTTTTTTCAAAAAAAAAAAAAAAAAGAAGGGTCTCCTTTTACTTCTTTGACAGTCTCTTGTGTTGCCTTTTCTGGCTTTTCTTGCTTGTCTTATTTCCTAAGTGTAGGAAAGATCCTGTCTCAAAATTCTTCTTTTTCTACCTTATCTCTTAGCAATTTCATTTCAGGCTTATGTTAATTTTTTTTTTTTAAGTGAGCTCTACATTCAATGTGGGGCTTGAACTCATGACCCCGAGGTCAAGAGTCAAGTGCTCTACTGACATGGCCAGCCAGGCACCCCTTATGTGAATGGTTTCTAAATGTGTATCTCTGATCTCAACTTTTCACTTGAGATCCAGACCTGCTTTCCAGACTCACAACTGACCATCTTTATCCAGATGTTTTGAGGGCTTTGCACATTTAGTATATGCTAACACCATTTCTTCCAGTTCTGCTTCCCACCCCACCTCAAACCTGTCCTTCTGATGATTTTATGTGTTAATGGCCTCACCATCTTCTCACATCCTTGGTTTAACCTCTCAACTTCTTACGGTTCTAAGGAAATGTCATGCAATTCCCACATGTCCATTCTTACTGATGTCAACCAATTTCATACTTCAGCATCCTGCTGTCCAGTAGAGGCAATCCCTTTCTAGTGAAGAGGCTGTTTGAGTACCTACCATCTTATCAAGAGTACTCCCTTTTTATAATACCAAGATTGCTGGGAAATACAATTCAGAAATCTGCTTGATGAGCAAGGATTTAAGACAAAGGGAAAATAGTTTTGAGGGTTATTTCATTTCAGCTATGGTGAATCCCAAGGAACTGTCCCTGTTCTGTGACAAATGATACTTAGAGTCAACCTTTCTCTCTCCCATGTGGTGTCAGATTCACACTGCCGAAGCATGCTCTTCGAATACCATTTTTTTTTTCAGTGTTGAGTTCTACTAAGAAACATCATTGAGGGGTGCCTGCGTGGCTCAGTTAATCATCTGACTCTTGATGTCGGCTCAGGTCACGATCTCAGGGTCGTGGGATCCAGCCCTGTGTTGAGCTCTGTGTTCAGCATGAAGTCTGTTTGTCCCTCTACCTCTGGGTCCTTCTCACGCCCCCCCCCCCCAGCCAATCTCTCCTCTCTCTCTAAAATAAATAAATAAAATATTAAAAAAAAACCCACATTATCGAGAGTGTTAACACCATTAGCTAAGCGACAGTGTAGTGTGTAGTTGACAGTCTCCTTCCATTACGAGTTTATTTTATCAGTTGATTTCTCAAAAAAGCAATCTTAATCCTACCCATTAATCCCACTCTTAGGCCATTATACCCTAGGGAAAACTCACACCTGTTCTCTAAAGACATGTAAATGAGTACTTACAGTAGCAAACTGTCCCAAACTGAAAATGACCCACATGTCCATCAATAGCGAATAAACTATGGCATATTTGTAAAATGGAATACTGACAACAAAAAGAATGCTCTACAAGTACACACAAAATCACAAATAAACCTGAAAAACAAAGTTGAATAAAGCAAGTCTGAGAGCACATGCAGTATAGTTCCATTTTACATAAAGTTCAAAACCAGGCAAAACTAAGTAACACTATATTCGTTGAAGATAAATGCATATGTGACAAAAACTATGAAGATAAATGAGGAATAATTTTTTAAATGATTTTATTTCTTTGACAGAGAGAGAGAGACAGCACGAGCAGGGGGAAGAGCAGGCAGAGGGGGAGGGAAAGGGAGAACCAGGCTCCCTGCTGAGTAGAGTCCAATGTGGGGCTGGATCCCAGGACCCTGAGATCGTGATTTGAGCCAAAGGCAGACGCTTCACTGATTGAGCAACCCAGGTGCCCCTAAACAAGAAATAATTACCACAAAATTCAAGAGAGTTTTTGGGGCTTTGGAGGTGGAGAGGAGGATGGTAAGCTGAGGAGGGAATTGGAAGGCTTTAAAGGCATCACAGATTTTCATATCACTACTATTCTTTAAACTGTGTATCTGCATTAAATACACTATTACATGTACAACAGACTTCACAACTTTTAAAAGTTACTTTTTTCAAAAGGTAATATCATTTCCAAGTTCTTTGAGATGAGAAGATGGCCCTCCCTTTAGATCTTGTCCACCTTTAAAACTCACTTCAAACCTCCTTTTGGAAGCCACCTCTGACTCCCCAGGTTGATTTAATATGGAAAATTTCAAATGTCCACAAAAAGAAGGAAAATAATGTAATGAATCACCATGTAAGCATCCCCGAGCTTCAACAACTATCCATGCATAGCCAGTCGTGTTTCCTCTATACCCTGACACATTCCCCTCACCATCCTGGGTCATTGAAAACAAATCTCAGCCATCCTATTACTTCATCTGTACATACTTTGGCAAAAGTCTCTAAAAAATAAGGACCTCTAAAAAGAGGGCACAACCCTAATACCATTATTCACTTCAAAAGTTTGACAGACTTCTTAATATCAAATATCCAGATAGTGTTCAATGTTCCCTGTGTCCTATAGTTTTCTTTTTCTTTTCTTTTCTTTTTTTTTTTTTTTTTTTTTTAAAGAGAGAGGGCAATAGGGAGAGAGTGCAAGTTGCGGGGAGGAGCAGAGGGAGAGAAAAATTGCGAGCAGGCTCCATGCCCAGCACAGAGCCTGCCATGGGGCTCAGTCTCACGACCCTGAGATCATGACCTGAGCTGAAATCAAGAGTTGGACACTTAACCAACTGAGCTACACGGCACCCCTCCTATAGCTCTTGATTTGTTCAAATCACAATCTAAACAAATTTCACACTGTTGGTTATGTTTTTTTAAGTCTCTTTGAATCCAAGGTTCCTCCTCCCTCTTTCTTTTTTCTTGCAATTTATTTGCTAAAGAAACCAGATATGATCAATTTCCTACATTCTGGATTTCTGGCTGATTTAGCTGTCCTCTGCTCATTTCACAAACCTCTCTACCTTTCCTTTTCCCACCATTTTCTATTTCTATCTGTACATTTTCTCGAAGGATACACAGCAGAAAGGATGCCAAAAGTATAGAATGAAGGGGTGGGGAGTAACCCCTGTGCAGATCTCTACCCTATGACTCCCTATACTTGACTGGAATCATGAGTTTCTTTGTCTCCCTCCAACACACCTCTTGGGGGTCAACACTATCTTACTTGATTTTTTTATCCTCAGTGCTTTACACATAATTCTACACATAGTAGGTGCTAAATAAACGTTTCTTGAAAGAATGAATAAAGTTGCTCTCTTGTACTGCTTATGTGCTATACCCCTTTTTCCAACTTTGCAATAAGATTAAGACTTCGTGAAACTTTGATTTCAACCCCCTGGGGTAAGGTATTATGCAAACTTCTTTTGATAGTTACTTTTCTTGAAAAGTTTGACAAATTTCATTGTGAAGAGTGCTTTGTTTATTGTACTTTCCTTTGTTGCCCATTTCCTGAACCACCATGGTCTTGATAAGCTTGTTTGAAATTAAGCACAAAAGTTCCCTGCTCTGTAACTTGATTGGAGGGGCTCCCAGCAGCTTTGCCCTCAGGGGGAATTGTGGGTTAATGGCTTCTGAGTAATGTATTACTCACCACAGCTTCTTAGAAACTTCTGAGGCAAATTATTACTTTCTGAGATATCTTTGCTCTGTTCCTTGAATTCTAGGACCATGCCCTCTTGTAGATTTTCCTCCCATACTATCATACTATATGAAAAACAACATCACCGAGAAAGCTGGAAACAAACTCCCTTTTCTGCAACTTACTCTAATATTTTCTTTTCATTTACAGTTGAGGCATACGTACTCTCTAGTGCACATGGCTAAACCTCCTTCCTGTTAATAGGTACTTGAACCCATATTTACACTCTGTTTTACTTCGTCACAAACACAAAATGTACCAATGCCACCAAATAGGAAAACTTTTCTCTATGCTATTGGACTTGATAATAATTGTCCTCCTTATACATCTGATCCTGTAAAACCACTGATGTCCTTAGAATTGTTTTAGAAATACTTCCTGTCTTCTTAATCCAGGAAATGAATCTGGTTCATGGATTTGCAATATTATTTTTATAAAATTGTTATGAACAGGACTGAGTAATTTAAAATTCAACTGAACTCCTCTTGCTGTAGCTCTGCGTGTGTAGGGTTTATGGAATTACGTTTGAAATTGTAGGTGATGAAGTTCCTTCCTCGGTATTTTTTTTTTAAAGGTTTATTTATTTATTTGACAGAGATGACAAGTAGGCAGAGAGGCAGGCAGAGAGAGAGGAGGAAGCAGGCTCCCTGCGGAGCAGAGAGCCCGATGCGGGGCTCGATCCCAGGACCCTGGGATCATGACCTGAGCCGAAGGCAGAGGCTTAATCCACTGAGCCACCCAGGCGCCCCTCCTTCCTCGGTATTTTTTAATGCGGCAGTTAGATTATAGTGAATTAAGATTTCCTGGAGAGCCAATTTTAAGCCATCAACTGGCAGTGAAAGATGAACAAAGACTGGATGACATATTGAAATTATACCTGGCACATAAACTTGTATCAAACACTTCTAATCTGGCAAACAATACAATGAGTGACAGTAAATGCAATCAAACAGAAACTTGGATAAATTATCTTAGAAAGATTGCAGTCAGCAGATAAAAATGGGACCATGGAGTCTTCTGAATTAACTAGCACTGAGAACATGAATCAGTCTTTCATCTTTTATTATTTCATCCTTTTCCTTTGAAGTAAACTTAAAAATAATCCTTTTGCCAACTCCTCAAAATGAAATATTCACTATATCACTCTTACTCCTTATTAAAAACTGGTATTAGTGTGCTTTATACTGAAGACATCAAAGAAAGTATGGAGTATACTTGTATAAACATAAGGAAGCCTGTAGTATATTGCTTATTTTTCTATGGAATAAATGCAAAATCATGATACTTCATTGAGCATTTACTGGATTCTACTTGGATTTTCTGAAAGAAAGTTCTCTTTCCTTTTTGAGGCAATCCTTGTTGAATGGATGAAACATGTGGTAATTTGTTTCTAGCATCTTGAGATTAGTCCCACTTTTCATCCATGAGAATGTCCATCGAGTAGAGTACTGTGCTATTTTAGGTTTTCCAATGGGTTTGGATTTTAATAGGTTTATTCCATTGCTAAGTAGTATCTTACTCTTTTATATATGATTGTGCAAGTACATCTGGATGTCATTTGTTCAGACTTTTTTTTATTAACATATAATGTATTATATGCCCCCGGGGTACAGGTCTGTGAATCATCAGGCTTACACAATTCACACAGCATTCACCATAGCTCATACCCTCCCCAATGTCCATAACCCAGCCACGCTATCCCTACCCCCTCACTCCCAGCAACCCTCAGTTTGTTTCATGAGATTAAGAGTCTCTTATGTTTTGTCTCCCTCCCGATCCCATTCTCTTTCATTTTTTCCTTCCCTACCCCCACAACCCCCTACCCTGCCTCTCAAATTCCTCATATCAGAGAGATCATATGATAACTGTCTTTCTCTGATTGACTTATTTTGCTCAACATAATACCCTCTAGTTCCATCTACATCATTGCAAATGGCAAGATTTCTTTTGATGGCTGCATAGTATTCCTGTGTGTGTGTGTGTGTGTGTGTGTGTGTGTATCTCACAACTTCTTTATCCATTTATCTGTCGATGGACATTTAGGCTCTTTCCATCATTTGGCTATTGTGGACATTACTGCTATAGACATTCGGGTGCATGTGCCCCTTTGGATCACTACATTTGTGTCTTTAGGGTAAATACCCAGTAGTGCAATTGCTGGGTCATAGGGTAGCTGTGTTTTCAACTTTTTGAGGAACCTCCATGCTGTTGTCTAGAGTGGCTACACCAGCTTGCATTCCCACCAACAGTGTAAGTTTTCTTTCTCCACATCCTTGCCAGCATCTGTTGATTCCTGACTGGTTAATTTTAGCCATTCTGATTGGTGTGAGGTGGTTATCTCACTGTGGTTTTGATTTGTATTTCCCTGATGCCGAGTGATGTGGAGCACTTTTTCATGTGTCTGTTGGCCATCTGGATGTCTTCTTTGCAGAAATGTCTGTTCATGTCTTCTGCCCCTTTCTTGCTTCTTGGCCTTTTGGCTAAGATCAAGTGTTCAGACATTTTTAAATGTCTGAACATATCCTGTTACATGTTGTAGACACCATTGATTACCTGCCACTACCCCCTTTTCCATGATAACATAACCCCAATTTGTGCTGGTATGAGACACCATGGGGTTTAAGAGAGACTGGGTACCTTCCCAGCCCTAGTCCTTCCCCTGGCTAAGCCCAGCTTGGTAATTTTTAATTAAAACTTTATTTTTTAGAGCAGATTTAGATTCATAGCAAAATTGAGGAGAAAGTAAGAGATTTTTCCATATACGTCTCATCACCACACACGCACAGCCTCCCCATTAACAACATCTCCCTCCAGAGTGGGACATTGTTATAATTGATGAACCTACACAGACACATCATTATCACCCAAAGTCCAGAGTTTACATTAGCGTTCACTCTTGGTGTTGGACAGTCTATGGGTTTGGACAAATGCACAGTGACATGTATTTCTCATTATGGTATCATGCAGAGTATTTTCACTGCCCTAAAAATCCTCTGTGTTCTGCCTATTCATCCCTCCCTGTCTCCCTGGCCACCCCTGACTGATGGCTCTATTATCTCCATAGTTCAGCCTTTTCCAGGATGGAAATCACACAGTATGTAGCCTTTTCAGATTGTTTGTTTCCCTTAGTATGATGCATTTTAGGTTCTTCCTGTCTTTTCATGGCTTGATAGATCATTTCTTTTTAGTGCTACATAATATTCCATTGTCCCTATGAACCTCAGTTTATCCATTCACCTACTGAAGGACATCCTGGTTGCTTCCAAATTTTGCCAATTATGAGTAAAGCTATTATAAACATCGTGTGCAGGTTTTTGTGTGGACACAAGTTTTCAGCTCCTTTGGGTAAATACCAAGAAGTCTGATTGCTGGGCCATAGGACAAGAGTACTTTTAGTTTTGTGAGAAACCGTCATACTGTCTTCCAAAGTGGCTGTACCATTCTGCAGTCCCATTAGCAGTGAATGAGAGCTCCTGTTGCCTTACCTCCTCACCAGCATTTGGTGTTGTCAGTGTTCCAGGTTTCCGCCATTCTAATTGGTATCTAGTGGTATCTCATTATTGCTTTAATTTGCATTTCCCTCCTGATATGGTGAGGAGCATCTTTTCAAATGCTTATTTTCAATCTGTATATTTTCTTTGGTGAGGTGTCTGTTACGCTCTCTGGCTTTTTTTAAAAATCAAGTTGCTTGTTTTCTTACTGTAGAGTTTTAAGTGTTCTTTGTATATTTTGGGTAATCATCCTTTATCAGATGTATCTTTTTTTTTTAAGATTTTTAAAATTTATTTGACAGAGATCACAAGTAGGCAGAGAGACAGACAGAGAGAGAGGGAAACAGGCTTTCCGCTGAGCAGAGATGGGGGCTCGATCCCAGGACCCTGGGACCACGACCTGAGCCAAAGGCAGAGGCTTCAACCCACTGAGCCACCCAGGTGCCCCTCAGATGTATCTTTTGCAAATCTTTTCTCTCTGTCTGTAGCCATGGTAATTTCATTATCCTTATTAATGAGTGGCTTAGGCATGGACATATAATCCTGGTAATGACACCTGTGGAAAAGTCTGTTGGAGAGCTTTTGGGAAAGCTATTTTTTTTTTCAGAAAGGGGCACCAGAAAAGGATGTCCTCTCCTTTGGTCTTTGGAAGTCAATGTTTGAGGACATGATCCCTGGGGCTGTTGTAACAGTTTGCAGCTATGAGGAGAGTAGCCGACAAACAGAACCTCAGAGGAGAAAAATGGAACGAAGATGAATCCTTCATCATATTGTTGGGCCAGTGAATTACCCAAACTGCCTTATCTCTGTTGTCCTTGCCATAGGACTTAATAAACTCACAACTGTTGGGGCTAGTTTGGGTTGTTTTCTATTACTTGTGTCCAGGCAGCCTAACTGACATACGTACACAGAGCTGATGGTTCCTATATAACATTAGGTGACATCATTCTTTGTCTCCTGACTCTACACTAAAATTTCATAGATTCAGCCCCATTAGGGCTGAAGTCAACGTGAAATAATTAAAACGGATTTATACGGTGTGCCTTTCTTTTGTCATTACTTTTACTTTATTAAGAATGTGTAGTTATAAAAGCAACAATTTTATCATAGAAAATTACGAAAAAAGTCCTTGTATTTTTTCTTTTTAAAACAGCAGAATTACTGGAGGTGTGCTCATTAAATTTGCAATGACACAGAGATAGGAGAACACCATATGACAGTCAAGATTCAGAAATATTTCAACAAGCTAGAACGATGAGCCCAAACCAACAAGGTGAAATGTAATAGAGAGACATGTACATTTTTGCATTTAGGTTAGAGCTGAGGGCTGTGGCTGCTCAGCCTGAGAGTTAAAGGCTGTTTATATGAAAAGTATCTGGGGGTTTCAGTTAAGTGCTAATTCGCTAAGTGCCAGGATTAGGACAGGGGGAAAAAAAATTACTCAAAGTGTAAATATATAAATCCCGCCTTCATTCAACAAGTATTTATTAAGCATGTATTCAACAAATGCATATGGCAGCTGGTTAAGAGGAAAGGCTTTGGACTTCAACTGTTCTCAGCTTGGACTGTGTGATCTTAGGCAAGTTTTTTCACTGTGTCTCAGTTTTCTTAACTGTAAAATAGGACTGATAACAACACATGGTGGCTGAGAGAACTGAATAAGAATATATGTTAAGTACTTATTAGCAATAATATTTTTTAGTACTTGGCCTTGCATTAGATCAATTGTGGTAATTTACCCACAATAATCTGCTTTGTTCATTTTATACCTGGAGAACTTATTTATTTTTTTTTAAGATTTGAGAGAGAGAGAGAGAGAGCAAGAGAGAGAATGAACGGGAGGAGCAGGGGGAGATGGAGAGAGAAAATCTCGAGCAGACTCCATGCTGAGCACAAAGCCTGACATGGAGCTCCATCTCACGACCCTGAGATCACGACCTGAGCTGAAACCAACAATTGGGTGTTTAGCTCACTGCACCACCCAGGCACCCCTGGAGGACTTTATTTTTATATCATATTTTGAAGCACACCGAGAGACTAGGGAATGACCAGGCAAGCATGAAAAGAGGATCTCTGGAAATAATATCGTCGGAGGAGTCATTTCAGGCATTAAACATTTGACCTGAAAAGAGTTCATATATTTAAACAGGAGCCCTATGGATCAGGTAATACATTTATTTAGTGTTGCTCCAAAGGGAACCCTGGACACAATAAGGAGAAGCAGAATTCAGCTCAATATACTGAAGACCTTAACTATGATTGTTATGCGATAACTGCATGGCCTAATTGGAAAAGCAGTGACCTCCCTGTCATTATTGTAAGTACTTGGGCAGAAGCCAGATGGGCATCTGTCAGGGAGGATGTGGGGAATTCAGTGAATCCTGCAGTTGTAGATTTGACTTGGGCTCCTTTTAGTAGTAAGGTTCGGACTGAATTTTTCACCCATGTATCCTTGGAAGGTTTTATAACCTATAGGGAATATTAAAGCACCATCAGGGAAACTATTGTCCTATCCATTTCGCAGAGTCAAAAATTTCAGAATTCAAATGTCCTCTGGAGACTAAGTAGATGTATTTCTCAATTACTGGTCTATGAATCGGTAAGAGAATTAAAAAACAAATTACTTATTTTTACATTTTATTAATTTTTCTTCCATTATAAAAGTACTACAAATACATTAAATAAAATGGTAAAAGAGAAAGGAAGGAAAAATCAGTTCTACATCATTTTTATGCATAGTGTTTAATATATGACCTGCATTTCATATATATAGATGTATCAACACAACTATATATATTTGTATATATACAAATATGCAATATATAAAATATATAAATGCAATAAATGCAGTATAGAGTACAAAATATAAATACGGTATATAATATAAATAAATAGGGGTGCCTATGTGGCTCAGTAGGTTGGATGTCCGACTCTTGATTTCGGCTTGGGTTGCAGGCTTAGGGTTGTGAAATCAAGCCCCGCATCGGGCTCTGTGCTCAGCACAGAGTCTGCTTGAGATTCTCTCTCTCCCTCTCCCTCTGATCTTTCCCCTGTGTGCACGCTTTCTCTCAAATAAATAAAATCTTTAAATATATATATTTAAATAATCTTTATAATCTTTAATATATGATCTTTAAATACATAATCTTTAAATATATATATATTATATATAAATATGTGTTATATATAATATATGTATATATAGGGTTTTTGATCTTTTTAGTATGTAAGAGTTGTACTAGTTTGCTAGGGTGGCTGTAACAAAATACTACACACTGGGTAGTATAAACAGCAAAAACTTGTCTCACAGCTCTGATGGCCAGAAGTCTGAAACCAAGGTGTCAGCAGGACTTGTTCTTTCTGAGGGCTATGAGGAACAGTCTGTTCCAGGCCTCTCCTCTAGGTTCTGGTGGTTTGCTGGCTGCCTTTGGCGTTCCTTGGCTTCTGCTACATAGTCCCAGTCTGTGCCTTCGTTGTCACATGGCCTTTTCCCTGTGTGCATGTCTGTTCCCCAATTCCCCCCCCTTTCACAAGGACAACAGTCACATTGGATTAGGGACCCACCCTCATCCAACATGATCTCATCCTAACTTAATGAATCACATCTGCAATGATCTTATTCTCATATAAGGTCATGTTCTAAGGTACTGGGGGTGAGGACTGCCATGTATGAATTTTTGGGGTACACAATTCAACCCATAACAAGGATCAAACCAATTTATGGTGCCATCTACAATGTATAAAGGTGCCTGTTCTCCTGTATCCTCAGTGACATCAGGTTTTATTTTAAAAAGTGATTTTTTTTTTTTTTTTTGCCAACTAGCTGAAGGATTGCACCATCATGGTGTTTTAATATATACTCCTCTCTCAGAGAGTATGAATGGTTTTCTGTTTGCTTACTAGTTGAATGTCTTCTTTTATGAAATGTCTGTTCGTGTCTACTGCCTCTATTTTTTAAATTATGAAAGTAAGTCTACGGCCATACCACCCTGAACGTGCCCGATCTCGTCTGATCTTGGAAGCTAAGCAGGGTTGGGCCTGGTTAGTACTTGGATGGGAGACCGCCTGGGAATACTGGGTGCTGTATGCTTTTTTTCCCCCCAAACTCTTTGGGACGCCTGGGTGGCTCAGTGGGTTAAAGCCTCTGCCTTTGGCTCAGGTCATGATCCCAGGGTCCTGGGATCGAGCCCCACATTGGGCTCTCTGCTCAGTGGGGAGCCTGCTTCCTCCTCTCTCTCTCTCTCTGCCTACTTGTGATCTCTGTCTGTCAAATAAATAAATAAAATCTTAAAAAAATAAAAAAAATTATGAAAGTAATATATCACAAAAGATTTGAAAAACAGAAAATAAAAACCACCCCTCATGCCACTACTCCAACATAGCTATTATCATTTTTATTGCCTTCTAGGCAATTTTCATATGCATGTTTTACTCTTGTAATTGTGGTTTACACAGTCTTATATCCTGCTTTTCTTACCTTACAGTGTATTACATATGGAAATGGGTTAATCTATAATGTATAGAATAGCTCATTCTTCAGTAATTATGAATTCAGAACCAGGCTTCTGGTATTAGACAAATAAAAGCTTTCCTAAGGATATACTACCTGGCCATTACTGGGACACAGAATAAGAGGATCTCTAGTTGTAAGAAAGTTAAAATTCCATTTCTGTGCCATGGCCTATCTGTGGGCATCTGGCACCCAGATGTCTAATACATGTTGGATGAACTGACAGCTTAGTTATTAGACAGGATTTTTATTCATTATTTTGGTGAGACAAGTCAGTTTTCAGGGTTTTCTTTGTCTGAGGCTACAGGCGTCATACATTTAAGAACCAGCATCTTACTAGGCAAAGCAGAAGTTGAACCAGTGTTACGACTCACCGTTTTAAAAATATATTTTAGAAGTCATAAGTGAAAAAGGGTTTTACAAAGTATTTTTCTCTTTTTTCCTTCCTTTAAAGATTTTATTTATTTATCAGAGAGAGAGAGAGAGAGAGAGAGAGAGAGAGAGAGTGAACACGAGCAGGGGGAGCAGCAGGCAGAAGGAGAAACCCCGGGATCATGACCTGAACTGAAGGCAGACGCCTAACCCACTGAGCCACTGAGGCATCCCTATGAAGTATTTTTCAAAGTGCACTTATGTATATCAAAAACTACGATTTCACAAAAACAAATCTGTTCCATGGACAAAATCTAAACAGGGAATCCCCTTTTTTCCCTTTGTAAAGAAAAAAATTCGTGTTAGAACTGAGAGATGTTGCAACTTATCATTTGTCCATCTTCTGAAACAAGTTGAGCTAAAAGAAATATCTGATGGTGTCTGTAATGTTACAGGTGTATATTGGTAATATGCACCAATGAATTATTTTTTCTACTTTGCGTCCTTCCTCTTATTTCTTTGGTAACATTTTGCCCACATTGTTACTAGTATTTCAGTCTTTCCAATTAAAATGTAAAGACTGCCTTCAAAATGAAACTCAAAAGGTTTCACATATGAAAAAAAGTTAAAGTTGTATAAAAAACAGTGCTTCTCAAACTATGAAGCTCTTCTCTAAGAATTTCCAATTCATAGTGGACCAATACTTCTATAAAATACAATAAGAATTAACTATTAGAAGAATATTTTTAAAAATCACCATGGCATAGAGAATTAAAATCCAAAAATTTAAGAGACTCTGGAGACATGAAAATTACCTTGTCAAGTTTCTATACATTTTTAAATGCTTAATCTTTTTTTAAAAAAAGATTTTATTTGTTCATTTGACAGAGAGAAACATGGGAAAGGGAGAAGCAGGCTTCTCGCTGAGCAGAGAGCCCAATGTGGGGCTCGATTCCAGGACCCTGGGATCATGATCTCAGCCGAAGGCAGATGCTTAACGACAGAGCCACCCAGGTGCCCCTTAAATGCTTAATCTTAATTCCTGAATTTATTTAGATATGGACTGGTAAAGAGTAGTCCACAGACAACACTTTGAATAGAACTGATATAAGGCATAGACCCTGGGCGCCTGGGTGGCTCAGTGGGTTAAGCCGCTGCCTTTGGCTCAGGTCATGATCTCAGGGTCCTGGGATCGAGTCCCGCATCGGGCTCTCTGCTCAGCAGGGAGCCTGCTTCCCTTCCTCTCTCTCTGCCTGCCTCTCTGTCTACTTGTGATCTCTCTCTCTGTCAAATAAATAAATAAAATCTTTAAAAAAAAAATAAGGCATAGACCCTGTCCAGGGGCTCCTGAGAGGCTCAGTCAGTTAAAGCATCTGCCTTTGGCTCAGGTCATGAACCCAGGGTCCTGGAATCGAACCCTGCATCGGGCTCCCTGCTCAGCAGAGGAGTCTGCTTTTCCCTCTCCCCCTACCTGCCACTCTGCCTACTTGTGTTCTATCTCTCTGTCAAAAAACAAACAAACAAACAAAAAAGACATAGACCCTGTTCTCAAGGAGCTAAGAATCTTGTTAGGGTGAACATTATGAGAATATGTATAACTAAGCATAAAACTGTATTATAATCTGTGTTACCCCAGACCACACCAGCCTAGAGCAACCTGCTCACTGCAGGGTAATAGATAAAATATATATTGGTCTCTGACCCTAGTTCCGGGCACAGGGTTCCTAAAACCCTTGTAATTGCCTTAGTGATAAGAGCACTAAGAATATATTTTGTTCTAATATTTGGCCTTTGACCCAGTTCCTGACACAGACTTCCTAAATCTCTTGAGATTTCCCAAGTGATAGGAGTATATTTTTGTTTAAATGAGGTGATTCTTGGTGGGCTCTTGGATGGGGGCTGGTCACCAAGCCATGATTAGAAGCTTGGAATTTTTAGCCCCACTCCTCATCCTCCAGAGAGGGGAGAGGGGCTGGAAATGGAGTTGATGATTAATCATGCCTACATGAGGAAGCCTCCCTAAAATCTCAAAGGTAGGAAGTTCAGAGAGCCTCCAGGTTAATGAACACATCCACCTACCAGGAGGGTGACCCACCCCAGCTACACAGGGACAGGAGCTCCCTTGCTTGGGACCCTTCCAGACACTGCCTTATGTATGTTTTTATCTGGTTGTTCATCTGTATCCTTTATCATATCCTTTTATAATAACCTGGTAAACAGTAAGTAAACTGGGTTCCTGAGTTCTGGGAACCACACTAGCAAATTAATTGAACCTGAGAAGGGGGTTGCGGGAAAATCTGGTTTAGAGTAGGTAGATCAATGCACAGGTGACAATCTGAACTTGCTATTGGCATCTGAAGTAGGGTAGGAGCAGTTTTGTGGGACTGAGCCTTTAACCTGTGGGATCTGATGCTATCTCCAGGTAGACAGTGTCAGAACTGAGTTGAGTTGAGTAAAAGAGATACATAGGAGGAAGACTGAGGTTGTTTCTTATCTTAAAGGTAAAGGGAGTACAACATGGACAAAAGAGCACACATCTACCTTTCCAGAGACACAAAAGATACTAACAGTTAAAAGAAGTAAAACTGTCAAAAAATAGATTAAAACAGCTATATAAATTGTAAAACTTAAGTCATGGTTAATTCATGGTTCTTTTAGTTGTATGACTGTAAAATTCACAGATTTCATGGAGAAAACTGCCATTATTCTGTCTCAATAATCACAATGTGGTCAGAAGAAGTCACACATAGCATTTCTCTCTCTTCTACACCAACCCCCTCCCAGTTATTTCTTGGAATCCCCAAGAACGTAATCTTATTTGCACTAAGCTCTCAAGTGGTCTTGTCTATACTCTTCCATTATCTGGTGACATGATACCAGGGCTTTGATGCTGATGCAGTTATCATTACTGGCAGGGTCTACCAGAGGTACTGCTGTCTTCAACATCTTAGTTTCAAGTATGAGAAACTAAAGTTTTGTCAGTTAGGTTTAATGAACCCAAGAGGTGCCGGTAACCTTTCCCAGGCCCTGGGCCCCAGACTCATGTACCCTGACAACGAGAAATACAGCACTATCTACGTGCTGTTAGTTGGTTCAGAGTGATTTCACATCCTGTAGCCCCATCATCCCAAACCACGCAAGGTGTTAATGTCCCAAGTGGTATCCGTAACTGAATCTTCAGTAAGCCTTTCCAACAATCTATGAGACCTGATGCTTCTGTGATGATGTACGTGAAACCAGTGAATCCCATGCACTTCAACCCAGATTATCAGTAGAAGCAACAAACTCTGAGTCCCTGACAAACTAATGTACTTTCAGGTGACTAGCCGTAACCTTATGGCAGGTGGATTGCACTAAATCTCTTCCATTATGGATGGCGTGACAATCTCCCTCAGTAGAAAAGAAACTCTTTCTGGACTTGCTCTCCCTGATGCTGCTGGGACATTCTTCTGCAATGGAGACTAGGGCCTTTGGGGATGCATTCTACTTGAGACATGCAATTTCTCACTGTCTGTGTCCATTTTCAGTAGTTCTTCACATTTTCACCTTTCAAAGGCTTTGGTAGTCTGGTAAAGTTTATGGGCCCCTTCTCAGAGTAGTATTTTTTTGAAAGATTTTATTTGACAGAAAAAGAGACAGCGAAAGAGGGAACACAAGCAATAAGAGAGGGAGAGGGAGAAGCAGGCTTCCCGACAAGCAGGGAGCCCAATGCGGGGATCGATCCCAGGACCCTGGGATCATGACCTGAGCCAAAGGCAGACACTCAACTGACTGAGCTACCAGGCACCCCCTCAGAGTAGTATTTTTAAGTGCAACATATAAGACACATAAGACTATTAAGGAAGCCAGTACAATATAATATTATATTGTACTATTTTCAGGCAACTTAGGGTTCTGGGGACCCCAAATCAAGAGGTTAAACTTGTTACTAATCCTCTGCTTTCACTTCCAGATCCATAACTGTTTGACCAAACCATGAACCTCTGCCAGTGAATTGGTATAGATGAGATGTTGGCAAACTGTAGTCTGTTACCTGGTTTTCTGAAGGAGGTTTTATTGGAACATAACCAGATCCATATATTTACTTCCTACTTATCGTCATTTTCGCACTGCAAGGGTGGTGTTGAGCAGTCGCCACAGAGATTGTATGTGGCCTACAAAGCAGAAAATATTTATTGTCTGCACTTTTAGAGAAAAAGTTTGCAAGTCCTGGTCTAGATCCTGGCCTAAAGGCCCAGCAAGCAAAGTGGACCAAAAGTACTCCTTGAAGTTCTGCCCTCTGGAGGATTTTCCTTCTCTGTTGTCCCCTGGAGATACCCCTCAGGGCTCTAATGCTGGAAAAGTTCACTTCTGCCTGTTAAAGGCCTAGTCTGCAGAGCCAAGTGCAAACAAGCCTTGAGCCCTCTATGAGGCTGTAGGTGGGAGTCACTGGAGCTATAGGGCACGGACAGCTGTGCTAGGGCTTTTACTTGCAAGATCCATTCAAGCCACTTGCCAAAAACACAGCTTCCACTGAAGATGAAATGCTTCAGGGCCCACCTAAATTTAGAGCGAAGCAGTTCTCTGCATGCAATTCATGACAGGCAGTTTGGATTATGTCGTTGCTTGAAGATATATGTTAGAAATCCAATCTCCATCAAAAACTAGAAGACAGGAACTGGTTTTAAAGGAGAAAAGTTACTTCCTTAAAAGAACATATAGATTTGTTCCAGAACTCCAGGGATGACTTGCTGTGATTCACTGGAATGAACTTTCCACACCTCGTAAAATCACAACCTGCCAGAAATGTTTTTGGTGCCACTGAGTTTCTTGGATGACAAGGGCCAGGTGGTAGAGCCACGTCCACTGGAGCGTGGACCACATGGAGTAACATCCCTTGCTCTGGGCCTTCTCAAGGAGGGAGGGATACAGCTTTGTAGGCCAGTACATGGAAAGAAGCAACCAATCAAATGTAACACATGTTTCCTTCAACAGCCACTGAAGTCCAGTAAACAGTAGGGGCTCCATGATGTAACAACTTTCCATTCCCAGTGGACATGTTATCCAATAAGTCCAAGGTCACTACTGGACATACCTGGCCTCCCCCACCCCAATTTTACTGAGGTGTCAGCAGGCCCTTGCATTTTCTGGAGAATTATCACCATTTTCTAGCATCTGGGGTACCTGTTAATTTTTGCTCTCCAGATTCAGTCAACACGATGTCATCGATGGTAGACTAGCATAATGATGTCTCATGGGATGATGAGATGATCACTATTTCCTGCAAATTGGTAGCACATGGCTGAAGAGTTGGCACACACCGTGGCAAGACAGTGGTGTTCTGCTCTGGTGTTCTCTGTTTATTGCTTGTTTTGTCTCTATTTCAAATTTTGCTGTTTTGTATATTGTGGGGGGTTTTTTGCATAAATTTTAGTTCTATAAAATATTGCATTAAAATATTATTTATCTTGGTTACTGAGTGCTTTGACGTTCCCTCAAATTTTGTGTCTGAGGTGAGTGATTTGCTCATCTCACCCCAGCCCCATGCTGACTGACATATAGAGAAGATGCGCCCATTAGATCAATGCTGCTTGCCAAGTGTTTATAAGATCATATTTGGAACACTAGCCACAATTAGAGTTGACATAAAATGAATGATAATCTAAGGTCACTTTGAGACCCACCTGCTTTTTAATGTAGCCAAATATGAATTAAGTCATCACTGCTACATCTTTCAAGTCATTGATGGTAACATTTATCCCTGCAATTCTATCTACCAGGGAGGCAATACCGCTTTTTTTTTTTTAAAGATTTTATTTATTTATTTGATAGACAGAGATCACATTAGGCAGAGAGGCAGGCAGAGAGAGAGAGGAAGGGAAGCAGGCTCCCTGCTGAGCAGAGAGCCCGATGCGGGGCTCGATCCCAGGACCTGAGACCATGACCTGAGCCGAAGGCAGAGGCTTAACCCACTGAGCCACCCAGGCGCCCAGCAAATATTTCTTTCTTATTAGGGACTGGAGCTCCAGGAGTTTCTGCTTGGCCCTTTCTTCCGTAAGTCTTAAAAGCTTCGCCTCTGTGGCTCAAGGAGCCCAGGTAGGAATTCTATCATTTATTAAGGATATGCCTGTCATTTATATTTTCAGGAACTGAAGATACTTCCACTGAATTGGGTTTGGTAGTTTCATTGGGCCCAGAGCAAGACCAACAAGGGTCAAAAACTGCACTTGCATCTTGTCAATCCCTATCCTAAGTCTATAACTGGTAGCTGTAGTGTCCTGGCTGATCAGAAGTTAGTGTTTAACTCAGACCTAGGATTTACTATTCTTCAAAATTTGGGGTATTTCCTTTTCACCAGGAAAAATGGCTGCGGGTTCACGGTGGAGGGGGGAAGCTAAGAGAAAAAAAGGTATGCATACATACTTGGCGTGTTCTTCCTTAAGGGTATCTGGCCTCCTTTCATTCATGGGATCCTAAATTTATAAATCAACTTAGATCTGGTAATTGAGTGAAAGGTTATGACTCACTATTGTGGTAGATTAGGTCAGGTTTCCATTCACTAAACCAGGAGTTTTGTCAGTTACAGAAGGATCCGTTTGTGTCCTAGGGCTCTTGCTCAATTATATAATGCCAAAGATCATTGTGAATTACAATTTCTAGTTACTATACAGGTCCTGCTATGGATTCTAGTAGTCACCCCAGCTGTGTCTACGTTGGGTCAGTGCTCCCATCTAGTCTTTGCTAGGCCGGGCCCTTAATTACCCCCATTGAGATTAGCAAGCTCATTTTGACCGTAATATGTCACACTAGCACCCTCGCCTAGAGAAAAGAGCTAATAAGGTTGTTTTAAAAGATAAGAGGGCTTGAGTAGCAAATGTGGAGGGAGCGCTGGAGTTGTAAAAATCATATTTTCCACCCATGATAGTAAAGATTAGTTCCGGGAGAAAACCATCAACTGATGCTAAAACAAAGGGGGAAATTGTGATGAGCATCAGAATATTTGCATTGTTCTTAAAATGTCTCTCCACAGACTGCTTATTAGTTGCTAGAGAAAACACAGTAATTGTAAAGTGGGAAACCTAGAAAACAACTTGATTGGCTGATGAAAATTTACATCGCCCATGGGGGGCAGCCAGACATCCTGTGCCTCCCAATATTATGCTCTGAGAAGGACACAACACCAATTATGCAGTTGTCTAGCCAGGAATGCATAATGTGAATGTAAACATGAGGAAATATTAGACAAACTGCAAATGAGGAGCATTAAAATAAAAGGAAGGACTGTATTTGTCAAAAATCTCAATGTCAGAGAAGAAAGACCGTGCATGTTTCAGATTAGAGAAGACTAGAGAGACGTGACAACTAAATGCAAGACTGGATCCTGGGCTCAAGGGTAAGGATGTGCTAGACAGGGCATTATTGGTCAATGGACAAAATTGAACTATGGGAATTAGATCAAAGCTCTGTATTCATGTTACATTTTTTTGATTATTTGATATGGCTTTATTTTCTGATCATCCAACTGTGTCCCACAACCAGCCTGAGCGATCACCAGTCAGTGATCCTGACAACCCAATCTGCCTTGGGGAGGGATGAAGGGGGAAGGATGAGCTAATGCTGGTGCCTGCGTCCAGCATCCCAGAGGTGATCAGTCTGGCTGGGCAGTCAGTAAACAGTCTTGGGGGGAGACAGGCCACCCAGCAGGGCACAGAAAGGGGGAGAGGCAAAAGAGAACCTGTGGCCCGCATGCTTGCCCCTCACTAGGCCCGGCTCGGCCAACATCTGGGGCCTGCAAGGCTGGGATGGCAGCCCTGTCAGGAAGTCTGGCTGGAAAAAGGTAGGAGGTCCCAGGTGGAGGCAGAGATGCCGTCCTCCAGGAGCCTGTCCCTTCCAGCAAGTGGAGAGTTGGCTTCTGGGTAAGGAGTGGCTGGGTGGCAGACCAGAAGATGGCAAGACCTTCTTGGGGGCAAAGGAGGCCGGTGCCTGAGCACCTCATCCCTCATCTTGACTTTCCTCCCTGCACAAAACACCTAATGGATTATACTGCTAATGAATCGGTACACTGGGAAGAAACACCTGGGCCTCCCTGAGGTCAATTTCAGCGGGGTTCGAGGTGTCCTCCTCACGCCCCTCCCTTACGAGGCACCTGATCTGTGGGGTTCAGGCCCTGATTCTCCTCTCCAGGTTCTGGGAAGGGCAGCCCTGCCAGCCCCACGGTCAGTTGCATCTCCCCCAGAAAACACTCTCGCTCCACCCCCAGTTTGGACGCCCTCCTAGGACCCTGAAGCAGAAGCTGCCCCAGAACACATACTCTTTTCTACAGGTGAGGAAACTGAGGCCCAGAGAGACTGAGGTAAGAGGCAGAGGAGCCAGGGGGCCTACTTTAGGGCTGCCTCTTGCCCCAGGGACTCTGAAGGCACTGGGACCCTAGGGGGACAGGCCCAAGCTCCCTGGGGTACGGCAGGAGGGCAAAGGCAGTGAGAAGCACAGGGGAGGGCAACTGGTGCAAGGAGCCCGACAGGGAGGCCACTGAGTGTTCAGGGCACCAGCTGTCCATGGGGACTTGGGGGACATGCATCCAAGGCTACACCCTGAGCTGGTCCCCTCAGCCCTGGCCAAGGCGGGGGAGACACAAGTCTTCTGAGGAAGGGGCCAGAACCAGGGACCCGGAGGCTGGCCTTGCCGTCCTTCAGACAAGAGGAGAGAGTATCTCAGTCACCATAGGGTGACTGGGGCAGGGTGGAGGACAGACACAGAGCTGGGAGTCCCTGGTCAGTGTTGAGGGTAGGAGTTGGGACGCTGAGGCTGCACATTTCCTCTGTCATCTCTGCTCACAAGCCCCGAGGACCATGGGGTCACCTCCAGGGCTCGGGGCTCAATGGCAGGCTCGTTCCCAAGACCATGGCCTGGCCCTGGGACTTCCACCTAAATGCTCCTCCAAGGGAGTGCAAAGGACAAAAAGGAGAAAGACTCCCCAAGTCCTCAGGAGCAACACACAAAAGCTCTGTGTTCCAGGTTGGGGCCTCTCAGCAAGGGGTGAAGCCCTGCCTTCTTGCCGGTTGTGGAGCAGGGAGGGGTGGCAGGTGCAAAGCTCCCTGCGCTGGTGGGTGGCCACAGCACGGCATTCGGGAGCAGTCCCTGAACTGTTTTGTACAGGATGCTGAAGTGCCAGAGGCAGTAGGAGGGTTTGAGTGAGGTCAGGTGCAAACCCTGCCTCAAGGAAGGCCTGAGGGCCACCTGCAGGGTCCCCTGCTTCTAGGCAGGATGGGAGAAGGGGGATGCCGAGGACTCACCTGGCCAGGGTGGCCCTCCCACAGAGGCCTTGCCTCCCACCTAAGCTCCTGCTTGCTCACCTGGACTGCTGTGTAGGTCGCCCCGAAGTAGGCACCAATGCAGATGGCCAGGAGCAAGGAGAAAACGGCTGGCTTGACCGTGTAGGCTCTTATAACCTGCTTCAGGTGGTCATGGAAGACAAACTCAGGGTCTCGTTTATCAGCTGTGATGTGGTGCTGCTTCCCCTCCTTCTGGTAGTGACTCAGGTAGTGTTCTTGCATGCCGAGGAACGTGCAGTATTTGTCCACCAGCTGGGTGGCTTGGGGCTGGCTGGTGAGCCATCCCATTGCCAAGTCCAGCTGTTTCTGCTGGGTCATCTGCTCTAGGAAGACCAGCATGTCTCAGGGGTTCCCTGCACCGGCTGGTTATAAATGACTCGGGCCAGGGCTTCTGCATTGAGCCTCAAGTTGTTGGTCAGAGTTTTAGAACAGACCTGAGATCTCATGTCCATGCTGCTACTGCCCTGGCTGTCACGGGTTAACGGGGTTGGGGTGGGGTGGGGTGGGGTGGGGTGGGGGGGAGGGCTCCCCATGTGGGCCAGGGTGAAGGCAGACAGCCAGAGTATGGTGAAGCACTCATGCTCCCAGGCCAGGATGTTCTCAGTGAGGCTGATCTTGTTCACCACGGAGAACAGCAGCTCCAGGAACTGGCCGCCACTGTCTCCAGCTCTGCAGGAAGGCAAGTTGCAGCATCTCCTTGCAAGGTGGCTGGGACGTATGAAGATAAAGGCTGTCCGCTTGGCCCACGGTGTCAGAGGACGAAGGCAGAGGACAAAGGCCACGGTGTACTGGCGTATGCTGGAATCTGTGTGGTCCAGGTTGTCTTCCAATCAGTGTTTGGTTCCCTGGTAGTCGAACTTGTCCCTCCACAAGCAAAGAACAGAAGATTGTACACTGCGTGGGTGCGCTTGTTGGTGTAGAGCTTGGAGAAGTGATGGGTGAGCCCTAGCAATACAGAGATGCCGCTCTCGTTTGAGTCCATGCCATGCGACAGCCAAGAGGCCACTCTGAAGGCATCGTAGTGAGCCATGACGATGATGGTGGTAAGGTCCTCTCCACCCAGCCACAACAGCCACCAGTCTCTCGCAGCCTTGCTGTGGACTCCGCTCACGACCATCCGGAAGCTGTTGGCCATGGTTGGGTGGAGCGGTAATTTGGCAACAGAGGCAGAGCCCTGGGAAGCGGAGCTGGCCTGCGCCTGCGTGTAAATGGAGAGCAGGACCTCATTGTGCGCAGCAAGGAACATGGGGGCAATGGTCTGCACGGCCAGCACCTTGGGCCCCATCTCCACGAATTGCCGGATGACGTCCTGGGACACAAAGGCCATGGCCAACGGCAGGACCGGGAGCCTGGCGCCGGCCGCCTGCCGCAAGGACTTCTGGTACTGCTCAGAGAAGCGCCGCAGCCGGAAGCACGCAGCCGCGGCTCAGCTCCGCACGTCCACATCGATGCGTGCGCCTGCGCGTTGAGAGCTGTGGTCGCCGTGCCTCCGCAGCTGGGTGGAGAGGGGTCAGGCTCCGCGGACGCCCTGAGGGTGGGCATTGGACCGGTAGACAGAAGCCGGTGGTTTTCAGGATGGGACTGGGCAGTAAGGGTGCCTGTGTGGGTCATATTGCTTCCTGTAGTAGATGAACTCGTGCAGTGCATCGGTAATGGAGCCGAGTGGCAGGCATGACACCTTTGGCATGTTCTCCAGGCCCTTGCCCACTAACAGAATCCTGGGCCACCGTGGGCCACACGGGGCGATTCCTGCACACTCACCTCAGTATGGGTAACCGCCGGAGCCCCTGTATTCATGTTAAACTCAGTGAAGTTCATACCTTTACTGGGGTTGCCTAAGAGAATATTCCTGTTCTGAGAAAATACACCTTGAAATATTTAGGGGTAAAGGACCACGATATAGGCAACTTGTTTTGAAAAAGTTCAGAAAGTATTCTGTGTATATTAGATATAGACACACGTATATAAAGAGCCCCACACAAATGCTAAAGCAAATAAGGCAAAATGGTTTTTTTTTAAAGTGAGTTTTCTTTTTTTTTTAAATTTTTAAGATTTATTTATTTATTTGACAGAGAGAGAGATCACAAGTAGACAGAGAGGCGGCAGAGAGAGAAGGGAAAGCAGGCTCCCTGCTGAGCAGAGAGCCCGATGCGGGGCTGGATCCCAGGACCCCTGAGATCATGACCTGAGCAGAAGGCAGAGGCTTAACCCACTGAGCCACCCAGGCGTCCCTCAAATAAGGTAAAATGTTAACAATAGATGTATTTGGTTAAAGGGTATATGAGTATTTTTTGTGTTATTATAACCCTTCTGAAAGTTTCACATTCTTTTCAACAAAACAAAAAGATATTTGGGCTTAACTCAGTAATTTGTCTCAAGTTTTTAGTGAAGATATAGTCATCTGGCCTTTCAGAGGATATAATTAGAGAGTGAGCAGGCAAGTCTCTCCCGATAAATTTACACTAGTATATTTCCCTGGCTAAGTCCTTGAATTCTTTCCTTTGCATCATGCTGAGGGATTTCTAGGGTTTCAGGATTTAGTCTAGATTTGTGCTAATCAGATCAGTAAGATAATAGAAGTATATCCTAATGCTCTAGCTACCAGACATATGGGCAAACTCTATCATCCTTACTACAGCATCCCAAGTTTCTAGTAACATATAAACTAACAAATTCCTGCAAGTCTTTTGGGATCTTCTACAGTGACTTTGCATTTCGGGTGAGCAGTGGTGGGAGGTTGGGAGCTGCTTCCTCTGACTGGAGATGAGATTCTTTTAGCAGAGTCAAATAAACCCACGAGTTTCAGTCTATACTTTGAAGTGAGAAATGAGGGACGTTGTTACATTTTGGTTTTAACTTATCCAATGTTCTAAAATGCAACATCTCTACCCCTTAGGTCCTGTCATTTCTTAATGTTCCAGAGCAAAAGTTCCAGATGCGTCCTCCCACCCCCACGAGCACTCTGTTCCAGGTGAGCCCTGGTCATAACTTACATTGGTCATTTTCTTATAGTTATTGGGCATTGCTAGATTTCTGTCTTGGATTACTAACTGGAGCTTCATTCACTCCTGCCCTATCTCTGCTAGATTAGTGGTATGTACTAACTGAGAAATAGATTTGGAATAAATCTTAAACTTACTCTTGTCAAAGAAATTTAACATAAATTGTCTGGTATTCTCTTTCATCATCACAAAACCATGTGAGATGAGGAGAGAAGCTATTATCTGCATTTTATAGTGAGGAAACTGAGGCACAAAGTAGCTAAGGTCCCATACAACATAACGATGGAATTGGTATTAGAATTTAGGCTTTCTGGGGGGTGCCAGCTGGCTCAGTCAGTAAAGCATGCGACTCTTGATCTTGGGGTTGTAAGTTTGAGCCCCATGTTGGGTATAGAGATTACATAAAAATAAAATCTTTTTTCTAAGATTGTATTTATTTATTTGGCTAAGAGGGAGAGAGACAGACAGAGACAGACAGAGACAGACAGAGACAGAGAGAATGAACAAGCATGGGGAGCACCAGGCAGAGGAAGAGGGAGAAACAGGCTCTCTGCTGAGTGGGGTCCCAATTTGGGGCTCAATTCCAGTACCCTGGGGTCATGACCTGGGCTGAGGGCAGACACTTAACCGACTGAGCCATCCAGGCGCCCTAAAAGTAAAATCTTAAAAAAAAAAAAAAAAGAATTTAGGCTTTCTGTTCTTCATTTTAGTGAAGCATCCCAGGCTCAATGAAAATACTGCCAAGTCCTCTAAAATATTTTGGAAATACTAAATATATACAAAGAATTTTGCAGAGATATCTTTTAACCAAATGAAATAATCATTAGGATACTAAATATCAAAAATGATGTCTCAACTCAAACTCAAAACTTCTCTCTTCCCTACCAGCTTTCTCTTTCATTGTCTCAGTTTCCGCCCAGATACCATTATTCTTTGCTTGCTCTTCTTCCCCTCAGCTTCCAACTCTGGCTGGCTGCACACCCCACCTAAATTGTGATGGTTAGAATCACCTTGTCCTAGTATGTATACCTCTTCAGCAGGTGCCTTTCTAGAAAATTCAAGCCAGGATATCTTCTTTAAGACCCCTTCTGTCCCATGGTGAATATTCCGTACTTTTGTCCCACCAGATACTTGAAGTTCAGGCTATACCCACTGCAACCCACTGTCTTTGCTCAACAGTTACAGACAACTCCAACCAGTCTTTAAATTTATTATTTTAGGTAAACCTCAATCACCACTCCTTGGGCCTTCTGAACCTCAAAGGACACATATCAACTGTTGTTCAAACTCTAGAGAACACATATCAACCCACAGTAGTTCCCTTGTAGCCCCTTTAATTTAGTTTGAAGATTGTGAGAGTGGGGAGAGAAATGCACAACATTATGACAATCTTCTAAGTAATCCTCACTCATTGGTTACCCTTCCTGATCACTCTCTTCTTCTCTTGAATAGACCAGAAGTTAGTAGTGGGCTGTTTTACAATGTACTATGTCCTTCATTGGATAAGTTGGCATTTCTTTTTAGAATTGCTTTAGTTGGCTATAGCAAATTATCCTAGGCAAGGTAACTTAAACAACATACATTTCTTTCTCATAGTTCTAAAGGCTGGAAATTGGAAATCATGACACCAGCATGGTCAGGAGCTGGTGAGAGACCTCTTCTTGGTTGTAGATGGCCAACTTCTTGCTGTATCCTCACTTGTTAGAGAAAGAACTATCTAGCTCTCTGGTCTCCTCTTATAATAAGAATGTTAGTCCCATTCATCAGGGCTCCACCTTCATGACCTAATTACTTCTCAAAGTCTCCATCTCCAACTACAATCACATTGGGATTAGGGTTTCAGCATATGCATTTTCAGGAAATAGAAACATTTAGATCATAACAGAAAGGATAGGTATTTGTCACATATATTTTCCAGCAGCAATTTGGAGACAAATATTCTCATTTTAACACTGTGCTTCATGGGTAAGAGAGACATTAAAACATAAAAAGACAAGGATCCTGACTCACATAGCCTAATCTTCTAGAAATCCCAACAGTTTTATGCTGGCTTTTAGTGCACATGATAATTTGTGACATCGTTATCTACTTAATTCCTAGGAAACAGCACAAGTTGGTTCAACAACATTTGGTGCAAAGGAGGAGAGGGTAGTGGAGGTTAAAAGCTCAGATCTAGATGATATCAAGAATGGTGAAGTAAGAAACTCTGAGAAACTTCGCATTAAAAGTGATGAGGGGGTGCCCAAGTGGCTTAGTTGGTTGGGTGTCTGACTTGATTTTGGCTTAGTTCATGATCTCAGGGTCATGAGATCAAGGCCCGTGTCAGGCTCCGTGCTGGGCATGGAGTCTGCTTGAGAGTCTCTCTCTCCCTCTCCTCCCCACTCAATCTTGCTCCCTCTTTCTCTCTCTCTAAAAAAGAAAAGGCAATGAATACTAGCCAAAAAATGTAAAAGCAAGTTTTCCAGAACTTTAGAAATTAACTATAAAGTTTGCAAAAATCAAGAGAGCATTTCCTCAAGAAAAATGGTTTAATTTTGGTAAGAACACTAAGCTTTGTGCCATTAGAACTTCCCCTATTCCCATATTCTCTCTCCAGCTCTGTGGTAGATTTGAAAATCAACAGCCCACAGTCACAGTGAAAACCAGCAACTTAGCAGCCTTGGGAGGGATCAGAATGATAGAGAACATAGACTTTATACTTCCTGATTTAAAAACTTTCTGCTAAACCACAATAATCAAGACAGCATAATGCTGGCCTATATAGATCATTGGAGTATGATAGAAAGTCCATAAATAAACCTTCACATCTATGGTCAATTGATTTTCAACAAGAGTGCCATAACCATTCAAGGGAAAGAGTGGTCTTATCAAAAAAAAAGTGCTGGGACAATTGGATATCTTCATGCAAGAGAATGAAGTTAAGCCCTTACTTTACACCATATAAAAAAATGAATTCAAAATGGTTCAAAGACCTGAAACTATAAAACTCTTAGAGTGAAAATAGGCATAAATCTTCATGACCTAGATTAGGCAATTTAGGCACTTAAAAATATTTTATTTTTAAGTAATCTCTATACCCAAAATGGGGCTCGAATTCACAACCCTGAAATCAAGAGTCGCATGCTCCATTGACTGAGCCAGCCAGGTGCCCCAATTTAGGTACTTCTTAGATATGACACCTAAAGCATGAACAACAAAAGAAAAAATAGATAATTTAGATTTCATTAAAGATAAAAAATTTATGGGGTGCCTGGTTGGCTCAGTTGGTAAGCATCTGACTCTTGGTTTCAGCTCAGGTCAAGATCTCATAGTCATGGGGTCAAATCCCGCATTGGTCTCCATTGTCAGTGTGGAGGCTGCTTTGGATTCCTTTTCCCCTCTCACTCTGTTTCTCCCCTGTTTGCATGCTCTTTCTTTCTAAAATAAAAAAAAATTATACTTCAGAGGATATCATCAAGAAAGTGACAAGACAACCCATAGATTAGAAGAAAATATTTGCAAATCACATATATAAGTGTCTTCCATACAGATTATATCAGGAACTCATACAACTCAACAATAAAAGGATACCCCAATTAGAAAATGGGTTATAAATTTGGATGTAAAAAACTTCCCACAAGATGATACGTGAATGGCTAATAAACACATGAAAAGATGTTCGGCATCATTAATCATTTAGGAAATGCAAATCAAAATAGAATGATACCCACTAGTCTGGCTATAATGGCTAGGAGATATATATTAGATAGATAGACAACCAGGCAGACAGAGACAATAACAAGTGTTGGTGAAATAGGAACACTTACCCATGTTAGTGGTAATGT
This sequence comes from Lutra lutra, assembly GCF_902655055.1. NCBI lineage: Eukaryota > Metazoa > Chordata > Mammalia > Carnivora > Mustelidae > Lutra > Lutra lutra. The sequence continues at coordinate 17,376,087 of NC_062296.1, forward strand.
AATATGGTATACCTACTCTGGAATACGGTCTGGCAATTCCTGAAATGGTTAAACATAGAGTTATCACAAGATCTCGTAATTCCACTCTAGTCTATATACCCAAGAGAAATGAAAACTAATATCCACACAGATGCCTTTACAAAAGTTCATAGCAACATTGTTCACAATAACCAAAAGGTGGAAACAAGTCCTGTCTTGGGGCACCTGAGTGGCTCAGTGGGTTAAGCCTCTGCCTTCAGCTCAGGTCATGATCTCAGGGTCCTGGGATCGAGTCCCACATCAGGCTGTCTGCTTGGCGGAGAGCCTGCTTCCCCTCTCTCTCTGCCTGTCTCTCTGCCTACTTGTGATCTCTCTCTCTCTCTGTCAAATAAATAAAAATCTTAAAAAAAAAGGTGGAAACAACTCAAATGTCCATCAACTGATAAATGGGCAAATAAAATGTGGTATAGTCATACAGTGGAATAGTATTGGGCAATAAAAATTCATGAAGTACTGATACCTTCTACAACATTGATATACCTGGAAAACATTATGCTGCATGAAAAGCACCAGTGAGAAAGACCACATATTGTATATGTCCTTTTGTATGAAGTCCAGTATGGGAAAGTCCATAGAGGCACAAAATGCATTAGTGGTTGCCGGTGGCTGGTAGAAAGGAAGAATGGGGAATGACTGATAGTGTGTATGGGGTTTCTTTTGGGGTAATGAAAATTTTCTAGAATTTGGGAGTGGTGATGGTTGTACAACCTTGTAAATATACTAAAAATCACTGAAAAATTGCTTACTACTTCCTCTTAAACAGATATAAACAGATGGTATAACTCTAGAGTTCTACTTACCAACTTAAGGCTGAGATATAAATGCAACTCACTTCTTCAGATTTCCAGCAGGAGGCAGAAAGACTGTGTGCCTTGGTGTCTCCTAAAAGTATATTCTTGTTTATAAACGAAATTCAAAGGGGATAGTAGATGATGTTTTTAAGACGATGCTTAAACATTGTTTACAAATTTGTCATTCCCCTCCTCCTGTGAGAAAACTGTGTAACTCTCTTTAAAACGATTTTGTGTTTAAGATGTATTTAAAAATACCAACTCTTAAAAATGGAAAAGCCTCTTTACATAGAGCTGTAATTGCTTAAAAACTGTCAGCATCTACATATTTGAGAATTTACATTGCGTGTTAAAGATTGATTCATCCAAAAGAAGTGGAAACAGAAGACTGAATATATAGGAAAGAAAGAGAGCAGGAGCTTTCTGGTAGAGTCGTGATTTCCTAGGTACCATATTTGGATTTCACAAAAGTCATTACAGGATCTTAGGCTGTTAGCATAAAAGAAGGGCAGCATGGTACATCATCCATCTTTCGCCCTTCAATTTTTGATTAGTGTAGACAAAGCAGTAAGTAGAGGGCATATTTAAGTTATGAAGAAGTATGGGCATCCCTCTGGTGAGAAGTGTGCTATCACCTTTAAAGTAGGGTGTAATGAAAGGATTCTGGGAGACCTCTCCCTTGGGAGCATCTGAATGATGAGTCATTATAAAGAAAGCAGAAAAGGGGCACCTGGGTGGCTCAGTGGGTTAAAGCCTCTGCCTTCGGCTCAGGTCATGATCCCGGGGTCCTGGGATTGAGCCCCGCATTGGGCTCTCTGCTCAGCGGGGAGCCTGCTTCCTCTCCTCTCATTGCCTGCCTCTCTGCTTACTGTGATCTCTGTCAAATAAATAAATAAAATCTTAAAAAAAAAAAGAAAGCAGGAAACAAAAATCAAACACCTTAATCAGTTCCTCTGTTCTTATCTGTTGTTTGAGTTAACCCCATTACAGAGGTGTGGTAGGAAGGCTTTGCTCACAGCCCTGTCGGAGACAACCGTGGTGTGGGAAGGCCAACAAAGTGCTGAGAAACAGAGAAGGCGACTGGTTAAGAAAACCCAAATAGTTTCCTCTTCTTTGACAAAACCCAGATCTTTGTGAACCTAGAACACCATTGTAAATTCTGCTTTCTTCACTTTAAAAAGGACTGGATAGAGCTACAGAAAGTCCAGAGAAGAGTGTTTTTGAAACTCAGGCTAATAAATATATATATTGATTGTGTAACAAATATTAGAAATATAATATATATAAAGAGATGTATTATAAGGAATTGGTTCATATGATTATGGAGGCTTACAAGTCCCAAGATCTGCAGGGTAAGTTGGCAAGCTGAAGACTACTCGAGAAAGCCGATGATATTCTACTCTGAAGATTGGCTTGAGATGCAGAAGGAGCTAATGTTTCTGTTTGAGAGTAAAGCCAGGAAAAAGCTGATGTCTCAGCTCAAAGGCAGTCAGAACGAACTCTCTTTTACTTAGTGGAGAGTCAACCTTTTATTTTTATTTTTTTAAATATTTTATTTATTTGTCAGAGAGAGTGTGCACAGGCTGAGGGCAGAAGAAGAACCAGGCTCTGGGCTGAGCAAGGAGCCAATGTGGGACTGGACCCCAGGACCCTGGGATCATGATCTGAGCCCAAGGCAGATGCTTAACCCACTGAGCTACCCATGCATCCCAGAGGGTCAACATTTTAATTCTATTCAGGTTTTCAGCTGATTGGATGAAGTCCACTCACATTATGGAGGGCCATCTGCTTTATTCAGTCTACTAATTTAAATATTAATCTCAGCCAAAAACACCCTCATAGAAACACCCAGAATAATGTTTGACCAAGTAGCTGGCCGCTTGATGGCTCAACCAAATTGATACATAAAATTAACCATCACTAGTGGTAAACAGGAAATGAACCCTAAATACTTATTCTCTTGATTCCTCATGTTTTTCTCTTTCCTGTACCATTTTTGCTAGTCTGCACTTCCAGAATTCTGCCTTGATTTCCTGGAGTTTCTCTCCTGTTCCTTTTACCAATTCTTTCCCCCACTCTCTGTATTCTGAGTGGCTGATGGTAGTTCTACTCTAAACTAGATGGACTACTCCAAACCACGTTGCTACTCCAAATCACTTCATTCACGGGTTTATTTACTCCACTTTGGAGACCCTTGCTGCCATAACCTCACTCTCTAGACTGGCTCTGTTAGGCACTGATGCTAGAATAATTTAAGATCCAGTCTACCAGATCTTTTGGCCAATGATTGAAATTGTTGGCTGTCACCTACAAGAGGGAATCCAACAGTTGATTTCATTTCCCTAACCCAAACCCCCACTGTTCACAGCTTCCTCTTTTCCCCTGTTGTCTCTTTGCTACTACTATGTTCACTTAGAGTATAAACATAACAAGTTTGTGTCCCTCATCTCTTGCTTTACTTTTGGTCCAATTTCATAATTTTAACAGAATTAGACTTTAGAGAAAAAGATAAATTGGACTATATAAAATTTTTAAAATTTTTGTGCTATTGACAATATCATCAAGAAAATGAAAAGACAACCTACAGAATGGGAAAATGTTTGCAAATATATCTTATAAGGCACGGTATCCAAAATATATAAAGAATAATGACAACTTGGGACACCTGGGTGGCTTAGTCGGTAAAGTGTCTGCCTTTGGATCAGGTCATGATCCCAGGGTCCTAGGATCGAGCCCTGTGTTGGGCTCCCTGCTCAGCAGGAAGTCTGCTTCTCCCTGTCCCTCTGCCCCTCCCCCTGTTTGTGCATTCTTTCTCTCAAATAAATAAAATCTTTAAAGATTAAAGAAAACTGACAACTCAACAATAAAAAGATATATGACCCAATGACATAATGGGAAAAGGATTTGAATAGATATTTCTTTAAAAAAAGACATACAAATAGTCATTAAGCACATGAAAACATGTGTCATTAGTAGGGAAATTCAAATCAGAATCACAATGAAATATCACTTCAGTGCACTGGTATGGTTATAATAAAAAAAGACAGTGACCAGTATTGGCAAGGACATGAAGAAATTGAAATGCTCATGAAGAAATTGAAATGCTTATTCATTGCTAGTTGGAATATAAAAAGTTTAACTTCATTGGAAAACTATTTGGACATTTCTCAGGGAGTTAAACATAAAGTGATCATGTGATCCAATAATACCACTCTTAGATATATTGAAAATGCCCAAGTGAATCAAAAACATATGTCCACACAAAGTAGTGCATACACATGTTCATAGCAGCATTATTCATAAAGGCTAAAAAGTGGAACTAACCCAAGTGTCCATCAACTGATGAATGGGTAAGCAAAATGTTATATATTTATACAACAGAATATTATTCAGCTATAAAAATGAATGAAGTTCTTATACCTTCTGCAACATGGAGGAATCTTGAAAACATTATGCTAATTAAAAGAAGCTAGACACAAAGGGAAAAATATTGTATGATTCCACTTATATGTAATGTCCAGAATAGGCAAATCTATGGAGACAGAAAATAGAATAGTGGTTGCCAGAGGCTGGAAGAAGAAGTAAAGATTGGGAAGTGACTGCATGGGTGTATGATTTCCTTTTGGGGAGTAAAAATGTTCTGGGATTAGGAAGTGGTGATGGTTGTTCAACCTCATAATATACTTAAAAATATTGAATTGTGAGCATACATCTAAACAAAAGGTTGTACATGGATTTTCATAGGAGCATTATTTATAATAGCCAAACAGTGGAACCAACTCAAATGTCCACCACCTGATGAGTGAATAAACAAAATGTAGTATATCCATGCAGTGGAATATTACTTATTAATAAAAATAAACACTGATAAAAGAAATTAAAGTAGCAGCCCCTGGGTGACTCAGTCATTTGAGTGACTCTTAGATTCAGCTCAGGTCATCATCTCAGGGTTGTACATGAGATCGAGGCCCATGTTGGGCTTTGTTATCAGTGAGGAGTCTGATGGAGATCCTTTCTCCCTCTCCCTCTGCCCCTCCCCCCTGCTTGTGTGCTCTCACTCTCTCTCTCAAAATAAATAAGTAAATGTTTCAAATAAAGAAACCAAGGCAGACACAAATAAATGAAAAGTTATCCCGTGTCCATGGATCAGAAGTATTAGTTGTTAAAATATCCATACTACCCAAAGTGATCTATAGATTCAATGCATCTAATCCCATTTTTTAAAAAAGAATTTACTTATTTATTAGAAGAGACAGAAAGAGAGCGCACGAGCAGGGGGAGAGGCCAAGGGAGAGAGACAAGCAGACTCTCCACTGAGCATGGAGTCTGATGCAGACCTTGATCCCAGGACCCTGAGATCATGACCTGAGCCGAAGTCAGATGCTTAACTGACTGAGCCACCCAGGTACCCCCGCCACTATCATTCTTTACAAAAATAGAAAAACAATCCTAAAATCCACAAAGGACTCTAAATAACCAAAGCAATATTCAGCAAGAAGAACAAAGCAGAAGACATCATACTTCCTGACTTCAAAATAAATTATGAAGTGATAGTAATCAAAACAGTATGGTACTGGCATAAAAACAGACATGTAAAAACAACCAGACATGTAGAACAATGGAAGAGAATAGAGAGCCCAGGAACCCATGCGTAAATAGCAAGTCAGCCAAGACCATTCAATTAGGAAAGGACAGTCTCTTCAATAAACAGTGCTGGGAAAACTGGATATCCACATGCAAAAGAATGAAATTGGACCCTTGTCTTACACAATATACAACTCCCAACTAAAAATAGGTCAAAGACTTAAATAAGACCTGAAATTGTAGAACTCTTTGAAGAAAAAATAGGGGGAAACCTTCTTGACATTGGTCTTAGCAATAATTTCTTTGGATATGACACCAAACGCACAGCCAACAAAAGCATAACTAGGCAAGTGGGACTATGTAAAACTAAAAAGCTCTGTAGAGCAAATGAAACAATCAACAAAATAAAAGACAACCTGTGGACCAGGAGAAAAATATTTGGAGGCTATGCATGTGATAAAGGATTAAGATCCAAAATGTATAAGGAACTCCTATAACTCAATAACAAAAAACCCCCCAAATAATCTGGTTAAAAAATGGAGAAAGGACCCGAAGAGACGGTTTTCCAAAGAAAACATACAAATGTCCAACAGGGATATAAAAAGATGCTCAGGGCTCCTGGGTGGCTTAGTCGGTTAAGCCTGTGCGTTCAGCTCAGGTCGTGATCAAGGTCCTGGGATCAAGCCCCAAGTCGGGCTCCTTGCTCAGCAGGAAGCCTGCTTCTCCCTCTCCTCCTCACTCATGCTCCCTCTCACTATCTCTGTCTCTCTTTCAAATAAATAAATAAATAATGAATGAATGAATGAATGAATGAAATCTTTTTAAAAAAGTGCTCAACATCACTCATCATCAGGGAAATGCAAATAAAAACCACAATGACATATCATCTCATACCTGTTAGGATGGCTATTATTAAAAGAAAAGATAAGTGTTGGCAAGGTGGACAAAAGGGAACGTAAAAATAAAGAGCTCTTAACTCTGTCAAAATTAAAAACTACTGTGTACCAGAGGACACAATCAACAGAGTGAAAAATTAACCTACAGGATGGTAGAAAACATTCACAAATCATTAATCTCATAAGGGGCTCCTACCCAGAGTATGTAAAGAACTCCTACAACTGGACAGCAGAAGAGCAACTCAGTTGAAAAAGGGACAAAGATTTTGAATAAACATGTCTCAAAGATGACATACAAATGGCCAAAAAGCATATGAAAAGATGTTCAACATCATATGTCGTTAGGGACCTGTAAAAACTGCAATGAGACATGACCTCACATCTATTAGGATGGCCACTATCAAAAAAACAGACACTAACATGCATTGACAAAGATCTAGACAAATCGGGACCTTTGTTCACTGTTGGTAGGAGCACAAAAGGGTATGGTTGCTGTTGAAAATGATATGGTGGTTCCTCAAAAAATTAAAATAGATTACTGTATGACCCAGCAATCCCATGCCTGGGTATAGACCCAGAAAAACTGAAAGCAGGATCTTGCGGAAATATTTGCATGCTCATGGTCATAGCAGCATTATCCACAATAGCCAAGAGGCAGAAGCCACACCAATGTCCATCACTAAAAAAAATATGGTCTATACATACAACGAGCTATAATTCAGCCTTAAAAAGGACGGAAATCCTTGAATCACTCTCTTGTACACCTGAAACTAATATAACACTGTATGAGAACTCTGCTGGAATTAAAATAATAAACTTGATTTTTTAAAAAGGAAGGAACTCCTGTCACATGTTGCACATGAGTGAACTTCAAGGTCGGTATGCCAAGTGAAAATAAGCGAGTCACAAGAAGACAAACATATGCAGTGTGATTCCGTCTATATGAGGTATCTAAAGTGGTCAAATTCATAGAAACAAAGTAGAGGGTGGTTGCCAGGGGCGGAGGTAAGTGGGGAAATGGGGAATAGAATTTCAGTTTTGCAAGATGAAAAAGTTCTAGAGATTGATTGCACAACTATGTGAATATACTTAATGCAGCTGAACAGTGCGCTTAGAAAGGGTCGAGATAGTGAATTTTATGTTGTGTGTGTGGTTTTTTTTTTAAGGTTTATTTATTTTAGAGAGAGAGTGCATGTGCATGCGTGGTTGGGGGAGCAGAGGGAGAGGAAAGGGTGAGGGGAGGGGCTTAGGGAGAGGGAGACAAGCAGACTCCCTGCTGAGTGGGAAGCCTAGCAGGGGCAGGGCTCCATCCTAGGACCCTGAGATCATGACCTGAATCGAAATCAAGAGTCAGGCGCTCAACCAACTGAGCCACCCAGGTGCCCCTGTCATGTGTGTGTTTTTTAAACCACAATTAAAAAGTTTAAAAAAGGAAGAAATGCTGGAGGTGCTACTTTACGCAACAGGCAGCAAACTCAAGGATTAGTCACTCAAGAGCTGGTACAGGTTCCTATTGTAGATAAGTTTTAAAAAGGTTTAAGTATAATTATAACTGAGAACAGTGAAGTGGATTTTTAACAGAATTTGGGGTGTTTGACATTCCAGATCTTTAAAAAGATCACTAAATAGAGGATGATAGTCTTTCAAACAACCTAAACTTTTGGTGGATGGGAAAAAGAGACTTCTTGCCTGGATGGACCACAGCTCTGACAGATTGAGGCTACTACTATGTTCCAATAAACTCAAAAGTCTGCAGTGTGCCAGTTTAATTAATCAATTGCTTAAATAATATTACTTTAATATAAGTTGGTTGAAACCAAGTGATAACCCACAGAGCTCTGTAAAACAAGCAAACCCAAGCAGTGCTACAGATTTAAAAAAACTGAAAGGACCCTTTTCATTATTTTATGGTTCTATATTTTCATGGCAGATGTTGACATTTTACCATTGTTCCAGAATCAAATGTCAAGTTATTCCTGTTCAGAATTTTCCATTTCCATTTTCAAAGAATTCCATGTGCAGCTGTATTTCTAAGTGAACTCTCTGTTTGCAAAAGCCCAGCATTTCTAAGCAGGTTTGTAAATAGGCTTGAAGGAGGACATGCAGGCACTGGAGACCTGCTTGGGCTAATTAATTCTCTTTTCAGGCATTAGAACCTACACAAGTAGGCCAGCTGGAGGTGAATGTTGCCTTTGAAAGAGATAATTATATGCCTTACCAATTGTTTGCTTTTCCACATCTCCCCCAGTCAGGTTCCCCAGAATTCATAAACTAAGTATCAGGAGAGGTTTTTTTCACCTCCTGGGAAACTGGATGTGTAGATGAGCCGAGATAATAATTGTGGATAATGCAGATAGTTTGAAGGTCTGGGTGATGCGTACAAATAATTACAAGAGCAGACTATGGGCTTCTGCTAAGTATAGCATCTAGAAACTGCGTCGGCATTGTGCATTGGTAATTATGCTTCAATTCACATTTTCTTTCCTTTGTTAGTTATGAGATGTTATTCCTTCAGATTTCACACAATCTGCTTTCTTTCCTGCAGGATGCTGTGGTAAATGGCTCTCTGTACCACCTCGGGTGTGTAAAAGCAAGGTGTCCCGGCCCCTCTCCCTCCCCGGGGGAGAGCCCACGGCCCCCCAGCAGCAGCGGCAGGAGGCAGTTAGGAAGGGCTGGGCTTCGGCTGGCGGGGGGTGTCACTTCTCAACTGGCCTTTCCTGTGCCAAAGCCCACCTTGTCCAGGAGATGGCTTCCCACCGCGGTTTGTTAGGCAAACCCAAGTGTTCATTCTTCCTTCCTGGTTAACGGATTCGGGTTGACCCTGCCTGCTTCTGGAAGTGGCGTGAGCCTAGAGAGGCAGTTCTGTGTTCCAGGCTGCTTAGCGGGATGGTGGCGTGGACTTTGATGACAATCTGAGTCTCACTGCTACTGGTCTTTTCTTTACAGCCATTTAGAAAACAACCTGTAAAGGCTAGAAGTTTCATGTGCTTCTCTCCTGCCATGCCTAAAATCTTGTTTGTTCTATGCTGTTGGAGTAATGGAGCTTTATAAAGGACCACAGTTCCTTAATGTCTTTCCTCTTCCAGCTTTATCTACCCCCAAGGGAGAGACTATATGAGGAACACGCCAAGAATAACTGCTGCCGGGGCGCCGGGGTGGCTCCGTGGGTTAAAGCCTCTGCCCTCAGCTCGGGTCGTGGTCCCGGGGTCCTGGGATCGAGCCCCGCGTCGGGCTCTCTGCTCCGCGGGGAGCCTGCTTCCCTTCCTCTCTCTCTGCCTGCCTCTTTGCCTACTTGTGATCTCTGTCTGTCCAATAAATAAATAAAATCTTAAAAAAAAAAAAAAGGAATGACCTCTGCTTCCCTTGCAGGAATGGAAGCGGCCCAGAGGGGGGCTATCTAGTAGCACCTAATTGAGACAAAAGTTAACAGGTGTCTCCACGGTAAAAGCCAGCCGCAGAGACAAAGGAACAGGTGACTTTGCTGACCAGTTCACAGCAGCTCTGGCTTCACAGGCCACTGTGGCTCTGTGCCTCAGGCTCCTGTTGATTTCCTTTCTCATCTTACCAGTACTGCTGTGTTAGTGCCTCTGTACAGGCAAGGAGTTCACGGTGAGCAAGATGCTCTTCAAGAGGAGAGTAGGGAGTGGCTCTTAAAGGAATACATTGACAGAGGTCCCAGACTTGCTCAATGGGACGGGAGTTAGTCCAAAGGGAAAAAAAGTGGGAGGCCCTGGTGGGGGCCTCTGGCATTAGTCCCCAGTGGTGAAAGCTAAGCTGCTCTATTCCCACCAGCCCCTTTGTGGCCTTCTTGTGCTGTGGATCCCATCCTATTGCTTGATTATAGTACCAGGGGTCTGGAGTTCCTGATGGCCTCCCTTTCTCTTGCTGTTCTCTGGTCACATGCAAGGAACATCTATGGAGAGGTGAATTGGTCATGACTGAATCTTGCCTCAACTGGTAGAATGAAAGGTTCACAGAAGGAGATATTTGGGAGGACAGGTACCCAAAGACTGATGCTATCTATGTTGTTTTGGGGCAAGAGAAGCTAGTCTGTAACATTTTCCCTGTTAACACCAGCATCTCCTTCATAAGCCTCTACTGCCCTGGGCCTGTGAGTTTTGGCAACCTTGCTTCCTCTCCTTGTGCGAGCCTGAAACAGAGCAGCTGCCTTAATGCTTTCACAGAGCTTGGGGACTGGAAACACCATCAGATTTTCCATCCTCCTACAGCATAATCCATTTCTGATAGAAACAACCATGTGGTGGCTGCAAGGGGGCTGAATCAGGAGTGATCCACACCTCGCTTCTCCTGCTGGAAGGCAGCCCCAGAGGAGAATTAGGGGGAGCTCTGGTGTATGTCTATGGAGAAGAAGTCGTGGTGGAGGAAATGTCGCTGCCCTGGGAAGTCTAGACCCTCTGCTGCCCTGCACCTGGGGGCTTTGGAGAGCTCTCCTTTTTCTGTTTTTGTTAAAATAAACTTTAAAAATTGTTCCAGTTGCACGGAGAAGTTACAAAGAAAGTACAGGGAACTCCTTTGTTGCTCACACCCAGTTTCCACTGTTGTCAACATCCGACATTGCTCTGGTCCATTTGTCATAAGGAATCAAAACTGATACGTTACTATTAGCTGAACTCCACACTTGATTTGGATTTCATTGATTTCCCCCTAATATCCGCTTCCTGTTTCAGGATCCCATTAAGGCTACCACTGGTACTAGGGCTGCCATAACAAAATGCCATGGACGGGCTGGCTCACAAAACAGAAATGTAGAGAAGCCAAATATGTTCCTCTTGTAAATGAAGGAATAAACCTATTTAAATCACACACACAAAAAAACCAGAAATGTATTTGCTCACAATACTGCAGGGCTGGTTTCTCCTGAGGCCTCTCTCCTTGGCCTGCAGATGGACCATCTTCTCTCTGTGTCCTCGACATGACCTTTTCTTTGTGGGCATGTACTCCTGGTGTCTCCTCCTCTTCTTCTTCTTTTTTTAAAAGACTTTGTTTATTTATTTGACAGAGATCTCAAGTAGGCAGAGAGGCAGGCAGAGAGAGAGAGAGGGAAGCAGGCTCCCTGCCGAGCAGAGAGCCCGATGAGGGGCTCGATCCCAGGACCCTGAGACCATGACCTGAGCCGAAGGCAGCGGCTTAACCTTCTGAGCCACCCAGACGCCCCGTCTCCTCCTCTTCTTATAAGGACACCAATCCTATTGGATTGGGGCGCCACACTCACGACCTCCTTTAACCCTAATAACTTCTTTAAAGGCCTTCTAGCCAAAGAAGTCACATTGGGGGATTACTGATTCAACATATGAATTTGGAGGTCACCTAATTCAGTTCACAACACCACTTCTCCTCTCTTTTTGCTAGATTGAGGCTGAGCAACTGTGTTTCTGTCTTTACAGAGGTTGGGGAGGAACTACTATCAGTATTTCCATTTTCCTGGAAGTTTGTCCATATTAAAAAGGAAAAAAAAATGGGGTGGTCCTTTTAAGGTAAATGGATCATGACAGATCCTGTCCTTTTTGGAAATGGAAGGCTGCTTAGATATAAATTTAGAGGTGAGACTCAGGTGAGCCCCTCTGCTTATCAGTCTGCAATGTATGAGAAACACTGGTGAAAATGAACCTGCCCTGTTCTCAGTAGATCTTTCTTCGCTGGGCTTTGTTGCTCTCTGCCTCTGGTCCTGTCAGTTTTGAGAACACTGCTGGTAGCTCTTGTTTAAACTCGATGCCTCATGTTCATAAAGGCTGTAATCATTTCTGTCACCCAGTTTAGCCCCAAGAAAATGTGTAGGGGAGAAAAGATCCCAAAGTGATCCTTGAGAGAGTGATACCAGTGAAAATGGCAGAGTGAGGACCTCAGAAATGTCCCTCCTGCATCAAGGAATAAGAAAACTGTCAAAAGATGTTGGATGTGGTACCACACACACACAGGAATATTATTCAGCCATAAAAAGAATGAAATCTTGTCATTTACAGCGACATGGATGGAGCTAGAGAGTATAATGCTAAGTGGAAGAAGTCAGAGAATAACTAATACCATTTGATTTCCCACTCATATGTGGAATTGAAGAAACAAAACAAATGAGCAAAGGAAAAAAAAGAGAGAGGCAAACCAAGAAACAGACTCTTAACTACGGAGAGCAAACTGATGGTTACCAAAGGGGAGGTGGGTGGGGGGATGGGGGAAGAGGGAGATTATTAAGGAAATTTTAAAAATCTGTATAGAAAAAGAAAAGGAGTATGGGAGAGACTCGTACACATAATAAAATGAAAGTGCTGGGAAAAAATGTCAGAATTAATTTTTTCAGAACTTTGGAAATTAACCAAATACTTTGGAAATTAACCAAATACTTGCAGCAATCAGGGAGTGTGTTCTATAAGAAAAAAATGTCTGGCTAGGTGAGAACAGTGAGCTTTGTGGCCTCGTAACTTCCTTTAGTCCCGTCCCAGACTCTCCAGCTCCCTAGTAGCCTTGAAAAACAACAGCTGACCTCACCTTGGCAGCCAACAGAGGGAGCAAAACCAGTATGGAGCTCTTTCAAAGACTCATTCCCCACAAACGGTCTATCTGGTGGCTCCCTGGAAGACCCCACTTGCAAGCGTGTCTGTATTTGACCTGACTCAGAGCTTATTTCGTGTGAAAAACTTTTCCCCATGAGGCATTTGTCAAAAGCAATTTGTGAGGCAATTGTTTAACTTCCTGGCTGTCTGGGAAGGTGATAACAGTTGTAGAACACAACAAGCTAACCAAAAACTTTAAAAAATCAAGCTAGGGAATGAGGTTTTGAAAAGCTCTCTGAAGATATTCCTGGGAATCTAGAAGGCCATGTGCATGCTCAGGGAGGAGGCCCTAAGCTCTCACCTGTGTTTGACTTGAGGCTACAAGGGGGCTGAAAGCAGAAAGTGGAATTGCTTGCTGGAGCATAGGATGTGGGCCTATGGCACACATAGTCCCTTAGCCAAGACTGGTAGACTTGTTGGTTTCCATAGTTTAAAGAAATTCCTGTTCAGGGGGTTAACTGACCACCAAGCCAACTGAGCAGAGATTTTTAATGGTCATACAAGACAAAGAATACAGACTTAATCACTTCAGGAAAATCACTGAATAAGCAACAGCAATCACCAAAGACAGCAACAACATCTTCCTCTGGGGAGGGGAGAGAATTTGATTTCCAAAGTTTTTATATTACTTAAAATGCCCAGTTTTCAGCAAAATATTACAAGATAAGCAAAGAAATGAAAAACCATGGTCCATACACAGTATAAAAAGCAATAAACAGAAACTGTCACTGAGGAAGCCCAGACATTAGATTTACTAGACAAAGAGTTTAATTCAGTCACAGTATGTTCAAAGAACTGGAGTAAAATATGTCAGACTGTCTAAAAGAGAGTATAATAATGATGTCTCATTAAATAGAGCACATTAATTAAGAGATAGAAGTGATGAAAGGAACCAAATGGAAAAAGAGAATGAGATCTTGACATTTGTGACAACCTGGATGGACCTAGAGGATATTATTTTAAGTGAAATAAGTCAGACAGAGACAAATACCAAATGATTTCACTTATGTGAAAAATCTAAAAAACAAACGAACAAATAAATAGCAGAAACAGGTCCATAAATATAGAAAACAGACTGTTGCCAGATGGAGGGGAGTGGAGGGGGGATGGGCAAAACGGGCGAAGGGGAATGGGAGATATTTATTCTATTTACAGAACGAATAAGTCATGGGAAAGAAAGCTACAGCATAGGGAATATACTGTATGGTGTTGTAATAGCGCTGTATGGTGACAGATGGTAGCTACACTTGTGAGCACAGGATAACAGAGTTGTTGAATCACTATGTTGTACACCTGAAAGTAGTGTGTGTCAACTATACTTTGCTCCATAAAAAAAAGAACCCAATGGGGGCACCTGACTGGCTCAGTCTGTAGAGCATGTAGCTCTCGGTCTCAGGGTCATGAGTTCAAGCCCCATGTTGGGTGTAGAGATTACTTAAAAAAAAAAGTAAAGTAAAAAAAAAAAAAACCAAATGGAAATTCTGAAGTTGAAAAAGACAATAACTGAAATGAAAAATCCACTAGAGGGGCTCAACAGTGTGTTTGATCAGAGAACTTGGAGATAGGTCCAATGAAATGATCTAGTCTGAAGAACAGAAAGAAAAAAAGAATGAAAAATAACAGAGCCTCAGAGACCCATGGGGCACCACCAGTGTACCAACATATGCCGAGAGTCCCAGAAGAAGAGAAGAGAGCAAAAAGCGGGAAGAATATTGGAGGAAGTAATGGCCAAAAACCTTGCAAAATTTGATGAAAAACATTAACTTGCACACCCAACAAGCTCAACGAACCCTAATCTGATTAAACTCAAAGAGATCCACACCTAGACACATCAGAAGCAAACCGTTGAAAGATAAAGACAAAGTGAGAATCCTGCAGACAGCAAGAGAAAAAGTGATCCAAACTGTAACATGCAATTCCCGATACGATTAGCAATGACTTGCTATCAGAGACCATGGAAACCCTATTACCTGTATGAAGGCAGCGGCATGACCTATTCGAAGTGCTAGAAGAGTCCGTCAACCAAGAATTCTAAATGCATCAAAACTATACTTCATAAAAAAAGAAGCAATTAAGACATTCCGAAATGAATAGAAACAAAGAATTCTTCACTGGCTGGCCTGCCTTCCAAGAAATAATACCAAAGGGCATTTTTCAGGTTGGCATGGAAGGACACTGGACCGTAACTTGAATCCACATGAAGAAATAAAGAGCATCAGTCAAGTTCGCCCCGTAGATAAACATCAAAGACAGTATCTGTGTATCTTTGGAACTTGTTTTTCTCCTATCTGATTTAAAAGACAGCTGCATAAAGTGGTAATTATGAATCTGTGTTCATGGTCTCTTACTGTATAAAGACGTAAAGTAGAAAGGAAGGGAGAGCCAATGCAGTTTTATGAGAGGAAAGTTTTTGTAAAATATTACAATTAAGTTGATATTAATACAGACTAGATTGTTATAAATTAAGATGCTAATTGGAATCACCAGAGCAACTGCCAAGAAAATAAGTCTGTGTCATTATGCCAACCAGACAGTGATAGGTTACTTTCCTTACATCTTCTCTCTGCCTGTAGCATGGTTTGCTCTCTCCCTTAGCTCCCCCATGTTTTCCCTCCAGCGCTGCTGCTAAGTGAGAACTTTCACCGAGCTGGGGGTGTGGAGGGCGGGAGACATTGTGCATTCTGCTGTAGGCACATCTAAGGTAAAGGGACTCATTATGCTCAATCTTGTATTAGTCATTGGCTAATTTCATCTGAAACGAATTGAAGTGAAAAGAATTCTTTGGTGGAATTATCTTTCACGGGTGAGGCAGTTCCGACTGGAGGGGTGGCCTTCCTGGGCCCCTCTCTCCGCCTCACTCAGGCCGGTCACACGCAGGCCGTACCTAGACTGCATCAATAACACACACACACACACACGCATATATATATATATATATATATATATATGAACGATATATAAGTTTACAGCATGTCTGTGAATGAAAAAATATATTTTATTTATTTATTTATATTTAATTCATTTATATAAATATTTATTATATTAATATATGTTATTATATAATATACTATACATAATATATACTAAATATATACAATACATATACTATAAACAAATATATAATATAAATATATGTTTATATTATATGTAATGATATACTTGCTGTAAAATCTGTAATATCATAATAATATAATAATATAGTTATAGTAATATATATATAGTTTATAGCATGTCTATGAATGTAGGCATTCATTTGAAGGAGACTGGGCACTAAAGGCTTTTCAGAGAAAGTGTCTGTATGAGGTACACACAGAGGCTCAGTACAGCTTAGAAGGACACAGTGAGCTGATGAAAAGTAGGAGTCTGCACGTTTTCTCTGTAGCTGCTTCACGGGCCTCAGCAGCGTTGTGCTGACAACCTTTGCTGATCGCTTCCCATTGTGTGCTCCATTTTGCTTTTTACTTGCCTCCGCCCCCTCTCCCAAACGCTGGGTGAGTGATTTTGGTGTTTTGTTCCCTCTTAAAAAAAAAAAAAAAAAAGCATTTTCTACCCCAAGCCCACAGTACTCCATACTACCCTATGGTTTGAAGAGGAAGGAGAAATTTCTATTGTGTTCTTGCCTTTCCTTCCTGCTCCGCGTTCCTCCCCTCCTCTTCAGGCTCATGAGGTTGGCTCAGTCCCTCGGACAACAGGCTGTGGCTCAGATTTTGGCAGTCTGGCACTTTGTCACGGATGTGAGGCTCTGCTCACACTGGAATCAGATAGGTCCAGAGACAACCAGGAAGCGGGTCCCATTTGGACGTATTTGATGTAAAGGCTTTTTCTTTTCTCCCCATTCTGTTATTCTTTCCATTGCAAAGGCCAGACCAACAGGCAAAGCGTGACCACAATAGGTGATCAGTGTTGGGTGAAGGAGTGGTCAGTATCTGTGCCAGAAGAAGTGGCAGGTGCCAGCGGAAGCCTGGGTGACTGTTGCAGGGAGGAATACGGTAGATAATGTGAGAAGTCAAGGTAGGCTGACTATTGGCCTTGGAAAGTAGGACACTGTTAACAGGTCCCATAGTCTGGAGGTGATTAAGAGTTTGGTTCCCCAGCAGGGGAGCCAGCAAAGCTGGCATCATGGGATCAGGGTACTAGGTAGGACACTAGAGTGAGGGCTCAAGCTCAGGGAAGAGGTACAGTTCCGGGGACCAGAACTGGGACACAAGGAGGGCCTGGAGCTCAGGACAGGGTGTGTGCAGAGCCGTAAAACCTCTGCTGTGCTGCCTTTCATTCATCTCTAGATTCCCACATACTAGATGCAGGTGATGAGCTAGATGCCGAGTACCCAATGACGACGGGGACGGGATGGTCCTGGCTTTGGAGAGTTGGGGAATCCAAACGGCCTCAGCTCTACTATTAGCTGTGTGACCTTGGGCAAGTCACAGAATCACCTTGTGATTCAGTTTTCTTGACTGTAAAATGTTTCCGAGTCTGCGGCAGCTCTGGTGAATTTCCAATCTGGTCGGAAGGAGCAGATGTGTGGTCGGTGAAGGGGCTGGTTCGGAAGATGCTTTCACACAGCAAGCAGAGGTTGTTTTCTCTCCACTGTTATATAGTGAAAACTTTCAAACACATAAGAAAGTTAAAAGAAGGGCAGAGCAAACACCAAATGCCCACTGCCAGGGTTCTATAGTGGTGACCATTTTGCTATATTTGCTTTAGCATCTGTCTGTCCATCCTTGCACCCACCAATTAAAGTTGCAGACATCCGTGCACTTCACCCCTAAATGCTTCTGCATGCATATCATTAACTAGAATTCAGTGTTTATTTATTTATTATTACTTTTTGTCTTTGAGGTAAACTTTACATAGAATAACATGCACAAATTCGAGTATACTATTCGATGAGTTGTGGCAAATGTATACATTCATGTAACCCGAACCTCTAGCAAAATACAGAACATTTCCTTCACCCTTGAGGAGATCCCTAATGTTTCTTTCTAGCCAATCCCTGTTCTTCTCCCACCACCTCCTTATTAATCTCCTAGGGCTACTGTTACAAATTATTGCAAACTGGATTGCTTGATACAACAGAAACTTATTCTGTCACAGTTCTGGGGGCTGAAAGTCCAAAATCAAGGCGTTAGTAGGCTCCTGGTCTCTCTGAAGGCTCTAGGAGAAGAAGCTGTTCCATTTGTTTGTTTTAGCTTCAGGAGTTACTGGCAATCTTGGTGTGCCTTGACTTAGAGACACAGCACTCCAATATCAGTTTCTTTCATCACATGATATTCTGCTTGTGGGTGTCTGTTTCTGCCTCTCTTCTTATAAGGACCCCAGTCCTTTTGGATTAGGGCCCATTCTAATGACATTATTTAAACTTCATTTTATTTGCAAAGACCCCATTTCCAGATAAGGTCACATTCACAGGTACTGAGGATTAGAAATTCATCTTATCTTTTGGGGAGACATAATTCAACCCATAACACGCCCCTAGATGGCTGCTGCTATTTTGATTTTTTTCCATCATTGATTTTGCCTGTTGTAGAACTTCATATAAATGGAATAAGGTAGTATATATTGTTTTGTGTGTAGCTTCTCTCATTCAGCATGTTTTTGTAATTCATCCATGTCATTTCTTATTTCCTGTTAATTGCTGAGTAGCATTCCATTATATGGATGCACCACAGTCTATCAGTTCTTCCACTGATGGACACTTGGGCTATTTTTAGTTTTTTAGCAATTAAAGATAAAGTTGCAGGGACACCTGCCTGGCTCAGTCAGTAGAGCATGGGACTCTTGGTGCCAGAGTTGTGAGTTCAAGCCCCACATTAGGTGTAGAGTTTACTTAAAAAAATAAATGAATAAAATTTGATCAAAACCCCCACAGAAATAGAAAATCTTTAAAAAAATAAAAATAGAGTGGCTATGAAATTTGAGATCAAATTGTTTTTGTAGACGTATGATTCCATTTCATGTGGGCAAAATCCCAAGAGTGGAATTGCTGGATGATGGGGACGAAGGAGGGAGGGAGAGAGGGAGGAAGTAAAGGCAGAAGAGAAAGAGCAGGGAAGGAATTCCACTTTTAAAAACTGGGCCACAAGCGCGGGACTTGCAGCAAGTTGATGTTGAGCCCGAGGGTGTTGGGGGGAGCTTGTTACCACTCTGCTGATGAAGCTGTGTCTGGAGACAGCGCCAAGCCTCTAGCTGGAATCAGACTGATGTTCCCGCTCAGAGTAGAGGAAGCCTAGAGAGACTGGAATTGGACCTTTGTAGATGACCTTAGAGCTGTGGTCAGGAATTAATATGCATTTGTCCTGAGCTGTGCCTATACCATCAGCACCCCCACACCCTGCACCCACGTTTTACGGATACTGCCTGTACTGACCGGGGTCCATGTGTTTCAGGGCTTCTTTTCTTTTGAAACATCACTTACTATTTCTGTGTCTGATATGTATTTTCTTTTTTTTTTTTTAAGATTATTTATGTATTTATTTGACAGACAGAGATCACAAGTAGCCAGAGAGAGAGAGAGAGAGGAAGGGAAGCAGGCTCCCCACTGAGCAGAGAGCCAGATGTGGGGCTCGATCCCAGGACTCTGGGATCATGACCTGAGCCGAAGGCAGGTGCTTTAACCCACTGAGCCACCCAGGCACCCCTGATACGTATTTTCCAACCAAAGGTCCTAGAGGCTTAAACTAAATCATATTCTGGTTTCCAAACGTCACAGTAGTGGCACTGGTGCGGCCACAGTCTCACAGAAGAAAGCAGCAGGTGAAATTAAGTGGAAGCATAGCGTCCGGTTCTCTGGTAGTTACTTTGTGGGGCTCTCGGGCCACGCCGCAGTAAAGCGGTCCTTGCAGACTCTCGGGCTGCTGGCTGGCCTGTGCCGCTGGCCACACTCCAGCTGGTTGACTGCAGCTGGCCCTTGCTGCAGGCCACGCTCAGCCCCTCTCTCCGCGTCTCATTCCTCTGACTCTCCTCCTGGCTGGGGTCCAAGTGAGCACCTCTCTTTTCTTAACGAGCTCCAGGGAAGAAGGTTCCACAGCCTCCTTTGACAGCTTATACACCAGAGCTTTATAATATTGTCAAGCAGTGCCTTTCTATTTCTACTACACCTCATTTCCTCTTTTCCTGAATCAGTGGAAATAGAGATGAGGCAGCCCTTGCCTTCTCCCATGGCAGCCCTTCTGTCTGCTGAGCCTCTGCAGGCAGTTTGGGGCATTAGGCTTCACACTTCTTTCTAGGAAGGACAGAGACTACATCTTAGTGTCCTCCCGGTCCGAGGTATTACTAAAGGTGACTGAATAACTCCCTTGAGAGCTGAAGTGACTCTTTTGGTTACTTGTCCCAACTGGACTGTTACCACACTAAGCCTTCTCCAAGTTTGCATTCAGTTAAACCCTTTTGCACAAGCCGGAGAAGGGCGGTTTATTTTCTTGCTGACTGGGCAAAGCTCAATGCTCTGACACTCACCTGTCTGGTCCTACTTACTGTCTAGCTCCGTGGACTCATGTCTGATCCATGATTCTGGAAACCTGCCTGCTCTTTTCAGTATGGGCACCTCAGTGTTTGTGGCTTATACTGACAGGAGCTTTACTTTACCTTTTGTGTGTGTGAAAGATCTTTTAGATTATTATAGATTATTAGGGGAGAGGGGGCACGATCTGGGGCCAGACTATGACAAGAACTGGTACGGCGCTGGCCATGGGGACCACACATATTTGATGTAGATGCAGATAGGTTTTCTCAGTTTGGAAAGATGGTGTAACATAATGGTTAAGAATATAAACTCCGGGGGCGCCTGGGTGGCTCAGTGGGTTAAGCCGCTGTCTTCGGCTCAGGTCATGATCTCAGGGTCCTGGGATCGAGTCCCGCATCGGGCTCTCTGCTCAGCAGGGAGCCTGCTTCCCTCTCTCTCTCTCTCTGCCTGCCTCTCCGTCTACTTGTGATCTCTCTCTGTCAAATAAATAAATAAATAAATAAATAAAAATCTTAAAAAAAAAAAAAAAAAAAGAATATAAACTCCGGTGTTGGACAGACCTGGGTTTGAATGCCAGCACTACTACTTACTTGCCTGTGATTTAGGACAATCACAGCTAACTTCTCTCCATGCCTCACTTTGCTTTATTTGTAAAGTGGGTGTGAATATAATATTACCTGTCTGAATGGATAAGCAAATTATGGTAGATCCATACATTAGAACACTATTCAGCAACATAAAAAATGTCCTAAAATGACAAATTTTATGTTATATGTATTACGCCACAATTTAAAAATTAATAATGTAGGGGCACCTGGGTGGCTCAGTGGGTTAAGTCTCTGCCTTCGGCTCAGGTCATGATCCCAGGGTCCTGGGATTGAGCCCCGCATCGGGCTCTCTGCTCAGCGGAGAGCCTGTTTCCTCCTCTCTCTCTCTCTCTGCCTGCCTCTCTGCCTACATGTGATCTCTGTCTGTCAAATAAATAAATACAATCTTAAAAAAAAGTTAATAATGTAATATACCAAAATCATTGAGTTGTACCCTTGAAATGGGTGAATTACATGGTATGTGAGTTATATCTCAATGAAGTTGTTTAAAAAAAAAAAAAGAACGGGCTGTTCATACCTTGAAGCAGTTGGATAAATCCCAAAGTCATTACGCTGAGTGAAAGAAGCCAGACAAAACAGAATATATGCCATATAATTCTATTTATATAAGACTCTAGAAAAATGCATACTAATCTATAAGGACAGAAAGCAGATCAGTGGTTGCTTGGCAGGGGGGATGGGAAGGGTCAGGAAGGAGGGATCACAAAGCAGAGCAAGGAAACTTTTAGAGATGATGGAAATGCTAATTATCTTGATTACGGTGATGGTTTCATAGGGTGTATACATATGTCTAAGCTCATCAAATTTACACTTTAAATATGTGCAGTTTACTGTATGTCAATTATACCTTTGAAAAGCTGTTTTACAAAATGGTGCTTTTTTCATATGGCTGGTACAAGGTTGAAATGAGGCAATGAGAGAAAATGGCCTGACACATGGTGAATGCTTCATAAATCATAACTTTAAAAAATCAGATATACAAATGGTCAATGAACACATGACAAGATGCTCGACAGCATGAGCTCTCTGGGAAAAGCACATGAAAACCACAGTGAGATTCCACTTTACAGCCACTGGAATAGTAATAACAACAAGTGTTGTCCAGGATGTGGAGAAATTGGACCCCTTGTATATTGCTGATGGAAATGTGCAATGGTGCAGGCACTCTGGAAAACAGATTAGGTCTCCTCCAACATTTAAACATAGAGTTAACATGTGACCGCCTCGAAGGAATATACCCATGAGAACTGAAAACATACACGCGCCCAAAAACTCATACACAAATGTTCACAGTAGGATTATTCGAAATAGCCAAAAAATGGAAACAACTCAAATGTCCATCAACTGATGAATGGATAAACAAAAGGTTGCATATGCATGCAATGGGCTATAACTGGCATGAAAGGGACTGAAATATATGCTATAACATCGGCAAACCTTGAAAGCTTTATGAAAGAAGCCAGTCACAAAAGATCATGTATCCAGAATAGGCAAATCCATAGAGACAGAAAGCAGATTGGTAGTTGCCTAGCGCTGGAGGGGTTAGGGCGAGATGGAGTGATCAGTAATGGGTACTGGATTTCTTTTTGGAGTGATGAATATGTTCTAAAATTAGAGCGTGGTGATGGCTGCACAATTCTGTGAATATACTGAAAACCACCGGATTATACACGACAAAAGGGTGATTTTATGCTCTGTGAATTATGTCTCAATAAAGCTGTTATTTTAAAAAGTCACTCAGCCAATAAGCATTTATTAATTATTTTCTTTGTGCTTCATAGGAAGCTAATGTCCCTAATGCTACCATCTACTATGGAGCAATGTGAACAGGGAGCATTTTTATCCAGAGGAAATATTTTTAGAGTTTGTTGAACATGTTGGAAGTGTGAATGAAAGAAGTGGAAACTGAAAACATATTTGTCATAAAGTTTCCTGCAGAATATAAAGTGTTTTTTTTTTTTTTGTAGCCTAAAGCCTTGCTACTCAAATTGTGGTCAGTAGCATGAGTACCACCTGGGAGCTTGTTAGAAATGCAGAATCGCGGGTCCCGAATCAGAATCTGCATTTTAACAAGATCCGCAGGTGTTTGGCATGCACATTAGAGTCTGAGAAGCACTAGCCTGAAGGTTAGCAGGATGACTTCATGACACTTTAATTTGCCTTGCAATCAGTCAATAAGTGAGATGGTGACAGCATATTTAATATTATATTATGTTGAATATTCTCTATATAGATTAATCATAGATGTAATCATAATCCTAAAAAGTGAAGGTGAGTCCATTTGAGTATAATTTCTGTCCTTTTAATCTATTACTTTCCATAGCGCTTTGTAAAATCCTCTAATATATTTCTTTGCAGTGATAATATTTTCGTGGTAATTTGTCATGACATTGATTAATATTTGCCTATTTCAAGAAGACCCACCCACTTAGTGGACTGCAAAAAAAAAATCTTGGAATTTTAAATTTAAAGTATGGGTACAAAGATAATTTGTGGTTTTAAGGTTAAACTCAGTAGTAAGAAAAACTCTTTGGTTTTTAGTGTGTTGTTTAGTATGATAAGTAGGTAAGTTATATTACTCAGTTAAAAGCTGTTCATTTTCAAAGGACTGTTGTGTCCTTGTTAAATTGCTAAATTACATTTTCAACATTATGGGACTGCTCCTTCATCTATGTAAAAACTAAGATAAAATGACAGACTGGTTTTGTAAAATAAAACTATTAGGTACATTAATTTGAGCAATATTTCGTAACAGTATATTTCATATATTTTGGAGAAGGGACACATAATAAACTTTGAAAGCATTTCTGATGTATCAATCATATGTATGCATCTTGTGAAATTCAAATAATTCTCTTCTTGCCTTCCTATAGTAATATTATGCCTTTTGAATATCCATTTGGATGATAAAATGGTTTTCTTGATCTTCTTATATTGCTAGAGGTTTTATTTTACAATTCACCTGCAGGAGCTCTCAAGTATGAGCATCTGGCTATTAATAATCACAGAGTAGGCCAGAATCTGTGTTCATTTTTTTCTCTAAGTTATTGTGGCATAAAAAGCATATAGTTTATTTGTGGTTTATTTTAGGTATCCTTCATTAATATGGTTTGATAATATATATGGACACATTTCTGCTTCTTGCCTTTGCTTTCTTTCGGCCCATCACTTTTCAGAGGAAAAGAGACAAGTTACTCTTCAAGAATTACTCTGTTTAGGGGTGTCTGAGGGGTGTCGTTAAGCATCTGCTGATGCTCAGGTCATGATCCTGGGGTCCTGGGATCGAGTCCCGCATCAGGCTCCCTGCTCAGCAGGAAGCCTGCTTCTCCCTCTCCCACTCCCCCTGCTTGTTTTGTGTTCTCTCTCTCACTGTCTCTCTCTCTGGTCAAATAAATAAATAAAATCTTAAAAAAAAAAAAAGGACTTCCTCTGTTGGGGGTAATCCATGGAGACTGTTGAAGGAAGGGTCCAGGGGTGGCAGAGAATGTTCATCCCGGCAGAGGTGAGAGTAGAGTTGTCCACCAGTGTTTTATAGGTGAAAACATTTCTCAGTATGAACTGCCCATGAAAGGCCCAAATTCTCTACATGGTCTACAACATGGTCTTCCTCACTCACTGTGAAGAAGATTTAGGAATATTATAACTATCTTATTTTGCTTCGTCTATGTCTAAAGTCTGAAAGAGCTCCTTCAGTAAATATAGAATAAAAATTCCATATGAAACGAAACTATTGAGTTATTGTTTGATCAGCAGTGTTTATCTTTTCTTAGTCTTGCATAAGATACCAATGCAAAAATTAAAAAAAAAAAAAAAAGAAAAAAGGGGTGCCTGGCTGGCTTAGTCACTATAGTGTGAGACTCTTAATCTTGGGGTTTTGAGTTCAAGCCCCACATTGGGTGTAGAGATTATTTAAAAATTAAAAAAATAAGTTTTTTAAAATTTTATTTTTAAAAAATATTTTATTTGTTTGAGAGAGAGAGAGAGAGTGAGAGAGAGCACAAGCAGGGGGAATGGCAGGCAGAGGGAGAGGGAGAAGCAGGTTCCGTGCTGAGCAGGGAGCCTCACTCGGGTCTTGATCCCAGGACACTAGGATCACAACACGAGCTGAAGACGGTCACTTGACCAACTGAGCCACCCAGGAGCCCCCAAAATAAAAAATCTTTTAAAAAATTTGGGGCACCTGGGTGGCTCAGTCATTAAGCATCTGCCTTCAGCTCAGGTCCTGATCCCAGGGTCCTGGGATGGAGCCCCATGTCGGGCTCCTTGCTCAGCAGAGAGCCTGCTTCTCCCTCTGCCTGCTACTACCCCTGCTTGTGCACTCTTTCTCTCTCCCTCTCTCTAAAATAAATAAAATCTTAAAAAAAATACAAAAACAAAATGACAATGTATTTTACAATCTGGTGGATTAAGATTCTTTGAAAGACTATGGATGCTATTCATATGTACATCTCAATGCATTTTCCTATGAAGTTACCCCTGCCTGGCATCTCCTTTCCCTTTCTTCGTTTTAAGTTAATTAATTTATTTTTAATGGAAGTGTAGTTGACATAGGATATTATACTAGTTTCAGGTATACAGCATAGTGATTAAACATTCATATACATCATGAAATGCTCACCACAAGAAGTGTAGTTACCACCTGTAACCATACAAAATTATTACAGCATTATTGACTCTATTCCCTATGCTGTACTTTACATCCCCGTGACTTACTTATTTTATAATGGGAAGTTTGTACCTCTTGATCTCCATCACCTATTTGGCCCATCCCTTCAGCCCCAACCAGCAACTGCCAGTTTGTTCTCTGAATTTATGAGTCTGTTTCTGTTTTTTGTTTGTTTTTTTATCTTATTTATTTAATTTATTTATTTAAAGGTTTTATCTATTTGAGATAGAGAGAGTGTGTAAGTAGGGGGAGGGACAGAGGGAGAGGGAGAGAATCTCAAGCAGACTCCGTGCTGAGCACAGAGCTGGATGCAGGGCTTGATCTCTAGACCCTGAGCTCATGACCTGAGCCAAAACCAGAGTCAGACACTTAAACGACTGAGCCCCAGTTTGTTTTGTTTTTTAGATTCCATATATAAGTGAAATCATATGGCATTTGTCTATCTCTGTCTGATTTGTATCCCTTAGCATCATACATTCTAGGTCCATCCATGTTGTTGTAAATGGCAAGTTCTCATTGTTTTCTATGGCTGAGTAATATTCCATTGTGTATCTATACCACATCTTCTTTATCCATTCATCTTATCAATGGACGCATAGACTGCTTCTGTATCTCAGCTTTTGTAAATAATGCTGCAATAAACATGGGGGTGTATAGATCTTTTTGAATTAGTATTTTTAGGGGGGGGTAAATACTCTGAAGTGGAATTACTGGATCATATGGTATTTCTAATTTTCTTTTTTTTTAAAGATTTTATTTATTTATTTGAGAGAGAGTGAGAGAGAGCATGAGAGGGGAGAGGGTCAGAGGGAGAAGCAGACTCCCCATGGAGCTGGGAGCCCAATGTGGGACTCGATCCTGGGACTCTGGGATCATGACCTGAGCTGAAGGCAGTTGCCTAACCAACTGAGCCACCCAGGCACCCACTATTTCTAATTTTCTGAGGAAACTCCATACTAGTTTCCAAAATGGCTGCACTAATTTATCCCAACAGTGCATGAAGGTTCTTTTTTCTGCACATCTTCGCCAGCACTTGGTATTGTCTTTTTAATACCAGCCATTCTGACACGTTGGAGGTGATAGGTCATTGCACTTTTGATTTGCATTTCTGTGATGATGAGTGATGTTGAGCATCTTTTCATGTGTCTGTTGGCCATCTGGATGTCTTCTTTGGAAAAACGTTTATTCAGATCTGCCCATTTTCTAGCCAGACTGTTTGTGTTGTCGATGTTGGATTGTATGAGTTCTTTGTATATTTTGCATATTAACCCTTTATCAAGCATATTATTTGAAAATATCTTCTCCCATTCAGTAGGTTGCCTTTTTGTTTCATTGGTTTCCTTCACTATGCAAAAGCTTTTTAGTTTGATGTAGTCCTAATAGTTTATTTTTGCTTTTGTTACTCTTGCCTTCTTCCCCTTCTGTGCATACTAAAACTTTTCTATCTTTCAGGCCCTAGAAACTCCATCACCTCCTCTGTCAAGCCTCTCCTAATATCACCAGCTAGAAATAATCTTCTGCTTTTGAATTCCCATATCATTTAATCCCATTTATGGTTCTTATTTTCATTATTTTATTATTGTTGTTTGTATATAGGCCTCATCTCTTTTCCTAGTCTGTAATTTTTATTCACATATATATCTCTCCCATTATGTCTTGGATTT
Source organism: Lutra lutra (assembly GCF_902655055.1). NCBI lineage: Eukaryota > Metazoa > Chordata > Mammalia > Carnivora > Mustelidae > Lutra > Lutra lutra. Next base: position 17,403,363 of record NC_062296.1, read on the forward strand.
AGTAATTAAATATTTGGAAAATAGTAACAATATTTGGATAATACATCGATATTCAAATAGGGGACACATGACAGGTACTAGAAGACCTCTTCTCGTCCATGTCCAAAATGGACCCATTTTCTACTCCAAAATTGAGCTGGATCTAATGAATGGTCTGTTTTCATTTACATATTTCTTTGGGTTAAACATTGTCACCCCCACTCTGTAAGTCCTCCCACCAGGGAACCTCAGTGTAAAAGAATTTCTAAGATCTTTCTGACAATGACTGGAGAGTCTAGGAAACATAATGATCAGTGGATCAGGGGAGGAAGAGATGTAAAAGTGGGAAAAGGAAACCAAAAAGGAAGGGGAGGCTCTGATGATGAGGCGACCCCAGCTTGTTGACGACCAGCTTTGCCCATGGTTTGATGGAGCCTTTGGCTTAAGCTAGAGTCCGATTGTATCATTAGAGCACGCATACTTCTCAGGAATTTCTTGACTGTCATCAGATTGCCTCTCTTTGATTTTAGAATTTATTGGAAAGATAAAATTAAAGGTAGTCTTAGAAGGGAAAGAAAATCATCCTAATTCTCCTGCCTAAGCATGACTATTTTCACCATTCCGGTATGCACAGAAGTCTGTATTGAGAGTTTTATATTGTGTTATATATTTATATAATGCAAGAATGTTTATATATATCTCCTCATGTTATCACATAATCTTTATAATTTTTACTCTTAATAGTTACATAATATTTTATTGAATATTGGTTTATATAACATAGTTTCTTTAAACATTTCTCAGTAGTTGGGCATTTAAGTTCTTACAATGTTTGCTTCTAAAGGTTATTCATTAATTCATTATTCACTATTCATATAATGCAGAGATAAAGTAAATATTGATACACATAGCTTTTCTTCATTTGAATTTATTCCTTAGAATAAATTCCCAGGAAGGAATATCATTACTAGGTTAAAGGTTCCTGATAGGTATATTATCTAAATTCCTTTCTGTGTTGGACATTGTAGTTCTCTTCCTAGCAACCATTTGATTTGTGTGGAATTAACCTCACCACCACCTCCGTCATTCGTCTTAGCTAATCTGAGTGATCCATCCCCTTTGCCATAATATTTGGTCGAGGTAACACCGGCCTAACCTATTCAGCATATGGTATTCTTCTGGCCAGAGAAATTGGTTTGTCGGTGGCCCAGTCATTATGAAGCTCAGGGCTTCTTTCTATGTTTATATAAGGCAGTGGACTCTCTTTCCTAATATATTCAAGAAGAAGCATCTAGTCTTGTTGCTTTGGCAGCATTTTGCAATGAGGGACAGCTGCCTGAGGATGAAGCCAGTGCAAAGAGGCGAGCAGAGGGGAAGAGATTACAATGAAACGGAGCTAGAATGCCCAGGCATTCCAGACAGAAGTACAGAGCAGGTGCAAAGGCCCAGAAGGCCTGTGCATGATGTGTTCAAGGAGGCCGGTGTGGTTGGAGCAGAGTGAGCAGAGGAGGAGATGAAGTCAGAGAGGAATCAGCAGTCCAGATTATATAGATCTTTGTAGATTCTCAGAAGGATTTTCAATGTCATTGTACAGAAGCTGTTTCAACAGTACAGTCATGAAAGTTTATCATTTCCTTTTAAATTTCTTTGCCTAAAATATTTCTTCCAATGATATAATACAGGTTCTTTTCTAATTCCTGTTTGTTTCTAATTAAGTCGATTTTCAATACTTAACTTTTTTATTTCTTTTCTCAAAGTAATCTCCATGCCCAACTAGGGGCTCAAACTCACGACGCCGAGATCAAGGGTCCCATGCTCTACCGCCCGAGTCAGCCAGGCATCCCTAGGCTGATATTCTCGACTGGCAATTTTTACCAGCGTAGAGTTGAAAACAAAGGACAAAATGCAAAGGCAAATATTAGAAGCCTTTATGGAAGGGGCTTGGAGAACAGATGGCATCAGTACATAGTGGTGGTTGGCGTGAGGGCATGGGAAGGCTATGAGAAGATGGCAAAGAAGGACAAAGGAAGGTAAATGAAGATATGCAGATGTGCCCCAGTCGTTGATGAAGGTAGACGTAATTGGGAAATTAACTAGGGCCTCCTCAGTGACCCGAAAGAAGTCCTTTTGCCTTGGGTCTATTTGGAGCAGTTTGGATCTCTCAAAAACACCAGTTGTGGTGGAACAGCTGTTGTCTTACAGCAGAAACTCTCCACAGGACAAACCTTATGCCCTGGATTTGACTATTTGTCATTAATCGAGCCAGAGCTTCTGCAAGAGAAAGCAGTCTTGGGTCTTGGGATTAGAAAGAGTACTGAGCCTTGCTGCTCTGGTGCCTTAACAGCAGCTTGCAAAAGGGCGTTTTGCAGGGAGGGGATGTTTGAAGAGGCAATGAGAAAAGTCAAAGAAGAAACGGGAGGAGGGAATCAGCAGTGAAACAGCCTGTGGCAAAAGGATAAGCAAGAGGATGAGTGCAGAAAAACATGGAAAGAAGTAACCAGGGTTCTGGCAGAGGAGGCTGAGTTTATGAACATATAATAATTATAAGCAGTGTATCAGCCACCTTACATATATTATCTCATTTAATCCGCACAGCAATTCTATGGGGTAGTTAGAATTATTACCCCAGCTTACAGATAAGAACACCAAGGTCCAGAGAGGTGAAGTAACTTATCCAAACTTATCCAGGTAGTAAGTGGCAGAGCCTGGGTTCTAGTCTACACAGTCTGGTGTTGAGTCCAGACTTTTTCAAGCTGTGTGACAAGAACTAGAGCAGGATTTTGACATCATCCCAAGGTCAAATTTTTTCTTTCATTGTAGTTATTATTATTCTGTGTTTAGTGCATGAGGATTTATTGTATGACATGGGGTACTCTGGGTCCCTCAGGGTTCCTTCTTAAATGAGGTCTACTTTTGTTTGTTTCCAGATTACCCCATGGGAAATGGTTGGACCTCTATATTTCTGAGCCAGTTTTAGGACTAAAGCCATGATCACTGGGTGGGCCCATGCCTTCAGTGCTCTGTGTGTTTTATTTGTGAACTCCTCCCCTCCTTGCAGGAGCCCAGGGTGCATAGGGTGACAAGAATCTCAGGGTGATTTTATGAGCTTCTATGACATCCTTCAGTATAAAAGCAACAGGCTTATCAAGCAAAAAAAAAAAAAGTGGGACTCTTAGAAATTTTTAGAAAAAGGGAGAAATGAGTATTGAGAAAAGGAGGTCTTGAGAAAAGATGGAGAAAACAGAATCAAAACACACAAGGGCTTTTGGACTACATTCCTCACTGTTAGAGTAAAGGGAGCCGAGTGTGGGTGAGACCACTAACAGAGCCAAGTACCAGGGCCTTCATGTGTTCTGATGAGCCCTGGTACAAAGTTACCAGGGGAGAAACCAGAGCTATAGAACTCTTTATACTTTGGACAGTGTTTGGAGAAGACATCCCTAGTGTACTTTGAGACACCTCTCTTAAGGAGATCAAGTAAAACTTATTATAACAAATACTCAAAGATTTTCCTTTCATAAGTAATCTATATCCCGTGTATCTTTGATGTTACTTTTCCACTGGAATATGGTGCTAACAAATAACAAATTGATTCAAGGAGAATTTATATGCTTACAGTATTGTCCATCTATGAACAGGACATGTATTCTATTTATTGAATTCATCCTTTATGTCTCCTAAAAAAACTTCTACCTTTGTTAATTAAATTAAGCCTAGAACCCTTAACTTTTGTTCTTGCCAATTGTCTTTTCTTAGGGATCTCTTGGAGCAGGTAGCAGCTGAGAACACAGAGCTGGAAGTCGGACAGAGCTGTGTTTCTGTTCTACCTCGGCTGTTTTCCTTGCTGTATAGTTTTGAAACTCTCTGAGTTTCAGTGTTCTCACCTGTAAATTGGGGTTAATAAAAGTGCCTACCTCATCAGTTTGTTGAGAGAGTTGAACGAGATAATGTATGTAAAGCACTGCCTAACTCAAGCACTCAATTATTCATAATTACTGGCAACCTCACTTCTATCTGCCTCCGAAAAAAGAGGCCCCACTCTTCCATTAAGCCTTTGGCCTAAATGTAGATGCATTCACCTTTCCTGAGTACCTTCTAGCATAGTTGAGGAATATTGAACAAGACTATCTAAAGACTAGGGAATAACAACAGATAAATGAACATAGAAAATAATATGAAGCACATCATTGTACTTTACACTATAAGGCTTGCTTTTCAGAGTGCCATCTTATTCTTGGTCCTCATCTATTTCCACAAGGTGGGTACCATCTTAGCAACCCACCACCCAGGAGCATAGCTGAGAACTTCTGAATCCTCTTACATCTGAACCCAAGAGCACTAGGACTGGAGGAAGACAAATGGTTCATTTCCTGGCATACCCAAGACCTGCCTTCTTAGTTTTACATTCTTGTCTTTTTGCTCAGATGATTGCTAATTTGGAATAACCACAGTTTTCCAGGGGGATTCCAGCCATCATTTGCCCACAGGAGTGTGGCCTTTCCCTATAGCCATAACTTGACAACAATACTAGAATATAACATAATAGTACATATTGACATTCATACACAAAACATACATGGTTGATGGAGGGGGCTTTTTGTTGTATCTTCCCAGTAGTATTATAGTTTTTTTTATATGAGTAATATCACTTATGTTTATACTTAAGTTCCTCATCTTTTGCATTTTCTATCATAATTCATCTAGTATCTATACCTTATTTCTTTTTTGTGTCTTATTGATCAGAAATTCTAAAACAATATTTAAAATGATAGAAAAGGGGCACCTGGGTGGCTCAGTCATTAGGTGTCTGCCTTCAGCTCAAGTCATGATCCCGGGGTCCTGGGATCGAGCCCTGTATTGGGCTCTCTGCTCAGCAGGAAGCCCACCTCTCCCTCTTCCACTCCCCCTGCTTGTCTTCCCTCTCTCACTGTGTCTCTCTCTGTCAAATAAATAAAATTTTTTAAAAAAGTGATAGACTATATCTTTATTTTGCTTGTTTTTTTTCAAAAAAGAAATGGTGGGGCGCCTGACTCAGTGCAGCATGTAACGCTTGGTCTTGGAGTTGTAGGTTCGAGTCCTGTATTGGGTATAAAGACGACTTAAAAATAAAAATCTTTAAAAAAATGATAATAAAAAATAAATGATGTAGGGGGATCCTGGCTGGCTCAGTCGGTGGAGCATGTGACTCTTGACCTTGAGGTCATGAGTTTAAGCCCCACATTGTGCATAGAGTTTCCTTAAAAAACAAAACCAACAATAAATAAATGAAAAAGAAATGCTGGTAATATTCTTTGGTAAGTATTATTTTGCCTCATGTTTGACAGAGATGTTCTTTATAATGTTTTCCTTATCGTTTTCATGTATATCCTCATCCTTTAAGCTTACAGTCCCAATTTGACATGATAGGTATTAAATGTTATGATTTGCTTTTTTGGATATCTCTTCGAAATGATTCTTGATCCATCTGGCAGACATTTATTAAGTTTCTACTATGCGTCAGATACTTTGCAGGGATGCTGGGAAGACAAAGATGGATAGCTCCTCAGACTAGTCAGAAGGACAAGATAATCTATGACGGTGTAATAGCATTGCACAGGGACAGATGACAGTGACACTTGTGGGGAGCACAGATTAACATAGAGACTTGCCGAATCATTATGTTGCATACCTGAAACTACTGTAACACCATGGGTCAACTATACCTCAGTAAGAAAATAAAAGAAGGGCAAGATGCCAACCATTACAATATGGTGTGATAAATACTAAAACAGTCTTAAAGCGTGGTCTAACCCAGAGTTTCCCAAATAATGCACCTGATGATTTGTTCTGGGTCACAGCTAGAGCTGATATTCAGCTGGTATACACCACAATGGTTAGACCATTTAAAATATTAAAACATTTCCATAGTAAATCACTACTCCCCTGAGCACCCTAAGTGCTCCCTCCCTGACCCAGCTCCTCCTGCGAACCCACCCACTAAAGGAGTAATATCTGGTATGCATAGCACATGGCCGCCGGGACCCCCATCTCATGCTACTTCCCAGCATGGCTTGTACATTCTGATTGGTCAATTCCTGTACCTTTGCACTTGGTAAATACTGTGAATAGCACCCTTGGTGATAGCCAATATATCCATCCTTTCAACTCTCAGGATAGCCAGAGGGCTTGGGATAACCTAACATGCCTTCTACCCTTCTCCAGTGGCCCATGCAAATATTTTCATTTTCTATGTATGCCATGAAACGTTGGGTGGCACTAATTTAACCTATAGATAGTTTATACTAATAGACGGCCTTAGGCTTGAACTATTGTTGCTTTGTTCCTTTCAGGCTTTGTTAAATTATGTTTCCTAGCATCTTACCTAAAGTTTTTGTATTTTTATTTGGAGTTTATATTGGTCCCTGATTTTTGAGTTTTATTTTATCTTTGTCAGGTTTGGGAATCAGGACCATATTTGTTTTGTGGAATGAATTAGGTACGTCCTAACTTTTTCTGTTTTCTCCCTTGAAGATTGAAACTACTTATCATTAGGTTCAGGGACCTGGTGTGACAGTTTCTCAATTTACTCCTCAGTTATTAATTTATTCAGATTTTCTACTTGGAGTATGAATTTTAATATTTTATATCTGTTTGCTGGAAAAAAGGCATCCGTTGCATTATATTTTAAAAACGCATTAGCATACAATTGTGCATAGCATTTCCTTACAATTAAAAATATTGTTTATACTGGTTGTTATACCTCCCTTTCTCATTTCTAATTTTATGTGTGTTTTTCTCACATAGGTTTGCCAGGGGTTTAGCTACTTTATTAGCCCTCTCAAGCTACCAGCTCTGGAATGTATTTATTAATTCCACTGTTTTTACATTTTTATCTTTATTATTTCCTTCTTCCTCTTTTCCTGTGCAATTTTTTTTGCTCTGTTTCTGAGCTGTTAAGCTCAATGCCTAGTTTAGTTTATTGGCCTTAAATGCTAACGGTGAGAGGTAGAGGCGATGCTCTTGGACGTCTGTCAAAAGCCCCTTTCTCTGGGCTAGAGACAGGGAGGCAACGGAAGGTGGGGACTGCCAGGACCCCAAAGCCAAGAAGGCAGAGGATGGCAAAGAATGTTTTTCTCTCGGCACTTCAACACTTTCCCCAAAGCGTTTCTCCACAGCGGGGCAGTAGGGAGTAAGGTGTGGGGAGCGGGCTTGCAGGAGCCCAGGGATTCCGCCGCGCTGGGGAAGCCGAGCAGACTGGGGTGCGAGCCCGCCGCCGGCCGCCTGCTGTCGCCGCGGGGGCCGGGCTTTGGATTCTTGTTCCCTGGGGTTTGCCTCTTCTGGGTCTCGCCTTCTTTCCTGCTCACCACAGCGGTGAGGAAGTTCAGCGGTTTTCGTCACGCAAAAATTGCCTGCCTCCCTCCGGGGGCTCCTGCAGAAGGAGTCTTTGAGCTTTGACCTCAAGCTCTGCCACGGTCGCCGTCACTCCCTCCTCTTATCTGACTTAAAGGTTTTCACGTGAGAGGTTCAAGGTAGGGACCGGCGGTCTCACGGTCCCAGAAGGAGTTGGAGGAGATGGCTTGCGCGCTTTAATGGTTTTAGAGATGAGTGTGGAGGAAGAGGAGGAGGACGGGTACAAAATGGGAGCAGGGAGCAAAGAAAGGTGTCCTCAGGGAAAAGAGCCAGCCAGGGTGGGGAAGGCCCGTACTTTCCCTCCCCAGTGCAGAGATACTGCCTCTGAATATCCCCTTTCAAAACCTTGTTTCTTCCACCCTGGCTCCTGGGAGTAATCAGTAGGGGGCAGCAGTCCCAATCCTAAGTGTAGGGACAATAGGAAGTGCCCAAGGCCTACAGGGATCCGTGATCTGGTCGGAGCTGCCATCTCTCCCCCACCCACCCTCTGCTCCCCTGCGCCTCACCCTCACTAGCCCTCTTTCCCTCCTCAAATGTGCCAAACTCTTTCCCAACTCCTGGCTTTTGTACATTCTTGGCCCTCTGCTGGGAGCGCGCTTCTTCTGGCTCTCCTCATGGCCGGTCCTTTCTCGCAAGTTCGGTCTCAGCTCCAGTGAACTGTCCCCTGCTTAGAGAGGCCTTCCTTGAGCACCTCGGCCTCCCGAAACACTACCCACCCCCACGCCAAGCTACGCTTAATCAAGTTTCCGTCGTAGAAAATCTTATTTGTTTCCTGGTCTGTCTCCACCTGAATGGAAGAACCACCAGGCCAGAGATCTTCCCGCCTTGTTCACCGCCGGGTGTCCACGTGCCCTGAGCCAGTGTTTAGCTTAGAGTCCACGCTCAGTAGCTCTGTCCTGAAGGAATGAATGAACCCGTGTGCCAAGCTTTACACTAGGCCCTGATGGTACAAACCCAGAGGGAGCTCGTAGCATAGTGGGAGAGAAGGATTTGCAAATGAATAATTACTAAATGATGGGAGGCATATGTCCTGTAACATCATAGGCTGTGCCTCTGTGTTCAGAGAGGCCTGGTTTTAAACCCTGGTTCTGGGGACACCTGGGTGGCTCAGTCGGTTAAGTGTCTGGCTTTGGCTCGGGTCATGATCCCAGAGTCCCACATTGGGCTCCTTGCTCAATGGGGAACCTGCTTCTCCCTCTGCTGATGCTCTCCCTGCTTGTGCACTCGTGCACTCTCTCTGTCATATAAATAAGGAAAATCTTAAAAAAAAAATAAATAAACCCTGGCTCTACCACTTACTAGATGCATGACTTTGGGTGGTTGTCCAACCTGTCTGGCTCAGTTTCCTCATTTGTAAAATGAGGATGATGATGATGATAAATAATAATAATAATGAAACAATAATACTGATCCCATAGGATTGTTATGAACATGATATGAGATGACCTAGATAAAGGGTCAATGCCGTGTTTGATACATGGGAATTTCCGTTATCGAGTACCATACACACTTAGAGTGGTGTATGTAGAGATTATGCCATGATTCTAAATCGTTTTTGTTGTTTCTAATGGAGGGTAGTTCCGATCCGGAAGGAGCCTCAGCAGTATTCAGTAGTGGCGAGCCCACTCAAAATAGCCTGGGCCGGGCTCATGGAACTGGGAGGTGCTTCTCTGAGACAGAGGAGTGCCTCCTACTTTCCGTTCCATCTTACAAAGCCGGGCCAGGGTTGGGAAATTAATTCAGGTCTTTAAATGCTGATAAATGCAGAGGCACTTACTGCTAATATTTCAATCAAGTGTCAAATAGAACTGATTAAAAGAGGGTTCAGAAGCTTCCAGTTGATGGAGGCTCCATCCCTCAACCATTCTAATGTAAGACATCATTTTAATTTTTTGTTTATTTGACCTCAGCAAATGCTACATTATTAATGCTATAAGAGAAAAAGAGTACAATTTGTACAGTGCCATTTTGCATTCATTTGAGAGAAATGTATTTTTAATGCATTTGGCATCCTTCTGGCTCTCCTTAATAATTATAGGACTAATTAAACATATACTTGTAAGCAATCAGTGTCAGAGCTAAGAGGGATTGCAAGGATTACTGAGACAAGCGCTTCAGTTCGCAGAGGAAAAACTGAGGCCCAGCATGTTGCTCGAGGACATCAGGCTTGAAGAAAGCAGTGTTAGGAAGTTTAGGCTGGTGGCCCATTCGCAAGCCTCCCCTTGCTCTGCTACCAGCGGAGCCTCCACCTTTCTGTTCGGGGCCGCTCCCTCTGCTCCCCGCTCGCGTTCCCATTTCATTCATTCAACAAAGCAATCGAGGGCCTACTGTGTACCACCTACTCTGCTAGGTGCGGGGGATGAGTGGTCCGCACACATAACCCTCGTTGGGAGAGGGCTGGGAGAGAGGCAGACAAAAAGACCAACAACCAGGGAAGCATCTAGGAGGCTTACCTGTTCTAGACTGGAGAGGGAGGGCAGATGGGAGGAGGCTGTCCTCAAAGGCTTCCGGGTGGAAATCTTGTCATTCCATCTAGACCAGAGAGCCGAGGTTTGAGTGGGAGTCACCCAGGCGAGAAGCCACGTGTTCCCGACAGAGGCTTACCACGGACAAAGGTCAGGCAATAGGAGAGGACATGGTGCGGCCCGAACAAGGAACGAAGGACTGATTCCTGCTACCACATGGAGGGAGCTTGAAGACAGGATGCTGCGTGAAGCAGGCCTGTCACGAAAGAACGAACAGTGCATGATTCCACGTCTAGGAGAAGTCCAGAATAGGGAAATCCATGGAGACAGAAAGTAGATTGATTTGTGGTTGCCTGGAGCCAGGACAGCTGGGGAGGGGCTTGGGAGGGCGATGAATAAGGGGCGTAGAGTTTCTCTTTGGAGAAATGAAAATGTTCTGAAATCGAGTGTGGCGATAAATGCATAATTCTCTGAATATAAAAGAGGCCATTGAAATGTACACTTAAAAAAAGAAAACGGAATATGTCACACTGTAGAAACCAAAAAACATGCTGTGGCCAGAGCATGGAGAGAGGGGAAAGGCCTAGCAAGAGATAAGGTTAGAGAGATGTATTACTACTCAAAGCTGACATTTAGAGGACATGATTTCAGCACGAGGCACGTATTGACAAAATGTTCAAAACAACCCTAGAAGGGATGGAACCGTAATTACCCCATTTTACAGATGCGGAAAACTAAGACATGCTCAGTTACCTAGCTGCCAAAAGTAGTGAAGCTGGGATTTGAACCCGGCCAGTCTTGCTTCTCTGTCTAACCCTTACAGTGTATGTGAAAGCAAGATCTGATCGCTAAGGGCCTTGGAAACCACGCGAAAGCATTTTAATTTTTTGATTCGGGTTCCTTTGAAGTGTTTTCAGCAGAGGTGATAAGATCAGATCTGTGTTAGAGGGCATTGATTGCATTCTTGTTGCCATGTGACCAAATGGACTGGGGGGAGTGACACCATCAGAGTCAGTGAGTTCTGTAAGGAGTTGGTCTGAACCTGGGGGCCTGGAGTGAGAATGGCAGTAACGATGGGGATGAAAATAAGCAGAGGGATTTCAGAAATGTTTAGGAGAATCCACTGACAGGACTTGCTGGTTGACTGAATGTCGGAAGGAGTTGAGACTGACTCTCAGGGTCTCCCTCCGGCAACTGGGTGATGCTTTCTCTGAAATCGTGGCAAGAGGACAAATTCAGATTCGGGCATGTTGAGTATAAGTTCAAGTTTAAATGTTGAGGAAGAAGCTGGATATTATGGTCCGAAAACCAAGAGGACAGACCACACTAGAAATACAAATTCGGGGCGCCCAGGCTCGCTCAGTCAGTAGAGCATGTAACTCTTTTTTTTTTTTTTAAAGATTTTATTTATTTATTTGACAGGCGGAGATCACAAGTAGACAGAGAGGCAGGCAGAGAGAGAGGAGGAAGCAGGCTTCCCGCTGAGCAGAGAGCCCGATGCGGGGCTCCATCCCAGGACCCCGGGATCATGACCTGAGCCGAAGGCAGAGGCTTTAACCCACTGAGCCACCCAGGTGCCCCGAGCATGTAACTCTTAATCTCAGGGTTGTGAGTTTAAGCCCCATGTTGGGCACAGAGTTTACTTTAAAAAAAAAAAAAATAGACATTTGGGGAGTTATCAGCATATACATGATGTTTGAAGCTATGGGGGTATGTGGGTGTGCTCAGGGTAATGTGCCAAGCGAGAGGAGAAGGAGGCCTAAGCCATAGCTGGGTACCCCCCTGTTTAAGGACTGACAGATATGAGGAGCCAGAGAGTAGAGCCCAAACCAGGAGGACATGGCATTGTAGAAGCCAAACGCACAGAATGTTGCAAGAACAAGGGAAGGCTGGCTGTGTCACATGCATCTGAGAGCTAATGACAGCAAAGTGCCCATTGGGTTTTGCAGTAAGGACTCCACTGGTAAGTGCAATTTCAGTGGAGTGTGGGAAGAGAAGGACTGATTATGGTCATTGAGAGAGTGATTCATAAAAAGCTTGCTTTTTCCTTTTTTCACAGATCCTACCAGCTGATTTTTCTACTTGAGTTTCTCTCTGTCTAGGCCATTTTCTTCAGCCCTTCTCCCCACCCTAATTTTGGTAGCTTCTTTTGGACATTCAGGATTCTTTCCCTTTAAAGCTGCATTTTGGAGGTGCTTGGCTGGCTCAGTCAGTAGAGCCTGTGACTCTTGATCTCGGGGAGGGGGTGGGGGGTTGGGGGGGTTGTGAGTTCAAGCCCCATGTTGGGTGTAGAGATTACTTTGAAAAGAAAGCTCCATTTTGCTTTAAGTGTTTTGTTCTTGTTTTTGTTTGCTTGAAGGGTTTTCCTGGTGATAACGAAATGGAAACAGGTAGAAGACAAAAAACAAATCTGGAAAAGTGACTGAAGGCTTTCCGAATGCACATAACTTTCTTATGATTATTTCCTACAATACTTTCTGCAGGTATTATATGATAAAAGGGTTCTATAATCAAGCTTGTTTCTTTGCTATCTGACATCTGAAAGCCTTTAATATGCTAATTCACACCTTGAATCTGTCAGTGCCCTGAGCGGAGAATTAATCAGGCAGTGTTTCTCAAACTTTCTTAATCACGGAACCTTCGTGTTGCGAAGCATTTGTAGGATTCATTTTCCACAGAAGACACTTTGGGAAAGTCTTACCTGGGTTTATAATCCCAAATACCCTTTTCAGATAGCTGTAGAGGGTTAAAAGCCCCCTCACTAGTACTCTTCCCCTCCTGAGGGTGGAGCTCATGCTCCTTTACCTCCTCTCCCAAGTGTCAGGTCAAGCCTGACAGGGAGGTGCATACAGGACTGGAGAGATGGCAGGCTGGGGGCCCCGCTAGGAAGCCTTGGCTTCACTCTTTATTCATCCATCCATTCGTCCAGAGATTTACTGAGTGTGGGCTATGTACCAGACGTGGGGCACAGTCCTGGGGATCTGTCGATGAAGCTGATAGCAAAAAACCCAGACCCCAACCCCAAAACAAAAAATTGTTCTCATCGAGCTTACTTTCATAGCAGTAGACAAGTAGACAAAATTATAGAGAGTGATTTAAGGGATAAAAGCCTAAGTCAAGTAAGGTAGAGACAGTAAGAATGGATGAGCTTAGTCTCAGGAGTGGGTTTAGGGAAGGAGAGAAATTTCAGTTTCGCAAAGACAAATGAATGAGGAACCCTCTCCAGAGCTTGGCATTACCGGTGCTATTTTGCTTACACTTTTCACACTCAGAGAGGCTTTGGGCAGCTGTTTCTCTGCCTACTCATAAGACCAGCTGGATTGCTTCATGTCTGTTACCTGGGTAAGGATGTCTGGAAAAGCACTGAACATACTGAAGAGATAGTTTTGGACCCCTAACCTGATACAGGTTGAATAATAATGACTTGTCCTGTACTTCGTATTTTTCAAAGTGCTTTTTCATCCATGTTATGATTTATTGAAAACTGAGGCTCAAGACTGACTCACGTAGATCATACAGCTGCTCAGTGTCAGGGCTGGGATTTGAATTCAAGTCTTTAGATGGCAGAACATTCACAGATTGGCCACATTATTGCTGGTTTTTCAGTCCTTACGCTCATGGATATGTCTGGACTGTGTGTGTGTGTGTGTGTGTGTGTGTGTGTGACAGAGAGAGAGAGAGAGAGAGAGAGAGATCCTGTGAGTCTGCATGTGGGGGAGGGGAGAGTAGAGAGGAGGTTGGGATAATGATTAACTCTCCTTAGGGGAAAAATTGTCCCTGTTATTGTTTTTGGGTTGAATGAAAGAGTTTTCAGGGCAAGGGCCAAGTAGTGATTAGATCTTTTTCCCTCCAAGTAATCCCCATTCAGGGCTGCAGTAAATTGGAATCCCGAGCAGAAGGACTGGGAGGCAGCAAACCCTTTAGCCTCTTCCAACTAGTCAGACCCTTTGAATGAGGGATTTTGGTGGAGTTTGTGTGAAGGTTTGGGTTTTTAGCTTAAAGGCAGATGTAGTGAACTTGAAGAAGGCTCAGAGGAGGTGGTGAAAGTCTTGGAAAATTTAACTTGAATCACAAAGGTGGAAGGGATTGGGATGGTTCTGTGGAGACCTGCTTCCCTCTCCCATCACCTCTGGTCATTTCCTGCTTTACACTTTGTGCGGCAGCCATACTGAAATGCCCACTACATTTCCCATCACTCCCTGTCTTTCTGTGCCCCTTGCCGCCATCTTGCCTGTGCATGCTCGCAGTGCCCAGAGCGCCCCTTTCTCTGCATAGCCATCCTTTGCTCAGAGGTAGTGCTTACTGAGCTCTTTTGGCATGCAGCACCATGCTGAATGTGTTAAGGCAGTAGTTCATTTCATTTTCACAGAAGCCTTCGGAGGTGGTTACCGTTACCTCTACTTACAGTCAAGTCAATGAGATTCAAAGAAGTATGGTAATTTGCTCAAGGCCACACAGCTTGTAAGAGGAGCCAGAATTCGAACCCAGATATTTCTTTCTCTCTCTTTTTTTCCCCAAGATTTTATTTGTCCATTTGAGAAAGAGAGAGAGGAGGAGCAGGGGGAGGGGGAGGGGCCACAGGAGAGGGAGAAGCAGACTCCCCGCTGAGCTGGGATCACGACCTGAGCTGAAGGCGGATACCTAACTGACTGAGCCACTCAGGCACCCCTCATTAGGAAATTTAGAACCAAGTTTGTAGCCCATTTGTAGCAACTACACAATAACTGAGTGGTGCTTTTTTATGTATGCTAAACATACTTTATGTTTTAGTATTTTCCTCCATCATTTTTCCCCTGTGATTGGTTCCCTCAATCATTTGTTTTCTGGTTGTGGTATGTGGTTTTTTTTTTTTTTTTTTTGAGATTTATGTTTTACTCATTTGAGAGACAGAAAGTATGCACAAGCAGTTGGGGGGCCAAGGGAGGGGAGAAACAGACTCCCCACTGAGCAGGGAGCCTGACTCGGGGCTTGATCCCAGGAGCCCGAGATCACGACCTGAGCCAAAGGCAGATATTTAACTGACTGAGCTGCCCAGGTGCCCTGAACCCAGATGTTTCTGATATCAGAGTCTGACTACCTTTGTTAGTCTGGGTCCTCTGAGAAGCAGAAGCTGAGATGGAATTAAACATGCAAAGTTTTTACTAGGGGTGATATTAGTATGAGAGAAATTGGGGAGGTTGCTGGAGGAGGATGACAGAGCCATCAGACTGAGATGCCAAGAGAGAGGGAAAAAAGCTGGGTCCGAACATCCTAGACAGCCATGCAGTCAAGAAAACGTTCAGGAAGCCCTTTGCAGAGTCCTTGAGCTGAAGTCCGCTGTCAGTGGAGTCCTACGTGTCCCCACTGCACATCTGCATTCTGGGCCCTGTCGTGTGGAGTCCCCAGGCTAGCAGCAGCTGAGGGGGGCGGGTGCTGCCTCGTGCGCACTCCATGATGAACACAGCACCTCGGGCCCTTGATCAGATTATGTTCCATGAAGTTCATGGGTTCTCGACTGGGCAGATTTGGTTCCAGCAGGGGACAGGAGGCAACATCTAGAGATAGCTTTGATTGTCACCAGTGAAGGGCGGTTTCTCCTGGTATCTAGCAAGTACAGGCCAGGGCTGCCGTTCAGCATCCCACAGTGCACAGGCTAGCCCTCCCAACAAAGAATGATCCAGTCTCCAATTCTGATGATGCTGAGGTTGAGAAACACTCATGTGGTGGGAGGCCAGCGAGGGGCATTCTTAGGCCCATGGCAGTTCTCCACCTCTCCGTCTTGTCTCGTCTGCTAATATGCCCTCTCTGCCTTTCCCCCTCCTCTCACTCTGGTAGACACACTCCTCTCTTGCACTCACAGCGCTCAGCATGCCTCCTTCCCAGCACTTCCCAGTGCTCGTGGCCTCATCTGTCTCCCTGGATGGACCATGAAGGTGTGGAGGGCAGGACCCCATCTTACTTTGCTTTGTGTCCCTCGCACCCAGGCTAGGGTCTGGCACTTAGTGAACATTTATTAAATGAATGAAGGTAAGAGAAGGCTCTGAAGCCCTTTAGTAGCAAATGTTCTATCGGTGACAGGTTGTCCCATAGCAACTTTTCAGGACCCATCTACCCTTGTAGATCCCGTGACTCCCTGCTTAATGCCCACCAGTATAAGAAATCCCCCCCTTGAACATTATCCCTTGAATGTCCTGTATTAACTCCAAGTCAACATGCGAGAGTTACCCTCCTCCCCAAACCTGATTTTCTTTCTGGGTTCCCTTTGTCTGTGAATGGCCCCACAATTTATCCTGTTATTAAAACTAGAAACCTGGGAGTCTCATCTTTTCCCTCATTCCCCTACTATCCCCTAAATCACTAAGTACTAAGAATTTGACCCATAATATCTCTCAGATCTTCCTTCCTGCCTCCATTCTCACCACCATCACTGCAACACTGGCTCTCATCACTTCTGTTCTGGATGATTGCAAGTCTCCTAACTCATCACCCTGCCACACATCCCCTTCAAATTTACACTCGACACTGCTGCCGGAGTGAGACTTAACACGCATTTAAGCATATTATCCTCTTGCTCAGAATCTTTCAAGGGCTTCTTGTGATCTTCAGGATAAAGTCCAAACTTCTTATCACAGCGCCCATGACTTTCATGACCTGGACCTCTGCCGGGCTTTCCAACCTCATCTCCTATCACTTCCTCACACATACCTTTGGCACTAACTGTTTCTCAGCCGGGGGTGACTTTGCACCCCAGAGAACATCTGACAATGTCTGCAGACATTTTTCATTGTCACAGCTCAGGGGCGTGAGGCGCTGATGGCATTGAGTGGGAGTGGATGCAACCCAGGGATATTATTTGCTAAACAATCTGCAATGCACAGGACAGCCTCTCACAACAAAAATAAGCCAGTGTGCAAACCGTCCATGGGAGGTGTATCAGCTGCCTATAGTTCCCTGGAAGCCTCACGCCCGTTTCACTGGTCTGTGCCTAAAACGTGCCTGGAATGCCTTTCTCTCCCTTTTTCATCTGGCTAACTCCCACTTGCCCTACAAAACTCAGTTTAATCCTTGCCTTTTCTGGGAAACCTTTCCTGACCTCCCAGTCTGAATCAGATGTCCCTCCTTTGTGCTCCTGTGGCCCTCAGCCACCCCCTCCCCACTGCCTCTCATGGTATTTATTAGATAGCTCTGCCGTTATTTCATTATCTGTTCCCTGGGAGGACTGAACTTCTTGACAGCTGGGAACACAGTTGGTTCACATGTGCATCCCCTATACTTGGCACATGGTACGTGTTCCAATGAACATTTGAATACATGAATGAATGACCACATGATCCGAACAAACGATGGCTCAGATCCAAAAAAAAAAAAGAAGAGAAGTTGTTGCTTGTCATCAGCCTCACCACTGGTCCTTCCTTAGGGAGAGGCCTAAAATATTTACTGTGATGTTGGGCCAGTCAGTTGATAAGAAATTGAACTAGAAAAAGACTCTTTCATTTATCCATCAATATTTTAGTGGTCACCTACTATGTACCAGACCCTGAGCTAGACACTCAGGACCTGGCAGTGAATAAGACAGACATTTGTAAGTTGCCTCGAGGAACTTACAAATCGAGCAGGTTATACACATTTGACTGAAATCTAGTTAGTCTAAGTAGACCACCTT
Organism: Lutra lutra; assembly: GCF_902655055.1. Lineage (NCBI taxonomy): Eukaryota > Metazoa > Chordata > Mammalia > Carnivora > Mustelidae > Lutra > Lutra lutra. The sequence goes on from NC_062296.1 coordinate 17,420,838, forward strand.
GGGGAATCTCAGTTAAGGGTCTGGAAATAAAATGTATTAGAAAGTTAGAGTGCTTCCCAGTCTGATTTGATTTGCTTGCAGCAAATTGACCACCTTGCAAATCCTTGGTGTAACAGGCATGTCCTTCCCCTGAGCAATGCACAGAGCATAAATGCAGCCAAACTATTTCTGGCCCTAACTCTCCAGCCATAGGAAAGGCCCTATCTGCAAGGAAGAAAGAAGGTTACTGATCTGAATAAGCTACAAAGTAAGTGGAGACCACCCACTTCCTTAATTGACTTTGTATAAAGAAAATGAAAGCTCATTACCCGTCTTGTCAGTTGCCCCACATCTCGGGAGCTGGGGCAGCAGCAGCTGAATAGTGAAAAGCTCACTAGTGCAGAAACAGTTAACATTAACTTTGGCACCGTGTGTCAAGTGAGCTTTGGGGTTGTTACCTCTTTCTGAAGAGTCTCTTAGATTCGGCTACAACACTAAGATATCCAAATGCCCCAAAGTAAATTTTTACATTTTTTAAGTGGATCTAACGGTACTCATTCGACTTATTTGAGTAGCTTTGTGCTGAACTAATGGTAGGAAAAGACTTACTTGACCATGATTGGGAAAACCCTATGGAAAAGGTGAAGTGTTATACTCTGGTATATGAGAGAATGGGAGAGATATATCTTCCAGATGCCCAGAGAAATTTCCAACTGAGATAACCTCAGGGGTTATCTGGAAGGTTATTAAGGAGTCTTTGGGCACCAGAGGAAACTTCCCTCCATTTCATTCATTTATTCGTTTTTTTTTTTAATTTTTTTTTAAAGATTTTATTTATTTATTTGCCAGAGAGAGAGACAGAGAGCAAGCACAGGCAGACAGAATGGCAGGCAGAGGCAGAGGGAGAAGCAGACTCCCGGATGAGCAAGGAGCCCGATGTGGGACTCGATCCCAGGACGCTGGGATCATGACCTGAGCTGAAGGCAGCTGCTTAACCAACTGAGCCACCCAGGCGTCCCATCGTTTTGTTTTTTTTTTTTTTTTAAGAATTTATTTATTTGACAGAGAGAGATCACAAGTAGGCAGAGAGGCAGGCAGAGAGAGAGAGGGAAGCAGGCTCCCTGCCGAGCAGAGAGCCCGATGCGGGGCTCGATCCCAGAATCCTGAGATTATGACCTGAGCCGAAGGCAGAGGCTTAAACCACTGAGCCACCCAGGTGCCCCCATTTATTCGTTTTTTTTTTTAAGATTTTATTTATTTATTTGACAGAGAGAGATCACAAGTAGACGGAGAGGCAGGCAGAGAGAGAGAGAGAGGGAAGCAGGCTCCCTGCTGAGCAGAGAGCCGGACGGGGGACTCGATCCCAGGACCCTGAGATCATGACCTGAGCCGAAGGCAGTGGCTTAACCCACTGAGCCACCCAGGTGCCCCTATTCGTTTTTTTAAGTTTTATTTATTTAAGTAATCTCTGCACCCAATGTGGGGCTTGATCTCTCGACCCTGAGATCAAGAGTTGTGTGTGCTTCCCACTAAGCCAGCCAGGTGCCCCTATTCATTTATTCATTTAACAAATATTTATTGAGCACGTACTACACATCAGGCACCATGCTAGGTGCTAGAGATACTGCAGTGGGTGGGTGGAAGCGTGGACAAAAATCCCTGACCTGATGTAGATTACATACTATTGGGTAAATATTTGGCAAACAAAGGTAAGCTGCAATGCGTGCGTGCGCGTGTGTGCGCATGTGTGTGTGTGTGTGTGTGTGTATGCCTGCTGGGCTTCTATTTAGCCTCCCTTCACCCTACACCCCTCCCCTTCCAAGTCTGGCAAGTAGAGATGTTGGCTTCCTTCACAGATTCCATAACTTTTGGGGGAACTGTACTGGATGGATATGTTAAATCATTGATGAAACTTTCTTGACCCTTAGGCGCAGTTTGAGTTTTCCCCGAAACACTTACATTGCCTTTCAGGACTTTAAGGCTGTAAATGGAATCATTCTGGTTCTCAGGATCCATAATTAAGCTCCTCTGTTTGCATGTTCAAATCTTGAGGGTGCCCCTTGGGCATTTGGAGAGCATTTAGCACACTCAGCAGCCTCTTGCAACAGAAGCCAAAGTGGCAGCGGGAGTGCATTCCATAAAAGCAGCTCTCTTCCTAGAGCCCATAATTAGAATGTGTTAACTACATCCTCTTTGCATCTGGTACACAGCAATTCAAGGGTGACAGAGGCAGAATGGAAATGGGACCCATAAAAATGTTCTGCTATCTATAAAGGTAAGAAGTTGGTCTTTATTCTCACTTGTCTACTGGAAGTCAGGGTTTTTTTTCCTGCCTGAGATTAGACACCACAGTTCCCGGCCCGTCACAAGAATTAAAAAAAAAATGACAGCTACCATCATCACCTTAGCCCTTCACTGTCTTGTGGAGAATGAGGTAGAAAGAAACAGGGTTTCAGGTCTGTGGTTTGGTTTTGTCATTAAATCGTCATGGGGTCTTCGGGAAACTCGCTTAATACAAAGACTAGGGATGGCTGGTGTGCCCATACAAGAAGTGGGATCTTCAGCAATGTGGAATAAGGGAGGGGGAGTGGAAGGAATCATAAGCGGAGCAGATTGGGGCTAGGAAGGAAATAATCCAGTCGCACAGTGTTACTGGCAGTCCAGATCTGCTCTTCCCCCTGCTCCATGTGGCGGAAGGCTGACCCATATGGACTGCGCTCACGGACTCCCTCGCCTCCTGGCTTCTGGTTGGGTTTGGCACCGGTTGGGGGTTGGTGGGCGGGAGGAGAGGGAAGCTGGAACGTTTATTCCCTCTCTCTACTGAAGGCCACGGTGCCTTATAAAGCATCCTCTGCACTCAGTTCTCTATCCTTGCCCTAGGTGGGTGACAGCGCCCTGCTGTTACTATCTCCCAGGTATGACCCCATCTCTTGTGAGCGTCACACTCTCTACCCACACCTTTGTAAATAACCCCTCTAGGAAATTCTCCCCCACATTACTCAGTTTGAGGGTGCTGTTTCCTGCCCAGACCTTCACTGATAAGCCTTGGTCATTTTTGTACTATCTCCTAAGCCCTGAGTGACATCGGCATCACGGTAGCATAGGACGTCCCTCCATTTTGTCCCTCAAGCCCCTAGCATGGTGCTTGGCACCTGGTAGGCACCCAGTAAGCACCAGTTCAATGAATAAATTAATGAACTTTGGTGAGGACAGCTGGGTAGTCCAAATTCTGATCATCGGGAGTTTGAGGAGGATAAATCTGGCGAGCCGAACAACACTAGGGTAGGGAGTAGGATTGAGAAAGAAATTGAGCAAGGATAGTATCTAAGACCCTAGTCACCGACTGGGGTTCAGGGCAGGGTCCAGATGTGCGTGCAGAGGGACCGAAAAAGCAGCAGTGCTCAGTTTTACTTAATCACTGGGATTTTGGCAGGGGAGAGCGTGCTGGCTGATCACTGAAAGTCTGGGAGCTATTGAGCAGGGTAAAGGAGTCTGATTCACTAGACCGGGATAGCTTGAGGACTCCTAAATATTCTTTCAGATAGGATATGTCTTGAGCTCCTTGTTCTGCTTTTGGCAATCAGCAAGTGATCTTTAGGACTTAACTCGGCTTCTATCATTTTCTTTTTGGGGGAGGGAACTCACACAGTAGCCAACAGTTAACTTTTTCACTATAAAATAATGAGTGGCTACATGGGTAGGGGTTGAGAACGAGGGCATTAGAATCAGACAGACTTTTATAAGAATCTTCACTTGAGGGGCGCCTGGGTGGCTCAGTGGGTTAAGCCACTGCCTTCGGCTCAGGTCATGATCTCAGGGTCCTGGGATCGAGTCCCGCATCGGGCTCTCTGCTCGGCAGGGAGCCTGCTTCCCTTCCTCTCTCTGCCTGCCTCTCTGCCTACTTGTGATCTCTGTCTGTCAAATAAATAAATAAAATCTTAAAAAAAAAAAAAAGAATCTTCACTTGAACATCGTGGGCAAGTCAGAACTTTTCTGAGTCTCTGTTTATGTATTTTCAAAATGAAGGTGGTGATAGTGCTTTTCTCCTTGTGTTGTGGTGAGTGTTAAATGAGATAATTTACGCCAAGCACTTACAACATTTCTTGGCATGCAGTAAATACATAGTGAATGAACTTGAGCTTACATCTGTGTTAGTATTTCTCTTTCTGTTTTTTCATGGGTCAGTCTCTTGGAGTCTGATTAGCGCTAGAGCAACTAACACATAAATTAAGTTTCAGAACCCGCAAAACAGAGGAGGCCATGTCTTCGAGATGCTACTGCCATCCTTCCTTATCATATTTCTATGCCAATCACTAGCACTGGCTGGTGGAGGACACTTACCTATCATCTGGGCTTTCCCAGTTTGGGGTCCATGCTTCCGTAATGGTGCTTATCACATTCTAACGTGTCTGTTTCCCCTACCTGACAGTGAGTTATGGCAGGGCTAGGCACAAGAGTAGGGGCTCAGAGATACTCGTGGAAATTTTTTAAAATAAAATGTCATTTGCATATATCCTCCTAGGACCTTAGCCTCTTCTGAAGAATAAACTGGGCACTTCTTTTAGGACGGCAGGGCACCTGCTTCCTTCCTCTTGTTCCAATCCCTATTCCTTCCATTCCCAGACACCTGCCTCCTGCTCTGAACAAGTGTTGGAAAGCAAATATGGCAGAAATAAATACCATTCAAGCAGTGCCTACACTGCAGGGAGCCCATAAAGGAGAAGGCCCCTCTAAACTGGAGATCTGTTTATTTTGCAATTAACAAAAGGTCAGGAGGCCTGGCATAGAATCCAAGCGTTACTCTGCTGTGATAGCAAGAAATGTGGGGTTGGGAAGTTATAGCTGGGGATTTGGAATTTTTATTATGAATTCCAGGAAGCCAAAGTTTTCTGGGCAATATGTGAATCGTGGCAAAGCATTCTGCCATCCTTTGACCCAAAGTTAGCTCCTTTTTGGTGATATAACAAGGTCAGTAGGTCATGGGAGTTCTGCCGGGTTACCTTAAAATGACCCCTTTTGAGGATGTAACAGATTATTAATCAGGAGCCATATCAAGGAGCTATGGCTAGGGAGGAGCAAGCTTTCAACCTTTGATTTAGGAGCTGGGAATTTACAGTTCTCTTTCTTCTGCAGGGCCCTAAATTGTCTTGACATAACTCTAACAGGAACATTCGTACGGCGGGCGCTGTCTTCACCACAGGGCATTATGGGATAGTGTCCGTTCAAAAAAAAACAAACAAACAAACAAAAAACACCGCACTGAGCACCTACTATGTGCCAGGTACTGAGCTCGGATGATGGAGACACACAAAAGACCAAGACGTTGTCCTCTAAGTACTTGAGGCATGCAAAGGGAAATGCGGTCCGTTGTTAGGGGCGGCTCCATGTGGAGCATCACAGTGTCAGAGGGTCAGGGCAGAGTGGGGCCGCAGGCCGAGAGTGGCCCATCTTGCGGCCAGGGAAAGGGCCAGGGACAGGAAGCACTTCACAGAGGAGGTGATGGATTTCAGTTGCCCGAAGGAAAAGAATCCTCTTAAATAAGAACGGTGCCTCCCTCAGATTCTGCCGCTGTGGCCACAGTATCATGGACCCTCTTCTATGGGCTTGTAGCTACTCGTGCTCTGAAAATTGGTTTTGAAGTGTTATTTGTAAGATTGTGCATCTCAAATTCATTGACTTTGCTTTTGAAGCCAACATGCGTATGCTTTTCTGTCCCTCCGTTAATGCATCTATTTGGTTGCTTAACAATGGAGCGTTTCTGTACTACACGTGTCATCTGAGGACGGAAACTTCTTGGAAGGGGAATCCCTTTGTTAGAAGCTGCCTGCCTCGTAAGCTTTTAAAGCTTATTTCTCGAGGTGCATGCTGGGAGGTGAGCAAGGATGAAGTATCTGGGCTACAAAGCCCCGTCCAGAAGGCCTTCCCCTCTGACCACCAGTCCGTCATATCTCTGACCAGAGGCCGGCCAGTGGAGCTCACATCTCCACAGTCTCCACACTCCCTTTCTGTTGCCTAGAACCAGAACCGGAGGAACATCTCTGGTCCTTTTTCATTCCTGTGGCTCTCAAAATGCTTTCCCATCAGCAAGTCACAATTTCTGTGATACAGGAGGCCAACACAACAATCACCCAACATGTATATAGGAAACCAAGCACGTATTTGAAGTTTCTGCACCTGGTTCATGTCTTCCTGGGAAACTCCAAAAAATATACATCGAAATAATGTTTACCCGCAGGTCCCTTAAATATTGAATAGCTTTTGGCTAACTTTTTCTCTTTTTTTGACCACCTGGTTTATAGCTTGTGGATCTTGGAAAACATTCTTCAAAAACAGCACGTTGGGGCGCCTGGGTGGCTCAGGGGTTAAAGCCTCTGCCGTCGGCTCGGGTCATGGTCCCAGGGCCCTGGGATTGAGCCCCACTTCGGACTCTCTGCTCCGCGGAGAGCCTGCTTCCTTCTCTCTCTACCTGCCTGCCTCTCTGACTACTTGAGATCTCTGTCTGTCAAATAAATAAATAAAACCTTAAAAAAAACCAATCTGTTAAAAAAAAAAATAGCACATCACAAGTACTGTAATTCACAGCTGTTCTGAAGAGAGTGATTCTTCTATGATGCTTCTAAATTATGCCCTTGAAGAGCATTTGTGCTTTCCATTTACAAATGAGTGAAAAGTAATTTAATTTGGCATTAGCTAGGGGCGCCTGGCTGGCTCAGTCGGTTGAGCGGCTGCCTGGCTCAGGTCATGATCCCAGGGTCCTGGGATCAAGCCCCACATCAGGCTCCCTGTTCAGCCGGAAGCCTGCTTCTCCCTCTCCCACTCCCGCTGCTTGTGTTCCCTCTCTTTCTCTGTCTCTGTCTCTCTCTGTCAAATAAATAAATAAAATCTTGAAAAACATAAGTTGGTATTAGCTTAATAATGACCTTTATGGAACAACAAAAGAGTCAGTCCATGGAGAAAACAAAGCTGTTCGGCACTAGGCAGGAAAGTCAGGGCCCATTCTTGTTGTAATGCAACTCGCGAATGGAAACCAAGGTAAATAACAAGTGGGGAGAAATTGTCACCTATGGATCCTGATAGTGAGATGTCAAACAATGTGTCTCAAATTAAGAGAGGGAGAGGGGGAGAAATCCCCTCTTTTGTTTCACCACTTACAAACGACTCGAAAATCTGCCTCAGCAAAATCTCATCTATTTGGACTAATGGGGGTGGGGGCAGGCAGACCAGTCTGAATTAGTGACAGGTTGGAATTCTGGAATGTTTTAAAACATGCCCTTTTATTAGCTGAAGTCTATGTGGACAATAACTCAAACTAACTGCTCGCTGTGGTTCCCAAGAGAGACCCTCAGAGACTTGCTTTTGTGACTAGATAAGACCCATTTGTTCTTAGCAGTTCCCATCGACTCATAAACAGTGTGCTGAAGTCCTTAAAAACAATTTGTTCCTAAAGGAGATGAAAATGCATGTGTGATGTAGCTTAAAGAACCCTGCCCAGCAGACTCTTCCTTCATGGAAAGTGCGAAGAGATCTCGCCCTAGAATCTTCCCCACACAGTTGGTGGCACCTGAGGGACTGAGGCGTGGCTGGCCTGGTGGGGAAAAGAGACCCAGTGGTCTCTGTCAAGAGATACACAGAATACGGAGTTGGGAGAAATATCCCCATTCCCACCTCAGCCTCCTCTGGAATACTTCCGGCATCAAGGAGATCACTACCTCTGGAGGCCGGGCAGTGCACATGTCTGGAAATGGGTTTTCCTTTGTTCTCGGTTACTTGTGGGGAGGACAGCCCCCTTAAACCCATCTGCGTGTGAACTTGCCACATCAACGTTGTGTCCCCAGTCTCCTTCACTTGGGCGTGAAAGTGGGAAGTTGACTTTGGTTGCCCACCCATCTCCTTTCCTCCCCCACTGCTTCCCCTCTCGTCCCAGAACCCTGTCATATAAAACAGGGAGCAAACTGTTAGCTCAAACCCATTCTTGTCCCTTCCCAGGTAAGTATTTGCCTACTTATAAGGAATTGTGGAAGATCCTAATCCTTCCAGATTTTAAAGGAAGAACTGTAATTTTGCAGTGCATGACGGGCAATGGCGTTTGTTGATATAGTTTGGAGAAACGGATCAGGAGCCGCATCCGGGCAAATCATACCGTGTGGACAGCCTGCCCTCCCTCCGTCCCCAAATGCACTCACCTTTGCTCTGTTAGGTAATGTAAATATACAGCTGCCTCTCCATATCTGGGTTGAATGTTTGTGTTCTCTTGTCTGTGTGGCCTTGACACGCCTGGCCACATCACGAAGGGTCTGTATTACAATGTAAACTCCAGCAAAGAACTCGTGTTTGTTAATCTTCGTACAATTCTCACAAAAGAGTGTTCAATATTTTTTAATTACACACATCAACATTTTAAATACACCTATCCTGAAATTCACCATCGTAACCATTTTTAAGTGTATAGATCAGTGGTGTTAAGACATTATATAGTAACTCTCCATTCCTCCCTCCCCCAACCCCCCAGCCCCTGGCAACCAACCATTCCACTTTCAGTCTCTATGAATTTCCCTACTCTAGACACCTCATTTAAGTGCAATCATACCATATCAGTCTTTTTATTTCACTTAGCATAATGTCTTCAAGCTTTATACACGCTGTGGCATATGTCAGAATTTCTGTCCTTTTAAAGGCTGAACAACATTCCATTTGCATGCACAGACCACATTTTGTCTATTCATCTCTTGCTGGACACTAGGGTTGTTTCCACCTTTTGGCAGCCGCAAAAAAAAAAAAAAAGCTGTATTGTCATACGCATATCCATTCAAGCTTCTGCTTTCAGTTCTCTCGAGCATATGCCTAGGAATGGAATTGCTGTATCATACGGTAATTCTCTTTTGAACTTTTTGAGGATAATCAGCATTGTTTAACGAGACTGAAGAGGAGAAACATAAACTAAGATGCATCATTATATTAGAGTCTCTCTTTTCACCACGTCGTCTATTGAGTAGTTCTCATGTGCTCAGTGCTGCGTCTGAAACAACGGTCTGTCCCTATGGTGTAATCTCCATAAAAGCGGGCATTTCCATCTCTCCTCTTGACTGGCAGAGGCCCAGAGCCTAGGATAGTGCCTGGCTTTCATTTGTTCACCCGTTCAGCAAAAACTGCTGAGGATCTAGTATGTGGCTGGGCGAAATGCTCATGAGAGTGATCATGAGCCGCTGAAGAAGGCAGCGTTCCCTGTCTGCTTGGCCAAGGGACAGAGTGGATCAAAGGAGGCAACAGGGTCTTTCTCAATCACTTTGTGCCCTATCAGCTAATACTGGCAATCCCCTGCTTGCAAAGGGAGACTGGGGTGAATTTAGGACTCAGAGAGAGCAGCTCAGCTAGAAACGACCATCATTAGAGACAGAAACCTTTTCCAAGTGGTCCCGGACAGACAGCCGCCCATTCACAATACTGAATCCATACTGAATGAAGAGGAGAGCAGATCAACTCTTCCCTTAGCAGGACACGATCAGCTCCTGGCTGAAAAAGAATTTTGTTGTTGTTATTTCATTTTTGCCTCAAATCTGAGGGAGGAGATGGGGGGCCCCTGTGGCCCAAGCAGCGCCTTTGAATTAGGAGGCTCAAGAAATCAACCTACAGGTTACCTGGTACTCAGTCAACCCTAGTTAGTTCAACCAGGTTAACCCTTGAACAGCACAGGTTTGAAAAGCCCAGTTCTGCTCATATATGGTTTTTCTTCTTCTTCTTCTTCTTTTTGCAATAAATACAACACAGTACTGTAAACATATTTTCTCTTCCATACGATTTTTGAGAGTGATCCCTCCATAACATTTTTTTCCTAGCTTACTTTATTGTGAGAATACAGTATAGAACACATACAACTGTATGTATTAATTACTTAATTATGTGTTAATTGACGGTTTATGTTATTAGTAAGGCTTCTGGTCAACAGTTGTTAAGTTTTGGGGAAGTCAAAGGTTATATGTGGATTTTCTACTGCATGGTGGGTCATCACCCCTAACCCCGTGCAGTTCAAGGGTCAGTTGTAGGTACAGAATCGTGTCGGGGCTCTCTGGGGTTCACAAAACCCTTCGGTTCCCCTCCTCTAACGTAGCATGAGAGACGCTGCTGGAACAGTGGAGCCGGGAGAGAAATGGCTAAGGTTCCTCGCAGTTAAGCCCTCACAGGCATTTTGCAATTCCACGCTGACTCCAAATAGGCCGCTTCTCCTCCCTTCTTCCGTGAGCCCCAGTGATTTTCCTGGTCTGTCTCCCTACTTCTGAAACCACCGCCACTTAGTCCATTTCTGAGGGTCCTTTTCACCTCCGTCTGGCCTTTGGGGTTAGGATTAAGCTCTCTAGCTCTCCCCTTCTTGCCGTCACCCCCAATGGTGCTGATACCGCGAGGGAAGAACAAAGTCACTAGTATGGAAAACGGTGATAAAAACGCAAGACGTTTCACAAAGTTCTTGTAATCAATGTCCCTGCTGCTTTCCTTGAAGGTACCCAGAAGCCCCAGGGGTCTCCTGTTTTCTTTTATTTGTGAGGGCGGCGTTGCTTATTTCTTATAGGCTAAGGCTGCACTAATTAGCAGAGCATTTGAGGCCCTCTCCAAGCCACTCGGGCCCACCGTCCCATTATTACCCACCACTCGTCCTCTAGTCCACACAAACTGTCTGCCCTCCGCAAATGGTCTCCTAATTGTTTCCCCCTCAAATAGCTGAAACTATTTTCATTCCTGTTTCCTGGTCTTTGTCCACATTAATTCTGTCAGGCTCTCTGCTACCCTTTCTTCAGGGCTTGGAGTCTTACCTTTTGTGACGACCAGGGGTCCTTGGGGGAGAATGGCCTCCTCCCTGGAATTCCAGTAATCCTTCTCGTCTGCCCCTTCCCCGGATGTGACCCACGGGAGTACATGTGTGTGCGCATGTGGAGGCAAGCGCTTCTGTCTGTCTCTGGGGCTGACACAGTGCCGTGGCCCGAGCAGGGCACTCCGTAAACTTTTCATTTCAGTGACGACGCAGGCTCTCGGAGCCGATGCCTTCTTTCCTTAGGTGGTGTTTACTAACATGAATGAAGCGCTGCTGAGACTTGCTCACGTTTTGAGAAAAGATGGGGATGGTGATGACTCAGTGGCAAGATCTTTTGGCAGAGAATTCATCTCGAAAATACTCGTACTATCCTAGCAACTTAACACGTAACAAGGGGAAACAGCCGAACCAGTCTGAAGATAAAGCAGGAGAGATTTTAGCCTTTTAGTCGGCAAGAATTTCCCTCCCTTCCTCTTTCTTCCTTCCTTTTCTTTCTTTCTCTCTTTCTTTCATTACCAAGGTGATTAAACACTGCAATGAGCTACAGAGGTAGATTATTGAGAAAATTTGGAGGGGTGGACAATTTATTCATTCATTCAAAGGAAAACTGGCAGGCAAAATAAAGGAAGGGGGGAAAAGTTTAAGTATGAGGGATTTGGCATGCATCCATGGAAAACAGAGGAAGGCGGATAAAATCTTTTTTTGGGGGGGGGATTTTTTTGGTCTCTCAACTCTGTATGGCTTCCCCAGCAGGATGAAGAGCCTTGTGGAGGGTGGGGCTCCTTCTTGACTGTGTTGTAGAACCATCAAGAAGGCCAATAAAATAAAAAAAGGCTGCAGATGTTTTTCTCCTGGAGAAGGGATTGGAACGGTTCCTGAGGAACTGTTGGTTAATGGCGATATACTTTCAGTCACGAAAAGATACGGAGAGGCTGACAACTTTAGCTCTGATATACCTTACCCAAAGGAGTGTAGGGGCTGGGGCGTGCTGAAGTACATACTCTTACAAAGAAGGGGGGCATCAGGGCTGTACAGACACAGCCTCGCACAAGGGGCCGGACGGGAAGTCGGAGACTAAGAAGTTGTCACTCAAGGAAAACAAGAGAACAAAATGAAAATGTTAGAGGGACGCTCACTACTGAGAAAGCAATTTGGAAGTTTGTGATTAGATTCTTGGCGGAAAGTACAGACAACGTGGCATTTGTTGTTGTTGTTGAAAAAGCCGAAGATCACATCCAGTATCTCCAGTCCTAGAAACATCTGATCTTGGACTTGCTTGTTTGAAATATAATTTTAGGTGTCTAAAGAACAGGAATCTATATTTGTAAGAAGTGCTTCTGTTGATTCTTAAGATCAAGCAAGTGTTGGAAGCGCTGTCTTGTAGTAGAAGGAGTTCTGGCAAGGTGTTAAAACAGCAACAAATGATTTCACTTGGAAGAGAAGTCATACAAAAGAAAGAAGGGAAAAAGGGAGACAGGATGGGAAATTTGATTGGGGAAATAAACAATCACTTTTTGCCCTGCTTGCTCCTGAAATTATTTAAGCCAGTAGCAAAATTATACTATGAAATAACTGAATTGCTTACTGTCGCTTGGTACGACACCTGTGTTCTCTCATTTAACGCTGACAACAACCCCCATGACGTGAGAGCTGCTGCTCTGTCCACTTTACAGATTGGGAAACTGAGACTTGGGGAAGGGAAGCTAGGAAAAGGCATAGCTGGGATCCAAGCAGAGGCCTCTGCTCCTCTTAATCGTGTCACTAAACTACTTACAGACATCAAAACAAGCCAACCCCAAAGCCCAGAAACCACAACAGAAGATACAACCAAGGGAAGAGGTTTGGATGAAGAGAAGATAAGGGAAAGAAAGCTCAGTAACACTGATTGGGTCCTGTTCATTGATTACAAATGTGGCTGTGCGCTTTCTAACAGCCAAAAGAAAAAAAAAAGAAACGTGTCTTGATTCAGAGCATCCATAAGATAAAAAGCAGACCTGCTTTTTCAGGAGCGACATCACAGCTTCTGATAGAATTTCCTGAGAGACATGTCTCATGTGGATCCCTGAAAGGAGGAGCAGTGCTTCTATTGAAAGGATTCCCTCCCCACCAAGGGAAAAGGACATTTTGTAGTTACTTCATTTTTTTTTTTTAAACTTGGGAAGACAAATATTGAAGAAGAGAAATCATTTAAATATGGATTATAATATTCTTCCCTTGTAAATATGTTTTACAGTTCACATTTTTTGGTAACAAAAGAGCTCCGTGTGGAGTTTTTGTCCTTGGAGATCTTAAAGAAAAGGGTGGCTATTCCCCTGGCTTGGATGCCTGAAGGCAAGGACTGGCTTAATGGGGCCCCTTCCAACTTGGGGGCTGGGATTCTATCCTTCTGTGGCTGTGCAAACACTTCTACCTGGGGCTGCTTAGCCAGTCTTAAACCTAAAGACTCAGCCACAGAGATGGCCATGAATGCTTCCATTGTGAGGATCCTTTCTGATAAAATAAATGTTTAAACACACACACACACACACACACACACACACACACAGGCTAAAATAAAACCTCCACAACATTCGGGATTAAGACACACCCAAGTAAGACATTTGCTGTAACAAAAGTCTCACTTAGTAAATGCTTGTCACTGGGGACGGGGAGTCAGCACTTAACACTACTCCTTTAACTCCAAGCATTTGCTGAAGTCCTTTGTGTCTTGGATGTCAAAGAAATCTTTTCTAAGGCAGCCATCAGCACCATGTCAGGGGTGATGTTTTAAGCCTAATGTGAAAAAGAGAGCTTCTTTAAAACTTCTTATATGATTAACACGGTTCAATGCCCTTTATGACAAAGCATGGGGAGTGCAAATAAAATTCTCTTCAGGAGGAGACCTTCTTCGGCCCCCCTTTTTTGCTTAAATCATTTCTTAGCCATGTGACACAGGAAAAAGAACTTTCACATTTCGGGGGGCGGTGGGGGAACTCAAGAGACAGAGCTCTGTAGTTTCCACTGACCCAGCTCACTCTGGAGTGGGGTGAAGGGCCCCCAGGAGCCTTCCGTGGGGGGCCTGGGGAGAGGCCGAACCCCGGGAAAGGCGAGAGAGAATCGAGCTCACGTCTTGGAGTGCGTTCGGGAATGTTCTGTGGCGAGAGCGAACACAAGCCCCTTTGCCTCTGAGTTTGTTTGAATCTGCGGCACGGCCAGGAAGAAGGCACACGGGAGGTTTCTGTAAAAAAGGAAAGAGGTGCTCGCGCAACAAAGAGGGCTATGTCCACCCCGCTGTTGACGGACAGACTTCATCCTTGCCACAGAAGGTGTCACCCTCTGGAGTGCTTGCTGGACTGCTACTCTAACAGGTTTTCCCTTTATAAACAGAGGCCGGCTGCTTTGGCGTTATCTACTTGATTCTAAAATAGCTCGTCAATTGAATAGCGTTCAGGTTGTTTATGCACACACAAGGCCCTTTGGAAAAAAAAAAAAAAAAAACCTTTTCATGTCGCCAAACGGGCATTTTGAAATCAACTAATTGGATGGTTGTCTGAATTCAACTCGTTGTTTTAAAAATAACCAGTTGTTCCACTGAATTACATTTTTTTACCCCCAAGCCAATTGGTGTGTGTAGACAGAGCTTGAGTCAATCCAGATGGCTGGCTGCATTTTTGACTTGAACTGACTGGATGTTTTGTGGTCAGACATATACAGCTCTTGATAGCCACTGGGGAAATGGAGTGGACGGGAAGAAAGGTGTAGCAAAGTTAGGAGAAATTATATCAACAAAAGTTTCCATCTTGAGGGCCGTGGATTCGGACATTTTTCTGCAATCAATCCTCAACACACACACACGCACATGCACGTGCACACACACACACACGTGCACGCGCGCACACACACACACACACACACACACATAGTTAAGAAAACAGAAATAAAGTAATAACATCCCTCCCAGCTGGCTCGGCTCACGGCTGTGGGTCTTTTCTTTCTTTCTCTCCACGAATTTCTTCACTGCTTGGGTGGCCTGGCAAGTCAGCTTCATAGGGTTAGCCCCCTCGTAGGCTAACTTTTCCTTCCTGTGGGGAGCTCTCCTTGGAGGGACTCTGTGCTCCTCTCAGCCTGTGAAGGCGAGGTAGAAAAAAGAGGGCTTCGGCCAGACCAGTACCCCCTAATTCCAAGCATGAGGCCTGACTCTGACCCGTGGAACCACTTTTCCTCAGGAAAGCTGTGGATTTCCTGTAATGAATGTAAGCGGCCCTCCTTACCCAGGCATCACTACTACAGTCGGAGAAATTCTGAGTTTTGTATCATGGATAGTCTCCGTAATTAGCTATCAAATTCCACTGGCCCGAGGAAGTGCGATTTCAGAGGCTTTCAAAGGCTTCTTCATTTGGACTTCTCCTTTTGATTTCATTTACCTTTCTGATAACAGGATGAAAGCAAAACAGAGCCAGACTTTCCCTGAACCACTTGAGGCTTTGCATGTACAAGGAGGAAAATGTTCTCCAAACATTTAAAATCCAACTGCAGGGTGATTTCCAAAACATCTCCCAGTTTCAGCGCCCCCCCACCCCGCCCCTCTGCCCCCAAATTCCAAGTGAATCGTTACCAACGAACTCGCTTTTCCATCACCAGCACTGTAGCTTTTCTATCTTGTGCAAAGGTCATTGTTTGCAGTAAAGGGAAGAGCAACACAAAACAGTTCTGAAACCTGGCCCAGTCTATATGGTCTCCGACTTTTCTCTCTCATCTAGTAAATCCTAAATTGGCATTGTGTCTCATAACATGGCATTTTTCAGGCCTGGCTCTTGAAGGTGAATATTGATTCCCCTGAGCCTTTCAAAGACATCTGGATAACATTCAAAAGTTTTTGCCTATGACATTTAGGTTTTAAACCACTGCCACATGGCTCGTTGGGAGTTTTTAAATTGTTTTATCTTTTAGAAATGGACGGGGAATGACTTGGGTTATGGTCCCGTCTCTGGGGCTGACCTGCTATGTGATCTTGGGATCATCACGCTATGTCTTCGAATCTCGGGGGTTTTCTCATCAATGTTATGGAGGTAATAATACTTGCATGTCTGGTCTGTCTCGTGGGGCTGTTGGGAAGAACAATCCGGATAAGGTACGGGGAAGCCCTTTGTGAGAAGCATGAAGGCTTAAAACAAATGTAAGAGAGTTGGAAAGGAGACAAGTTAACTGGGGTGATTAGGCAGTCCTGGAAACCGGGCCCCTCCTTCTCACATCCAGAGGCATGTTGTCAGGGCCCCAAATTACCCTGCGTGGCACCATCACTTTAATCCCTGTTTCTTGGATGTAAACACCCCAAAAGATCAAATTCTAAGAAAAAAAAGATGGTCTGAATAGATATATTGCCTCAGTTTGAAGAACCCATAATAAGATTAGTACAGGGGTAAGGAAACTTGGCAGGCTTAACGTTCTGTTAATATCAGCGACGCTGTGAGTGTGTTAAAGGTACATCGTTAATAGTGCAAGCCCTGTTCGCAGCCAAACTCAAGTGAGACAGATATTCCCCCTGGATTTCAGAATCATGACTGGTTCAGGTGCAAACACAACGGCTCAGAGAAAGAGCTCTGTTGATCTGCTCATCGCAGAGTCAAGAATTAAACAGTGCCTGTGAGAAGAGACAAAGGGATGATAGGCAAATCCATCCTTCATTCTTTGATTTTTCTCTTTAACCGTCTCAGGGTTTCCCATTCTTGAGTATTGTAGGGGCATCTGATAAACCCCAGATGGTTAAAAAACACACAGAATCCTGCTTTATATTATCATCTTGTCTAGCTGCCGGCATGTGATTAAATGACCTTTTTGCCATAGGAGCAGTTACACTGAGGAAGATGAACTTTCCCTTCCACATGTGGGAGAAATGTTTTCCCTGCACAGATAGCCATCCGCCGAAAGCCTGGCATTGTTTCCAGTTGTCAAGAAATCATTGGCCTTTTTCCTCTAAAGAAGAGTCAATTCGTTGCCTAGTATCGAGCAGAAAAAAAGAAAAGTAAATACAGCATGATATTTCTGTACAGCAGTAAATTAGAAACGGTATGAGTGTATGTGAATACAACTGTGGAGTTTAAAACTGGGGTAGATTTGGCTGCAAGCTCAAGTTTGAAAGCTTTTTTTTTTTTTTTTTCAGAAGTGAATTTGAGCTCCTGTAGTTACATCCAGGAAATACGAGCCATTACGAAGGCTGGGAATTGAGGGTAAGGCCAAAAAAAGGGTCTGGAAATGTAATTGTAATTGGGGAGGCCAAATGACAGAGGTTAAGCCCTGGGAAATGGAAAGGCAAATCGGTGTCTGAGAATTCCTGGGCCTGTGGCAGGTCTCTGGCTGTAGCCTGGCCATGGTACCCTCCACACTGGACCTGCTTTAAGGGAGGCTGCTGGAGGGTTGAGCTGGAGCCAAGAGCGTGTACTTAAAGGAGAGCCTCTGAGAGCACATGCCCCCCTCAAACTTCTGAATCCTATAAAATCTTGATAATCTGGCACACCCCAAAGCTGGCACTGTGGCAAACCCAGCAGTGAACTCGCAAGGAAAAATGCAAGATCTCAGTTAGGCCTGATCACTCTGGTGGCTAAAAACAAAACTGGGTAAGGACCATGAGGGTAAGAATTTTGCCCCAATCGTTGTATCAACAGTGCTTGGAACCTAGTGACAGTTCAATAAATGTTGTTTGTAAAAAAAAAAAAAAAATAAGGCAATCTATATTAAAAACAAAAAGCAAACAGAAAACCTGGCTTCCATGGCCCTTAAAAGAAATACTCTTCAAGTTCATAAGATAATGTGAATATCTACAATGTACCAGACAATTTACCTATATTATCTGTAGTCCTCGCAAAGACCTTGCAAGGTTATGTTTCTCCTAGCATATGGAGAAGCCAAAGGAATATTGCAGTGGACACCAGTATTCTACAATTAACACTATATTAACACTATATTTGTATTATCACATGAATTTATCTACCCATCAATTCATCAACCAAGGTTAAGCTTTTAATTCTTGTTTTTTAAAAGAATTTATTGATTTATTTGACACACAGAGAGCACAAGCGGGGGGAGCGGCAGGCAGAGGGAGAAGCAGGCTCCCCACTGAGCAGGGAGCCTGACGTGGGGCGCTCAACCCCAGAACCCCGAGATCACAGCCCCAGCTGAAGTCACACGCCCAACCAACTGAGTCACGCAGGCGCCCCTTTAATCCTTGTTTTGTAAGTGAAGGCTCAACCGGGAGGGCAACTGGCCTAAGGTCACCTAGCTAGTAAGTAACAGAGCTGGAATTTGGACTCAGGACTCTCTGCCTCCAGAACCCACACTCACTCCCCCACGCTGTGGGGACTCTTGTGATCCGCGTGTTGCAACATCAGTTAAGGCAAGTAAACTAAAGAGCGGGATGAAACTGACCTGTGGTTGAAGTTACTAGTGACGAGTATTGACAGCAAAGGAACAGCCCAGGAAGGGCCTTTCATTCCAGAATTATAATTTGTAAAAAGCAGACTCATGCAGGACAGTTTGGAGCTCTACATGTTCGGTAGCATACATTAAAGAGGAAGGGACAAATCATCACAGGGGATTTTTGTTGTGCTTGTTTTTAAGAAAGCAAGTTTCATGATGTGTCATGGGTCCAGCACAGAGTGGACTCCAGTGAAACACCATTTCTGTATATTCACAACCTCGTACACAAGTTAAATATGAGCAAACAAAGCAGCAAGAATAGGTTAGATTTCCTATACTTTGCTTAATAAATCAGGGAAATAGGCAAGACATTTCAGAAAGATTTCATAGAAAGGATTGACACAGGTCTCTTGACAGGGAAAAATTAATAATAAACCCTCCTAAAAGTTTACTACCAGCATTTCCAGGCAATATAGTAACCTGTTAGACCCCCCAAGCAGCAAGATTTAGATAAACATAGTCTCTTACCTTTAGTACTTTACAATCTTCAGGAGTCAACATCAAAGCTCCAGTCACTTAAAAATTTTAATGACGTAATTCTAAACATCTCTGACTGAGATTTCCGGAGATAAAGAACATACAATAGAAGTATGTCTGTTTGTGTCAATAGAAGTATGTCAATCTTGCAATATTGCTTACAACAAGCATGCCTGGGCTGCTCGTTAGGAGAAAAATTCGATTCTAAAGGTTGCACACACTACTTGGATGAAGAAGAGCACGGACGGACCAACAAATATTTCTCAGGACTCTCCTGTGGAGATTACACCCCCAATGCTGGGGTGTGTGTTGTGAGGGCTGCGTTCAGGCATCCATTCTACACATATGTGGGGGTCCGCGATGCTCTAGGTACTGTCCTCAAAGCGACATATAGAAGTGTCAGATTCCTTCCTTTAAGGAGTTCAAAGTCACAGAAACAGACTCAGAGCTGGAAGGAATCTTAGAGAGAATATAGACCACCTTCCTCAGTTGGAAGTTAAGGAAGCTGTGGGTTCAGAGATGTTAAGTTACTGGTCCAAGGTCACAATGCTCAGAGTGGCAGAATGAGAATTAGAAACCAGCTCTTTGGACTGCTAGTCCCATGTTCCTTCCATTATTCCAGTCGATTTGGGAAGACTGGATACTCCCACGTAAAACAGCTTCAGAACAATAGCAGACAAAAAGCTGCTAACAAACCATATGGTATAAACCATGAGTTTAACAGGAGTTAGAGGAGGACTGGAGACATCCAACAGAGCTTAAATCTTCTGAGTAATGACATGCAATTTATTTATGGCAGGGGAGACTTGCTATGTTTCTGACATGTTGTAAGGATGAATGAGATGAAGGCATTCCAAGGAAGCAGTACTTCCCTCTGGATCTTATCATCTTGCTCTAAGAAGATATGTTTTGGTACACAGGCTTGCATCTCCTTTATTTACAACAGAAAACATGATATAAAATTGGCGGTGGGGGGATAATCAGTAAAATAAAATATGAAAGCTGTGGAGTCCAACTTCTGTTTTGCAATTTACACCAACATCTACCAAGATGCAAAATTTCACGAAAACTATATTTACTCTCTTCTGAGCATTGCTGAGTAAAAGTGAGCCAGAGAAGAAGAATGTTTCTATGGGGAAATTTTTGCAGGATAAACCTTTTAGTTCAAAATTTATCTTCAGATGGACTACGCATTACCAGAATGTGTTTATGTGTTGTGATTTTAATAGGAACTCTCTATAAGTAGGGAAGGTGGGGATTTATTTTTGTAAAGAAAAGCATCACAGGGCTTTATTTGAAAACTATTTATGAAGTGACTACCATGGCACTGGGCACATCCTAGGATTCCTTTATTTTATATTATTTTTATTCTCTATCTGACGTGTACAAATACTTGGGGAAACTACAATAAAAATGAATGACTAGAAAAACTGAGAAGTAAAACCAAGATACAGGACCATTTTGAAACAATTATAAGATTCAACAGCGGGACCAATTCATCATGGGCTTCCATGTGGCTGCGGTATCAAAACGCTATAAAATTTTCTAAAGGCTTACTCTCCCTTTTTGTACTTAAATTTGGCACAAGCCGGCAGTGCAGGGACCAGCACAAGCACACAGACCACACTTTGAGTAGCGCTGTACTAGAGGAAATAGAGAAGTGTAATGAAAACCCACGCTCATCTAAAGCTTACAAGTCATGATGGGAGACAATGGTCCCTCCAGGTGTTGGTATCGCAAATTTGGCAGACGCTGGGCTTAGCTGGTAGGGTAGAATGTTTTGGTATGCTCTCCCCTTCCTTCAGCAGCAGGCTCCCACCACACTGTTGCTCAGGAACACAGTTCCTCATGGATAGATAGTCTTTATGATGACTATAGAGTTAGGGCTGTGGTGGGGATGGCCCTTTCTTGAGAGTTGCCACTTTGGAAATTCCCCGAGACTTAGAACTGTGGATGGGGTTTGGGAAGTGGGATGGGAGAGGTGGTTGAGAAAGCACGAGTTGCTCCCTGTGGTGGTGGCTGTCAATTTTCCTCCCCCAAATTGCTGGGAATTCAGGGAGCTCTGAGGATGAGAAAGGACCCTGATGGAAGGAAACAACGTGAGAGGTCAACAGGTTGGAGGTCCTCTGTAGACCTCCTGGAGACCTAGGCTCCAGAGCATAAAGACCCGGGGGGGGGGGGGGAAACAACACAGTAAAATTACTTATAGGTTCTACACACCATACGACAAAATAAATATATTACATTACGTAAAGCACTGTGTTTTTTGGGCCACGGTAATTCAAACCAAAACAAAGGATGTGTGAATTGCCATGTGGCACATAAAGCCAGGCTTCAGACATCACCAGACTTTCGATTTAATGCTACCATAGTCTCAACTACCCAACTATAAACCCCTTAAATTGTTTAGAAAACCAAATATCTTATGCGAAAGACAAAATATTAGCTATAGAGAGATACACTATATCTGCCCAATCAAAAAAAAAAAATCAATGGACTAGGGGTATGAAGAAATATGTTAGGAATCTAGATCAATATCCCTCATACAGAGACAGAACAGAATAATTTTTTATTTATAGTAATCAACATGATGCCACAAATAAAAATTTCAATAGTTCCCCCCCCAAGTCTCAGATCTAGCTTTACAAGAACCTCAGTATATTTTGTGGATTTACTGAGGGCTGAGCATAGTCCCCAGTCTGAGGAGAGGCTATCCATCCACAACTCATAATGCAAGCATCTCAGCTGGCCCTATTAATTTTCCATACACACGGAGCCAAACTCTGCCTGGGATTATTATGCAATTTTCAAAATGGCTTTAAGTCTTTCAACTTACAAAGTTACCATTTACATTGCACTGGCCTGCTGGCTGGGATGAATGAATGAACACTCTTTCCCAAAGGACCATAATTCATTCTCTGATCATAGCTTATACATTTGGGAGAATTGGGATCAGTGTGCCTGGCGCCTCCCCTCCTCTCCGCCCCACAAAGGAGTCATACACTGCAAGGGAAGGGGAGACAAAGTGGCTGTGTGCCACGGAGTGCAGAGGTGCAGCTAGGGAGGTGTCGACTGGGGCAGCAGCGGTCCAACGTATAAGCAACTGTCTACATGATGTGATTTCAGGTGCACCAAAAAAGGCCTCATTGCCCCTCAGTTTAAACACTCCCTTCCCACTGGCGAATGCCTGGAATTCCACAGTTTGGAGAGCTCTGTTCCTTTGGCTTAAAGCTTTGATCCCTGTTAAAATACCCGTACCCCTGGGTGGGCAGCCCCATTGTATCCTATCAGGCGGATAGACCATAGGCAGATGAGTCCGAAAGTTTCTTTTCTGAAAGCCGGTCTTGAGGGTAGCGGCGAGGAGGAGAAGGCCCTGTGCACCTGAGGGGGGTGGGGAGCGGAGGGCATCCTCTGGGGGCTGGGGGGGGGGGGCAGGCAAAGGGAACCGGGCCCAAGACAAACCATGTGTGCGTGTGTGGCCGTGTGCACGGCTGTGGAAGAACCCCTCCCATGGCGGCAGCTGCTGAGGACCCTTTCTTAACTCCTTCCCAGAAACCTTGATTTATGCTGCTTTTGGAGCCATGGAACTAGACCCTCCTCCCAGCTACAGCGAGATAATAGCTGCCGGCTACAGCTGGGAATTCTCGAATTCTTTCAAACTGGAGACTAGTTTGAACGAAAGGTGAAGAAAAGTTCTTCTGAGGTCCAAAGAGGAAAATGGGGCCCAACGGTGTCATCTAAATGCTTCCAGTGGGGCCCAAAAGCACAGAACCATGAGTTGTAGAAAGCGAACACTCTCTCGGTCCGCACACCCTTTTGTGTTTCTCGACTGATTGTTTCTCTTTGTCTCTTCCAGCTGGAGTAAGAATGAGTCACTGGCCTGACTCCTAAGGCGAGGAAGGGAGCCTTGAAGGGGGTAAGATGGTTGTTTATGTAAAAGAGAAAAAAGAAAACCCAATCTTAATTCACAGTCACTCATCTGGGCAGTGGAGAGTATGGAATGGGACGAATTTGAGACTTCGGGAAAGGAACTGGATGTTTGTCCGTCCTGGGTCAATAGCTGTTCCTGCCCCAAAGTCTGATCTCCCTTGGGGTCTGTTCGAGTGCCTGAAATTCTACTGCCGGAGTCATCGCTTGGGGGCCGGAAGGCCAGAAAGTCTTTTAGGGGCCCTTACAAAAATGGAACCACTTCTTAAGCGCTGCACATTTTATTCACTCCGCGCTTAGGTTGGGTCAGAGCCTGGAAGAAGCTGCTTGGAGGAGGGGCAGACGTTTTGACGCCAAAGATATAGTCCTCCAAACCTCGGGGCCGGTTTGCCTACGAGCTAGTCCAAATCCTGGTCATTCACATAGCATCCCACAAGTTTTGCCATATCGTCACGTTCGCAATACACTTTCATGTTTTTCTTCGAGCCAGCTCACGTTTTTATGGAAGGCAATTTGTGCCAGCTCTGTCTACTTCGCTTTGTCCTAACGCAGTCATGGGTTAGGGGCACTGCTCATGTATATATTTTTCTAACCCACATTAAAATAAATATCGATGAAAATAAAACCCAAAACCTTCGCTGGCCACCCCCATCACCAGGGATTCACACACTTTACTTTGGGAAGCACTGCTCTGGCACATAAAGAAGTTTATATTAAAAATAGGTCTGTGTCCCTCATTTCAAGGTACTCAATACCCAGTAGTTGAAAACAACTGTTGCCTTTGTAGTTAGTTGCATGAGCTCTGGAAGATCATGAATTTATGGGAGGTCATGTCTTCCTCTGCGAGGTCATGAAATTCAATCAATGCTTGCCTTCCAATCTGCCCTTTGGTCACAGGGCTCCACAGGTGGAACATATCAAACTCACCAGCCAAATTATGACTCTTAATTGGTGTTTCTTTTAAAGTGGATATGTCATTTGTCAAATGTTCAATGCAGGCGCAGGCCTAACCCCAGGCAAAATTATGAAGTAGGAGAAGAATGCCAGATACATAGGCGGCACTCAAATGTTTGTTGAAAAAAGAATGAATGAGCCCTCCGTCCTTGACTCCTCTCCCAGCCCCCACATCCACCAGGTCACTAAGCCTTTTTCATTCTCCTCCCAAATACCGCTGTTAGGTTTTGTTCCACCCCCCCCCACCCCCCCGCTTCCACATCGCCTCTGCCCTGGGCCTTTAGCGCTTCTGGTCTGGATGATTTTCACAGCATTTTAACTGGCTTCCAGGCCTCTTTCTTCTCCAAGCCATTCTCCACAATCCACAAAGTTGCTGCAGAGATCTTTTCCTCAGGCAAATATGATCATGGCATCCTTCTGCTTAACATTCCCTTAAGGGGTTCCCCCGGCTCCTTGGCCTGGCTTCCAGGCTTCACCACCTGGCCCTTGCTCGCTCTCCTCGGGCTTGGTGAGCTCTTCTGACCTGTCCCCCATTCCCAGGTTACTTGTACTTCCCACCCTCCAGTGGGGCCCTACAGGCTCTCCCTCCTCCGTCTCTGTTCCTGCTGCTTCTTTTCCCTCAGCTCCTTTTGGCCTTGTAAGCCTGAGTTTAGGGCACCATTTCTTCTGGGAGACTGTCTCTGACCTACCCTCTCACCCCTTAGAACCCTGCCCTTGCTTCTGTCTTATCACTGACCATGGGCTGTGTTAACATTTTCTATTTGGTTGTTTTCCCCATTCGACTTGTAGCTCTTTGAAGTTAAGTACCAAGGGTTAATCTTTGGATCCTGGGTGTCTGTTTCCATCGCACGTGTCGGGTGCATAGTAGGAGTTCAAATATTTGTTACTGAATAAAGGAATGAATGAATGAGTGAGCTCCTCAGCAACCTGACCTGTCTTTACCTCTTTCCTCAGCCCCCAATTTCTGGCACATGGCCTTCTCTCCCCTGGCCTGGCACTCCGGGAAAATTCATGGCGTGGAGGCTCTCCCTTTTCTTTCCTTATCAAAACCTACTTTTACCTAGATCAGAAACAACATGATCAGAGGATAAACGAATCCACACTGATAAACTAATCCACATGTTAAATCATGTCATTGTATGAAAACTTTTTGAGTTCCTACCCCGTACAAGGCACCGTGCTAAGACGCATGTTGTGGTAAGGGGGGGGGGGCGGTTCACAGAGGAGAATAGGAGTGTTAAAGATCCCTACTACCTACGAGCACATGGGTAATGACTAAATGCATTCCTCCTTTGAGAGGTATTTCAAAGAACTGGATTTCTAATGGAGAAATTTAAGCAGGAGAGGTGGGGATTTGGGTCTAGGAGACAGTTCAAACAGCCTTTTCTACTCCATCTACGAAACAGGCAAGCTCTGGCTCGATGAATCTGCTGTGTCCAATGATTTTCTAATGAGTTAGGCTGGCGTTAAGCCCCAGGTTATTTTGTTGTTACCAGTTATGCTTTGCTTCGTGAAGGGTCACCTGGGGCTATCTTGCAGGAGACAGATTCTTTTAACATCCTGGGATTAGGTGCTTTCTCTGACTTTGTGTGGCTCTTTGGAATCAAACGCAGCAAATCCCCCAGGCTTGTAGACTTTTTAGATACAGGAGTCAAAGATGAGGCAGACTGTGAACCCCTCGGTGGTCGCCAGCTGCCCCTGAATGTGACTATTCGTGGGTTGGGTTTGAGAACCCGGCCGGGGCTGCTGCGTTGGGAAGACCCTTTGAGGGAAGCCCTTGGAAGAGAGCAGGAAGAGGAGGTAGGAGGATTTTGTGCGGAGGAGGAAGACCTCGGGTGGCTCCGGTGGCCAGGGGCGAGCTGGACCGGACTGGCAGGAGGCCTATGGCAAAGCGGAGAGGCCCCCCTCACCCCACCCCCCCGAGGCCAGTGAGCCTCCGCGCACCCCGAGGAAGGATGGAGAGGTTGCAAAAATCCTGAAGGGAAAAGCCCTGCCGGCTGTAGGCCAATGAGCGGCGGGAAGGAGGAGTGAGGCTGGGGAACTTCTCCCAGAGCCAGTCAGAGGGGATGGCTGCTGGGAAGCCAATCAGCGCGCCGGAGCCCGCAGCCCCTCTGCAGTAGTTATGCCAGAGCGCCCTGGGTAGAGCGGCGGCGAGCGGGCAGCTGGGCTGGGCCGCCAGGAGCCACTGCACGCGCTCGGCGCC
The DNA here is from genome assembly GCF_902655055.1 of Lutra lutra. NCBI lineage: Eukaryota > Metazoa > Chordata > Mammalia > Carnivora > Mustelidae > Lutra > Lutra lutra. The sequence goes on from NC_062296.1 coordinate 17,446,631, forward strand.
CTCCTCCCCGCCGCCCCCGCCCGGTCCCCGCGCCGCCGAGCCCCAGTCCACCCCGCAGCCCGGCGCCCCGCACCCGCAGGCTCGCCGCCGCTCGGCAGCCACCGCCCCCTGGCCGCGCGCTTGGCCTCGCCCCGCCCCTCCCGGTCCCTCGTCGCCCCGCCCCTCCCGCCGGCCCCGCCCCCCCCCAGCCGCCGAGCCGTTCCCGCCCTCGCCCCGCGCCCAGGTAGCTGCGAGGAAACTTTTGCTGCGGCTGGGTAGCGGCACGTCTCCCGCTCCTCAGGGCCGCTGCTAGCCTTGCCGTGTCTCGGAACCGCTCTTGCCCCCGCTGCCACTCTCCCGCGCTCTCCTCGCTGCCCGCGAAGCAGGATGGCGGGGACCGTGCGCACCGCGTGCTTGGTGGTGGCGATGCTGCTCAGCTTGGACTGCCCGGGACAGGCGCAGCCCCCGCCGCCGCCGCCGGACGCCACCTGTCACCAGGTCCGCTCCTTCTTCCAGAGACTGCAGCCCGGACTCAAGTGGGTGCCCGAAACCCCGGTACCAGGTGAGGAGGCGTCCCCGCGCGCGTCCCCCCGCGCCCGGCGGGGAGCACGGGGCGTGTGGCCACCGTACCCCGGGAGCGCTGGCCTCGTGGAGCCGCGTTCGTGCGCCCCGCCGCTGGGCACCTGGGAGTGGTCGCTGCGCCCGGCCAGGTCTACCAGGGGAGGGCGGAGGGTTGAGCGTGGACCATGTCCTCCTCTCCCGGGCTCGCTCTGCTGTCAGGGAAGGTACGGGTGGGAGGCACGGAGGGGAGGGCCTCCTCGCAAGCGCCCATTTTTGGGGGAGGCCAGGAAGGTGGGAGCTGCTTCCCCGGGCCTCGGCGAACTGGCGCCCCACAGCCGAGCCGGTGTCTCGAGCATTTGCCACCCTCGCTTGCACGAACGTGCCACCGTTTCAGCCGGAGCTGGACCGTGGCTACGGCCGGCCATTCTCTCCCCAACCTGCCCCCTACGCCCTCCTTTTGGTAGCCTGGGTTCCGGGGTTCGCGGGCCCAAGTGTAGACAAAGTTGGGGACAGATCTCCGAATCCGCAGTGGCAGGTAGAGTGCACGCTGGGGGAAACTTTTGAGCAGGAGGGTCCCCAAGAGGAGAAGGACCGGACCTTTCCCTTCAAAACAGCGTCCCTTATCTAGGTTGGCAAAATCGCTTCGAAAACGGTGCTGCAGGCCGGGGAGCAGGAGTCCAAAGATGATTTAACTCCTCCCCTTCTCAAATTCAATCTGCCTTCTTGACAGGCTGGACCCTGGAGGGGAGATGATTTTAGGCGGAGGAAAGTTTCCGAACGCCTGCCTTTGTTCTGCACAATCAGATCGTGTTGTTAAGGGCATATTTTAACCTTAGCCGAGGGCTGCCGCTGTCAACAGATGAGTATTAATGGCCCTGTGTGATTGACTGTCCCGCGGTTGGACTCCTAAAAGCCTGCCTTAGAATCCAATTAGTACAAGTTGCTACACTGACAATGCAGGCAAGAAGAGTTGGTATGAAACAGGTTAATTTATCGGAGGCGCGCTCTGCAGAAGCGGCCGGTGGTGTTCGCAAACCCTGAGATGTCCGTGGCCTTCGGGGGTCTCTTCCCAGCCCGTGCCTCCAGCGAGGCGCGCGTCCCGCGCTTCGGAGGGATGGGGAGCAGCCTTCGTCAGAAACTTGGCTCGTGGCTCTCAACAAGTCAGAGAGGCGGGCCTGATGGTTGGACCAAGTTGGGAAGGCGATGCGCGCCCTGTGGGCGCTGCCAGCGAGCAGTTCACTAGCGGGAGGTTACCTAGGCAGCCAGCGCGCCCTCAGCCCTCAGCCTTTTCTTTAGGTGGATGAAAAGAGCCGAGGGAGCCTGCTGTTCGGTTGCAAAGGTAATTGGTCACCCCTTTTGGCAACCGAAATGCGTTTGCGCATATGTTAAATATTGCGTTGCAGGATTTCGCTCTATGGGAGGGGGAGAACTACCTCTTCCACTCTTAAGTGTTAATAACGTACCACGTGGGCGTGTGCAAGAGCTGTAAGGGGCAACCTATGAATCAGTTGCACAGAGCTGGAACAACAGGCGAAATCTCTGTGCCCTGGAAGTGCCGTGGTAATTAGATTGCGAAGGCCAGAGAACACGCTTTTGTTGATAATGTAAAAATTGGTCCTCACAGGGTGAGTCCCCGCCAGATGAATGGTTCCGGGGTTGGGGTTGGGGCCACATTCGGCTGATTCGAAGCCAGGGAGGAAAGGTTGTGCTTAAAAGAAGAAAAAGACCAGAAGGAACACACTGATACTCATTTAGCAACCCCCTCCCTCTACACTCACTCCTGCTGGCGCGGGCCCTCCCTCCTCCCCAGCTCTCCGGCTGCCTGCCTCTTTGCGGCGGCCTCTGTATACAAGTACTGGGAGGGCCCACACACTGTGTGTAAGAGATTTGGCCCGGGCTCTCTCCCTGCGAGCTCCCTCACTCCACGCCTAAGGATGGCCATACTGTAGAGAACAGGAATTCCTAAGGGGGACTCCCCCACCCCTTTCTTCCAGCATTTCCCAAACTCTGTAGGCAAAATCACTTTCCAATGGTCTTCATAAAAACCCAACTGCCCTACTTCACTTCTGTTTAACAGCTGGGTGCAGAGGCCAGCACCTTCTACATGGTGGGCAGGCACTGTTCTGACTCGTGCTGGAGTAAAGCCAAACTTCAAATGTGGTGACACCCAGGCAGCGACCATATATCCTGGATTTTCCAGGGTCTGCGCAGATTTCCGGGACTCTTGACTTGCCGTGAAAACCATGTGTCCCAAATTTCCCTTTGGCGACTCTGGGCACTGTAGAATGAGAAACATGGTGAAAATCCTAATGTCTAGGAGTGGGAAGAACTCATCAGTATTTCAGAGAAGAGACGATAATGGCCGACTAAATACAATGGCAAGCACATCATTTCAAAGCGAATAAATGTGTCATTTGCTGCTGTCGTTCAGTGGTTGGAAATTGAAAGAGAGCTGCAAATTATTTGGTAGTTATGAACCACCAAGATGACCGCTTGACTTTCACCCTCCTCTGTATTTTAAGCCATGTGCAGTTTGCCCGCATCACTGTATTAACTGCTAATTAAAGCTCTCTTTGTCCCAGATAAAATGAGATTTGGTCACAGTAAGGAGAAATCCTCAAGAATGTCCTGTCTCACTTAAGGGGAGCATTTGGGATTGACTGCTAACTTCGGCCATTAGCAGAATTGGGTTAGAGTTAGTTAAGGTACATTTCTTATGCTAATATGGATGCCACTAAATGGCATTTGAAATCTGCCAGCCTAAAAAAATAAATGACTGGTGCTAAAGGGCTACACCAGCCTTCCACAAAGTTCATCTAAAGCCTTGCAATCTCGTGTTCCCATTTCTTTTAGAGCGTTCAAAGGCACGGGATAACAATTCTAAATAACATGTCCCTCAAATCCATAGATCTTTTCATACCCCCCCCCCCTTTTTAAGGATTTGTAGCTTGGAAAGCACCACAGATGGAAACCAGGCACACAGAGTTAGCATTTGGCAGAAAAATCCATATAACTGACTTTCATTGTAGCTCTTTTGCCCTTATTTAATTTAGAAAAATTCAGAAAAAAGCCAATGAGCTCATAAGTCTGGATGTTTATTTTGTTTTGCTTAACCTACCCACAGGCGCAATCAAGAATGGATACAATTTTAGGCAAGGAAAGTGAGCTAGTAATCAGACAATGATGTTTCCAATTGTCTCAAGGGAATGTTACAGAAGTCTGAAAAAAAAATTCCTCTAAACAAAAATCAAGTGTAATTCACTTTATGAATGCCATACACCGCTTTTGGTGGGGGGTGTGGTGGTGAAGGGGACCGACGGGAAGGAGAAAATCAATCAAACTGTGGTAGTGTTGCAACTCCCCGAAGATTGAGGGATCTTGCCTTAGAGGGCCCTGGAAAGTGGAGGGACCAATCCTAGGAAGGCCAGACTCCCGTGTGGGTCAAAGGCAACCCGGAAGAGGCAAGCCCGACTTGAGAGTTTCTCAAAATAGACGAAACACCCTAAAAATAAAAATCAGCATTCTTGAAACAAAGACAGAGTTTGCTCTTGGTTGTAGTCGTTGTTTTAAAGTGTGAGAACTAGCCACCAGGTCTGGGTGGTCTGGGTGGCCAGCTGCGGTCCCCCAATTAGTTCGAAGCAGCTCGCGGTCCTAAGGTCGGGAGAGAGAACAAGGCCCGGGCTGTGGGTGTGGGAGGACTTTCCTTGTCCCGAGGCCGCCCTGGAGGGGGAGGTGAGCAGGTGATTGATTCACCCTTTGACCAAGTCACATTATTGCCCCCCTAACTGGGAACAGTTGGGAGGACCCTTTAGAGGGTCAGAATCGATTTCTGAGGTGAGCCCTGATGGGTGGGACCGGGCTGGGCTTGGAGGGCAGGGTGGGGCTGGGTCAGGAGGTGGCTGGTGGTCAGTGGAGCGCCTGGGCCTTCGAGAAGCCTGAGCCTGGTGCTCCTTGGCCGGGCCCCCGTGAGGTGTTGGAGGTGCCGAGAGGAGTAAGACACAGCCCCTTTTGTCAAGGCGCTCACAGTCTAGTGGGGGAGCCTACGAGTAAACAGACTTCTCAGGACACTTGTAGGATTAAATAGGGTGAAAAGGGCTAGAAAATACCTCCAGGAAATTGGCTGAAATGGTCACAATAGCCAGCCTGGCCAAGGGAAAAGAACTGAAGAGATGAAGTGGGAGATAGGGCAGATGCTCTTAATAGGGCCGCCATCTTAAAGAGAGTTTTCTTAATTCTTGGAGCAAATTCCACACAAGCATTAGGAGATGCATGCAAGAGATGATTCCGGTGGATGCTAGATGACACAGATGGTGTCAGTTTTGCAATTTTTTTTTCTTGTGGGCTGGGAGATTGCTTTCAATCTTTTGATGCAATATTTTTGAGCGTTCTGCTACTTTCATCTTGAGAGTTGCAATGTTTGCTGTTTGCCGTAGCCTAGAAAAAGGCTGCTTATTAGCAACCTGGGAAGAAAGAGGCCTGGGTTTGTCTGCTGTGAGACAAGACAGCAAATATGTTTTCTCCTTAAATGGCAGCTATCAATGACCACGCCAACTTTAGTGTTTGATGCATATACAAAAGCATGGGTCTTAAGAGGTATCTTATTACTCATTTCTAAGAAAATTGAAGATAATCACTTATAACTTGTGCACACGATACATCATTTGGAAAGAATTTCACTAGGGATCATATTGCTCAACTGAAAAGTTCTGGCATGCTGAATTTGTACATTTTTGTGAATGCTTCCTTTACTCTGATCTCTCGCTTTTTTCTGCATATGGTTATTTGTATGTTTTAGATTAGAAGCTTCTTAAAGGGAAAGCACTGCATTTGGTGCAGTGTTGAGCACAATACCAAGAGCCCCACAGCACATTTAGTGTATCATCGACGATGATAGAATTTCCGCGATCATGATGTATTCCCTATGAACTCTCAGATACTTTCCTAAGCTCTACGTCATCTTACTTATTTTAAAAACCTAAATCCAGTTTGTTCGGGGACACTGTTGGGGTATGTGGACAAACTTTTCAGGCTACATATATCTGGCCTGGAGCCAGATTCAGTCTTTCCTCAGTTAGCTGGCAACTATACCATTGGTTAAGGGCTTATTAATGTCAAGGACTCAAAGAACAGATTGAAATTAGCAACATTGTTATGACTGGCATAGTATCATTACAGAGCAACAATTATTATGGCACACAAATATGTAAGCCATCTCTTAAATCGAACTCTCTTTGATTTAATGTCAGCTGGACCTTTCTTGCTAGCGTTGACATTACCGTACTTGGGGGTCGAGCTGTAACACATGCGTGTGTTTCTGTAGCCTGGGATCAGAATTTGTGCAGAGGCTTAATCCAAGAGCCCATACCAGGAGCCAACATCTACTCGGCCCTAGCCAAGCTTGCAAAGGGGTTTGAAGTTTTGGGTAAGCTAGGGTCTAATGAAAGTGTGTGCAGAACCCCCACCCCACACACTCATCTGCCCATATTTAGCAAATTGTCTGACTTGAAACAGGATCCCCAGCGCTCCATTAAGAAATGAGCATCAGAGAATAGAATCCAAACCATGGGCCCCAGACTGGCTTTAGAGACAGCATAAGGTAATGGGAATTTACCTTCTGAGATAGAATGACAGGGAGAACACGAGTCAGAAAGCAAAGTGAAGGTGGGCATACTGGCAGAAAAAATGTGCATTTTGAAATGCTACGTGTGTGGAGAAAACCCTCATTGGAGCGCGGTAGTCTCACTTGAAGACCTCATTGAATGTACAAAGTAAAGAAGATTTAGTTCTGTACTTCAAATCAGGCCAATTAAACCTCAATTGTCTGAGTGCTAATTATTAGAAATACTTGTCCACCATTTCTCAACAAAAATGAATTCAGACTGATTACCGAGAAAGGCCTGTTCACTTTTCCCTCTCTTTGTGTGTAGCTGGACAAAGCCTGATTTGAGAGTTTGTATTTTTCCTCATGAGTAAAAGAGAGTCAGTGTTAGGACCGAAATGCACTGCTAGTGTTCCAAATAGTTAATTACTTCCAGTAGCCGAAATTGTATTTATATGCTAGATTAGTAAATCTACTAAGCTCTCTGAAGTATACTTAATAGGCTTATATTGATAAATAATTGATAGGAAGGGAGATAAAATACAAGTGAAGGTGGCAATAAGAAAGGACAGGGAAGTTAAAGCCTTTATAAAAACAAAACAAAACAAAACAAAAAACCTCCATTCACTGTATTCTATCCATCCACCTGAAAGTTGAATGATGTACATTTCTCAGAAGTGAGGATTTTGAGAATATCCTGTGTTTTTCAGAATTTTTACAATGTGGCATGCATTTATTTCTTGTATAAATCCAGAATAAGGCAGAATTCTAGACTACAATTTTAGCTGGCCTTTTCGAGTCTGCCTTTTGGAAATAAGTTTATGACTGGAAAATTAGAAGTCCTGAGTATGGTATCTTTAAGGTATGTGTTCATAATCATCTGCATCTGCCCTGCCAGACTGTGATTTTCATCTTTGTATTTCCCATCTCGTAGTACAGATCATAAGTGCTTGATAAATATTTGTCTCCTAAATGAATGATTGGAAGTAGAAATGTATTATAAACATAAAATTTCCATAAAGCCAATATTTAAGTAGTCGATTCACTTTTACTAATATATTAAGGTTTCTAAAAAAGCAACTCCTTTTTCAGGTCAAAACTCCATCTGTTGTCTATAGGTAAGTGGCAAAGGACTGGTTGAATTCATGTGACTGTACTGAGATTCCCCAAAAGAAGTAGACTTAGGCAAATCTTTCCAAGAGGTAAGTATTCTTTGCTTGGTTACAAGGCTAGTCTAAGAAGTTCATAGATAAATTAAATATATCCACATATAGATAAATGCATTTATTTACTTTACAGACCAGTGGCATTTAGGTTTCAAAAATAATGCAACTTGGTATCAGTTACAGAAACATACATGGAAAGTATGTAAGTTTTTCTTTGGTGTTTGGCGTTTTTTACCAATAACATGAAACGTCATAAATGTACATTTTAAAGGACATCGTCTGAGGTGTATATTCAGCCATGGAAATTTTATTGGAGTAGGATAAAGGGCCTCCTGAGAGGTCTCTTAATTTCTGTATGCACTGGGGCAAGCTTTTAAAGTCAGCTGAGAAAACTCAACTGGTTGGCTAGGGTTCTTTCAGCTAGAGGCCCAACTAGGAAAGAGGGTAAAAAAGAAAGGGATGATGCTCATTTCAAAATAATATTGGAATTGTGTTTGGATACTTTCCTCCTTCATTATGGTTTTGCTCCCTCTCTCCCAAACTCTGCATCCTGGTTCTCATGGTGTGTGTCAGCATCCTGGGGTACTCCATTGCTCTTTGTCCAATTTTGGCTCAGATGATTGGCACTGAGGGAAATGTGGGGAAGAGAAGAAGGGTCAGAACGACAGATACAGGGAGGACATTCAAAGCCCTTACCCTGGGATGTATCAGAAAGTTCGCTGACACATAACAGCCTGAAAGGATTGGAAGACATTCGAGTTTGGAAGCTTGGGTGTACATAGAAAATTTGGAGTTAAGCCCCCAGTGCGTTTGGGTCCCAGAAATACTCTATTGCTCTTCTTGCTTAGTATCCGTGTTTCTGTGAAGTACATAGCTTATTCATAGCCTCTGCCAGACCCTACAACGGCTGACAGCAGAAGCCATATTTGATTCAGCATGATATCCTCTAGAGTGGTGAGTAGAGTGCCTTGTGTAAAGTTATTAATAAAGGTTGGAGCGAAGGTAAGAATTAATACCTAAAGAAACAGTCTACAAGGACTTGACTGCTGTTGAATGAGATCCCAGGATGGCATACACCTAGCGAAGGACCAAGTCTCTGGGTGCATCGTTGTCTACGTTGATCTGCAATTGGGACTGAGGGTGGGGTAGCGGACGTGAAGCCCATGTATTTGTTTTTTGTAGACCTGGGGGCCTTGTTGCCCCCTGTTTCAGAACTGAAGTCTGGGGAGGAAGTGACTAGTAGAGAGAAATTTTTATGTACAGGTTTCCTCTAAGATTTATTTAATTATTTGGGGGTTGGTAGAGGGAGAGAGAATCTGAAGCAGATTCCATGCTGAGTGCGGAGCCCCATATGGGGCATGATGCAGGGCTCGGACCTACAACCCTGAGATCAGGACCTGAGCCAAAACCAAGAGTTGGGTGCTTACTTGACTGTACCACCCAGGCGCTGCCGCCCCCCCTCCCCTGCCCCGGCTACAAACTTCTCTAAATATGGTGCTTGAGGGGTGCCTGGCTGGCTCAGTTGGTAGAGCATGTGACTCTTGGTCTTGGGGTCATAAGTCCAAGCCCCAAGTTGGGCATAGAGCCTACTTAAAAAAAAATGTGGTGTTTAGATATGTTTTATATGTACTTATATCTATATACACACACGTTTTAGTTTATATATGAATAAATATTCTACATTTCTGTTATTTTGATAGGAACAATTTATAATTATGTGTTGTTTAAACTGTTCTAAAGTTGTTAATTATTACTCCTAGTAAGGAGTGGTCTTTCCCAATCCTACCTTGTGTCGAGAAAGCCTTGCTTATGTACGGAGAATACAACCACTCATGGAGTGTCTGCAGGTTGAGTTCTGTACACACACACACACACACACACACACACATCTGTACACTCACACACACACATAATATCCCTACATCAGTACATCCTTAATAACGTAGAGAAAAAGCTTAATTTACCCTGGGAAAACCTAGGGGGTACTGCTTCTTGGAGCTCAAGTAAACCATTTTCAGTTGGATTGGCCCCAAATTGTTGCAGAGTGAATTGTCACTGATATCACAGAGCTCATTTATTAAGTTCCATCATTTTCCTAAGTACAGAGATGTGATCTTCATTTAAAGCAGTGATGGTCAACTCATACTGTGAATTTGGCTCATTTTGGAGAATGACTTCTAGCACCAGCCACATTGCACGTTGAGCTCCACAGCAATGAGAATGTGACCCAAGAGGCAGTTTCCAAGTTAGCTTTCATGGAGTGATTGTATTGGGGACCACATTTAGTTGTTTTGGAAAACAGATGGAAATTCTCAGGAAAGGAACCTACTACTACTAATGAACTCTATGTGCCATCGCTGCATAAATACTGTAAAGTTTTTCATTCATTCTCTGCTTCAGCCAGCATTCACTGGGCCCTGATGCTATGCCAGGTACTGAGCTGGGAGCTGATGCGTAAGATACAATCACTGCCTAGGAAGGGAGCCATATAGGGATCTGGGGGTTGTTGAGCTGTGGAGGAGGGATGCCTTGCTGCCTTAAGTGGGCTGCCACATAAGGTATATGCAAAGACACGTAGAGACAGAATGACTCATTTTTTGGACAGGACTGGTTTGGAATGGTTGGAGAACAGCTGTTGGGGGGTGTGGGGAGTAGAGGAAAGACGAACTAGAAAAGTAGGCAGGAAATGCTGAGGAGTTTCATTGGGCTATATCCAAGGATGATTAAGAGCCATGAAAACATTTGAAGAAGAGAAAATGGTATTTAGTATGGAGAATGACTGGCAGGGAGTCTTAGTAATGTAGGTTGGAAAAAAGCAGGGCAGAAAATAGGGGAGTAAAATACCAAGTTGAGAAGCTAGAGGAAATGGATCAGGTATGACTTGCTGACTGGTTATGAGGATAGGAGGGAGAGTCTAGAACTTCTAGTTTTTCTGGGTGGTGGACCTATGGCACATTGTAAGTGCTCAGTAAATATTTGTTGACTAAATGAGTGAAATACAGTAAACTCTATCTCCAATGTGGGGGCTCAAGCTCATGACCCCAAGGTCAAGAGTTGCACACTCTATCCATTGAACCAGCCAGGTGCCCCAAGAAGAACATATTTTTAAGGAGTGAAATAATGAGTTTGATTTTGAAGGGGTTGAGTTTGAGGGGTCCTTTGATCATTGAGGCGGAAATGTCCGCTAGGTGGTTGAGGTTGTGTCTTGGACAGTAGAAGAGAGAGATCAGGGCTACATACTCGGATACATACTCGGGTATAGAACAACATATAGATGGTAACGGAAACTCTGGGAATTGATGAGATCACCAGGAAATAGTGCATACACTCTTCTGGAGTTCAGAAAACGCATAGTTGGGACTCATCAGCATATAGGCTCAAGTTGGAAGTCATGGGTGTGGATGATATTTTCCAGGCTTTTGCATGTGACACATCTTAAAATGCATTTTGCCAACATCTGGTGATTAAGAAAAGAACTGCCAAAGACTTCAAGAATTCTCTTGATTAAGAGAAAGTATGAGTGGATGTTGTCATGGTCCAAGATTTTGCAAATAAGATAATGCACGACGAAACACACACACACACACACACACACACACACACACACACGGGTGGTGGGGAATGTAGAGAAGTACATTTGAAGCAAGGGATTGGATTTCTATTACTTTTGATAGCAGTAATTCATAATTTTTCATGTTATTTAAACTGTTTGAAAGTTGTTAATTGTTCATTTTAGCAGTGGGTGGTCTTCCCCAATCCTACCTTACATCTGTGTCATGAAAGCCTCGCTTTCATATATCTTACGTACAGGCAATGCAACCACTCATGGAGTGTCCCTAGCTTCTGAGTTCAGCTGACCTGCCTGGTTCCAACACAGAGGCCCCTCTGGTGCCCCCAGCCCCCGCTGGGGAGCAGCCTCCCACTCTGGAGAATGAAAGCTGTAGCTTTTGGGAGCTCTGGTCTCTCTTCCACTAGCTGGTCTCTGAAACATGTGGTTCCAAGCAAATATTAGGCATACTTGTGTCATTGGGCTGATCTTTTCTTAAGTGTCTATGGAGATGTAGTGTGGTTTTTTTGTTGTTGTTGTTGCGGGAGTGGGGGTAGAGGGTGGTAGAATTTTCCGTTACTCTGGCATGAAGAGTTTCTTTCATTTCCCTATTGTTCTAGAGGTTGCCTTCGTCCGGGCTTCTACTTCCATTCAACGTAAACTTGAAACCTCCTGTTCTCCAGAAGATTTTCTTAAGACCGCTTTCAGATGAATGGAATAGTCTGGAAGGGCCCTGAGGGAGGAGCACAGAAACTACCACTTACTGAGTCCCCACTATGTGCCAGTTGCTTTGCATTTAATCCCATTTAGTCCACACAGCAAAGGGGAAAGGGAGGTGGTATCATGTCCATTTTACAGATGAAGAGATGAGGCCCAGAAGGCTAACATTCCCCGAGCTTGTGTGGTATGGGGAGCCAGAATTTGCATCCAGATGTGTCTCACTCGACGGCTCCTGCTCCTGCTGGTATGCCCTTTGGAAGATGGGCTGGATTCAAAGCATTTGACTTAAATTCCCACACTCCTTTGACTGGATGACGTTTCGCTCTGGGCTTCTCTCCTCCTCAGGCTGATTCTCTCTCTGCTTGTTTGCCTTCTCCCTCCCTCCCTCTCTTAGATGCAAGTGCTCCAGTCCTGCTTGTCCTTTGCCCCTTCTGTTGTCTCTTTGCTCATTCCCACACCCATTCCCATGACTTCATTATCTTCGCTGTCCGAATCAGTCCTGTCTCCCTCTCCAGCCTGACCTCTTCACTGCTGTCTGGTTCAGGATCTGCCAGTCGCTCTGCCAAACGTCTCCGTCCAGAAGTCCTGCCAGGGCTTCCCTTTCCACAGAGCCAGAAATCAGTCCATCGTTTTCTCCTCCCGCCTGCACAAACCTGTCCCCCTCAAACATTTTACCTAGGAACCTAATCATTTCCCACTTTTTTCTTTTTTAAACTGGCCTTCTGGGGTGTACCTTCTCTGGCCATCTCCAGAAGTCAGAGTGGGACTTTTGAAGCAATTCTGAGGGCCATGGAGGAACTGTGCTCAGTGTTTCCAATAGTCCCTTCTGTTTTCAGAAACTGGTTTTCTGCTTTCTTCTGAAACTTCAAAGTTTATTTCTGAAATAAAGGTTTATTTTCCCCCATGGAATTCGAAGTTTTTATACAAGTGTTAATTTCTAAAACCTAAGTCATTTCTTGCCGTTGAAACTTCAGGGCTGTGGGTCACTTTAATAATGTTGCCTGAAGGTTCTTTTGGCCCTCCAAAGCTGTCAGATTGCCTTTTCTTTGTTCTTTGAGGGAGTAAGGTTGCCTCATTCACAAAGCTTGAAGGAGTTGGAACCAGCATTTAGTCAATCATTCAGCCTTTCTCCACCCCTCAGCAATATCCAGTTTTATTCTCAATCTCCGTCCTAGTGGCAAAGAGATGTATTGCTGACTCACAGTTCTTGGGATTCTCCAAAAGCTCATCACCATTTATTTCATAGAGTAGAGTGACAAGAAGTAGCCCGATTTACTAGGACACCCCTAGCTAAGGGGAGCAGCGGGGGGCTCTGAGCACACCATCACTGCCCTTCTGGGGCTCAGAAAAGCTCCAAAGCTACCAAGCCCCCCCCACCCCGGTTCATCGTCTGCTGGACTGTTCCCCACATCTTCCCTTTTCGCCTTCCTCCTTCCTACCCTCACGCTCTCTCTCAACTGGTTATAATTTAGAACAGAAGGTGTTTTATGGTTTGTTATATTTATTGAATGGTTTTGTGTTTCTTGTTCTCCAAAAAAATTGGAGGAGTGAAATGTTTTATATTTTCCTCCGTATTTGAGTTTTTAAGTTGTGTTTCCTTTTCCTATAGCTCCTGATTTCCTTTTCTCCTCTCTCTCCCCCCATCTTCCTCTGCCTCCTCCACATCCGCTTGCCCTCAGTGATTCTGGAGAGAAAACAGCCTTCCCATTTCTGCCCGCATATTTGGTTTGGGTACCTGGTTACTTCTCCGGGGATATTTCGAAATTTGATTCCTTAGTTCGTTTGGAAATGCAGAGCTCTAAAATATGCACCGATGAATTTACATTCCACTTTCTAAGAACTCTGAGCATTTAAAAGGGTTTCTGTACAGATAGCACCAGGCTAAATATATCTGACTGGAGTATCTCAGATCATTGCTATGTAGTTTACATTCTCTCTCACTTTGTCATAATTCTCAATGAATGCAAATTGCATCTTTGTTCTTCGAAATCTCTTGTCTTCCACCAAACTTCCTTTCCTTTTTCTGAAGATCAGGGAGCCCCTTTGAAACCCTGCTCATGTGGGGTGAAATTGACACCTAGCTCGCAGGCTAACCAAATGTAGCTTGCTTTTCCCTGATGAAGTGAACCACATTTCGGGACATTGTGTCACTTGCAGGATTTTATTGTCCTAGTTTCAAATTTGACTTCAGGTTAAAGAGTGTCTTCCAGTTGGACTATTCCATGGTATTTTTTTTTCTTCGTCTTTATACTTACGGGGATCTTTTGTTTGTCCTGTGTCTATTATCTCTTCCAAGCTTGGCCAAGGCTGTTAGGTTATGCACCTACGTATAAATGTTTAACAAGATAAGTCAGACAAAACGGGCTGAGAGATCCTTCAGCCCTGCCTCCACCACCCCTGCCTCCGCCACCCCCCCACTGTCCCCCACCCCCGCTCCGTTTTTTGTGTCGAGTCACAGATGGTTGCTTTATCTCAGATGTTTAGATTTGGAAGACATTCCTTTGCACTTTGCTTGATGGACACAATGAAATGGAAGCATCTGAGTCAATCTCGACTACCAAAATGGTAGCACCAAGGAACAGATAACATTAGGCTCCTCTTCCTATTTTTTTTTTCCAACTGGTTATCCAAACTCCCCAAAGCCAGAGAGTTTTAGGTATGAGATTGTGTGTTTTTAAAGAAAATATTTTGGATGAAGACTAATGTTCTCAAGTCAGGAATAACAATTAGTACCATTCATTAATCAGGAGCATGTTTTGACTTTAAGTCCGGGCTAGGAAATATAAACTGTGAAAGTCACACATATATATGAACCTCAGGCAAATTTATGACTTGTCAGCCTTTTAAGGTTAAATTCTTAACCCCAAATCGGGGCTGGCTTTATATGTGGAGTCCAGCACATTCCTCTGGGCCACTGAACAACCCCCCCCCCCCTCCCGCAGCCCCAGCGCTTTGCTTAACAGCAGCTAATGGCCTAATGAGCAAGAAGGATTTCTGCCTCTTATCAGCTGCCTGAACAGCCACAGGAAGGCTGATGTACAGAGTACGGGTCAAAACCCGAGTTCTTGAACCAAAAAACTACAGGCACAGCTTCAGACTCTGGCTGTGCAATATCTGTGTCGTTATCAGTACCTACCCGTGAAGAAGTGGGACGCTCCAGTTCCAACAGATCGCAAGAGTCGCCAAAAGTATGAACAGTCTGGTTAGTTTTGCTAATAGTCCGTTCCTTCTTTGTTTAGTTCCTCCATATATGAGCTTGTAGTTTGAGCCTGGAGGTTGTTATGGTCACGTTGGGGAGCGGTTGATGGTCAGATGGTGAGGATGGAGGCAAGGATATTTATGTTTGGGCCCGGACTTTGGAAGCTGCTGCCAAAAAACCACAAATAGATACTACTACTTTTATTTTTTTATTTCTTTTTAAACTGAGTTTTGGAATCCGTATGCACTCCAACTTGCCGCGGAGCCGGGGAAAGCCTTGTGCCTCCTTGTACCGTCCTCGGACATTTCTGCCGAGAAAGAGTCCTTGCCTGTTTGTTGGAACCACGTGGAATCCAGGCTCAGGCTGGCACAGAATAAATATTTTAGGGTACTCAGGGCCCATTAGAGTGAAAACCCCTTGACTTTCATCTTCTGCATTTGCATTTTTTTTCAGAGACAATAATGAAAACATTTTTTTTTCAGATTCCGTCCTGTTACTGAAAATCCTATTTACATAAACAGGCATTGTTGTGGCTTAGGGAAGAATGTGGGGTCCCATTCTTTAGCTCCTTGTATATCTTTGCTAAGGCTTGTCTAAATAGAAGTAATGATGCTTTAGTGTAAGCAGCTTTTCTCATTTAGGTAAGCAGGGTGGTTTGAAATTTCAGTTTACTAGATAATTGAGTCTCTTCTTAATTATTTCAGGCATGCCGGTTGCTCTCTTGATAGTAAAGACCCTAAAAATCTAGTAATCTCCTCAGGCATCCGTTTGGTAATAAAATCCTGTGCATTTTCAGAGGTTAATTTTCATGACAATTGTGCGTCCCCTCCCCACCCCCAGCCTGAAAGAAATCCTGCTAACTTTTAGGGCCTTGGTCTCCTCACGTCCTCAAGAGCACACTTAGAATATATGTCACGGTGTTGCTGGAATTACGGATCTCAAGGAAATTTAAATGTATTCACATTCATGCTCATTACACAACTTCCATTTAGAGTTTTAAAAGCCTTGTCCTAGGTCTCTGAAAATCATCTGCCTGACTTTGCCAGGCTAGGTTTTCTGCCCTGAATGAAAAACTAAGATCAGCAAGACCGGAGCCTGATTATCCTCCTATTCGGTCCTTTAAAGTAAATTAAATAAGTAAGTAAGTAAATAAATAAATAAATAAAAATTTAAAAAAATAAAGAAAGGAAAAAGCAAAAAAAAAAAAAAAAAGAAGAAAGAAAGAAAATCTCAGAGGTCATCTGGGGCAGAGTGAGGTGGGAAAAACCTTAAAAAAAAAAAAAAAAAAAAAAAGCCCAGGCCGCCTTTCACATCTGCTAGTCATTCCCACTGGTGTGACTTCAATTCAGCGAGTTTTTATTGAGCACCTGTGGTGGGGGCGGTGCTAATAATCGTTAACATTTATTGAGCCAGGCGCTGTGCTAAGCCCTTTATGGGCGATATCCCATTTAATCCTCACCACAGCACTACCAGGTGGGCAGCATTACTTCCCCCATTTTGCAGATGAGGAAACTGAGGCTTAGAGAGGTTTAGTGGCTTGGCCAAGGACAGATATTTTTTCTGAAGTGAATCACACTTAGTCTGGTTCCAGAGCCCTGCTCCTAATCGCTACCCTTGGGAAGGGCTCAGCGTTTTCCCGGAATTACTCCTGAATCCTGTTCTGAGAACCCAGCCTGCATGAGATGCTGGGGATTCAAAGTCCAACACTCCACTGTCTCTGCTCTCGGTGGGGGAGGTGGACAGGTAGATGGCTGAGGACCCGGCATGGGCGGGGGGCAGGGGCGGGGTGTGGGTGGTGGGGGGTGTTGGGAATGGGGTGTCTCCAGATCTGTGGAGAGGCAGAAGGAGGACATGGCCGGGAGCCGTGGCTTGGATCTGTGGGAATGCTCTGTCCTGAGTGAGTTCGGCAGGCAGCGTGGGGGTCATGGGCATTTGATTTTCCTGTTCAGTGAAGGTCATCATCTAGGAGTTGAGCTGCCTCAGTGATTTCATCAACCTGTTTCCATCACGGCCCCAGCTGACTGTAGCATTGGGTGCCTTGAACCCAGCACTGCTTAGACACACGTGGTCAGCACAGTTTGGGACCTAAGTGGCTCCATAGATCCTGTGTCACAATTTCTCTCTGATTGATTGCGCTTGTCCCTTTAAAAAAAAAAAAAGAGTAAATTAAATGAGGCTATTCCTGAACAAAACTGCTGTGGTCTTGAGAGCGGGTGGTTTTCTGAAGGTCTGAAGGCAGGTGGTGTAGGACTGGCCACCCACAGGGAGCCCCCAGACCCAGGTCTGCTTTATGTAGCTTGGTGTGGAGCCCTCCTGGCATTGGGTCTTGGAGCCCACACTGGGCTCTGGGGAGCTCTGTATCTGCATCACCCGGGCTTGATGGAAGAATGGAGAGACTCTTCACAATTTTTGAGTTTTTCAGTGAAATCATGGGGATGGAAGAGCAATCCTCAGATCACTCGTTTGGGTAATCCATTGTTTTTTTGTATCTCCCGAAGAAGGCAAGGAGGAAAACAGTCACCAGTGAGCCATCACTGAAAAGTCTTTTATGTGTTGCTTGAATAACTGAGATTTTCCTTGATTTGGGGAGACGTTTGGTTCAGGGTAGAGTGGATGCACCAACATGTGCATATGTGAGAGGGAGAGAGAGAGAGAGACAATATTCTTTAGCTTTCAGTCTCAGCTTACCGAGAACTCCTCGTGTCTCCAAGCTTCCTGTAGCTGCTCTGCAATGGTTTGCTTGCCAACATCCCTCCCGTGCACTTTCTCCTTCATTAAATCTCTTCCACGGAAAGGGGTTGCCACCAAGTCTAGACTGCAGTGACATGCAGGAGGAGGGCCAATTAGTGGGGATTTTGATTCCTATTACATGAGGGGTGGGGTGGGGGGAGGAGGAGGAAAATCTGTCCTTCCCAGTCCTTCAGAGTCTCCAGTTCTAACACTAATGCTCCAAAGCATTTACACAGCTATTCCCCAAGATGGCATAAATGCCACAGCACTAGAGCACGTCAGTGTAGACGCTTGGATCCGCTGAAGGGTAGGAAAGGGGACAAGAGCGACAGCGCGGCTTCTCAGGGATCAAGAGTGTTCGGTTTCCTTGTGGTTTGCCTTGTTCCTCCGGTGTCGTGCGTGTGTCGCACTAACAAGGCGACCCCCTCCCTCTTCCACAGGTTCCTTGCGTCGGGAAAGAAGAAAGATAAAATAGGGGGCACAGTTATTTAAAGGGCTGAGAATGTAATTACAAGTGCAGTGGCTTGAAACTGAATTTAGGTTAACCATTAGAGCCAGGAGAGGCATCTTAACAGGAAGGGCAATTGGGCGTTGGAGAGATTGGCTTGGGAGCTGGTTAAGCAGCATCTTCCCGAGGGCCCGAGACTGGGAGGGAGATGCCAGCCACATTCCCGGTTGGGCTCCCAGCTGGGTCGGCATCTTCCCTTGTTGCCTGGCTCTGTTCGTGACTACTTGCTAGGAGCTTGAAAACGATTCTTCGTGTATCTGAAATATGCCTGTTTGGGGAAGCCAAAGAAAACAGAGGCGGCCGAGCACTGAGAATGAGGCGTTTGGATTGGTCTGAGGAACCCCCCCAACTTTTTTTTTTTTTTTAAGGATTTTATTTATTTCAGAGAGAGTGAGCGAGCACACAGGGTGGAGAGGGGCAAAAGGAGAAGGAGAGAGAGAATCCCAAGCAGGCTCCACACCCCAGCTCAGAGCCCAATGCGGGGCTTGATTTCACAACCCTGAGATCACGATCTGAGCCAAAATCAAGAGTCAGGCGCTTCACCAACTGAGCCACAGTGTGAGCACCCCCTTACCAGACTTTCTGAAATATGGCCAAGGACGGAGGCAATATTAGGATTTTTGCTTCTATAACATTTCCTCCTCCTTCTAGCATGGGACTGTTGTTGTTCAAGTTACATTTAGGCTCTGTCAGTAGGACTTTCTTAGGGCTGACCCTAGATAAAATTTGGCTTGAGTCTCTTTTATCTTTTTAAAATCTTTCCTTTTTGATATTTCCCCCTCACCCCCATCCAGTGTTTTGGGTTGCCTGCCCACTCTCTTCTTTCTGGATGGAAAGAAGATGGTGGATGGAAATCCCAAGTAAACTCTTCAGCCTTGAGGGGTGTTGCACTTTCAGACAAAAACCTGAGGAAACTGGCTAACCAGAGCACTAACTCTGCCGTGAGGAAACATTTCGATACTGCTAGGCAGATACTCGTAGGTGGTGTAGAGGGAGAGAGTGGGTCTGTTAGCTTCCCAGGGCTGCCGTACCAAATTGCGTCAGATTTGGTGCCTTCAGACATTTCAGTTCTGGAGGCCAAAAGTTCAAAATCAAGGTGTCAGCAGGGCCACACTCCCTCCATACAGGCTCTAGGGGAGGATATCCTTCCTTGCCTCTTCCGGCTTCTGGAGGCTTCGGGCCTGTCTTGTCCTGGGGGCTGTGTCCCTCCAGCGTCTGCCTCTGCCTTCACTCGGCCTTCACTTCTCTATGTCTCCTGTCTGTGTGTCTCTCGTAAGGACACTAGTCATCAAATTTAGGGCCCACCTGATTAATCCAGGATGAGTCCTCGTTCGTTCATCCAACAAGCCTTTGTGGAGTACGTACCATATACCTGGGACTGTGCCATGTCCGGGAACACAAGGATGGCCAAGATACAGTTCCTGTCACCAGAAACGTGCACTTTATAGTTGAATACGAAGAGTATACTGATAGCTATAACATCTAGATTGCAAAATGCAGTGTTAGAGGTCCAAAGTGTGAGCTCTTGGGGATTATTTGGTGGGGAGGGTAGCTGGGGTCGGGCAGGCAAACATGATGAAAGAGACACTTTTATGGGTGAGAAGGTTTGAGGAGCTGAAACTCGGGGAAGGGCGCTCCAGGGACAGGAATAGCATGAGCAAAATGGGGAGGCCAGAAATGGAGCCATGTGTTTGGGACACATGAAATAAGTTTAATTTAATCCCCAGAACCATGTCAAGAGGTAAGTGATCTTGTCCCCATTTTACAGATATGGAAATGGAATCTCAGAGAGGAAGTAACTTGCCTATGATCACACCGGTGTTAAATGGGGTTCACACCCCACTGGTCTGATTTCGCAGGTCCTCCCTTTGCCACCATGTACCATCCCATGAGGAAGCTTCTGCCATTAGTTAGCCTCTGGAGACAAAGGGCCATGTAGAGGGGAATGTGGTTATTACATGGAGTAAAACTTTTGTAAGCCTGAGTCATTGGCCTTGACCCCCTATCCATGTTCATGTATAGCCAAGTGCTATTGACAAAGGCTTCCTAGAAAGGCAGAAGCAAACCTTTTTTTTTTTTTTTTTTTTTTTTTTTTTTGGTGTCCTCCCAATGCCCAGTCTAGAATGGGCTCAGTGACTAGCGATCGATCTACAGTTGGGAAACGTAGACCCTCAGCTCTGAAGTGACCTTAGCCGGGCCTGGATTTGAGAAGGTCTTTGGGTAAATCACACAGCTGATTTGGTAGCAGAGCAGGTAAGAACACCTTAGTCTGGGTAGGGAAGGGGTCTTCCCCTGTCCCCGGTGTGATTTCATACACAGGGGGAAGGGTCTAGTGCTCAGATCGAGCCTAGGGTGTTGAAATTCTCAGCTATAGTTCAGGTCTGCATATTTGAAGATTGTATCTGAAAAATAAAAATTATACATCTCCTGAAAGATAGGATCTCAGCTACTTATCTGAATAGAATAACAATTAGTGAAAGAGTGACTCAGGGAGACAGGGAAATTGCCTTAGTTGAGTCCCTCTGGCAAAATTCTAAACTAAAAGATTTTTATCCCAACTGGCATTGTTCTCCAACCCAATTTTGTTTTTATTAGGACTTTTCCTCGTGTTTAAAGAATGTGTGTGTGTGTGTGTGTGTGTGTGTGTGTGTGTGTGTGTATGAGAGAGAGAGAAAGAGAGTAAGAGAGAGAGCTTTCTCTTGGGCTCTGAGGACTCTTCCTTCATTTTCCCTGGAATACCATTCTTCTAGAATTTGCCGTAGTAGCATCAGTTAATCTGATCTAGTTCCTTTAAAACTGAACTCTCCCGAAGTTCTGGCATTGGTTCCAAGTCAAAGGGGAGGGCATCAAGCCCAAACCTCAGCGGGCCCCTTGAGATATGAAGATGAGTCAGTCAGGGGTCTTTGCGTCAAGGAACTTAAATCTGGTGGCGATAAGCCATGCAGATTTAACTGTGATGCAAGTTAGAGTGAGAAGTGTCTTCATAAAGGATGCAGGATACTGTGGGAATTCAGAGGACGGAAAGCTTGTGGGGTACAACTCTTTCTGCTCCCATAAACCCTCCTTCATGTGAGAATCCAGTCCAAAGATAAGCAGGAGTCCATTATACCTCAGTAAAACTGGGGAAAAAAATTGTAAAGATAAAAAACAAAAAAGAACCGAAGATAGGTGGACATCCTCTTGTAGCAGGACTCTCAGAGCTCCTCTGTGCTCCGGCCACTCTGCACAGCTCTCTTGTCCCTGTAGCCTTACCAGGTTTCTTGGCTGTTCCCGGCTGTGCCATGCATTTACACACTCCTATGCCCCTGCTCTCTTCTCTTGCTCCTCTCCTCTCCTTCTTTCTGAGAGTATGTGAGGTGGGGGGAAGTGTGTGTGGAGGGGCAGAGGGAGAGAGAATCCTGAGCAGACTCCCTGGTAAATGTGGAGCCTGATGCTTGATCTCATGACCCTGAGGTAGTGACCTGAGCCAAAATCAAGAGTCAGACGCTTAATGGACTGAGCCACCCAGGCGCCCCCTTGCTCCGTTTTCTTGAAGGGTTTTTAAGAAGGAGAATGATGGGATCAGATATGTCCTTTAGCATATCTCTCTGGGGCTCAGGTGGAGGAGAGTCCCACCTCCCACCAGGAGGGCTGGAAGACCCATGTGGAGGCTCTTATAGCTGTCCAAGGGAAAAGAGGCAGGGTGATGAGGGACATTTGCAAAGTAGAACCAGTGGGATTTAGTGGCATTTGGCTACAGGGAATGAGGGCGAGTAAGGTGTCTAGAATGACCTAGAGGTTTCTAGTTAGTTTGGAAGTCCCTCTCCTTGACGGGGACTGTGTCCTGTTCTTTATTGTACTCCTCGGGTTGGGCATAGGCCCTGGTCCAAAGTAGGCACTCAGTAAATGTTGGATGAATGAATCATTCGCCACTTTGGCAGGCCGAGTATAATCAGTGAATTTGTGTTCCCAGAGCACATGTTGACTGCTGGTTGGGATTGGGGTCCCGAAAGAACCCGTTTGTAGGGGAGTGTAGTGGTCTAGGAATTCAACCTTCACCGGGCATGGAATGATACGCACTTAATCGACAGTTGGTAGTGGAGATAAAGGTAATTCATTCTTTAATTCTCAGGCTTAGAGAATGGCTTATCTCCAGGGTTGTTTTAAACTCCCAGTACTCTAGTGTGGTAGCGACACTTTGGCCTGCCTTTTACAGAGGCAGTCTGTGGTGGCCCCAGGCATGATCTCTGATTTAAAGTCAGAGCTCGTGATACCCAGGTGTGCCCTCTGCAAGGTCATGTTCTTTCAGGCTAAATAACAGAAGGGTAACCTTCAGCTGGGTTCCCAAAGATGATTTCTTCTACCAGCAATCATCACTTTCCACACTGGTTTTGAATGCAGTCATTTCTTTCATCTGTATTCCTATCTTGATTAGTGAGAAATTAATGAGCGTGTAAGATTTGATTTAGATAATGATTAATTAGGGGAAAAGGCACCATTCTAATAGCAAGTCACTATTATATGCTAAGGAAATTAGTTAATATTTTTGGATGGCTAATTGACTTGTCCTCTGTTTAAAAAAAAAATCTTTTAAAAGTGCCTGGTATGTTTTTTTGGTTCATTAGTAGAGCAACCTGCACTTAATCCTTTGGATAATTTTAATAGGCATCTATTACTTTCCCTACAAGTCACGAAGCAACCAGTTTGGGATATCACTCATTCTTTTGCTTAATATTACTTTAATGATGATATTACATCATTTTTTTTAGCACAATGTACCTTTGTTAGCAAAAAAAGTAATCTGCCACAAAGCGGACCTTGGCAATGAAATGTGTCAAATCATCATATTCGTGTATATACATATATATATATGGAAAAGATTTCAATTTTCATTGTTACTGAGCCCTGACAATTTCTCCTCTTCTGTTGCTATTCGAATATGCTTTATCTTGCTCTTAGGAAAGTATAAGGAGCGAGGTCTACATTAATATTTCTTCTGTTCTTTATTGTGTTTTTTAATGGGATTTTTGACAATTTATAGTCATTAGTAAAATTGCAGTTGAGTAAAATAACCAATGTATAGAACACAATAAAGGTAATTAGAGAACTGGCAGGCTTGAAGTGACCTTGAGGGGTTATTTAGTCCATTCCCAATTTCAGGCTGAAGACTCATCTGCCTACGCAGCTCTCCTCCACGCATTATGCTTTTGTTTGAAAACCAGCAGTGGGCCTTTACTGCCTATGGGGCCAAACCCACAGGTTTCTGTCCAAACTCACATTCTGCCCTGAGAAGCTAGCTGTGCCCCAGATTCCAGCTTCTCTCCAGGCAGGTTAGTCTTGCCCTAGTACGCTGCTGCCGCCAAACCCATTGTACCCCTTGGCTTTCCCAAATCCTTCCCATCTGGCTCAAGCCCTACCTCCCCTAGAAGTCCCGTTTGGCCCCTAGAGTCTCTGGTGAGCATTCATTTACCTAGCAAATGTTGTCCATAGGACATATTTTTAAAATCACCTTGACTGAGATAATTTACAAACAATAAAATACACCCGGATTGAGTGAAGAATTTAATGAGTTTTTACAAATGTACACACCCGTGTAACCCCTATCCCCAAAGAAAATAGAGACTCTTTCCATCACCTCAGAAAAGATATTGCGTATTTTGTCACCTGACCATATACCAACCTTTTCTCTTCTCTAGCTATTCTTGTGTGAAAGTCTGGTCTCTTCGTGTGAGTTTTGTGTTTGTTTATTTTAATGTTACTTAACCCGTGTTGTGCCAAGAAGGTGAGAGCTTTACCCGCATCATCTCATTCAACCCTTGCAATGACTCTGTAAGGTAAGGGTTATTGATTATCCCCTTTTAGAGCTAAGGACAGAAAGACATGTGGAATTTCAGTGACTACCCTTGCTAGCATAGTTAGCCAGTGGTGGGGTAGGACTACATTTATAAGCAACTTGACAAAGGGGGGGGGGCACACTGCGATTGATCTTTTCCCGCCCATGGTGCCTGCCACGATGCTGACCTTCAGGCCATTTACTACTTGCTGACTTGGAATAAAATCCAATAGAACAGATGTATTTAGACAGACCCATAGCACATTGTTCGCTCTCCTCTTCCAATTAGGGGCAAGGCTCAGGCTTGGAATGGGGTCTCTGGGTGAGTGTGTGAGCCTATGGCTGCAAGTTCTTGAATGGAGCCAAAAAAGAACAAGAACTGGGCCCAAAGGATGGATGGAGGTCAGGAAAGCAAGGCCACGGGTAGCCAAGGCTAAGACATCCCTGAAACAAGAGTATACATCAGGGAAGAGCCTGCTGTGGTCTCCCGGTGGCCTAGCCTCTGGGAGGGGAAGCAACTGGTAAGGGTGCCCAGTATGGGCCCATGTGGCAAGAATCCTTAGAGGAAAGCTGTCATGACCCAAATATCCCTTTTCAGTTGTCAGACCCAGACTCGGACCCAGTGTGCCAGGAAGACCTTGCCTCAAAATAATTCGAAATAAATTACTTTATAGTTCCTTCAAGTGAAACCTCTATTTGTGTATCTTCAAGATGTTTGGAAATTGATTTTTGTGGTATTTAAAGATATTTTTTCCAAGATCAAAGTTAAGCGCACAGATGTAAAATTTTCAGGGTCATCTGTCTCCTCTCCCTTGTTTTAGATCAGAGAGACACAAAGGTTGTTTTGTTTGTTTGTTTGTTTGTTTTTACCAGTGTTCTCAATCTGAGGCCCTCATTAATTCAACACTATATGCATAGGGCTGAATGGGATAGACAGGGCATCCCAAGGAGATGGGTGTCATTCTCTGTTCTTCAGGAATGGAAAATCTGGGAGAGGAGATTATAGTATGAAGGTACTTTTTAATCCTCCAAAATAAATGGGAACTAGCAGCCCTGTAATGACTTCAGTTAAATTTTTTTTTTTTAAGCATCTGGGAATCCAAAGTTATTAAGCTCCAAAGACTTGAACCTTTATGGCTCATTTGAATAGTCAATTGCTGAGCCTTCTCGTCATCTCCATCCCAGGCTATATTGCTTGTCTCTATTCCCATTTCCTAGCTGAATTCCATTTTGACATAAAAAAATATGAGTACCTCTCTGATGAGTGTGGTCAACGATTACTTTTCCTTTCTGTCTAATAAAGGAGTTATTTCCCCTTAACCTTCTTTTGTTCCTGACATTCCTACAGAATGCTTTGCTATTTATTGTGTCTTTTGTAGGTTGCATCTGAGTTCTTGAATTGGCCTTTCTGCTTTCATTCATACAAGTATGTACCAGGTCTTGGTGTACCTCCTTAGTCATTTGCCCTTGGTTACTTTTTACTCATCCCACTTGAGATTTGGTTTCCAGAGTAATTTTTTGTTTCATTGATGAGGATTCCTCTCTAAATTCTTTCTTTATTTCTTTTGGTTCTGCTTTGTTTCTTTTATGCCTCTGTTCCTGCATTGAAATGGTTCATTTTTCATTATTGTCATTTCATTTAGGCATGTCTAGCTCTCCTGGCCCACTTTGTTCCTTATGTTCTCTTGTGCTGGCCTGTGAGTTATATGAAATGTAATTAAAATGTTTTTCCCTTTGGCGTATATTTCCCTATTCCTGGCTTGGAAATTCTGAATTTTTATCAGCTTATAGATGTTTTTATTTCCTCAAATACTCTAGCTAACTCTTAGCTCCCAGATCAGTTGTACTGGTTTATTGATTGATCAGGTAGTGTTAACTGGGAGGGAAGGTAGATGTTACTATATGTACATTTCTTATATCTGGGTACAAGCTACATCTTTCTTCATGATGTCTGAGATCTTTTCCCCCAAATTCTCACTTGATATTTTGTTCCTCTCAAGATGTTTGGCTCAATGAATTCTTGAGGGAGTGGGAATTTTTGCAATGATAAGACCTGCCCAACCCAGGGAAAGGGCCACACTATGCAATCTCTAAGTTACTCTATGAGTTATCCATCAAAGGCAAACCAAACTGGTGTCATGGTGATTCAAAGAGGCGGTCCTGGGTTTCTGCGGGTACACTGAGTGGTGATTTGTTATTTCTGAGACCTAACAAACTCCTAGCACTTCACAGAGGAAAGATTTGAGCCCCATCATTTTATGATTCCCGCTGGCTAGAGCTGGAACACTATCAGCAGCCATGCTGCCGAATAAACCCTACCGTTCCTGAAAACGGGAAGTCCTCACCAGCAGAAACTGAGAAACACAAAGGATTTTTTTTTATAACATTGAATTTTATGAATGTATTCAAATACAGCTATTTTAAACACATATGACTTAGGCATCAGTTTATCAAGGAAGTAGATAAAACATTGTCAAATGGACAGGAACTTGGTACATGGCAAGTATCTTCTCTATAGGAATTTCCTATCTACACGTGTGTCCCAACCAACCTTGTTTCAATCTAGATTAGCCACTCTTCCCGAAGGGGACTCTTTCCCTTCGTGGTCCAGTAAACCGCATCACTTTCTATTCCTAGAATAGCATTATATATTGTAACCTCCTATAGAAAGAACACAGTGAGCTAGAACTAGCTCTGTTTTCTTTTTCAGAAGATAATCATAAAGCCTTTAAGCTTAGACCGTATTTAATATCAGTTTAAGGCTTGTCTCTGAGATTGACATTTATAGGAGTTAAATCTGAACCCTGTGTCTCCAGACCCCAAATTGTATTTTGACACATTAAATATCACCTTTCCATCCAGCGCTATAAATTGCAGTGCTGGATTTGGTTTGGTGGTATGTATTATCTGTGCTCTCCATTGATTACTTTTGTCAGCTCCCTTGAGGAAGCGGAAGGGGAGTGCTC
This sequence comes from Lutra lutra, assembly GCF_902655055.1. Classification (NCBI taxonomy): domain Eukaryota; kingdom Metazoa; phylum Chordata; class Mammalia; order Carnivora; family Mustelidae; genus Lutra; species Lutra lutra. Next base: position 17,473,418 of record NC_062296.1, read on the forward strand.
GCAGTCCGTATCCTGGACTCCCATCGGTGATGTCATGTGAGGCAACACTTGATGAATTTCATTCCTAAATTAAGAAAATAGAACTTGGACACATACATTAAGGTCGTGATTAACTGGAATTCCTAGGGAAATAAGTTGGAATAGAAAGAAATTTTCTGGTCACTTAGGACTAACTAGTCTCTTCCCGTACGCACTCCCACCCCACCCCCCATTTTTTAAAATCTCAGTTGTTACAAAGCTGTCTAAAATGTCTGCATATGTTTTCCTTCAGGAAGATTTCATGTTTATTACAGGATCTTGCTTTGCCAAAGACCTCACAGGACTTTGGGGGAGTTTCCCCTCTACCTCATATACATGTTTTGTCATCTTGACTAACTGTGCTGCTTTATTGCACTCATTTCCTATGTCTTCGGTATTTATCTCTGTCAACCCCTTTAGACAGTGAGCTCTTTGGGGTCAGGACCATGTCTCTCTTGTTCAACGTGGGACCTTCACCATGTAGCACAGTGCTTGGCACCCAGAAGTTGAGTCCGACTGAGTCCTCTGAGAAGCTGACGCCAGTAGGGCCCTACATGTATAAGGGGTTTCTGAGGGAAAACATTTGTGAAGGAAAAGGAGCAAGGAGCTCAAGGATGCCGGAAGGAACCTCACACTGTGGCGTAGGTCTGACCCTGTGGAGGAGGGAGCGAAAGAAGGAAGGTAGAGTAGGAAGAATCTTTGACTGCAGTACTGTTTTCAGAAAGTTTTGTCAAGGTCAATGGGGAGTCCTTGAGCCAAAATCCCTGTCAGCCGAGTCCCATGCTCACAGAACTTAGCATCTTTGCTATGCTCCGACATCGGCTGGGGCAGGCCCTGGGGATGGTGGCCCAGATACAACATGGCGGTGAGTTCAGAGCGCAGCAGCTGGGACCATCCGTCAGTTAGTTACATGCAGCACAGTAGGAGGTCTGAGATGTGCATGCTCACCACAGAAGGATCTCGACAAATGCTGGTTGGAGGGAGAGTCTGAGTACAGTGGGAGTTGCAGAAGAGGAGGGAGATTGGACTTAATATTTGCTAGTATTGGCAGAAGATATAAAATCAGGGAATGCCTCATCATTTCCTTTGTTTCTCCTTAGATGATACCTTATGAAAGAAGCCTTTCCTGACGATCCTATTAAATAGAATTCTTGCTGTCACCACCATCTACCCTACCTCCCTGACTTTGGTTTTTAAACATAAAAAAAAACAGTTTTATTGAGGTACAATTAACATACAATAAAGTACATATTTTAAGGGTATAATTTGATAATTTTGACACATGTGTATAGCCAGGATACAGTCACTGCAACCAAAATTATGAATCTATCTATCGCTCTGCCAAACTTCCTGACTCTGGCCCCGTCCCTGCCCTGTGTCCCCTCCCCAACAACCACTGAACTGCTTTCCCTCACTACAGGTTAATTCTCATTTGGGAGACTTTTTTCATAAATGGAACCGTAGAGTATGTAGGGTTTTTTGATGTGGCTTCTATGGCTTCGCATAATGTTTTTGGGGCCCGTTGCCGTGGTAGCATGGATCGATAGTTTATTCCTTTGTATGGCTGAGCCATAATCCACTGTATGTATATACCACAGTTTGTTTTGCTGTCCTTCCTTAGTTCTATTTTCTCTGTAGTACTCATCACTACTTGACTGTGTGTGTCAGTATATACACAAACTATACATATACACAACGTATATACAAACTATATATGCGTGTCTGTATATATCTGTTATATCCAGGGTGCTTGGCGTGTGGTAGATGCCCAATAAAATATTTGTTGAATGACTCTCATCTACGCCCCTGGCTTGAATTTTCATTCATATGCTGTGAAGACCTCCGCCGGTGCAGAAATGCCTTGCATCCCCAGGGGAGAGCTGAGAATGACAAAGGTTTCAGTCATTTGGAAACTTGGCAGATGATCTTTATTAACTGAGATATAGAACACAAGAGATGGAACTCTCTCTCTCTGTGTGTGTGTGATACATAGAGATCAGTTTGGAGTAGGCTGAATTTGAGATGCCCATGGAGGGGTTGCAGATAGGAAGTTTTCGAGCTCAGAAGAGAGGTTAGGCCTGGGTTAGGGAGTTCAGCAGTCCCATAGATGAGATGAGATCATGGGTGGGGGGAGATGTAGAACGCAGGGAGGGTCAATAACGTTAAAGTGACAGGCAAAAGAGGAGGAAGAATGGAAAAGCAGAGAAGAGTAGCCATAGCTGTAGGGGTGTGTGTGTGTGTGTGTGTGTGTGTGTGTGGCAGGGGTAGGTTCATTATAACAAGGGAGGAGGAGAGCCTTTTAAGAAGAGACTGGTTGACTGGGAGGGTTGCTGCCAAAGGTCACATTGGATGAGGACTGAGAGGTTCTGATTCCCATTGGATGAGGACTGAGTAGAGGTTCTGATTCCCTAATTTTGGAATAAGTGAGGAGATTCTTAATTCGACAACTTTTTACGGAGTTGCAGAAATAAAAAGGTACCATGCATCATAAGCGAGGTGCAAGGAAGTGACTCAGGAGTTCAGAGGTCGACATTTGAATAGCGCTAGAATGTTGTAGTTGTAAGGGATTTTGGTGATTGTCAGAATGTTGATGTTGTCCTCTGGGTATTTCCTCTGTGAATCTTACCCCAGACCTTTAGTTAACAACAACAGCAAAGCTTTGATAAGATATTGATGTTTTAATCATTTATCCCAAAAAGCCACACTGGGGTGGCAGACATACATTTCATTAGCAAATCATAACTGGAATTTTGAAAATTGCCTCTTGGTTGTGCTCTCATTCATAAATTATAATCAAGAAAAATAAATTGTAGGAGTGAAGATTAATCTTTTAACAGACAAATTAAATATCGGTGTTCAATGACGTCTACTTGGTGCTATAAATTGGTTTGTGCAGAATTTATGAGTCAAACCTAGGCAATTAATTCTAATGGTTATTCAAAAAGAATCAGTCATAAAGATAATTGGGAGAAAGCAGGGATTCGTTAAGATAAACACTAATTTTGAATAATCAAGATTTTACTGTATTTAAAAAAAATGCATTGTCTTGCCTTGTTCACTTCGCGTGTGTGTGTGTGTGTGTGTGTGTGTGACATTCTGCTTACTGAAACGTGAAACACATGTTTGTTTCAGGATCAGATCTGCAAGTATGTCTCCCCAAGGGTCCAACGTGCTGCTCCAGAAAGATGGAAGAAAAGTACCAACTGACTGCGCGCTTGAACATGGAACAGCTGCTTCAGTCTGCAAGTATGGAGCTCAAGTTCTTGATCATCCAGAACGCCGCAGTTTTCCAAGGTGAGTGCTGGGGATCATTTTAGACGTGCGCCCTTTGGTATCATTCTCTGGGCGCTGGGCTTTCAGATGCTAAGTCTAATTTATAAATGACCATGACAGCGTTAATACTTGACAGAGAAACCTCCCAGTGAGAGATTCTGTTTCAGGAAAAACACAGTTTTTAGAGACACTGCGTTTCACTCTTTGGAGAGGCAGGCATTGTCCAAAGTCATTGTCCAAGGACATTCTGTTTACCTGTGTGCGATGGCTGCAAATCCCTACAGAAAGGGTAAATGATATCTTCTCTCAACAAGCCCTGAAGACCAGTTAAAAAAAAAACAACAACAACAAAAGAGGTTACTTAAATACCAGTTTTCTCCAGGCGTGGGTTGGATGGTTGTGGAATACGCCTGAACTCCTTCTGACCACGGGGATCATTTCCAGAGAGATCGGGAGCTTGGCTCAAAGGCGCTATGTTTTCTCATTTGTGTGAGTGGACCACCTCTTCTTTCTTTGTGAGTCTCCGTCCTTACTACACCTGTGTGTGACTATAAAAGGACCTGTGGTGGTGTTGCCAGGATGGGTCAGAAATTCCATTTCTCCTCACTGACCAGTAGGACCAATCCAGCAGGATGGAGAGTACCTCCTTCGATTCAAAGACCCCGCTAGGAATGATGATGACGTGCTCTCTGTGTATTTGTTCCTTTAGTCTTCGCAATAACCCTAGGAAGTCGGTCTTATTATCAGCATCCCCTTGTAAGGGATGAAAAGCCAAGGCACGGAATGGTTAAGTACTTTGCCTGAGGCCACACAACTAATTGATGGGGGAAAGTAGGATTTGAATCCAGGCGGCCTTGCTCTTAGAGCCTATATTTTTAACTACCTCGGTATGCTGCCTCCTGGGAGGGGAAATTAATTACAGATATTGGGGCTTGCTTCTGCCTTCCCTGAAGCACAGGACACCAGCTCCCTTTTTCTTGCTCTACAGAGAATTGGAGTTTAGATAGAAAAATCTCTTCTGATGACCTGACGTTCCAAATTTGTAGGTTTCTGGCACCTTGTTAAGGATTAACCTCTTTGAATTATAAGGTAGGTTGATCATAGCTTATTTTGTGTATTGCAAGGAAAATCTTAGAATTAGCTAAGAAAATTATTCCAATTAGCTAATAAAGCCTACATTCATGATAGTTCCCTGGGTCAAAGCCTCAGGGGATGTTGGGTTGATTATATGAAGTACAGTATAGAAGCCTGAGGTATTTGTTCACTTATGTATGCGGTCAGACTCTTGTGAAGAGTTTGTGGAGACTAACAATTTGGCGATCAAATGAATAATTTAAGCTGGCTTTAAAAATACATGTGCCATTCATGTACTTCTTAGATTGGTTTTGGAGCTGAGCTGATGACTGAAAGTGGGGTGGTAAGAAGTTATGGGACATGAGAATTTTGTTGAAGCCAAGAGCTGAATCTGACTCTTTGGGGGTGTTCAGGGACTTTTCAAAATGGAGTGTTTGTGAGTGGTTTCATTCGCAGAATAACCAGGCCCACTGGTGTTATCTGACAGCTGTGGGCCTGCTGGAGGTGGGTGGGAGAGTGAGCACGCTGGTAGTCCACTATGTGGAGCAGCGGTAATACCTGCCATCTGAGGGCCTTGGGTGTCAGCTCTTCTGTCTCTACCCAGTCCTCCATCTTTTTTTCCAGTCTTCCATTTTGCATATTGTGTTTTCTAGGCCTGGAGCAGCACAAGATGAGGAGAGAAAGGAAGTTCTGACCAGATTTTGATTGGCTTAGCGTGGAGGTTGGACACTAGTCATGTGAACAGAGGCTGGAAAGGGGAGAGGGTAGCACCTACTACTTGTATCTTTTCTCTCTTTTTCTCACACACACATGTACACACACAAATATGTATTATTTCTCCAGTTGTGAACATAGGAGGACAAGTCTGGCAAAGGAACATGGAGACAACTCAGTGATGTCTGAACTCGTGGCTGGGGCCTTCCACCTCATCACCATATGGACTCAATTCTTTCTCTTGTTTCATTCCCTTATTCTTTCCCTGCTTCCCACTTAGAGCAAATAAACCCCATAAGAAAAAAGAAAACATGGTCCCAGACCTCAAGGCAATTATGCCATGTTTGTAGAAACATCGCCCCCCAATTCTTAATGTAACGAACATTGGGAGGGACAAGATGAAAATCAGGGACTGAGGCAAGCTGATGTATTATTGATTGCTAAGAAAAAGAGAGGAGCCACTTTTGTCCCCCTTATAATTACTTACTATTTTGACGAGCTGAAATTGGGAGGGCACAGTTGTTTCTTCCATAAAATACGCTCCCTCCCCAAGATTCCGGTAGACCAAATCCTTGCTCCAATAATTCAGTCCTATGAAATTTGATGCAAGCTATTTCCCCCACCACATGAAGTTGAAGAAAGCTCATCTTGATATTGGCCTAGATCCACAATCTCTTTAGGATTCCCTCACTCGTCCACACTGGGGGTATTTAAGCAGCGAATGCTTTCTGCAAATATGTGCACAGTTCCACAAGCAATCCTTACTGCCTCAATTTGGATTTTATGTCTTCGTTTGCAAGAAGCCTTTGCCCTCATAAATGAGCCTGGGGCCCTTCGCTACAGCGGTTGGAGTGCTCTCTTGCTAATGTTGTTTTGATAATGATTGAAGCATTAAAAAAAGTTGTTCTTTATTTTCAATCTTTGCATTGCCTCGTTTCCGAAATTTAATTTACTCGGATGTGCTTAGTAAAATGGGGCAGCACAATCGTTTTTTGTTTCTGCTTAATTAATTCTTTTTGAAAAACTCCACTAAAAGATTTTTGTCTCTTTTTCTTCTCCCCTACCTCATAATAATTACTATGATAATACTACTAATGGCAATTTATTAAATGCCTGCTATATGATGCTTACTTTTACATAATTCTCTCGTTGGATTTTCCCAGCAGCTCTCTGAGGTTCCTACTGTAATTATCTCCATTTTACAGATGAGGAAACTCACTGATGCCTTGGCTTCTTTCGGGTCGTCATCTGACATGGTCTTCCTAATTAATGTTTTATCCTCTCTCTGCCACCTCTGCACGTTCAATCCTGGAGCTCCTTTTTCCTTGCAGGATGGCATTCTAACTGTCAAACGTGTCCCATCAGGGAGTATTTGGGGGGATAGGCCTAGGAATTTTTTCTGTATTTTGGATGATTCCAGTCTTCCCCAAGGTACCCCTGACTTTGAGGGAGAACACGCTTCAGCTTTTCTGGAAGTTGCCTAACCCGCAAGAAGCCAGTTCAGCTTCTTCAGAGGGGAGAACTAGAGTGGTTAAGCAGAAGACATCCCTGTGCTCCTGGAATGCTGTGGAGTTCCTGCTGAGGTCATTGAGGAATTCTCAGGCCCTCGTTCAGTACCCACTACTGTCCCACATTTATGCGTGGTCTTTTTACAGGCTGGATTTTCTAGTTTTCTAGCAGGCGGTAGGTTAAGGAGTTAGGTGGAAGGATTATGGAAGAATGCCAGAGGGAGGTATCTATGAACAGCAAGAAGTTATGAGTGCCAGGAAGGGTGGAAAACATGAAAGTAGACTTGGAGGCTCACTGAGTGGGGCAGTCCGGAGGACATTCAGTAGAGGGGTATAACCCACGTGCCTCAGTAGCCCCTGTATTATAGGAGGGGCAATAGCCCATGTCTGTAGTGACGGCTGCGAATCAATAAAGATCAAGTTACTTGCACCATTTTTCTTTTCCTTCACATTTTCATTTGAAGGAGCTAAAATATATTTGGGGGAGTGTGTGTCTGAAAGGCAATGGAAGAAACACTGGGCTTGGAGTCAGAACATCTCAGTTCTAATTCTAGTTCTGTCTTGGTAAGCTTTATGACTACAGGGGCTTACTTAGACTCCATTAGCCTCAGTTTTGTGATCTGCAAAATGGGGGTGATAATTACAGTCCTGCTTACCTCCTAGGGGAGAGGTAGTTATATGAAAGTGTCTTGAAAACTGTAAAGCCCCATGTCCCAGCGTTATTATCTCTAAAGCTATTACCTCGAAAGCCCCGGGGATGCCAGATAAATGGCGCATTTCCATTACAGACATGAGCCCCAGTAAAGCTGGAGGCCATGATGCAATTCACCCACGTTTGCCCCCTACAGAGGATATCCCGTGCACAGGTGAGAGAGCACTTAGGTAAAGTAGCCTTTGGAAGAGGGGTTTGTTTTGTACCTTCGTAGATGTGAAACTGCTGTGCTGTTCAAAATGTCAATACTGCCAGGAGCTAGCCTTTCTTCCCCAGCCTCCCTAAGCTTCTCTTCTGGCCCCTATCTGATATATTTTACACACAAACAAGCAGCTAGAGTGGGAGGGGTTTGTCACATTCAGGCCATACGTAGTTTTTTCAGGCCATATTTTAATTGCATTGTCTGGCCTGTGGAATCATGGCGGTGCTGGATGGTTTTCTCCTACTTGTTTTCTACGGCAGAGACGACACATTTCCACATGGCGGGGGGCTGTGGTGACAGGGGGACAGTGTTTCTGTGCTGCTGTTTCTTCACTCCCTTGTTTCCCATTTCCATCTGCTCTTGGCAGTTCTTTTTTTTTTTTTCTGTCAGATTCCTGTCTCTCCCGCTCCCCCTAAATAAAATTGACCTTGGGTAGAACACCCTTTTCCATCAGCTCAGAGCAATTTCTCCAGTCATTTCTGCTTGAAATAACTGTTCAGGCAAAGCTTTTTTTCCTTCGCAGTTAATATGTGACTAAATAATTGCTCGAATGTTGATAAACATGTTTTTGAGATTCAATCATTTGTTCATTTAGTTTTTATAATGTTGCGGGGGGTTTTTAAGTTAGCACTGAGCAATTTTTCTCCATTTCACAATTTTTCCCCTTGACTAGTCTGACAGCTCTCCTGCGCATGCTCCAGCTGTGTGCAGGCCGAGCCCCAGCGAGTCCCTGACTCTGACCATTGGCCATCCTGTCACAGCCCTTGCTTCCTAGAAAATGATGTAGGGGAGAGAATAATTACGTTGATGTCTAATCAGAACTTAATTCATTTGCCAGAGCAAAATGTAATAACATTAAACTGGATAGAAGAACTTTAGGAACGCAAACCATGACCATGAGTCAGGTTATATAGCCTCAAAAATGTAAATTATTAATCAAACCACTCATCTGTACCGCAAAGCTCTAGTAATCCCATTATAAAAGGGTGAATTTCTCATCAGAGCTCAGAAGATGCTGGCTTTAATTAGTGTACTTTCATGGCGCTGACTCAAAGAGATAGTTTGGTTACAAAGTTTTTTAAAAATGCGATTATTTAATTATTAGTCCTATGGGACAAACAATTGGAAACTGGGTGTTTAAAGTCATTTTCATTTCCTACTTAGAACTTTCCGATTCAAGTGGGTTTCAAAATTCTGTGGCTCTCGCAGAGTCAGAGGCTGGGGGAGTTATAAACCTTTACTGTGCCCTCTTATTGATTTAGAAAAGTCAGTCATTAGGCTGAAAACTCTTTTTAATAAAAAGAGCTTAGAAAAATGACTCAGTGTGCGGGTGGAGACTGTTCTGCGGCCAACATGAGGTGAGGAGATTATACAGATTAACTCTTTACCGCAGCTCATGCCCCTTGATTCAACAGGGCTCTGGACACACTCCCCATGGCGGCCATGCTCCTGCCCACTTTCTCACTAGTGGGCCCAACAAAGCAAATTAAAGGACATTGTCCCTGTCCTCTAGAAGCTTCCAGGAAAAATAACACTTTTGCCTCCCGTGATTACTCCCCACCCTTCCCCCCCACCACTGGGATTTGTTTACTTTCTGAAAACATATGTTCCTCCTCCTCTTTCTGTCTCACTGAGTTACAGTACCTGATATCGGTATAATGAAGCATATGTTTGAGAGATTTGAATTCTCCTGTCAGTAGAGTGGAGGTAGAAACGATTTTCCTTTAAGCTGGAAGCAGTAATGTAGAAATTAAAAACACCTTTCCCTCTGTTGACTGTGAGAGGCCTCCAGGGGCTGAGTTGTGCCCCCATACCCCTCCTTCTTCCTCATCCTGGTTTCCAGTCAGGCACCAGGTCTTGTTTCTCCCTTCACATTTCCTCGAATCTTCTCCCTCCACCCCATTCCCCTCTGCCCTCTCTGGGTCTCAGCGGTTTCACTGAGTGCATACTGATGCCCGCTGACCTTGTCTCTGATTTGAGTTCCAGGCTCCATCAGCTCACACATAGACTACCAGCAAAGGTGGAACGAAGTGCCAGGCCTTTGGACTCTTCCTTTGGTTCCCCGTCCAGCTCCAGAGTGTGATGATTAAGAAGGCAGGCTCTGGGGTCATTTGGGCTGGGTTTGAGTGAGTCTGGGTGGGGATAGGTAGGACAAGTGGGGTGACTGTGGAGAGAAGGAAGTTGAGGGCTTGGGTGTAGAATCAAGGCTCCTCTCCCAACATGTGCTGAGTTGGTGGGAATCAAATGGAAAGTCTCCTCTTTGAAAGTGTTCTATTGGCATCATCTCATTGAAACCTCATGGCAACCATCTGAGGTTGATACTATTATTAGCCTCATTTCACCTGGAGGAAGTGGGGCTTTCGAGAGACAAAGTGACTTGTCTAAGGTCAGCCAACAAATGGCAGAGGTGGCAATTGGGAACCTGGGAAGGCCAGCTCCAGAGCCTGGGCCCTTAACCACCATATATTATATATTATATATTGCCTCTGTGTATTTTGTTTCATGGTCATGGGCAACCTCCCCAATTCTAGCTTGCTTTCGTACAAGGGAATTCTGTTGTATTTAATTAGAAAACATTTGCTGAGCAAGGACCTAGCATGTCTGGAGGCAGGTGTTGTGGGGGATTCAAAGATAAAAAACACTTCCTGCTTACCTTCAACTTCTAGAAACCAAGACTTTTATACACGAATAACTCAGGTACAAGGCATCCTAAGAGAAATGTTGTGAGAAACATTTAGCACTCCCCAGTCTTCCATGGGGAGTAAGGGTAGATTTAGGTTTTGTGAGGCCCAAAGCTTATACAATCTGGGGGCCCTCTTTAAGAAAAAGAAGACAAAATAAAAGCTACAAAATGCCCCTGGCTCTTCCAGACGGAGGATCACAGGTGTGGGTCCCTGAAGCTTAGGTTTCAATAGCTTCCCACGAAACCTGCCTCTGTATGGGAGTGTGAGGTTGGAGAAGATTAATTCCGACTAGAGGGTAGAGGTTCTTGGAGGAGACTGCCTGTATGAATTCCCCAGCAGACATGGCTCTTGATCAAAGAGAAGGGCAGGTGAGGGAGTCAGGTAAATCAGTGCACATCTTTTTCTAAATTAAATTAAAATTTGAACATTAATAATTGCCTACCAGATGCCAGTCTTGCTGGCCTCCCTGGCTAGCCTCGTAGCATCTCAGCCTTACTCTCTCGAAAGAGCAAGATGCCTAGGAGACATGTAGAGAGGGGTGTAGTGTGACAGACGTGTGCTTGGGCTTCGGGGGGACTGGAGTCAAAGTCCCAGATCTGCTAAGTTCTCTCTTTGTGACCACAGAGCAAGTCAATTCTCTCTGAGCCATTAATTCAGCAGGGTTAATTCAGAAGAGGGCTGTGAAGAGCTCAACTCTGTATGGGTCTGTAGGAATCAAATGCAGAGCAGCCATTGTTTCTGTTATTCTCGGTTGTATGTTTGTCAGCATCATTGTAGATGAGGTGGAATATCTTTCTTTGCTCTGCGGCATTGACAGTGACATATCTGGCACATGTACTTTATTAAAAAATGCTTTTCTGTGCTTTCATGTAATTATGATTCATATAAAAAAGGTTCCAGTATATTGACTCCTAATCGTATCACTCAGAAAAAACTGCTTGTAACCTTTGTATGTGTTTTCTTCTTTTCTCTCTCTGTGTGTGTATGCATGTACATGTGTGTGTGTGTGTGTGTGTGTATGTACTTAAGACTAGATCGTATGCACTCTCTAAATAGTCCCCTAGTGGTCTGAATGAGTTAACATAACCTCAAGATCTAACTAGCAATGGCAGACTCTGATTCCATTGGGTTGCATTAGGAGAGGAAGGAAAACAAAAATGGTAAAATGAACCAGAATATTTATGATGCTTCCTCTTTTGGTGGAAGTTTTTTAGCATTAGTACTGGACCTGATTAACTGAAATGTAATCATTGGACTAGACCAGGTTCCACGGTACTCCCTCTCCTGGGATCCTGTGTTTTTCCTTTCTAACACCAAGTTCGTAGTGATCCATGTATGGATATTTTGTTAACACGAGTCTCCTTTACTGGAGAATGATCTCTCTGAGGGTAGGGCCTATGTGTAGTCTATCTCACTGCTATAGCCCCAGGTGAGATATTAGAAAATACTCACCCCAGGGGAGTGTGCACGTGCACATGTGCATCTACGCATATACAGAATTAAAAGAAATAGTATCAATAGAAACAGATTTCCAACTCTTCTGCATCCTTTGCAGCAAGTACCACTAGGACCAAATAGAAAAAAAAAAATACAACCTGTTGCCTGCAGCACTTATTTTCAGGTTTTATTTATTTATTTATTTATATTTTTTTAGGGAGACAGAGAGTAAGCCAGGCATGGTGGGGAGGGGCAGAGGGAGAAGGAGAAAGAATCTCAAGCAGGCTCCATGCCCAGCACGAAGCCTGATGTGTGGTTCAATCTCGTGATCCTGAGATCATGACCTAAGCCAAAATCAGAAGTCGGATGCTTAACCTACTGAGCCACCCAGGCGCCCCTGTTTTTAGGTTTTAAACTCTACTCAGATAGAAGATCTTAAGAGTGTAGCTAATAGGTTGAAGCTTTCCTGTTTTGAGATGAAATGTCCTATGCTATACCTGAGCTTCAGCCTCTGCTTATGGCCTCCCCACTTCCCGGCTTGCTGGCTGTCTGTTCTTCCAGCCTGATCTAGGCTCTTCACAGAGCACTGTGAAGAAGGCTCAGCGCCACGGATTTACACTTTGTGACCAAGAATCATGAGACTTGCGACGCCTGTCAGCTTTTCCAAATATGCTCTTATGTGTCATTCCTGATTATAATGTCACTTAAAAGTAATAGAGCAAACTTTTGTTCAGGATATTCTTTTTTAAAAAAAATAAGTTTTGGGTGCCTGGGTAGCTCAGTGGGTTAAAGCCTTTGCCTTCAGCTCAGGTCATGATCCCAGAGTCTTGGGATTGAGCCCCGCATTGGGCTCTCTGCTCAGCAGGGAGCCTGCTTCCTCCTCTCTCTCTGCCTGCCTCTCTGCCTAGTTGTGATCTCTGTCTGTCAAATAAATAAATAAAATCTTAAAAAAAAATAAGTTTTGACTACACAAATAAGTACCACAGGAGTCTGCCCTCCCCAGTTTGTGGTTTTACTTTCCATGGGGTCAGTTGCCCAAGGTAAACCCTAGTCTAGGATCAGATGATTCTCATTCTGACAAATTGTCAAAAGGACAGTAGTAGCCTAACACCATAGCACCATGCCTATGTCACCCACCTCACTTGATCTCGTTGCGTGGGCATCTTATCATCTCACATCGCCACAGGAAGAAGAAGGGTGAGTACAGGACCATCAAATGCTTTGAGAGAGAGCCCACATTCATATAAATTTTATTACAGTTTATAGTTGTTATTCTATTTTATTATTAGTTATTGTTGTTAATCTCTTACTGTGCCTAATTTATAAATGAAACCCTATCATATATATGTACATATAGGGAAATGTAGAGGGAAAAACAGTCTATCTAGGGTTCAGCCCTATCCATGTTTCAGGCACCCACAGAGCATCTTGGAATATATTCCCGTGGATAAGGAGGGGAACTACTGTACATGTTTATTGGGAAAATGAAAAAACACAAACAAAAAAGTGGAAAATAAAATGACTTACATTTTAGCTCCCAGAGGATAAGTACTACTACCATTTTGGTATATAATCTTGCATACTTTGGTTCAGTGTTATACATATATGGGTGTATGTATATATTTTTAAAAAATGGATTATATAGCTTTCTCATGTGATATAGCCTTCATTCCATGTCAATAATGTTTTTCTATACTATAATGTAGTATTGTACAAACATAGTATTTAGAGACCACATAGTACTTAGTCCCATGGCTGTCTCACATGTTATTAGTCCAACCTTCTTTAACTGCTAGAAATTTAGGGTACTTTCAGTAAACTGTAGTGAGATAAATAATGTTCATATAACTGAATATTTATGCACATCCTTAATTATTTACTCAGGATAATTTCCTGGAACTAGGATTGCTGGGTCAGAGGCAATATAGTTTTTAAGGTTTCTCACATTTATTTCCTCTTTTTGCCTGACCATTTGCCATTTTACGGTAATCCTACTTTGGGTGAAAAATAGTACTCTTTGGTTACTAGCGAGATTTGATGGTTGTATGTACTTTTTATTTTGTGAGTTTTGTTGTTAATATTCTTTTATCATTAAAAAATTAGCTATTCATTATTTCTTATTGAGATGCCTCGTTCTTGTTGATTTGTAAGAGCTCTTTATATATTCAGGATGCTAACCCATTTTATGTGTTATTAATTGCATTTACTGATTTTTTATTAGATTTTTCATTTTTTATGGGGGTTTAAAAACACCTTCAGTCAATGTACCAATGTCTTCCTTTGGTTTCCAATATATTCTTTGATTATTTATCAATTGGTAACAGCTTTGGCATGAATCAAAGATGTGCTCTATTTCCTGTTCTGACACTAGCTATGTGAAAATTGGTAAGTAATTTAGTGTCTCAGTTTGTTTTTGTATGCGCAAGATAACACCTGACCTGCCAACCTGCCAGAGCTTTTATGGATCAGAAGAGGTAAGGTATATGAAAGTGCCATCAACATTTAAAGGATTATTTTTGTTGTTATTCAGCTATCCCCTGACGCTGACTATTAATCTGGATAAGTTAATATTTACTGTACTGAAAACAGTATTGCCTTTCCTTCCCCTGGATCTGAGACCTTTCTGGCCACTTAGTAGGAAGTAGTCTTGGTCTAGAAGTACATTGGAGTCTGTGCTCTGGTAGTTGGAGAGGTGCTCAGAGGGTGGTGAAATGTTGCCTGCCATCAGTCTCTGCCTGGAGCACGGATTCTGGGCATCCATCCCACCTTCCCAGCTGGGGAAATGGGCTCTGGAACTACTCTTTGATGTAGTATGTGTGTTTACTTCCACATGCCCCCGCCCTTGAAGGATAGCTAACGAAACCCATTCAGTGAGGCCAAAGTGTCTGTTCCTGTCCAATAGAGTAGTAAGTGGGGGAAAACCCAAAAGCCTTCTGTTCACACTCCTATTCCTTGGGGACTAGAAAAACAGTACTCTTTCTAGCAATTAATATTTGAAACAGATACACTGGCCTATCAGATAAATCAGTGGTTTAGCACAGTTTTGTGGTACACATTCTGGTAAGAGTTGTTTATTGGGACAACTTTTTTTTTTTAAACCACGAGATGACCATAATTCCCCCTCTCTAAATGCCAGATTAAAAAAATCAGAGAGGCAAGAAAAATAATTAAAGTATCTCATGCATCAAAGTAATCATTAGTAGAAAAGCAAAGTATGTTCTTTCTGGCAAGCTCTGCCAGATGGTTGAGATGGCTTATAGTAGGAGAAGATGCTTAAGTGATACATGTATTATTTCAAATATAACCTTGAGGAGTTTTATTTTTGTTTTGATGGGAGGGGAAGATAGTGTATACTTTCATAACTCAAGCCTTCTTGAAGGTCAGAGGACTCTGGAAAGTTGGTGAAGTTAGATACTTGAACTCATCTGAGTCATTTCCATGCAGGAGAAGTGAGGTTAGCTTACTGAATGTCTACTGTGTGTTAGGTTTGATTAATCTTGATAACAGTAATGATACTGTTAGGTATGACTATTGCAATTTCACAAGAAATGGAAACTGGAGTTAAGAGCTATTAAGCAATCCACCTTAGGCCACATAATCAGTAAGTGGCAGCATTAAGTTTCTAACTTCAAAGTCATTGAACCACGCTATCTTCCTTGGCCTTAGAAGACAAAAATAAGCCTTAGCAACTCATAAAAATGATCATGATCAGGGCGCCTGGGTGGCTCAGTCGGTTAAGCACCCGACTCTTGATTTTAGCTTGGGTTGTGATCTCAGGGTTGTGAGATGGAGCCCCATGTTGAGCCCTGCGTTGAACTCCGCGCTGGGAGTGGAGCCTGGTTGGGATTCTCTATCTCCCTCTCCCAGTGCCGACCCCCCCACCTTAAAAAATGATCATGATCATAGTTTGAAAAATAGAAAGTGTTGTTGGAATCTGTACAGTAATGGAGAAATAAACAAAATACCCCAAGAATGGCCCCCCAATTTTATTTGGCAGAAGGCTGCAAATTCCACTGCTGTGAAGCAGTTCTCTGTAGGGACATACTAGGGTGGGTTAACTGTACCCTGATGTTCTGTGGCATGTGGCAACCTTTCCTATTGCCTCATACGGAATCACACACACACCCTTCAGAGTTCATTTTAGTACTTTTCAGCCTGACATGGAAAGGGGCTGCTACTCTGACAAACACGATCTGGCCAGATGTTATTATTTTGCACTACATTTAATTTCTTCCTGCCAAAGATTTAGACTTCTTTTCCCTGATAAAGATCAGGGGAAATTGTCTGGTATTTACAAAATCCCATCCAGGCGTATCTGTTACAATGTTCACTTAGCAAAGTTTATTAGATTATTAGGGCTTTAAACCCTTGGGCTCTTTCGTTATTGAAATTAAAAAAAGAAAAACCCAAACATCTTCAACAAATTTAAGTGGCATAATTAGACCCTGGACTTGTGTTACAGGCATTTTGGAATTATGAAAATGATTTAAATAGTATTTGCTTCCTGAGAAACTTGCTGAGTTTGACAGGGATGAAAGGAAAGTGGTTATGCTCCTTTGGTCTCCCGAGTTAATGGGGAAAGTGATATCTGGAACTGAAATAAATTTGCTATAGTAGTATAGCGAAATTATTCCCATAAGTAGTTAGCCATACCACACAGGGCCTCTCTTTCTTGGCCTAGTTAAAATGCGGGCACCACAATATTAGAGGAACATCTGGGTCTGTCACTTCCTTGCTGATGAAATCCATTTAGGGTAACACTGAACCAGACCCCTTAAACGTTAATTCCTGGCGTATACCCATGCTCTACTAGGCATATGAAGATAGTAATAGACATATTCAGTATTTACAAGACATAGTAGGTTCTGGTTTGTATACACTGCCATTTTCCTCAAGAGATTTCACTGTGCTTTGCCTGCAATGATTATATTTTCATGCATTTTCCAAGTTGGAAGTTGGTGGCCCGATTCTTACTTTTTCTAGTGTAGGAATGGAGGCAGGGGAGGGTTTGGGCTAGGGACCTGAAGGACTCAAGATTCGGAGCCAGTAACTGGTCAGGAACTTGAGCTGTGTGGTGTACATAGGACATTGAGGCTAACTAGACGGCTTATTTGTTTTGGGGAGTGTGGTGGAGTGGCACTAATTTAAGCACCAAAATTTTAGAATATCAAACTTTGCTTAAGAGAGAGATGACTGGGGAGCTCGGCTAGGTCAGCTAAGAGAGCACACGACTCTTCATCTCGGGTCATGAATTCAAGCCCCACTTTGGGCTTATAAAGCTTACTTTAGAAAAAGAGAGAGCAATGACTGTTTAAGAACACCGAAAGGAAGTGTTCATTATATATGTCAACATGAGTGTTTTCTTCTATCATATATTTACTTGGCATCAGACTTGGCTTTTAACAAATTATGAAAGCCCAGTTCCTTAGAGACTATATTAGAAATGTCTCACAACTAAGCTGGACCATAGTTGGCCTTTTTCTTCTTATTTTGAAGCCCTTTATGGGAAAACCATAATAGCACAAACACACATACAGGCCATAAATGCTGAAATGGCAGAAGTAAACTCAAGGCAGGAGGTAAATATTTTGTAAAAATTAATGATCTAGACTGAACTCTCATTAACTCTGGCTCTGTTAATTTGAATATTGTGATAATTTGACTTGGACTGAAGTTTACTTTCATCCCATTTGTGAAGAAAGAATCTGATCAACAAATTAATAGTGTATATAAGATTTGCAGGAAGCCATGTTTAACTTGCTTGAAAGACTTGAACAAGCCCATTAATTAGCTAATTATAACGAGCTTTGCTTATTAAAGCAAACCTAATGGAACCTCTACTTGGAAACACTTTATTAGTGAGTTTGAATTACTCCAGGTATGGAAAAATAATAAAAGGTAGTGTCATGTTTAAGAGAATAGATTCCAGAATAAATTGACTTGAGCTTGAATCTTGTAACCAGAGGAGGTCCACTTAACCTATCTAAGCTTCAGTTTCCTCATCTCTAAAGCAGGGACAATAGGAGTGCCTGGGTGGTACAGTCCATTAAGACTCCGGCTCTTAATTTTGGCTCTGCTTGTGATCCTCAGGGTCATGGGATTGAGCCCCGAGTTGGGCTCCATGCTCAGCACAGAGTCTGCTTGAGTTTCTCTCTCCTTCCTCTGCAGTCCCCAACACGTTCTCACTCTCTCTCTCAGATAAATAAATCTTAAAAAAAATAATAAAACAGGGACAATAAATAATAGGACCTACCTTACCATTCACAGTTATGAGAAAGAAATGATATGACCCATGTGCAACTTAACTTAGAATGCCTGGTACATAACAAGTGTTCAATAAATGTGAGCCAGTGTTTGTTGTTTTTGAAAAGTAGTTGTAAATCACACTTCACTAACTTATAGTATCTTTTCCTTCATCGATTCAGATTAGTGAGGATGTTCCAGGAAAATATCCTATTTGTTGAGTTAGCTGTTCTGGAGTTGGAATGAGAGTTCATCTGGGGAAAGTAACTTAATAAATTGGCCTATGTAATCTATAGGCCACATAGACACATGGAAAGGGGATGATTTTCAGGTTCAATGTCCTTTTAGTTTCCCAGGAGGGAAATTCTGTTTGAATAGGTTTTATGTTATAAGCTTAGTTATCATGAGTTCGTGTTGTGAAGTTATTTTGGAGCTTGAAAAATGCAAGATTTTAATATGTCTGAATATTTTACTATAACATTTCAAGTATTATTCCTTTTCTGTTATCCTGATGACACTTCACTACACAAATAGTAGGTGTTAATTTTGGAAGAGAAATAAGTATATACTGGTAAATAAAACAGAATATAAACATCACCCTGAATCTTAACATTCAGAGATGACCATAGTCATGTTTCCGTTAGTTATTTTCAGGTGTGCCTTCGAATAAGGCATGGCTTTGTGATCACGAGATGGACTTGATCTTGAAAAATTGCATATAATTTTACATCTGAGAGTCCTCCTCAGATCTGTTTCTGTTGAGACCAATAGTAATACAGCACAGAGAATATGGCTTCATTTATCTTTCTAGGTCCATTCTAATTCAGAATTGACGTTGTGTGTGTGTGCGTGAGAGAGTGAGATGGGGGAGGGGACAGACAGAGACAGAGAGACAGATGCACACAGAGAGAGGACGCCTGCATCTGCTGGGTGGAGGTTTTCCCTGTTGTGTGGTCTAGTGACAAGAACATTGGACTAGGAGTGAGAAGATATGGCTTGTAGCTCTGACTCCAGCATGACTCATTGGACGACCTTATGCAATTAATTTAGTTTTTCTGGACTTTAGTTTTCTCGTATATAAAATGGGAGGTTAAGCCAGATAATTTTTACAGCTGCTTGCAGCTCAAAGAGTCTGAGTTGGGTTTTTTTTTGTTTTTAAATCATACTTGCCTGTCTGCCTGGAAGAACCCAAGCTCTGTGGATATCTTCCTAAAGAGAGGAGAGTGATGAATCTCAACAGTTTCTTTGGCGCCAGATAGACCAAAGGCTGTAATTTTTAGCCTATCAGGAGTTTGACTTTTGGAAGTGCTAAATCCTCCATTAGGAATAAATGTGGAAGCTCCAGGTTATTTATCGTTATTTACACTTTCCATCCATAACTGTCAGTGTCAAAGTCTCTGTCGACATAACTGTGTCAACGAGGTTAGCTTTAATCAGTTTAGTGGCGGCTAAGTCACAAATACATCAAATAGCCAATCACAATGCAGGAGTCCTCTACAGCCTGACTGAATTATTTATTTTGTTATGATGAAAATGTCTAGGCTTTATTGGGTTTTCTTTGAAGAACTTGATTTGGCTTGAAGTCTGGAAGATAAAAGATCTGAGATTGTCTCTCAGATTTTTATTCTGCCTTCCTTCAAGGCTTTTCATTTTTCACAAGCCGTTGTTAGCACTTTTAAGTCAAGGTGAGAGAGCTGTGATATTTTTTATCCTAGGGGTTTAAGCATGTGTGAAAAACTTTTACCTTTGATTTCTTGTCCTGTTTCTGTCGTTTGGAAGCTATGTGACCTTGAACTAACCACTTAACCTGTCTGAGCCTCACTTGCTTCATCTGTAGAATGGGGATAATCTTAATCTTGCCTGTATCTCAGATTGTTACGGAACCCAATCAGATGATGATTTAGTCATCACACAGAGGTAAGGGATTTTATTATTATCATTGAGTGTAGTGCTATTACTTAGGCCCTTAATAGGTAGGTCTGACTTGATAGGACAGATAGGATCCTGAAAAATTACATGGAAGTCAATTTCAGGAATCAAAACTCTCCTCCACCTTACATTATACCCTGATATATTACCCAGAAAATTTTGTCCTCCAGAGGTCATTCAAAAATTAAAGGATTCGGGGCGCCTGGCTGGCTCAGTTGGTAGAGCATTCGACTTTCAGTTTCGGGGTCATGGATTCGAGCCCCACATTGGGTTTCGAGATTACTTAAAAATAAAATCTTTTTAAAAAAAAATTAAAGGATTTCACAAACTTAAGATCATTTTCAACTGAAAAAGAGCTCATATTCAAGTAAAACATGAGCACCGCAAATCATGTCAAATACAATGCTAATAATGTAACTCCAGAGACTTTGAAAAGGGAAAGATTTCATCTCGCTTTAAAGATGCTCAGGACCGGGCGCCTGGGTGGCTCAGTGGGTTAAGCCGCTGCCTTCGGCTCAGGTCATGATCTCAGGGTCCTGGGATCGAGTCCCGCATCGGGCTCTCTGCTCAGCAGGGAGCCTGCTTCCCTCTCTCTCTCTCTCTCTCTCTCTGCCTGCCTCTCTGTCTACTTGTGATCTCTCTCTGTCAAATAAACAAATAAAATCTTTAAAAAAAAAAAAAGATGCTCAGGACCTATCTGGGGATGGGATGGCATCGGGGAGCGGGCTGCTGGCATTGGGGAGGTCAGCGAGAGGAAAGGACAGGAAGAAAAACACGTAAAATCTAGCTCTCCCGAGCAGTCCTCTCTGTGTCAGTCCACGTAGCTCTTACCAACCCCCACTGCACACTTCTTACTCGTTTTCCACACGTCTTTAGTACGGACGGTGAAACTGTAGATGTGTGCCTTTGTCCTTAAAATAAGTTGTATGCTCTCTCTGAGAATCACTTTTGTTTCCTTTTTCCTTTTTTTCCTACCAAGCCATTCAGAGGCCCTGCTTACCAGCATAGCAGGAAAGAAAAAAGATAAATACCTAGGGCCAAAGCAGAACACAAAGGAAGCAAGATTAGAAAATTGGGAAGTGTGGAGAGAGAACATCCGAGTGGGGTAACGTGGCCACCAGTGGGAAAGGCTGCCCGTTCATCTAGCGCATGATGTCATGTTTAAGTTGAGTCATGGCTAATTAACTTTCATGTGCTCAAGCAAATTTGCATGTATTGAGTATATGCTAACTGAGAGTGACATTTATGGAAAATTGAAGAGCTAGGTGGCTTTATTCCTGATGAGACAGCAGCCGAGCACCCAGGAGGGATTTTTCCAGCCTCTTCTAACTGCAAGGCCCTTGGGAAGCTCAAGTCATGGAGAAGCTCTGGCCTTGGAATCAGAACACATAGATCCCAGTTCCAGCGTGGTTATTCTCTAGCCCTGGGACCTGCAACCAGCCCTCTGAGTCCCTCAGGATCTCTTCCCAAGCCTGCCAGTGAGGCTAGGTTTGCCTACCATGCTGCTCCATGCCACCTGCCTCCAGCCCCATGCTGCATCCCTCTGCCCTAGAACCCACCACACTAGAAATAATGTGCTTTGGTTGAGGCAGGAGGGGCAAGGGGGATGTCTGTCCCCTTCACTGGACTGGAATCCCTCCAGGGTCTGGTTTGAGCTCTTCTCTGTCCCTAGCCAGTGTCAGCGTTGGAAGGTGGATACACACAGTTGACTCTCAGTGGATGTTTGTGAGACTTGATGCGATTCCTCTAACCCTTAGGTTTCTCATCTATAAAATGGAGCTACTCCATGTCCAGTCTCTGTTAGTTGTGAGAATATGAACATGTGTACACAAAATTACATATTGGGGTGCCTGGCTGGCTCAGTTGGTAGAGCGTGTGACTCTTGATCTTGGGGTGGTGAGTTCGAGCCCCAAGTTGGGTGCAGAGATGACTTAAAAATAAAATCTTAAAAAAATTAAAAAATGCATATTACACTAAACAGCACTATACGCACACTTATGAAGGGGTATTAGCAATTAGGGTCGTTATGTGTAATTCACATCTTAAAATATAGGGCTAACTTCTTAATGGAGTTTGGGAAAATTGACCTTTTGGAAGCACAGTTTCTTTGTCGGAAGAGGTGAGTAGACTAGCACAACAGCTTCATCTGGGGACCATGGATGGGTTGCAGTGGGTCCTCGAAGCCCCTGTCATTGTTTGTAAAACTTTTGGTATTTGTGCCTTCTTTCCTAAAGAGAGCACATAGCTCAAATCAGATTCGTAAAGGGGTCTATGCCCCCCAACTTCCCAAACGCTTAAGAACCACGAAGGTAGCTAATCTCTTCAGCTTTAATCTGCTTCTATGAAGAATCCTAGTCTGAACAAGTAGATTTTAATTTATGATTATTTAAGGGACTCAAAGAAGTAGCCTCAGTTATTTTAACCATGCTAACGTCAGGATTCCCAGAGGTAATAATATCCATCTGGGTACTGACCACGGGTATACCCTGCTACCAGCCAGATGCCTACTTGGCTTGAGGGAAGAACGACTGTTTTTTTTTTTTTTTAAGAGTTTATTTATTTATTTATCTGACACAGAGAGAGAGGGAACAGAAGCAAGGGGAGTGGGAGAGGGAGAAGCAAGCCTCCTGCCGAGCAGGGAGCTGATGCGGGGCTCGATTCCAGGATCCTGGGATCACCACCTGAGCGAAGGCAGAGGCTTAACTGACTGAGCCACCCAAGTGCCCAAGAGCTACCATTTGGGGTATGGTTTTCCACCTCCTTTCCCAAACGTGGTGTTGCTTTTAAGTGGACCTGGGGCTTGGTCTGCAGAATTAGAAGTTTCACTCGTATGTTTGCCCACCAAGTGCGATAAATATGCTTTAAAGAATGGAATAGCAAGAGTGGAGCCATAGACCCGCCACACTGGGAGGGGCACCATGCCGGAGCCCAGCTGTGTTTGTTCTGATGATACTGGATACTATTTTCCTTCTCTCGGGAAGTGATACAGTTAAAAATCCCAACATCTGGGACACCTGGGTGGCTCAGTTGGTTAAGCAGCTGCCTTTGGCTCAGGTCATGATCCTGGTGTCCTGGGATCGAGTCCCACATCGGGCTCCTTGCTCGTCGGGGAGCCTGCTTCTCCCTCTGCATCTGCCTGCCATTCTGTCTGCCTGGGCTCGCTCTCTCTCCCTCTCTCTCTCTGACAAATAAATAAAAAAAAAATCCCAACATCTGCAGAAATTGCAAGGTTGATTCACTTGGTTATGTATATTGAGCTTTCCGTTTTAATAAAGAGAGGCGGAAGTCAACCTATCAGATTAAGTATGGTGCATAGAAGGAAGTGATCCACCAGACTGTTTTAGAATCCACTGCTGACCGTGGGAGAAGACTGGGGCGACGTGGGCGTCTCACCTTCATCTCTGGGAGGGGAGCATCCTCCAACCAATCACTAGGAGAGTACAATGGGAAAAAAACAGGAGGCAGAAGATACAGTTTTTATTCATGGCTCCCACACTAAGCAAATAGCGTAGCATTGGGTAAGTCGCGTCCTAACTGAGGGCCTCCCGGGCTATCTCTTATCTAAGGGCCCCTTTCAGGGTTGTTGTAATTATTGTTAATAAGAGTTATGGTGATAGTGACGCCTGGGTGGCTCAGTCGTTAAGCGTCTGGCTTTGGTTCAGGTCATGATCTCAGGGTCCTGGGATCGAGCCCCGCATTGGGCTCGCTGCTCAGTGGGAAGCCTGCTTTCCCTCTCCCACTCCCCCTGCTCGTGTTCCTGCTCTTGCAGTCTCTCACTGTCAAATAAATAAAATCTTAAAAAAAAAGAATTACAAAAATAGAATTTCCATTTATTGTCTACTATGTGCCATTATGCCAGGGGTTTTAGAATAAAATTGATCTAATCCTTCTAGTAATCCTGTTAAGTAGAGGGTATTACTCCATTTTATGAATGGGGAAAACTGAAGCTCAGAGAGGGTAACCAGTTTGTTCAAGTACTACCGTCTGCCCACCCTTTCCTGATTTCTCTTCTCCCACACCAGTCACGGCCAAGTCCTACTGGTTATACCTCTTTTCCCTCCTTAAAACCACTGCCCTGGTTTCAACCCTCAACTCTAGCCTGACCTTTTTAACCTGCTTTCTACTGTCTCTCTACCTGCAGTTTTATGCCCTACCTGTAGGGCCCATCAGTTTTTTGTTTTGTTTTGTTTTTGTTTTTTTAGAGAGAGAGAGATAGGGAGAGAGCAAGTGAGCGAGCAGGGACAAGCGGAGGGAGACAGAGAGAGAGAATCTCAAGCAGGCTCCGTCTGACATAGTGCTTGATCCCACGACCCCGAGATCATGATCTGAGCCAAAATCAAGAGTTGGATGCTTAACTAAATGAGCCACCCAGGTACCCTTGTCTTTCTAGTTTTTACAAAGTACCTCAGGTACCACTTTTTCAGGAAACTTTCCCTCATCACCCTCTCCACTGGACTAGGTTCCCCTCGTCTGCATACCTCGGGTCTGCTTCATTAAAAATAGAACACTAGCCAATATTTAGTAAGCATTTACCATCCACCAAGCACTGCTCTCAGCTCATTATATGCATTAACTCTTTGAATCCTCACAGCAACCATATGAAGTGTAGGCACCATTACTAGCAAGTTCTACAGATGTTCGGTTCAGTTCATGTTTACAGATACCACATTGAACACAAAGCTATGACATGCCCGAGCTGGGATTCAAACCCCAGATACACTTACTTGAGAGCCTGGTCTCAGCCTCTGGTTCCATGGTGTCTTTTGCCTCAGGGACCACCTTCACCAGGAAGCCCCCCACCCATGGCTCTTTCCTAAATTATTTTATTTTACTTTCTTTTTATTAAAAAAGATTTTATTTATTTCAGAGAGAGAGAGGGAGCACGAGCATGAGAGGGAGAGGGTCAGAGGGAGAAGCAGACTCCTCACTGAGCAGGGAGCCCAATGTGGGGCTTGATCCTGGGACCCTGGGATCATGACCCGAGCCGAAGGCAGATGCCTAATGACTGAGCCACCCAGACAACCCCTAAATTACTTTAAAACATAATTTGGATTTATATAAATAAGTTGAAATTTAGTATATTTAGCTGAGTTTGAAGCTGAAAATGAGCAGTTCTCAGGCATGATAAGCTTGAGGTAATAAAATGATCCCAGGATCAGATAATCCTACATGTACACTTTAAAACATTTTGACTTCCATGAGACACAGGGTGGCTATTTTCCAGGTCAGAAAACTGAGGACAGAGTGATGTGAAGTGACTTGCTGAAAAGCAGAGTTTCTCAACCTCGACAAATATGATGTTTGGGGCTGGATAGGTCTTATTCCAAACCCACCCCCCCCGGGGTGGTGGTGGAGGACTGTCTGTCCTGTGTATCATAGAATGTTCAGCGGTGCCTCTGGCCTTACCTCCCCCTGTCCCTCGTCGTGATAACCAAAAATATCATCAGACATTGTCCCATGTCCCCTGGAAGGCAAATTCACCTCCGGTCTGGAGTCCCCTGCTGGCGAGTGGCAGTTGGAAAGCTGGCCTTTGAACTGGCAATCCAGTTCTCTTCTTGTTCTGTGAGCTGGCTCCCATCCTCGTGCTGATGAGGAAGACTGTGGTCCGTGAGGTGCTTTTGCACATTTGCCTTTCTTTCATAAAGTGTTCATACCACAGAAATGGTTTGGTGACGAACCAAAGAGTTGATCACAGTGATTTCCCGGGGTGCTCTGGTGCTTGAATCCTGTTATTCGAGGTCACCTGATTTTCTTCTCCTAAACAGTGTGTGTGTGTGTGTGTGTGTGTACATACATGTACATGTGTATGCATGTTGTCTGGGAGGGTTTGATAGAAAAGGACGTGTGTATGAAGGCTTTGTTTCCTGGAGGCTTATGTGAATCAGTCCCTTCATTTTACTGAGTTCCCATTTGCCTCGAGTGCTGGGTTTTCTCCATCGGAAATACTACCTTGACAGTGTCAAGCATTTCAGTGGATGTGTTATGGGAATTCATGAGGGAGCCCTGTGCTGGTTCTCGTGAGAAGCCTTTGCGAGGGTGGTTGCTTCTCCCAGGGTTTTGACCTTCTGTGAAAATCACTTCTTTATAAACCATCCTTCTGTGTGAGTCTATAGATGACCCTGAGAACCAGTCTCCTCCCTACCCCCCCCCACCCCAAGAGAGAGACTGGGAATGCTTTGCTTGGGTAGGGTGGGGAAGCTACGCAGGCCTGGCTAGACTCCTTCAGCCCGGCCCTCCCCGGGGAAGCTGGGAGGTCGGGGGAGAGAGTGGGGATTTCTTCCTTTTTCAGAAAATTTTCAATATTTTACCAAACTACAAAGGTAATTTTGCTGATTTGGGAAAACGCATACAGTGTTAGACATGCTTAATGTAAAAAAAAAGAAATCATATATATATATTTATATCCCTCCCCCTCAGTCTGATGAACTTTGCCAACCACAAACACTGTACTTTGATGGGTGTCTCCTTGCAGACCTTCCCTGTGTACACAGTGAACACACAGTCACTGTGCGCTCATACACGCAGCGTTCCCCTCTACGTAAATGGACTCATACCGTTTGACCAACATTCCATTCCTCTTCATATATCTTTGGCGTCTTTCAAAGCATGTACTTGAAGGCATTTTCCTTTTTGAAAACAGCTGCATAATATTCCCACCCATCCACTCCCCTCTCTACACACCAGTTATGTGTGTGCTTTTTAATTTTTTCCTTCTCTCTTACCACACGATGCCGAAGGGACTATCTTTACTCACACCTTTTCATATGTCTGGAGCAGAACCTCCTAGAAGTTGGAACGCTGGGTCCAGGGCAAGGCTTCCAGGGGCCATAGACCAGTATCATGCTCTCTGCTACTCTCCTTTCCAGCGCCCCAGAAGCCAAGGAATGCCGAGCTCTCGGCTCTGCCCTGCTCTGCTGTCTTGGCAGAAGACTTACACCTTGCCGTCAAACTGCAGGCTCAAATCTGGAGGGCATTTTGGGTCAGATGCCTCCAAAACTTGATTTTTCTGTTGCCGTGTGCCAGCCAACAGCGATTTAATGGGAGACTGCTGTGTGCCGGGCACTGCTGGGCCTTTTCAGAGACGCACATAGTAGTCTTCAGATGTAGTCCTCAAAAATGTAGGTCAGTCTGTCTATGGACACGCTCTGTGTTATTTTTACGTCTTAATTAAAGGCACACAGAAGAAATGCTTGGCTGTAGATTGAGTTTCAATCATTATTTCACAAATTGTCCCTTTAAAGTGGGTTAGGTCGTTGTTTGTTTTTTCGGCCCTGTCCATATAAATCACTCTCTCTATAGGAACACATGAAATTCTGTTTTCACAGAAGGAAGGGAAATAAGTTGTTTACATATCACCATTTGACTCCCTACACCCCCGTCTTCATCACAAACATCTCAGCCACCCAAGTGAAGTTTATGTAAACTCCCGAGCCGTCCATGCAAACAAGACCCCTACAGCTTAGGAGTCTGGAGAAAGAAAGGAGTGGGATTGTCTCCTACTTCCCTTGTCACTCTGCCTGGTGCCGAATATTTCTTTTCATGTGGTCATTCACTGCCCAGAGGCTTAGCTTTAGTTCTGTGTCCTTTTTCAGTTCTATGAATTAGGCAGGTGGTTCCCTAATGCCACAGTGTCTCAGAGCTGTCAGGGAGCTGTACCAGTCGTTTGGGTCAGCTTTCAGTGCCAGTTCTTGCGTTTGTTGGACTTGACTCAACCTCTGTGTCACTCTTTCTTCACGCGGCTGAGCTTCGACATGGTGATTGTCTCCCTAAATTTTGGCCCCCAGAGTTGCCCACCCCGGAGCACCGGGGAGTGATCTTGGCCTATAGTCATACCTTCAGTGAGGCCGCCCACCCAGCGCCCTCTCTGTTGAGTCGGTGCGTGTTGAACTTAAAAAGTCGGGCAGAATTCTCCAAACCGTTGTCACCAGCCTTCATCCCATTTGGAGGTGTCGGTCTCCTATGAATAGGACATCTTATTCAATTCAAGCCAAGACGCTAGCCTCTTGAGATCACTGGGGTTTCAAAATGGGTTACGTGTTCCTTGCAGCTTCACGCAATTTGTAAACTCGATCGGTGTCCCACCTATGCCATTATTCCAATAATTGATAAAAATGCCGAGCAGGGCAGATCGCGTAGGTTCCCCCTCGGAGACTTCCTTTCAGATTGCCATTCATCTATTGGAGATAGCTGTCACTGCAGTAAAGGAACCAGCCGGTGGCATTTGTCACAGTTCAGGGCAGCCTATCTCGGACATGACTGCTCACTCTGTCCTAGGCCCTCTCAGAACCCGGAAGTAGTGTGTCCACTGTATTCCTCTGGTTTTCAGCCCAAGACTCCCATCATAAAAGGAAATGAGGGTGGTCCGGCATGACTCGTTCTTAGAAAACCGTGCCAGCTTCTTGTGCTTCTTCTGCGTTTCTGAAATGCTCACAGATCTTGGGCTTGATGATGCGTCCTGAACTCTTGCTTGGGGATTGACAGGAGACTGGCGAGACTATAATTTGTGACAGCCCCCTTTCTCTTCCCCTCTCAGAAATATGGGAATCAGAAGGGCTTCGGTTCTGCTCACCCTCCCTACCTCCCCGCTACCTCTGTTTCCACAGATACCCTTCTCTTTGTCACCTTTCCCCACACTGCCCTGACTTTCTCCTCCTTCCCATTCCCATGGACCCTTGCCCTCAGTTTGCCTAGGTGAGAGCTACCGAGTGTGGTAATGGGTGCTAATGGGCTAACGTGTTTTTGACAATGAGTCATCTATTTGCTTTTTGAGCAGGGCCTAAATCCCAACATGTGATTAGAATGGTGGTAATTTGGGGCACCATGGCAGGTTATTAATGCAGCGTGGGATGCTAAAGCGTTTGTTTCCTCTCAAATAGGTGACTACCATTTACACCCCGCATATGGCTTTCTGCCAATTGTGTTGGGGGCGATTTCAAGCCAAATTGATTGGCTAATTGCTTGTGGTCATCCGGCTTTTCAGCTGCCCATGTAGCACCCCTGGAGGTAATTAGCACTTCCAGAATTGGGGGTGAATTGAAGTTATACACGGTCATGGCTTCTGGAGTGGGAGCAGGGGCTGCACCAGCTTATAGTTACGAGTGAATCATTTTTACTTTAAAATGATTCCTTAGGATTGATGAGTTTCTTTAACAATTTTTAAAAATCCGTTATGGAGGAGTTTGATATACAATTGCCTTCGAGATTCATTTAAAGTGGCCAGTTGGGTTCTATATATTGTGAGATAAACTCATTGGAAGGAAATAGCTTCAAAAATGTTGAGCATTTTCTAGAAGCGATTGGAATTTCAATTGCAGCCCTGTACCAGCACACAGAGTGGAATATTTTTCAGCCAGTGTTATGCTAAAAAGTATAGAATACATTTTTCATTAAGAATGCCTTCATATGTAAATGCTGTGTAAAACCCACTGGTATCTGACAGTGATCCCCAAATTTAGAATCATCACAACTTCCAGGCAATTTCTCTCTTTTAAAAAGATAATGTTCCTGGGTGGTTCAAAGGACACAGGGTGACCAAGCAGAGCATCTCGGGACCCTGTCCCCCCGCCCAAACGTGGCATTTGTCAGTGTCCGTCAGCACTGAAATTCTACCTGTGTAGTCAAGGAAGGCCTACGGTCATCTACTTACTTGGATTCTTCCTTTTTCATAATTCAGTAGGAGCTGATATTATCATCTTTGGGAGATCCAGCTTGAGGGTGATATGCTCTTGCAATGCAAATAAACAGCAGGCTTGGGCCACTGCCCAGCCCAGGCCTGGGAAGCCTTGGCCCAACCAGCTGTTGAGTTCCAGTTGTTCCCATGCTGTTCAGGGTGGTCCCCCAGGCCTTTGACCTGCTGGCTGGTATACAGCCCCCCTCTTTGAGATTCTTCTAATTTTCCCCCTCCTGTGTTAGATTCCCAGCCTTGACTAATGCTGGAATTCAGGGAAGGCTAGAAGGGAAGAGGCAATAATTCCTTTTCTCTGTCCTCCTGGTCATCAGATAAGCCCTAGCCCCTATTTCAGGATGGGCTGGGGTTCTAGAGATGACATGATTTAGATCATTCTTTCTTAAACTCTTGCTTCGAAATGTCTCACAGATGGAAGAGCAGTGCCTGAGATGGTCCTTGTCCTGTATCTCTGTGATCAGAGGTCCCAGCCTGCTCTCTCTACTTCCTGTTTCCTGCAAGTCTGATTTTTACTTTCACTTGCTTGTCTATTCTCAGCCTGTCTCCTCTCCCTGACTAAATGGGTCAGATTGTGTTTCCTAAAAGGAGATTAAATTGCTCTTTGCTGGAAAAGATAAACAATCACTGGCATGGGGTGTGTGTGTGTGTGTGTGTGTGTGTTGGCAAGGGATTCTTGGCCAGGGATTTTAAGGCTTCTTTTCTGAAGTCTGTTTTTAATCCTAATGGGTCTTTGAATTCAAATCCTGGTTCTGCCTCTCTGTGACCTTGGGCTAGAGACTTCTGCTCTTAGACCTCTACTTTCCTGGTCTTTCAGACAAATGAGAGAAGCAGCTCACAGTGTTGTAGTAAAGGGCCAAGCACATAAATGAATACGTGAGCTTCTAGTCACAGTTTTTAGGGGGCGGAGATGGACGGGTTGGTGGTAGTCACACTTCTGGGGTCACCCCTCTTTCACCCGGAGGGACAGACAGCAGTGGGGAAAGTTGTTTTTTTTCTCCTGAGGGTCCAGTGTGTGACCTGGAGGAAATTGCACAACCCATCTATCCCCAGT
The DNA here is from genome assembly GCF_902655055.1 of Lutra lutra. Lineage (NCBI taxonomy): Eukaryota > Metazoa > Chordata > Mammalia > Carnivora > Mustelidae > Lutra > Lutra lutra. Next base: position 17,503,948 of record NC_062296.1, read on the forward strand.
TTTTGTCCCCAGAGAACAAGCTAGATCTTCTGAGCGGGGATCAATCAAAGAGCTGTCTTCGGCAGTGGGAAGTGTCACAAGAATAAACAGCTGCTCCCTCTACCCCGCACCCCCTCCACCCCGCACCCCCTCCTGCTGCTAAATGACTCTAGGGAAGAGGAAACCAGTCATCAAAGGCTTCTGCCACCTGTGCGCAGCTGGTAGTTCCTGAGGTCACTCCTGTAGTGACTAGAGGAGTTTAGAAAGTCTGCACTGGGCCAAGTCACCGACACAGTCATTCCCCTAAGGCTTGTCACTTCCTCCGTCCTTCACTCTGAGCTGGGAAGCTCCTTTGTAAGCTGGGAGACACTAGTCTAGGGTTCTCCCATGTCTTCCACGGTGCCATTTTGGGAACAGCCTCTCTTGAGAGATTCTCAGTATAAAGAAAGGGAGTAGGACGAGGCTGTCTTCCTCATGTCACTCTAGACTTTTATTTTATTTTATTTTATTTTTAAGGAAGACGAGAAAGTTATTTCCCTTGAGTTACTCGCTGCCAAGTGTCTCTCCCAGGGGATCCGGAGCCCTTTGCCTTGCTCTAAGGTCACCAAGCCAACTAGTAGTGTACAGGGGGCCCAAAGGTAAGGCCGGTAGTCCTGTGTTTCTGATGGGGCAGGGGGGCCAGTGACTGCTAGAGGGCAGCAGAGGGCCAGGAGCAGGTCTAGAACCGCTTAACGGCCAGATGGTCACCAGACTGGCTGACGGAGCAATGGACCCCAGAGGCTCCCATTGTCAGGGAAGAGGCAGTGTGGTCGCCAAGCAGGGGAGGCACACATATCCGAGAAGTTTTAACAGAATGTGACTATGACCCCTTACAGAGGGGTCAGCTGGGTTGCTATATATCCAGCACAACATGGTAGGTAAGGCCAAGTTTTAATAAAAGGGGAGGGAAGGCCTACAGCCGTAAGGATCAAGTTAGAGCCAGGGCTGGGTCAGATCTCAACTAGAGGTTGGAGTAATCACGGTTGGAGAACTAGAACTGGAATGATTTGGCTCAACCATTCACTAAAGATCTCTCAAGAAGGCCCAATGAGAGAACCATTAAGATCATGGACTTTAGAGTCACACAGGAACTGGGGTTTGAATCACTGCCCTGCCACGTATTAGCTAAGTGACTTTTTGTTGTTACTCAGCCTCTCTGCACCACAAGGAGATCACGCACATGAGGCTAAAGAGGTTTTTATGTGTCTATGCTAATTAAATGTTTGTTGAGTGAATTGTCTTTATCCAGGGTCGTTCCAGCAAGACTGGAGTTATTGATAACAGATCCCCACCTCAATATTCTATTCCATTCTGTTTAGTACTAGTTCTTGTCCCTGGTCTGAGATGGTGCTGCCCAGCCAGTGAGGCCCTGATTGTTAGGAGAACGTGAATCCCGCTGACCAGGACCCAGGAACCGTGGGAGAGGGAAATGTCCAGGTCTGTAAGAAGAACTCTGAGATAAGGAAATTAATGTGAAAATCAGGAAAAGAGATTATTTTGACTTTATCCTTAAAGGACATCTTCTCTATATTTTCATGGCTCTTCTTACAGAAATAGCTGAAACTAAAAGAAAGCTTGGTGGAATGAAGAGACATTTTATGAGTCACGGGCAAGGCAAAAGTGTGCAATATCTTGTCAGACTAAGTGACCAAGGAAATGCAATGCGGTATCCTGAATTAGAGCCTACAACAGAAAAAAGACATCAGTGGAAATCCTGGAGAAATCCAAATAAAGGCTGTAGTTTAGCTAATTGTATTATACCAATGTTAATATTTTAATTTTGACAAGTGGTCCATGGTTAGGTAAGATGTTAATATGACGGGAAGCTTGGTGAAACTAGCCTTTTTTTTTTTTTTTAAAGATTTATTTTTAAGCAATCTCTGTACCAAAATGGGACTTGAACTTAAGCTCCGAAGATCAAAAGTTGCATGTTCTACCAACTGAGCCAGCCAGGCTCCCTAAGCTTTGTAACTCTTCTGTAACTCTAAAATGATTTCAAAATGAAAAGGGTTTATTTTAAGTGGCCAAACTCTTACTTTCAACAGTGATGAGCTGTGATTTATTTTTTATTTCACGGCAGTGTGTTTGAAGGTGTTTCGAAAATACACAGGATTGGGAAGGGAGGGCAGATTACGATACTTTCTATCACATTTGCGGTTTTTTTTTTTTTTTTTTTGAGAGAGAGAGAGAGAGAGAGCAAGAGCAAGAGCGAGCGCGGCCGAGGGAAGGAGCAGAAGGGGAGGGAGAGGTAGATGCAGACTCTGCACTGAGCATGGAGCCCGACATGGGTCTTGATCCCAAGACCTTGAGGTCATGACCCAAGCCGAAACCAAACCAAGAGCAGTCTACTTAACCGGCTGAGCCACCCAGGCACCCTTCACATACACAGTTTTGAATTCTGCCCTTTTTTCTTACCAATGTATACAGACCCTTTCACTGGCCATTAAAGTATGTGAGTATAAGTGCTAATACGCAGAGTGTATAGCACCAGCTTCTCACGGATGTGCATTCCAACTTCATGCTGGTGTAAATAATGTGGCAGTGAACACATGTGTAGATATATCTTTGTGCTCATTTCTGCCGTTTCCTTGGGAGTGGGGACCTGAAAGTAAAATGACCACATCAGAGAATATATACTTTTAAGAAGATGTTGATATACTTAGTGCCAAGGACACTCCAGTAGGTTTTACCACTTTATATGCCCAGGAGCAACAAATGAGTGCCCATCTCCCCGCGTCCTGATCAGCACTGAGTCCGTCCCTGGGTACTCGTTTTCACCTGTCCCCTGATGAGACGCTCTGCTTCAACCTGTGGTTTGTAATGGCTGGGCTTAGTCCCCTCTTCCCTCATTCTTTTACCATTTTTGTATATAATTCCTTAACCTGGCAGCTACCTGGGCCATGATTTTTTCAGGGAACATACTATATTCACAGGTAACTGGAGATTCTCTTTCATTTCCAGGAATATTGTGAATTTAACATACAAAATTTTTATTCCTTTTGCTGTTTACACACACACAGACACAGACACACACATACACAGCATCATTGAAAGAATGGTGTTGGGAAAACAAGTGAAAGCTACCATTTAGGGAGCCTACCCACTGGGGTTTGGAGAGCACCAACCCAGCATGGGCCGGGTTGACTAGAATGTACCGTCGCATAGCATTGTGCGTTCTCCTGCATAGTAAGTAGCTTCTCAATAAACAGGACTAATGGCTGAAATCTGAAAACTTGCAGTAGTGCAGTGGAAGCAAAAGGGTCTAGAATGTTCTTGGCGGTGGAAATGCCATTTTTGCTCCTAGCTCCCTCTGTTGGGTGGCAGCTGAACTCAGGGACCTTACTCGATGCCAGTGGGTTCTGGAGGAGAGCATCCTGGCCAGCGAGCCGTTGTCCCGTTCTGCATAGGGACTGCTCTATCAGAAAACAAGCTGCCGGTGTCCCGTTCTGCATAGGGACTGCTCTATCAGAAAACAAGCTGCCATGGCTGGGTATGTGGTTCTTTCTGCTTCTGTTGCCTTTCACAGTCTCAGATCCTCTCGTATTTATAAGACTGCTTTAATAGTCTTGTCTTGTAATTACATCTGGAGACAGGAGACAGTATCTTTTGATAGTTCAAGTCCTAACACATTTAAATTGCCCTCCTAATGCTATAAAAGAGGCAAATTATGTATTCTGGTTTGCACTAGACGGCAATAAATGTCAAGGCGTCATCCACTCTGCTACTTAACTCCTTAATGCCATCCGTTTTGGTGTTCCTCACCCAGACGGGACACTCGTGTTTTCCCATCTCTTGGCTCGAAAGGATCAAGTTGAGAGATAAATTTCACTATTCAAAATATATTAAAAGGCAGGAGCGGTTTGTAAACATTGCTTTGGAAAGGTAGGCATCACGATAAAGTCAAGGACAGGAACCTGATTCCGTAAAGGAAACATTTCACAAGATTGTCATCTACTTTATTTTTTTAAAGCCGCAATAAGATGTAATGAGCAAAAGACCAATGATGCATTTCAGCCAAGTGACATGAACTCTTGCTAAACCAATGAAACTGTCAGTATACTACGGTTTCACATTTTCTATAACATACTAGGTCACCTTAGGACACTTAGTCACTTATGACTTTTTACCAGTGATGCAAAATCAATTTGGCAATTTATAATCTTACATTTCATTATGAAAGTATATTATTCTCCTGATTTCTCCTGTTCAGGTAGAGTCATAAAGGAATAAAGCCAATCATGGTATCTGATGTTTTGAGACTTCAAGCAGTTTTTCTGATTTCTATGATTTAAAAAAAAAAAAGACATACCAAGCGTACAATTTCTAACCCCAGATGCGATTCTGAATGTTCGATAAAATTGTGGATGTTAGAAAGTGAGAATTTTGAATGACGAGCTCACTTTTTCACCTACCTTTTTAAAGTTTTGAGTGTGTAGGCTGAAAAAATCCCTTGGCTTAAGTATGCTGGAGGGCGGGCTTTTTTGGTGTGCTATATTTGGAGTTTGGAGCTCCAGCTCTTCTCAAAGAGCTGGAGCAGATGGTTATTCATATTTAATACCATCACATTTTTCAGTTTATTTTCTGGAAATTGGGAGTTACAGAATGATAAACCAGCTGTATGTGAGAGAGGTTTGGAGGAAAGGAAGAGGAAGGGTTAGAGGCTTTATTATTATTATTATTAATTATTACTGTTGTTACACTTGCACTTGGAAATACCTTCCCTTTTCCTCTCCAGGACGAATACGACACTGCTTTTGGAAAAACCAATGGGAGGAATAAAATGCACATGACAGAACCTTAGTTCTAGGTGCCCATTAGCACAGTCGAGGACAGATCTGCTTTCGTAAGATCATATAGCACACAAGAACATAATTAACATTGACCGTATAGCCCTTTTCTTCTGTGGTGAACTCAACAAGGATTTCTTTGAACCCTTCCTCAGGACTGTTCATCACACTTGTAAACCCATCTCCCGACCGCCACCCCCAAGCTTCAGTCACGCATGTGACTCTGGCCATTATGGCTGCAGTAAGGCTGGGCCCTTTATTATTATTCTTTTAGGATTTTATTTATTTATCTGAGAGAAAGAGAGAGAGAGAGACCGCACAAGCATGGGGAGCAGCAGAGGGAGAGGGAGAAGCAGGCTCTTCGCTGAGCGGGGAGCCCAATGCGGGGCTCGATCCGAGGACCCCGGGATCATGACCCAAGCCAAAGGCAGACGCTCAGCTGACTGAGCCACCCAGGTGCCTCAACATGGGACCCTTTAAATGGGAGACTTGAATTTGAGCTTTTTTCTTCCTTTTTGGGTTTAAGTTGCAGGCAGGCAGGGCTGTTCCCCGGTATTCATTTAGATTCAGCTCATGACCCAGCATCTCTAGTTTGTACATGATGCGAAAACCGTGCTCCCGAGATTCTTGCTGGCCCCCACTGTCCCAGGTATTTTCACTCACTGGTGTTCCTCCTATTTGTGTCTTCTCTCTCAGACTACAGTCTGAACACATGAGCGCACACCAAATGAAAAGAGAGAAATACAGAGGAGGAATTGAATAATTAAAACAAGAGGCACTTTGCATTTTCTGTCTTGCTGAGAAAGGTATTAGAGTGAGGTGTAACTGGCTTTCTGTGCACCAGGCATGGGAACAGTCGCCTGCACCTGCACTGTCTCATTAAAACTCATGGCCGCCTTGTGGGGTAGGCAGTATTATTCCCTATTTTAGAGCTGAGGACTATGGCTCAGGGAGATGAAGTCATTGGCCAGGAGCACAATGCTAGGACACGGTAGAGTTTAGTTTCCAATTCCGAACTTTGACTCGAATTCCGGTGTTCTGTGGCTCAAACAGGGTGTTACTGTGATACAATGAAGTCTCGAGAAGCCGGAATACATAGGGGATGGTAGCACACACCGTAAGAGGGGTTTGAGAAGGGGCTCCTGGGTGGCTCAGTCGGTTAAGCGTCTGCCTTTGGCTCAGGTCATGATCCCAGGGTCCTGGGATCGAGTCCCAAGTCAGGCTCCCTGCTCAGTAGGGAGTCTGCTTCTCCCTCTGCCTGCCCCTCCCTCCCCCGACCCCGCTCGTGCTTATGTGCTCTATCAAATAAATAAAATCTTTGGGACACTTGGGTAGCTCAGTTGGCTAAGCAGCTGCTTTCAACTTGGGTCATGATCCCAGGGTCCTGGGTTCGAGTCCTGCATTGGGCTCCTTGCTCAGCAGAGAGCCTGCTTCTCTCTCTGCCTCTGCCTGCCACTCTGCCTGCTTGCGCTCTCTCTCTCTGACAAGTAAATAAAATCCCTTTTTTTTTTTTTTAAAAGAGGGGTTTTAGAAGGTAGGTGAATGAACAATTTTGGCTTTTTTAAAAAAAATTAAGAATCATTCATTGGCATCATACCTATTAACTTTAGAGAGTTCAAAAATACAGAGAAGATAGAGAAGAAAATAATTCATTCACGATGCTAGGACCCAGAGATAACCACTCTTAATGGCTTGGTTAATAGACTATTTAATAGACTACAGATACACACACACAATTTTAAACAAGACTTATAAGATACACACCATTTTATAACCTGCTTTTTAAACAACCTAGCAATATTTGGTAAACATTTTCCCATGTTATTACATAGAGGTCAACATGTTGAGTGGTTTTGCAATATTCTGTTGTCTGGGTGTAGCATAATGTATTTAACCAATCTGTCTTGGATATCTTAATGAGAACCAGTCCTCTGGTTCAGGAATGTGCCACTGATGTCATAAAATGCATGGTAATGAGGCTTGTCAAAATACGCAGCTATGCGTTTCATTATTAGGTAGCTATGGCTGAATGTACATAATGTTCCATACTTCTTTTAAGCTGGTGGTTTCTTAGGACGTCGGCCCAAAAGTCTAGCTTTCACAGTTTCTGCTTAGACATCGACAGGCAACACTAAAGCCAATAACCACCCCCCCACACACAGAGGCAGCTAGAAGAATGATGGCCAAACACAAGGTGTAATTTAAGGGAAATAGAAAGAATATTATAAAGCCACAAAACAAGGATGAAACAAAGGATGTTTTCAAAGAATATTTCATGTTATGAAAAATGATATGTTAAAATTTTATAAGTAATAGGATATGAAACTATATATTTCCCCAGTTTGATTAAAAAAAAAAACCCACCACATATACATCTATGTTACAATATCTGGGGATTTTTTTTGGGGGGGGGATGGTAGGATAACAGCTCATTTTTATATCTCTTCACATTTTTCTAAGATTTTACAGCAATATATACATTTACTATAAAAAATAATTTTACTCAAGGGAAAGAACTTGATCATCATTTACTTGATGTTGAGGGAAACCTCAAATCATTACTCAGTGCTCACATTTTTAAAAAAGTAACACTTTTGATGATTTACTATGTGCTAGGCTCTGTGCTAGTATCTCAGTCTTTACAGCGACCCTGGAAGCTACCATTATTTGCCCTTTTGAGGAAGCCATTTTGCCTCAGACCGCCCAGCTGGGAAAGGCCAGAGCCAGCATTTGAACTTGTTGTGTCTATTTATTTCCAAAGCCTGCGTGACATGAGATAGAGTGGGGACAAAATCTAGGGAAGTTTATTTATTTTTAACTGGTTGAAAACCAAGCAAAGCAGTTCTGGGACAAGAAAATACAAGTTGATGGGCTGGATATGGGTACAGGGCATTTATGCTAACAAAACCTGGGAGGTCCTTTGGCGCCAGGGGGTTAGCCCAGGGGCTCTGCCTCCCTGGGGCTAATAATATCTAACCTCCCAGGGCTTTTGTGAGGATTCAATGAGACAATGCACATAAAGGGCACATGGTACATGCTTGCTCAACAATGTAGCTAGTATTATTATTTCTCTCATTTAGGACCTTGCTTGTTATAGGGATTAGAGGTTCCAAGAAGCCTGAGGCAGGACATGTTTACCCTAGTGAATCCTGTCATGTCTTAATAGTCCTCAAACATTCCTGACCAGCTGAAATGCCTTTTATTTGAAACTTTCAAATAAACAAGCGCTAATCAGCTTTGTGGACCCCACCAGCTTTTCCAGAAAGCTATTCTGTTTTTTGGGGGGGTTATTTATTTACTCGCTGAAGATAGGGACTTTGTGTAATACAAGGGAAGCAGGAGGTGATTGGTTTGAAGTTAATAGGCAAGCTTTCCTTTTTTTTTTTTCCTCCCCCTTTTAACCTGAGGAAGCTTGATTGGGTTACGCTCCTTTAAGACTCTTGGAGAGTCTGGGAATTTTGAGAACAAAAGCTCTGTAGGGAGGCCACCAAACGGAGAGGGCTCTTCACCAATCTTTGTACATTCTTAAATTTTTCTTTCTGTCCCCCCCCCTTCAGTCCCTTGAATTGAGTGGCATTATCTTGAAGCCATGGAGATTTAAGAAACAAGGAAGGTTGGCCTCTCTTTGTTGAGTTTATGAAAGCCATATTTAGTTTTAGGAGGAATGTGTTTTTCCCTTGGGAGGCCCCTCTGTACCTGCAACCATCAGAAATTCCATATTAAAATCCCACATTTAAGTCTTTACGGCGAAAGTCTGTTCTTGCGTGTCTGGACCGAGTCCAGCTGTCAGACTGGGAGGTTACTGACTTTCTCTTCTCAAGCGAATGGTTTACATCTGCTGCCTCCATTTCTTTACTACTCATTCCGAAACACCTTGTAATCTGGCTTCTGCCACTGCCTCTTTGCTCAAATTGTCCCCCCTGCAGATTACCAGCAACGGACTTTTCGCTGATTTCATTGGGGCTTATTTTTCTTTCTCACCCTTGAACGTCTCTCTTCGCTTGGCTTGTGACACTACATGTATCTGTCCCCTCCTACCTGTCTGGGCATTCCTTCTCTCCTTTTTTAATGGCCGATCTTCATCTTTCAGCCAAAGGTCTGCAGTTCTGTCTCCTTACCCATGCCCCACTCCCGTGTTTCTTACGGACTGATGATAATTAAAACAGTCTTGTGGAGTCCGGCATCATGTACTTAATACATATCTTCTCCAATTCTTACAACACTCATCAAGGCAGAGAGTCTTAAACCCATTTTACCTAAGATGAAACCAGCTCAGGTAAGTTACGTACACTTGTATTTTTCCATTCAGATCTCTAACCATCAACCGAAACTCAGCAGAGAACACCTTCTTCTCTGGCTCCAAACAACCAAACTCCTTCTCACTTTAAGGTGATGTCACTCTCCCACTTTCTGCTGTATCACCTGCAGCCTGAGAGAGTTGAAAATCAGACAGGTAATTGCTTTGGAATAATGCCCTTCCTCCCCAATAAAACCAGCCCTTTCAAAATCCCCCAAGCCCAGCTCATTACGAACTCATGTCTTGAAAACTGAAGTTCAAGCTATCTTGTGGACCAGCAATTCCCCAACATGATGAGAACTAAGTCTGACAACTTTCTCACAGTGCCTGCTCTGGGTTGCCCAGAGTTAAGCTTGATTGGAAGCTCTGTTGGTGCCGTTGGCCAGTCCTCGGAAACACTCTTCCTAAGCTCGTCCCTCCCATAGGCAGGGCTGGCGGAGCTTCTGGACAGTTCCCAGTTCACCAACGGTAATCCCACCCCTTTCTTGTCTCTTGGACTAGAAAACCTATTGGAATGTGAGTGATTTGGCCATGGTATTTCTATAGTATCAGTACAACTCTCAATTCACTATTTTTTAAAGAAAATTACTTACAAATGTTGGTAGTTCAGTATTAGTAACAGCTGACGCAAAGCGCATACTCACAGCTGATCTGGACATGCCAATGTGTTGAGACCATGAGTCTGAAACCACTTGCACAGATTTCTTCTCTGGGTGGCGTGTTTGCTTAATGCAAAAAAATTTAAACCTGATACTCAGAATCAGAGACTCGAGGAACTCTGCCTCTTTTTGAAGGCGGGTAACGGGACCACCAGCCACTAACATCTCATTGAGGATTCTCCGCATGCCAAACCAGATGCTTTCCTTGGGCTGTTTTTACTCTGCTGGCATCTTTGTGACCATTTCACTTTTTAAAGGCGGGGATCTGCCATGGCTGCCATAATTTTCAATGGGAGCAGTACAAAAGGTCAGAAGTTCAGGTATATGCCGTTCTTGTGAAGTGAGACTAAAACAAAGTATAGACCCACTGAGAAGTTTCAGTTAACTGTTCAGGACTTCACTTTCTTCTATTAGTAAGGCACAGGAGCCCAGAGCTGTGGTGACACCGTTCTTCAATCAGACTTGACTAGGATGGCAGCATGGTGTCGATGGATAAACATACTCAGATTAACCTTTGGTGAATTATCTTTTTTTTTTTTAAGATTTTATTTGTCAGAGATAGAGAGAGAGAGCGCGCGCACAAGCAAGGGAAGCAGAGGTAGGCAGAGGGAGAAGCAGGAGAAAGGAGCCCTATGTAGGGCTCGATCCCAGGACCCTGGGATCATGACCTGAATTGAAGGCAGACGCTTAACTGCCTAAGCCACCCAGGCATCTGTGAATTATCTTCTTAATAAGGAAATGAGAGGGGTGCCTGGGTGGCTCAGTGGGTTAAGCCTCTGCCTTCGGCTCAGGTCATGATCTCGGGGTTCTGGGATCGAGCCCTGCATTGGGCTCTCTGCTCGGCAGAGAGCCTGCTTCCCCCTCGCTCTCTGCCTGCCTTTCTGCCTACTTGTGATCTTTCTCTGTGTCAAATAAATAAGTAAAATCTTTAAAAAAAAAATATTTTTTTTTTAAATAAAGAAATTAGAACATACCATTTTTTTTAAATTGGAAGAGCTGGGTATTTAATCACTGGCATAAAAAGAAGATAGAAGGCTAAAAAAGAAGAAGAAGAAGATAGAAGGCTGATGCGTTTTCCAGGATTTTAACCTATATCCAGTTGAACAAATGTGTAAATATTATCCTACATGCACTGCACTGTGTACGTATATGCTTTGTTCACAGCTAACACAGTGCCTAGCATGGAGATGGGGTTCCATTAAAATTTGTAGAATGAATTTGTTCCTTTGGCAAAATGAATGTTAAATAGTTCTGAGTTTTTAAGACATGGTGGTTAGCATAAAGAAATATTTGATGGGGATAGAATCTAATTTGAAATTAAAAAAATCACTGAAATGTTTATGTTTTAAGAAAAAAATTTATTCCTAAAGGTAAAATATTAACAGTATCTCACCAGGCTGCTTTTTTTTCCTTCTTCTTCTTGGACTATGCTATAAAGAGCATTTTTCACATTTAACTTATTAGCACACACCAAATAGGTTGTAGGCAGTGGGGAGGAGGTGAAGTTGAAAAGGTCACTGGGAAACATCACTCCCATCTGGTCACAGTGGGTCATGGAAGACCTGCCTCAGATTCCCTGGGAGGCTCGGTATGTTCTTGGGCTATCCCTGCGACTCTTATGCCCTACAAGCAAGCAGCCAAGGTGACCTGTGACGTCTTAATGCTCCTCTGAGTAAAGTCACTGAATAGAAGCCTAATTACAGCCAGTCTAGCACATGGGGAATCAATTCAGTCGAGAGATGGTCCTAAGTACCTTCTATGTGCTCGGATTGTGTGATGTCTTCTGTGGAAGTGTGAAACGTGGTCCTTAACCCAGAGATGCTGAAAGGCAAGGCAGTTACCGATGAAATAGACAACAGTAGCAGTCAGAGAGGCATAGTTGGAGAAGCAGTTGTGAAGATCAGGTAGTATATAAGCTTTCCAGTAGCAAGGAAGATGGGGTCAGATTAGAAATAGAATTTCCCAAGGTTTGCCAGATGATCGGTAGAAGTTGGAGGTACTACTCAAGTCTTCTAACTCGTAGATACTGTTTTCATTCTGTCATAGGTGGTTATGTGGCATTTCGACATGCTTGCGTTGATCAGCTATTTTGATGCTGGGAACTTTGTTATAAGAGGCCATGTCGACATGGGGGGAGGGGACTTCAGCAACACCCCGCAAAACTGACTAATAAAACATTGAGCTACTTTTTTGGTTTTTTATTACCAAGTAATGAGCAAAATCAGGGTGGAGACTGGGGATGAAGTGGGAGTGGGGGGTCAAGGACGGAAAGGGCGGCATGGGTGGGGTGAAGCTCAGAGAAGGGATGAGGCATGGGATGGGGGGGTGGTCAGGCACCATTGGGCAGGCAAAGCCCACATCGCCGGGAGCCATGTGTTCTCCACACTTGCTCATCTTTGAAAGGCCATTAGTCATTCGGGCACGTTATCTATTCATTCTCTGAGAATTCTTTTATTTCTTGACGAGTTTGTTTCTTAACATCTCTGATTCCAAACTTTCAAGGGGCAGGAATGGGAGTAGGTAGGGATGTTTGGATCACAGTCTGGTCCCATCATCCCAGATGCAGGCTCCAATGGGAACCCTTGAGTCCGTGACTCTGTAGTCTCCTTAATACTCCAAGTAATATGCTATGGAAAAATAATAGGTTTGCTCTATTTTCAAAAGCTCACATTTTGAGGGAAGAGGACTGTTAGGTTCCTTCAAGGTTTGTCCTCTTTCAAAATCTAATGAATTGAAGACTCTTTTTTTCTTTCCTGATTGTAAATGGATGAAATCTCCACTTTCTCGATGCAGTATTTAGTGTAAAATTATTTTTAAAAATTTACCTCTGAATGATGAAGATGATAATGCAATAAAGGAACACACATTCAGATGGGCATAGCGAAGACAACGGCAAGTGGCCATCTGCGGTAATCTGGATAAGGGTTGAGGAAAAAGTGTCAGGGATGTAAGGGACCGACGGCCTCCAGTAAATGTGTTTCTCATGGCCATGATCACAGTGTCTGCATCAGAGCAACCGTGCCAGAATGTCAAATATAAATATGGGGTGTCTGGTTTTTAGCAAAACAGTTGAGAGTCCTGCTGTAAGATCCTTGTACATAAGATTGTGAAATTTGACTGCATAACTAGTCATTAGGCAGATTCCCAGCTGGTTGAGCAACCGAATCGGTATCCTCCTGGAGGAAGATATTTTTAGTTAAGGGCCAGGGAATAGCTTTTCGGTTCGACCTGGACATTCATTCATGGAACAAGTACCGAGCAGCTACGATGTAAAAGGCACCCTACTTAGCAGAGTGAAGGAAACAGAGTCCAGATCACGGCCCCTGCCTGAAAACAGCAGATTCCTGATCATAACTGATCACAAAGACAGGCTTTCCGCTTTGCAGATAATATAGAGCTGGGTGGCGTAGCTTCATATACAGGATGACAGAATCCAGATTTAAAATGACCTCAACTTGTAGGAACTCTAGGTCAAAACCTACAAGCTGAAATTTAACAGTGATCGATGTAAAATCTTGAATTTAGGTTTAAAAAATTGCATATGTACAGGATATGAGAGATGTGACTTGGCGGCAGTTCATGTAAAAAGTTCTTGGGGATTTAGTTGATCACAAGTTTAATATGAGCCAACAATGTGGTGTAGCTTATTTTTTTTGAAGCAAAACAATTTTAGGCTGTATTAGAAGCATGTGTGCCGATCAGACCACATCTGGAGTATTATGTTCAAGTAGAGTCACCGCATTTTATGAACATTGACAAAGTTGAGTATATCCAGAAGATAGTGACCAGCAAGGATCTGAAATGGTGTCACATGAGAAATGGTTAAAAGAAAGAACCAAGGACATTTAGGTTTTGCTTCAGGCCTCCGTTTATTTGATTTAATTTTATTTTTTTTTTAAGTAGGCTCCCTGCCCAATGTGGGGCTTGAACTTGTGACCCAGAGGTTAAGAGTCGCCCGCTCTACCAACTGAGCTTGAGACGGGTGAGTCCTCAGCAGTGTTTAGAGAATGAGTGAGTAGAATTTCCACATGTGAGGGCCTTGGGGAAAGCTGATGGAAAACTGCAGTGCCTGGCATCTGTAGTCATTAAATAAAAGGACAGAAAAGGAACTTAACAAGTTTCTAAAAGCTTTAGAATGGGTCTTTTTTCTCATGTCCTTTTGGCCTTTGCCAGGACCTGATACTGGATTTATGTGTCTGCTTTAACATAAATCTTAAAAAGCATTCTCTCCAGAAGGAGCATGTAAGAAAATGAATTCAAGTTCAGGCACCAGTTATCAAGGACATGCAAATGAAAACAATGAGATAACATTTTTTTTTAAACATGCAGATTAAGAAAAGAGTATCTAAAAAATATAAAATATTCATGGTTAAATCCAATAGTTCTACTTCTGGGACTTTGTTCTATGAAAGCTACCCTGAATACAGAAAAAAGAAAGCCTTATGAAGAGAGGTGTTTTCTGATAACAAAAAAAATTGGAAACAACAAAATATTCAATAATAGAGGAGCGAATGGTTATGTTAACTGTGATAGGTCCATTCGATAGAATGTTATAAAGCCATTAGAGTTTATAGCTTTCACAGGATATGCAGCTGTGTATATACAGTATGATATAACCGAGCAAAAATAAATAAATCTAAACCTGTGTGTAGAAAAATCCTGGCAAGTCTCACACCCAAATGTCAACATTGGCTGTTCTTCAGTGTGAAAAGATCAATTATTTTCACATTTGGTGTCCTTTTTTTTGCATTCTCTGAATTTTTCTTTAAAAGGCATTATTTACATTGTATGTGGAGTCTAGGCCATCAGCCCTGCTGTGAATGGCCAGTTTTATTGAGGGCGTTGAGAAATTGTGTGGAAAAGACAAACCCAAACGACTTCAGAGTAAAATTGATTTTCATTCTAAATTCAATTTATTTAATTTTAATCCACTTTAATTCAAAACACATGTAACTGTACATCATGAACAACTCTAGATCAAGGGTATGTTAATGAACTTCTCAAATGAAAGATGATGCAACTCCTCAAAAGAAAAAAGGTCAGCATCCCAGATTCTCGAGAGCCAGGAGCCTTTTGCAAAGGGAGATGATAAAGTGCCTTATAGGTAGCAGGCACTTAATAAAGTCTTGAGTGACTGGCTCCTGGAGGTGAGGAGGGACAAATGAGAGATGGATTGCTAATGGGTGAGCTTGAACGTCTTGATGGATACCAGAAGAACCTGGATATCAGGTATTATCTTGTTAAATCACAATCTGTTCGAAGGGGTATTTAGATATTGCTCAGATGTATCAAAGTTCAAGCTGTCACTCCTCTGTATATTGCAAAAATGCATCCATTACAAGTAATTTGCACTAACCCTTGACTCTAGATACTCAGTCCAGTTCAGTTTTCTTCTTCTATCAAAATTACTAGTAGTTTCCCCAATATCCATTGTTTGATTTCACATGACAGCAGGGATTCTTGGTCCTTGAGTCCTTATTGTTTTCCTAATTCCACTTAAAAAAAAGAAAAGGAAACTGCATACCTCAGAAAACTGAATGGTTATGTTCTGTTTGTGGTATTGGGGGAGATCAGCACTCTACCAGGGGTAAATAACAGATCTGGTTTCACTGAGACTGTTCAGAATGTTTGAAGACCATCTAGGTTTGAAGAAAGTGGAATTTTTACATATGTTAACATTTAGTGATCTTGCTTTTTGTAACTTCAGCTCTTCTTAAGGTGCATATCTATTTCTGTGGAATTAGCTTCCTCCTGTTTTCATGTATATTTCATGTTAAGGACAATACTGTTACCAAGGTGAATTTAGTAACAATGATTTATATTATTTACTTATTTTTTTGTCCTTTTGGTCTCCCCTCTCCTATGTCTTCCTCTCTCCTATTTTAAATATTTTCTTCATCTTTTCTTCTATCACCTTATTTCTGTCCCAATGGGAAGAAAACTGTTCTTCAGAATTGTTCAAATCCCTTGTTGTTTTTTGTTTATTTGTTTTATTTTGTTTTACTCCAAATCTCTGCTAAATGAAGAATTTCATACAGCATTGGATTGGCATTTGTACAAAGCCAAAGAATGGAGAGTTTTTGAGAATGGATTCGATATGCATTTTCTTTTAAGATGTCCTAGGCTGGTTGATGCTGACAATAGACTTTCCGTCTGATAACCCAAAGGTGTGATCTCCCTGGGATGAGTATTCTTACGTGACGATCTGGATAACTTGAAAGCAAGCTGTGTACTTCAAAGCTCCTTTTGCCTCAATCACAGTTAACTTTATAGTCTCACTGGTCTGGCAAGTGGTAATAGCTTGATCATTTGCCTGCAGATAACGCCATTGGAACCTGTGGATTATTTCAGTGGGGGATAGCCAGTGGCTCTTTGATCTCCACTTAGATAGAGATAGAATAATTCAGAAAGAATTCTATTGGCGTGATTTATGGCAGAGATGGCACAATTTTATGAATGTTTCCGCACACCCCAGTATGTCCATCCCAGTATGTCCAAAACATGTTGGCAGATCTCAGTAGGAGATGTACTCTTTCCATCGTTCCCATTTTCTATGAAATGGGGTTCTTGGTGACATGATTTTTCAAACTCCCCCCCTTTTTAAAAAAATAAAATGGTTTTAAGAATAAGTGTCTACTGATCATTAAACATGTAAAATATTGGTGCTTGGTGAGGACAGGGGAAAGATTTATTTTGAAAGGCACAGATGGTACCCCAGAGGTTAAAGATGATGTGGGAAATTTGCTTTCTTTACCGTGTGCGTAAGGTCATGTACAAATGGCCAGAAAGCAAATGAGAGTTACCCCTAAGGCCATTTGCACTTAGATGCCAACTTTCTTTCAGGAAAGGCTGTTTTGCTTTATTTTTCTTTTTATACAAATCTGGGCCCCAATGTCATTTGTTAGTTTCTCTCTTTTATGGCTGTTTATTTAGGGCTGTTTCATCAAGGGCTTAGGTTTCTCTTTGAAGTATCTGAGTCCTACGTCTATAATGCAGTCCTCAAAGCCTCTAGTGATTAACTAGCCTGGAGCCAGTAACCTAGCCAGCATATTTTGCCTTAACTGCCTCTTGCCTTCTCAGCAACACTGGAGTCTGGGGGGTAGATACACTAGAAAGATTATTGGTGGTGGCACATTTCCTTCTCGATGGCTTTCTCGGTCTTGGGAACATCTTCCCTGTCTTTCTCTGGGTAGCCAAAGACTCTGTTTTCACAGCTAAGTCTTGCCTCCTCCTCTCCTTCTCAAGCCGGCCTGACAGTGGTCTCACCACTTAGGTTTATCATTCTCTAGGCTTTCGTGTATTTTCCTTTTTTGTTTCCCAGTTAGTTTGCAGTGCTCTGGAAGGGGAGACCATGTTTTAGAGAATAATTATTATTTTTTTAGAATAATTCTTTTATTCACAAGATGTATGTGTTCCAGTGACACACTTTATTGTCACACAGTTGGAGACCAGAGGATGAAATGATATAAGACACAGAGGGCTCTGGAATGTCAAAGAAAAAAAAAAACAACAACTTTGGAGACAGGAAGGATTGGTACTAAGCTCTCCTTAAATACCAGTTAAAATAAAGTCAGATATATGTATCAGAAAACATAAGCTGGATATAGATGAGAATGTTAATGTTTATTTTAAGGTTATAGCCCTGGGAGCAAAACATTTCAGCTGTACTTCTGCCCTTTAGATTACATTGGGGATCTGTTCCTCGGTACTGGTACAGCTGTTGCGAAAGTTCTCAGTGGTTATGGTGGTGGAGATCTTCTGGTCCCACCCTGATGGCCAGCCAGAGAGCAGGGAGCCTGTGGGCCAGGCCATCGGTGCCTTTCCTGCTGTTCCAGTTGCTGGCTTCTCTCCTCAGACACTCGTGCCGCGTGTCAGGGTCAGAGCAAATCAGAAAACTGAGAGCCAGAATTAGGACAGTGAAGGAGAAACCCCTGAGCGCCAGAAAGGCAAGTAAAGAGGGGAGGAGAGGAGTGGGAATGATGAGAGTCAGCCCCCTGTTGGCTCCCCACAGTGTTGCCCTTTCCTTCTCTGCCAATGACTTGCTGGCAAAGAGATGCCAAGTTCAGGAACAGAGGTGAAAACAAAAGGGAAGTCCATTGCAACGTTGTTTAGAATAGTGAACAATCACAAATGGTGGCGTAGAGCACAAGAAGATAAAACCATAAAAATGGTGTTTTCAGAGATTTTTAATGATGGCGAAAATTGCTCACGAGATAATATATATGTAAAAAAGCAACACATCTGATCCCAGTTGACTGTCTATAATACACATAGAGAAAATACTGAAAGGAAATGACTAGAATATTAATGGAGATGATTTTTTGGATGATGGAATCATGGGTAGTTCCTTTGTATTGTATATTCTAAAATTTCCACAATGCAGATTTATAAATCTTTTTTTTGAAGTATGATCTCCATTTTATTTTTTTCCAGAGAACAGTTTCTCTTCAGTGTTTAAGGACTTAGCTTCTTCCATGAGCTTCGGTGGGGGTGGGGGGTAGCACCCATGGGTCTAAATCGGGGTGGGGGTAGGGATGTTGGCCTTCCACGCTTTGGGGAAACGATTCTAGACTGACTTGCTGGGAATGGAGCAGCTTGCCCAGTAATATAGTCTTGGACAGCTTGGGACACACAGAGACATTGAAGATACTCGCTTTGGGAATGTCCCTGGTGGCAGCGGCCTTTTGTGGAGCTACTGTTGTTCCTTTTTTTTTTCCGTGGTCACCTTCAATTAACCAGGAAGACGTAGGTTGGTAAAAAGTTTCAGAGAAGATGAAGCCTCGTACCTTAGTTTTGCTGCATCCCCAGACCTCAGGCCTGGAGTGAGGTAGGCACCACTGGAGTTCCCTCATGCACCACAGCAAGTCTGTGTGGATGGCCTCTGACTCTCCAGAAAGCGTGTGTCCAGTTGCTCCTAATTGCTACCACTGCTTGGTTGCACTTCTTTATTGAAAACACATCCATTGTTTTTTCTTCACAGACTTTATGCACAGGGCCCTGTATGTGCCAGGAAATCGAGAAATATTTGATTGATTTGTTATCTTCTCAATGCAAAGTCAACATTTAACATTCAAATATTGAGGTTTCTATGGACTCTGAAAAACGATCTGAGAATTTTGAAGGGGTGGGGGGTGGGAGGTTGGGGGCACCAGGTGGTGGGTATTGTAGAGGGCACGGATTGCATGGAGCACTGGGTGTGGTGCAAAAATAATGAATACTGTTATGCTGAAAAAAATAAAAAAATTAAAAATAAAAAAAAAACAAATATTGAGGTTTTCCTGTGCCAAGAAACAAAGTCTCTGCTGGGAGAATGCCTGCTCGACTACTTGGAACCAGCTACTATAGGTCATTTGGCCTGTAGGCGTTCAGCTTCTGTGCGTTAGTGTGAGTGGAACTTCATAACCACTAGACTACCAGTCAAATCACTTAACAGCCACCTAGAAAATTGGGACCCTCCAATGGCTGGTGGGAAACCTGGAGTCCTGGAATTCAGTTAAACTATTAACTGAACATCCCTTGAAATAGGCTTCTGGGTTGGGTGGTGGTGTTGGGGTGGGGGTGGGGAGTAGCCTTTGTGTAGAGAATGGTTCAGACTCAGTCCCCGTTCTCTGGGATCTTACAATCTAGTGGAATGGGGGGTCACTGAAGAAGACTGATGGTAAGCATTCTGAGGAAGACACGGTTTCACAACCAAGAACCGTGCACCGCATTTGGTCGGTAGTGGCTGCGAATGTTGGCCACCCAAGGTGCTGGAACAAGGAGGAGAAGGAGGAAATACATGAGAGACAGTAGAAGAAGGAACAAGGGAGGGTCATCAGAAGGTTGATGTGGCCTCAGGGAAGTAGGACTCCGTTCAGTACCATGCTGATGTTGGCTGGGGCTACCATGGGGCCAAGGCACGCCCACCTCCATGTCCCACACTGTATGAGACTGATGTTCTTTATAATAACCAGAGCCATCGAATGGCTTATGTTTCACGTACAGAACTCCACTTACAAACAAATATAGGAAAGATCCATACAGCAACACACAAGCGTTTAAAAAGTTACTTTTTATCCAAGAAGACCTCAATCTGCAAATACTTAACAAGGTCAGACGTCATGGGGGATACCAGAAAGCCATGTGTGTGTCTCTGAGCAGTTTACTTAGCTGAGAAGACCAGACATATACAAGTGGAAAGTTTACTCTTGCTTTAAGGCAGTGCGGGCCAATTGCCGAGAGACAGTAACAGCCAGCGGAGTACAAGGGATGGTGAGCTCCCCTGGGGCTTTGGGCAGTTGGGAAAAGTTTCCAGGTTCTTGAGCTGGCCTTGGGGGCTGGGCAGGATTTAGGCTGGCCCAACATATGCCAGATCTGCAGAAACGTAGTCTTTTGCCCTCTGAGAAGTTGCAGCGTCTGACCTGCTCTCATAAACTCCTCCCCAAAACAGGCTTGTGCACTTAGCAGTAATAAATTGAACCATCAACTCCTTAAAGCACACCTGGTTGATAATTAGCTCAATCACATTGTGTTTCGGTCATTACCCTTGGATTTCCCAAGGATGAGCTTAATTCATCTCCCACATTAAAGTGAGTGCCGGCATGACCCAAACTCCACTGAATAGAATTTCTGTCTCTATTATGTCAATTTAATGCTGTGGTAGTTTTATTGCAAAATAGGTATTGGGTTACAATTTGCCACCCAAATATCTGCGCAGAAATCGTTAATGTGTGCTGTAAAAAGATCTCCAATGGCAGAAGCCTCTCTTTTATCCTAAACAGTGCTTGATCTGAAGGCAGACCAAGAGGAAATGAGCTGCAGCCCTGATTCGGGGAATTTAGAGTTGATAAGATGAGCTGTTGTTTATTCAGAGACAACTTATTCAGGTTTTATAGCTTATAAACGTATCGATGATGGATACAGCCCCTTGCTTCCAAGGGTTTACAGAGCTTATTTTGTGTTTTAACCACACTCCCTTCACCTCTGACCTGCTGCTGGAAGTGAAGGGGAAAACTGGTGGCGTATGTGCTCTATTAGGAAAGGAGGAAGGCAAAGGGGCAGCTTTATTGTATCAGATTACTAGCCAGATGCCTGGAATGCTCACATCTACTCACTGGCTGCTATTTAAAAGGGAAAAATACAGATCTAACCACTTCTAGGAATGATGCCAGGTGTCTATATGAAGGCAACCCAACTCCAGAAGGCTATAAAAATAGCCCCCAAGTAGTAGGTTCTGATTTCCCACTGAGCTGACCAATAAATCCAACAACCAGTTAATTAAAAATGCTGGGAGGGAATGTTCATCCTCCATTACCCACCTGTCCTTGTGAATACTCACTGGTTACAAACGGGAGGCTACAACTTAGCGCGTCGCTGTCCGGATTAGGAAACTCTCTTGTTCCATCGCACAGCCATCCGGAGATAGAAATGGCCAGTGTGGTTGCCTGATACCCCTACTTGGGTGTCAAGGTTTATTCGAGGGCAAAGTGATGTGAGGCTTCCAAACAGAAATCCAGTCATTTGCCTTGCCTTGGGGTTTCCGGCACCATCCGGAAAGAGCGTATTTAGTCCGGCTACCTCGTCTCTGCCTTGTTCAGGCTATGGCTTTTCCTCTCATGTGCCAAAACCTGATGGCAAGCCTTCTTGCCCTGACTGCTGCTATGAACAGGATAGCTCAAGAGACTGAGAGGCTAAGAGAGTGCTAGAAGTTGAATCTTCTAGAATCTTAAGTTGATAAAAATTAAAAAAGAAAATCAGTCAGTAAAGCAAGCAAAAACTTGGACAGAGTAGACCATCAGTATCAGGTCATGATCTCTCGGGGTCCTGGGATCAAGCCCCGCATTTGGCTTCCCACTCACTCAGTGGGAGTCTGCCTGAGGATTCTCTCTCTCCCTCTCCTGCTGCTCCTCTCCCTGCTTATTCTCTCTCTCTCTCTCTCTCTCTCAAATAAATAAATCTTAAAAAAAAGCTGGAAAGAGGAAAGCTGTGGGGGTGATGGAGGGTGAGGGAGACACAAACTCACTGAACCTAACTGGTCACCAGGAACCTTTTCTGAGATACTGCTATTAGTGAATTATGTTTCTTGCAGACTCTTTTTCTTTTTAACTTAGAGGCATTTTGATGGAAAAGAGAGAATGGTCATGAAACTTGACTTCTAGCTAGGCCTCTGTCACTTACAAATCTGTTTCCATTTCCTAGGGCTCTGTTTCCTCCATCTGTGAACATGTTGGCCTAGAGAAGCACTAGTGATTCTTTGTCCACACCCTAAATTCATAGGACAGTTGGCTTTTGAGTCTTTATGAATTAGAACTGGAAGTTTTCTTATAGAGTGAAAAGTTTTGGGAGAGACTGCTGAGTCCCAGGGTGCAGAAGCTTAGCAAGGACAGAAACTTCTCTTGCAAGTGAGGAATTCTTCAGTAATCAGGAAGCCTGATTGATTGGGGGTGAATATGCAGATTGCTTTTTTCATGCTTTTGGGTTACAAGTGAGTGTGCGTTTGGTTTCAAGATGCTTCTAGAGCTGAAGCTCTTACATGATTGGCTGTGCATTAACAGGATATGAATTATGAATTCTGCTTATACTATCATCTGAGGGTCTAACCCATGCATCCCTTTTTCTCCAAAAAAAATGGATTTGTAAATTGTCATCAGGTCTTAGATCCCAGCCCTCCCCATTAACACCTCTATCTGCTGCCACCTGAGATTTCTTTAATAAGGAATGTCAGGGAGACTCAGAATCACATTATGGGAGAGGAAGGTGAAGGTTTCTCGAGTCAAAGTAGAATTAAACTCTGTGTGTGTGTGTGTGTGTGTGGTGGTTTCGGTGTGGGAGGAGGCAAACTGGGATTAATGGAGGAGAGTCTAGACAGACATAGTTTTCTCAAGCCAAGCAATAACTTTCCAGCAATCTAAGCTGTTCAAAGCGGGGAGAATGGGTTACCTCAAGGAGGTAGCAAAATCCCTACTACAAGGCCCCATCACAGAGTTGGGGTTAAAAGTTGGTTTCTTTGAGTGGAAGCTGGACTCTGTTTTCTGGAATCGACTTGTAGGGATCCAGTGGTCTGGGGAAATCTTCCTGGGCCCACACCCTATCTCACTTGTATTCTCTGCACCTAACGTCAGGCCTGATCACAGAAGGAGCTCAGAAAATGTTTGTCGGTCAGCTGATGGAGTGATGATATAAGTAACCAATAGACACTTTTGGTCCCTCGGTCAAGTGTATTAAATTGGTTCCCATGTCTATGGTGTCCCCCTTTTCTTCAGATGTTCCTATGCCACTCACTCACAGCAACTCCCCCACTAACAACACTTGTCATTGTCAGAGCACTAAAACACTTCTGTTGACCGAAGGCCCTTCCATAGCAAGATAGATGAGAGAAATCCCACAACTTTAATGTGAAGTAGTCATCAGCAGAGTGATGCGCATGTAAGGCAGCACAGATGTGACCATGACATCTGGTGAGACCTTCACGCATTTTGATGGAAGAAATATTGATACAGAAAAGTGAATGAGAGGGCAATTTATAACTCCTCTTATTTCCTTGTGAGACAAGAGAAGGCACCTTGTGAAAGGCATCTCAGCCCATTCTAGAGGTAAACATCTGCAGTTCTGAGTGTTGGGGGTCCCAGAACATGTGTTGTAAAACAAAAGGTTGAGACTTTATTTTTTTAACCAGACCTAGTATGCTCTCAAGGAGATAGCTTGAGGGGGCTCCTGGGTAGCTCAGTGGGTTAAAGCCTCTGCCTTTGGCTCAGGTCATGATCCCAGGGTCCTGGGATTGAGCCCCGCATCGGGCTCTCTGTTCAGCAGGAAGCCTGCTTCCCACCCCCCCAACCCTCTCTCTGCCTGCCTCTCTGCCTAATTGTGATCTCTCTCTCTCTGTCAATTAAATAAATAAAATCTTTAAAAAAAAAAAAGGAGAGACCTTGAGGAAAGGACAATGGGTAGGTAGGGGCTTCCCTCCTCAACAAAAATTTCATCATGACATCACAGGACATGGTGAGATAGTGGGTGTTTCTCATGGTCTTCTCAAGCTTCCTGAGGGTGAACTCATTTGTGGGGTAAAATGTCTTTCCAACCAGATGCCACTGCGACTAGGAGCTGGAAGCCTGCCTCTCATCACCTTGTTGGCTCAGTCTATGATTCCCATGTTTTTGTTTGTTTGTTTTAAATAAAGCTCTTTGGATGACCCTCTCTACAAATAGGGCGAAGGTCCTATTAAAGGGCTAAACAGCTAAACCTCATGGGCAAATGCAACCTCTTTCCCCACGTTATGGCTTTAGAAACCATTGAGAGGTGAGAGACACCTCCGAACTATAATCTGATCGGAAGCTAAAGAAGATACTGATGGCTTTCTGAAACACCGAGCCCTGAGAAATATTTGGGCTGGCAACTAATAATGTGATTAAAAGCACATGTAAGTCTTTGGTTGCTTTTGGCTGGCGTCTGACTGTGGCTTTTGCTTAACCTAACCCGCACCCTGCTGGCAAAGGTTTCACTGACTCGCCACTCGTGTGGACACTGACTGTTTACCTTCATTTGTTCCTCTCTGAGGTCTGTAAATTTCCCCCCCACAGATTCCTACAGGCAGCCTTTGAAGGTCGTTTGTCAGACCAAGTATCTGCCTCTTTCCAGCCTGACCTTCTCTCTTTCTTGGTGTGGGGTGGCTTGAGGGGGTCACCAGAGGAATACTGCTTTTGAGCTACCCCGATCACCATTTAGTGGAAAGAAAAAAAATCCCAACATCCTGTTTGGACAGATTGTAAGCTGTGACATTAGACCTTCCTGCTATGCAGAATGGCTTTCATCACTCTCCCACCCCATTCAGCAGGGTTAAAGGTCTCAGGAAAGTATTTGACTTGTGGCTCAGACTTGCCCTCAGTGCTGAGCAATGATGGGTCTTTTTGCTTGAACCACTTAGGAGGCACCAATGGGAAGAGAAGTGAAGGAGCAGAAGTGAGTTCATGACAGCATTTGAAATGAAGGGAGCATCAAGAGGAAAATAGGATATACACTGAAGGCTTTGCCTATGGGTTTTTTGTTTGTTTGTTTTTGAAATTCTGCTGAAGTAAAGTAAAATGGGAGTAAAATGGTATTTTGTGGTGTTTAGTTCAGGGGCAGTAGAGGGAAGCTGAAAAAGAATATAATTTGTCTTAGATGAGAGGACCCTCTGAGCAAGGACTGATGTCCCTTTGCCATTTTTGTCATGACCCCAAGTCTGACGTTTTGAATGATGACATTGTAGGTACCTTATCGACTATTGAAAACTGTTGTGTACTTTCACATTAAAAAAGTGTGTGTGTGTGTGTGTGTGTGTGTGTGTTCTACAAAAAGGCATTCTTTTTTTCTGGATTTTGTAATATATAAATAATAAAGCCACAGGTGTTCATGATATTACCATGTTTATGCCAAGGTTAAGAAGTCTCAGTCTAGGTGATTCCCAGCTAAACTATCTGGGTGCTTTCACTGGGTGTTGCATAACATTCAGAACATTCTTGAAGCAAAATGATTTTTAGTTCATTTTAGGAAATCATTTTACATCCAAGGCTGAAGATTTTTGCAGACCTTTTGGCCAAATGACAACATGCCTCAGAATTTTTTTAACAGTAGCTTTGTTGAAATTTAAAGTCATTCTTTGAAGTGTACAATTCAGTGCTTTTTAGTATATTCACATAGTTGAGCAGTCATCACCATTGTCTAATTCCAGAATCTTTTCATTACCCTTGAAAGACATGCTATACCCATTCGTAGTCACTCCCCAAGTCCTAGCCTCCTCAGCCCCTCGCAGCCACCATTCTACTTTCCATCTTTATGGATTTGCTTATTTTGGACATTTTGTGTAAACAGAATCATACAGTATTTGTCCTTTCATGTCTGGCTTCTTTCACTTAGCATAATGTTTTCAAGATTCATCCATGTTGTAGCATGGGTCAGATCTCTGTTCCTGTTCATGGTTGAATTGTATTCCATTGGATGGATAGACTGCGTTCATCCATGCTGTAGCATGGATTAGAACTCCGTTCCTTTACATGGTTGAATCGTATTCCATTGGATAGATAGACTGCATCGTATTTATCCACTCATCAGTTGATGCCCATTTGAGTTGTTTCCATTTTTTTGCACATCCAGGAATATATTCTGAAGAAATAACCAACTAGGTGCATAAAGAATTAGGGTATTTGTTGTGACATTATAAAAGTGAAAAACTGGAAATACTCTGAATCGCTAACATTAAGGGATTGGTTCGGTGATGAGACAGCTATACGATGGAATACTGTACAGCTCTTAAAATGGTGTAGAAGAATTTATAGTGATGATGTAGAAGGCTGACCATTTCTTGTTAAGTGATAAAATAGTACATAAAGTGTGATCCCACTTTTATTAAAAAATGTGTTTGAGATGCATAGAAATAAGGATAGAATCACAGGTAACAGAAAACCATGGTTCTCTCTAGAAGGTAAGATTAGGAAGGGGGTATTTTTTTTCTTTTTTATCTCAATTTTCTGATTTTTCTAGAATTATCCCATACTTGTTTACTGAGTACATAGTATGTGCTAGACATTGTGGAGTGTGCATGTATTTTGTAATGAGGAAATTTAAAATGTTATTATTAAAAACAATCCAAAGGGAACGTGGGAGTGATATACTGTGTCCCCACACATGCATAGAGGCCAGATGTGACAGGATCTTACAGGGAGCACTAAGATGTTATGTTTTAATTCCAAATAGATTACAATGCACTGATAATGACAAATTTATCAGATAAGAAAGACATTAAGGCACTGTTTTGGATCGGTCCTGCACATGTCTGCTTCCTCACTAAAACGTCTAGCTCTTCTTTCCCTACAGGAAGTGATCGGAAGTGGAATGTAGAGTTTATTTCCGCCTCCGTGGTCTGACATTTTGACATTTCCTGAACTGCAGGATGTTTGAGAGCAAGCAACTTGGCTTTTACTGAAAAAATTAATGATGCTGCCACTTCTACTTAAGGATGGGTCTTTGTAAGAGGACAGAGCCCTTCAAGTAGGGAAATGAGATGGTTAACAGGATGAGAGTAACATAAAGGTCTCAAGTCTGGAGAAAAGCAGCTCATTAAACATAGATTATCAGCATGGTGTAAACTCTTTCCGAAAGTGTTACTACATTCCATGCCATTGTGGGGTGGAGGAAACTTAAATCTGTGTTCCATTTATATCATAAATGAGATTTGTGTCTTCTAATAATAGGCCAGTCTTGCCTCAGGCTGCATCAGTACACACACACGTGTTTGGTTGCTCTGCCTGGCTTGTCGCATCAAGCCTGGCATGAAAATTCAGTCACAAAGAGCCACATTCACTTGTAGGTTGGCATACAACCATTTCTGTTTGGGGATGAAGTCTGTTTGGGCCAACTGGAATATGTGTAGTTTCTCTGGGACATACTTGAGTTACTTTTCAGGGCAGGCTCTGGTGTAGGGTGGAGGTTAAGATTTCCGAGTCTGAGGTCAGACCAACCTGAGTTCTAATCTCTGATGAGATCAAGGTTCTGTGCCCTCCATTTTCTCATCCATAGAATGGGGATGGAAAGCTGTATCTCTTAGGGTTGATGGCACAGATTCAATGAGTAATCTAATCCTTGCAATACGTTCACCATATTTACAGTGTAAAAGCCCAGTAAACTTTTAGAGTTTTAATGAGTATGCAAAGGTATTTAAAGAGGAAAAGGGAGAGAATTCCTGTTATTTTTCTTTTTTTACTCCCCGTTCCTTATTTTTTTTTTTGTCTAAAATGGATTGTTAAAAGGGCCAGAACCTCAGTTTTTAAATATAGGCTTTTTTTTTTAAAGATCTTATTTATTTATTTGACAGAGATCACAAGTAGGCAGAGAGGCAGGCAGAAACAGAGAGAGAGAGGAGGAAGCAGGCTCTCCGCAGAGCAGAGAGCCTGATGTGCGGCTTGATCCCAGGACCCTGGGGTCATGGCCTGAGCCGAAGGCAGAGGCTTTAACCCACTGAGCCACCCAGGCGCCCCAGGCTTTTTTAATTTTAACAGATTTTATTTTTAAGTCATCTCTACACCCAATGTGGGGCTTGAATTCACGACCCCAAGATCAAGAGTCGCACCTTCCACCAACTGGGCCAGCCAGGTGCCCCTAAATATGGGCCTTAAGGGTATTTTCTAGCGCAGTGATGGAATACTGGTGTTAGCATGTAACAAAACAAAGCACGCAGAGACATATAGCATTCATACCCAACAAAGCCTGTGACCAGCAGTTGTGAGATCTTATCTGTGTAGAGTCCTCCAAGTTCTTACTTTTCCTTCTCAGCCTTTGGCCTTTCATAACGACGAACACGTATCTTGACCTTAACAGATTTGCTTTTTCAAATAAGGTGATTGTGGGATTTTCTATAATTCTTGACAGACTATACCAATCTCTCAGAGCACACCACTCCCTCTCTGACTTGCTGCTTTAACCTCTTGGGGGCTCAAGAACTAGGTGATAGAACTTGTCAGGACTCTGGGTAAAGCACTGTGTTCAGCTCAGACTGAAGGTTTGGGTTGGAGGGAGAGGAATCTACATTTTTGCTGCTAGAGACAACTTTTCTTTGATCATATTCCGGCTGTTGTCTACCTTCTGAACCCTTGGTTGTCTCTAAGGGAAACCCAAATAATGTTTCTCTGTAGAATTTGTGAGCTCGTTAATGTAAGAGAGGAATGTTCTTTCGCTCACAAAGAGGGACTATTCAGGGAACGACACGTAATGAGTCTCTGACAAATAACCCAGCGCACAGTGAATTGTTACATTGGGGTAGGTACTTCTAGAATCCCCAGAAACAAGCTTTCCAAAGTGATAGGTGATGTGGAGGCGAACGGCTCGGGGAAGGGGAAGCTTTGAAATGATGTCACATGACATGTTCGCAAGGGTAAAATATTTAGTGCTGTAATAATGTCATCTTGGTAGACAAAGGGGAAATATTTCTAACTAAAATGTCTGGTTCCTTTTTGACGGAAGACTAATGTACAGTAGAGTGGCAGGCCGATGTCTTGAGAATAAAACTAAAAATACCAGAGAGCGCCCCATTTAGGGGGGAAGGAAGTTTTGACTTTGATCTGTGCCTTCCCTCATTTGACGTGCGCTGTGAACAGGGCATCCCTGCCATACTTTCAAGGGAATTTTCTTGGATTGTAGTTTATGTTGAATGTTGGCCGGGCTTCCAAGTGACTGACAGATGCTAGCTTTGACATTGATGGGTTTCCATACAAATAACTTATAATTTTCATTCAGGAAGATGCCTGGGCTTTTCTCCACAGATACACAATGACAACATTATAGTTAGGGTCTTGTTGCTTCTTCTCAGTGTCCCAGTTTCCTAATTTGTATAGTGGAAGGAGTCACAACCTTAAAGGGTGGCCACGAGGATTAGATAAGAGAATGTATGGGAAGCACGAGGACCACGCTTGTGCCTGCAGGGGAATCCACCCGTTCCCATCACCACCCAAAGCTGGCCTTGGCTTTGATGCCTGGCTAAGGAGACTTCTGACAAGTGAGCTAGCTGTGCCTTTTTCTTGCCAGAGTTTTAATCTTTCCAAGGCCCTGGGACTTGTTGCAGTCTAGAGGAATGTGACTCTGGGAAGTGAAGACAACTTGCTATAGAGAACTGCCAGGCAATCATAACGGAGTATTCTTAATGCACCAAAATGAAAACTTCTAGCGGCAGTCGGTAAATGAAGTTAGAGGCTGGGTACTTTCTTCGTTAGTGAAAGTGATACTTCTGTTTCGCGTCTCTCTCTTTCTCTCTCTCTAGTCCTTTAGATGAGCACCGTGGAAACTTTTTTTTTTTAGCCAAAGGCAGAGGCTTTTTTTTTTTAAGATTTATTTATTTGACAGAGAGATCACAAGTAGGCAGAGAAGCAGACAGAGAGAGGGGGGAAGCAGGCGCCCCGCTGAGCCGAGAGCCTGATGTGGGGCTCGATCTCAGGACCCTGAGATCATGACCAGAGCTGAAGGCAGAGGCTTTAACCCACTGAGCCACCCAGGCGCCCCCGTGGAAACTTTTCTTGACCGGGATCTCAGCTAGCTCTGCTCTAGAGGCTAAATAAACTTCATCTGCGATTGAGCCATCATTACCATAATAAAGGCTCACTAATCACTGGTGAAAGCCACAGGTTAATTATTACATAAGGGTTGTATAATGTAATCTCAGGAACTAAATAATTTAAAAATTTAAAAGACCATTTAATATATCTTTGAGAGAGTGCCAGAAAGTAGAAGACATCCTCCCGTTAATCATTTAACAGGGATTTAACAACTCAGGCAGCCTGTATCTGAAGCCGTTAGTGTATTATGGTTGCAGTGTTGGAACAACATTTCCTTGAGACAAATGGAATTCAGTAAGGAAAGCTAAAATTGAATACAAATAAGAGAGGAGTGGAGTACTGTCAGAAGAATATAGGTCATCAGTACCTTACAAGTGGACTTGATAGGGTTCAGAATTTGAGTGTCTAGATTCCAGAACATACCCAATCTGCTTTTAATTTCAATCCCAGTATAGTTGCTTAAAAGGTTTCTTCAGTTTAATTGCCCTCTCTTTCATACTCTTGGCCTTCAAGTTAAATTCCTTCTATTTTACAAAACCCGGCTTTAAGTTTCTGTGCCCCATTCCGTGTCCTTTCAGCACATATGTATCCTATATGTAGCACATGTCCGAGTCTAGTTATTTATTCATTTATTTATTTTTAAAATTTTATTTATTTGAGGGACAGTGGGAGCTAGAGAGAGAGAGCACACACAGAGGCAGAGGGAGAGGGAGAAGCAGACTCCCCGCTGGGCTGGTAGCCCAATGTGAGGCTGGATCCCAGGACTCTGGGATCATGACCTGAGCTAAAGGCAGACGCTTAACTGACTGCACCACCCAGGTGCCCTTGTACCATTGCATCTAACGGCAGCACGGCGGTTATGACCACCTGGTATTAGAACCTCATTTATTTTTTTTAAGGATTTTATTTATTTATTTGACAGACAGAGATCACAATTAGGCAGAGAGGCAGGCAGAGAGAGAGGGGAAGCAGGCTCCCTGCTGAGCAGAAAGCCCGATGCGGGGTTCCATCCCAGGACCCTGGGATCATGACCTGAGCCGAAGGCAGAGGCTTTAACCCACTGAGCCACCCAGGCACCCCCTAGAACCTCATTTAAATAAATGCCGACTGCAGAACCTCGTGTTCTGATTTGACCATGCTAGTTGGGCTCCATACATCCTCACAGATATGGAAGGTAGGGAAGATTGTACAAAAGGAGCTACTTTGCTGATTCCAGAATGGTGGTATTTCTAAGTAAATACCTCCATAGTCTTCTGCTGTAATCGTATTGGAAGGCAATATAAGCAGGATCCGTAAGTATAGAAAGTCCTAGAGTAAAGGCACAGGCAGAATGATGGTATTCTTAACCTTTTGCAGGTTTTGAAATTTGTTTAAAAGGTGCTTAGGGAAGGGCTATAATACACATATTCACAGATGTGTGTGTGTGCATACAAACCACATATAGATACACATACACATATGTATGTTTGTAGATATACACATATATTTCTGAACTTATGTGAAACAGATTGTGAAGGCATTTGGGGTAAAGTTCAGAATCTCTCTTTTTTTGTTTAAGATCTTATTTATTTTGGTGTTGGGGGGAAAGAGTGAAGGGCAGAGGGGGGAGGGAGGGGGAGGGGCAAAGACACTCAAGCATACCCCGCATTGAGTGCAGAGCCTGACTCGAGGCTCGATCTCATGACCCTGAGATCATGAACCGAGCCGAAATCAAGAGTCGGAGGCTTCATCGACTGAGCCACCCGGGTGCCCCAGAACCTATCTTTAAGTTAATGATGGTTCAATTTGAGACACTTTGCCTGACGTAGGGATCTGTTTTAGCAGAAGGATATGATCTTAGTCTGTGGGGAGCCGGGCAAGTGGGAGTAGCTGTGGGCAAATCTATTTGGAGTTCTGTGAGCTACTAGGAGTCATATTAGAAATTAGACTCTCAAGGGGTTGGAGAGGCCCTCCTCTGCCATGCTTTTCTGCCTCTGAGGAGGGCGTCTTCCCATGTCAGCCCTGTCCTCTACATCACTCCCTTCCTGTCTACACTACTTGCCCAAGGTCACATGGTAAGTTAGTGGCAGAGCCAGAGTTTAGAATCTCCATAGGCAAAGACTTGGTCTGTACCTTTGCTTACCTTGGTAGCAGAGTTGGAGGGCACACATAGGTTGCTGGCTGAGTACCCCAGGGGCAACAGCTTCTTAATTCCAACAGCAGCCAAGCCACGAAGAGCTGTTTAAAATATCTGGTGGCCATTTTAAATGGAAATCAAGCAAAATTACTTGTCTTTCATATTTGGGGGGGGCGGGTGGGAGATGGCGCATCTGACCAGTTGTTTCTAAAGAGCACACCCAGGGTCCGGGGCCCTTCCGGAGCAAAAGTAGGCAAATCCAAGCAGGATGTAAGGGCTGTTTGGCGCAGTAGCACCTAGAAACAATTTCAGTCCGGGTCCCGATTTAAATGGTTGTTACCCAGGTCAAGCTAGGGATTAGGAAAGGTAGCAGATGAAATCAACTTGGAGTCTGGCACCAGTTACAAAAGGAAGCGGGTCATTGGGTTGTGTTTATAGAGGAAAGAGAATGGATTGTAAGATTGTTATCGCTGGACTCTTGGTAGGGGAAGGGGCCCTCATTTGAAGCCTTGGCCCCCAGAGGAAAGGAGCCCAGAGTGCTTTAAGGACTCACACATAATTGGCCATACATTCCACAGGAAGGTCTGCCTCTGGCTACATCCCTCTGCCTGGGAGAAAGGGATAAAGGAGGAGGGGTCTGGGCAGGAGGGGGGTAGTGCGGAGAGGGCCTCTGGCCTCTTGTGAAGAAGGTTCTAAAGCATCGCCAGACTTTCCAGCCTAGTTTCAGACTTTACATTGAAAAGTGGCTGATCTCTAGAAGCCTCAGCTAAGGACTTAAGCAGTGGCAAACAGTTTCTACAGTCCGGGTTTTTTGTTTGTTTGGTTTTTGGAGTGGGTTTTTTTTGTTTGTTTGTTTTGGTTTGGTTTTGTTTTTTGGGTTTTTTGTTTTGTTTTGCTTTTTGGTTTTTTTGTGGGTTTTTTTTGGGGGGGTTGTGTTTTTTTTTTGTTTTTTTGTTTTTTGTTTTTTCTTTTTGGTGCTGGTTGATCTCCTTGCCCTTTGATGTAAAGGTTTTGTGCTGCTTTGTGGTTTGCAGCAAACACTGTCCCTGCCCCTTGAGGGAGGAAAAAAAGAATTTAGTTCTTTACTTTACTCTCTGAGGATCCAAGCAGCCAAGTGACCCCCATAGGAAGTACAGTTTCACTGCCCTGAGGCTTTGGGTGGTACAGTTGGCCTCCAGTGAATCCTACCTGCTGATCCACATGAAAACAAGCAGCTAAGGAGTTTTCCTTAGTATCCAATTAGTAGATGATTTGCTTGTTAAATGCATCTGCTAATTCATTAACAATGAGATAAATTAAATTTAATGGAAAGGATTTAGGTTTGAAAATAAATGCCACACATATTAATTTTAACTCTATAGATTAAAATCCTTTTCCTGCCTCCCCCCAGCCCCTTCCTCTCTCTCTCCCCCTTTCAGATCGTGCACAGCACACAGGCAATTAGAGCTCGCAGGGTAGGCTGTTTTTCTCATTTAAAGCATCTCTTGTCTCTGGAAATCGGTCCTCCAGTGGAGCATGTCTGTCTGTGTCTCTAGATGAGTGTCAGCGACAAATGGTGCTTGTGCTCCTAATACTGATGGGGATTGTTGGTGCACAGTGAGAACAGGAAAAGCCCTTTGCAATACAGTGAGGGATTCAGGAAGGTATTTTAGAATTTGAAGGGGCTTAAGGGTTGATTCCGTTGCTGATATTGAATTGCAGCATGACCAAATGATTAACAAACTTGTCTTTCTTGAAATGTCTCAGGGCAGAGAGGTTCTCAAGTGATTGCAAATTGGTTAATGACTTTAAAAAACAAGTAACTTTGCCGAGTTTTCCTAAACAGTTGGGGCTGTTTAGAAGCCCAGCGATTTAGATCAAGTCGAGATGCACAAAGCTGGAAAGCTGAAATTCTTTCTTTGGGATAAATTTCGGAATCCATGCTACAGTTCAGGGTGATGACATGATGGCCAGGACCTTGCATTGTTGGAAATAACTTCATTTCAGCATTGACCGTCTGTGATGATAGAAGTTGCAACACATTCCCGCTCCAACACTTTGGGTTGTTTTCATGGTCTCTCTGACTGTTTTTCTGATCTTTGGACAGATCTCATTCACAATTTCCTGGAAAAACAACCAATCTTTTCCCACAGGGGAATCACATTATGTAATTTTTCCTTGTTATCAAATGGAAGATTGAATCAGCAAAGCTTAACAGGGTGGCAAGGCAAACATCCACCCGGATTGGTCTTTTCAGGTTTAAAAGGCAGTATTCAAACGGGGAAGGTTGTTATTGTTGTAATCTATTCAGTGTGTGGGGCTGAAAGCAATAAGATGTTGCCCGTAGGCCTCGATCTTTCCTGTGGAAGATGGGAGAGACTCTGTGGCCCCGTGTGGTTGGTCACTTGCCAGGGTAGTTTCACATTTCTCAGAATCTGGCTGTGGTTGCACAGTTAACATCAGTATTTTGCTTTCAACTCATATTAATGGGTTGTTGAAAGTTCAAGTGAACGTTGTTGAGCTTGAGTGAGTGAAAAATTATTTAATAGCATCTGTTAACTAGAAGAGGAGATCATTCACTGCTAGCTGCCATCAGGATATCTGATTTCTCCTCCAGGACCTGACCTGATTTTCTATCATACGAGGGTCAGATTACCACGTACCTCAAAGTCAGCTACTGTGCTCGTAAAAGTTGTGTTTATTTTCTCTCTCTCAGCTATGTGGCCATAAACACTGGCGGAGAAGCATCATGGGACTTTTGTTCTCCTTTTACACCACTTTCTCTTAGTGGAGTTGTCCTGTTTTCTCCCTACCTTTATATTCAGTGTTAGGGGATTGTATAGAAAAATCCTCCTAAAAAGCAGTGATGACGCCAATCTTTTTAAACAGTTTAAACTACGAAAAAATGAAGAGTCTTTAAATGAAGCAAGGTGGTGATAGATGATTTAGAAAATAATGACGGTTCTAATAAGGATTGCATTTTTCTTTTTTTTTTAAAGATTTTATTTATTTATTTGACAGAGAGAGATCACAAGTAGCAGAGAGGCAGGCAGAGAGAGGGGAGGAAGCAGGCTCCCTGCCGAGCAGAGAGCCCAATGCGGGGCTCGATCTCAGGACCCTGGGATCATGACCTGAGCCGAAGGCAGAGGCTTTAACCCACTGAGCCACCCAGGCGCCCCTTGTTTTTTTTTTTTTTTTTTTTTTTTTTTTTTTTTTTTTTTTTTTTTTTTTTTTTAATAAAGATCTATTCGTTGGGTTGCCCTTATTGTTTTCACTCACCAACTTTCTCGGTTGATCATTGGATTGACTGACCTCTCAATATCACTGATTTTTGGAATTTTCATTTAGATGTTACAGAGCTGATCACGGAGTTGTTGGGTTTTTGCATTTAGGGCGTGTTAGGCATGGTTAAGCACCCTAACTGTGCTCTGAAGAAACTTGGATTTTATGCATAAAATAAAAAAATAAAAAGAGCCATGGATGGAAATTTGGGTCAATTTTCTTATCACCCAGGATGGGGGAGGGAATGGAGAGGCGAAGCACTTAACCATATACAAAAATTTTACTGATGTCTCAGATTTAGAATGTCTCCCTGGATGTATGTCTCCCTGGATGTATTCTGGCACTTTCTCTCTGGGGCTTACCCATTGCAACTAAGCCACAGTAATCCAGTGAACACATTTATTTTATTTCATCTTAATAAGCTGTATGCCCAACGTAGGGCCCAAACTCATGACCCTGAGATCGAGAGTCCTATGACTGACTGAGCCGGCCAGCCACCCCTCCAATGTTCTCTTCTTTAGCAGTTTATAAATTCCAATTTTGTCTTACGGACTGGGAGACTTGTCCGTGATGAGAGACAGATAAATGCACTGTGTCCTCATTTGTCATACTTAGTTGTATGACAGAGAGTTGTCATACTCTTTGACTGGACTCCTACGGGCGTGTGGACATTCTAGCTGTGTAACTGGGCAATGCAGTGGTACAGCTTTTCTCACCTTGCAATACCAGGATGTTATCCAGCTAAAATAACTTCAAGGACTATTCAACAGCTTCTGATGCATTTTATCAGGTACTGTGTTTAAAAAGAGAAGAAAACATAAGAAGCACATTCTGAGTGTGGCCAAGTCAGTCAAGGCCAACAGAATTGATCTGTCTCAGCTAAGTTCTTTCCAGAAATGTCTTTTTTGAGGGTCTCTCCTCCAAACCTGAATTATTTCATTTTTGTCTATAGCGGTGAGGACTTGGACCTCTCAAACAATGATCATATGATCTTACTCTTATAATATTATTTTAGAGTTTGCAAATCTGCATTCACAAGCATATCCTTTCCAAAATGGAGGTAGAGAGGAAATATTACTTAAAATTCTTTTTTTCTGATTATGAATGCAATGCATTTTTTGAAGAAAACTTCAAAATGCAGAGACTATATAAAGACCATGAAAGTCATCTGTAATTTCATCCAACAGTAACAAGGGTTCAGTGGTTAGTATCTTGGTGTGCTTCCCTCTAGTCTTTTTTCTTTGGATGTGTGTCTGTATTACAGTTTGCATTACATTATGTACTCCTTTGAAACCCACTTTTCCCACTATTCACTTATTATGAACATTCTAGTTCATTAAGTATTTTTCTAAAACCTCAATTTTATGGCTGCATAGTTTCCATTATATGGATATAGAGTAATTTGTTTGGACTCGATCATCTGTTTAGATTGTTGCTGACTTTTCCAGTTAGAGCTCATGCTGTGATTAACATTCTGGTACATAAATATTTGGGTACATTTCGGATTCTTTCATCAGGGTGAATTCTCAAAATTTCAGGATTACTCAGTCAAAAAACACAAATAAAGATGTAAAAATTCTTCAATATGGCCTCACAGTTACGCTTTGAGAAGTTTCTGTTTGTTTAGTTCCACCAGCAGTGTGGGAGTAGAGAATAGAAGGTACTATCCCTATTTTATAGATGCAAAAGCTCAGATCTAGAGAGATTCCAGGCTTGTCCAAGGTCACATGACTAATATCACTTGTCCTTTGGTTTTCTGACAGTTCTATATTCTTTCCACTGTGCCGCTGTTGTAGTAATCTCACTGACAGATCTGTAGTGATTTACCTGTGCGATTCGTCAAAGGAAACTTAATGTAGCCATGGCCTTAAAATAAATTTACTTCTATTATTATTTACAAACTCTAATGTGTTTGGAGTTTGATATATAGTGAGGACTACACATAAATGCATGGCTCACCTCCCAAAGGCATTCTTTTATATTTTCAATATGTTTTCTGACTTGCACCTAAAATATCCAACCGAGAAATAATAGCCTAAAGTGATTTTGTTGTTCTGTTTTGGTCACCAAAAGCTGGTTTATAGTATTATTCTTTGTTAAGTAATAGTCTTTCCAGCCCAGCGTCAGGACCCTGAAAAGATTACTTCTGTCAGAATTAAATCTGCTCTCAAACCATAATAAGTAACCCTTAACATCTACAAAATGAATTGAAACTTTTGTTGACACTCATTTTTGGAAGAAGGGGAAAAAAAACCCATAATTTTTATGTCAAGACTTCAAAATGAGATGGGATATAGCAACTAAAGATGGTCTCCTTAATTGGAACATAACCAAACCAGATGTGGGAAGTAAAACAAACATCCACCCGCCCTCCCCCAAAACAAGACAAAACAAAACAAAATAATAGTACCAAAGGACAAACCACATTCAGTAGTCTTCATTTCTTTCCCGTAGCATGGCCTCAATTCTTAGACTAGCTAGGCACCATGATCTTTGTGTGAGGATGGTGCATTCACAACTTCTAGGTCATCAGGGAGCCATACCAGGTCTGTGCCGAAGACTTCTTGCTCTTTGCTTTAGAGAATCAGTGTGATAACCTTGTTTTGACTCTGGATTCTTGGGTAGATAGCACATAAACTGGAAGTAAAACATTCAGATTCTAAAAGCCTGGATTATGCTTTATTTTATTTGAGACTGTGTTTTCTTTCATATCACCTTACCCTGGGAGTTAGCCCTTCCCCCACACCCCAAGTATTTAATAGGTACCATTGCTTTTCTGGAGTTAGGAGCCTGTTGGTAGAAATCTTCTTGAGAATGTCTTTGGTTGAAAAAGTGCTTTTCAGGTGTTAGCAGGGTCTGTATTCTGTTTTAGGCCCTTGTCATTACTTTTTCCAATCACATTATCTTAATGAAACAGGAGTTTATATAATATGAATTTTGTTGTATTTGACAACAAAGAGGGCTGTGAATTGTGATCATGTTATCTTAATTGCTAAAAATATGGTTAATGTTCTTCAGTTCTTTTGTGTTGACTGAACAACCTTTGGGGTAGATGGTACATCTCAATGGCTCTAGTAATAAAAATCTAAATAGACTAATAGGGGCACCTGGGTGGCTCATTCGATTAAGCAGCTGCCTTTAGCTCAGGTCATGATCTCAGGGTCCTGGGATCGAGCCCCACATCGGGTTCCTGGCTCAGCAGGGAGTCTGCTTCTTCCTCTCCCTCTGCCCCTCCCCCTGCTCCTGCTCTCTTTCTCTCTCTCAAATAAATAAATAAAATCTTAAAAAATAGCCTTATTATATATCTGAGTGTAGTAGTTCTTCTGTGTTTCAGGAAATAACTATTATCCCCAGCTTTATTGAGATATAATTGAGATATAATTGACATATAACATTGTGTGAGTTTAAGGCGTACGATGTAATGATTTGATATATGTACATATTGTAAAATGATTACCACAATAAGGTTAGGTAACACATCCATCACCTCACATAGGAGTGTGTGTGTGCGTGTGTGTGTGTATGGTGAGAAGTTTTAAGATCTATTCTCTTAGCAACTTTCAAATGTGCAATACGGTATTCTTAACTGTCATTACCAGATTGTACATTACACCCAGAGAATTCTCGTCGTCTAATGATTGGAAGTTGGTACCCTCTGACCACCTTTACTCCAGGAAATGACAATTTCTTATCCAGGTATTTATACTGAAATCAGAGAGTAGTAACAGTGCAGGTCCCCGTTGTTTAGCCTTTTTCAGACAGTGAGAGCTGCATTTTGAATATATGCATCTGCTAAAGTTAGATCCTCAGGAATGTTCATGTCATGTTAAGCATCTTGAAGCCGATACTGATTGATGAGTTCATTCAGTCCACAAGTATTTCATGTACAAAGTGCCAAGCGCTATGCTAGGTTTTATGGGGGTGATATGTAAGAGGCAATTTCTCCTCTCAAGGGGGTTTATGGTCTAGTTGACAAAGAAGCCATGCACATATCATCCCTTTTTGAGCTAAGTTCCATTGATGGAGAGGCTATTGATGAAAGGATATAAGCAACCGGGATATCCACTGCAAGTAAATATAATGGCCTGAACAAAATCTTTGAGGCAGGAAACATGAGCTTGGTGGGTGCCAAAGAAACTATTTGGGCTGGAATAAAAGCTTCTTTCTTTTTTAAAGATTTATTTATTTACTTGAAAGAGAGAAAGAGAGTGAGTGAGTGAGTGAGTGAGCAGGGGGAGGGGAAGAGGGAGAGAGAGAGAGAATCCTGAGCGGACTCCCTGCTGAACATGGAGGCCAACACAGGGCTCGAGATCATGACCCTGAGATCATGACCTGAGCCGAAACCAAGAATCGGATGCTCAAGCGACTGAGCCATCCAGGTGCCCCAGGAATAGTTCTTTAAAGGGAATAGCATAGCAGAAGAGAAAGTTGAAAAGGCAGGCGAGGCATGGGACAGAATACCCTCATTTCCATCTCCCAGCTGTTTTCTAGGGCTGTATGCCTGGAACTCAATAAATATGAATAAATTTTTAAAAACACATGTCTAATTTAAAGTAACACCCAAAGAACAGTATCTTGAGTTAATCTGTACAACATGTGGCATTGTAAAATAACCCTTCAGGGTGTCCTACTTTAAACAGCCCCCTTTTTAGTCTCTGCATATATCATGTGGGCCACCCAATGAGACCAGTTGGAAACAAGAGCTGTGGATTAGAAAATTTTGCCAGAGCGGTTAACATCTCATTGGATCAAGCTGGGCAGCTGTGTGATTTCAAACTCACTACCTTCTTGTGAAATGATGTAGCATGGATTTCTGGATGTTTGGAAGGAACACTCACTGATCACGTGATCTCACCTATGAACCTTTCATATGAGATAGACCACTAGCCAGAATCTGTCCTTGACACATTATCTTTTTTTCTTGTTCTCTCTTGGCCACTGCCTTCATCCGTCATGTTCTTTTAAAAGCAAGGTCCTAGAACCTTGCTTTCAAATCAGTATTCTGAGGCAAATTTTGTGATGTTTTGAATTAATGGCAGGGAACCAGGGGTATGGGCGATTGCAAATGGCAGATGATGAATAACTCATTTATATGTGACTTGGAAAGTCTGTTTATACTTAGACTTGACTACGGGTGAGTCTGTTTCTAAAATTCACTTGCAAACTAAATAACGCAGTCTTACTGTAAAGGTCTGACTTGAGCTGCTGAGAGGCTGGCCTAATTTCCTGCAACCTGTTCCATGCTGGGTAGAGAATAAGAACATCGCCTGTTGCCCAACATATTACTTACATAGCATTGTTCTAAGTCTCACCGACAAGGGTAACTGAAATATTTTATTCTGCAGCTCATGACTATTTCTTCTTAGCTTGTCCTCAAGAAATATGGAAGGGACCACAATCAGAGGACTTACAAAGGAAAAGTAGGATAGTTGTGTATAAGGAACTG
Organism: Lutra lutra; assembly: GCF_902655055.1. Lineage (NCBI taxonomy): Eukaryota > Metazoa > Chordata > Mammalia > Carnivora > Mustelidae > Lutra > Lutra lutra. Next base: position 17,544,586 of record NC_062296.1, read on the forward strand.
TAGGGAAAGAAATAGACGCAGAAAATGGAAGGATTGGGGTTCCATGGTCCCAACAAATCTTTAAAAGATTGCATAAAATAAAGGAGTTGAAGCAAAACCAAGATAACATGACATTTAATGCTCAAGAAGTTATTGGTCAAACCAAACCAAAAAGCTCACACAGATCGGGGGGCAGGGAGGAAGGGGAAAGGTTTCTCTGAGATGAAGAAATTGGATGGTTTACGCGCTCCCCAAATGCAATCGCAAAAGATTGGCAGGGTGGCTGTGGTGGTGGGGGTGGGGGAGGGCAGATGGGTATAGAACATGGAAAGGGAGGATTGTAAAATTATTTTTGAAAAAGCAGTGAGAACCTTGTTTTTCAACAAAAAGGACATGTCCATAAATACATGGTTGTGATTTAGTGGTTTTTTTGGGGATACAAATTGGATACCAGGGAAACCTTGGGAGCTCTTCTTAAGTATCATAATTAGAACAGGATCATTTTTATGCTTTCCACGCGTCTGCTCCTGAAGACCAGGGTCTATTTTGAAATTATGCTCATTCAATAAGCCATTGTGGATTTAAATATTATGAATGTATGTAAACTCCATTTTTGGGAAGCCATTAGCACCTCTTGGTTTGAATAATGTAATGAGTTCCATATATTTAAACCAGCCGCTTCCCACTCTACCGCCCATTTGACTCTGTTTTAAGCTTGTCTTTGTTTAGTTTCAAAAGTCTCTCGTATCTCTGCTGTATTAGGATTTGGCGAATGAGTTCACTTCACCTCGTCAACATCCATTATTATTTGACAGGCTGATTATATCCCTTCTCCCCCTTCATCTATTCCGACTGGAGTGCCTGTGGTCTGTAATCTCTGTTCATATAGCACCTCCTCCACCCCACCGAAGATCTCCGCTAACTTTCTCAAGCTTTCTCCTGTCTTGTCACCCATGGAACCCGGAAGAGTATGTTGCAACCCGGGTGGACATTGTTTTGTTCATTGGAAGGCACTGGAATGCATCATTTTGTTCACTGGAATGTTTCATGGATGATGATTTATATTTCAGCAACATTCTTTGGATCTGGGGGGAGATAGCTACATCAGAACTGGTATAGGACCACCTGCCCTTTTTGTTGGCTGCCCCCCACCCCGCCTGCCAGCCTACAGAGTTGGCTGCGATATTTGTTCATTGACAAAGAATACCAAAGGGTCGTGTTAATGCCTGGCATCATTTTTAAAGTCATTAGCCTTGCATTTTACTTTTGTAGTAAACTGGGATGGCAGCCTGCCAGGGCCCATTAACCAAAGTTAGAAGACGATGTGGTTGAAGTCCCAGCCGTCTGTTACCTGCGCAGTTCCTGCTGGTTAGATGACTTTCACTAGGGCTACTTTATGAGGGTATAAAAACTCCTTAGCAAATTCAGTTTTTTATTAGGCACCACACAGTCCCTATTTCAGGAAGACAGTCTATAACCAGGAAATATAAGGGAAAGGAAGGACTTTTCTGTTCCCTCAGTGGGTGCCTTTTAAGCATGTTAGCCATCTTGGTAGCTGGCACTAAGTGAGAGAGACACTTTTCATTCAGGAAGGATGTTTTTGGCATCTGTGATTTGGAGACACAACGGGAGCTGGAGTAGTCAATGCCCTGGCCCCAGGGCTTTTAGGTCAGGCAGGTTTCTTCCAGCATCGATGCCGTTCCTACCAGGGACAGCAGGAATCAGTGGCACCAGGAGCCTCTTAAAGCAACAGGAGTTAAGCCCATACAGCAAAACTGGGGCTGAAAGGAAAAAGAGGCTGACTTTGAAGCCAGGAGACAAATGACGGGTTGAAGGAGCCAGGTTCCCTTAAGTTGTGAAAACTTAAAAAACAGCATCTGTATCTTCTTTTCTCCCTTCCTTCTTCTCATGTCTGTTTCCCTCCATCCTTATCCCTCTCAAGGTCCCATCAAAAGCTCCCAAGGCAATATCACAAATGAAGACAAGAGAGTTGGACAGCAGGAGAAATCATTCTAGTATTTTCATCACTTTCTTTCCCACCTCTGCTCTGTTTGCTGCATGAATCGTTTGAGCTTCAAAGGACCACGAATGATGCTAACAAAAACAAGAATGTGTGTTTAATAGCAAATGTTTTAGTGACATCCAGATGCCCAGAGAGGCATTTCAGTAGCCATATACAACTGGCTTTGTCCTACAAGAAGCTACATTTATATCCATTAACATCCCCTTGACATTTATATACAAAGGGAGAATTGTCTGAAACTCAGATGAAAAAAAAATACATGGGATTTATGGGCAATTGAAACAAAAAAATGGCACTTTTTCTCTGTCACATTCCTTAAGTCTTTGAGGAAAACATTGCTTGGTGTGCTGAGAGACATTTAATGTAAGAGGTCACCTGGTATCTTTAAGTTCCTTGGGAATTAAACAGGATGGAAACCAGTTTAAGGACCATACTTCTGTCCTGTCAGGCATTGTCTAGATCCCTTTGGAAGGGACTAAGCACCTTAGCACCATTTTTGCTATTGTAGGATTTTCATAGTTGCTGTGAGGTAATATGGTATCGTACACCATACAGTTGTACCACTGGAGAATGGGGAACTGCTTCTTTGTTTCACCTAATTGCTTCTTTCGTCTGACTTTGTATGTGGTTAAAAGTAGATGATCTCTTACCTTGTATTTTTTATTCAAGGCTTTTGTAGTTTTAAAGGGAAATTCTTTGGGGAGTGCCAATTTAGAGCATTTGTTGCCAATATTTAGCATCGCCTGTAGGAAAAGGATGGCATGCTGGACATAGATTTATTGTGTGCTTGCTCTGTGAGATATGTAAACCACTGACCACAGTGCCTCTCACATAGCAGGTGTGAGATGGTGATCTTAACTCGGGCAGTAGCTGTGGAGGTAGAGAAAAGCCGGAGGTGGGTGTGAGAAACGTTGAGGACATGAGACCTGATGACGGCTTGGTGACTGGATGGAAGAGGGCAAACAAGAGGAGGGGTTGAAACATTTTTGACTGTCAGAGCTATTAATAACTGGGAACAAGCATGGTCCTGCCATGAGTAGAAGAGAAGTCAGTTGATGTGGTAAGGGCTGTGAGTCAGTCACTACAGGAAGGAAAACAATGACTTCGGTCATCTTGGGTTTGTGATAGGGGTCACCCACCTATGGGGAGATGTCCAAGAGGAGTCGGAAATACAGACCTAGAGCTTCGGAGACATGTGGAGACTTACAGAGAACTCCAGAAGTTACCTACATAAATCACCACAATCGAAGTCATGAAGTCGGAAGATTTGTCGAAGAGTTCTGAGTTAAAGGTGCAGCAGAGGAACACTCAGAGAATCCGAGTATGCTTGAGTACCAGAGGATGTTAGCATGGAAGGCAGAGCTTGAAGAAGGAACAGTGTAAAATACTACAGAGAGGTAGGAAAGGACAGAGTGGCCGTCATGTTCAGCAACTCTGAGGTCATTGGTGACATTCGAGGACCAAATTTCATTAGCATGATAGGTATGAAGGCTACACTAATAGGAGTTGAGGAAGTCAGTGTTGATTCCTCTTTTAATATATTTAGGAGGGGAGGGGTGGGCTGGGGAGGGAGGTCTGGTAGCTTGAGACCGGAGGGAAGGAGAGAAGATCAGGTGAGGCAACAAATCATGCGGATATCTTCAGTTTTATTGAGTAAGGAGAAATGCGATTTGCTAAGAGTGAAGAGGGCAGGAGTGGGTTTAGGAGGTGAAAAATTGAGGAAGCATGAAAAATGGGAAAGGTTGGGATTGGCCATCCTCAGAAATGGCAGGTACTCAGCAAGATATGAATAAACGTCCATGATGTTGTTAAACACCAACCAGGGCTCAGCTATATTGTGAGTTTATACCATCAAAGTGGCGAAATTTCAAGTGTTACTGGAGAAATTCCTGAAATTGGGGATGGGAGCAGAGAAATAGTAAATGATTCAGGGCTTGGCAAATTGAGGAGAAAGAGTCACATGGCGAGGACTCTTAGGGGTTACCAAGAGCACAGGATATCTGGAAGAAGAAAAGTGATGACTTAAATCATACATTTTTCTACCATTCATTTCCTTTGAAACAAATGAACTCAATTGTCCTTCCAAATGTGGCTTGGGGGGATAAAAAAAAAGAGGGATTCCCTCCACCACCCTTAACTTACTGCTGTTAGAGTGATGACTGGTACATCATCACTAAAAAATCAGAGTCGAATGTCCATGTGTGAGAACTCATTGAAGCCATATGCGACATAAAGTAGTGATTTCTGTAGTTGCTCGGGACTCCTAGAACCCCTGCAAAAAGTCACTCTCCTTCCCTGCCCTTTGGAAAGTTCATGTTACTATTCTGTGTTCGTGATTAAAACAGGCTGTGCCATTCAAGCTTGAAATGTATTTGTGTTGCCATGGTTCGTGTCAATATTCTTTCCCATCATGCTTACAGTTGCCTGTGTTCACTGAACCCCAACAGGTGTGACTTTAATGTAGAACCTAAAGAAAGATGCGGGGAAACATCTGCTAGCCTTGGATTCTTTGTGCACTTTGAATGAAGTTATAATTGTGACATTTCCTGTTACGTACCAGGGTTGATTTTGTGAGGCATTCCTTCCAGAACTCATTAGTTCTTGCTAGGCACCATGCATCTGATCTCAGATGATTATTCTTGAGAGCGACACAAAAAGTTTCTGTTTTCTGAGACGGAGAGTACTGTCATGTTTGCCTCCAGAGAAACCCAGTTTCCTACTGTTACATTTCTTCCAGCGTGCGGAAGAAAAGGACGGGGACAGGGACGAAGAAATGTGGGTGGTGCTGAATACGGGAAAGAGCTTGAGCTCAGTGAAAGTACCTAGGGAAATCAGGCCTAATCTCATCTCCGTTTCCCTCGGGATCCGTGATAGCTGTTTCTGGAGGCTTTTTGGGTTTCTTTCTTTCTTTTTTTTTTTTAAAGATTTTATTTAGTTATTTGACAGAGAGAGATCACAAGCAGGCAGAGAGGCAGGCAGAGAGACAGGAGGAAGCAGGCTCCCCGCTGAGCAGAGAGCCCGATGCGGGACTCGATCCCATGACTCCGAGATCATGACCTGAGCCGAAGGCAGCGGCTTAACCCACTGAGCCACCCAGGCGCCCAGCTTTTTGGGTTTCTTAGAACTTCTCCGTGTGTGTTATTAAACCTTGTCTGTTCCCTTATAGTTATTAGCTGTAAAACCCTTTACAAAACCTCAAAAGAGTTTCTGGGCTTAAGTAGATACAGATGGGGAGTTGGGGGGTGGGGAGGGCATATAGCTGTGTTCTGCTTAGCAGCAGGCCCGAGAGAAAACCTGAGTGAAAGAATCAGTATTGGCAGCAGAGGAGAAGAGGGAGGAGGTCAGCACCTAGGCCCCCCTGAAAAGAAAGCAAAGGTCGATTTGGGGCCAGAAAGGGCCCAGGAGAGGGTGCCCTGTTTGAATGGCTGGAAGTCATCTTCCCTTGCTTTAGACTTGACTTGTGTCTCTATAAAGGGGCCTGTGTTTTAGCATCTTGTATACGTTGTTCCATTGTTATCTTGTAATTTAGAAACCACTTGTAAACTTGCCTGACCTTTCTGTTTAGAGTCCAAGCTCCTTGGGGGCAGGTACGGTGACTTGCTCTTCCTCTCTCCCACAGCATCTGTTCTATTACCTTGTCCATAGTGACGATGCATGAAATTTTGACTGAATGAACAAGTACGTAGGTTATGGTCTGCCCTTTCTCCCGCTGCTTCCACAAGTGCTTTTTGAGCACTACGATTATAGGAATAGAGGGGAGTTTTGAGAAGGTGGCCTGCCCTCCAGGAGCTGCCTATGTAGGAAGACCAGACACCATGGGCCCCGTTTGATTCTACGTTAGTGGCAACTTGTTGGTGTGTCTTTCTCATTTCCCAGTTGCAATTGTAGCTAATATTCTCTTTGCTCTGAAAACCATGATCCATTCTCCCCTGGCCATTTATTTTCTGGGCCCAATAAGCCAATAATTTAATATCTGATTCAGCGAAGACTCATGGCCAGATCTGCCAGTGACAGTGACACACTCCTTCGTGGGAGCTACTCAGGCATTTCAAGCTATAAGAGGATCTTAGAGTCAGTGCTCTTATTCAGGCACTAAATGCCTAGCCTGAGAGCCTGAGAGAGAGAAAGAGAGAGAGCGAGAGCATGAGCGATTGGTTCTTTCCCAGAGGGCCACATCCATCTCTTATCTCCCCCTTTCCTTTTCCGGTTCCGGTGGGTGACTGGACTGGTTGGGGGCCGTAGCTTGATCTCCAAAGAACAACAGAAGGTCTTTGAAAATGACCTTAGTTTTTTGTTGTTGTTGTTGTTGTTTGTTTTAATCACAGGTTAGCTGGGATTTTTTTTTTTTTTTTGACCAGGGAAATTCTATTTCCTGTATTTGCTAAGAACATTATGAATGAGTTACCATGTTACTGTAGGTTAAGATAATCTAGAAATGTATCTGGAAAATCTATTTCAATTACCTTCTGGGTGCTTTTAGTGAAAATAATAAATTTCAAAGAATTAGGAGAGTCATAAAAATAAGTGTTATAAGGGGAGCGTGTCTCATTTTTCACCTTCAAAATTAAATATGCACTGTGGAATTACACACTGCCAGGGTCACCGCATTGCTTGTGGGCATAACACAGAGATTAAAGCATGCAATTTACCGAAAGTCCAAATAAATAGCGACCTCATGCTCAATTGGGCACTAAAAGGGATACTGCTTGGTATTTACACTTTGCATATGGGTACCCTGTTGAAACTTGCATTTGCATACATATCTAAGGTATCGATTGTGGTTAATGGAACATGAGGTCATTTCTCTGTAGTTTCCCTCAATTTAAGTATCATTTTCTTTCCGTATTGCTCACATAGAGGAAGGCAGGAAAATCACCTCAGATGATTGTGTCTGGAAATGCTACATCCATAGGTCTATTTTTCTTTCCCTTTTTCCTATTTAAATTGTCTATACACCTTAGTAATCTCAGCAGCTGGCTGCAGTTTAAACCTCAAAATCTGTTGCACCAGTAACAGTTACGTCAGGGAGCTCTGTAAGTGGCACTGAATTACCCTCTGACATTCCCCGCAGCATTGTCTACAGAAAGAAACCCAGGGAGGCCCCGAGGCCCCGGCCCATGTGAAGTGGCTTGGTTGAGCTTGTTGGGATACAATCAGTGAATTGCTTGGCCCTCCTAATTATGCTGAAGATTTACTGCCAAAATGGCACCAGGGCTTAATTAGATGTGGGCTTCAGAATTTTTAACTATTATCCTGGTTACTTACCAATTACCACACAGAAGAAAAGACGAAAAAGGCACTCCATGTTGTTGAGACAACAGAATCAACTGATTTACACCTGCAAGCAAACTTTACATAGACTGCTGTCGCAGCAACTGAAATCTGAATGGATTTAGCCTTCTATGAGTGCATTTTCCTGTGTGAAAGGCTTCGTGCCTTTATTTCCCCCTCCTATTTGGCTCAATAAGAGCATACACAGCTCATTACAGAGTAGGGACCCCATGGAGAGGATTGCTTGTGACTTTCCAATATGAAATGACAATATTTATACCCATCTTTTTTGGTGAAAAGTTGCAAAAGTAATTTATTTTGCAAAATACCATCTGCAGCAGTGTAACCTTAATTACATTGTTTTGTCGGCTTATATGTAAAAAAAAAAAAAAAAAAAAAAAAAAAGAATGACTCTTACTGCTTCTCAATACCCAGATCACGCAGTGTAATGTTATCCGTTTTATTTTTATTGTTATTTTTTATGTATTTATTTTTTCTTAGGGGTAGAGAGAGAGAGAGAGAAAGGGATGGGATATGGGAGAGGGTGAGAGGGCCAGGGAAAGAGAGAATCTTAAGCAGGCTCCACACAGGGTTCATTCTCACGACCCTGAGATCATGACCTGAGCTGAAACCAAAAGTTGGATGGAAGCATCACCAACAGAGTCATCCAGGGGTCCCTGGTCCCTGTTTTAGAAGTTACACTTCCCATGATAGGTTTGAATTTTTAACTTACAGAGGGGAGAAAAACATTAATTTTAGAATATATTCTTTGGGGGGGGGTATACGATATAAATGAAAAGATATCCCACAGGTAACTGTAATTGAATTTTATTGAAGGAAGAGAACTTGTAAATACGGCAATAGCTGGACATATTAAATTTAAAAAAAAAACAAACAACAGAAAGCAATATCCCATTTAATGTACCAGTGTTTAAGAGGAAGTTTATTGTGCACACATCACACTTGAAATTCAAGAAGAACGGGGACATGCTTTTTCCCACGCGCAAACAAATCTGTATAAAGCACCAGGTATGTTTCCCTAAGCCATTGAAATGCAAGGGACTTGGAGAATGAAAGAAGATCCAAAATTAACACTAGTTATTTCCGTTTCATTCACAGTTTGAGAGTTGTGTTTCACACTCTTTGAATAAGATATTTTCTTGCTCCATGAATACAAATTTTCAACGACGACAAAAAGTCAGATCACATGTTGGTAAATTGTAACACATTTCCCCCAGAAATTTTCACTGAAACTTCGGAAGCGCACTCCCAAGAAAAGAATATTTTCAAATTGGGCAAGGTAGCCAATCTGTCAGTTAGACTTGGGTTTAGGGTAGACAAGGCTGCCAGAGATGTGAGTAGTGCCTGTTCACAGAGATTAGGGACGGGGCTGAGGAGCGATCGGGACCAGGTGGCCCTGGGAGGCGATGCGGTTGCAGCTGTCTGTACCTACCCACTGGCATGAGATGCCAACAGCTGGAGAACAAATTTGGTATAAATTCCCAGGAGCTACTGTCAGTTAATGTGAGCCTTCCAGGAACACATACCAAATAATAGCCTACTTCCCTAATTCTATTATGGGAAATTTCTTCAGAGTCAATCCCTGTGAAACGGGATCAGGAATGGCATTGGCCCAAACCGTGAAGTGAGTGCAATTCGGGTTTCATGCCCTTTAACCTTTTCTTCATCTTTCTTCCGATCTCCTTCCCCCTCCCAAGGTGCTGATGCTGTGAAAGTGCTACCCCAACTGTCCTTACGCCTCCCCACCCCCAACACTACTACCCTGCCACACCCTTTGGATAGAATACCCTGTGATTGAGGGTTTGGATCTATTGCCCTCCCCTCCCCTCCTCTCCCTCTGGGTAAAGTTAGCTGGGTATTCCTGTTCTTCCAGATGCTGTTGTGTGAAGGGAAATGTGTCAGTGATCAGAGAGGCTTAATCTGTTCTCCTTCTTAGGAATGTTTCCACGTTAACTATGGGTGCGTGTGCACGTGCGCACATGTGTGCGCGCGCGCGCGTGTGTGTGCATGGTGAGGCTAGTGGTGTTTGCGCAGTTCCCTTAATACAAAGGGATGGAACATACATGATGGCGTTTATTCATTGGGGGACCTCCTCAGCACTCCTCAAACCCCGTCACTTGGGTGACCCCCTTCACTGTCTGAATAGGAGATGCTTGCATCCATTTATTCCCTGCTTGCCAGAAATACAATTTTAAGGTTGTTCCTGTTGCCCAGTGGAGCCAAGAAGAACCTTTCAAGATTAGCAAAATATTCATTCTGATCTAGAGAGAGATGGCATCCTTCTTCAAAATCCTTCTCTTACTATGCTTAAAGAAAAAATGTATTTTTTTCCTTAAAGCATTGGTCAGAGTACTGAGACCCAGATTTATGACTATTCTATTGACAAGGGGTTATTGCACAGATGTTTTATTTGCTGTTTCTAGGGGCTTATCAAAAATAATTGACTAGCTGTCATTTTCTACATGAGACCAATTACTATTGACCCAGCTTTGCTTATTGTTTTCATTAGTGTCTAATAAAAAATGAAAATGTTACAGAATGTTCTTCAAATTGACATGAGAAAAGCAGAGCTAAGAAGTGAGTGGGTATCTCTTGTGCTTTCCTAGTGTTGCTAAGCAGAGCCCATGTTTGGTGCCAAGAGCTGTGTGAACAAAAGCATCTCCAGTATGGAAAAAGCAGATCCACCAAAGCCATGTTTTGGGGGGTTGAGGGGGGGATGGGGAGAGGTAGTAGGCTGTGGTATGCACCTTCTAGAGTTGTACAAAGCCCCGACCATATGTGAAAGCCAAGGAGGCGGCAGGATTGCTTCTGTCTCTTCTGTGATTAATATAATCGGGGGTTATTTTTAAAGAAAAGAAGGAAGTGAGACAGGTATGATTTATGACTTGGCACTTTATAAAGGCGAGGGTTGTCTGTTTTACCTTTGTCATATGGTCTGTTGGTTGGACATTACACGTTGATGAGTCTTTGTGCTGTCATCTAGGAATGACTGTATTTCTACCATGGGAGGAGCCCGGTAGATGACATTTGGCAATTGCTGATGAGACAGGAAGACACATGTATGACTTATTAAATCAGTGACTTATTAAATCACCCCTTCAAGTGTAGGGTGGAAAGTAAAACCCCTCGGTTACAGAGTAGCCCCCCAAAATCCTCCTTTGCTAAAAGACCAAGATTGTAGCCAATAAAGAGGAAATGCAAGCTTCTATTTACATTCAAATATAATTTATGGCTTTGGTTTAAGGAACTGAAAACTGTTTTTGCATGAATTGGGGCTCTTCCTCTTCAGTTTCTTTAAGCCTCTCCAAATGTATTTAGTATCATCTGTGACCCAGTGGCCTCTTAAACTGGTACAGAAGACATAACCAAACTTCAGCCAGTTGAAACTTGGGGTTGCAAATCTGGCAGAACCGAGAACTCAGAGTTGAAACTACATGGTCACCAGTCCAGTTTGAGCTCTTACGGGCCAAATTTCAGATATGCCTAACCAAGTAGGTTGGTTTCATTCTTGTCCTTTAAACAACCACGGTCACAGTTCCTTTGTTTTTGAGAGCCCAGTGGCCCCGTGTTACCCCAAGTAACCAGACTGGATGCAGATTAGTCATTTACTGGGATGAGATTATCTAGAACTAAAATTTTAAGCCTCTGCAGTTTTGGGCCTATACAAATAAAGCCTCCTCCCAACTGGGTTACAATGAATATTCCAATCAACTTTTTAAAAAGAAGACACGCCATGTGTGCTGGAATACGAAGCTGAAGATGCTGTCAATGTCAATTCCATAGGACTGTCTATAATTAACTTCGTAGTTAACAGCAAATCTATTGTCAGACCGACTTGAGTTAGAATCCTGGTTCTAGCCTTTTCTAGCTAATGAACCCTAGACTAGTCCATCTTTCTCGGGCCTGGTTTCTTCATTTTGAGAATGGGGATAGTGACACAACCTTCCTTGTAGGAATGTTGTCCAGATGAAGGAAGATAATGTGTGCAAAGCCTGGCACGTAGTAAGCACTCATTAAGTACTAGCTGTTAGCACTGTCATGGTAGTTTCTCACAGCTCTCTAAGTGCTGCTTATTTGCTGGCCTCGCTCATTAGGCTGTGAATACTTTCGAGAGAGGACCACGTCTGCCTGACTCTCCTTTGTATTCCCAACACGTAGCCTAGTGACTGTTACAAAGTAAGAGCTCTGAGCCTCAGTTTCAAAATCTGGAAGAAAGGGAGCTAATAATGGCACTTACCCTCATAAGGTCCAATGATGTAATGCCAGTAGTGCTTTGCAAACTCACAGTCGTGACAGAGACATCTATGGTGGGCGGGGAGCGTGTCTGTAAATCTCTCTTGAAATTTTCACTTTGTCAGGACCCTGAAACCTTCACAGACATGCGCTGTCTCCTTCCGCAGCCCCAGACCTTGTTTGCCAACGTCATTCACGGCCACCCGAAGCAGCCGGAGAAGCTTTCCCCTTCCTCTCCTCCCTCACTGCCCCCGACCGGGCCCTGAGGTCCCTGGCAGAGCACAGTTCCTCCACAATAGGTTTCTTTCACCTCGGTGCACACCTGGGCCTCCCCAGGGGCTTCCCAGGGAGACTCCGAGCCAGGGAATTTCGGTCTGGAATTGCCGCTCCAGGAACGCCCCCCTCAGGCCCCACGAGCTCTGCCTTCAGAAATCCTCTCCAGGAAGGCTGGCCAGGGAGAGCAGAAGGCCTGCATTGTCTCAGAGCGTCCCGGGAATGAAGCCTTGAATGGAAGGAAGATGAGGGCTTCTGAGCACGGTGCCATGGTTAATACATTTGGGAAATGGTGGGTGAAACAGAGCTGTAATTCACTAAGGTATGATTCTGATCTCCAAGAGATATAGTACATAGGGTTTCCTAACGTTACTAGACCAAAAGACTTATTTGCCAGGGGGTAGTTAAATAGGACAAAATATTACATGGCATTTGCTTTTGGAAATACCCCCTTCCCTAATGAGATTCATTTTGGTTTCCATAGTCCAGAATGACTTCCTGTTCATTAGGATACCGACTGAAACCTTTAGTTTTCCATCCCTCAGAGATGAACCTGGTCCCAACCGAAAAGCAGGATGAAAAATGGCAGTAGCGCACAGTAGAACTGGAGTGGCTGAATGCAGGAGTGCGGCGATTCATCGGGAATGAACCTGGCCCTGGACTAACGCAGGAGCAGGGGGTGGGAGGGGTGTGTGCGAGGGCGAGAAAGCATGCTCCATCAGCTGCTCCGAGTATGGTAGATGCCAGGCTGACTGGGTGCACGTGGGGGCTGTAATGCAGGATACTACTTGCCAACTGGTACGTTTTTCCTAATTGGTCCACTCAGAAAGGGTTCGTTTTGCAATCCCTCCATCCTTTTTCCAGCTGGATGGCCCAGAGGGGGTGCTTTTTTTGTGTGCCAGAAGGGACCCTTTCCCTACTTTGCACAGAGGCACACTATGTGCTACGCAGTGGTCCTAAGGGTAATTATAAGAGGTGGTGTGAAAGCAAGGGTATCTATCTGGTGTTTGATGGGACGGCCGCCGGAAGCCATTAGTGATTGTTGGGAATTTTCTCTGGATAACGGCAGCGCGCTCTGTCAGCAGTCCGCTTTCCTAAATTGTCCATTGTTCCACTTATTAGCCTCTATACATACGCCCTGCTTTCTGTACCCAGATATCTATTCATCTCAATAATGATATGATCTTCCATCTACGATACCATCTAAGAATACCGTTTGGCAGACTAAAATATCTCCCCAGCTCTGCTAACCCATTCTTATAACAAGACTAGCTCCCCTTCCCCCTTTTTATCCCTTTATCTATAAGTACTTTTTAAAACAAGGGCTGACAGCTTTATTGTTCAGGAATGATTGCCAAAAGGCTTAGTGGACTGTACTTGCCAGTAAAAGGTTATTTGCTGACTTGGGATATGGGTTCCTTTGCTGTAGTGTGTCATTCCAATTATGCTGTTGTGTTTTGAGTCTCTGGTGTGTTCCTGGTGCTGTTCTAGGTGGGGACACAGGGAACATGGAGGTGGCTCATTCCTACAGTGGTGGTTTTTTCCCCATTTGTCATGATGCTTTGGTGGCTATCATCTGGGCCTTCTATGTAATCCAGGCTGCTCCTCTCATCTTAAAGATGAGGAAACTGGCCCAGAAGGAAGACAGGATTTACCCGAGATCACACTGTGGGTTGGTGGTGAAGACAAAATAGAACCTGATTTCCCCTCACCCCATGGCCAGGACTCTTGAACTCATAGCTTTGGAGGCTGAATTCCTAGGGTGAAAGGAGAGATTGCATTCATATTTGAGTGTTTTCTGACATGTAAAATTTATGTAGATAGCCCTGCCTAGCAGGAGCCAAAGAATGATCATTTAAAAATAGTTCTGTAAACTTCATATCTAAGTTAACTAAACAAACTTTTATTGATCTAAGAGAAACTGGTTAATCAAGTTCATGATTCATTCATAATCAATTTAATGCGATATGAAAATATTTGTGGTACAAGCAAGAGATGGGAGGAAAAAGGAACCAGAGAACCAGAAGAGTGGGACAGAAGAAGGGGATTTAGGGAAGGAAGTGTTACGTGCATAGTGGAGAGGGGTAGATAAGGATGGCTGAGGGCAATCTAAACATAAACATGACATAAACATAATAAGCATAATTAATAGATAATTAAATTACCTATTACTCCATGCTGTATATTGCTGTATATCTTTCTTTCCTGAGTTCAAAGGATTTCACCAATGTTATCACACTCACCATCACAGTATTCCTTTGAAGCACGTGGTAATTATGGATTCCCTAAAGCACACATGAGTTAGGTGACCTGGCCCAAAGCAATTGAGCCTAAAAGTATTGCCAAGCTGTGAGGCAGTAGAACTCACTCATTTAAATAATGTGTGCTTGTTCGTGTTAGTCTTCACTAACTCGTCTGACAGTCCCATCATTCTTGAGTTTTCGTTTTGTGCCCTATGAAGTTAGCACATTAATAGAAAAAAATTTTTAAAGATTTTATTTATTTATTTGACAGATAGAGAGCACAAGTAAGCAGAGTAGCAGGCAAAGGGAGAGAGAAGCAGGCTCTCCGCTGAGCAGAGAGCCCGATGTATGGCTGGATCCCAGGACCCTGGAATCACGACCCGAGCTAAAGGCAACCACTTAACCAAGTGAGCCACCCAGATGCCCCAATAGAAAATTTTTAACCATATGGAAAACGCAAAAGAAGAACCTAAAACTCATACCACCATCCTGTTATCCGAGGAAGATCGCTATTAACATTTTAGTGTGTGTTCTTCTGTTTTAATGCATTGTAATAGCTTTCCAGCGCTAGAAAACAGCCGTATTGTTGCAGGAAGTGTGGAAAATTCACAGAAATGTTAAAAAGAGCAGTAAAATCACCTCTTAGCACAAGACCCAGTGATAATTACTATTAGCATTCTGGTATATTTCCTTTTACCCCATTTCCCCGCCCCCCCATGCACTCCCAAAGAAACATACACCGTTTTACCCGAATGTGATTATGCCACATATACAGTGTGATACTCGCTATTTTCACTTCCTGTTCCATTATGAATAGTCTACCATGTTTTCAAGTGGTCTTGAAAACATTATTTCTAATGGTTGCCTAGAATTCACTTGTGTGGCTGTACCGTAATTTATTATGGATGCACTAAAGTTTATTTACCATTTCCACTGACAACGTCTGAGACTATCCAGCTCACCCTACTCCTTGTCACTGCATTTAATCTCTTTGCATCTTTGCCAGTTTTCTAGGAGAATGATGGAATCTCATTTGTTTTAACTTTTCATTTCTTTGATTACTAATGGGGTTGAACTTTTCGAAAAGCGGCTCGGTTTTTGACATGTGGCTTTCAACGCCTACTGAACGCACAACTTCTAGTCAAAACCACATATACACGTTGAGGGCTCATGGCTCCAGTTGTGACAGAACAAAGATTGCCTTGCTAATATGTTTTATATAGCGCTGGGCTCAGTGCCACAGCCACTAAATAAATCATAAACTCCCTGACAACCGGGCCCATGTCTTAATCAGTTCTGCCTCTCCCATAGCCCCCAGCCGAATGCCTGACACAGAGGAAGCCTTAATAAATGTTTGTTAAATGGCTATGGAGGTGGAGATTTTGTGAGGGTCAATATAAAGTTACTAAAATAGTTTCTGGATCTTGACACGGGAAAAAAGAATCCCCGGAGTTAAAATTCAGAAACCATTGTTTAGGACTCAACCGATCATCTCATTATGAGGAAGAATGAAGAAACTGATCCCTTCATACAAGGGAACTTGTTTTTATCCCCCCCGCCGAAAGGAGCTTTTTTGCAGTCATGATATCACATCGGTTTGCACAGCAGCACCAGGATAGAGGAGAGCCTGAAGGAAGGCAAGTAGAGAGGTACCTGGCTGGTTCGTTCAGTAGAGTGTGTGACTTTTGATCTCAGGGTTGTGAGTTCGAGCCCCGTGTTGGGCATAGAGATGACTTGGAAAAAAATAAAATCTTTAAGAAAAAAAAAAAAAGCAAGGCAAGGAGAAAGGGCCAACTGGCTGCAAGAGAAAATGAATATAAGAAGAAAGAGGACGGATAGAAAGAAGAAATGTGGAGTCTGGAGCGATTTTCCTGCTCTTCCCTGCTTGGTGGAATGTTATGGGGCATCAAGGCCACAAAGATGTGTGGTGATTGTTCATTTTTCTGCAAAGGAAAATGGGGCTCAAAGATGGGGGCTGACTTGGCCAACATGATACATCTTACATAAGAGCAGAGCTAGGTCTGGAATGAGGGTCTTTTTCTATGAGACCCTCCTTGACTACCATTCTACTGCCAACCCCAGGCCCCATATCAGTCCACTCGAGCAGCGTGGGCCTCCCCAGCCTGCTTGCCTGACAAGCAACTTTGTACTTTAGACGTATCTCTTGTCCTGCACATCTTACACGATGCTACAATCGTGTTTTTCAGTCTCCAGCAGAGTGTGAGCTCTTCGAGGACAGGGACCGAGTCCTCCCCTCTGCAAGTCCAGTATCTAGCATGATACTTGATGCATCTAGATGCTCAGTGTTGGTTCATGAAGGCTATCATGTTGATTACCAAAGCTGTGCTGTTAGGTTTTGGCATTCAGACCCTATACATCTAGAAATCTTTCTGGTCCTGTGCATTTTTCAGGCACCGAATCACTCCTGGTAATTTCTGCTAGTTGCTAGGCTTTTGCTATAAGTAAGTCTGCATTTGGAAAGGGGAAGAATGATTATTGTAGAGAAGTGACAACAGGCTGGGCAAGGGCACTATAAAGGAAACAGAGGAGATGAGGGGAAACAAAGGAGGCGAGAGAGGAAGGCGATACTGGGTAGAAGGAAATGATTCTCAGTAGAGTATCACACCCATTTCGCCGATGAGAGAAACACGAGATGTTACCTGACTTGCCCAGAGTCACACAGTGCTGAGGCGGTAGAGCTGGGATCCAAATTTTGGTCTGATTTCAAAACCTCGCCTTTTCCATGGGTTTTCCATGTGCTCTATGCTGCCTGTCACTGGCCAGCAGTCGGAGGTCACTGGCATTGAAGAGAATAAAATAGAAGAGTGCTTTTCTTTTTAGAATTTAAAAGATTACATGTCACTTTCCCCCAATGTTAGTGATATGCCAAGTACCTTCTTCTTTTGAGCCTTTCCCCTAAATTTCCATGATCATTTTAGCCCTTTGGATTTGCTTATCTATGTAACATACATTTTATTAATGAAAGACATTAGCAGTATTGGAAAGCACCAAAACTATACATACATTATCTTACCTGCTGGTCGAAGGGACAAAATGCCAGTCTCTGTGCCGTTACTGGAAATCTAACCACCTCCCACACTTGTTGCTCCTCCCTTGGCTTGCCTAACTTCCCACCAGCTCCACGATCCCCATCTCAGCATGCCGCTCATCTCTTGACTGACAAAATTCCCATTATTTTAGACTCTCACAACCGATCGGCGCTTAATTCGAAGTGATCAGTTGCTTGCGAGGATTTTGAAAAGTTTAAGTTGTATTTATTGCCTCAACAACAAGGAAATCTTGCCTGGATCTTCAAAGAATTTCATTTTAGCTGTGTGTTCTCAAACGAAAAGTTAATATCCATAGCAGCTGATTGTACCTAGCTGGTTAAACAGTGCTCCAGACTCAATAAATTTTCTAATTATTCCCGTCCTCCTTTCTGGAGGCAGCCTGGCACCAGCTTTAAGGGAAGGCAGGCAGACGGGTCTGTCTCACCCCTCCACCCCTCAAAGGCCTTATTAAATTACAAATTCCATCTGTTCCCAAGAAGAACTCAAACTGAATAAAATATTGGGTCGTTTTGGTTTCATATCTTGACTTGGTTTTGCCTTAATGAATTTTTATCATCATTCTGCAAGAATCTAAAACTTTCTTAGCAAAACTGAAGAAGTATCATTAGATGACTGTATCGTGAGGTCTTCAACCTGGAAGGGACGTAAATAAGCCATTTAGCTCATCCCGCTGCTTGGGTATCTCAACACCTACATCAAATGTGAGTGATGGTTTTTCATCCCATTTGAAAAGATTTCTAAAGATAGGTTTTTTGCATCTTTTTTTTCTTTCTCCAGCAGTCTGTTCCAGTGTTTCAGTCTAAGTTCTCTCTCATGGTCAAGAAGTTATCCCTAATGTTTGAATTTTCTTCTAGCTATGCTTTTAGGGCCAATTGATATGAGCAATTTAGAAATCTTAGGGACATACATGACACTGAAATTCGCTGAAAAGTGCTTGGAGTTGGATTACAGTAGAAACAATGAAGAATCACGCCAATCTGCAGGGATGTAAGCAGAAAAGGAAACAGTATAGTTGATCTCATCATAGATTTGCATGTAAATAAGGATGAAGCAGGGCATGGGAGGAGGAAAACAACAGGAAGGGA
The DNA here is from genome assembly GCF_902655055.1 of Lutra lutra. Taxonomy (NCBI): domain Eukaryota; kingdom Metazoa; phylum Chordata; class Mammalia; order Carnivora; family Mustelidae; genus Lutra; species Lutra lutra. Next base: position 17,562,785 of record NC_062296.1, read on the forward strand.
AAGGGGAATTTGGATTAATGTCATTGGAAATGAATCAGCAGAGGAGAAAGATTTTAGGGTAATAGTGTGAAATAATTGGAAGAGATAAGGCTCACTTCAGAGAGAGTGGCAAGATTTAAGGACATAGATTTTCAATTGAGAGAGCAAGATTGATTGTACAAAACCCACACAATCACCCCTATAACTAGTGCTCTTGGAAGCCGGGAAGGGAGGTAGATAGACGAGGATATTAACTGGTATGCCAGGAGGGTGGGGGAGTGGTGCGTTATCTCAAAAGCTCAGTAATCCTCTGATTTTGAGGCACAAATGAAGACATACTCCTTAATACTGTAATCAGAGTGCTGTGCATTAGGGGATTTTATTTAGCAAGGAACTTTGTAAGGCACTGGCAAAATTAGAAGTCACATTTGAGAAGTATCTCTTTTGAACAGGTATTCACGTGGGCCAGAGTATAGGTCTTTCTTGAGGACAGCTGAATACAAACGAGGGGTAGAATCTTCCAGAGTGGACTTCTGGAATAGCTCGTTTCGACAAATGACAAGTTCATGTATACTCCTGAATGTCATCACTGTTTCATGCCTAATCGGAGATTCTGCCAAAGGAAAGAAGGTGGATTAGGTGAAGACTGTTCTCACCTGAGGTTCATTTTTGGACCCTGAGCTGAGGAGCTGCCATGGGTGAAGAAGGGTGAACTCACCAAGCTCATACATGATCATTGGGCTATTTATTAATTGGAACTTGCTTGATTCTGAGGTGACATTTCTTTGTACTAATGTTGGAAGTTTTTGATTGAGGCCAGCGGCTGTCGTGGTAAGGCTTGCTGAGTAAATACCACATCTCTGTTCTGTGGAGAATTATTAGCTATTGATCTCCAGCCCCCTCAGAAATTGGACAGTAGCCATCTCTTCTTGTTCTTCGGGATCCTTCCCAGGCTTGGGAGGTTCTGATAATTGTGTGAAGTTCCGAACCTTCACTCTTCAAACCATTTTGCAAGCCACTGTGGAGAAGCTAATGAGAATCCTGTGAATTTGCCGGGTTGGAACAGTAAAATTTGAACTTTTTTTGGTCTTAAGCTGTAAGGAAGAGCCCAGCTAGGCTCTATTTAAAACAACAACCACGACAAACCGCATGAGTCAAACCCTGAACATGAACATAGGATGAAGAAGACTTTTTAATATCTTAGAGTTTAAATTTTTGTAATCTCAGGGCTTCAAGTGAAGGTTTTTTATTTCATCCATTGTAATATTTTGCATAATAAGCCAGACTTGAAATGAGAGAAATAGAGAATTAGGGAAATTCTGATCCCTGAACTATTGATTAAGTAATAATATATTTAAACCCAAGAGATGGCTGATTAAATATGACCAACCAGGCAGTTTCCCCAGAGTCATTGAGTTCTACGGAGGGATCAGCCAGGCTCTCTGCCCTCAAGGGACTTCTACTCTGGTAGGAAAGAGGAGAAATCCAAGGTGGAATATGTCGAATGTGGTAAAAGAGGTAAAGGCAAAGCCATAGACGCTTGGGAGTGGGAGAGACTAGAGTTGAGTGGGGTAGGGAGATCAGGTGAAGACTGGACCAGAGGATCAGGTGACAGTTAAGTGGGCCCTGTCTCCAGCAAGGATCAGGCAGACTGGGCACAGGAAATGAGATTTTTCTCTTACTTTTTTGCCAGATGGAAAAGATTTGAAAGTGGTTGAGGGGAGCTTACCCCCCACCCCAGAGAGAGAGAGAGAGAAAGGAAAAACAAGAGACCAGTGAAATAGAAGTGGTTGCCTCTTGAGCTAAATGTTGGTATTAAACTTTATTAGAAAGTTATGGTGAATTATGGACATGTTATTATTATGTGTTGACAGATAAGGACGGATGTTAAGTACAGTGATTGGGCAAAACACGTGCCTCTGTGGTCTCCATAAAATCTGTCTTTGAATCTCAGAGTTCTTTCTAGAATTGCTCAGAAAGTTCTCAGAGCCATGCCAAACTGCAGTGAACTCATTAGTCTGTTGTCCAGCCTAGTTTATCTTGGTTAGGTGAGAATACATTTAAAAATATCTTCACGTTCCTTCAGCGATCTGTTCAAGTATTTAACAAGAAGTCTTCTTTATATTTCACTTAACTCACTTAAACCGTATTTCATCTTATTCTGTCTTCAGTGGAGATGGAGATCAGCCATGTGTATAATATCCTGGAAGACTTATTAAATGTTTTCCCCATTTTATCTAAGCTTAGGTACTTCCACTGTCATTACTTTTACTCACAAACTTCACTCCCCAAACTTTTGATGATCTTTTTCTCGAAACCTCTATATTCTATACGTCTTTCCTTCCTCTCTCCTACTCCCCTCCCTCCCAAAGACATTTAGAAAGCATATCAGTCGCTATGCTAAGCGTGGCCAACTATCAGTCCTCCCTGCCCTACAACACTGATATGTATTTTGCTGGTAATGGGACTACATAGCCCTCCTAGGGACTATATGCTGTAAAGGAAGGGTGTGTCTTTGAATCTTACAATTTTAATGACTTTCATGAGCAAATTCATCAGTGTCACTGGAAATGCTGGATTTCTTGTCTGTTTCCAATTGATTTCAGCTTCCTCTGGGAATGTGATCAGCATGGATATTCTATCAGTGTGCATGCTTCAATGCTGCTTTTTGTTTGGTATGGCCACTTCAGTTGGTTTATGTGAAGATTGTGTATCTCCTGGTTCATCTTCCAGTCCATTACCCTTCTCCATCTGTGAGCTCTATGGGAGGAATGCCGTAGAATCTTTTAGGAAACAGGGTTATGATGGATTTTTTTTAAGGTAACAAATCCTTCCTTCTGTTTGTTCCTTGACCCCCCCCCTTGCCTCCAACCCCTTCTCTTACGCCCCCACCCCCAAGCAAGGATAGAATCTGTGGCCATGAAATGTCAGTCGGCTCAGATTTAGGTTCAAGTCTGAATTAATTTTGAATTCTTAGCTGCCACAAATGTTGCTGTACTAATCATTGACTACATCTCTTCCACCTTTGTTTTTATCCATACAGACCGACCTTGTGTGAGAAATACAGAAACTATCTCCCTTCCCTTTTCCCATCAGTTCATGCATTTGAAATGACACCCCTCTCTTCCTTCATGGAAGTGGCAACATTGATTTTCTTTTGTTAATCTGTGCTTCTGTTTTCAGAAAAAACAATCAGACCCACGTGCCTGCAAAAAGGTGTTCCTTTCATCTCTTCCGACTGCTAGTTTTAATACAAATTTCCTTTCGTATGGTCAACTTCTTTTGTACATTAATAGAAGCCGGCAGCAGAGAAATAAGCACAAAATATTCGTCCCGATTGTGACTTGTGGGCAACAAGTCAGGTACTTTGCATTGCGTTTTTCTCTGTAAGTGCGCTAAACCCCGAGGATTAACTCATTGCAGTTTGGAAAGCAGTTCATTCTTATGTTTGAGCATGACTGAAGAAAAATTTCCCATTTGCAGACACGTGCCTGTGCTAACTGTGGTTGTAAAAGATCGTTCTTTCAGATTTGAAAGCCTTGAGCTGGAGAACTGTCATGGAAAATAGGCAATGGAAAAGCCTCCGAAAATTGTTTCCATTTAAGCCAACTTGTTCCATTTATAAAACTGTTATATAGACAGTCAGATTTCTACTTTCAGTGAGTGTGTGCATGGTGGTAGCCGAAATCTGAGAGCATATGAAATCCACAATTCATATGATAAGATATCCTTCCTGAATAATGAAAATTGCGGTAGAGAAATAAATCATCAAGCGGGAGATCTGCCTTTCAAGAGTTGTTTTTAAAGGTGTCTATCTATGCCCACTCTGGCGTAAGAGAGGATAAAATATCCCCTTTGGTGAGAGAAATAAAAATATTCCTTGCTGCAGATGGCAAACTGTAGAGAACTGCTCTGTGTGTGGTATCATGTGTAATTACATCATTTCATCTTGAAACATTTTATGGGTTTTGCCTTGCTGGATGTCTCTTGTCTTTATCTTGTCTCATATGCATACACTCAGTGTATATGTATGTAAACATGTAATTTGATTCTATAAATCCACCTCAATTAGGTAATCTAGGCTTTTTCCTTACTCTATAATGGGAAGGGTCACATACCAGCAATTTCCAAATAAAGTGCATTTAAGGTATCAGTCTCAAAAAAAAAAAAATCTGTTACCTATTAGTTCTCATAAGGAGCAGCTCAGGTAATGGAAGTTTCAGAATGGGTTTTATGAGCAAAGCTAGTTTAGGTGATGAAGTTTTGTTTGACAAAATGATATTGACTCTTAGGATAGCAAATCTTAGAATTATTCATCGGTAACTCACAGGCACAGAAAACAATATAGTATGTATTTATTAGGGTTGGCTGAACTAGAAAAAGAAAACATTCGGGTGGCACTTAGGAGAACAACGTAAAGAAAATAAAAGGAGCCATTTTTCAGGATTTCTGAAAAAAGGCAGCTTTGCAGAACGGAGCGAATTCCGCCTTTTCATGTTGGATATCGTTCTGGTTCTCATCCAGACTGGGTCACAAGTTCAGTATAATAAATTTATGATGACTGCAAAACCAAGGCATCCCCTCAGGTCTTTGGAGAGAAATATGGAAAGAGTAGTGGAGGAAACAAATATGTGTTTTCATTAGCCATGTCGTGTATAAAGGAGGTAAATACTGGAGTATTCGTCATTCACTTGAGAATGGTGCCATTAGAAAGTGACTCTCTGGCAAGAATTCTGCAGTAGCTTTCCAGGAGCTAAGTTATGTCATTGAGGTCCACTGTATCACTGGGGCGAGAGGAGAATTACTTCCGTATGTGTGAGCGTTCGCCTGTATTTGAAGTTATTTAAAAAGAAAGCAGTTGGACCTCATTAATTCAGAATTCTGTTAATTTGTAAACAAGATCGCCTGAAGGAGCTTTTAAACTGCTTAGGACAGTAAACTTTTCAAATACTTTAGAAGTAGCTCCTGGGATACTAATTTCAAATACTTATTTGCATGAGAGGCAGAAATCCTTGCCAGGCAACCTTTTCCTCACTGCACTCTGGCTGTGTTCTATACAGCCATCCTGCCAGAAGTCTGAATTCCCTTAATCAAAATGAGAGCCTATGCCGGCTTGCACCCAGGTGCTTTCCCCGCTGTCTCAAGAATTTCGGATCAAGATCATAGAAATCTCCCCTAACTCCCAGTTGTAAATTAGGGAATGTTATATTGGTTCAAAGTGTTATATAGTGTTCAAAGTCAGAACACTTGGATGGAGGTCTGGCTAAAGGAACAAAACGTCTCTTCATATTTTACATGCACCATAGAACAGTGAATTTACAAGGATCTCACTAAAATCAATATCCTGGAAAGTTGCAGTCAGCAGACAATGGTAAATGAAAGTTAATTGTATAGCATCCTTTAGTGCTCCTTTACCAGATACCATCAATACTTGGTTTACTGAATGTTCTGTTTTTTTTTTATTGTTTTATTTTGATGAACAGCAACAAATATTTATAAGAGTTCTACGAGAGTCACTTCTAACCAGACTTCTGAACTCCAGGGAGTGTGGCATTCAACTAAAAAGAGAATGCCGTGGCAGCCCAAGGTCCTGGGACCTGCTCTGATCTGATACTTGGACCTGGGTATCCAAGAGATACCAAGAGATATCTCTTGTTATCCAAGAGATAACAAGAAATCCAAGAAGTGGGCTTTCTCTTTTTAGTTCTGTTCCATCATTCTTGTTCAAGGCTGAACTTTTCCCAAGCTCCCTTCATCTTTGAAGAAAGACAGGCTTCCATCTGAACGCCCTCCTCTTCCTCTTCTCTTTCTTCCTCTTCTTCTTCCTTTCTTCTTCTCCTCCTCCTTTTCTTCCTCTATGCCCAACATGGGGCTTGAACCCATGTAAAACCCTGGCTCTACTGATTGAGCCAGCTGGGTGCCCCTAAACCCCCACCTTCTGTCCTCAGCCAGGCCCACTGGCACCCCAGGCCTAATTCTCATTATTTTAAGTCAGCAGGACTCAACTAGTTTGTAGCTACACATTCCCCATTCTTTATTTTGGCCTCTTGTCCTTTTTTTTTCTCCCAATTTTCAGCTTCTTCCAGGCCAGACTTCCCCTTTCACCTCCTGTGATCCATTATTAAGTCTCAGCTTGCATTTTTCCTGACCAGCCCCTGATCCATTCCAAATTAGCATCTACAGGCAGAGTCATTGGAAGGTTGCGTTCCACTCCCTCCCAGGAAGAATGTGAGACCAGAAGGAGGAAAGTGATTTTGTATTCTTGCCCCTTTCACTGTTGCCTACACCCTCCCTACTTTCTAAGCCAGCCCCCTCAGGGTTGGGCCAGGGATTGGTCCTTTTTTATCTAAGCTTCTTCCCTCAGCAAACTCACTAGCTTACTTACCCTTTACCTACAGTGACCGTATCTTCTGAATTGAACATGGTGGGGGTTGGGGCATGTGGTCTAAAAGGGGACCAAATATTTAAAGTCAGAACTGTAACCCAGCCATATTATCCCTCTTCCTTCCATAGGCATCAGGGTAAGGGAAGGCGGGGAGAAGGAGGGGGGCTTTGAGAAACAAGTCTTTGGATATGAAGAGTACGCTCTTGTTTGTTTTCCTTTTTTTAGAAGCGAAATGGATTTGCCTAGTAAAGTTTCATAAACGTGTATGCTCAGTCTCCCATTGATCTAGGACCCCTGTACAAACATCCCCGATTCTGCGTGTCCAGTGTGGCCTCCTCATGCTCTTTCTTTTGGAGAACAAGTACGGTCTACCTCAGCAGGGAGTGAGTGTCCAGTCAGGGTTTTGAAGTTCTCCTGGCCTTGAGTGTCACGGTTAGCTTGCCTTTCTTCAGACGTATATTTTGCCAGTCATAGTCCCTCTTTTGGAAAAACATCTGGAATACTCTTTTAGCTTTCTTACGATGATTGTCTTCTGTGAGATCTATCATCTAGGACTTTATCACTTGCTAAAAGGATGTATAAACCAAAGAACGATTTCTGGCAATGGCCGTGTAGTTGACGTTGTGTTAGGATTTTAACCTCCGTGTTGGTTTTTTTTTTTTTTTAACCTAGACTTGGAATTCACACATCATCACTTCTGCTGCATTCTGTTGGTCACACAGGCCAGGCCTGATTCGCTGTGGAAAGGGACTAGACCAGGCCCTGGCTAGTAAGGGGCATGTATCATGGGGGGTGGGGGAGGCCACCGTGGGGCCTGGCCACCACGTCATCCACGTGAATGAGGAAAACCCTTCTGAGGACTAAAAATAGAACCAATCATAACAAGAACTAATTCTTCTCTGTCTTACTGATTTCTATATAGACACTCCTTATGTAGTTTCTGGACTGGCCTTCTCTCCTGATTGTCTTCTTACCCCTTTGCCCCTACTTTGTTTCCTTCATGCATTTCTTTTTTTGGTCTGCCCTTTCAGTGTGTCTCCTCTAGGGCTTATCTTTGTTTTTTTTATCTGTTCTCGCTGTTTACACTTTACCTCCTGCCAAGGACCCAACCACGTATCTTCAGCCTAAACGCTGTCATTTCAGGCATCTGTCTATGAAAGCATTGCATACCGACTGTGTTCAAGACAAAACTGACCACCTCTTTCTCTGAGCTTACCCTTCCTCTACCACATTTCTGGATGGATGCCCTGCCTCATCTCTGGACTGTGAACTCTTTGAGAGTAGGGTCCGCTTTTTACTACTTTTTTAACCCCTTCACCTAAGCTGCTCTCGGGCACGAAGGAGACATTGGAGTGTTTGCTGAATGAACACATGCATTGTGAATTCTCTATTTGTAGGCATCTTTATACTTATAAGAGTAGTGGAATGCCAAGCTGGTAAAAATAAATTATAAGAAAACTTTGATAAAATAATGTTTTAAGAGATAGATAATGCATTTGAGTAAAATGGGCAAAAATAAATATATACACAGATGTAATATTTGGGGGCTGTTTTGAGTGCTTACTTATTAACCAGAAGAGATGTCTGAGAGTCATTGCTAACTATTCCCTGAGGTCTCAAAGTCCAATTCTGTCAAAAGGGGCCCACAATTGTAGGCTTTTTCAGGATGAGGGCAGAGCTCCGCCTTTCAAAAAAATCTCTGTTGGATATTTTACAATGTGGCCCTTTGCAACCACTCCTTGCTCCAACCCTAGCAGAACTCGAGCTTTCTCCTTTGACCTACTACTGTCCATAGAATGCACTGGTTCTGAGAAGCTTGGACTGAAACCTCTGTCAAAGGAGAAGACAAGAGAGAATGGTGACAGGGGTGAGGAGGAGGAGGACAATGGTGACATAATGGTGACAATGATGACAGTCATAATGACAATGATGATGACATTGATGATGACCATGATGATGACGATGATGACTGATGACCATGGCAGTTAACATCTACCAGTTGTTTTCTAATGTTCTAGGTACTGGGCTCAGTGGTCTACCTGCATGATCCCATTTAACCCTCAAAACACTCCACGGGAAAGGTGCTACTCTTTTTCACCCCATTTTAGAGATGAGGAAAGTGAGGCTCCCAAGATCACACAGTGAATGAGAGATGGGTTCAGGCGGAGATTGAAGTCTCTCTGATTCAAGACCTCTCTGTGGCTCCTTCCTCATTACTCAGCTTCACCTTGATGGCTGCCAGCTGCAAAGTGTTCTAATTTTGCCTGGAACTGTCAAGTTAGGGAGAACACTATAGGTCATATATGTTGCCTATAAATCTAGACAGGCTGTATATGCCAGGTACAAGACCCAACAGCCTCTTCTAATAGTTTAATTTTCTCTCCAATCTGGAACTCTCAACAGCTCAGTGAACTGGCCATGAAAGCTCTTGTCACTATTTATGGGAAAATAGGGCCTGAAGCAGCTAAGTGATTGGCCAGAAGTCATCCAGTAAGCTTGTGACAGAGCTGGAACTAGAATCTCGGCCTCTCAAACTTAGTTCATTCTTTTTTCTTTGATTTTACTGTTTGGTGCCACCTTTCCAATCATCATTAGCCTGTAGATACACATGGAGGCTTTGTGTTGAGACCCCTCAAAAGATGGATACTTTTTAAATTGGGGGATAAAGGCCCCAATATCAGTTTTGAACTTGAGAATCACCCCAAAAGTGTTGATGACTCCTTTGCCGTCACCCAAGAGCCCACTTGACTCCTTTCACTTAATTAAAACATGTCTGTTGTCCTAGGATTCCCAGACCCTCCTGAGGTCCTCCTGCAAGGGGTGCTTTAATACAGCTTTTCCCCACAAAGGGGGAGCCAGAAATGCTCAGGGGGCTGAGAGATGAAACCGCTCAAATCCCAGGTCCCGCTTCCTCTCTTGTTTGTTTTCACACGAAGACCCTCCAAGCACACAGTTTCCAGAAAGGAGAAGCAGATGGTGCTGATGCTGATGGTGGTGTGTTTGTATTTGGACGTGGGATGGCGGTGGGGACTTTTGTCTGTGGAAACTTGGCTCTGACAGATGAAACCATCTGAGCCAACACTCTGTTCTCTGTACCTGTTTCTCCCACTGGAACTTTGTCTTGCAGAGACGCCCCTTCACCACTATATGTGGGAATGAGATGACTGCTGGCTGAAGCTGGCTCCCTTAGCACTCACACCATTGTTTCGCCCCATCAACCCACTGGGCGGCTTCTGTCCCCTCCCACTAAGGCAGTTAAACAGGATTAGGCAAGAAGGCTTCTGCTGCTCTCTTTGCAGAAGTTGGATGGATGGGGACTCCATAGGACTATGCCTTTTAACACTGCTTTGACTTTAGTCTATTAAACCTGTGTTTCAGTGAGGCCAGGAGCAAGAATGGTGGCAAATCCCCTGGACAGCTATAGCCAAGTTCAAATCTGTGTCTGAAGAATAAATATGGCTGAGAATCAGAAGTACATATGGGGGGGGGAATGAAACCTTTGGATTAAAAATTAATTAAACTGGGGCGCCTGGGTGGCTCAGTGGGTTAAGCCGCTGCCTTCAGCTCGGGTCATGATCTCAGGGTCCTGGGATCGAGCCCCGCATCAGGCTCTCTGCTCAGCGGGGAGCCTGCTCTCCTCTCTCTCTCTCTCTCTGCCTGCCTCTCTGCCTACTTGTGATCTCTGTCAAATAAGTAAATAAAATCTTTAAAAAAATTAATTAAACTATTGTTTTTATTGACACCCTCACAGATCTCTTTTCAATCAGAAATATTTAAGAAACTTACATGTGATAATAACTTTCAAATACAATATTTCCAAATGTCAAGTTAATGTGTTCAGGGAGCAAAAAGACTCAAGTACTCAGTATGAGTTTCACATAACATCTGCTTCCACGAGTACTTTTGGGATCCTTTGAGGCAAAGACAGTAGGGAGCCTTGACTTATTTGCTAGACGTGGAGGTAAAGATAGGAACATCCCTCCCATTTCCTTCATTTGTAAAAATGGAGATGAGGATTTCTAAGTATAACCGATTATTTCAGGGAAAAAAACCAAATTACGAATCATTTGAGTTGGGTAGATAACAATATTTATAAATGAAAAATGGGGTTATTTTTGAGGATGTAGAGAAGCAGGCTATTCCAATGACATATTTTGAATAATGTAACCCCCTAGCTAAGATGTAATTACTGAATTTTTAAAATAGTAAAGCAATAATCTAGTAATTCTAAAAATCCATTCAGCTTTCTATAGGCATTTAAGAATTATTGTTTTTTGGCATGGAAGTAACATCTTTCTCAGTCAGTTTTTGGAGCATGGCCACTGCTGAATGAAGGGTTCCAGTCGTGCATTATTTTTCTTCTGTATAATTGCACCGAAAAAATACATTGGCATATTGTATGGTTTCTAATGAGCTGGAAATAAAAATGGAAAAAAAGCCACAAATCCTCAAAAATGAATTAGTTATTCTGGATGTTTTATTTTTCAAGCCATGATACTATATAAATTGAACAAAATGTCAAAAAACAAACAAACAAACAACTTGTTGGTATTTAGTGCGAGTCTTCAGCTGAAGCTCTGATAGGTGACTAGACTTCTACAGAACTGATTGGTGACTAGACTTCTTGATTCTACCAAGGAGGCCCTTCGCAGGGCCATTGAGCTTCTGTCTAAACCTGCCCTCAAAGACAATTGAGTTTCTCTCTACACCTCCCTTACAGACGTGTTGAGTTAGGCTTGAGCCCCTTATTCTATCACTATGGCCCCAAGTCAGGCATTGATGAGGTTTTAGGATCCTGTGGCCCCAGATGCCACTAAAGTAGTTAATAACAATTGTCAGAAATATGCGTTGTTGCAGGACAGTGGTTATCTCGAGCCATGAGCAATCCTTTAACCTTTAGGCTGTAAGTTCCTTACTTTCCTCCTCATTCCTTCCATGGATCTTGTAGGAGTCCAGTCCAAGAGTACAGATTGTTAAAAACTACGAAGGGTCTGGGATTTTCACCCAATTCTCAAGCCATCGTGTTAGCCTGAAACAGGTTCATGGATGCAGGCAGTAGGCACAAGACTCTTGGGCTGGAGAGGAACAGTTTCTTATTCACAGCAGTAGCAGTAGCCAGCGGATCAGCATTTTTGCCCTGGTCCTCTGAGTCCCAGGACCCACACAATGAGGTACAGATGGCCAGTTGGTGTCAGCACACTCAGTGGGTTGCACTGAAGCAGCGGGCCCCTCAGCTTAGGGAGCTCGAGTATTCTATGATGGGCAGCTAGCACGCTGGTCCTTTGGTCTAGAAAGAGAAAGACATTATCCTTTTTTTTTTCTTTGAGTAAACTCTGCCACCAATGTGGGGCTCAAACTCATGACCCCAAGATCAAGAGTTGTATGTTCTACTTCTGAGCCAGGCAGATGTCCCCGGAGAGACATTATCTTTATTACAACTGGATCATAGTCATCTCTGTCTTCTAAAGCTATAAGCAAACCTACTCTTTCTCTCAGAGCAAGACACTATCTCTGGATTTCAAGGCTGTTGGCTATACAAGCATTCTTGAAAAGATATCTCAGAACAAAGGCACTCTGTGCTTCTATTCACAGGATTTTTTGGAAACACAAGAGATGCATGGAGAATTGTCTCCCAACACAGACTAAGGCCAAGATGGCCTCTGAAGAACTGTTGCTTGGTGTGCCTTTGGGTGTTGCTGGTGACAGCACAAAGCACTCCAGTTGTCACCATCATTACTGTTTTTGCTGTCTGGAAGAGTATCATTCTGAAGCTACTTCATCACCCCAAACCAAAAAGTCTGTACTCCATGCCCGACTCCATGTTTAGCCTGGAGATTGGAGCCAATGGTCTAAAAGTCACCATGTGACTTTGATTTAGTACCATCCTCTCACTTAAAACAAACAAACAAACAACAAAGGGAACTGACCGAGGCTTTATGTGGCCCCAGCTCAGAGGCTCGAAGTTTTTAAAGAGAAAAACCATTCTATTGGAAGGAAAGAGTTGGAATTTGGAGGCCCAGACCAACTCCCAGTCCCTGAAGAAAAATCAATCTCCTGACGTAGCCTTTACTAAGCCTCTGGACCAAGGGGTCAGGAGGCCAGCCAAAAGATCTCTGTTTATCTGCCATATTTTCTTCACTTAGGTAGAAGTGTTTTTAAATGAGCAAGCTCTACAATCTGAAATTAACAAAAAATTATATTGAATTATAGAGCTGTGTTGGTCACAGAGATCCAGAAATGATTCTGTGTCTTTAAAAATTATTTTGCCTTAAAAATACTTGTCTCTCCCTTGTCTGATTCTAGGACTTCTAACCTGAGAGAAAACTGGATTGCTAGATTATATTTCATAGACTCTTAAAGTTGGAAGGCATCTTTGAGTCCTCGAGCCTAGCCTGGTCCCTAGGGCAGCCTAAGCCTTGCTGCAGCCCCTTGCCAGAGGGTCATGTGCCTTCTGCTCAGAGAAGAGACTGGGCCATCAGAGCCCCTTGGTGAAGCCCTGGATCTATTCTGGACTCTGCCATTGATTAGCTAGGACCCTTGGTGGATACTGCATGTCTTCTCAAAGCCCAGGTGTACTTAATCTAAAGAGAGAGGCCAGATGATCTCTAGCATGCCTCTAGTGGGTCTTTAATTTCTGGAACATGTGAATATTTAAAATTTTTAAAAGGATGATTCTCTTTTTCCAATGACAGAGGTAACACATGCTTATTTTACAAAACAAGGAATATATATATTAATAAAAGAATCATTTTTGACCCTGTTACCAATTTCATTGCACAGTTTTAGTCTATTTTATTTGTGTGTGTGTGTGTGTGTGTGTGTGTGTGAGAGAGAGAGAGAAAGAGAGAGAGAGAGATAAAGTTGAGATCACTGAGTTCTGTAATTTGCCTTTTTTACTTCGGATAGCATGAATATCTTACCATAGTGGACTTTATCCTGAAGGCAATAGATAGCCACTGAAGAGCTGTAAGTAGATTTTCCTATATATCATCCCTGTCCAGATCAGAGCTAGAAAAGAGAGAAGAGCATTCTTATACAATTTTGAACTTGATTCCTTCCGTTCTTTATTGCTTTCTGCACAGAAAAAGAATAGCTCGTAATTGTCTTCATTAAAGATAGAAGTTATAGATTTTTCTAGTTCAGTTGTCTTGAGATGCTCTATTATTAGCACTTGTATGTGTACATTTATCTGTTATGAAAACAAACTAGAATGGCACATTTGAAGATATTAATCACATAGAGACTATTTAATTACACCACTCTCAGAAGTATCAATTACAAATATCAAGCCTCACAGCTCCCAAACCAGATATCAGTAACCACTGAGCCAATTTTTCCTAACATGTGAGGCAACAGTTACCAAAAAGCTTCCAGTGGTCAAATTTATTTGAGATTCTTTCATTCCATGTACCTTCAAAAAGATCTGATCCTATATAAATGTAGGACCTTTAAAATTTTAAAAGCAAGGAGACCGAGGAACCAGAAGGGGTGGATACCATGAGCTCTCTGGACAAGCCAGTCCAACAGTCTGTTTCCTAGCAGCAAAAAGGAAACAGGAAAATACATTGGCTTGTATAGTTTTTATTGTTGCTGCAAAAAAATATTTATACTTCTTTCTCCTGACAAATTTTATCCTGAAACTTATTCTGTGGACCCTCGTGTGAGAGAGAATAGGTTACAGTAGACACCTTCAACTACAGTTTTGCGAATGAGCAACAGCCCTCTTGAAATGGATGGTTTCTGTATCGACCTTCTACCTGAGGGTGAGAGTGTCCTATTAAATCGTAATTCAGCATAGACATTGCTTTGGAAGCTGAGATAATACAGACCAAGTGCTTGGCTTTCTGATGATTTAATTTCATACAGAAATAGAACTGAGGAAACACAGATGATCTTCTAGCTACCATACCTAGTCGATACTTTCTCAAGAGTCAGATACCTCAAGTGAACCATCCACTGATGATACCTGGCATAGGAAGCCTCAGGCAGGTAACTCTAGGACTCAGGGTCTAGGTTGATTCATGTGTTTTGAGCAGGTGTTCAATAAAGTTTTGTTGAGTGAATAACTTACCAGGGTCCACAACACAGTCTTTCTTCCCTCTCAGTATTCTCTCTCTACTAGGAACTACCCTACATGAATCTGTTTTTCCGTGTACTACTTGACTTCTTTCCTTATTTATCTTTTTAAAAAATATATTATTTTAAAAATAATCTCTACACCCAACATGGGACTCAAACTTATGACCCCAAGATCAAGAGTCACACAATCTACCAACTGAGCCAGCCAGGCGCCCCCTTATTTATTTCTCTTTTTTAATTTTATTTTTTTATTATTTTTTAAGATTTTATTTATTTGAGAGAGAAATCACAAGTAAGCAGAGAGGCAGACAGAGAGAGAGGGGAAGCAGGCTCCCTGCTGAGCAGAGAGCCTGATGCAGGGCTCGATCCCAGGACCCTGAGATCATGACCTGAGCCGAAGGCAGAGGCTTAACCCACTGAGCCACCTAGGTGCCCCGCCTTATTTATTTCTTGATGACGATCTTCTCTTCCTTTTCTTTTTACTGGTTCTAACTTTGAGCAGATCACAACTGCCATGTTTCTGGACAACAGCTGTCACGGAATGCAAACACAAATGTATTTCAGAACTAACTCTTCCTGTAATTGCAAAAACAAAACAGCCAGCAATAAAGGATTGGGTAAATTATGAAATAGCAATATGGTGAAATCCTATGCAGCTGTTAAAAAGATGTCATTGAGGAGGATTTAATGACATATATATTCATGATAGGTTTTTAAGTAAGGAAAAACGTGTGTATGTGCATATCCATGTATTTCTCTCTCTTTTTAAAAAGATTTTATTTATTTATTTGACAGAGAGAGATCACAAGTAGGCAGAGAGGCAGGCAAAGAGAATGGGGAAAACAGGCTCCCTGCTCAGCAGGGAGCCCAATGCGGGGCTTGATCCCAGGACTCTGGGATCATGACCTGAGCCAAAGGCAGAGGCTTTAACCTCCTGAGCCACCCAGGTGCCCACATGTATGTCTCTTGATAGATCTACAAAGAGGGAAAGACACATAGAATGGGCAGCTTTGGGTGGTGGAATTACAGGTGATTTTGTTTTCTTTTTACATGTGCTTTTCTGTATTTGAAAAATATTGCATAGCAAACATGGATTGTCTGTGCTTAAACAAAATACATAAAATGTAAAACTTCTTAGCAGAGAATACAGAACGCTTTGGTACGTGTTCTCTGCGTGTTCCTTCAGCTCCTGTCTTGATGATCTCCCATCCTCTATGTCTGGTAAACTCCAACCACATGACCCCTCTTGATTTTTCAAAATGCTCTGGGATCTCCCCAACCAGACTGCTAGTTCGTGGCTGCCAGTGCTGGCCGAGTCTTAGCCCCACATCCCTATATCCTGCTCTTAGTGTGGTGCTCAGCGCTTAACAGGGCCTGGGTGCCTGTTTGTTGAATGAATAGCCAAAGTATCCTGTCCATTTCTCAATTTTCATCAGACCATCACTCCCCCTTCATGGCCACTGGTGCACTTCTGCCCTCGCACTTTCCAATCTCTGGCCGAGTTGTGTATTTGAAATACAGATGGGCAGTCTGATTCTCAAGTGGTAAAATTTCACGGTATATAGTTGATTGTGATGTGTTAATGTGGATAGTCACTGAACGTGTCCAAGGTTATTTGACAACAGCCCTTACAGATGGTCTTGCCCTTACACATTATTTAGCCCCTAAACAAGCTCATTTTGTGAAATCATCCCTTCGTTTTAGGACTTGCTTTGAACACATACAGGAAGGGAATGCTCCAAAGGCATCCTAACTATTAAAACCTATAGGATCTATTTCCCTCCTGAAACAACATATCTGGCTCTGTTTTCCCCTAAAAGTAAAATCAGACCTTCTCCAAGACAGTATGATTAGAACAACACCACCCAATTAATTTTTTTCTGGCCAATTTTGTTTCAAAAACAGTAATTAAGCATGGCCCTCTGTAGCATCTATGCTTACTTTTCCCCATGGAGGGGTTTTGTATTACTTCCGTTTTGTCTTTGCTCAGCACTTGGGCACGTGTGAATTTTCATTAACCATTCTGAATGTGGGCAAAAGCAATGTGGCGGGAACAAACACAAATCAAGACCACATAAATTAATAATCTTTTTAGTACCATTGTCCTCTGTCCCTTTAGAAATTAATTTTCATACCAGAAAACCCATTCAAAAGCTCTACGTCTCCAGCTATTGGAAGAAACAAAAACTTCCTTTGGCAATTTTATGAATGATACAGGATCGTTTCTGTCTATATTTAAGTAGTAAGTACCATATGGATCTATATAAGGAGAATGAAAATTCACAGCAGGAAAGCAGCCGCCTGTGTTAATCAGTAGAGTATGTGGGGAAGTAAAGTGTAAACTATGACAGGTAGATCTTCGGTTTTCTTGTTCTGTCCCTTTCTGACTAATTGGGTGTATGAATTTATCTTGCTAAATTTTAAGGCCTTTCTTCAGAAAATACTAGTCAACGAGCACCTCAAATAGGTCTATTAATGAGGAGAGAGTGTCTTCTACAGAGCTTGGAGCAGAGAGCAAAGAGCACAGTAAAGCTTCATGGTTCACAGTAGAGACTCTGGACCTCAGCTGAAGCTTGGGTTAAATCCCAGCCTCCCCACTTCTCAGCTGTGCCACTTTAGACACATTGTTGCACCTCTGTGTGTAAAATGGTGAAAATTCTAGTTCTTGCCTCATAGGATTATTGTGAAAGTTAAGTGAGTTAATGTTTGTAAAACACTTAGAACATGCTCACACTGGGGCATCTGGGTAGTTCAGTCGGTTAAGTGGCTGACTCTTGATTTCAGGTCAGGTCATGATCTCAGGGTCCTGGGATCAAGCCCTGTGTAATGCTCCATTCTCAGTGGGGAGTCTGCTGGAAATTCTCACTCTCCTCTCTCTCTGCCCCTCCCCCTGCTTGCTCTCTCTCTCTTAAAATATTTTTTTTTAAAAAAGAACATGCCCAGGGTCACCTGGGTGGCTCAGTGGGTTGGGCCTCTGCCTTCGGCTCAGGTCATGATCTCAGGGGCCTGGGATCGAGCCCTGCGTTGGGCTCTCTGCTCAGCGGGGAGCCTGCTTCCCCTTCTCTCTCTGCCTGCTGCTCTGCCTACTTCTGATCTCTCTCTGTCAAATAAATAAGATCTTTAAAAAAAAAAAAGAACATGCCCATAGTTTGTAAGTGCTAAGTACATATGTGCTCTTATTTTTAAATCTCTAGATTGTCAAATGATGTTATTACTGTCATAATTAGGTTAATTTTATAAAATATCCTGTAAATTAACCTATAGTAAAATTGATTCTTCTGGTATAGTTTTTTGATTATTAGCACATGCATAAATACATGTGACTACCATCAAAATGAGGATACAGAAGAGACCCATCATTCCAAAAAACTCCCTCATGCTACCCCTTTGTAACATCCTAGCACTAACTACTGGCAGTGCTGATCTGCTATCACTATAGTTTTGCCTTTTCTAGAATGTCACTTAAATGAGTTCTTACAGTGTAGCAATCATCCGAGACTGACTTCTGTCACTCAGCATAATGCCTTTGAGATTCACCCAGGTTGTTGTATGTGTGAATACTGTGTGTTCCTTT
Source organism: Lutra lutra (assembly GCF_902655055.1). Lineage (NCBI taxonomy): Eukaryota > Metazoa > Chordata > Mammalia > Carnivora > Mustelidae > Lutra > Lutra lutra. The sequence goes on from NC_062296.1 coordinate 17,580,802, forward strand.
TTATTGCTGAGTAGTGTTCCATAGTTTAGATGTACTACAAGTTGTTGTTTCATTCTCAAGTTGAAGGATATTTGGGTTGTTTCTGGTTTGGGGAAAATTACGAAGAAGGATGCTATACACAACTGTATATAGGCTTTTGTGTTAATGTAAGTTCCATAAGTTTTCATTTCTCATGGATAAATGCCTGGAGGTAGGATTTCTGGGTCATATGATAAGTATAGGTTGAACTTTATCAGAACTGCCAAAAGGTTTTCCAGTGTGGCTATTTAGTAGATGTGTAATGGTATCTCAGCAGTAGCTTTAATTTGCATTCTTCCAGTGGCTAATGATGTTGAACATTTTTTTCCATGTATTTATGGGCCATTTATGTGTCCTCTTGAGCAAAGTGTCTGTTCAAGTGTTTTGCCCATTTTTAAATTGGATTGCTTGTTTTCAAACTGTTAAGTTTCTTTAACATAACATTTTATTTAGAAATAGTTTAAGAATCACAAGACATTTTAAAAATAGTACAGAGAATTCCCGAATACCCTTCACTTAGATTCCCCTGATGACAATATCATACATAACCATAGTACATTGTTAAAACCAGGAAATTGACATTGACATAATACTAGCAACTCAGGCATACACTAAATTAGGATTTTACTAATCTTTACATGCACTTTTTCCATGTGTTGTTCTATAAAATTTTATTGCATCCATGGATTTGAATATACATCATGAAAATCAGGATGCAGAACTGTTTCATCACCACAAATAAACTACCTTGTGCTACCCTTCAGCAGTCACACTCCTCCCTCAACTCTAACCTGTAATAACTACTGATCCGTTTTCTATGGCTATAATTTCAAAACTTTGAGAATATCATACATGGAATCATACAATAACCTTTGGAGATTGGCTTTTTTCTCTCAGCATAGTGCTCTTGGAGATCTCTTACTTGAGAGCTCTTTATGTATTATGGATACAAGTCCTTGTAGAATATGTGATTTGCATGTTTTCTTTGAGTCAGGAGCATGTCTTTTTGTTCTCTTTCAAGGTGTCTTTTTCAGAGCAAAAGCTTTAACTGTGATGGATTACTCAAAATTATCTTTTTCTCTGGGACAGATTGTGCATTGGGTGTCATGTAAAGGAACTCTTTCCCTAAGCCAGGTCAAAAAAATTTCTATTTCCTTCCAAAAATTTTATGGTTTAATAATTTATATTTAGATCCATAATCAATTTTGAGTTAATTTCTGTATAAGGCATGGTTTTGGGGAAAGTTCATTATTTTATTATTTATTTTTCTTTTGTAAAGATTTTATTCATTTATTTGACAGAGAAAATAAGCAGGGGGAGCAGCACATGGAGGGAGAGGGAGAAGCAGGCCCCTACTGAGCAAGGAGCCTGATGTGGGGCTCCATCCCATCCTGGGCTGAAGGCAGATGCTTAACCATCCGAGCCACCCAGGGGCCCTGAGATGTTCATTATTTTTCTGTACATGTTTCTAATTATTCCAACACCATTGTTGAAAAGACTATTTTGGCTCCATTGAATTGCCTTTGAACATTTGTCAAAACTCAGTTGGTCTTATTTGTGTGAATCTATTTCTTTCTTTCTTTCTTTTTTTTTTTTTTAAGGGAGAGAGCAAGCATGCAGGGGGAGGGCAAAGCAGAGAGAGCAAGCGGGAATCTCAAACAGGCTCCATGCCCAGTGTGGACCACTCAGGTGCTCCTGTGTGGATCTATTTCTGGACTTTCATTTTATTCCATAGATCTATACCAATACTACACTGTCTTCTGTTGAGAAAACCGGAGGTTTTATAGTAAGACTTAATATTGGGTGCTGTGGGGCACCTGCCTGGCTCAGTCAGTAGAGCATGTGATCCTTGATCTTGGGGTTGTGGGTCAAGCCTCATGTTGGGTGTAGAGATTACTTAAAAAATTAAAATCTTAAAAAATTTGGGTGCTGTGATTCCTCTTATTTTATTCTTCTTTGAAATTTTTTTGGTTTTTCTGAGTCTTGGATTTTGGTAGGAATTTTAGGATTAGCTTGTCTGTGTATATAAAGAAGATGTTGCATGGATTTTGGATGGAATCATGGTAAATCTTTAGATCAGTTTGGGGCAATTGACATTTTTACTATGTTAAATTTTCATGTATTTTAAAGGTCTGTTATTGGATATATGCACATTTAGGAATAGTTTTCTTTATTGTTGTATTGACCCTTTTATCATTATGTTCTAATATCTCTCTTTATCCCTGATCATTCTTTTTGCTTCATACTCTACTTTTTCTAATTTTATTATAGTCACTCCAGTTTTCTTAAAATCTTTTAAGTTTATTTATTTGAAGGGAAAGGGGCAGAGGGGGAGAGAGAGAGAGAGAGAGAGAGAGAATCTTAAGCAGACTCCATGCTGAGCATGGAGCCCTACATGGGGTTTGATCCCAAGACCCTGAGATCACAAACCGAGCCAAAATCAAGAGTCAGATGCTTAAGCAACTGCTCTACCCAGATGCTCCACAGTTTTCTTTTTAAATTTTATTTTTTTTAGTAATCTCTATATCCAATGTGGGGCCTAAACTCATGACCACCAGATTAAGAGTCACATGCTCTTCTGACCGAGCCTGCCAGGGAACCTTCCAGTTTTCTTTTGATTAGTGTTTGGATGGTATGTTATTTTCTATCCTTTTACTTTTAATTTTTACATATTTGTAGATTACCCCAACTTCCTTCTGTTACTGATTTCTAATTTCACTCCATTATGGTCAGAATATCCTTTATGTTACTTCAGTTCTTTTAAAATTTATTTATAACTGTTTTATGATATAATTTTTTTATCCATCCTAGAGAATGTTCCATGAATATTTGAGGAGAATGTATTGGTTCTGGAAGGAGCATTCTATAGGTGTTTGTTAGGTCTAGTTGGTTTATAGTGCTGTCCATGTCTTCTTTTTCCTTGCTGAATTGCTATCTAGTTGTATTATATACTTATAAAAAGTGAGGTATTGAAGTCTCTAACTATTGTTGTTGAATTGTCTATTTCTTTCTTTAATTCTGCCACTTTTTCCTCCATGTATTTTGGGGCTCTGTTTTTAGATTGAGATATGTTTATAATTGTATCTTCTTTTTTTTTTTAAAGATTTTATTTATTTATTTGACAGAGAGAGATCACAAGTAGACAGAGAGGCAGGCAGAGAGAGAGAGAGAGAGAGGGAAGCAGGCTCCCCGCTGATCAGAGAGCCCGATGCGGGACTCGATCCCAGGACCCTGAGATCATGACCTGAGCCGAAGGCAGTGGCTTAACCCACTGAGCCACCCAGGCACCCCTAATTGTATCTTCTTGATTGATTAACCCTTCACCATTATAAAATGTACTTTTTGGTTACTGTGTACATGTTATATCTACATCTTTTCCCATCCTTTTACTTACAACATATTTGTTGAAAATTGAATCTAAAGTGTATCTCGTGTAGACAACATATAGTTGGATCATGTTTTTATATCTAGTCCATCAGTGTCTGCCTTTTAATTAGAAGGCTTAATAAATTCACATTGATGTGATTACCTATAAGGTAGGATTTACACCGGTCATTTTACTATTTGTTTTTATGACTTATGTTTTCTCTTGTTCCACTATTTTTCATTTCTGTCTTCATTTGTTTTAAATAGATATATTTTACTGTGCCATTTTAATTTCCTTGTCATTTTTTTTGCTATATATTTTTTAGTTATTGTCTTAGTGTTTGTCCTTGGGACTGCTGTTAACTTCTTAATTTATGACAATCTAGTTCCAATTAAAAATAATGTATAAAAACTTTGATCTGTTTTTCTCTCTCCTTTATGTTGTTATTGTTACAAGTTATATATTTATCCATTGTGTTTCCATAAACACAGATCTATAATTTTGCTTTCTGTAATTGTCTTTTGTTAGGTAGGAGAAAAGAAGAATTACAAACAAAAAAATACATCGGTACTGTTTTGTTTATATTTGCCCATGTAGTTACCTCTAATGGTGTTCTTTATTTCTTTATTAGACCGGAGTCACTGTGTAGTGTCCTTTCATTTTGCCCTGAGGGATTTCCTTTAGTATTTCTTGTAGCGCTCTTCTGCTAGTGATGAATTCCTTCTTTTTGTTTATCTGGGAACGTCTTTAATTTCTCCTTCATTTTTTAAATTGAGGTGAAATTCAAATACCATAAAATTAACCATTTTAAATTGAATAATTCAGTGACAATTAGGACATTTACAATGTTGTACACCCACCACGCTGCAGTCTACTTCTTAAATATTTTCATCACCTAGAAAGGAAACTCCAGCTGTTAAGCAATTACGTGTTATGTGTTTACTGGGTCAAGTGATGCCAATCCAAAGACGAAGCTTAACTCAGGCCAAGCAGTCTAGAATGATTTTGAGTGTGATTCACAATAATAGAATTATTATAGTATTTGTTTTTTAATATGAGCATCTTTTTGGCAAACACAAAATTCTAGGGTCAAAAACACCATGTGTTCTTGAAATACCCATCCCCAAGCAGTAAATATCTCTGGGCATGTGCTCATTATTGGTCTGGCACAATATTTAGGTCCACAGTGGGTATAATGATGAATAATACCTCTACAGGCAGGGGTAGATATTATTACTTTTGTTACATACGTGGTGGATCTGAGGCACAGAGAGTTTGCTCAGCCAGCAAGTGGTAAAAGTAGGCCTTGGTCTTAGGTCTTCTGACTCTAAAGTATGTGTATCTCAGTAGGCCCACATTGCCTTTATCAAGTTCATAATCAAGAGATAACTGTCCATTCTGCCATGGTTTGAACAGAACTATCCTCCATATGCTAATATCCCCAAATGATAGATAAAATTGACTGCATAAAGATTGTAATGTTGTTGCTCTTCACTTATTTGGGCCTCTTAAGAATGTGCCGGGATTATATGGGCATTGAAAAAAACGAATAATTGGCTACAGCCTTTACCAGAATTCTTTTGTCTTTCTTAGGAAGTCACAAAGCTTATTAGTCAACGGAGCACACCCGTTGCTAGCTGGTGATAATTAGTGTATGTTTATATTTCCAAAGTAAGCTGTTTGGAGGTTATCCTTGGTCATTAACTCATCCTCATTTTTCAATTATTATTTATTAAAAAAAATGATTTTGTCAAAAATATTGCTATAGAGGCGGGTGGCCAGGGAAATCACTTTGTGGGCATTCGAAAACTTTCATCCTTTGGTTGGCAGGCACGACCCCTTTTGCAGGACTTGACAAAATGTGTTGAGGTCTTACTATGTGTTGGCTATTGGGCTTCCTGGCCTATGTTTTCTCAGTCATAACTTTGAGCAGTCCGTTTGAGACTCCTCTGTCTTTTGTGCTCAGCTGTCTGCGGGTGGCCCGGTACCTTCAAAAGCCCTTGCCAGCCAGATATCATTACGCTCTTTACTGCTAGGTGAGGACAGCTGAGAGTATCAGGTTCAAGCTAGGTGCCCTAATTAATGAATTCTTGTATGGACTTCTCCCCACTCACTCCACCCACACACATGACCTCAATGCCTGCTCTGACTTCCAATGTCTGTTTATTTATTTACTTATTTATTTGACAGATCATAAGTAGGCAGAGAGGCAGGCAGAGAGAGAGAGGGGGAAGCAGGCTCCCTGCTGAGCAGAGAGCCCGACATGGGGCTCGATCCCAGGACCCTGAGACCATGACCTGAGCCAAAGGCAGAGGCTTTAACCCACTGAGCCACCCAGGCGCCCCTGTCTGTATATTTCTTTATCTCTGTCTTGCCTCTTTGGCTCCCTGACTTCCTAATAGTGCTACTGAATTGTATGGTCTTTGCAGAACTGCTGGTCCCACAACCCATCTGTGACCCCAGGTTTACTGTCACTCAAATGATGTTTTATGGAAAACAAGGCATCCTCTTTCTGGTTCCTTCATGCCAGGTTGAACTGTCTGCTTCTGTTACCCACAGCTCAACCGCATTGTCTGATGTCATGATCGGTAAATATTGCACTAATTTGCAAGAAAAAATGCATAAGCAGCACTACTGGAAAATCAAGTCAAAACTGAATGTAGAAAATCTATGTCTTATCCTGCCCTTAACAATTTTGTTACCACGTCACCTTTTATCCTTAAAACTGGGACACTTACTTTTCTTTAGTTACATACAGTATCGTGATGACACTGGTAGCAAACATGGCTCAAAGAAGTGAGGTTTCCACGTTTTATTTCTAAGCATTTCCTGAGCAGGCATCTAAGTTGTCACCGGCTGCTCGCATTATAGATGAGATTATAGTTCTGTTGTGGTTAGTATGGCCCAGCCTTGATTACTCAGCGACCAGAGACATGGTAGGGAAAACAGCCCAAGCTTAGGCTAGACTGGAAGGACTGCCATGTAATGGGAGTAGAGGCAAGAGTAGATTTTGGAACCATAGAGATCATGGTTTGAATCCAGACTGTACATCTCTCTGCAGATGACCTTGAGCAAGTTTCCTTAAGCTCACTGAACCAGGTTTTTCATCTTTAAAATGGAGAGAACAGGGGCACTTGGGTAGAGCAGTTGGTTAGAATGGGACTCTTGTAACGACTCGGGTCACGATCTCTGGGTTGTGGGATTGAGCCCCACAGCTGGCTCCGTGCTCAGCATGAGTCTGCTTGAGACTCTCTCTTAAAATAAATAAATAAATAAGTCTAACAAAATGGAGGTGACATCCTGATGGGATTGACATGAGGATGAGATGAGATATTACATAGAGCACACTTGCAACTGTGCCTGCCACCGATGTGCGTGGAGGCTACATAACTTGCCCATGATCTCGCTGCTGTTAAGTTGTAGAGCCCAGTCTGGAACTGAAACAGTTTGATTCCAAAGACTCCTGCTCTTTCTGCTCTAATCTTTTTTTAATAACTAGCAGTAGAGGCATTTGAGTTGTTAGTACTTAGAAACACAGAAGCCTGGGACTGGAAGAATTCAGTGTCTATTATGGCACTGATCAGATATTTGAATTCCCTTCACGACACGTTTCACAGAAGCCCTCTCAAGATTTCATCATGCTTTTCTTGAGCACCTCTAGTTTGTCTGTAATTTACTTAACCTGTGCTGAATTTATAGTCTGTCGACAAAAACAAAAACAAATAAAGCCCCCCTCCAAGCTGGTATAATTCAAAGTGCCCAACCGTGATTGTGTTATGTTGCAGAGGGCACAGCAGAAGGGAAGGGGGAACGAGAGTGAGATGCAAGGACAGGGACGTGGTTTCATGAGGAGAAGCCCCTGTCTCCTTCAGTATTGGTAGCAGGTTAAAAAAAATGCATCGGTAGAGAAAATCACCTAGGCAGTCTCCAGCCCAGCATTCCTATGAACTGATTTTATTATAATGTGCCATGACATGGGCCAGGAGTTGTGGCATACCAGGTTTAGAAAGGACCATTTTGATCTAGACTCAGCTCCATTTTGTTGGCATGAAGAATCTTGCCAGATTCCCACAAGGATTGGGCAGTCATTTATTGCCATAGTGGAGATAGCTAGAACTTTGCAATTTGCCCAGAGTTTATGTAGCCTATCTACTCTATTGAGCTTGTTAAATTGTTTGGGTAATTTGCTTTTTAGCTTCCTGTAACACACATTATATTCTGGCGGGGTGGGGGGCAAGTGGTCTATTTCACTCTTCGTTACCCGTTGTTCAATAAACATCTAAGGAATTCAGGGTGTTTGGTGCTGGAGCCCTGGGTTAAGCCCTCGTCGTTCCGTAACACAGCTCAATCAGTGCTCAGAGTTTTAGTAGTTAGATTAACTCCGGAGACGCCCAGCTACTTGTAGACCAAGGTGGCGGGAGGAGGGGGTGTGTGGGGGGAGATGGTCCTCCGGTCTCAGCTCATTTCAATTCCATATCTCGGGGAGGATGCTCCTCAGTCTTGTTTAATGTCATAATTTTAAACCACTTGGAATAATATTCTCCTTTGCTTTAATGTTATACATCCTTGTGCATGTTCTTTAGTAATTGAAAGGGATATTGGACAAATTTGATCTGTCTAGCTTTGACTTATGCTGTCCTTATCTTGGCCTTTGTGTCATTAAGAAAAAAATTGGTATTGATCTTGGACCATACCACTACATTGTGCCGCAATTTTTCTTCTTTGCTAGTGGAATATAAATCGATAAAAAGGCAGCTGCTTTAGACGAGGGCCAGATATGGTGCTGTCATTTATATATTGTAAATCCAATGATAGCTGATCAAATCAGTGCCTCTCCTGTTCCAAACTTGACATGATTGAATTGTCAATAAAAAAGATTTTACAGTAAGGGAAGGAGAGCTGACAGTGTAAATGTCTGAAAACCCAATGAAGCTCAATATAAAATGAAACAATGAGCTAGGATATCATTTTGTAATTTCCAATGGGGAAAAAAATATTTAGTGAATCACGGCTGAAATTGGGGATGATCACAGGAGGGGGGAAGCAGGAATGAAAAGCCAGCTAACTTGCATTATAATTTTTGAGAAATCTGAAATGCAAATTTGCAGATGCAAATTTTAGAAATTATGCATCTGTACTCAACTGAGTTGTTTATTTACAGAAATGGTTCAGAAATTCTCCACCTCCTCCCTTCTCCATGCACATATTTTTTAGGGAGAATACCCAGTCACTGGGGAAAAGAAACAAGCATCTCCATCCACAGGCATCCTGCTAACTTCTCGTAAGTGATTCAGAAGTGGATCTGGTAGAACTTGATCCTGCATTCTCGGAAGTCAACCAATAGAGCTCTGGTTTCACTTCATTGATCCCTAGAAGGAGTCAGATTTGTTTTTTTAAAAGTAAAGGCTCTAAAGAAGTAGCCATGGAATTTTCTTAGAGAGATATACCTCTCGTGGTGCGTGGCCCATCAAACTTAGCTTCGGAAATGAGTATCTTACCTCCTGAAACTGGAAGAAGTCCTGCCATTTGTTTTTTCAAGAGACCTGACTAATCTCTTTGCAGATGTAAGAGCCTAGAACTTATTTGTGTGTTGAAAGGCATAGGCAGTCCCACTGGGAGAGACCAGGCTGGAACTGATAAGTGGGTGCTGTTTCATTGCATGATATGCTTACCTCAGTGGTTGTTCTGAATGCACTGGCTTCAGAGAGACATCTAGCTTCTGCATTATCAGCTTGGAAATGATTTTGTGAGCTCTTGGGAAGGTCTTTTGGAGGGCTTACTTTCCAGATTTTCTAATGACAACAGGGTTAACATGATCTTATAAACCACAGCAAATGGCAGTACCAACGCCCTAGACTGGCATTCTCGTGTCCACGCGGGGCACCTAATTGGAAAGGAGATGAATCACCACCATGCATCTAGGATAAGACTAGTCTTATTTTCTGATTTTAACTTGGGACAACCCAAGTAACATTGAACGTTATTCTCTCATCCTCGTTGAGGCACACAATACCAGTCACCATCCTCTCCCTCTTTCTGTCATATGCTCTTCTCTAGTATTGCTCTTTTTTTTTTTAAGTTTCTCAAAACCACTTAGGTAGCTTCTTTTTTGTTTCATTCAGCCAACTTCTTTTCTCTCTTGTCCTGGCAGTGGAGTTCTCATAAAGTTCAATCTGCTGCTCTCAGGTCATTATCATGGCTACCATATGCTAAGAGTTTTTACAAGCCAGGGACTGACTGTGCTGTTCAAATTAATTGTATTATTTCATTTAATACTCACAAAATCTCTGTAAAAGTCAACCATCTGAGCCTGTAGAGAGGAAATAGGAGGACTGAGAATCTTTTAGATTCTTGGTTAACACCCAGTTTTCCTGGCCAGGGCAGAGTAGTAGCCAAACAAAGAAATGGAGAATTAGTGATCAGAAAAGGAGGTGGGCATCAGGAAGGGCAGGATCCTGGAAGCCAAGAGAAGTTCATGTGATACCCACTATGAATATGACTTCCCAACCTGTACATCCCCAACCTGACTTTATTGCTCATGCTTTGTACCAAAGTTCCCATGGGTGGTTTTGGGGGGACTCACTGACCCTCTGAAATGTGATACGAAATTTCACACATGCACATGTATACTTTCTGGGAATGGGTTTGCAGATTTCATTTTGGGCCCATAAACAAAACAGAAGTATGTCTTTAGGTCCATAACCATGAACTTTCCATTGGTTATTTGCTATTGTCCCCTCAAAGTCAACATATCTAGAACTTCATTTAACCTTTGCCACCTCCCTGCAAACTAGTTATTCTTCTCGCCCTTTGGTAGTACCATTATTCTTCTAGAAGTTGTCTTTTGCTTTCCTCCATACATCTAGTACATCACCATGTTTCTAGGATTTCCTCTTTCTCTGTTCTTACTTCACCATCTTCTCTTGGGACCTTTGCTCATACTGTCTGGATTACTGAGGTTATTCTTAATGAGGATCCTTGCTTCCTAACCCTCTCTGTTTTACAATGATGCCAGACTTATTTTTTTGAAAATAACCCTCATCAGGTACAACAAAATATTTAAGAACACAGTGTCTATGAGCAGTGGAATCAGACCTATCTGGGGTACAATCCCAGTTTCTCCTTTCATTTGCTATGTAACCTTAGTCAAGTTGCTATATATAGAGAGTAAGCTCTACACCCAGTGTGGGACTTGAACTCACCACCTGGAGATCAAGCGTTACATGATCTACTGACTGAGTCAGCCAGGCGCCCCAATAATTTCTGATCCTAATTTTGCCCATCTGAAAATAAGGTGATGCTAGCTAGCGCTACCTGCTAGGCTTGTTGCAAAGACTCAAGAAGATAATGCATGGAAGGAACTTGACCTAGGACTAGCACATTGTAAACTTTCAGAAGAGAGTTACTCTTTCTCACTGAAGAGCATAAAATGTCTCTCTAGTGCTTACCTCACAGCATATAACATCTTCGATCTGATTTTTCAGCCCCATCAGAAACTGGTTTCGACTGTCACTTCTCCAACCTTACCCCCCTCAAGGCTACTTCCTAAATGTGCTCTTACAATGCATACCTCACTCCTACCTTCTCCTAGAGCATCTGACCCTATTCCTTCAGCCTTCTTTCCAGCCTTAGCTCCCGTACTTTCCCTGACCGTGGTGGCGGTCCCCACGGTTCTCACCATTTTCTCATTTCTCTCATACTTTTGAATTGTCCACACTGTCCAATTAGTACCTTCTATAATACAGGGATCTGCATGGTTTGTGCCTTACTCTTGGGCTTCTTCTTATTCACTGTTCATTTCATGTTTTTGTGTTTGTTTCTTTTTAAATCCAATCCAGGTACCTTGTGGCCTGGGATCAGCTCTGGCCATTACTCTCTGTTCCACGGCCTATAACAGGTTCTCATTACCATGTACTTACTTGGGATGTTTGTTGGTTCGTTTGGTTGTGTTATCGAGCTCTTCAAATCTGCAGGCAGAAGTTATTAAATATTTGCTGCCCGGACTCATTTTTTGTGAACTCAGGTATTGGAGACTTGGACTCCAATGCCAAGCTGGGTGGCTCGGGGAGAGCCACCTCCCTCCTTGGGTGCCTCATTCCCAGAACTACATGGTGGGATAAGTGCGCTAGGCTAGGTGTGCTCTGTAAGTCCCCCAATCTCCCAGGACCCTGGGACTCTGGGAAAACCAAGAATCTGCCCCAAAGATCTTCCCCAGCTTCCCCCTCTGCCTTTGCCCCCAGCTTGCTTGGCCTTTGACAGAATGCAGCATCTCAAACAAGGCTTACGTGCTGTCCTTAATTGAAACTGTTAGTCTCTCCCAGTGAGCAGACAAGCCTCAGTTTACGAAACCACACACCAGCAGATTTCATTCCAGGGTGGGGAGATGTTTCTGACAAGGAGCCCCACAAAGTATGTGTGCTTCAGAGAAAAGGGAAAACTGAGTAAACAAATACTCCCTCTGCTGAAGGAGGTATCCCGGAGTGTCCTGGGTAACCAGCCAAAAATTGGATCTGGTTTCTCTTAGCATGGGGTAACTCACCGCGCCAACTGACATATTTCTCCAGTGACCTCTGCATCTGAACACGTTCCCTAGAAGCACAGCTGTCTGTTCTCCATGCTCCAAGCCTCACTGTGTGCCCTAACAGCCTGCAAGTTGCCATTCTGCAGATGTTTCTTCAGCATCCCTCGACACAAGGGCACATTAGGCTCCATGACGTTTCTGACATTTGGGGGATTGCATCCTCTCCCAGAGCTCGGGAGTCACTTTTTTCTGGCATGGGCCATCCGTGCTCCAGAAGCCTGGGCATCATGGAGCGACATCCTAATGCTGCCTATCCACTGTTTCTACTAAGTGCCTAGATCTGGATTGACATGGGTTTGCAAGTTTCCATCCCTGGCTATTCTAGTGAGCAGAGTGGGAAGGGAAAAAAAAAACCAAAACATTGGCATGTCCTCCAGAATTTTAACTAACCAGTGGGCTGTCTGCTGATGGGGACTCTGTGCACCGCTAGCTCCGAAACTTCCCTAATTATGCAGACTCATCAGGAACATTACCTGGTGTTCTTCCATTTAATGGGTGGTTGTGCACCACACTTCTTTCATTCCACATCAGAGTTATTGACGTGATATTGACATTCACAGGCAGGCTGGTTTCCTAATGCCAGCCAGAGAATCAAAGTTTTTCTTTCTTTTTATTTTCTTTCTTTTTTTTTTTAATTTCCTGACTTCACCTATCCTTTCAGAAAACCTGAGAATGTCATTAATACTTAATGCCACATATAGCGTTTCCACCAATAATACTTTCCCCAGAGATTAGTCCTCAGAGTAGACAGGACAGGGTAATTAGGTCTATTGATCTTTGCTACAGCCAGTGTTATCGGAATGGTGATCAACTTTATAAGTAAGATGTGGATATTCATTTTGGCTAAGGAGCTACGACAGCTCTTGTTTCTTGAACATTCTTTGCTCTTACAGAGGCATTGCTAAGCAGCTACCGGGAGATCCTGCAGAGCTAAAATCTCTCTTTTACAGGACTGGTATTAGGCGCCAGAAGGAGTAGGTGCTGGCTGTGCCAAGAATGAGGAAATCTTGAATTTAAACAGATTTAGCCCATGGGGCAAGTTTCATAAAGTCAAAAACTCTGTCAAGGAGCTCTTACCCTGCCATTTAAGTTGACAAGTGAATTCTCTGAAGGAGAGTTTCTCAGGTAAAATATTCAGCTTAGAACCCTTCTCAGGAGGCTCTTCCTTCCCTTCACAGAGCCTCAGAGTGGGGACTGATAATATCTTAGCTTTTACCTAGAGATAAGTCTTAAGCAAGTGGCTTTGACAATGGTATCGGAACTTATAGAGGTAGATAAACATCTACCCAGAGACCCAGAGAGTCTGGGCACTGGGCAGGATGGTTCCCTGGCTTGTCTGGCACGTAATTCCTAGAGTCAAATAACATGAGCCTGCTGTGCTAGAGAGAGGCTCATAGGGAGCCAGAACACCCTGTGTTTATTGCATATATTAGCCACCCTGAGCTATTTTCTCTTTGGTGTCCCATAGATGGATTGTTTTAAGAAAGCAGAAGCTCAAATATTCAGAGACGATAGGTTCAGTTACTTGGCTGGCAGGAGCTGGAGGAGGATGATGAGGGCTAAACTGTCAGGCAGGCACATACCAAGTAGCCAAGAGTCCAGTTACAAGGGAAATGGTCTACTAAAACCAGACCTGGGCCCCAAGCAGCAAGACCAATTCAGAGTCAAGCTAGGAAAGTTCTGCTCTGAGGTCTTCTTTTATCTCCTTGACCTGCATGCCCATCACCCTTCCCCAATTTCCTATAGGGCTTATGTAAATCATGGCCACAGCTTTCCAGACACATCGGTATATCTGTATACATAGCCTGAGTCAACCAGATTGAGATCCAAATTCATTTCTGTTTATATATTAACAGCATGTTGTTTCTCAGATGGCTTTAGAATTAAAAAAAAAAAAAAGTATATTCATCCGGCTAGAATGGTAAATAGTTTTGAGACAAGACCTGTCTGCAAAGTACCTCTTCACCAGAAGTATCTAAATATTTTTATGTGGCAAAGTCCATCAGATCCACTTAGTATCTGTTTCCAGCTTGAAAAAAAACTCAATTGAAATATTTAGATTCCAATGAAAGTTCAATAGGATTTTATCCAAACGACATGAATGTTTGTTGAAATTTGGGATTATTTCCTCAGTTCAGATATGGCTTTGGGTCTTTACAATCGCTTGCTCTCAACTTTTTTTAATCCCAGAAAAGGAGGTACTTTCATTGCTATTTCCAACAAAATCTCTTTTCCTTATTTGGTTTTTAACTAAAACTTCTATGAAAGACACATTTTAACCAAGATTAGGTACTTGTTGAAGGATTTCTTTTGAGTAGCCTTAATGTTAACGAAGTTATTTAAGCCTGAAATTTTCAGGACAAGTTTAAGCTAGCACCTCAAAGTCTGTGATTAGTCAGATGGGAATTGTTTGTGGACACCTGAGGGCAGATTTTGGCCTATGTGAGCAGATCTGTTGATTTTTGTGACTTCAACATGGCCAGCTTTCAAGAATAGACCTTTTTCTCTCAATTTAACTTTTGTGCCTTGACCTACACTGTATGTAAATGATGTCTGATGATAAAAGGGAGTGAGTCACACTTCAGCAGCAGCATCGGTGCCCGTTAAGCAGAATATAAATAACTGTCTCTCGATATGCAACAGAGATCTAAAATGGCCCCATGGGAGCTAAATTATATAGGAGAATTTCCTGTGTAATTATTCCAAAACAAAAAAACAAAAAACCCTCACTGATTTCAGCTAGGGGAGTTCTCATACTCTTTAGCCAAATCAGTGAAACTCAACTTTATGCTTCCCTTACTCAGACTTGTTGCTTTTTATCTCACTGGTTTTATTCCCCCCTCCTACCCCCCCTTCCACTCTCTATCTTTCTCTTACTTCCTTCCTTTAGGAACAAAGCTCTGTAATTTGAAGTACAGTAGCTAGAGATATGTAATTAGCTAGAGCTGTGTACCAAAGTACAAAGCTTATATTTTTAAATGACTCACAGATAGCGCAATGATATAAATTATTGTCCAAAAAGGGATACTTTTGAGAGTGGAAGGAAGTACTAAAAATAATCAGTGGTTTAGTTGATGTACAAGGTATCAGCTGAGACTGTTAGCAGGTGAGTCATGATGTATGGGCACAGAGATGACTATTCACAGAGATGACTAGGCTGGTGAGGTGCCAGAGGCTTCAGTAGGCATCTGGTCTACCCCCTTTAGAAAAGGAAACAGCCTCTACCCACAATGACTGGCTTTAATCCAGGTCTTCTAACTCCCAGTCCAGGCTTCTTTCAACTACCCCTCCTCCCTTACCACTGCAGCAGGCTAGAAGGACATACAGAGCAGAGCCACCTTGTTCTTGTAGCTTTTTTTTTTTTTTCTGGCCACCAAATAGCTTTTCAATGTGAAGCTTTGGAGAGATGAGAATCTCCAGCTTCCCTTCTCTCCAGAACAGTGCGTCACAACTAAATTAGTGCACTGATTCTGTTTGAATCTCCACTGCAGACTAATTGTGGTCTTTGCCATACCTTTTTGTAGTTGAGTTAGGATAGGAAGTTTACAAAACCTAAGCCAGTGAGATACTATAGAAACATTCAGATAGTTTGAATTAAAAAATACCATTCTTTGAAAAAAATGGAATCAAATGGATCTTTAACTGATTTTGAGGCACACCTTCCAGCCAAGCCACATTTGAGTGATCATTTGCTAATCAACAAGGTAGGACTGCAGGGTGAGTTTTTCTCCAAATAATGAACTTGAGCTTGTGCATCTGGGGGAGAGGTGACAATGAGTAATACTTTCAGCTGCAACTGACATGTTAGAAAAGGAACAGAACACAGCTGAAGGAAACTGGGCCAGAAACTGGGATTAAGGTTATATATGTAATGCTCACTATCTCCTCTTGCCATTATTCTGTGTATATTCTCTCATCTCTGTTCACACAGTAGATTCATTTGCCCTGGGGATAGGCAGTATGGCGATGACCTCATTAATGGAGAGGATGGGCTCCCACAATACACTTTGTTGTCAGCAACTTCATTACTACTGGTAGAAATGACAGAGCAAACACACAGCTGGGTCTAAGAATACACGAAGACAAAGACTTACAGAATAAAAATATTGTCAGATCCTAATGGAAATATGGATGTGACTGATACAAGGCCCTCAGCATTGACATCAATGTCTCAATCCCCTTTTATGTATAGCTCAATAATCGTTTGTTGACTGGCAGTGGTGGATGCCATCATTGATTCGCCACGCCAATGAGTTTTTCCTTTCATTTGTCTAATGACTCTGCACAGGAGGAGGTTTTGTGGCCAGCAGTAACAACACTGGCATTTGTTTTCCCGAGGACTGTACATCTCAACCACAGGGGATCAACTAAGGCTAGGAATTTGGGCAGCTGCAACCCAGCACACCTAGACTGGCCAGGGATGGAATATGAGGATACTCTAGTGCCTTTTCCCTCTTCTCCCTCCTTTCTTCCTTCCTGGTTGGTACTTCCTATGTAGCGAATTGATTATCCTGGAACTTTATCCTCTCCCCTGCAGAAAAGTCTCTAGATATCCAGGAAAGCTAACCATTTGGCTTTCCAAATTGCAAAGTTTAACAAATGACCAAAAATAGCTTCAACAAAACTAATAACTCCATTAGAAGTTAGAAAGTTTGTTGATGGAGGTATATAAAATTGTGTAAGTGTTGCTATCGGTCAGTCAATTATTTCCTCAAATCATTGGTTTGTGTACTGGTTGGTCCTTCCTGTCACCTTGTCTTGCTTTATATTCTTCTTGCACTCTGTATAGTTGATGTCTCTCTTCCTTACCCTCCTTTGGGGTTCACTTTCTAGCCTTTCCCTTACATGCTTGTGGTTTTTCTCCATCTTCTGTCTCTTCTCCACATCAATGAGCTTGTTTCAATTAAGGGAACAAAGATGTGAACCGGAAAAAGAGAATAACCTGAAAGATAGAATTAACACCCAACTTTTCTAGTACATTCAGAACATACCTTCATGTAAATACATGTGTTTGTATTTGGGAATACCTGAAGCCAAGACCCATCTTTTTTACTGTGTATGAAGTATCATTTTGTATGTTTGTTATGCCTCTTTGTGTGTGGCAGGATGTGTAGATATACAGACAAAACTGGAGGTGGTGGTGTTATAAATTTGCAAAGCTAGAACAGATATTTGGTTGTTTTCTGGTTTTAGAATACTTATTCTGTGCTGGGCACTTTAAATACTTTCCCGTTGAATTCTCACGACAGTCCTGGGAAGGTGTGGAGTCTTGCCCGTGGTCTCACAGCCAGTAAGTGGTGGGACTGGAATTGGAATGTAGATTCGTCTGGCTCCAAAGCCCCAGTCTCTTTCCATTATACTATTTCTTCCAAACATAAATGATTCTGGGTTTTACTACTTTCTGAAATTATAGCATATGAAGACTAGGCATATTTCCCCATTGGCCTCAGTGTTCTTGTGTTCAATTTCTTTATATCCCGGAGTCTGGAGAGTAATTTTTCTATTTTCAAAGCATTCTCGGCTTTGATTTCTATTTTGGGATTGGATGACCCTTTCCCCATTTTCTTTCCCCAACACATATGGATTACTTTGAAAAATCAAACTGTCATTTGAGACTAAGAAGGAAAGGCAGAGTGTGTTAAATTTCTCCTTTTCTTGTGGGCATGGTTTTCATTAAGCTCTCTCCCTTTTTTGTAGGGAGCAACCCTGTGGCCCAGGATTATGCTTAATTTTGCTTTTTGCGGACATGGTCTCCTCCCTGTTCTCAGGGTTCTTTCATGATTGCTTCGTAGTAGTATAGCCAAGTCATGCCAATGGCATTGTAGTGCCTTGGCCTTCAGCATTTGGCCAATATTGTTAATGAGTTTCTTTCTATCTGTTCTGCACTAAGCACCAGATGTTCATCCTTCAGCTGTATAATTATTGATTTTCCTTTTAATTCCAAAGGAGCAGGTTGTGCCTTTGTCATATATATCCAGGTATTAAACATAGTGTACCCTTTTCTTAGGATATAACTTCTTAAAATTTTAGGTTGCACTGTATGAAATTGCTACTATTTTGCTTTTCTTTAAATATAAAAAAATGGCCATTTGGTGTGGTTTGACCTAATATTTATAAATAGGAATATAAGGTGATTCCATATGATTCCAAAGGTTGGGTTTCTTCCAACTGTGCCATCCTTCTCTCTCTTTTTTTTTTTTTGAAAAGATTTTATTTATTTATTTGACAGACAGAGATCACAAGTAGGCAGAGGAGGCAGGCAGAGAGAGGGGGGAGCAGGCTCCCTGCTGAGCAGAGAGCCCTATGTGGGGCTCGATCCCTGAACCCTGGAATCATGACCTGAGCCAAAGGCAGAGGCTTTAACCCACTGAGCCACCAGGTGCCCCTGTGCCATCATTCTCATGTTGTCTTTGCATATAGGGAATTGTGCCTGATCAGGCAGAGGAAGCAGAGTTCACTGGTGACCACATTCAAAGTTAAGCTGTCTTCCATCTGGCTCCAACTTTAACCAAGAACTTGACCTTATATTTTACTGCCCCCAGGTCCTCGACTGCATCTGCTCCCTTTTCACTAGCTCAGGTTATTCTAATTGTTAGCCTTTAAAAATTATTTTTTTAAAGGGAGATTAAGGTATAAGGTTGGGAACAAGTTGGAATTCTAGTTCATAGAAAGGCAAGGGATCTTGGCCCAGGTCTGTTTTTCACATGAAGAAAAACAACCTTTTGTGTGTGGGGGTCATCCAAGATGGTGACAGAGGAAGACCCTCAACTGACCTCCTTCCATGGACACACCAGATGTACAGCAACATATGGAATAATTCTCACTGAAAAAGGACTAAAACCTAGCTGAAAAGCTCCCTCCACAACATGGGATAAAAGGACTACATTAAGATAGATAGGAGAAGCAGAGACCCCTCCCTAGTTTGGTGACACACAATAGGGAGCTTCTTCACAGGTCCAGAGCTTCTCCCTAAGGAGTGAGAGGTTCATGTCCCACGTTGTGTGCCCCAGACTCGAAATGTGCACTGCAGAGGTGGAGACTCAAAAATGTCTCTTTTTGGAAACCAACAAAGCTTGTATCTAGGGGACCTGAGGGGCTGTGGGAATCTGACAGACTTCTTATGAGGGGCTCATGCATACATTCACCCATCCAGGGACCCAGTGCAAAGGCAGCAGTTTGAGAGGTGACAGGATTATAGGTGAAGAAGATTCATTTTGCTAAACTTCAACTGTCTGCCAGGGGCTCAGAGACCACTTGTGATTTCCTTTGTGGATGAAGGCACTGGGTGTATCATTTTTGCCTTCTCCCTCTACCTTGCTAAGGCAGGTGTGTGCATGTGGACACAGCCTCAGTAAAGCCACGGGCATGGCCTGCCTCCACTGCTCTTCTCCTGAAACACTCACACCATAGGTATGCGCCATGCCCAGTGATCATCCCAGGCCCCCCTAAAGCCCAGGGCCTGCTGTACCCTGGCACTCTTTCCCTGCATCATTTAAACCACATCTGTGCCCCATCAGTACTCTACCACAGCCTTGCTGAAGCTGGCAGGTGAGCACAGTCCACCCAGGGGATGACTCTTGATTGTCTAGCGCTGGTAGCCAGAGGGTCTTGTGTTCTTGGGCCCCACAGGACGGTGACAGGAAGAAAGACAGTTCAGAGCAGGCTACCACACCCAGGGCACTGTACAGACAGCTGACTAAAGCACACCCAAGTCTGCCTATGAGAAAGGCCCAATTACTTGTCCTGGAGCTTCAACCTGAGAGGTAGGTTTTAGGTTTATTACACATCTGAAGGTTACAGAGGCGTTCTCAGAGATTGTAGGCAGGGAGACACTGTCTTTGTACCTTTCCTTGCCCTCACCATAAGCTCACAGGCCCAGAAAGATTATACATTTGTCTGAAGCCTGAGTTCTTGCAGCTGTCAGCCCAGGGGACACCTCCAGATCTGGTCTGGTGGTTGGCAGGATCTACAGTTATGGTCCCACAGGGCAGTATATATTTATGTATGTTAAATCAGCTGCCTGAGGATCTGGCTTTCAATCAGCCTGAACAGGTGCTGACTGAGATCACTCCCTTTGGAACACTGACTGGTCTTGGCACATCCTCAACAACTGGGACCAATCAAGAATAAATCAGGCTTACATATTCAATGCAGTCCCTATCAAAACATCAATAGCATTTTTCACAGAGCTAGAATAAACAATCCTAAAATTTGTATGGCACCACAAAAGACCCCAAGTAGCCAGAGCAATCTTGAAAAAGAAAAGCAAAGCTGGAGGCATCACAAATCCAGACTTCAAGTTATATTACAAAGCTGCAGTAATCTAAGCAGTATGGTAGTGGCACAGAAAGAGACACATAGATCAATGGAACAGAACAGAAAACCCAGAAATGAATTCATAATTATATGGCCAATTAATCTTTGACAGAGCAGGAAAGAATATCCAATAGGAAAAAGATAGTCTTTTCAACAAGTGGTGTTGGGAAAACTGGAGAGCAACATGCAAAAGAATGAGACCAGACCATTTTCTTAAACAATACACACACAAAAAATTCAAAATGGATGAAAGACCTAAAT
The DNA here is from genome assembly GCF_902655055.1 of Lutra lutra. Classification (NCBI taxonomy): domain Eukaryota; kingdom Metazoa; phylum Chordata; class Mammalia; order Carnivora; family Mustelidae; genus Lutra; species Lutra lutra. The sequence goes on from NC_062296.1 coordinate 17,601,345, forward strand.
GTGAGGCCTGAAACCACAAAAATTCTAGAAGAGAACACAGGCAGTAATCTCTTTGACATTGGCCATAGCAACTTCTTTCTAGATATGTCTCCTGAGGCAAGGGAAACAAAAACAAAAATAAACTATTGGGACTATACCAAAATAAGTTTCTATACAGTGAAGGACATAATCAACAAAGCTAAAAGGCAACCTATGGAATGGGAGAAGATATGTGCAAATGAAATCTCTGTTAAAGGGTTAGTATCCAAAATCTATAAGGAACTTAGAAAACTCAACACCTAAAACCCATATAATCCAATTAAAAAATGGGCAGAAGACACGAATAGACATTTTTCCAAAAAAGACATACAGATGGCCAACAGACACATGAAAAGATGCTCAACATCACTGATCATCAGAGAAATGCAAATCAAAACTACAATGAGATAGCACCTCACACCTGTCAGAATGGCTGAAATCCAGAACACAAGAAACAGCAGGTATTGGCGAGGATGTGGAGAAAGGGAAACCCTCTTACACTGTTGGTGGGAATACAAACTGGTACAGCCACTCTGGAAAACAGTATGGAGGGTCCTCAAAAAGTTTAAAATAGAACTACCCTATGATCCAGCAATTGCACTTCTAGGTATTTGCCCAAAGAATACAAAAATACTAATTCAAAGGGACACATGCACCCCAGTATTTACAGCAGCATTAGCTGTAGTAGCCAAATTATGGAAACAGCCCAAGTGTCCATGGATTAATGAATGGATAAAAAAGACATATTATATATATTTGATGGAGTATTACTCAGCCATAAAAAAGAATGAAGTCTTGCAATTTGTAGTGACATGGATGGAGCTAGAGTGTATAAAGCTAAGCAAAATAAGTCAGTTAGAGAAAGATAAATACCATTGGATTTCACTCAAACGTGGAAATCAAGAAACAAAACAAATGAGCAAAGAGGGAATAAAAGAGAGAGAGACAACCCAAGAAACAGACTGTTTACTATAGAGGCCAAACTGATGGTTATCAGAAGTGAGGTGGGTGGAGGAGATGGGCTAAATATGTGGTGGGGATTAAGGAGTGCACTTTTGTGATGAGTACTGGGTGTTGTATGGAAGTGTTCAATCACTATATTGTACACCAGACCTAATATTACACTGTATGTTAACTAACTGGAATTTAAATAATAACTCTTAAAAAAAAAGAATAAATCGGGCTACTTAGACAACCACAAAGATTCAAGAGACATCTGAAAGCCAGGACAGTGTTGAATGATACGGTTCATCTCCTACTCAAGGCTACTCCTTCAAGACTGGGAGAGGTGGCTGTTTCACATAATACATAGAGACAATCACAGAGAGTCAAGCCAAATGAAGAAATAGAGGAATGAGTTCTAAAAGAAAGAATAAGACAAAAGCTCAGAAAAAGATCTTAATGGAAATAGGTAATCTACCTGATAGCTCAAAACAACAGTCCTAAAATGCTCACTGAACTCAGGAGAAGAATGGATGAACACAGGGAAAACATCAACAAAGAGAAAATATAAGAAAGTATAAACCATAAAGTCATGGAGCTGAAGAATACAATAATTGAACTGAAAAATACACTAGAGGGGTCCAACAACAGACCAAATGAAGCAGGAGAAAGGATCAGTGACCTGGAAAAGAGAGGAGTGGAAGCTACCCAAACAGAGCAGCAAAGAGAAAAAAGGAATTTTTAAAAGTGAAGAGAACTTAAGACACCTATGGGATAGCATCAAGCAGAATAATATTTACATTAAAAAGGTCCCAGAAGGAAAAGAGAGAGGGAGAAAAGGAGGACCAAACATTTATTTGAAGAAATAATGGCTGAAAACTTTCCTAACCTGGGGAAGGAAACAAACATCCAGGTCCAGGAAGTGGAGAGAGCTCCAAATAAAATGAACCCAAAGTGATTCACACCAAGACACATTATCGTTAAAATATCAAAAGTTTAAAAATCTTACAAGGAACAAGAGAAAAAACAACTTGTTATGTATAAGAAAACTACCACAAGACTATCGTCTTATTTTTTAGCAGAAATTTTGCAGACCGGAAGAGAGTGGCATAGTATATTCAGAATGCTGAAAAGAAAAAACTTCCAACTAAGAATTCTCTGCTCAGCAAGGCTACCATTCAGAATTGAAGGAGAGAGAGTTTTCCAGACAAGCAAAAGCTAAAGAAATTCATCACTACTAAACTGGCCTTATAAGAAATGTTCAAGGGACGCATTTAAGCTGAAAAGTAATAGCATTAATTCATAACAAGAAAACATTTTTTTTCCTCTAGGTTACTGTAAGAGCACAGTATGTAGTACATATAACATACAAATTATGTGTTAATTGACAGTTTATGTTATCAATAAGGTTTCTGGTCATCAGAAGGGTATCAGTAGTTAAATTTGGGGGGAGTCTAAAGTTATATGTGAACTTTCAACTATGTAGAGGGTTAGTACCCCTAACCCCTGCATTTTTCAAGGGTCAAATGTAGAAACACAAAAGACAATGAGAAAGGAATCTAAGCATAGTGCTAAAGAAAGTCATCAAACCACAAGGGAAGAGAGCACGAGAAGAAAGGAACAAAAAGAAATTACAAAAAGAGCCGGAAGGGCGCCTGGGTGGCTCAGTGGGTTAAGCCGCTGCCTTCGGCTCAGGTCATGATCTCAGGGTCCTGGGATCGAGTCCCACATCGGGCTCTCTGCTCAGCAAGAAGCCTGCTTCCCTCTCTCTCTCTCTCTGCCTGCCTCTCCGTCTACTTGTGATCTCTCTCTCTGTCAAATAAATAAATAAATAAATAAATAAATAAATAAATCTTAAAAAAAAAAAAGAGCCGGAAAACAGTGAACAAATGGCAATAAATACCTACTTATCAATAATTATTTGAAATGTAAATGGACTAAATTCTCCATCAAAAGACATGGAGTGACTGAATGGATTAAAAATGAGACTCATGTATACATTACCTATAAGAGAATCACTTCAGATCTAAGGACACACACAGACTAAAAGTGAAGGGATGGAGAAAGATGTTTCATACAACTGGAAATGAAAAGAAAGCTGGTGTAGCTATACTTGTATCAGACAAATGGACTTTAAAACAGAGACTGTAACAAGAAACAAAGGGCATCACATGATGTTAAAGGTATCAATCCAACAAGAGAATATAACATTTATAAATATTTACACACCTAACATAGGAATGCCTAAATATATAAAGCAAATATTAACAGAGCTAAAGGAAGAAATTGACAACAATACAATAATATTAGAGATTTTAACACCCCACTTACATCAGTGGGTAGATCATCCAGACAGGAAATGAATAAAGATTGGCCTTAAAGGACATATTAGACCAGGTGGACTTAATAGATATATGCAGAACATTCCATCCAAGAGCAAAAGAATACACATTCTTCTCAAGAGCACATGGTATATTCTCTAGGATAGATCACATGTAGGCCATAAAACAAGACTACTATTAACAATTACATACCAAAAAATTGGACAACCTGGAAGACATAGATAAATTTCTAGAAACATATAATCTTACAAGCCTGAATTATGAAGAAATAGAAAACGTGAATAGACTGGTTACTAACAAGGAGATTGAATTAGTAATCAAAAAACTCCCAACAAACAAAAACCTAGGCTCAGACATCTATAGTTGTGAATTCTACCAAATATTCAAATAAGATTTACTACCTATCCTTCTCAAACTCCTCCAAAAAATCGAAGAGGAAAGAATGCTTTCAACCTCAATTTATGAGGCCAGCATTACCCTAATTTCAAAACTAGGCAAGGACATCACAAAAAAAGAAAATTATAGGCCAATATCCCTAATGAATACCAGTGCAAACATCCTTAACAAAATATTAGCAAACCAAACTCAACAGTACACTAAAAGGATCATACACCGTGATTGACTGGGATTTATTCCAGGGAGATGCAAAGATGTTTCAATCAGTGTGATACCCCACATTAACAAAATGAAAGCAAAAGATAAAAATCATCTCAATAGATGCAGAAAGAGCATTTGGCAAAATTCAACATCCTTTTATCATAAAAATACTCAATGAAGTGTGTGTAGAGGGAACGTACCTCATTGTAATAAAGGCCATATATAACACACCCCATAGCTAACATCATACTCAATGGTGAAAAAGTGAAAGCTTTTCCTCTAAATTCAGCAGTAAGATAAGGATGTCCATCCATTGTGGCCACTTTTAGTCAATACAGTATTGGAAATCCTGGCCATGGCAATTAGGCAATAATAAGAAATAAAAGGCCTCCAAATTGGAAAGGAAGAAATAAAATTGTCACTATTTGCAGATGACATGATACCATACGTAAAAAACTCTAAAGACTCCACCAAAAAAACCTGTTAGAACTAATAAATGAATTCATTAAGGTTGTAGGATTCAAAATCAATATATAGAAATCTGTTGAATTTCTACACCCTAATAACAAACTATCAGAAAAAAAGAAGTTAAGAAAACAGTCCTATTTACAATTGTATCTAAAAGAGATGGGGTGCCCGAGTGGCTCAGTCAGTTAAGGTCTGACTCTTGATTTCAGTTCAGGTCTTGACTCAGAGTCATGAATTCAAGTCCTGCATTGGGTTCCAAAGAGAGAGAGAGAGAGAGAGAGAGAGAAGGAAAGAGAGAAAGAGAATATCTAGTGATAAACTTAACCAAGGAGGTAAAAGACATACGCTGAAAACTATAAGACATTATTAATGAAAGAAATTGAAGAAGACACAAATAAATGGAAAGATATTCCATGCTTGTTGGTTGGAAGAATTAATATTGTTAAATGTCCACAACACCCAAAGCAGTCTACAGATTCAATTCAATCCCTATCAGAATTCCAAAATTCTATTTTTCACGGCACTAGGACAAACTTTTCTAAAATGTGTACAGAACCCTCAAAGACTCCAAATAGTCAAAGCAATCTTGAGAAAGAAGAACAAAGCTGGAGGTGTCACACTCCCTGACCGAAAACTATATTACAAAGCTATAGTATTCAAACAGTATAGTATTGTCATAAAAACAGACATGTAGATCAATGGAACAAAGAGTCCCCACCTAAAAAAATTTATGCATATATGGTCAGTTAATTTGCAACAAAGCTGCCAAGAATATACAATGGGGAAAGGACAATCTCATCAATAAATTGTTTTGGGAAAGCTGGGTAACCACATGCAAAAGCATGAAACTAGGACACTATCTTGCATTACACAAAAATTAACTTATTATTTTTATTTTTTTAAAGATTTTATTTATTTATTTCACAGAGATCACAAGTAGGCAGAGAAGCAGGCAGAGAGAGAGGAGGAAGGAGGTTCCCCGCTGAGCAGAGAGCCCAATGCGGGGCTCGATCCCAGGACCCTGGGATCATGACCTGAGCCGAAGGCAGAGGCTTTAACCCACTGAGCCACCCAGGGGCCCCACAAAAATTAACTTAAAATGGACTAGAATGAAATCATAAAACTCCTAGAAGAAAATATAGACAATAAGCCCCCTTGATATCAGTTATGTTGTTGAATTTTTGGATCTGACACCAAAAGCAAATTTGTTAGTTGGTTACATCAAACTAAAAAGCTTCTGCACAGCAAAGGAAACCATCAACAAAATGAAAAGGCAACCTACTAAATGGAAGAAAATACATAGAAATCATATATTTCATAAGGGGTTAATATCCAAAATATGTAAAGAACTCAATAGCAAAAAGCAAAACCATCTGATTTTAAAAATGGGCAGAGGATCTAAATAGACATTTTTTTCAAAGAAGACATCCAGATGGCCAACAGACACATGAAAAGATGTTCAACATCACTCATCACCAGGGAAATGTAATCAAAACCGTCATGAGAGATCACCTCACACCTGCTAGAACAGCCAAAATCAAAAGACATGAAACAGCAAGTGTTGGTGAGGCTGTGGAGAAAAGGGAGCCCTTGTACACTGCTGGTGGAATGGAAATTGGTGTAGCCCCTCCAGAAAACAGTATGGAAGTGCCTCAAAAAATTAAAAGTAGACTTATCATAGGATACAGCCATTCCACTAGTGGGTATTTATCCAAAGAAAATGAAAATACAAATTCAAAAAGGTATGTGCACCCTTATGTTCATTGCAGCATTTTTTACAATGGCCAGGGTAGGGAGCAACCTGTGTTCATCTGTGGATGAACGGATAAATTATATGTGGTACACACACACACACAGACACACACGCACATACACACAATAGAATACTACTTAGCCATAAAATAGGAGGAAATCTTGCCATTTGTGACAACATGGATGGACCTAGAGGGTTTTATGCTAAGTGAAATAAGTCAGAGAAAGGCAAATACTGAATGATTTCACTCATATGTAGAATCTAAAACACAAATGAACAAACAAAACAAAATACATAGACACAGAGAACAAATTGGTGGTTATCAGAGGGGAAGGGGGGCTGAGAGGTGGGTGAAAAGGGTTAAGGGGGTCAATTGTATGGTGACAGATGGTAACTAGGCTTATTGTGGCGATCACTTTATAGTGTTTACAAATGTCAGATTATTAGGTTGCATTCCTGAAACTAATATAATATTATATACCAATTTTACCTCAATCAAAAAAAAATTTTTAAAGAAAAACAACCTGAAGTCAGACTTGAAGAAGGAACAAGTTGGAGCAGAAAAGAGATGGATTCAGTGTTTTGGCCTCGATGCATCTGGGGTGCCCCTGAGACACCCAGAGGGCTTGTCTGGAGCTCACGAGAAAGGTCAAGGCTGGAGAGAAGAAAGAGAGCAGCGGTAACTGAGGACGGAGTGGTCTGCTACAGGTGCTTTGGAACTGGTTAAAAATGCAGATTTCTTGGTGCTGCCCTGGAAGGTTCTCGGACAGGGCCTGTTCTTCTGTGTTGTTGTTTTGGTTTGGTTTTTTGTTTTTCCCTTTTATTTAATAAGCTCCCCAGGCCATTCTGATTTGTAGCCAGGTTAGTTCATTGGCTCATCCATCAACTCAGGACTTGGCTGTGTCTTTGTTGGCTCCAAAGGGGATCATAAAATGTGAAAGATTCTTCTCCTGTCCTTTCAAAAGAGGGTAGTTTCCAAAGCAAAGCAAGTTTTAGAAATATATTTTAAGGAAATATTTATGAAAACTCCAGAGACAGTGGGGCCATTTCCTTTGCAATCCTGGGTTTCATTTGTTTATCTTTTTAAAGGAAAGGAAATCATTTTTTTAACTTAACCCAGAGTTTGAATGGATAATTTTTGCATATTTTCCAAAGTCTCATAAAGAGTAATAATTTAGAACAAAACTAGAATCGTGGGCTAATTTTATTATGTTAAATAAATACAGTATACTTAGCAATTATTCATGGCTTCCACACTAAAAATACTGTTTTATTTTTTTAAAAAATAGAGCCCTCTAGATATGAAAGTCATATCTGGACTTCAAGAAAAAATTGTCTTTGGACAGGCACAGATGGTGGGCCATATTTGAGGTTGACTTTTGGATATTTTCCTCTAAGGGTTATCTCCAGCTCAAAGTGTAATCCCAGGGCACTTCAGGCTTTCTAAATCAGATGTTTCTCATTTGAGACATATGGAACCATCAGGGATTTTCCCATTTGACTATATCATAGGAGAAGAGAGTACCATTCCTTTTGGGTACACTTACACTTATGGCCAGTCTAATCAAGTTGAAGGCTGCAGGAGGTAGTGGTTATTATAAGCCCCAAAGGGTTGGAAAGAATCCACAGGCTAGACTTGTCTTCTCAACCTAGAAGCCTAGAAGGAGACCATTTTGAAACATGGTACCTGGAAATTGTTCTAAATTCTTGGTCGTGGAATTAAAACAAATATCTACTTTGGTTATTAACTTAGTCCAGCATTTTGTCGTGGCCAAGCCCTGCTGGAGTCCTATTTTGTGAATTTCTTCTGTGTCTCTCCAACTCTGCTCATTCTCTCCCTCTGCTGGTCTAGACAGATGTTTCCCCATGGAGCTAGACACATTACATGTTCCCTGGCAGGAATTCTCATAAGATGGGAAACTTGGAAAGATTTCTGAATGATTGATCAGTCACTAGTGTGAAAGGTGTGCACTGTTTATTTCAATAAGGTGTTATTCTTGATTATATGGGAGTGAGTTTTCAGAAGTCTTCTATATGTTCAGCATCACCACTAATAACCAGAAACAAAGGCTTTGGAATGACCTCAGCCAAGGGTCCTTGCTATCTAGCCTTGCCATAGAGTCAAGACGAGTGGTGGATAAGAGAATATATGTGCGTGGGCTTTGAAACCAGTTTTGCAAACTGCAGGCATGGGATCATCATCATTCTTAGTTTGTCCATGGGGGGAAATTAGGAAGCACAGTGTTAGGAACCACACAACTCATACAAGACTGTTGAGACTGGACCACATCTCACAGCTGGCTCTTAACACAGTATGTTGTTTTGAGTATAATGCCTCCTTGCAAAATGCTATTAACTTTTCATGAACTAATGAAAGGGGGAGTGTGTGTGTGTGTGTGTGTGTGTGTGTGTGTACAAACTAGAGTTTCTTGACTTTCCTATCAATGACAGAGGACATTTGCTCTTAGCAATGTGCTCATATTTATTAAATATATATAATATTTAAGATATAGAATGCATGAGTTATAGGGCTTGGGATTTATGAGTAACAGTGTTAGAATTCATAATTAAGTGTGTTGGGAATGACCAACAGAGATGGAGATGTCAGTAGGTGCTGTTTTTTTTCCCTCTAGGGCCCATTTTCTGTTTCTTTGTTGCATTCTGTCTTGAAGCATGTGTGTGCGCACACGCATGCGTACACACACACACACACACACAACCCTAGATGGTTAATTCATTCATGTGCAATTAAACTTAGAATGCAGACTTCATGGAGACAACACATAAAAAACAAAAGCTTAAGAGACCTATTAGTGAAGTTCATCAGACTGCCTGAGGTATAAAGAATCTTTACAGCCTTGACAAAATGTATTTCTAAGTGTTCTTTGTTTAACCGAGATGTGCTAATACATGCTATATTGTATTTTAGTGTTCTTGACCTTTTAATTAAAATCCCTTGAAATGAAAGCTTCAGGAGATGACTTAGATGTAGTTGAAGTTAGCAAAGATGACTGTTTGTTAAGATAATGCCAGTTTTGCTGTTTTTGACCACCACACTTGCTATTTCTTTCCCTAGAGGGAGGGAAAGAAATGTTTTGTTTTGTTTTTCCTGCAAGATTTTATACTGTTGCACTAGACTTTGTATGGATTTGCTGGATTCACAAGCAGAAAGATGCGTGTAAAAACACATGTTAACAAGCATATCCTGATGCAACTTTAGGCCAACAAACCTCCATTGACCGAAGTGGGAAAGGATACAGCAGTGGCATTGCTCCATTGCTTAGAAACCTCTTGGTGGAACCTGACAAAAAGCAAAGAATGTATTTCAAAGGGCATCTCTGCATGGGCCAAAGACTGGGAGCACCTATCTATATCATCTCTGTGTTTGCTTAAGATGAAAAGCTCTTGGTGGTAGACATTTCTCTTTGAATAAAAAAGAAACCCCCTTGGTGAACTCTGTTGCCCCCGTGTTTTCTTGTGAGGTGTTCCTTACAAGAAAGTTTCAGGATTCATCGATCCATTCTGCCTCTCCTACTAACCTTGATCAGTAATGCTCAGATCTCCTAGTTCATTTACCGGGGAGACACTAGTTTATTCAGCTTGTTGCTGGTAAGGGAAGATGTCCTACATGGGTACATTTCAGATGAAAGCTGTGATGCTTCCTGGAAATGGACACATGGATATGCTTAAACAAAAGGCTTACCTCTCCCATGAAGTGGCCATGGGGTACTTCCCTAGGAAAAGAGGTGGCCTTCAGCCTGACTCTGGAACTCTCCTCTCAGACATGAGAGGTGCTTTTTTTTTATGGTGCTTTTTAATTCCATTAAATTCCAAGCAGACTGCTGTCCCTGTTTGGTTATCACACCAGACTTTCCCACTGTGTGTGGCTCTCATTAGAGAGCTCTCTCTACAGTCTATGCGGAATGCACTTAGGACATTTTCTACTTTTGCTTTCTGAATCTGCAGCCCACTCTATTATTTGCAAAGCCATTAGCATGTGATTTTTCTTTCATTTCTTTTTTAAAAAATAAATGACCACCAGTTTTCAGAACAAAATGAACTCCCAAAGGCTAGATTGATAATACTCATCAACTTACTGCCTGTCCCCAGATACCATCAGAACCATATTTCAAGAGTTGTGCTTGCTTGGTTGTTATGATACAGGGCATGAAGTCAGACCAAGAGTGGGACTTGGAATTCTTTGCTCAAGTTCACAGTATTCTGAGTGACCTGATTTGTCATTCCTTATATCTGGCTTGGTCTGATGTTTTAACAGTGTTCGCTGTGCTCTGCATCAAGAGAATGTACATTTCTGCACTCCATTCAGCAAAGTCCTTTGGCTCTGAGGAGCGCTCAGATGGTGGAGGAGGTCCGATGAAGCCCAAAAACCTTCTAGTCCTATGGCAGCATTGGTATTTTTTGTCCATTCCAAATACTGAATTTGTTTTTTTTTTTTTTTTTCTTTACCACTTCACTTTCTCTAAGACAGTCGATCTTTGGGAGTCCAAAGAATGAAAGGATTGGAGATGGCACAGGTCAAAGAAAAAAGGGGGCTGCTGCCATCTAGATGGCTCCCACCACTCTGGTCAGCAAGCAGAGGCTTCTCTCCAAAGTCATTCATATGCCTTTGTGTTGACACAGGGACCCACTGGGACACCTCGAAAGCACTGGAGCTCATCCTTCCAGACAGGGGTCTAGATAAAGTGCTACCAGAGGACTCTGCCTTTCCTTCTCAGTCTCCGACTTTTGCCCTTTGAGGCTCCAGAGAGGTTGTGGCTATCTGAAGCCCCTTGTGGATGTAACATACATTTCCAAACAAGAAGGATGGGAGTCACAGTTGTCTCATAGAGGACCATGCTGGCCTTGAATGGGATGAGGGAAGAGTCATCTAGGAGAGCTTCGGGGAGAGGGAATGCTTCAGCTGAAGCTTTAAGGGTCAATAAGGTTTTGGGGTGTAAAGAACAGATGGGGAATTCAAAGAAAGGCATTTCAGGGGTGCAGATAAGCAGCGCACGTGACAACCCAGATGGCGGGATAGAGCTGGCTGACCACGATGCCCATGATCCAAGCCCAGACCTTGCCAAGCTCACAGTCAGCAGAACACGTCTTCCGAATTGCTTTCCCCCTAATGAAGGTGACTTTGTCGTGATGTACTCACCTTCAAGCCTTGGGCCCCGGGCCAGCTTCAGGAACACGCACTGAGGAGGGCCAGCCCTTGTTTTAACGCCAGCTTGAGAATCTTAGTAATTTTTAAACAAGGGATCCCGTGTTTTCATTTTGTGCCGGGCCCAAGAGGTTACGAGGACAGTCCTGCTTGTATCCCATAGGACATTCACAAGTCTCAGCCCGAAGCAAAGCAAAAATATCCAGTGCCCCTTTTTGTGTCCTTCTGTCTTCACCATGCTCCCCTACCCCCAGCTCTGCCCCAGTATGGGAAGCTTTGGCTAAACTCATTCCTCCCCAAGTTTAGGGGCTTAGAAGATGCAAGAACTATGTGGCTTTTAAAAGATAGCAGGCAGGGGCACCTGAGTGGCTCAGTGGGCTAAAGCCTCTGCCTTCGGCTCAGGTCATGCTCTCAGGGTCCTGGGATCGAGTCCCGCATCGGGTTCTCTGCTCAGCGGGGAGCCTGCTTCCTCCTCTCTCTCTGTCTGCCTCTCTGCCTACTTGTGATCTCTCTCTGTCAAATAAATCAATAAAATCTTTTAAAAAAAGATAAAAGATAGCAGGCAAAGGGCAGTATTCAAAGGAATGTCTTTTTAAGGTGGATTTTTGGGTTTTATTTTTCGGGGGTTCTTTCTCTAAAGCAAGGTGTTTATCGTAGCAACAGTAACAACAAAAGCAACGTTTGAACCGTGCTGTTTGCAGAACTTGTTCTTGCATATTATTCCCTGCATGAGGCATAAGCATGATGATTTCTGTGTTCTGTTCATCAAACATAAATAAACAAGCAAGATGGATCTGCTAAGCTCCCTAAAACAAGCCTGCCCATCCTTTGTCCCATGGTGGGGGGGGGGGTCGCATACCTGGGCTCAGCATCCAGCAATTTAGGTGGTGGCCGTGGGAGGCCTCAGCCCTGCTCCTTCCTCTCTTGCCAGCATCGAATTAAGGTGGAAATATTTTCTTTAATTGAGGTAAAATTGGTTTATAACAGCATATGAAGGTGGAAAATTTGAGTATCGAGGCATACAAAAGGAGGAGGTAGCGTTAGACTGAAGGGCCGCACTCATGTTGTGGGCTTCTAAGCCAACTCGCCTAAAGACGTATGGACCGGACTCCCCCTCACGAACACCATCATTGTACCAGCTGTCTGACCGGTGCCTCTTTCACAGAGGAAAGCTGGTTTGCTCTATTATTTTAGCCAGATGCACCTAAAATGAGAAGTCTTAATGTGTGTCTGAGCTCCCGCTGAATTTAAAATTGACCTTTCTTCACTCGTGCTAAATAAGCATTATAAAAAAAGGGGGGCGGGTATTTCTTGACGTTTTACCCAGAGAAAAGTTTTGTCTCCTTGAGACCTCAGGAAACTTCTTCAGCAAAAGGGAATTGCTTCTTAATAGATTCGGGAGGCTTGAGATGAATGGGGGAAATTAGATTTAATATTCATTTATGCCCTTTAAGCACAAAAACAGAACAAAAACTACGGCACTTGTCCCCTCACCTTCAAGGAGATGTGGGGAAGTGAGGCTGGTGATCAGAAAAAATTCCAGCGGCCAGTAATAGGAATGTTTTTGTGGGCACAACTCCAGGTTCAAGTAAACCTGGCAGCAAGTGTTAAGTATCACAGAAATCTGCTCATTCTGTCCCCTCTAGGCTTTCTATGGGCTGGGCATTGTGCGCTGGTCTATAGAATACAGGTGAATATAATAAGGTCTAGATCGTGGCCCTTGAGTGCAAAGTCTGGGCGAGGAGATCAACATGTGCCCAGTTGGGACATCTAATTGCAGCCGAGCCCATCTGACTCTAGTTAAGAACTTGGATTTCTAATCCAAGACACAGGGGCAGGACCCCGAGGAGCAGCAGCAAGGCAATCCAGAAGAACTATAATTCTGGCCGGGAAGCCAAGACAGGAACACAGGCAAGACAAAGTGTCAAGATGGGCCAGGATTGCTGGAAGTGACCCAGGTATATGAATTACAAGAAGTTACCAAAAGCCCAGTTATTGCAACTAGGGTAAAAATTCAGAGTAGGACCAGAGGCCCAGGGAGACTTGACTCTGAGCCCTGGGCCTCCTAGGAGCCTCCCTAGCTTTGAAGATTATCCTGAAGCCAGGCAGGACTGGCCTAGCAGGACGAGTTCTAAGGAGGGGTTGTCTGCCATCACTCAGAAAACAGCAGTGATGAAATCGAGTGAGTTTAACTGTGGAGGCAAAGCTAAAAAATGTTCATGATTCCTAGAAGACTGGAAAAAGAGGACGTGATCACTGACAGTTTATAAATTACACCACTTAAGCTGTTGCTTAGTTTGGAGAAATGTGTTCACAGAAATCCTGGTTTGGGCGGTGATGACTCCCCCGAAGTCACTGAGCCCGGGGGGATGTTAGAGAACCCTCATCTAAATAAGCACTGGACTGATCTGTGGGAAGAGAGAATGTTCTAGACTTTGAGGAGGCTGCCTTTTTAAGTAGTTTCTGTTTTCAGTCTCAGATAAGGTGTACCCAATTCCTAATTACCTTGCTTTAACTTAAAACCATTTGTCTTGTCCCAGTTCACGCATTTCTCCATATGACTATGGCTGAGGTCTAAATTGTCAGTACATTTGTCTTCGGGAACATTGAAGGATTTGTCATAATGTGACAGAGAGTCATACTTTTAAACTGGGGTCCTTTAAAACCTGTATCAGCTTAGGGTTGATTTTGTACTTACACTTCAGCATGCAGAAATGAAATTTTGCTGGTGTGTGTTGGAAATGGCTCTTATTGCCTTCTGAGCTTAAAAGAGAAAAATCTAAATTACTGAAATATTAAACTATGAAAAATGGCTCTAGTCGCTGCCCAAAGGACTCTTGCTTCATGGAATGTACTATATAGATGATGATTACTTTTAAAAACGGATTTTCAGTCCATAAGTATTTAGATACATAAGATAGTAAACTTGTTTCACTGTTTTTTTCCCTTCTTTTTGAAGATTTGAGTGAAAAATTACACTTCCCTGGATAGTTTTCATGACAGTCTATCTTATCGGACCTAAGCCAGGTTGTTCAGAATAGAAGCTGGAAATTTTCTCTTGCCTCACCCCACCTTGACCAGGCATTGCAACATGAATTTGGAATTGGGACCATGTGTGACCCTTATCCATTTATTTAATATCTAATCCTAGCAAAGCATAGGCAGACTCTTTGCCTTTGTAGTTTTTCATGGCTATGACCGCTTTATGTGAATTACTGCAAGAGAAGGACATGGTCCCTGACAGGCAGATAAAGGATAATCTTTCCAAAGGACATTGTTCCTGAGGAATGTAACAGCTTTTTAAATGTTCCTTGTTTCTTTTGATTATATCAGTTGCTTTCTGGTTGGAGTAGCCAAATGTGTCTTAACCACTAAGGTTTGGGAATGTTCTGTGATCCACGCACGAGATCCTTCTCAGTTGGCATATTTTAGGCTGAAGCCACCATTTTGTTGACTGAGGATACAGGGCTTGGTTCGGTTAAACAAACACTTATTGTTTAATGGCCCCTTTCTGTGTCAGACTCTGAGGTAAATACTGAGTCATAAAGACGAGGGATACAATTCCTAGCCTCTAGGTGTTCACAGCCCAGTGAGGAAGACAAATGGATGAAAAGGTATTTTCAATATAACATGACAGACTCTTGTGGAGGGATGCAACGGGTGCCATTGGAGCCAATATGGCGTCCTCATTTCTGCCTCTTGGAATCTGTTCTTCTACTTACTCGTCACCAGATAGATTTTTAAATCTTCCTTAAACTAGACTGTGAAGCCATGAGCATCTCCAGCCACTCAGTAGGCAATGTTTTGTCATTGGGAAGAATATTGACAGTGGAGACGCTGTGGAGATGGGTACATTTAGGCTCCGGGATGCCTGAGGCCTCTGTGGAGGCAGGTTTACAGCCCTGGTTCAGGTTTGTGGTCTTTCTCTTCCACAGGGTGGAGTGGGAACAGATAATGAGTGGAAGCAGGAGGAGCAAGGGAATGGGAGAAAGCCAGAGAGGCACTGGGAGGAAGGAGTGGAGAAAATGAAGAGGTGCATATGGTCCACTCTCCCCCACACCCACCCACCTATGAGCCTTCAAGGCTAAAAAGGTGACTGACCCCAGGGGAGGCTTCATGTATTTTCAATAAGCTATATTTAGCCATCTAAGCCTTCCATTCCTTCTTAGCAAATTTTGCCCAAACGATGAGGCCTCCTTTGTGCTTAGGGACATTCTCAAGCACTTACGTTTTTATCCTGGAATTCATGGGCCCTGCTCTGTTCTGTGTTTTATGGCTTTCAGCTTACTTCCTGTTCTCTAGATTAAAAACTAAAGCCTCTGTAGAAATGGTAAGAAGTTAACAGTGGGGCGGACACCAGGCGCTGCTTCCCGGGGTCCACATCCCATCAAGGTGAAGTGAATGCAGGGCCCTTGGGAATCAAAGCCCCAAGTGGAACGAGCTTTCTGCACACGTCGCTTTCAAGGCTTTGCCTTTCTGCCTTTTCGGTGGGGTTATTTAAATCAGTCTGGTGCTGTTTATTTATTTATATTTTGTCCTTTCCTTCTGCTGTCTCGTGTGCAGATAGCGGAGAAGCCTCCCATACTGGCTTGGTTTAAATGATGCTAAAAGGGATACATTTGCTGGCACTTATCGGGGGGCTGACTGAAAATGATGGCCTCCGACAGCACAAGATGGACCCGCTCTTTCTTTTCACCTCCTGAGGGCTGAAATACTCTAGTTCCAAATGAACACTTTAATTCATCGAAAGCTTACAGGGAGGCGACGCAGGTTTATAGAAGAACTACCGTACAAAAGCTTCTCAGAGGTCCAAGGCAATGATTGAGCTCTGAAGCTAGAGATTGTTGGTTTCCACAGAAATATATGGGCCAATAGTATTGTGGGCCCGCGGGCAGCTGCCACCTGAGGGGTTGTGTGCAAACCTGGAGTCCATAAAAGGATATACCCAGGGTGCGGAGAAGATATTCCAAGCTTGGCAACTCAGGAAAAAATCAGAGGAAAGTCTGCTCGGATATAAGGCTTGAAGTGTATTTATTAAGGGCATCAAACTTTTTATTTCACAAGAAGGTATGGTTAAAATTCAATGCATATATATCATAGCAGCTAAGAATTCAAAAGCAAAGGAATATGCGATCACAATAGAAATTCACATTTTGAAGGGTTTGGGGTTCTCATTAAGCCCTTACAGTTCTTAATAGAAATTATGTGCATATGCCCAACTTGTTAAGTGTAATAAGTTTTTTCTTTATATCTATTTTCATGCACACATTTAATATTGTAGCAGGGTGTTCAATTTTTGGATTTAATTATACCCCTTTTGAAAACTCCCCAACTTATTATAATGGATACCGTGTTTTAATTAAAATGTGTTTTCACCAAGTTACAATGATAAATGTCTGGGAGAGGCAAATAATCAGCTTGGAAGGTCAGCTTCCTTTGATGCCAGAAGTTGGCTTTTTTTCGGGGGGGGGGGTCATAACTCAGGATAATCATAAACCAAAAGACTATCATTATCATTTTATTATATTACTCTAGTTAAACAGAACCCATCAAAAGGAAGATCGCATTTGGCAGCCCTCTGCATAAGGGCCTTTTGTTACAGTGAGACGTGGCTCCCTCCCCTAGTATGTAGAGAACAACCCAGGACCTTTCTGGCAGCTGGCCATGGAGTCTGTCCTGGCTTTGGCAAGAACAGATGGTTTTGGGGTCTGTTGTTCACATTTGATTTCCATGTTACAAATTTTGAATGAAGTCCTTACTGAACCCTTTGTCCTGCAGTCTGCCGCTCCTCACGGCAGGGGGCAGCTAGGCGCCGTCCTGACATGCCAATTTGACACCCGAGTCCTGCCATTTATCTGGATCTTGGAATCCCCCTACCTCGGGCCCTCTGCTGGATGGAAGCAGTAAGCGTGGGTATACTGCCCTCCGGTGTCCGGCTCAGAGAGGTGCGGAGGTGCCGCAGAGCCCAACTCTAGGAACCAGGGGGGAGACAATCACTAGCTGTCACTTAGCCCTTGGGGGCAGCTGGGGAGGCGCCTGCTGGAACGCCAGGTCCTTATCAGAACATGCCAGTGCTGAGTGCCCTTGAGTGCCGCCACAGTCCGTAGGCTTTCAGCTCTGGGAAGGACTTGGAGCTCCTCCGTCTCACCACCTTTATCGTCTCATTTGACACGTTTATTGAGCATCTACTATGCCTTTAGTTTTTAATTTGACAGATTTTTATTAGCACCTACTAAGGGCCAGGCCCTGTGCTCTGTGCCTAGGGAGCGAGCGCCTGGGTGGGTCAGTCAGTTAAGCATTTGCCTTCGGCTCTGGCCGTGATCCCAGGGTCCCCGGATCGAGACCCACGTCGGGCTCCCTGCTCAGCGGGGTGTCTGCTTCTCCCTTTGCCTGCCATTCCCCTTGCTCATGTGCTCTCTCTCTTGCTCACTCTCTCTCTCAAAGAAATAAGATCTTTAAAAAAAAAAAAAAGACGCAGTAACAAGGGAAAAAAAAAAAATCCCTGCCTTAAGAGAATTGAAATTCTATTGGTGGGGCCAGGGACTGAAGGCAAGGAAACAGCTAGCAAAGAAATAACAAATGGACAAACAGACAGACGGGGGGATGAAGGAAAGAATGAATAAGGCAATTTCAATTTTATGGTAGATGCTATGGAGAAAAAGTAAAGCAGGGCAGAGCCAAAGAGGGGTGTGGGTGGTGGTGAGAGAGAGGGTGGTGAGGAAAGCCTGGCCAAGAAGGGAGTGTTTGGAAGGAGAGCCGTATGAAACAAGGGAACGGGTCCTCTGCAGTGCGCTGAGAGACCTGAGATGTGAGAGGGAGAGAGACCGTCCTAAATGCTCACACCTCTTCAGTGTGGAGGTACCACTTAGAACACAAGCTCCCTGATTCCAAAGCCAGTGTTCTTCTCTTTGCGCTCCAGCTATGTAAAATAAGAGAAAAAAAATGGTTATTGAGCTTCTTCTACCAGGTAAATGGCTAGACCCTGGGTCAGGAAAAGACACACAAAGTTGAATTAAGGTGACTGTCCTGCCGTGAAGAGGCCCAGTGTGTATCTCCTGCATGGAAGAGTTGGCGGTCCCCCACATGAATGTTGTGCCGATTGCTCCAATATGGCGCTGCCATCCTGCGGTGGCTGGGACTAGCCAGCTGAGTGTTGGGTGGCCTTTGTACCTCAGAGGATGGGTTTCCAGGGTAGCTGCAGCGTCAGGTCACTTGCTCTTTGTCCCCCCTACCTCCCCAGCCCTGTCCGACACAATGGCTGCTCCTTGTAGTCTCCTGGATTCCATGTTGGTAGGGAGGGCTGCGTTGGCTGGCTTTGAAAGGAGCCAAGTCCGGGGGACTCTGTGGAGGGAAGGTCTCTATTATTCACAGAGTGGTGGGGTGATGTTCAGAGGTCATCAGATTCAGAGACAGGGTCAAAGCACTAATGAACTGGAACCCTCATCCACATGGCAGTGCAGTCCCTGAGGAGAAACAGAGGAGGTGGTTGCCTTTGTGGCGAGCCCGCCCCCCACGCACTTTCCAGCATGCCCTCTGCCCTTCCTGCCCTTACCTCCCAACTCCTGTTCCTTTCATGGAGCTGTCTGTACCTCGTGGTTTGGCCTAGGATCTGTCTTCAGAAGAATTAGTCTCTCTTTCTCATTTCTTTTCGCATAATGGTTCCGAGATTGGGTGGGAGGATTTTTCTAGTTGACCTTTAAGGCCCGATGTTCATCTCTCTCAAATCTAGCCTCATGTGTAGATATGGTGTCAGATCTGACAGCATAGTAATGCAGAAGTGCGAACACCATCAGTAGGTGCGTGGTAAGGGTGTAGTAGGTGACTGTTTTGGCTTTTATTTACCTCAGGTTTTTCTACTACCCAAGGAAAATGAGGGGATTTTTTTTGTTTTGTTTTTCTTAATGAGCATTTTTGGAGTACAGAAATTTCTAGCAGAAAACCTGTCCTTTTGAAAGATAAGTGTATTTCATCTTCTAAAGTAACGTACCCTTTTCTCTCCCCACCGCTGACTCAGAGAATGACACATGTGACAATCAAAAAATGAGAGTTTGAAGTGAAATATGATGAGTATAATCTGAGGTCAACTTTTAGTACGGCCTGTGTGAGTGTAATCAATCTCCTGAGGAAATGATCGCCTCCTCTTCCCAGGGAGAAAAATGTTCCATGTGGCTGGTGGGAGGGGAAGAAATTCTTTGCCTCTGGGGCTTGCTGCTATCCAGGACCTCTTTGCTACATGTATTTCTTTCTCGGGGCTTTCAGATTCATTACCATCCTCTCTCCCCCTCTTCCTCTTCCTCTGTCTCCCTCATAAATCAGCTGGTATGTCATTTTTTTTTTTTTTTGGTGGTTCTTGACTTCTTTCACGTCTTTCAGCCAATGGAGTCCTCATTTATCAGTTAGCAACTAATTAAGCACTGATAACCCTAGCCTGCTCTCGGCCCTGGCTGGGGTGAGGGGGGACCCCGTACTCCTTGACCTCATTTCATTGTATATCTTGCATCAGCTCTGTTTGGGAAAGAAGCGATAGCCTGCGGGTACGTACATAAAAACCGTAGTTTACCAGGAGTTCCCCCAAGTTTTCAGCTGACCTAGAAATTTCCCCTCCTGGAGAGTCTTCACTAAGCGCTCTCTGCTCTCATTGACCACTGTTTTTGGTAAAGTTAAAGGATGGCAGAAGGATCCACATGTGCCGATTTTAAAATGATAATAGCTTCTATCGGTACTTTTTGCGGTTGTCTCGTTCTTCTCCCATGAAGGTTTTGGGGTCACCCCCCATTTGATGATGAGGCAGCAAGACAGCGGACACCATTGGAGACTCAGAATCAGAAAACCTGGTCTTGGCTGGTAGTCCATGGAGGTAAGAGAGGTCCCCTGAAGACTCTGGAAGTAGGTTGTTCTCTGATCATTAAACTTGAAGCAAGATGCAGTAGATCAACCGGAGAGATGTCACTGGGAGGTATTAACATCGTTAAAGAAGTCATATGTCAGTGAGAACAGAAGCTGGGGAAAGTAGCTACAGCAGAGCCTATCCTGCCCTGTCTAAGGCAGTGGGTGTCAAAGGGCCACTTCCTAAGGCAGCTTTATCTTCATTGTGGACACCTGATGCCACTGAAATTTTGCATGATTTCACTAACTCACCTGGTGATGATTCCAGGCTCACCCATCAACCTTCTAATTATAATTCATCCTTCTCATGTAGTTTGTCTGTGGAGAGCGTGGCCAGAGAATGTGAGAATCTGGTCCCCCTAGTAGTAATAATTCACATTGCAAGTCAGTACACAGGCATTCTAATGATTTATGCCGCTTTCTTTGGGAGCTTTAGACAATTTTTTTGCGGGGGGGGGGGAGTTAAGTTCTACACCCAATGCAGGGCTCGAACTCATAACTGTCAAGAGTTGGCCAGGTGCATGTCTTGGGAACCTTTTTTTTTTTTTTTTTTTTTTTTTTAAATCATGAGTTGGATGAGGACCTAGGACTAGGACGCTGGGAAAAATCAAGATTTCTGGATGGGCAGAGTAGATGACCAAATTTCAGACCATCGTACATTTGTTAAAGTGAAGCCTCTAGTGGGAGTCCTCATGGTAGCTGCCTGGTCCCTTGGCCTTCCCTGGTGACAACCTTCCTTACTGTCATGCACATATTCTTTGGAATATCGAAGGACTTCTGTACGTGTAGGCTGTGTAGCCTTGGACAAGTCATTTCTCCTCTTAGCCTCAGTGTCTGCCTCTTTAGAGTGCTCTGAAATCTGTGCAAATATCAGGTAGTTGTGTTAGGAGGGGGAGGAAGAAAAAAAAACAGGTTGAGGTTTGGCATCAAAACTAATTTGTCTGAATCATATTCCTAGCTGATGGCGGCCCAGGTAGCATTTGACACTTACCGTGTTCTTCTCTATCAGCGGATGTGCACAGGGAAAGAAAGGGCTGTGACGTGAGCTGGGGGCAGGAAGATGAAAATGCAGAAAGCTCTTGAGCAGGCTGAGTCCTATCTGAGAAAAAGGAATTTGTCATGGAGCAGTGGATAATTGGTAATAGTGAGAAATGCCTAACCACGCAACTGAGTCCCTTGGTGCCCTCTCCAAGGATCTGAGCAGACCCCTAAATTCAAGTTTTACTTCGGCCCACCTTCTAGGTCTTGACCCAGAGCCCAGGAGCAGAGTTTTAGCCTTAAATTTTTGTCATGCCCTCCCTTTAGCTGCTCTTTAACTCCCAGGGGCAAACACAATACCTGGAAAAATATGATTAAAGCCACTTCCAGAGATCATACACTTAGTTAGTGACAGAGGTGGGACCAGAAGCCAGATCAGCTGACTAGGATAGGATAAGATAGGATAGGGTAGGGTAGGGTAGGGTAGGATACCATACGATAGGATAGGATAG
Source organism: Lutra lutra (assembly GCF_902655055.1). Classification (NCBI taxonomy): domain Eukaryota; kingdom Metazoa; phylum Chordata; class Mammalia; order Carnivora; family Mustelidae; genus Lutra; species Lutra lutra. The sequence continues at coordinate 17,623,005 of NC_062296.1, forward strand.
GATAGGATAAGATAGGGTAGGGTAGGGTACGGTAAGGTAGGGTAGGATAGGATAGGAGCTGTTGAGCAGAGGACCAACCTCACCCCTCCTTGGCAACAGTGTGGGGGCATTTCGGCAGCTACCACTATTCTCTGTTCACTCCACCCCATTCAAATTTCCTTTGTGCTGGAATGGAAATGGTTAATTGGATTCCTAGAGATTCTTTAAACACTCCAATGTTTGTCCTGTCTAGAACCATCCTGCCTGACTGCAGGAAGGAGTAAAAAGCATCCACAACATGGTGGAAAGAAATCCAAAAGTGAATCGTTGTTTCTTACACTCATGGACTTTGCCATGGGATCTTTGGGAAGTCCAGGAGTGTTGCCTTTCCATGACCGTTGCTAATGAAGGAGAGAGAAAACTGTATCCATTCTCGATATCAGGTTAATGACACAGGATTGTACCAGATTCCTGATTCCTCTGGTCAATGTTAGAGGCTCCCATCTGTTCTTCTGGATGTAATTTTATGAGGCTCGGATAGTGTCATGGACCAGGGATTTAAATGGCCCTAATTCTTTAAGACTACAGGAAATCCTCTAGAAATGGAATTCTGCTGGGATCTCAGTGCTTTGTGATTATTTTCTATTGTTATAAACAGTATTAAACACCAAGTTATTATCCATTCAGCCTGAGAAAGGAGTTAAATAACCACTTCAGGTAGAATCCTATGGTAGTCCCTTTGTTTTTGTCCACCTGCCAGATAGCCTGTGTGTGCAGTTATAAAATATTTGACTTTGAACTTTTTATTAGTGAAGATAGATGCCGGATCTTATTTAAAAATCTGGTTGGGCTTTCATATATACTGTATAAGATATGTATTCTTTATTTTGACAGGATTATGTTTAAGGTAGACTTTTGATGAGAAACATTTATCTTTTCTAGATCTTTTCTCCCTGACAACTTGCTGTAACTTTTTATAAATCAAAAGGCTTATTGATCTATAGATTTTATATTATACTGTGCATTAATAGCTGTTGCTATATTACTGGAGAAACTGACTGCCATATATAGTCAGGGTAAAACATTGATTTTCATAGACTATAGTATTTGCAGAAAGAACATGTTGAATTTTAATTTCCTGAGAATGTCAACTCGCCTTGCCTGTCAAGAAATTAATCTGAGGCTAGTGTTTACGGATGTGATATCAGTCGCACATACTTGATCAGGCATCATGTCATCTTATTACATCAATATCTTTCTGAGGCATTGCCAGTTCTTACATTCAGAATCTCATCTCTCCTTTCAATGGTGTGTGTTTAGCAATAAGGAGGCAACCAGCAAATGCAGAAACCAGGACCTGGCCCACAATAGGCATTTTCATTTTAGATATCATTTATTGAAATCTTACTAATGCCTGATGTACCAAGCTATCCATCCATCCATCTATCTATCTATCTATCTATCTATATCTCATTTAGTCCTCAAAATAAATCAATCCCATGAGGTTGGTACTACCATTTCCCTTCTGTAGGTGAGAAACCGAGGCTCAGAGAGGTCATGTAACTTGCCCATTGTCACACAGTCTGTAACCCATAAAAAGTGGTAGAGCTGTGGTTTGGGCTTAATTTACCCGACTCTGAAGTCTACCTAGTTGTCCTGTGTCTGGCCAACAGCCTGGAACTGGCTTTGAGGTATTTGAATCTACCCTGTATCTGACAAACAGCAAAGACCATGCCCCTGCTCCACTCTCCCAGCCAAGGGAGGGAGACTCACCCCTATGGGAAGATCTGTGCTTAGGCAGGGCTGGGAGCAACTGTCTTCATCTACGAGTAAAGGTCCCTAAGGGAAGTTTCTCTCAAGGAAGTTGCATTCTGGTATGGGAACCTGGATTTCAGCTGGCACTACCTCAATATTTCCTACAGATTTACTATTTCCAAAAGGGAAAAACCCAGTCTACTTTAAAAGCAGAATAAAGACCAAAGTCTTTATGCAACGAGGAGTGATTGCCCAGAATAGGCAAACCCATAGGGACAGAAAGTAGAGGAGCGGCTGCCCGGGGTGGGAGAGGGGAGTGGAGAATGGGGAGTGACTGCTCATGTGGATAGCTTTTCTTTTATGGGGTGATCAGAATGTTCTGGAACCAGACAGTGCTGATGGTCGGGCATCTTCATGCATACACCAGAAACCACTAATTTGTACACTTTAAAGGGGGTGAATTTTATGGTATGTGAATTATATCTCATTTTTTTTTAACAGAAATGTAATATCTGCCTAGAGGGTCCGTGTCCTTAGGGGTTCGCAGGGCTCTGGGATGTCATTTGTGGCCTATGACTTTTGGCCAAACAACAATGGGTGTTTTTGAGATCAGCTTTGCCCGGGAGCTGGTCAGCATGGGCTCCTAGTTACCAATGGAGATTTTTAACTCCCTGATTACAAATTTCCTACGAAAAGTCACAGAACTAGCTTGGGTCCGTGCCTCTCTGCAGGATACTCAGGTAAGGGCTGTTTTTTTCCCCCTAGAAGAAATGTGAATAAAGCGTAACTCCCCCCCCCCCCAAATAACTTGATTTATCTTGAAGTGCAGCAATTTGCTACACGTGCGTTTTTCAGAAAGCACTAATCAATTCCAGGTCAGAATCCGTTAAAGTGCCCCACAAATTGATAGTGAAGTCTTAAAAAGGCTCAGCAGCTTTGGAACGTTAAATTTACTTGCTGTAAATTTGGAATAAGAACATAAAGAATCACTTTCCAGCAAAATGATGAAAATTCATCATGTTCATTATGTGTTTCCTCAGAAGCACACTACATTAATTTTCCAGCGCAACTAAGTGGAGGAAGTAAGGTTTCTTGTTACTAAAACATTGCTCTGATGTTTAGAAAGGCAGTCCAGTTCCATTAATGAATCCAATCTGCTCTGACCTGCAATACTGTTTAATGTGTCCTGAAAACCCTTAAAACAAGGCCCAGGTGTTTCTAAAACTTAGTTTTGTTCTCCAAGGATCCAAACGCTTACAGTCAGCTCTCGGTCGGCCACGTTAATGGAAGCACACAGAGGTATGGCTCTTCTGAAAATAACCTCTCTTTGCCTTTGGGGTATGTCTTGGTACTCACTTGACTCTGGACGATGTTGTCAGAACGAAGGAAGGAGAAAATGGTCAGCATCTCCTTAAAGCCCTCTCCAGATACCCATCCCTCTCTAGACTGTGCTGGAGAACAGTAGCATCACCTCTGAGCCCAAAGAGGCCTTCTGGCAGCTAGGTGAAATAATGAAGTGTTTCCGTGTTGAAAAGGCCCCTTGCTCAGTCGCAGACCAGCAGGGAGAAGTGAAAAGAAAGCTCCACTTTGTTAACAAGAACTTGAACACAAGGTAACCCACCCCAGGATGCTTGTGCCTCGCTGGCCCATTGCCCCAGGCGTTGTAAAGCCCAGCTTTCCAGCTCCTCTCGAGGGACCCCAGAAAGCTTCGCAAATCTATGCTATGGCCTAGAAATTGCTTCACACCACCTAAAATGCAGCCTGTGTTCCCGGGAACGGTGCTGGCTATCACACCGCTCCTAAAATCGCAGTCCGGAAGTTCAGGTCAGGGAGGAGAGGTTGCAGTTGGCCTCCTGTGGTCTCAAGCGCCTCTGGGCCAGTGACCCCTGGTTAGGGCCTCTATCTGCTAGGGCTCTCCTGACCACACTGGGTTCTCGGACACCTGTCCCACAAGCACTTTTTTTGGCCAGATGTCCACTGTGGTGGCCCAGGACTCACTGTCCGCCTTCTGTGCACCTGACCCTTGGGCGTCTGCCAGCCTCTGCTGGCCTCCCAAGCTCTCAGGGCTAGCCTCTGCTAACCTGCGTCCTTGCTATCGGGTTGAAAGCTTCAGTAGCCTGTTTGCAGAGATGGGGCACCCCTTCTTGTGACAGACCTCTGTTACCATGGCAGCGAGGCACAGACAGACTATATGCTCAGCATCCAGTGTAAATCTTTCTGGTCATTTCTCGGTTGTCAGTGCTAATGGGAAGCATAGGTAACCCAAGGGAGTCGAGGGTCCCAAATTCGGTTGTGTTCAATGTCAGAATGGGCACACGCCGTCCCTCCAGATGCCACTGACCCACAGAGATGGCCGTGAAGTCTGGTCAGGACTTCTGTTGTACCGTGAGGGGAAAGGGAGGACCAAGAAGAGGAAAAGAGGAGAAGGAGAAGAATAGTAGGGAGAGAGGGGCTAGTGGGGGCGGATGGAATGGGACATGTAAAGGGACATGCTGAGAGGTGCGGCGTTTCTGTGAATTAAAAAAAGGCTAGCACCGAGCGCTTCCGCCGGTAGCTGGCCTGCTCTGCTGGGGCCTCCTTTACCTTCTCTTCACGAGATGGAAAGTCAGATTTGCATTTCTATCACCATTTCAAGCTTGATTACTCTAACAAGTGCTCCTCAGATAGATAGCCACCTTTTTATTATACTTTCCATAGAGATGAAATTTAGCAAGCGGTAGTAATTACGGTGAAGGTCCCAGCCTCTCGCAGAGAATGTGAGCTCATGCGGCACCTGATTAGCCGTGATGCTGCACTGGTGCCGGGCCACGGGGCTTGGGGCTCATACTCTGTCTCCCACAGAGAAGATGGAAGGGAATATCTGGGGTCGTCCATAAGTAGGGTTCCCTCTGGTAGCATGTAGGGCTGTCTCTTCCCAGAGCAATTACTCTTTTGGGAATGGGCTCACCGATGAATCACTGGTTTGCATAATTCACGGAGGTCTTTGCAAATGACAGGGTTTCTGACCCAAAAGGAATTATAACTTTCTGTTCTCAGAAGTACTGGGAAGATGAAAGCCCCCAGGACCCCTAAATAAGCATAGGAGAAGTTGGATTTCACACCAGGCAGGAAATGGCTTTAGGGTGAGAATCATCCCTGATATTCTTTTGGGCTCTCAGAACCACTAGTCCAGGTGCCTGGCACAGAGCATGTGTTCCCCACGCTCAGGGATGGAGGCTAAACAGGTAAGGGAAGCTTTTCGCTCTTGCATGTTCTTAACCTTGGCCAGTTCCCTTACTTCCTCCTTGCCTCCTCTGCACCCACCCGGGGCATGTTTCCACTCAGTTGCTACTTCATCTGCCTTGTCCGAGGGTTTCAGAAGATGAGTCTACTTCCATGTATCACCATGGCCCAAGATCTGGAGCTCCCCTTTGCAAACAGAAGAAGTCAGCTAGTAAAGATGGTGGTACAGGTCATTTTCTCAGTTTGTCAGAAAAGTGCTTTATTGGTCTCCTGTCAGCCTGGCCTTAAAGTCATTTCATGGGGTCCCCCGTTGCCTCATCCTGAGCTGTGACACCTGGCACAGCTCTGGCCTCTGTGATCCTGGCAGGGCAACCAGCCAGCTGTGACAGTCACCATCTGGCCTGGCCTTTTGCTCTTCCTGCATCAGGACTGACTAATGTGGCAGGGAAACGCTGCCATTACATTTTCGTGGACAAGGCAGGCCACTGGGTTTACTTTTGAAGGGACGGAAATGAGACGGAGAGAGATTTCCTTCTAGCCCATATTGCCATAGAACTTTCCATTAGTGAGACAGTTGGAAAAGAATAGGGAGCTACCTTTATTCATGCCAAGGATTGATTCAGAGAGAAAAATAATAAAAAGATACAGAATTAAAAAGGAACAAAATGTAAGGCTGTAATCGGGGGAGGAAATACAGTATCTTTCATACCAAGAACATCATTTCTGCAATAATTTTCAGTAAGTCAGGGGGAGCATTGTAATTTCACAGGGCTTGAGATATGAGAAAAATAAATATTTGGAATAAGCCATTGTGGAGAAAGGTCCCTGATGAGTTGCTATTCAGTATGGCTGTTCTATAATGCTACTAAAACAGCAATCCTTTGGAGCCTTTGGAGGAAGTTTTACTTTCCTCTGAAGTGCCAATGGCCCAAGTAGACTGTGAGGGGTTTGATCGAGGTGGTGATGCTACCCATTGATCTCCTTCTAGACCGTTGGCAGTAGAACCGCTTCATTTTGAGGCTGAGGACCACATTTCTGGAGGCAGGCTGTCACTGAGACTGCGGTTCCAATGTTGTCAAAGCAAGTTGGTAGGTAATTATACGTTCCCATAGAGATTGCTTTCAGACCTGGGTAATTATTGTGAAACTGACTAGCTGAAACTCACAATTAGCTCAGGTCCAGGCTTCCCAGGCCACCAGCAGCTACCTGTCTTTCAGGCAGGGTAATCTTGGACACAAATTATTTCTCTTAAATGTTAGAAGACAAAAAGGCATTTAAATTGAGGGATGGCTGAACTCTCTCCTAGAAAAGCAGAATCTGTTATTAAAACAAATAACAAATGCAAATATTAGACCATTAAAAAAAAAAAAAAGCCTCCTTGGGGAGAGACAAGCAAGCAGAGGGTTGCTCTGAAATAGTTGGGCAGTTTCAAAGTTTAATATACTTAAAACTCTTTCTTAAGGCTAAAGAGAAATGAACCTTACTATTGAATATTTAGGAAGCTATAAACTGCTTTCCCGGCCTCCAAGTAGCGTTCTCTTCTCTTCTTTTCCCACTTTCCTAACTCAACAATGTAGTGCCTCTCCATAGCTTAGAAGATCAAACCTCAACTCTGTGGCATGGCATCTAGGTCCCTTCCCAGCCTGGCCCCAGTCTGCTTCCAGCCCTCCTCTTTCATATGGTCCCTGTAACCATCGTGTTGCCTCTATCCACATGGCGTTTATGGAAAGGTGCCATGCACAAGATGTTGCTAGGTGCGTTGTGATCTTATACCACATTACTTCACTTTGGCAGGGAGGGGGCTTTATTAGTTCACCATGCATCCTACGTGGGCCCCATTCAACAAAATTATGAGGTGCTGAGTGTTTGGGCTGGGGTTGTAGCAATGGCCTGGGGATAAAGAGGGGGGCTAGGATGGAGTGGGAGAAGGAGGAAGATGAACGAGTGAAGGAATTTGAAGAAACCCCAGTGCATAACAAAAATGATGGATGTGATCCACCTCCTGTTTTTGATTTTCAAAGATGTTCCAAATTCCTGTGAACTCCCCTAAAATCATGCAAGATGAAATTGGCTAAGCAAGCCATGATGTGGTAATACCATGGAACATTGCTTAGCTAGATGGAAATGTGTCTGTGAAGTAGTGTTATTAGTAATAGCTAATGTTGATTACTTATTATATGCCAGGCATTGTTCTAAGCATTAAAAAATATATAATGTAAAATTATAAAATAAAAAATAAAAAATTAAATTAAAAATAAATTAATTTTATTAATTAATTTATTTATTGTGTAACCCTCAGAACAACCTTCTGAGGTGAGGTACTATCATCATCCTGATTTTATAAGCAGAGAAGCCAAAGTACAGAAAGATTAAGTGTCTGGCTCAAGATCACACATCTAGTGTGTGGCAGAGCCAGGATTTGAAAGGATGGATTCTGGCTCCAGAGTTCACGCCTTCAACTACTATACTCAGCACATGAGAAAGAACATCAGAAAGTGTGTAAACCTAGCTATGTACTTATAGGTACATTAATAAGGACAATTTGGCGTGATACAAATGAATGGATTCAACGTTAAGTTCATTCTTCCGTAAAGAAGCTTAAATGCCTAAGAGAAAGGAAAGACTGAAGCTTAATGTCCTGGAGGTCAAGGGAAAGCAATTTAGGAAAGAGGATATCAACAGTGTCAAATGTCAACTGAGTGAGTAATTAACTTAATAACTTGAAGCAAGTCATTCAGCCTCCTTTGTAATTGTTTCCTCGTCAGTAAAATTCGCCATTGCCTTACAGCTCTCTTTTGAAGATTAATGAGATAAGGTTAATAAAGTCCTTGTGGTTTCCTTCCCTAATAGAGACTTTTTTCAAAATACCACGCACAGTTGCAGACTATTTCCTAATGGGTAAAACTAAAGGCAGAATATATGTGAATTTTCCAAGTCTTGGGCAGCTGGCTAAGATGGTTTATGTCTTTCAATTCTAGTTGAGTGGCAGCATAAGCTGAAATGTCTGGGTATTTGAAGAAAAAAGCAAGCAGGCTGCTTGCTTGGTGCCATGTAGACAAACCAACTGACGGATTGACCAGTGTTTCCATTTTTCAGCATCCACGATGGCCAGTCAGCGCCTTTTGATTTCTCTTTCATTCGTTCACCCACACCTATTCATTTAACAAATGTACACGGAGAGTCTCTCCTGTGTACCCAGAGCCTATCTAGATATTAGAGCCAAGATGAATGAGACATGTGGGCTTGCCTCGGAGCATTCCTGCCCGGGAGGTGAATTTGTAAGCTTAGGCTGTCATTACGCCACAGCGCATACAATTCGTGTGGGCCGTGTACATAGTGTACCATGGGAATGCCCAGGAGAGAGACCAAGGGAGGAAGGCTCTTGATTCCTTGTCATTGACCTGGAAGTTTGTGTCCTTGTTCTCTCTTTACAGGTGAACAAAATACAAATGGGTTGAAAAGCAGAGATGACAACTGAAATTTCTTAACCCTAGCAACTACCTACACAGCATACACAGTCTTCCAGGCATCAAGACCCTGTGGTTTCGTAGACAACACTTGCCACACCAGTGTTTCCCAGCCCACATTACACTGAGAGCTAGCGAAACTCCTATCCAAATAGTCTTCATGTTCCCTTGGGTCACGTATGTAAGTCCAGTGCCTTTGAAAACATTGTTATTATAACTCTTCAGAGCCCCACCTGCTATTTCTCGAATCATCCCCAGGCCCTATTTGGTCATTGTATTCACACCAAGCTCTCAGAGGTGGCCCAGCCGCCCCACATCGAGAAGACAACCTAGTATTTCCAGGCGACCTTGTTGTTCATGTCTTTGGCTGCTATATTGAACCACGTTTGAAGTGACCTTTCACACTTTCACCAAGTGAGAGATCATGAGAATGCTGTCATAGGTTTTATATTCATCTTGCTCTGGCCGAAAAGGACTCGATGGTTATCTTAAATTCTCCGTCATGTATATTATCTAAAAATCATGCTGCTATTGCAATTACTATCAATCACTAAGGATCCGTTACTCATTTGGTTTCCAGGATATGTATCCCTAATGGAAAGCAGTATTTGTCTGAATTTGTGCCGGTAGTTGCGTATCACTGATAGCTTGACAATAAGCAACTAAAGAGGGGGGCTGTCTGAGGGGCTGGGACCTATTAGTTCTTTCTTTGGAAAGCCAGCGTCTTTTCCATTTTGCTTTTGGCTCTGCCCTGCCTTGTGTAGTCTTCATAAAGAAAGGGCACCAGGTAGTTCAGATAGCTCAAGTGATTGTCCCGGTAAAATTCTCTCATGCTCCAGCTCGTTGCTGAAGCTCAGCAGGCCCTCCTGCTTTGGACCCATGTGAGTCTGGGGTGGGGGGGGGGGGCGAGAAATCATAAATCTGCAACCGTTAATATGTGTCAGCCCAAGATGGCGGCCTTTAGGAGTGTGCAGACCTTTTCAAAGGAGGGTTGTTGAGAGAGTTTAATAGATAGTCCACTGTGTTCTTCACAAAACAAGCTTTCTACTGCAAATGGACTTTATAACTAGCTCTTACACAAGGTAGTTACAAAGTCCTTCTCCCAGCAGGAGAGAAAGTACTGGAAAGTGCTATGATGAACGAACAAAAACCTGGGACCCATGGGACCTCCTTGTTGCTCTTGTTCTCCCAGTTTCCTCATCCGTAAAATGACACGCTTTGATAATCAACGTGTCTAGGTCTGACTCTGAATCCGACGTGCCTGGGGAGCTGGTTAAAATATAGATTCTTGGGACCGGTGCCTAGAAACTCTGAATTTATAGGTGTGTGGTATGACCTAGGTATCTCTATGTTTAACAGGCGTCCCAGGAGATCTTGCTATCAGGCAATGCCTAGAAGTCACCAAGATTCAAGATTTCTAAGCTCTCTTTCAGGTTTAAACATGTGTAATTCTAATATTAAAGATCTCTAATCTAGGCAATAGATGAAAATAAGCGGAATCGATAAGAGGAAGCTTACATTCATATTTTCACGCCAGGCTTTTGTGTTCGGAACTCAGACTTCTGTCTGTGGTTGTGAGTCCAGCAAATGTGCTGGCAAAGTTGTGGGTCCAGCAAATGTGCTGGAGTCAGGGTTCAGAATCCTACCCTGGGAAGGGAAGGTGAGCACTGTGAGGTCACCGTTTGGGGGGCCAGAATTAGGGTCCAAAGGTCTGGGGCAGGCAGGCAGTCACAGACAGGAGCAGAAGGCTACCTTAGAGGAATTGACTAAGATTTGCAATTCAAGTAAGAAGAGGCTAAGGAGGCGTAGAGACCCACAGAGGACTGGAGAAGTGTGAGTTGAGAATAAAAATAAGATCTTGGAATGAACTGATGGTCTGTGCATTAGTAAAGAAAGACTGTGACTGGCAAGTTTCTACACCGATTTTTGAAGACATTCCTTGGTATAAAAGGAAGACAGCAGGGGCTCCTGGGTGGCTCAGTGGGTTAAGCCTCTGCCTTCAGCTCAGGTCATGATCTCAGGGTCCTGGGATCAAGCCCCGCATCGGGCTCTCTGCTCAGCAGGGAGCCTGCTTCCCTTCCTCTCTCTCTGCCTGCCTCTCTGCCTACTTGTGATCTCTGTCTGTCAAATAAATAAATAAACAAATAAATAAAATCTTTTTTTTTAAAAAAAAGGAAGACAGCAGGTGAACGGGCTGTGATCGGAATAGAAATGACTCTTGGGTCAGAAGGTATTGGAGATGCACCTGGCCTGGTATTCTCCTGACCTTTGGACCATCAGTGCAAGGGCTAAGGGGAATGATTCTAGCTGGAAAGGGACTGTAGCCAGACAGTGTGAGCAGAAGATGGGATTAGATCTGAAGGAGCCCAGGACACCTGGCTCAAATGACCCAGAGAGATCTGATAATGTGTAATAATGAACAGCAGGGAAGGGCTTTTGGTATCTATAGCTAAACATAAAGGAGCCGCTCTTTGCCTGATAGTTTTCCACACAGATAATGACCTGTAGAGGTACATTTTGCTCCTTCAGTGGAAAACCTAGAAGAATATAGGCATCATGGTTGACCGTCTTCAAGGCTAGGAGTAGGACCCTGTGGTCTAGGTGGACCGAACCGTGCCTGAGAACTGGTGGGTGAAGGGCTGAGGCTTGAGGACTGTTTTCTGCCATGCCTGGGATGACCAGGAGGGGGAGCCAGTCATTTGGTTGATGCCCTATACTCTGTCATGAGATGGCTTGAGACAGCGTTTTGATCAGAAATGGCAATGGATTTCGTTGATAATACCTCCTCAGTGTTCTGCCATATATATTATTAGAAAGCTATATTTAGAGTAGATGAATGATAAAAATAACTCCATAATTACAGCCCTGGAAGTTGAATGTATCACGGACTGAAAGGGCTTCTTTGATTTGACAGAAAAGATGCCTTTGACCATTGTTCACTGGGCTCACTTGTTGATATTTGCCATGCACACCACATTTTTTCCCTTCTGGGAGGCTTTTTATTTTCCATTAATTCTGGGTTTTATCCTTTCCACAGATAACCTTTAAAAAATAGTTCTGGACGCGGGTCTCTCTTGAAGCCCATAAGCCAACACCCTTTTTAATTTTTTTGTTGTTTTGAAATAAATATATACTAAATGTCATAGTTATCAGCTCTCATGAATTAGTGTCTACAATTTTTAGGAATTTTCAGAGGTAGCTACCTAATAGCTTACTTTTTCTGTTGTCAAGGTATCTCTTTTTCAAAGCGGTGCTCCCAATTTTGCCAAAGTTCACCCATGTAGTTAATTGTTTATGTATGCTCCTGTAATTTTCTTGTCAATATACAAATCCTTTTGCTTTGTTGGGGAAAGATTGTATAGTCATTGAGCCCCGCACAAAACAATTTTTACAGTCTTTTGTGCAGAAATGGATTCCTTTTGACAATTAAGAGCTAGGCAGGCTAGACGAAGTGCATTCTCTTGAATTCCAATGCTAGCAAGATGGTCAGTCTTATCGGTCTGTTTGTTTATGCCAATCTCACCATGTCTGAAAATGTGTAGTTGGGGCATGGCAGTTACTGAGCAGGGCCTCCCCAAGAACCTGAAAATATTGGAAATCGCTCCCTAAGAGTTAGGCTAAAAAAAATCAACTAGTCATGACTGAGTACAGAGCTACACAAATTCCCATTACAAAAGAACGTGGTTACATATTTCTTTGGAAAATTTTATAAAGCATGAATGTAGGAAAAAAGACAGGAAGCAAATTGCTGAAGGCTGGTTATTATTGGTAATAATTGGCGGTAGTATGGGCGATTATTATTGTACTTCTTCAAACTTTATGTTTTAAGTTTCACAAAGAGAAAGAGTAGGACCGAGACAGATACAGACAGATTGAAGGGCTCCTAGGGAAAAAAGACCAGACAGTAGCCTGATTGACAGCGTTAACACACTTGAAGAAAGAACGTGTCAATCAGAGAATGGGGGTGGGGTTGGAGAAAGGGGATGAAAAGGAGACAGTCACAAAGATTGTAGCACTGATCAGCCCCCTCCTGCCCAGGGAGAGAGACTGTCTTGTGCAGCTCTGGACTGGGCACAGAGGCAAGGTAGCAAAGCAGTGAATGAGTGGGTTCCCAAACCTGGACTGAGTAGATCACTCCCCAGTTTTATGACCTTGGGCAAGCAGCCACACCTTTCAAAACTTGAGTCTCTGTAACGCAGGGATTTTCATAATGGTGCTTACCCCATAGGACTTTTGTGAGAATACAAGGAGATAATTTATGTATTTAGTACAGTGCCTGGCACATAGTAATGCCTCCCTGAGGGTTAGCTATTATCTTAATATGGTATTGTAGCATCCTATTTATAGAGATAGAGTTTAACATGATTCAATGTTCAAATCTTATAACTTGAGTCAATATCAAGTCCATGTTTATTAAGCAAGTTTTGGATTATAATGTGTCTGCCCAGGTTGTCTACCGGTAGGGAGATTATGTGAGGATCTGTGCTTTCGTAAATTATGTTCGTCATTGTAAAGTGGTACACTGGCATTCAGCTTCGATTCTGCAATCTTTGGAGGGCTTGAAAGTATGGACTCAATCAATCTGGGACATTGTCAAAATGGAGTTTGGATTTCCCCAAACCCTGGGCATTTTGCTTTGTTTTGTTATTTATTTTGGAGACTGCCCTCTACCATCTCGGAGGATGTAAATCCACCCCTGAGTGAAATATACACTTGACTCCGAACCTCATGAGGTTTCTTTGAAGCCAGTCTTCCAGCATCCTCTAGCCAACTAGCTCCCTCTGTTTTGATCAGAAATTTCACAGAATAAAAATAAAAATTTCATGCTCTCTTTTGATGTTGTTTGAAATATCGGTAATGGTGAATATGCCATTTCAAACTATTGTACCTTCTCCTCCAAGGAAACACGCTAGGCTCCCACACTGGGCATTGGAGAGAGGTGCTGAAGAGCTCAGACTTTGAATTCTAGCTGTGTGGCTGAGGGCAAGTTATTTCTGCTCTCTGGGCCTCAGTTTTCTCATCTATGAAATGGGAAGAAGAAGAATACCCTATCTCATGAGATGGTGGAGGGGATTAAATGAAGTAATAAATATAAGGGGGGCAGGGTAGTGCCTGGTCCAAATGAGTGTGCGGTGTGTTGGGATATTAGTTGTAACCAAGTCATTATAGAACTGGGCTGCTGAACATCACGTTAGCCGATGGTAATCCACCTGGGTTGTCAATATCAACACTCGCTCCCAGGATGCTGTGGCATTCTTAAACTTTATTGAAAAAAAGGGGGGTCACATAGCATTTATGGGGGGGATGGGCTATGATCATCAGATCAGCCAAACTGGGCCGATGACAGAGATATGGTTCCAGCTAGGTTGGGACCAATCACAGTGTGTTTTCACCAGGTTGCTTGTCAGCAGCGGACCTTTCTTCGTGTAGGTATGCGCTGGCAGGACACGCCAGCACCTATCTTTATGATCAGTACTGACATGGGTCTGCTGAGTTAAATTAACATTCTCATCCAGCCCACCTCATTCTGTGGAAACAAGTTGGCAAGCTGGGGTGTGAGCTGACCCCTGTAGTCCCTTTGGCTAAAAACAACGGGCCGTATTGGCAAATGTTTCCTTTATTTTTTTTCTTTTGACGGCAACGTTCACTGAGCTCGCTTGGTGTTCTCAGAGAGGCACATGGAAAGGAGACTGAAACTTGAACAGAGGAAGAGGAGGGAGACACGGGGAAAAGAGGCTACAATTGGTCAGCATATGTGTATTCATAGCTTGTTCTATAGTAAAGATGATCCTGACGGTTCTGAAAAGCTTAAAGACCTAGCACAGATATGGGGCAGGCTAATTATGAGCTGATCACAGGGACGATTTGAGCATCGTTTATATCAGTATTCCAATGAACTGTTGACATCACAGTGTGCCTGGACAAGAAGATATCCATAGTTCCTTCCCCACTCCCTGCCCAAAGAATTTAGAACCAAAGGAAGAATAGAAAAGGGTCCACTTCTCTAATTTGGGTATTGCAGTATTGCCTTTAGTGACTAACATCCATGGGAAGATTTTGGAAAATGACAAAATTGAATTTTGATTCATCTTTTTTTTTTTTCTTGGTGACACATGTCTCAAACTAGAACAATAACATTCTGAGGGGCTTCCTCTTGTCTCTCTTTCTTTAAATGGACAGAATTTTCAGTGATGCCAACTCCACCGTTCTAGACCCCATGAGTTGGAATTTTTAGCTTGGCTGAGGCCAGTTAGGTCAGTGGAGGAGGACACAGTGCAGAAATGAGGGCTGCCCCCCAGGCCTGCATGCAGGACCCCCAGGCATGTTTAAAGAAAGTGCTAGCCAGCAGGGTAAAAAGGCCTCATTAGGGAAAATGACTGTAACTTATATTTTAGAGATTTTCTTTGAAATGCCCAATCTCAAAATCAGCTTTTTCCAGGCGATTTGCCAAATTACAGCAATGGCCTGTTTTAAAAATGCCCATTTAAAATAAGCTCTCTTGAATGGAACACTGTGGCAGAGGTCTACCTGGCAGAAAGCCACTCTAGACATCACATTACTCCCAGCATTATTTTAAAATAATGCCCAGGCCTTTTAGTTATTTAGGTGCTATTTTCTTTGAACACAGAAAATGTCAGTGTACCCAAAGCGGACAGAAATGGGGCTGGCCTGACCAACAGCTGGTTTTCCTTTCCCACAGATGTTCCCTTTACATGGATTGAACCTGGAGAGTTTACAAGGTCCCTTGTTCATTAAACTGGGTCCTGCGTCCTATCTTCTGTTGATTCACCCACAGGTCCCCGCTCCGCATTCCCTCCCAGATTTAAATATTAAGTTTGTGGGATTGAGGGTTGGGGCAGTGTAAAAGAAGGAAATCCACCCTGACCTACTGAAGGGAAAACTGCTGGAAGCTGTGAGGAAGAAGATGAGGAAGGTGAGAAGGATTCTTGCTCTGTTTCCTCCACTTGTCCGGAGTAGCAGTGGAGCGGAGCAGCAAGGGCAGTCGGTTGGAGGTTCGCCAAAGAGAGCTCTGCGATCACGGGCTTGGGACTGCTGCAAAAAAGGCTTGTAGTTCCTTAGAAGCCTGGGGACAAGTGGCGGCAGAATGAGTCCGTGTCTCTGATGCTGCGAGTAACTGTGCTAGCACAGAGGGATGGGCCTCCCGTTTTTAGCTCAGGACACGGGGCTCTCTCCTACATCGCAATAGGATGGCTGCCGGGGTACTCAGCCAACGCAGAATGGGAAGCTGAATCAGGCACTGATACCTGTGGGAATGCTGGCTTCTCTTTCAGCCCACACCCTCTTTTCTTCCGGGTTGTAATTTTAGGATGATGTCAATCACCGGCTCTCCGTTTCGATCACTTCCTGTGAAGCCCATGTCCACATTTTGTTAAAATAATCATCCATTCATGACTGTTCCGAAGGTCAAATTCCATCAGGCCACCTCGCCCTTAGTCATTAGGATCACATGTGATTGCTTTATAATACAGTACAGACCACCCTTGTGCCCACCGTGTCACTCCCTTGTCACTCCAGAATGAGTGGCGTTAGGCATTTGCTACAAGGAACTGTTGCATGTGCTTTATGTACTGACTTCTTAAGAAATGTCCATGTAAAAAGCCAATCAATGAGTTTTCGGTAAAACAAATGTTTCTCTAACCCACTTGTCGGAGTTCGCACTGGGGTTTTAGGCTCCTCAGATAGCCGCTGAAGACCCCCGTCATTGCTGCAGACCTGAATTCAGGCAGCGGCCGAGCCTCAAAATGTAGCTGGTTTAGTGCAAATGGGTACTGATTAATAATCCATCCAGGCCTCGAGAGATGAGATGGCTTACCAAGTAGATTATACTGGTACCGTGGTACCTTTTCTGTTGTATCTCGCCATTCTAGATGTCAGTGGAATTGGCTCATCAAAAACCAAGGGGAAAGTGGGGCACCTGGGTGGCTCAGTCAGTTGAGTGTCTGACTCTTGGTTTCCACTTGGGTTCTGCTCTAACCCTTCCCTCGCTCGGACTTCCGCCCATGTGCTCTTTTCCTAAAATAAATAAATAAGATCTTAAAAACCAGGGTGGAGAAGGAGGTGATGTGGGGTATGAAGGAGGAGAGAGATCACAGACAGTACTCAAGTATGTCCACGCTGTATTTTTGGATACATGCTAATAATTTTCTTTTTAAACAAAAGAAAGCCAATGTCGGAAAGAGATTGTCAAACCCCTGCTGGAAGGAGGAAGAAAAGCTTGCTTCCTGAAACACTCCATGGAGTCACCTTTACTGAAGAAAGAATTCTTTATTTTAGGTGTTCAGGAAGTCGTGAAACACTTCCTCTTCTGCATGTAACCATTTTTGACTTGTTGAGAAGCAGCCAGCCTTTTTCAAACTTTCCAGCTGTCAAGTCAAAATTTCAGGTCCTAGTGGCTGCTTCACGGCTTTGATGGCCCTGTGATGACAGTGAGGGGAACGGAGGCCACCACGCCCAACCTCACCGGGGACATCTTCCCAGTAACACGGTCATCTTCTGACCAGCTGACTTGTTTCCTGAATCTCAAAACATGAGATTTGCCCCTGCTTCTGCCCCGTTCTCTCCCCGAGTCTCATACCAGACACAAACACACATGACTCCATCCTAAGGAGGAGGCAAAAGTCATTTTACAAAGTTTTTAGAATATAAGAGCAACATGCCAAAAATAAGGCATTCCTTCCTTTGGCAAGCTCATGGGAAAGCCACACAGTTGACCTGTGCTGGTGTTCTGCCCCTTCCCACAAGCCCCTGACCTTGGCCGCTGTCACTGCTGCCACACCTGGTGTTTCCCCCTAAGTTCATCAGGGCAGCCTTCACAAATCCCCTAGCCTTTGCCTTCCCTGGGTTTCATGTGCTGATGTCCCCTGCAGGAGACTAAGTCCCCACAAACGGCCAAGATCCTGGCCCCTGAGTCTGGTCTGCCAGTAGCACTTTGAAGGAACTGTGGCTCAAGGGAGGGCCTGGCCTTTTCGCAAAGGCTAGCTTTTCAATTAAATATCATAGTTTTATGATTAGAGCTGAGAGCTCTGAGATTTGATACCCATATCAATAATCCCTAGGAAATGCACAGTATTGACCTTTTTCACTTCTTTTCTTATAATTTCCATTTCACCATGGCTATACGGCACTGCAGGCAGTGTGTTTCTAGGGAATTACCATTCTTTGTAAGTAGTTGGAATCGTTTAGGCTTTTGCCATCTTCCTTGCATCTTCACTGGGTTATGGAGTTATTTTCCTAAAATGTCCAGTGAAGCCAGGGCAGCCCAACAGCTGAAATATTAAGGGTTTTTTTTTCCCGTTTTGTTTTGTTTTTGTTGTTGTTGTTGTTGTTTTTAGAGTTGAGCCAAAAAGAAAAGAGGTGGGGTGGGGGGGAGGAAGAGCTACCCATACCTTGAGTCATTATTGCATAGTGTTTTAATGGGTAAGCTCTGGGGTCAAACTGTTTGCATGCAAATCTTGGCTTTTCTACCTACCCATGGTATCACCTTTGGCAAGTTGCTTGACCTCTCTGTGCCTCAGTTTTCATATCTGTAAAATGGGGAAAATACTGTACCCCCTCCTTGCCATAGGATGGTTCTGATCGTACGTGAATTAATTCACACAAAACACTCAAAATCCTGCCTGGCACAGGTAAATGCTCCATGGATGTTAGTTCTTATTATTATAATACCATGGGTAGGTATTAAAGCCAATCTTTAAGTGTCAGGCAGTGTTTTCCCTGGAAGGAAATGGATATAATGGGGGAAAACATTGCACAGATAGGAGCCCTGTGTTGCTGTCACCAACTACCCCGTACCTGTATGCCTTAGAGCTGATCTTAGCTTCAGCCACTTTATCTGTGAAGTTGGTGTAATAATAATTCCCCGAGCTACCACTTGCATGCGTGCATGCGTGTGTACCGCTCTCCCCTCCCCCCGCCACATACACTCACATTGACTTCTGGTGAGCGATAAGGAAGAGAATTAAATGAGAATACAACAGTTTAAACTCTGAAATGACCTGAAACACTTCAGCTATGATACTGGGTGTACTTAGGCTGTAACAGATTTTCAGAACAAGGTGTTTTATGCTTTTCAAAGGAAATAGGCCACCCCATACTTTATCATAGCTGGTTATTGTAAGCCTCTAGGGCCTAAGAATCATTTTGTTTGCATGTTTTATTCGCAGTCTGGCAGATAGTGTGGCTTCGGTACACATTAAATGGAAAAAGATTCCACTTTATACAGGTGAAATCAATCTAATGAAACAGCTCAGATGCCTCAGAAATGGTCTTTAAATAGGTTTCTAGCAAGTGGTTAATATTATTGACTTCCCATAATGTCAGGGGCCTGTAATAATTTAGGTCCCAAACAAATTGAAATTTGGTTTGGACACACTTCTTAAGTGACTGTGTTATGGTTCAGTGGGAGAGGCGAAACCTCAGCTCTTTGGGGCTTGGGATCTCTTAGCCAAAATTCACCTTATTTTTCACAAGAGAGCAGACAGTTGTGGCATGGCTCTCTGGGGGTAAAAAGTGAAAAGAAAATTGTTATAAAGAGTGCTCAGTTGTCCTGAAACACAAAAGACCTCCTAGTTGTTGCACTCTTTCTTTTTCATATCTAAAGTTGTATCGAAAGGAAATACAGGCCTTTATTAGATAAAAGCACTAACAGAATGTTTGCATTGGAACCTTTATATGAAGCCCTTCCCTCTTTCTGGAGCAGAATCTTGCATTCAACATGTCTTCAAAAGCCGGCTTTTATTTTCCCAAGCTATGGCTACGAACAGTAGGTGGTTCAGAGAAGAAACCCCTTAGCCTTGATATATGGAATTATGGTCACACACGATAAAAAGGAAATTTTGCAGGTCAAAAAGACAGTAGGCAGACCTAAAATGTTGCTGTGATTTTTGGGTTTAGCTAGGACATAAGCCATTCTTCTCATGATTGTCTGGAGTTACCCATGTCCAGTCCCCATAAACTCATCGGAGAAGGAGCTTAAAAAAAAAAAAAAAAAGGAAAAGAGAAGATTTCAATTAGTGGAGTGATTTGGTGAACCCTGGGGGCTTTTTCACTGTTCATCGTGACATCTCAGAGTGACAGCTGAACTTCACTTCCTTGGATACTATTGGGCTTTCTTTTGTAAAGAGTGAACTGCAAAACCTTGAGAATGTGACCCCAGTGCCTCCTTTGGTAGGTGTTATTTCTTCACGATGGGAATCTTGGAGAGGTAAGAATATTTCCTCATCAACCAAAAGTTGGCTCATTCAAGTGGAAGCCTGGGAGACAGTGAAGAATGAAAAGACTAAGGATCATGTCATATAACAGAACTACCTCATCAAGGTGATAGGGCAAGGTATAGTCCAGCATGAAAAATGCTGGCCCACAATATTCTCTTAAGAGGACCAGAGTTATTCATGGCATGTTACCAGTAAAATGAATTCCTGATCCCCAGTAACTTCTAGAAGACTCACTGTCTGGAGTTCCCATACAGTCTTCTATTTCACCACCTCCCTGATTTCCCAAGAGTGGCTTGTCCCTAAATCCAGTGAGAAGACAGACCTACGTCTTCTGAGCTGTGATGAAGCCAGCGTTGTTAGTTCTTACCTATTAAAGTTGTTATATGCATTTGAGCAAAATTTTTTAAGATATGGCTGAAGGGTTAAAAGAGAAAAGATTTTGGAAGGACCCTGCATGCATGTCCAACCTCGGGCCCTGACAATTGTGAGGAAGACAGTGTTGGGCTACTCATGAATCCCTGGCAAGGGTCTGGCCACACGTGAATACAAACACTTCTATAGTTGCTACTCAAACTCGGGAGAATACGTTGTTGTATTTGAGGAGGCCCATGAGCAGACTGTAAGTGGATGCAACCTTTCTTTTTAACTTTCACATGTGAGGCTTCTAAATACTCAGGTATATCAATTAGAAGTAAAGAAATGAGTGGGAAAACAATGAAAGGAATGTATTTTTCAAGGGCTATTATAGATATCACTTCACAGATTGAAACATACATACATACATACATATGTATATACATATAGACTTTCCCCCAAGGGCTATCACAGACCTAGGAAGAACATTAAAATGATTCACTGGAAGAATTAATAAAAATCCCAACAGAAGTTGGAACAACCCTTTGAGTATCTTCTCTGTGAACTATTCTAGAAAACATGGGGGCTTTTCTTATAGCCTAAACTTGCCATTTTTATGTGGCTGATTTGTAAAGAAATTGCTCAGTACTCAAAAATAACACTAAAACGTGTTGCCTATGTGGATGTTTTGGTCCATTGACTTTTTCTGGTGGTTTTCGCAATTAAAATTACATTGATGCCGTATGGCATCTACTGTATGCTAGAACTTCCTAACTCATGAAGGAAGTGTCAAAGCAGATCGAGGAAGAAGGCAAAGCGAGGTAACACTTTCCAGGGGTTCTAGTCACTGGCTACATCAAGGACTAATTTCCAAGGTCCAGTTTTTCTCATTAAAAGATAATATTTAAATTTTAGAGCAGTTTTAGATTTAAACAAAGATCAGCCAATAGTACGAAGTTTCTCTTTGATCCCTCTCCCCTGCACACAATCTCTTTTGTTATTACCATTATTAGCATTAGTGGAGTACATTTGTTATAATGAATGAACCAATATCAGCACATTATTATTAGCCGAAGTCCGTAATTTACAGCAAGATTCACTCTTTGCATTGCACAGTTCTGTGGGTTTTAACAAATGTGTTATGTCTTGTATCCTCCACTAGAATATCATACAGAACTATTTCACCCCCTTAAAAATTCCCATGCTTTGGGGCACCTGCGTGGCTCAGTGGGTTAAAGCCTCTGCCTTCAGCTCAGGTCATGATCTCAGGGTCCTGGGATCGAGCCCCGCATCGGGCTCTCTGCTCAGCAGGGGGCCTGCTTCCTCCTCTCTCTCTGCCTGCCTCTCTGCCTCCTTGTGATCTCTCTCTCTGTCAAATAAATGAGTAAAATCTTCTAAAAAAATTAAATCAAGTTGTTTGTTAAAAAAAAAAATTCCCATGCTTCACCTATTCACCCCTCTCCTTCTCTACCCCCAAAGCCCTGGCAACCACTGATTTTTTTGGGAGGGTCTCCATAGATTCACCTTTTCCAGAATGGCAAATAGTTGGAATATATATACCCTTTTTAGACTGGCTTCTTTCACTTAGAAACAGACATCTGAGGCTCCTTCCTATCTCTTCATGGCTTGATTGCTCATTTCTTTTTATCAGTAGATAGTCTTCCATTGGATGAATGGACCACTTTCCGTCTACCGTGTTGAAGGACATCTTGCTTGCTTCCAGTTTGGGGCAATTATAAATAAAGTGGATATAAACTTTCATGTGCAGGTTTTTGTGTGAATGTGAGTTTTCAACCATTCAACTAGGTAAATATCTAGGAACTCATATGCTGGATCCTGTGGTAACAGTATGCTTAGTTGTCTAAGAAGCTTCCAAACTATCTTCCAAAGTGGCTGAACTATTTGGCAACAGCAGTGTTGTTCTGCGTGGTTGTCGGCATTTGGTATCCTTGGTGTGATGAATTTTAGCCATTCTAATGGTTGTCTAGTGGTATCTCATTGCTGTCTTCATTTGTAATTCCCTAATGACACATGACATTGAGCATATTTTCTCAGGCTTATTTGCCACCTGCAGGTTTTCTTTGGTGAGATATCGATCTACTCCGATCTTTGGTCCATTTTTAATAGGGTTTTTTGTTTCCTTGTTGAATTTTAAGGGTTCTTTGTATATTTTGGGTACAAGTCCTTTATCAGATATATTTTGCCATATTTTTTCTCAGTCTGAGGCTTGTTTTCTCTTTCTCCTAACAGATGTTTTTCTCTTCATTCTCTTAACATCACAGAACACATGTTTTGACTTCTAAAAAAAAGTCTAACTTACCAATTTTTTATTTCACGGATTGAACTTTTGATGTTGTATCTAAAACCTTATTGCTAAACCCGAAGCGATCAAAATCCTCTCGCATGTTATTTTCTAGAAGTCTCATAGTTTTCCGTTTTACATTTAGGTCTACAATCCATTTTGAATTAATTTTTATGAAAGATAGAATGTCTTTATCTTGACTTATTTCTTTGCATATGGGTATCCAATTGTTTCAGAACCATTAGCTGAAAAGACTGTCCTTTCTCCATTGAATTGCCTGTGTCCTTTCTATGAGTCTTTTTCCAGGCTCTGTATTCTGTTCCACTGGTCTGTTTCTTTATTCTTTTGCCAATACCATGCTGTCTTTATTACTGTAACTTTATAGTAGAGTTCTTGAAGTCGAATAGTGCCAGTCCTTCGATTTTGTTATTCTTTAGTGTCATGATGGCTATTCTGGGTCTTTTGCCTTTCCATATAAACTTTAGTATTGATATCCACAATATAACTTGCAGAGATTTTGATTGGGATTCCATTGAACCTGTAGATTATGTTGGGAAGGATTGACTCCTTCATAATATTGAGTCTTTCTGTCTATAAACATGGAGGATCTCTCTGTTTGTTCTTATACATATTTTGTTAGAATTATACCTAAGCAGAGTTACATTTTTTGGGGTGCTTATATAAATGGTATAGTGTTTTCAATTTTAAAATACCAGTTAATTATTGTCGGTATATAGAAAAAATGGACTTTTGTGTATTAACTTCGTATCTTGCAACCTTACTTTAATCACTTATTAGTTCACAGAGAATTTTTTGTCAGTTCTTTGGGATTTTTCTACAGAGACAGTCCTGTCATTTGTGAACAAAACAGTTTATTTCTTCCTTTCCAATCTGTATGCCTTGTATTTCCTTGTCTTGTTGCATTAGCTAGGACTTTAAGTACGATGTTGAATAAGACTGCTGAGAGGGACATCCTTGCCTTGTTCCTGATCTTACGGGCAAAACCTCTAGTTTCTCACCATTAAGTATGATGTTAGCTGTAATTTTTTGTGGGTATATTTTATCAGGTGGAGAAAGTCCCCCTCTCTTTCTCATTTGCTGATGGCTTTTATCATAAATTGTGTTGGCTTTTGGCAAATGGTTTTTTTTTTTCTGCACCTATTGCTATGATCATGTGATTTTTCTTTTTTAGCCTGTTAATTGATGGATTCCATTAATTGGTTTTTTGGATGTATGACTCTTTTTATACATTGCTGGATTTGATTTGCTAATATTTTGTTGTAGACTTTTGCTTTTATATTCATGAATGATATTGGTCTATAGCTTTTCTTTCCTGAAATGTCTTTATCTGGTTTTGGTATTAGGGTAATGATGGCCTCATAGAAATGAGTTAGGAAGTATTCTCTCTGCTTCTGTTTTCTGGAAGGCATTATAGAGAATTGGTATTCTTTCCTCCTTATATGTTTTGTAGAATTCACCTGTGAAACCACCTGGACCTGGTGCTTTCCTTTTGGAAGGTCGTTACTTAATTACTCAATTTCTTTAATAGATATAGGCCAATTTAGATTATCAATTTCTCTTTGTTTAAGTTTTGATAGTTTTGTCTTTCAAGGAATTGGGGCAATTCATCAGTTTTATCAAGATTACAGCCATAGTGTTGTTCATAATATTCATGTATTATTCTTTTAATACCCATGGAATCAATAGTACTGACTCCTCTTTCATTTCTCATATTAGTAAATTGTGTTTTTTATCTCTCTTTTTGGATTAGCCTGACAAGATATTTTTAAATTTCATTGATCTTTTCAAAGAACTAGCTTTTGGTTTCATTGGATTTCTCTATTGATTTTCTTTTCTAAAAAGATATATTTATTTGAGAGAGAGTGTGCGCTCACGTGTGCACGCACGTGCACAGGCTTGGGGAGGGGCAGAGGGAGAGGGAGAGAATCTCAAATATACTTCCTGCTGAGCTTGGAGCCTGACTCAGGGCTTGATCTTATGACCCTGAGATCATGACCTGAACTGAAATGAAGAGTGGGACGCTTGGGGTACCTGGGTGGCTCAGTCATTAAGCATCTGCCTTTGGCTCAGGTCATGGTCTCAGGGTCCTGGGATGGAGCCCCAGACTGGGTTCCCTGCTCAGTAGGGAACCTGCTTCTCCCTCTGCTTCTGACCCTCCCCCTGCTTGTGCTCTCTCTCCCTGTGTCAAATAAATAAAATCTTAAAAAAAAAAAAAAGAGTTGGACTTAACTGACTAAACCACCCAGGTGCCCTATTTCTCTATTGATTTTCTGTTTTCAATTTCATCGATTTCTGCTCTAATTTTTATTATTTCTTTTCTTCTGCTTGCTTTAGGTTTATATTACTCTTCTTTCTCTGGTTTCCTTTGCTGAAATCTTACTGAGTTGAGATCACTTTTCTTTCCTAATATGTGCATTCAATGCTATAAATTTCTAAGTACTTCTTTTTCTGCATCCCACCAATATCTTTCTTTCTTTTTTTACTAAGTTTTTTCATTTAATTCCAGTACAGTTAACATACAGTGTTATATTAGTTTCAGGTGTGCAATATACTAATTCAACAATTCTATACATTACTCTGTTCATCATAAGTGCACTCTTAATTCGCTTCCCTATTTCATCCATCTCCCCACCCTAACTTCCCTCTGGTAACCATCAGTATTTTTTTTCTATAGTTAAAAGTCTGTTTTGGGGGTTTTTCTCTCTCTCTCTCTGTCTTTCTCTTTTCCCTTTGCTCATTTGTTTTGTGTCTTTAATTCCACATATGAATGGAATTATATGATATTTGTTTTTCTCTGACTTATTTCACTTAACATTAGCCTCTCTAGCTCTATCCATGTTCTTACAAATGGTGAGATTTCATTCTTTTTTATTGCATCCCAATTTCAGTAAGTTGTATTGTCATTTTAATTTAATTAAAAATATTTTAAACTTTCTTAAGACTTCTTTTTCCCATGTATTATATAGAATTGTGTTGTTTAATTTGCAAATGATTGGATATTGTTATCTTTTTGGTATTGATTTGTAATTTAAATCCATGTGGTCTAAAAATATGCTTGGCATGATTTCTAGGCTTTTAAATGGGTTTAGATGTACTTTATGGCCCAGAATGTGGTCTGTCTTGGTGAATGTTCCATGTGAGCTTGAGAAGAATGTATATCCTGCTGTAGTTGGATAAAGTATCCTATAAATGCCAATGAGATCTATTTGATTGATGGTGCTATTCAGTTCAGCTCTATCCTTACTAATTATCTGCCTGATGTATTTGTTAGTTACTGACAGAGGGATGCTGATGTCTCCAACTATAATTGTGGATTTATATATTTCTCTTTATAATTCTATCAGTTTTTGCTTCACATATTTTGATGTTCTGTTGATAGTCGCATACACATTAAGGATTACGTCTTCTTGGAGAATTGACCCCTTTATCCCTAATAGTTTCCCTTCTTCCAAAGTCTGAAATTAATTTAGCTCTTCTAGTCTTTTCTTAGCATTAGCATGGTATGTCTTTCTCTCTTTATCTATATCTTTATATTTAATTTTTATATTTATATATAAACATTTTATATTTATATTATATATATATATATATATATTGTGTTTTCTTTAGATAATCTATGGTTGGGTCTTGTTTTTATATTTACTCTGCTAGTCTCTATTTTTTACCTTGTGTATTTAAAGATTGTATGTTTAAGTAATCTCTACACCCAACGTGGGGCTCGAACTTACAACCCTGAGATAGAGAGTTGCATGCTCTATGAACTGAGCCAGCCAGGTGCCCCTGCTTGGTGTATTTAAACCATGGACATTTAAAGTGATTAGTGATATAAAGGCTCCCCGCTGAGCAGAGAGCCCAATACAGGGCTTGATCCCACAACACCGGGATCATGACCTGAGCCGAAAGCAGAGGCTTCAACCCACTGAGGCACCCAGGCGCCCCAAGTGAACATTCTTTATGATTCCATTTTTTCTCTTCTCTTAGCATATCAATTATACATCTTTTTGAAAAATTTTAGTGGTTTCCAGAAAGTTTGCAACATACAATCTAAAACTATTTTAAATCCACTTTCAAATAACACTGTATTGCTTCACTGGTGGTGCAGCTACCTTATAACAGGTTATTCCATATTTCTCTCTCCTGTTCTATCCACATCCTATAATCACCAAATACATTGTTGCTATTATTGTTTTGAACAGTTATTTATTAGATCAGTTTTTAAAAAAAGAAATATAGAATATTTTATTTTACCTTTATTTATTCCTTCTCTGATGCTCTTCCTTTCTTTAGACACAATTTTCTGACCTATACAATTTCCCTGAAAAATTGCTTTTAACATTTTATGCAAGGCAGGTCTACTATGTCAAATTGTTTCTATTTTTGTTTGAGAAGGTCTTTATTTTTCCTTCCCTTTTCAAAAAAAATTTTTGCTGGAAACAGAATTCTACATTGTGAGGTCTTTTTCTTTCAACATTAAATATTTCACTTCCCTCTCTTTTTTGAAAGAGTGAGAGAGAAAGCAGGGTGGGGAAGGGGCAGAGGGAGAGAGAGAGAGAGAGAGAGAGAGAGAATCTTAAGCAGGTTTCAGGCCCAGTGCCTGACGTGGGGCTCGATCTTATGACTCTGAGATCATGATCTGAGCTGAAATCAAGAGTCAGATGCTTGACCAACTGAGCCACCGAGGCATCCCACTTCCCTCTCTTTTTGCTTGCATGGTTTCTGGTGAGATGTTCAATACAATTCTTCTTTTTGTTCCTCAATAAGATGACTTTTTCTTCCTCTGGCTTCTTAGAAGATTTTTCTCTTTCTCTTTGGTTTTCTGCAGTTTAACTATGATATACCTAGGAGTAGATATTTTGATACTCAACCTGCTTGTTATTCACTGAGCCTCCTGGGCCTTCGGATGGTGTCTATCATGAATTTTGTGAAAATTTTGGCCATTATTACCTCAAATATTTCTTCTGCACTGTTCTCTCTACCTTCTCTTTCTGGAATTGCAATAACACATATTCTACACCTTTTGAATTTGTCTCATGGTTCTTAGATGTTCTTTTCTGTTGTTGTGTTTTTTTTTTCCTTGCCGCATTTTGGTTTAGGAACTTTCCATGGATATTTCTTTAAGCTCACTGATTCATTTGTTTGTGTTTTTGATTTCTAACATTTCCTTTTGATATTTCTGACATTTTCCATCTTTGTATTTACATTACCCAATCTGTTCTTGTATGTTGTTCACTTATTTCCTTATAGCCCTTAACATGTTGATAATAGTTATTTTAAATTCCCTGCCTGATATTTCTAAAATCTGTGCCATATCTGATTATGATTCTGATTATTGCTTTGTCTCTTCAAACTGTTTTTCTTACCTTTTAGCATGGCTTATGACTGTTGAAAGTAAGGCATGATACAGGGTGATAGGAACTAAGGTATTTATACTTTTAGTGTGAATTTTTTTTAAGATTTTATTTATTTATTTGACAAAGATCACAAGTAGGCAGAGAGGCAGGCAGAAAGAGAAGAGGAAGCAGGTTCCCCACTGAGCAGAGAACCCAGTGCAGGGCTCAATGCGGGGCTTGATCCCAGGACCCTGGGATCATGACCTGAGCGGAAGGCAGAGGCTTTAACCCACTGAGCCACCCAGGCTCCCCTTTTAGTGTGAATTTTTATGGAACTGGGCTATTTGATATTTGCTGTAACTATAAATGCCAGCAGCTTTAGTTTTCTGTAGTTCCCTTGTTTTATTTTTTCCCCTCACCAATTGTTTTTGGGTTTCCCTAATAACTCTTTCTTAAATAGGGTCTTTGTCTTTCTGATGCCAAATTATAGGAGAAGTAGAGGTGGACTGCAATCTTATAACTAATCTTAGGCTTTCCGTGAGTCTAGGTCTTGGGCCGTGACCTTCATAAGGTTTTCTCAGCTTTTGTCTTCTCCCTTAAGATAGAACAGGAGAACTAGAGGGGCCTAGACTTGTCTAATTGCCCTCCTACCACATATATTAGCCTTTGGTAAAGTGGTGTCCTTTGGAGAGCAGATATTTATTATGGAGAATGCTCATGGTATATTCCTAAATTATTATTTTTCTCCTCCCGCTGCCTGAAAACAAGGAGACTTTTCTTAGATCTTCACCATGGGAGCTCTGTATGTTTCCTGAAGGTAAATCCCATGGAAGTGTGGGGGCCCTATAATATTGGGGGCCCAGGAGCTTTTAGGTCTCAAGCTAGTCCACATTTTGTCTGTCATTTTTTCAAAATTGTCCTATAAATGTTCCTCCTAGTTGATGGCTCTAGTGGCTTCTGCTCCAGGTAAGATGTGATCGCACCCGTGATTCTCTGTGTTTGCCTATCTTCCCACATTTCAGGGAGATGGTTTGCCCTGTGACCTCAGTTCCTTGAAGGGTCTAAGAAGAATTGTTGATTTTCAGTTTGCTCAGCTATTGTGTTGTTGTGGAGCCTGGGAACAATGAATTCTAAGCTCTTTGCATGTTGGCACCAAGACCAGAAGTCTTCAAATATCCAGTTTTCAAGGGTGATGCATATTGTAAGATTAATAAGGGGCTTGGTGCTAGACTGCCCTACATTCAAATTCAGACCATGGTCTTTAATTGTAGGTAGTACCTTGTAGAGTCATTTAACCTGTCTGAGCCTCAGTTTCCTCACCAGTCAAATAAAAATAACTCCAAATACATATGGCTATGTTAAAGTTAAATGAGAGGACATATGTGAGCAAGTTTGTCACAGATCCTGGCACGTATGCTACAGGTCCCACATAAATGTTACTTTCTTCCATTAAAGTAGCTGTGCTTGAAGCCAAGGACCATTTTGAGTCCAACTTATTACTTAGCGTGTATTCTAGAAATTTAGAACGTTTTTAGAACGTTTTTTTTGCCATTCTTACAATGTGGGGGAAAATGCTTTGAAAAAAGAACCTGCTTCTTTAAGGACTGCCCTATTCTTAAGGGCTTGAAGGAATTCAGCAGCTCTCTTCCAACCATAAGTGTAATCTCCTTTTTTTTTTTTAAAGATTTTATTTATTTATTTGACAGAGAGAGATCACAAGTAGACAGAGAGGCAGGCAGAGAGAGAGAGAGGGAAGCAGGCTCCCCGCCGAGCAGAGAGCCCGACGCGGGACTCGATCCCAGGACCCTGAGATCATGACCTGAGCCGAAGGCAGCGGCTTAACCCACTGAGCCACCCAGGCGCCCCTGTAATCTCCTTTTTGAAAGTATGCAGCCTTCTACTGGAAAGGCCCATGAGAATACATTTCTTTCTGTCTGGGTCTGAATCCAGAAACATCATTACCAAATACTAAAGATGGTCATTTTGCTACAGTGGTAGTCTATATGTCCAGAGGTAGGGAGGGTGGTTAGCAGGAGGAGTTGTTGGACCACTTAATAAATAGCCAGGTAATAAATAGCCTGATTGCAAAATTCACTATGAAATCACATCTGGAGAATTGTGTCCCCTTTTGCACACCATAGTTTAAGGACGATGTTGACAACACCAGAGTGTGTCCAAGTAGTGGGGCCCAGGATAGTGATGGGGGCATCTACAAATCTAGAAAACATGCCATATTGGGATGTATATTAACTCAGTTCATTAGCGCTATTTATCTGTATCATTTAGCTTTTTATATATTGTAAAACATATTTTTTAGGGTTCAGTGCCAAATTTTTCTTTATAGCTCTGATTTTTATATTGTTCTGATTTTTCCTGGACATAACTCTCGACTCCTTTCCAGGAAAGAGACAGAGGAAATCCTCCTCTAGCTTAAGTGTACATTATTACCTGACTCCCCGCCCCCCACACACACACCAAAAAAATCAATGGGTTGAACTTCCTTGCAGTAATTCTAGCCCTTGGCTTCATTTCTTGAAATCTCCAGTTGCCAACCTCTAGCTGAGCAACACTTTTCACCTCGCATGGGCTCCTCGAAGTCCCCAAGGAGCTTTTGCTTGAGCAGTTATGGTTTGGTCTGTTGTCCTGTGATGTAGAAGTAAGGGGGTTGGGAAAAACCCAGGGATGTGCTAAGTGGATTCCGAGTTGCCAGAGTTAGAGCAGGGAGCACATGTGAGCTTGAGGTTAGATGTGAACCTGGAGCCCTTTCCCCCTGCGATATGCATTGTTGTTATTCTTTCTGTAGAAGAGTTCATGATCTTTTGTAATTTTCTTTTTCTATTGATCCAGCAGTGCTGGTAGCAGAAGCTTAAAAAAAAAAAAGGGGTTATGGCAGTACGGTCTACGGAATTTCACTGTCATATATCTTGCACGTTAGAGAACACATGCACTGTGGGATAGAGATGAAATTTGCCTTGTAGAGAATTCATTTTAAGGTAGCAGTCCTCCTTCCTTTACCTCATGCTGCCCTAAGGCAAAGGTGAAAGTGGGCTTCTGTTTTGTCAGTCTTTGGGCTGCAATTTCTTCTAATACATTTCCACCTGGAGAGGCGAAGCCAATGAGAAAATAATGAGCTTTAAAAGAAGTTAACTTTCTACAAAGATTTTTGAGGATATGTGTGCTGGCTCTAGGGCCGAGGGCAGCTAGAGTGTAACCGTGGCTGGGAGACACTAGTCTAAGCTTGCTACTTCTGCTTTGCACTTATGTGACCCCGGGAATGTGCTTAAACTCTGCTGAGCATCAGTCCCATCAACCATAAAATGAGGATCACAATATCAAATTCAGAAGATTGTTGTAAAATGCAGATATCATAATATTCTTGGAAACGCTTTGTAAACACCAAAGCATATAGCTCATGAGTACTTTTAGGACGGGATGATCTACCATTTATCTCCATTGACTCAGGACTTCTACACCCCCAGCACCTACCACACAGCCTAATATATAATACATGATGGGTCGCTGAAATTAGAATGAATGAATAGTTTTAAATCTCCAAATTTCTGATGACATAAAAGAATTCATTGACCGGTCCTTTGTATTGGACTGGATGATCTCTTGTCTTCATGGCCTCATTCAGCCTCGAGATACAAGGATTGAGACTAGAGTAGCATGTGGGGTTAGGAAGAAATTGCCATAAAATAGATGACTTTTCCAGGAATTGCCTTATGTTCTAAACAAAATAGAACAAAACAAACAAATGAGCACAAAGCAGTTGATGGAAATGAAGATTAACTTTCTCCAGTGGGCTTGGAAGCCCAGTAGAATTACACTGGCATCTGTTTGCCATTGCTAGGCATGTCATAAGCCCCAGGGAAGAATCTAGCAAGCATGTTCTACCTTGTGAGGGATCTGGAGCAGATGGTGGTGGCACAGCCTAGACTCACTTCTGCCGCAGATGACTGTGATGTTGGACTAAGTGATCCCAAGGAGCTGGTAGAGTGTAGTCTCTATAGAAGTCTGAAAGTAGTAATAATTTGATTTTTCAAGGCTCATGAACTGGCATCATTTAGACTACATCTGTCATGGACCTTTGCACTTTGGAAGGAAACGAAAGAAAGTACTAAGTTCATTTTAAATGTCCCAGGAAACTTGGTTATTTTTGTTTGTTTTTAAGCTGTCTTATTTCTTGAAAACCCTATCATTATGGTTGTTTTCCCTTCCCTCATATAAATGTGGAACTCTGATTATTTGGGATAATTTGCATCTGGAGTGTTTCAGCTTGGAGAAAATGAGATGATGACATTACTACTTTCTTTCTCAAACCAATGACACTAATTGGGCCTTGTGCCAGGGGGTAGGGGCAGCAGATGTAATTTTGAACTTATAGTCTCTGTAGAGTAGATAAGCATGTGGAAGCCAAACTTCACCAAGGAAGCTTAGCAGTCATCCTTCCAGATGTTCAGCTTGCAAATACCAGAGGTGTTATTTGCAGTATCAAATGTATAGATAAGTGCATGGATTATTATTTTTTTTCCATCCAGATACCCATTTGGGGGATACATTCCATTTCCAGTTCTGGCAATCTGTCAGATTGCTTCCTTTAAAGTTATCTTGAGAAAATCTACCAAAAATGATTAAATCGTGATAGGTTTTATTCCCGGCTAAGAACTCGCCTCTCCTCCAGGGCTGAACGGGCTTAAATTGTTATGTGAGTTTATATGGTGGTATACGGTTTGTTGTCAAATATTTATCTCTGTCTGAAAATGAAACGTCTCCAAATACTTTTTCTTTTTAACTGAATAAATCAAGGAGAGAAAGAGAAATAACTTCTCATTTGGCCAATTTTTAATCAATATTTTCATGAGAGGCCAAAATGTTAACCGAATCCTGGCTTTTGTCATTTGAAATACAATTTGTGTGTTTAAGAATTTATGCGCACATCAGGGTTTGGACTTCATGTTCAGAAAGGAAAATTGATTTATAGGAACAAACAGCTGCAGGAGTAGAGGCAGAAATGAATATGAGTCAATTATTTAAGGCAAATGGGACTTTAATCACCACAGCAATAGAGAAATCTCAAATTCAATTGCACCCTGGGTTCTCAAGCTTTAATCTCGGGGCATTTCTGTATCTCTTATTTTGCAGAGGCCTTTGAAATTGTCGTCCGCCACGCCAAGAACTACACCAACGCCATGTTCAAGAACAACTACCCGAGCCTGACCCCACAAGCTTTCGAGTTTGTGGGTGAATTTTTCACCGACGTGTCTCTGTACATCCTGGGTTCTGATATCAACGTGGATGACATGGTCAATGAGTTGTTCGACAGCCTGTTCCCGGTCATTTACACCCAGCTTATGAACCCCGGCCTGCCTGAGTCAGCCTTAGACATCAATGAGTGCCTCCGAGGGGCAAGGCGTGACCTGAAAGTGTTTGGGAATTTCCCCAAGCTTATCATGACCCAGGTTTCCAAGTCACTGCAAGTTACCCGGATCTTCCTCCAGGCCCTGAATCTCGGAATTGAGGTGATCAACACCACCGACCACCTGAAGTTCAGTAAAGACTGTGGCCGAATGCTCACTAGAATGTGGTACTGCTCGTATTGCCAGGGACTGATGATGGTCAAGCCTTGTGGTGGCTACTGCAACGTGGTCATGCAAGGCTGTATGGCCGGGGTGGTGGAGATCGACAAGTACTGGCGAGAATACATCCTGTCTCTGGAGGATCTGGTGAACGGCATGTACAGGATCTACGACATGGAGAATGTCCTGCTTGGTCTCTTTTCAACGATCCATGATTCCATCCAATATGTCCAGAAGAATGGAGGAAAGCTGACCACCACCGTGAGTACCAGTCTGCCGTCTTCTGAGGAATTGGGTCCTATTGGGGCGGGGCAGCCTGGCCAACATCCGGTGCCGAAGGAGAGGAGTGAGGGGAAGATCAGGGGGTAGGCAGAGATGGTAGAGGGACTGAGTGATCTCACAGAGCTACGGGCACATTAAGATGACAGACTATGCAGGGGGCGCCTGGGTAGCTCAGTCAGTTAGGTGTCCGACTCCTGATTTCGGCTCGGGTCATGGTTTCATGGGTCATGGGATCGAGTCCTGCATCAGGTTCTGAGCTCCACAGGGAGTCTGCTTGAGATTCTCTCCCTCTGCCCCTCGCTCTGCTTGTGCGAGCTCTCTCTCTATATATCTCTCTCCTGCCCCCCTTCAAGATAAATAAATAAGTCTTCAAAGAAAAAAAGAAAAAGACCACAGGCTATGGAGTCATAATGCCTGGCCTGAATTTTAGTTCCACCTACTTACCTACTGTGAGACCTTGGGTGAATCATCTTATCTTGATCTGTCATACGGCTGATTCATAAAATAAGGCTAAAGCCAATATCTTCTTTATAGAGAATAGCACGTGTTAAAGCGTTTAGCATACATGTGGTCCATGGTAAGTCCTTTCCATTGCTGTTAGTCATTGTAATCCTCATGACAATCATGTGAGGTGGGTGTAATTACCTCCATTTCATAAGTGAGGCAACAGAAGCTCCCTGAAACTGTAACTCACCCCAGGGCACCCAGCTCTAGTTCGCAGTAGAGCCACGATCCAGAAATGGATCAGGTTTCCCCTTAATTACATTATCGCCAATTTTTCTGATTCTGATCTCCCTCTCGTGGTCTTAATTGTGTGTATCCTGTCACCCTTTTGGGTGGTGACTTTAAGCAGGAGGCCCAGCCAGAAGTCACTAACTCAGCGTACACAAGAACTCAAGTGAGGCGAAGCTTCCATGCGGTCCAGCGGTTGTTTCCTCAGCCTTGCTTATACCAGTCTCCCCGTGATGGGTTCTGTGACAGGAGCAGCAGTTGTCTTGGTTTCAGTCACATTGCCCCTGCCAAGCTAGAGTGCGCACATTCAGAACTGCAGGGGGGCACCCAGTTTCCAGCGTAGAGCAGAACACATGGCCAAGAGCTACCAGCACATCCCATGAAGGTCATTGTGACTGACCTCAAATGCTGCCAGCTGGGTGGACGGACGGAGGCAGCAAAACCATATATTACACTACTGTTGTTGAACTCCAGCCACATTCCAGGGGCTCTGCTGGCCAGTTCACCTAATATTATTTCACAGCAGTCCACGAGATAGGTCCAAAGGGAGAAATGCAGCTTAAAGAGGTTCAATCCCTTGTGAGGGATTTCAAAGCTGTTAAAGAAGGTAGGGGAACTGGGACTCAGACCCGGGCTGGGCTGGCTTGGTTGACACAGGCTCTCAGCTTCTACACAGTGCAACCGCTGTGTACTCAGAGCCATTGCTTACCCAAAATGTGGAGGGCAGATCAGGCCATTTAGTCTGGCTTTAAACTCAGGAAATACAAAGCGATAGGGGTAATTGGTTTCTTTGGTGAATTAAACTAGGAAGGAGGACAGAGATGGTGCAAGCCGTGGCATGGTTATCCACGGAGCTGCTCTAATTGCCCCATTCACAATGTTAGCCATTTAAAACACATTTACTGAGAAAATATTTTATAGTAAAATGAACAGAAATGTCTTATCTAACGATAGTGTTCTTCAGTGTCTAATTATTCCCTTGACTGCTTTATAATTTGAGGCCAGATTCTGGGGCCTTCTACAAAAGTAAATCTCACAGAAGCAGAAAAATGAAAAGTTGATGTGTTTGTAAGTTCCCCCATCTGATAGTGATTGAGGGCCCACTATGTGTCACACACAACGCAGGGGTGCCAGGCGTGTGGAGATGTTTTTAATAAGAGGAAAAATGAGGAGACAACATTAAAGACAGGGTATGGAAATGTTTAAAAGTTCCCTCTGATATTGGTCACTTGATGGCAGCATAATGAATCTTCAAAACATGTTCTGTACTCCTTCTAAATACAAAAAATAAGGTGGGGAACGGGTAACAGGTTAAAGGCACCATTTTGATGGGGCTCTAGGCATGAAGGTTTATTTAGTAAACATTTTATTAAGCAGCTGCTTTGTTCATGACACTCTGCCAGGTGCTGGGTATTCATAGTTACCCTAGACATAATCCTCAAGTTTTAAAAATGTCGGTCTAGTTCACAGACAGATGTGTAGCTGAATAAATTTCACCGTAGTGGACATTTCTCCATGATTTGAATGTTGGCCATGAGAGATTAGCTAGTCCAATTCCATTGAGCTACAAATGAAGAAACACAGTTCAGAGAGGCTTGCCCCAAGTTATATATTTCATGGAAGAGGCCAAAGGACTAGAATGCAGGGTCTTCTGCGGCTTCAATCTAATGCTCCTCTTTCTACCATGCCGGTCTGTCTCCCATTAGACTGTCCAGACTTTTCATTCTAAAAGCTCCATTAGGATTTTGTGAAGACATCATGAACTTAAATTGCATAGCTATTTCAGGGTGCTGGACCTGCTGAATTTTAGGTGCCTACGTGCGCCTGCCTGTGCGCGTGCGCGTCTGCATGCACACACGCACACACGTGCAGGGGGAGTACATTTCATGTCATTATCATTCAGGAAGAAAGGCCTCGGCTGTCAAGAGGTGCTCAGTGATGCAGTCCCTTTCTGTTTTGGCCATTAAGGGCCTGATTGCTCCCAGCTCCCAGCTGGTTATGAGAGCGTGAAGTCTGCCTTCCCCAGGGAATGCCTGAACTAGAACAGAAAGCATATGTAAACTCTGCCTTGTTACTGGTTTATGACCACCAGCTCTAAGTAATATATCCCAAATGGTGGGGGTGGGGGAATCATTGGCCAGGTGTGATCCAGCCCAAACTCCATACAGGCCAGAAAGGGGCTGGGCCATTTATGGGGGGGGTGAGGGGAAGTGAGGGTTGGGTAGACTGCAGAAGTCTATTCATGTTAACAACCCTGCAGAATGCCCCAGAGCAAAAGCTGATTTAAAACTAAAGCATTAATGAGGTTCTGCTGTAGCACACTCACCTGCCTGTTGTGATAAAATGCAAAATCTTGCCAGTCCGTCCTGTTTGAGGTTAAGTTGTGGTGAGAGACCTCTTTGAAAATATGCTCTTTCTGAGTTCTGATGAGACAGGCTTTTTAGCCAACTATGGGCCATGCCGTTGAGGCCTGCCATACTGGGACTTTGCTCCTTGTATTGGTGGCTCCCATCTACCCCAGATTATGAAGGACGTTTTGGTCTTCTAAATGAAGGGGGCAGTATTAAATTTTTGTAAGTATGGCCTGTTAGTGCTTTCGTTTTCCCTAAGATAGTTTTCATTTCTTCCACCTCCCAGAGGTGGTAAGCAGCCTGTTCCCAAACTTGGCTCATCATCGCTATTACCTGTGGAACATGCTATACAGACCCCTGGAGTCTATACCTGGGGATTCTGATTCCACAGGTCTGTGAAGAAGCTGGAGAATTAGTAATAGAACTTATCATTTTAAAAGTACCCCCAATTGATTCTGATACTCCTTTGGGAGCAAATCCAACCACCTTGTTCAGAAGGTAAAGTAAGGCCCAGAGATTGGGAGTGAATGACAGTTACTGGCAACGCTAGGATCTCTGATTTCCCATCTGTGAAATGGGGTTGCTATATGGAGATGAATTGAAATGACAGGTGCAAAGTACCTGGCAGAGTTCAAGGCACATGGCAGGTGCTTGCTTAATCCCGGTCCCGTACACATTCTACTACATTTTTCTAAATGCCAAGCGGACAATGAGTTCTTCTTAAACTTATTTTGAAGGGCCAGGACATTTCATGTCATTTTTGTCTAAAGAGGTGACTAAAATATTGTGTGAGAATGTGTGTGTATGTGAGAGAGAGAGAGAGAGAGAGGCAGAGGAACAGAGAGACCAAGAGAGACCGAGAAAGAAAAGGGAGGAATGAAAAGGAAGGAGACAGAAAATTTGTACTGAAATGTCCAAGAAGGCTTAAATGATGGGACTGTAAATAGATCCGTCTTGACCCTTCATCTGCATTTGTGAACTAGGTTAAATATCATGGCCCCAAGTGAATACTGAGCAGGTTTTTTAAATAGTATTTGGGTGAGAGCATCACTCTTAAATGTATCAGCACATTATTGAATTTCACATCTTAGACCTTGAAGCAAACACAAATATGTACAGTCATCAGTATGTACATTTTCAACATTGTTGTCGCACCACAACCATGTTGTCAAATGCGACAGCCTTCTTTTAAAAATGCAATTGTTTTTATTCAGAAATCATTTTGATTGTCGTTACCACATACCAGTATGCAGATTAGAGGCATGACCATTGTGTATTTCCTATCCATTGATTAAATGATTAATAATCAGCTTTTTGGGTGTTTACTGCTCTCCCAGAAAGTTTCCCAAAAGTCTCTGTGGTTTCATTTACTTTCTGTACCGTACATACCCTCATGTGGCTGTTTGCACTGTCAGTTTTCCATTTGTACTCATGTTCTTTCTTTAATGATTCATCTCAGAATTTCTCGGCCTCCTCTCCCACGAGTTCATTACCATGGCTTGTTATACGCTTCACTGAACGCTGGGCAAAATTGCAACCTTTCCTACCACCACTCCTTCTCCCAGTCTTTCCTCACTGTGATAATTATTTTAGCATGATCTGAAATTTCAGGAAACATTAATGAGCACCCAATGGCCGAGGCACTGCGATAGACACTGGGAGCCACAAGGAGTGGCAGAAAGATGACCTTGACTCTGTTACCTCACTCAGGGGTCACTTGGCGAGCAGGTAACCAAGCTAACACCTAAAGCCAGAACTGTCACACTTCAAAGTTCATGCTTTTAACTGTCACTCTGTGGCTGTCTCAAATACCTCCCCTCTGTCTTCACCAGAATCTCCATTCCCTGAACACAGGCTAACTGGGTTTTTACCATCTTATTTAATATCCTGTCTTACTCTCCACTGTTTTTCCAGCTGCACAATCAGGTTTTAGAATTCATTCTCCCTCCTTGGAGACTCTTGCTGTAGTTTTTCCCAGTGAAGGACCAAAAGGCACGAGACTTTTAGTCTTCATAGCACTTAAAGGTGTGGAGTAGTTTCTAGAAGAAGGACTGTCTGTGCAGGTGAGGAAAGGGCCAGCAACACAGCTGAATGACTTTGCCTAGAATCTCTGTGAGCGGTGCCAGTGACGAGGAATCGCTTATCTTCCCGTGGTGATGTTTGGAATCTGCCTGTTAGACCCACAGATGGATTTTAATGCATTTGCCTTTGATTCTGCCCCTTCATGGTACATCCGGGTCTCCATGATGGCGTTTCCTCAGCCAGGGACATTGTGTACTGAGAACCTAACCTACTCCGGTATCCAAGTACATCCATTTCTTTTGCCAGAATTTCTGAAGATACCTGCGGCGAAGTCAGTATTTATGTGTGCTAGATTCTCTGTTGATCCTTGGCAATAATTCACTCTATCAAATTCTTACATTCTGCTGTCTGTGTGAGTGACTGTAACTCATCAGAATTTCCAAGTTTGAAGGCTGGGGTTATTTCTGAGGTGTCAGAATGTCAGTGTTTCTCCCCTCGTGCTATCACTTTGGACTTTCATTTTTTAGTCCCCGATAGAGATACCTTGTCTGAAT
Source organism: Lutra lutra (assembly GCF_902655055.1). NCBI lineage: Eukaryota > Metazoa > Chordata > Mammalia > Carnivora > Mustelidae > Lutra > Lutra lutra. The sequence goes on from NC_062296.1 coordinate 17,662,189, forward strand.
TCATACAAGCTGTTTTCAGCACAAAGTGGTTTCAAAGTGATAAAAAAAAAAAAAACAAGTAAAGGCCTCACGACCTAATTAGTGTCTGCAGGTCAGCCTCTAGAACTGTGGTTAAGCGACTTTATTTGCATGAGGTCCATTTCGGGAAAGACAAAAATGTTTACAGGCTACCATTCTTTCTTCACGTACAATAAAAATAGCTTTAGTGGTTCCCGTGGGGAGAAATATATAGTTTTTAAACACAGATTACCTACTTATCGAAGGGAAGCACACAATGGGAAAAAATTGGTAACGCTTTTAGGCATTAAATGTTAATTTTGGGTACGTTTCAAACCGTGGTCACACGGGGGAAGCTTTTGTATGTGCTTCATCTTGAAATTGTATATTATAGCTCGTAGTAAGAAATTAGGCAGGCCCATCACGAATCTCGAATTACTCACCTTTACCTTGGCAAGAAGTGGCCCCGTGATTACCAGTTGTTCTCTACATTCTGAGCCTGTAGAAAGAAGTTTTTTCTTTCTGTGGTCTGTGGGCTGATGTCGCTAGACCGTGTCCCCGGGAACTGTGGAGGGTCACAGAGATTTGTACCCTAATTGCAAGCTAACAGGTCTGTTGGCCACACAGTTTCATGGTTGCTGGTTAAAGACAGGAGACTCCTTGGCTCAGAGATGGGAGCCTATGTGTATAGGAAAAAAAAAAAAAAAAAAAAAACCAAGGAGACCCAAGGAAAGTTGGCTAGCAACACAGGATTCCCCCCAAAACTCGGGTGGCTCCAAGAACCTCTCGAGCTCACAGAGCTTTGGAAGGATCCAGCAAGGCAGTTAGAGGTTGTGGAAGACGCCCTGACTGGTTGGCCCAAAGGCAGGGCTGCGTGCCGCCTGTTGGAGGGGAGCAGAAGGCACAACCGAAGACAAAACAGGGGTCAGTTTTCCCAGCTCCTCAGAGAGCACTTCAGAAGGAAGGTATGCAAGGGGCACCTGACGGCTGCCTCATGTTGGGGGTAAGCTCTGCTGCTTGGGGGTCTTCAAAGCCCCTTCTCCCCTGCTCTCTCTCCCTTGCTCTCCACGCGGTCATTTCTTTTCTTGCCTGTTTAGGCTCTGGAGTGGGGAGATTTGTATTGCTAAGCAGCTCAGCCGAGTGACATTTTCTCTCTCACCACACTTCTAAGGGGGTCATCCCATCCTAGGACTTACATGGAGCACTGATTGGTCCCCTGAGTCTATTTGAAAAGGTTAGACAGTCAGGCATATTCATCGAACTGGGCAAAAGTCCACAAAGATCACACCCCATGACCTGATCTTCTGAGAATCTTTCTGCTCCCAGCTTTGGCCGGGAGGAGAGTCCAGATGCCTTTTTTGTGTTGAGTGGCCAGGGAATGGGAGCACAGTGAGGGCAGCCTCGTCCCTGGGAGGGCAGACAAGCTCCCCGATGCTTGTTCTCTCTCCATCGCGATGCTGAAGCATCCCCAGAAAGCATGGAGCCCTGTGCACGGCGTGATTCCTCTTCCCACCACCTGGAATAAGGTAACTCTTGGCAACTGTAGCAAGACATCATCCACTGGTAACCTTGGCTTCCCTCCCACCCACCCACCCACACCCCCCCACCCCGCCACATCTGTGCATTGTGCTACCTTGCTTAGGTCTCTGGCAACAGAAGTTTTCTACTGGGACTGTTTCAGAACAGGCAGTCTCGCCGCCTCCGCCTGGAAAATTGAAAACATATTTTGAACACCACGAAGCGTGTGGACATGAAGTTACATTGCGGTACAGCAATTTCCTCGGGAGGGGTTGGTTATAATTTATTGTAATCAAGGGCTTCACAAAAATGCAAAGACAAGGGACTTTGGGACAGATTTCTTCTAGTATATTGAAGCTTTTGTAAGATAAAATGCAAAACTTCATGATTAGCTGCTGGCACAGTTTTCTGAGTGCCAATACTGGGCATGGACTCAGGCTCGCAGTTTACCACTCCTTTCCTTGTAGGGGGGAATGCTAATAGGGTAAGACAAATAATCTCTGTTATGGTGAAAGTCCCTTTGGGGACTGGGGTTATGGTGAAAGTCCCTTTGGGGACTGGGGTTCGGAATTCATTAGACATCTCCAAAGCGATGCTGGAATGGGCATGAAGGATCTTATTGGGGTGATGGAATGTTCTAAAACTGGTTTGTGGCAATGGTGGCACAACTTAAGTCAATTTAATAAAAATCATTAAATCGTACACTTGACATGGGAAAATTGTACAAATCCAAAAATACGCCTCCATAACATTGTAAAAAAAAAAGATTTCGTAAAATAAAAAACTGTGGAATTAATATATAAAGCATTTCAAATACAGCAACGTATAAGCACATTATAAAACAGCTAGTAAAACAATACTTGTATAAATATTAACCATATCATTCAAATAAATTACTATATAAAGTAAAACAGAAACAAATAAAGGCAAATCCTGGAGGCTAGAAGACCCAAAAATAAAAAAAAAGTCTCTTTGGGAAGTATATAACCCAGCAAGGGTGCTTTCATATTTCATAGGGGGATGGAGGTAGCGGGAGGGCTGATGCAGCCTTCTTATTACCCAATTCAAATCCTTTCGGAAGAATATTCAGAAAGCGAATTAATTTTTCCTTTTTTCGTTGCACTCAGAATGCCTGAAACAGATAAAGTAGGAAACGGAGTCATTATATTTGGGCGCTGTCTATTATCATTTACTGACTGAGAATCTATCTAAGCCTTGCTGCTTTTGGCAGATAATTAATTTTGTTCCTAAATGTAGGAAAGAGTGATTGTAATCAGTATGTTTGTACTTGCAGCCACAAATAGAGCCCATCAAAGATATGCAGTACAAATAAACCTCATAAAATATTCAGCCCAAGCGCTGCTTGCAGTTAATGTGCTTTTTTTTTTTTAAAGAAAAAAAAATCATATGTATGATTTTTGAAAGTCGTTCTTGGTATTCTTATGTAGTTAATAGCTGAACTCCTCTTTTTGTAACTCAGGCCCACACTCTGAATTATTTTTATCGTGAAATCTCATAAACTCGAGCTCAAGGGGACTTTGTTTGATTTGGCGTGGAAATCAACTCATCAACGTACACATATTTCTGAGTTCTGGGTGTGGGTTGCTCTTTTGCTTCTAGAAAATTATGAATAATCAGATCGAAGTTGGAGGTTCAGGTTCATGGGATGAAACCCAAGTGCATGGTTGTTAACCCTCTAAACTCTTCGGAAAGACTTTTTGTACTTTTGTTCTGACCGACCAGCAGCCTCTGTTCTACGCCTGTCCCTTGTCCCTCTCCTTCACAGTTGTACCTTGCTTGGTGTCTGGTTCATTTAGGCCCTGTAGTCGGGTGAAAATGTGTTTAATCGTGGTTCCATCATCCTGGGAAGCCCATTCTGCTTCTGCTGATTCTCTAATACGTTCCTTCTCCCGAGAAGCAAACTCATTCCACTTAGCAAAATTATATATCACCAGAAAACACTTCAAAAAGGTTATCAAAGGGGGCGCCTGGGTGGCTCAGTGGGTTAAAGCCTCTGCCTTCAACTCAGGTCATGATCCCAGGGTCCTGGGATCGAGCCCCGCGTCGGGCTCTCTGGGCAGCGGGGAGCCTGCTTCCCCTTCTCTCTCTCTGTCTGCCTCTCTGCCTACTTGTGATCTCTGTCTGTCAAATAAATAAATAAAATCTTTAAAAAAAAAAAAAGGTTATCAAGGGCAGAGCTCTTAGTCCCTGTGGTGCAGGTAGAGGGGGGGAAACACTTACGTGTACGTGGGACCTTTTTGTGCTTCTGCAATTGCCTGCTGTGCAGGTACGGTGGAAATAACATCAGCCCAGGAATCAGAACAGGGATGCAGGGTCTCCACCCTGCACGGCCGCAGGAAGGGGCCTGGGAGAAGTGCGTTAACCTGTACAGGGAAGACCATGACCGTGAGGGTGATCCCAGAGCACTTGCCATATGCCACACACAGTTCTGGGCCCTTTACACAAACTGACACACTAAATGCATGCGACAGTCCCAATTATGAAGGAATTCTCAGTGAGGGCCATTTTCCAGGTTCCAGAACAGAGGCAGGGAGACTTGCATGCAGTGCCAGCCCCGGGGCTGTTTCAGCAGCTTTCTCCACTGCCGGGGCTCCTGAGGCTCCTCTCTTGCCCCGGGGACCAGATCCAATCTCAGACCGGGGAGACGGAGCGTGGCTCCCACTGCAAGTGGGCATCAGCCGACTTGGTGGAAGTGTGGCAGGAAGGAGAGCCAGGAAGTCGCTAAGGGGCTTGCATCTCAGCCTGCTCGCTCAGTTCTAACTCTTCCTATTCCCCACCCCCCACCCCACTCCCTGCTGCATGGCTTCAAGAATAGCATGGAAACTTCCAATGGGCTGAGCTTTTTCTTCTCTGCTCTTCCTCATACTTGTGTTAATTTAATTAGATTTTTCTAAATCTGCTCAGAGCTCAGACTTCCCCCAGGATCAAGGGCTATTCCATTTTTCACCTTTCCTTAAAAAGAAAATCCATTCTTGATGATCTTGGGTTGAAAATATACTTTCAAAATATATGGCGCCTCCATTTTCCCCCTTTCAGATCAAAAATTCAAAGAATAGTGAAAAATGCCCCGGACTGTGGTTTTCTTACTCTGGATTAAAAGCCTGCAATGATCTCTTTCCAAACATGGAAGGAGTTCTGGGCAACTGTTTCTGATTTACTACATTGTCCCATTTGCCTTTAATTCTTCATGTAAAATGAATGGGCTTCTTCATTGTAGCAACCTTCTAGTAGATTTTTTTTTTACAATTATGAACAATTTAGATCACATTTGAACGGTCTCTTCACAAGTTTCCTAGACATAAATTTCTCTAGACAAAAGAAAACTCTCATTTAGTGCCCTTACTCCAATTAAAAATAAAACAATTGTGATAAATTGGCACCCTTGAACTTGACAGAAAGAAGGTATAGATGACTGTTCCATCTCCTTCCAGTATGAAAAGCATGTTAACAAGCTCCAGATCACAGAGGGTGGAAAAAGACACATGGGTGGAAACATTTCTCTCACACATCTATGTTTATCAAGTTTTAAAGTCTGTTTCCTCCCCGACCATTTCTTCTGAATCTGTAATCCATTGATTGGAACGAAATTGATGCATAACTCAAACTGCTCTGCTGTGAAAAGCCCCATTCAGAATGGTCTTGGCTCTGGTTATCATTGACCAATGAGTCTTCGAGATACCAGGAATAATAAATTATAACAAACACCCATTTTTAAGAGCACCATCCAAGATTTTTAAGAGCGAAGCTCTGGAGATGGAAAGCTGAGTGAATATCCGGTACAGGAATGGGTCAGCTTGGTGTTGCAGGGAGCAGAGTGAGAAAAGGTCGTGTCCTAGAAAGAACTCAGGCTTCAGGGGTTAAGATGTAACTCTCTGCTCAGCCATCCCTTGTCTTAGAGACCCTGGGCATAGTGCATCATCTCTCTGAATGTTTGTACTTTATCTGTGGAATGGGGGTACAAATGCAAGCTCTGGGGGTGGGGCAGGGGTCTGGATGGCTCAGTGGGTTAAGCCTCCGACTCTTGATTTTGGCTCAGGTTATGAGCTCAGGGTTGATTGGCCTGAGTGGTTGTAGACATCTGCTTCCATTGGCCCAACTCTCAATGAAAATCATGTTCCGCCAGATGTCCAGGTGACTCAGTTCCCAGCCAGGCAGGACAAGTTGAACACACAAGTTTCCTAGCTGCTTGCAGTGGGCTTCAGAGAAGACTCATGAATGAAGGGCAACATGATAGATCTAGATTCCCGATGGGCATTTTAAGCATTTATCTTCTTTGCCTCGGGTTTAGTGCTGAAATTCTTGGGAGGGGAGGGAGGACTCAAGCCGTGTTTATAGCTCCTTTGTTTTTGAGTGTGTGTGGTACAGTAGAATGCTAAATTGCTTTTACTGGGTACCACTGTTAAATGATGATTAAATTTAGGTTGATATAAAAATGAACAGATATCTATTATATATCTTTGGGATAATTTAATGATATCCCCTTGTTTCAGATATTCTTTTATTAAATCCCTAAATTTCCTTGTCTGTTTTTATCCATCTTGCCCACTCAGAGTCTCTTTCCCCTTTATTATGATTGGCAGTCACCGCTCTGATCCCTGGGATTGGGCTATCACTCTATTTCTTTTGACGGAGGGAAAAAGGAGGAAGCCAAGGGAGTTTGGGAACGTAAAAGAAAGATGGGAAATAATCAGACCATCTGGAAATGTTTTTTTTTTTCTAGGTATGTGTTCTTTGCTGTTTTTTTCTTAATATAATCATTGTCCCAGTCAATGTAGCACAATACAGATAAGTCACGTATTTCAGATTTTAAAAAAATACGGAAAAATACAGGAGCATCTGGCTGGCTCAGTTGGTAGAGCATGTGACTCTTGACTTCGGGGCTGTGCGTTCAAGCCCCATGTTGAGGGTAGAGACGACTTAAGGAAATTTTAAAAAATACAGAAAAATACAATATATCTCAATTATGATTTACTTGCCATTCTCCTAAACCAAGCATCCATGTTAGTGTGTAAGGCTAGCATTCTCCCCTCATCCATGTAATCAGTTTCTTACATGGAGTAGGTGTTTGCGTCTTTCTCTTCAATCAAGCTGAAGGGGAAAGGAGTTTCTGCTTGAGATAATGAGGAGCCATTAAGAGTACAGGGAACATGAATCTCCACCCACAAAATCAGAAGTATAAGAAGAAGTACATTTATTATTATTTTCTTTTGCTTTTTAAATGATGGACTCTTTTTAGAGCCCTTTTAGGGTCACAGCAAAACTGAGCAGAAAGTACAGAGTTCCCATGGACCTCCTGCTCCCACTCCCCCGCCCCCACCTCCCCTAGTTTCAGCATCCAGTACCAGAGGGATGCATTTTTTAATAATAATGAACCTACATGGACACATCATTATCACATCATTATCCCCCAAAGTCTGTGGTTTACATTAGTGATCGCTCTTGGTGCTGTAAATTCTAGCAGTCTGACAAATGTAGAGTGAGGCATTATAAAATACAGAGGAGTTTCACTGCTCCCCCAAAGCCAGCATTCTGCCTATTTATCCCTCTTTTACCTCTAACCTTTGGCAACCACTGTCCTTTTTGCTGTCTTTATGGTTTTGCCTTTTCCAGAAAGTCATATAGTTGGAATCATATGGTAGTATCCTTTTTTTTTTTAAGATTTTATTTATTTATTTGACAGAGATCACAAGTAGACAGAGAGGCAGTCAGAGAGAGAGGAGGAAGCAGGCTCCCCGCCGAGCAGAGAGCCCGATGTGGGACTCGATTCCAGGACCTCGGGATCACGACCCGAGCCAAAGGCAGAGGCTTTATCCCACTGAGCCACCCAGGCGCCCCGGTAGCAGCCTTTCTACACTGGCTTCTTCCACTGGGTACCATACATTTCAAGGTTCCTCCATGCCCTTTCATGGCTTCATAACTCATTTTTTCCTAATGCTGCATAGTATCTCATTGTCTGGAGCATCTTTTATATTTAAATCAGTTTAATTTCAACTCTAAATCTTTGTTCCCATTGTGTTAGTGGTAAATTCTGCCTCATTACCTTTTTAAAAAAACAGCTTTGTTGAGCTAGAATTCGCATAGAATACATTCATCAATTTACCCATTTAAAGTGTACTGTTCAGTGGTTCCTGGTGTATTCACGGAGTTGACGTCCATCACCGAAATCAATACTAGAACAGTTTTAGCATTCCAGAAGAAACTCTATACCCATTAGCTGTCACTTACCATTCCACCATTCTCTTGCCCCTGGCAACTACTAATTTACTTTCTCTCTCTATGGATTTGTCTCTTCTGAACATTTCATATAAATGAAATCCTACATCTCTGTCTTCTTGTGTCTGACCTCTTGCACTTAACATAACGTTTTCAAAGGCCATCTGTGTTGTAGCATGTGTGAGTACTTCTTTCCTTTTCGTGGCTGAATAATATTCCATTGTGTGGATAGGTCACTCTATCAGCTGATGGACATTTGTTTCCATTTCTTGGTTGTTATCCATAGTGCTGCTAAAATCATTCACATGAAACTCTTGGTGTGGATATATGTTTTCCTTTCTCTTGGAAATATTACCTAGGAATAGAATTGGAGGTCATATGGGAACTCCAGGTTTAAGCTTTTAAGGAATTGCCAAACTGTTTCCCAAAGCAGCTGAACCATTTTCCTTTCCCACCAGCAATATATGAGAGTTCCAATTTCCACACATACTCATCAGCAATTGCTATTATCTGTCTTTTTAAAATTATAGCCATCCTAGTAGGTTTGAAGTGGTATCTCATTGCAGTTTCAATTTGTGTTTCTCTAATGACAAATGCTGTTGAGTAATTTTCATGTGCTTGTTAGTTAGAGATGTGTATCTTCTTTGGTGAAAGGCTTATTGAGATCTTTTCCTAAATTTTTAATCAGGTTATTTGTCATTTCATTGTTGAATTGTAAGCATTACTTATATATATTGAATACTGGGCCTTTATGAGATACGTGATTCGCAAAGATTTTCTTCTGTATGGTGGGGTTTTCACTTTCCTAACAATGTTCTTTAAGACATAAGTGTTTATGCTTTTGATGAAGTTCAATTTATCTATTTTTGTGTATATGGCATATCTAAGAAACCATTGTCTAATTCAAACTCATAAAGATATTACACCTATGGTTTCTTCTATGAATTTTTATAGATTTAGCTCTTACACATAGGTCTATAATCAATTTTGAGTTAACTTTATACAGTTAATGTGAGGTTGAGGCGCAACTTTATTCTTTTGCTTGTGGATACCCAGTTGTCCCAGCCCCACTTGTTGAAAACAGTAGCGTTCTTTCCCCCCATTGAATGGTCTTGACACCTTTGTCAAAGTGAATGGACTGTAAATTTATGGGTTTATTTCTAGACTCTCAAATCTATTCCATCGATCTATATGTTTATCATTATGCCAGGACCATGCTGGTTTGATTCCTCTTGCTTTGTAATAAATTACAAAACTGTGAAGTGTGAGTCTTCCTACTTTGTTGTCTTCCAGATTATTTTGGCTATTTGAAGTCCCTTGCAATTCCATTTCAATTTCACAAGCAGCTTGTCAATTTCTACAAAGAACTTAACTGGGATTTTGATAAGGATTTCATTAAATCTATAGATCATTTGGGGGAATATTGCCATCTTAATATTAAGTCTTCTGATCTATGAACATGAAATGTCTTTACATTTATTTAGGTCTTTAATTTTTTTCGTTGTTGTTTTTCAGTTTTCAGTATATAAGTTTTACACTTCTTTTGTTAAATTTATTCCTAATATCATAGTTTTGTTATTATAAATGGAATTGTTTTCTTTTTAAAAAGGTTTTATTTCTTTGAGAGAGAGAGGGAGCGAGAGAGGACAAGTAGGGGAAGAGAGAGAGGGAGAGGTAAAAGCAGGCTCCCTGCTCCCTAGCAGGGAGCCTAACACAGGGCTCAATCCCAGGACCCTGAGATCATGACTCAAGCTGACGGCATATGGTTAACCAACTGAACCATCCAGGTGCCCCTGGAATTGTTTTCTTAATTTAATTTCTGCATACTTCCTTATTTGAGTATAGAAATACAACTGGTTTTTGTATATTGATGTTTTACCTAGTAGCACTGCTGAAGTCATTTAATGATTTTAATAGTTTTGTTTTATTTTGTTTTGTTTAGTCCTTGATGTTTTCTGTATACAAGATCATGTTATCTATAAATACAGATGGTTTTATTTCTTCTTTCCCAATCTGGATGCCTATTATTTCTTTTCCTTTCCTCTTTCTTTCTTTCATCCTTTCATCTTTCTTCCTCTTGCTATTCTTTCTTGCCTCATTACCCTGGCTTGAGCCTCCAGTAGTGCTGAACAGAAATGGCAAGAATGGACATCTCTGTCCTTTTCCTAATATTAGAGGAAAATTCTTCTCTTTCCGCATTAAATATAGTGTTAGCTGTGGGTTTCCCATAAATGCCCTTTATTAAGTTGAGGAACTTCCCTTGTATTCCTGGCTTGTTGAATATTTTTATTATCAAAATATGCTGTGATCCCGGGGTCCTGGGATCGAGCCCCGCATTGGGCTCTCTTCTCAGCGGGGAGCCTGCTTCCTCCTCTCTCTCTCTCTGCCTGCCTCTCTGCCTACGTGTGATCTCTGTCAAATAAATAAAATCTTTAAAAATATATATATATGCTGGATTTTATCAAATTCCTCTCCTGCATCTAGTTTCTTTCTCCTTCCAATTTTGCATGTGTTCTTTAGTTTATTAATATAATTGTATTGATTACCAGATGTTAAACTAGCCTTGTATTCCTTGGATAAAGCTCACTTGGTCATGGTGTATGATCATTTTTAGATGTTGCTGGATTTAGTTTGCTAGTATTTTGTTGAGGATTTTTGTATTGATCTTCATAAGAGATACTGGTCTATAGTTTTCTTGTAGCCTTTGTCTGGTTTTAGTATCAGGGTTAATACTAGCCTCTTAGAATGAGTTGAGATGCACTTCTTCCTCTTTTATTTTTTGGAAGAGTTAGATAAAGATTGGCATTAATTCTTCGTTAAGTGTTCAGTAGAATTTGCCAGTATGGCCATCTAGTCCTGGGTTTTTCTTTGTGGGAAGATTTAAATTGCTAATTCAGTCACTTTGTTTTAAGTTCATTCACATGTTCTATTTCTTTTTGAGTCAGTTAAGGTAGTTTTGCCATTTTAGGAATTTGTCCATTTCATCTATGTTATATAATTTTGGGGGATTTAGTTTTTTTAGTGTTCTCTTAAAACTCTTTTGATTTATATAAGACTGGTAGTAATATCCCTTCTTTCATTCCTAATTAGAGTTACTTGAGTCTTTTTTTTTTTTTTACTCAGTCTAACTAAAAGTTTATCAGTCTTGTAGATCTTTCCATGGAACCGATTTTTGATTTGGTTGATTTTCTTTATTCTTCAGTCCAGCAATTTCTGTCATAAGATACTATTTCCTGCCTTCTTCTTGGTTTATTTTTAATGTGTTCTTCCTTTTCCAGTATTATAAGGTGACATTTTAGGCTATAGATTTGAGATCTTTCTTTTTTCAAAATAGTTGTCTACAGCTATAAATTTCCCTCTATGTGTTGCTTTAGCTGTATCCCATATGTGCTGGTATATTTTCATTAAGATCAAAGTATATTATCATATGCCTTGGGATTTCTTATTTGACCTTTTCATATTTAGGGTCTTAGAGACTACATATTTAACAATGTATTGTTTAATTTCCACATATGTGGTTACATAGGAGTGTGTGGTTTAATTTCCATATATATGTAGATTTCCTAAATTTCTTTCTGTTACTGGTTTCTTATTTCATCCCATAGTGTTTGGAAAATATACTAGGTATGATTTCAGTGCTTATTCACTTATTGAGGCTTGTTTTACAGCCTAGCATATGATCTGTCCTAGAGAATGTTCCATGTGCTGTTGAGAAGAATGTATATTTTGCTGTCGTAGGGTGCAGTATTCTATAGATGTCTGTTAGGTCTTTTTGGTTTACAGTGTTGTTCAAGTCTTTGGTTTCCTTGTTGATGTTCTGTCTAGTTTTTTTTATCCACTATTAAAATTGAGATATTAAAATCCCCAACAATTACTGCTGAATTATTTCTTCCTCCAGTTTTGTCAGTTTCTGCTTCATGTATGTTGCTTCATGCATCTCTATTGTTAGACGCATATGTTTAGAAATGTTCTATCTTCCTAATGAATTGACCCTTTTATCAGTATAAAATGGTCCTCTTTCTCTCATAATACTTTTGATCAAATGTTTATTTTTTTCTGATATTAGTATAGCCACTTCAGCTTTCCTATGTTTACTATTTGCATAGTATATCTTTTTCAATTATTTTACTTTCAATTCACTTGTATCTTTTGATCTAAAATATATCTCTTGTGCATAGCATATAGTTGCATATATTTTTTAATCCAAGCTGACAATTTCTCTTTTGACTGGAGTGTCTAATACATTTATGTTTAATGACAGATGGTGTCTGACTTAGGACGGTTTGACTTACAATTTTTCAACTTTATGATGGTGCAACAGTGACACGCAATCAGTAGAAACCTGACTTCAGATTTCGGTTTTTGCTCTTTTCCTTGGCTAGCAATATGTGATATTCTCTTGTGATGCTGGGCCACAGCAGTGAGCTCCCAAGTCAGCCACACGATCATGAGGGCAAATAACCAAAACACTGACATCCATTCTGTCCCCATACAACCATTCTGTTTTTCCACTTTAAGTGCTGTATTCAATAAACTACATGAGATATTCAACACTTCATTATAAAATAGGCTTTGTGTTAGATGATTTTGCCTAACTGTAGGCTCATGTAAATGTTCTGAGCACTTTTCGGTAGGCTCGGCTAAGCTCTTATGTTGGGTAGGTTTGGTGTATTCTGTGCATTTTTGACTTAATATATTTTCAACTTATGATAGTTTTTTTTAAGATTTTATTTATTTGATACACAGAGAGAGAAATCACAAGTAGGCAGAGAGGCAGGCAGAGAGAGAGAGGGGGAAGCAGTCTCTCCACGGAGCAGAGAGCCCGATGTGGGGCTTGATCCCAGGACCCTGAGATCATGACCTGAGCCGAAGGCAGAGGTTTAACCCACTGAGCCACCCAGGTGCCCAACTTATGATAGGTTTATCAGGATGTAACCCTATCACAAGTGGAGGAAGATCAGTTCTGATACTGTTAAATTTACACGCCTGCCATTTTATGCTTTGTTCTCTATAGAGGTCATATCTTTTCATGCCTCTATTTCTCCTTTGCTGCTTTCTTTTCCCTTAAGTGATTATTTTCTGGTGTATCATTTTAATTCCTTTAAAGATTCTTTTCCCACTATGTTTTGGTTATTAGTAGTCATTCTAGGGGTTACAGGACACAGCATGACCTAGAATCTACTTCAGATTGATACTAATTTAATTTCGTGAGGCACAGATATAATGGTCCTTTGATTTCCACTCTAGTGGCCAAATAACCATCTACTTAATTTTCTAGAGTTTGAAGATGATCTGTCATGTTGCAAAGGGCCCCACAGTGGTTCTTTACCATCAGTTCTGCCAACCGATTCCGACTCTCATTTCATAGCCATCCACTTTTCTTTTGCTCAGTCTTCATGGAATTCTAATTTGCCTCTCTCCCTACAATCCAACATACTTTATGCTTTCTTTTGGCCACATTATATGTCACTGTGACATCCAGGTTAATACTGTTCAATAGAAATATGATTCAAGCCACATATGTAATTTTAAATTTTTTAAAACCACATTTCGTGGTGCCTGGGTGGCCCAGTTGGTGAAGCATCCAAACTCTTGGTTTCAGCTCAGAGCCTGATCTCAGGGTCGTGAGATCGAGCCCCTTGTTGGGCTCCGTGCTCAGTGGGGAGTTTGCTGGTCTGCTTGAAGATTCGCTCCCTCTGCCCCCTCCCCGCACTCCTTCTCTCTCTAAAATAAATAAATGGGGCATCTGGGTGGTTCAGATGGTTAAGCATCTACCTTTGGCTCAGGTTATGATGCCAGGATCGTGGGATCGAGCCCCACATCAGGTTCCTTGCTCCTTAGAGAGCCTGCTTTTCCCTTTGCCTCCATGTGTGTCTCTCTCTCTGTCTCTCATGAATAAATAAATAAAATCTTTTTAAAAATAAATAAATCTTTTTTAAAACCCACATTTGAAAAGTAGGAATAGGTGAAATTAATATTGTGTATTTCATTCGGTATGTTCAGAAAGTAGGATTTTGGCACATGATCAATATTTTTTAAAATTGTTAAGGGGATATTTTATGTTCTTTTTTTCCTCACAGCTTGAGCCAGTCCCATTTCACGTGCTCAGTGGTCACGTGATACAGACTGGACTCTGCAGTTCCAAGCTCCCCTTTGCGAAGGAATCCATAGGGCAGTGCTGTAAAGTGTATCTGAATTTCCTTGCAGTACTGACAGTGCCAGTCCCTCTCCAGAAAAGCCACTCTCTACGAATATACCTAAGTGCCCTTCTATCTGGCCTTCTGAGGCATGCCCACAAGCAAAGGGAAAGAACTCAAAACAACAATGTAACTGCCGTCCAGAGCACATGTTCAGGCAATCAACAATTAATTTGTGGGAACTGGTTACTATTTCAGTTAATGGTAGTAGTTGTTCATATCTGTGGGGAATATAGGGTAGAAATGTAGAAGCTCTTTCACATTTGCCATGGGAACTCTTGATACCAACAGGCTGGGTTGGATCACCTCCAGAGGACTGAACCAGAGACCCAAGGAAGGGGAAAGCTACAGAGACTAGAGAAATTTCAGCCCTCCAGAGATCTCTCTCTCCCAGTGTATTTTTTTCTTTTTCGGGCTAGAGATTAGGAGGTGGTAAGATGAGTGGAGCCATCTGTATGTTTGCCGCAGTCTCTTCCTGTATCATTTTGTTCAATTAGACTCATCGTAAGGATGATTAAAGGTTTCTTGTTACTTGCAAATTGCTTATTCTCACCTTACCTTTGCTCTTTAAGGAGGAGTTACCACTTGCTTGTCCAATTCTTACATTTTCTTAGCCTCTCAAGTCCATGCCTACCCTGTTTGCTTAAGACTGGGGACAGTCGAGCCATACTAATCGAAGCCTCTGACTTCTTATAAAGTTACACGTGCTCTCTGCTCTCATCCATTTCTTCCACGTTGCTTTCCACCTGTTACTCTCTGGCTTTGACAGTAAGTGGCTTAGGCTTTAAGTTCTCTTTTTGCAAATTCCACAGCCTGTCATTCCAACCCTTTGCCTGGATGCTCCTTTCTTCTTGCCCAGATTCTGGGATCAGGTCCCTGAGCTCACAGTTTGTAGACCCTTCTCTGTGTCCCTAAAACTTGTGGCCTGATTCTGTGGGTGGATCTAAGTTACCCACCTGTTTCCCCTTCCCTTCCTTCATTCCCTTCTCTTAATAATGCATCTAGATTTCCCCGGTGAGAGTATTAGCCAGAAGCCCTACCCCACACCCATCCCAGCCAACTCTCCTGGGCCCTGGCCCTGGATTTCAAAGTGACAGTAGAATAGGAAGAACAAAGCACTCATTGAATGTCACTTTCAAGGCCATGTCCAACGTCCAAGAAGCTGCAAGTGCTATTTGAGAAGCCTTCCTGTGCAGGGTGCAAGAGGCTACTGGATGAAAGAGGAAACAAAAACTATCAGCCCGACAGCTAGGAAGCCTTAACCTAGACAGGGCACACATTTCCTTATTTTTAACGTTTCAAGCCAGAATGGGGAGATTTAGGTGGTAGAATGTGACAGACAAGCCAGCGAGGGAGAAAAGGGAGGGTTGGAAGCCTAGCAAACAAAGCCAAGGCGCTATGGCTGTCGTAACACCTGCGAGTTCTGGAATCAAAGGAAAAATCCATAAATACTTCAAGATGTTTGCTCTGTACTGTTTAGCTAATTGGTCAAAAGAAACATCAACTCATAGGGGAAAGTGAAACACTTCAGTGTCAAAATGTGGACAAATAGTCTGGCCCAGGGCACGCCTGCGTGCCCATAAAGGAAAACCAGAAGAGCCTGGAACTTCATTCTTGGGATGGGCCTCATGGCATTTGCATCAAGTAGGGTTTCCCGGCAGCACCGCCTTGGGCAGCAGCCTCCCAAATCGCAAGGTCCCCTTAATGGTCTCTTCTGAAAAGCATCCTATGGAAACACTGACCTTGGGGTAGAACTTTGTTTCTGTTACCAATACCTCTCCATCTCAGATTCTGGAGAATGTGCTCCCTTTTCTTGCCCTCTCCTTCTCCTAACCCTTGTCATGTAGGTAACAGAAAGTTGTTCTTTCAACTTTTTGCTTTAGGCTTAGTGAATGCTACATTTGGAATGACCCTCAAATTCCTAGTCTAGTCTCCTGACTTTGAAGCTGAGAGTACTCAGGCATATGATTTGAGGCAAAGGATTTGCTGAAGACGAACCAGTTAACGTCAAACCAGGGTAAAACTCTGCCTTCTGACAAACAGGCCAGTATTCTTTCTGCGGTACCATTCATTTCTTTGATGTGACATGGTGACGATGCTTCTGAGGTTTACTTTTAGAATTAGTCTAGGGACGCCTGGGTGGCTCAGTTGGTTAAGCAGCTGCCTTCGGCTCAGGTCGTGATCCCAGCGTCCTGGGATCGAGTCCCACATCGGGCTCCTTGCTTGGCGGGGAGCCTGCTTCTCCCTCTGCCTCTGCCTGCCATTCTGTCTGCCTGTGCTTGCTCTTTCTCCCTCTCTCTCTGACAAATAAATTAAAAAAAAAATCTTTAGAATTAGTCTATCTTCTTCTACCTAAAAAGATTCAAACTGGCATCGAAGATGCTCCTTGATTTTCTTTGCCTTTTGATTGTCGGATCCCTAGAAATCAGAATAGTTTTATGAGCATTTTCATATGAAGAAGAGAAATAAAATAGGCAGAAGATGAACTTTTTTGCCAAGATATCTTAGAATCTGTGTTTTCACAAGTTACCTGAGAAATTCTTTATGAGGAAAGAATCAAATATAAATATGTAATCGAGGCCAGGAAAATCTTTGAAGTAGGGCTCTCAGTAGAAATAGTGACTAGAACCCCAGTTTTGTCTCGCCCTGCTCAGGCTCTTGCACAAGTCCAAGCAAATCAATATGAAAGTGTTGCTCAGAATGTGCCCCCGTTATAGCCAATTAAAGGTCAGTGTATGTAATTTACATAAAATGGACGGGCAGGAACAAAAGGTATCTGTTGGGCCCTGAGGAATGATTCTATTTCATTCGCAGATGAGTCCTACAGAGGTCATTGAAAATGCAAGATGCAAATCATTGTTTTTTCTTTCTATAAAGCGTCTGTCCCCCCCCCCCTCCCCCGCGTGGCCTCAGCCTGTTTTATTCTCTTGTTTGCATGCATGCCATAGTCATTAGTACAATTGAATTATAGAATGACCTACACCGTGAGACTGTTAGGCTGCTTGATTGAAATTATCTTTATAATGGAAATCAGAGAACACTTTTAACCTTGTTAGAGCACCACTGTACTGTTGATTAATATATAAAGCGAGTCATAAATTTCACAGTGAGCTATTTATTTCCAGACAATCTTGTGAAAGCAGTTTGGGCCAAATTACAGAAACTTTCTTCATACCTTTGTCAGGCTGACACTAATGATCCTGATTATTTCTAGGACTTTCAAAGTGTCAGTGTTAATTAAACTAATGCTTTAAAATATGGGTAGAAAAGAACATTTGAATATTATATCTTAAATGTTTGACAATGTGTATGAAGCTTCTTTTGTTACCTGGTTAATTTCAGAGACCTGAATTCATTTGATAAAGTTCCTTTCCAGGAGCAAAATGTTTGCCTGATTCAGTAGCAATGGCCAATATTACCAAGGTCACAGTCACCTCCATATAGTCAATGAGTATTTGTTGAGTACTTTAGATATGTTCTGCACTGGATCATGTGATATGAGTAAGAAGATGTAAAAAGGGGGTGCCCGGGTGGCTCAGTGGGTTAAGCGTCTGCCTTCGGCTCAGTTCATGATTTTGGGGTCCTGGGATCGAGCCCCACATTGGGCTCCTGCTCAGTGGAGAGTCTAATTCTCCCTCTTCCTCTGCCCTTCCCCATCCCCCCTTGTGCTCTCTCGTGCATACTCTCCCTCTCTCTCAAGTAAATAAATAAAATCTTTAAAAAAAAAAAAAGATGTAAAAAAGCTAGTACCTGCCTTCAAAAGAGTTCATGGTCTAGTGAAGGCTAGAGTTACAGAAAGAGAGACGACCTACGTGTAGACATTTGGAGGAGACAGATGAAGGGGGTATCTAGCTTAGCCTGGGGTGATCAGGTAAGGTGTCCTAAAGGACTTCTGCCTGAACCAAGGCTCTTCCAGCCGCTGAAGAGGCAAGGTCAGAGTTTGTGGGAAACACATGACTAGTAGCAGGGAAACACACAAGCTTGGGGTTTAGGTGGAGACTAAGGAATAATGGAGGCAAGAGGGTCTGTCTTACTTCCAGAATTCATCCTATGGCCCAGACCCCCGTCTTTGGCAATATTAGGCCACCCGGATCCCAAGACCTTGCATTAACCCTGGCAGAAAGGACCCTGTTCCCCTGCCTTTCCTGAGCACCCCTGCTCCCCACCCTACAGCTGCCTCCAGCAGCAAGAAGGGAACATGGTTGCTGGAGAGGTCAGGCCTCCCACACTGGACCAGCCACCTGCATACACCAGAGATTTGAAAACAGGAGCTTGTAAGTCTGGGAGCACCTGGATTCTTTCCAGAAAAGAAAAAAAAAAAAAAACAGAAAGGTTTGGTGGGGAGGGGAATTGATCCTGTTTCTAAAGAAACTGCTTTCTATAAAATCGTATCCTTACTTTTAGACTCCTATTAGGGGAATGTAGAACTAATTAAGAGACCTGAACATCATTAATCATTTTTTTTACTTGAGTTTCATAAGTAGTCATTAAAAAGAAAAAAAGGCTTCGTTGAAGTCACTAGTAGAAAAGCTAACGCACAGAGTAAAATGTTCTCACTGTCTTAAATTGGATACACAGCTTACAAAGTCAAGCAATAGGCAGTCTGAGTTTTTAGAGGACATTGTTAAAGGCACTAGGTACTCCAGCAGGTGGCCTGGGCAGGCACGCTGCCGAGGCCACTGGGCTGGTCAGGTGGATGTCGAGCGAGCGGGAACGGTGCACTCTCTGCTACAGTGGACAGTCACGTAATGACTTCTGGCTCTCTTTTCAAACGAACATAGCCTCGAAGGGAACTGTGTTCCCTGTTTGCATTCTCCTGTTCTTTCCTCTCCTCCTCCTCCTTTTCTTCCTCCTCTCACTCCTTCCCTTCTCCTCTCTCACCCTCTTTCTCATTCTTCTTCTTCAAGAAAAATATGCTGGTGAGAACAGATTGCCGTTTCCTTTTGAGGGAAATCCCAGCACGGGGTGTTTTATCTCCGGAGGCGTATTGCTCACGGAAGAAGCCAAGCCAAAGGAGTCTGCCTTGAGCAGGGGCCACTAGCCTGGGAGTGTGGCCATCTGTATGCAGGGTGGGGTGGGGGGCTGGGTTGGGGGGTTGGTTGGAGGAAGGCTTGCGCCTTGCCCTTGCCTTGCCTTCAGGAAAGGTTGCAGGACTCAAAGTGGAAACTCAATAAAACTTTCAGAAGCAGATAAATAGAACCTAGAAGGCTTGTTTCCCTGGAGATGGGGAAGCACCATATGTGAGTTTCATGTTTTTAATCAAAAGGCCAAGGCTTCATCTAGGTTGTAGTAATAAGTGTTTGCTTTCCAGAGATTTTCATTGAAATGACAAATGTCTTTCCTTTCACTATTTCTCATGCATCCCCCCCAATCAGAGAAAAATCCAGTACAAAGTAAAATGCCCTGAAGAAGCTTCTGTAAGATAACCTCCTGTATGATGAGCTCTCATGATCTACCCTGTTTACGAGGGAGAAGTTACAGTGTTTGGTTACCCGAGAAACATCGGACCCCAGGCTGTGGCAGGAGGGGTGCTGCGTACGAGACTCTTAGAGTTTGTTTAGTCGGGTTGCATTCTTGGGCCAGTGACGAAGCAGAGAACTGGACTGGGGGGCAGGGGATGCGTATAGAGGAAAACAGAGATAAGTGTGGTAGGAAAGAGTCAAGAAGAAGAACGTGGGACGCCTGGGTGGCTCAGTCGGTTAAGCATCTGCCTTCGGCTCAGGTCATGATCCCAAGGTCCTGGGATGGAGCCCCATGGTGGGCGGGGAGCCTGCTTCTCTCTCCCTCCCTCTGCCCCTCCTGCCTGCTCGTGCTCCTTCTCTTGTGCTCTCTCTCTCTCTCAAATAAATTAATAATTGTTTTTTAAAGTAGCACCCTGTATCACCTTTTTAGATTTTTAGGGGGTAGGGTGAGAGAGCTGGGGTGCAGTAGAGATGGGGGCAAGGAAACCGCTGTGTATTGAACTCCTTTTAAGTACCAAGCTCTGTGCAAGGCACTTCATGTAGCTTCATTCATTTAGCCCTCACCAGAAGCAAAGAAAGTGGGACTTATTGTCCCCATTCTACAGACAAGTAGGCTGGGGCTTAGAGAAGTTTCATCACATGCATTTTCTTTCCCTCTGAGAAGCAGCAGCAGGAGACCTGGGACATTGCTTCCTGGCTGGAGTTGCCAGGTCTGTAACCTGAGAGCAAATACAAAGACTGGCGGGCCAGTCACAGGGGGCAGCACACTGAGAGGAGCAAATGGAGTTCTTGGTAGGAAGAGCACACGGGTGCCCTTGCTCTTTCAGTGGACAGCATACAAGGCCACCCAGATAGGAAGTGACTCCCGTGCAGGAAGCATTTCAAGCCAAGTCCTCATGACAGAGTAAACAGATTTGTGAGCATGGAGGTGGGTGGGGAGAAGGAATGTTCCAGTACTCAGGATCAAGAGTTAGGACCATAGAGAGAGGAGAGTGACCACTCGCTGGGAGGCGACCCCACACAAAGGGAAATGGGAGAGTTGACACATCAGACAGACGGGTGACTGAGAAAGCAAATGAGTAGGTGACAGCCAAAGGCTCCAGGAAAGACCTCAAGAGCTTGGCTTGCTCTTCGGCCATTAGTGTAAGGAACGTTTATAGGCAGTCATCCGGACAAATGCTAACTCCATAGTGTCATTCTACTTCCTGCATTTTGATTATAATGATTTGATTATTAGCTTTTTAAAAGCCTTCATTGACTCACTAATCTGGGGCACCTGTCCTGGAGTTGCCACCTGAAGCAGTGTCCTAAGGGAAGCCTGCCCAGAGCTCCTTTGCAGAAGAGTCGGAACCCCAAAGTTAGGGTGTCCTTCCGTTGCCAAGCTGCCCACGTCTGGATCAAAGCAATCCATTTCAGATTCATGTGCATTATTAGGTCTGGCAGGATGGCAAAACATGAGTCCGATAGTGTTTTGTATATTAGAGAAAACTAGATAAGCGAACAGAGAAGGAAGAGGTTGCCTTTATTAGAAAAGCAATCTTTTGTGATAGATCTTAGCGCAAAGCAATGAGTTTTTAATAAAACTGAGCAGGTAGAGTACCCCTCTGTCCGGCCTTGCTCCCCATCTCTGGCTCCTGATAGGTATGATTTCTTGACACGAGCGAGAGGTCCGCTGATTTGTCAGTTAATCAAAAGTTGCCAAAGGAAAGTCAATACAGAAGATGCTGATGATCACCCTGTCGTTTTCCAGTGACTCAATGGGACTTCCAGGCTCCCGGCTGCCTGTTCTCTGTGGCGGTGTTACTCGGGGTAGAACCTGTGCCCTTGTTCTAAAGGGTGAGAATCTCATTTTGTTTCTCTCCTTCTTGATAGAAAGCTGGGGGCTGACTCCTTGGAAGAGCTGGGAGAATTATTATCACCAGCTATGTGTAGCCAAGTGTTGCTTTTCCTCCCTCTCTGCTTCGGTCATATTCACAGTAATTCATTTCTTTATCACACCTGCCCTCCTCTGACCTTCTGTCTTTGAGGCCCCGCTCTCACTTCCTGGAAAGTGACTCCAAAATGAAGTAATTTGATTTTTCTTCAAGTGGAAACAGTATGTTTCGGGTGTCCCCCATCCAAACAGTTTGTGCAGCTGCCGTGCATTCCTGCCCCGACCAGGAGTTTGTGCAGTCGGTCCCCACGTGGGAAGGATGCGAAGTGATGATGGGGATTTTTGCTCCTTGGGTTATGCAGAGGTTAAATGATTTGTCCAAGGTGAGTCTGTAGCAGAGCTGGGATTACTTCTGGTATGACGTTTTGGGCACCAGCAAACGGCATCTGAAAATGGTAGGAAACTCTCTGTGCCCTGACCCTCAGATCTTTCTTACGGCTGCTGCGAAAACTCCAGGGACAAAATGGCAGAATGATCGGGAAAGAAGGAAACATCCTCTACTCTCAAAGGGAAACGACTTCTCCAGGCCTGCTCTTCTCCTGGGCCTTTAAGATGCCAGATTTGGGAGTGATGATTTAATCCAGTTCCCCTTTCCCTGTTTGTTTCATGGTGAGGAAATGGAGGCCCAGAGGAGAGAAGGGAACTCACCAAGGACATGAAACCCCAGGAGCCAGGCTAGGACCGTAGCACTGGGTGTTTACAACTCCAATTCAGTGACTCAGAAAGCGTAAGAGATGGCTTTTAAAGTTCAAATCTGGGGCTTCAAGTAAAGTTCTCCTTCTACTTTAGCATAAATAAAAACAACTCACACTTTTTAAGCCCCAAGTGCAACAGGAGATTCATGCAATCTGGGTGTTACTTGAGGCCATTTCTTGGGAAGGGAGACATCGAGAAAACAGTTGGCCAGGGCTCTTTCTCTTAACATTCGTTGCATTTTCCATCATCTTAAAGACCACAGTTTCTTCAGGTACTCCATAAGGGCCTTCCTGACTACAAACAAACACATTAGGGTTTGGAGTTGTAGGCCCTGACTTCAAGACCCTCTTTTGTCTTTTACTAACCATGTGGCCTTAGGCAGCCCTCTCACCTCTTGTGACCTCACCTCCTAAAAATAGGCATAGTACCTCCCTTCGCGGGACTGGTTTCCAAAGCTTCTGTGTGCTAATGTAACATGGACAAGTACCTTGTAAAGAGTAAGAGGGCTACACCCAACCCAAGTGTTGGTTATGGGGGTGCCCACCATACATATTTCACGAAGCTAATCTGGATGATCTACGTAAGCATTAGAACAGCCATCTCTCAATTATCCGCACTAATGGTAGAACAGAGGCGCATATAGATAAAACAAAATGTCGAGTCCTCCAGATGCCATTTCTGTTTGAGTTAAGAATGTATGGTGTTTGGGGAAGCTTCTGAACTCTGCTTGCCTGAGAGCAAAAGTCAGCCGAGGTGGCATTACCTGAGCATGCCCAGCACTCCCAGAAGCAGGCCATGGACGAGTCCCTGCCCTTCCATGGGCTTCCGCACCCTACCTACCTTAAGTGCCCTCACAGTCTCTGCCAGCTCTAATTAATATCTGTGTGTCTGTGACTCTAAACACACGGTGACAGCGTAAGGCCAGTTTTAGATGATGCCAGAGGTTTTGTGGCTGGAGCTGTGTGAATCCCAGGGAAGGGGACCAAGCTGCCCAGATGTTACGAACTCATTGACAGAACGGTGAAGAGTCCAGGATGGACAAAAGCATGGCTCATGCTTGAGGAACTGGGCAAAGGATGAGATTGGAGAAGAAGGTGAAAATGACATAGAGAGGCACACAGCGTCGCAATGAAAGCCATGTCCGGGGCTGTAGTCATCGAGGGAAGGCGGAAGACATGCCTCTGGACTATTTCTGCCCAGGGTCGAGGCTCTTCTCCATTCACCTGATTCGTTCTCTCCTTTCAATCACATCCTTTTCAAAATGCGTCTCAAAAGTGTTCCTGAGCCATTCTGATTATCACTTTTGCTAAAACCAATCAGCAGCGGTCTGTCTACAGTGCAGGGCAATCAGCAGAGACTCAAAGTACCAGTCAGAGCCTATGTCTTTATTTAGACAGACTGAGTCTAATGGGTTTGACTAAAGTTCCATTCGGAATGGTTTCAAACAGCGCTGCTGCCTAGCGGGTCCACAACTTCCTCTACAAGTACAGGAATGGTGCATGGTTAAACACAGTGTTTTTTCATGTTTGCCTGAGAAATGGAGGCCGAAAATGATGTATGTTGCTCTCTAATATTTTTTCCCTTTTAACTCATCTAGTACTCCTTCAGCCTGTCAGAACAACCGCAATAATAGTAGTGAGTAAAATAAGCCCTGAAATTGGGCTCTCCTGACATACTGTGCTGTGTGATGGTAGCTCGCACGCTGGGTCTTCTTGTAAATTGGGACCCCAGGGACATCGTTGTATGTGATTTGGGATTCTGTGATAGGCTGGCATGTAATGGTGCACCACGCATTCCCAGAAACTATACCTTAAATCAGATCCGAGTCTTCATTGTATATAGAATGAATAGGAAGCAGATGCATATGTAGCAACAAGCTATGAGAAATGAAGCCCAGGTTCAGACTGGTCAGTATCGGGTAAGTGACAAGCTGTAAAGGGGCTCGTCAGACTACACCTGTGTATATATGATTCTGATTCTGATTCTGATCACTACCACCATTATTTTATTAAGTTGTAAGAGTTCTTTTAGATATTTACAATACTACATCCTCATCAGATGTACGATTTGAAAATATTATCTCCCATAGGAGGTTGTCTTTCCACTTTCTGAATAATGTCCTTCGAAGCATGGAAGTGCTTTAATTTTTATGAAGTCAGATTCCCCTCTTTTATCTTATTGCTTGTGTTTTCATTGTCATTGCCAAATAAATCCAAGATCACAAAACTTTATGCCTGTTTTTTTTTTCCTAGGAGTTTTATAGCTTTGACACTTGAGTTCAGGTCTTGATCTATTTTGAGTGAATTTTTGTATGTGGTGTGAAGTGGGGGTTCAAATTCAGGGATACATTATTCAGGGATATACTATTGAGGATTTTTGGGTCTCTCTTCATAAGTCATATTTGTCTGCACGTAATTTTCTTTCCTTATGATGTCTTTGTCTAATTTTTGTACCAGGCTCATACCAGCCTCATGGGATGCTCACTTTTCTTACCAAGATGCCATCATTTTCTTGAATAAATGCCCCCTTGGATTGCTACAATCCTTTTGTTGATTTCCAGAGCTATGAAAAGTTGATTCTGACCACTTTTACCAGTTTTTCTCACTGCTTTTGTGGAACAGAGAATTTTCCCAAGTTCTTATTCTGAAATTTTTTGCTAATGTCCTATTACTAACATATTAATACATAAGCTGTGTAGCATTTTATTTCTTATCATTCATTCAACAAATAATCATTTATTAATCACCTAACAAGTGGAGTGCTTTGCTAAAGACTGGAAATACAATGATGAACAAGACTGCTTTTGTCTGGGGGGCTCCTGGGAGGCTCAGTCGGTTAAGCATCTCTCGATTTTTGGCTCAGGTCACAAACTCAGGGTCATGAGATCGAGCCCTGTGTTGGGCTCTGCACTCAGCAGGGAGTCTGCTTGAGATTCTCTCTCTCCCTCTGCACCTGCCCCCCCACCCCTGCTCACATGCACGCATGCTCTCTCTCTCTCCCTCTCTCTCTCTAAAAATAAATAAATAAAATCTTAAAAAAAAAAAAGACTACTTTTGTCTGTGCCCTCACGAACCTTACACTCTGTGGAGGAAGACAAGAGGTTAAAAGATGCAATTACAATTCAGTGTGATAAGCGCCATGGTGACAGACGTGCAGAGGGCTCTAAGAGATTCTAGAATGGGATCCATTTCAGACTTGGGGAAGAAGTTAAAGGCTTCTGGAAGGAAGTTAAAGCAAGGGTATGATTTCCAGGCAGAAAGCAGAACATGTGTAAAGGCTCATGATGCTATGAAGGAACAGAACATAAAATGTTATGGAAGGAGGGTACAAGGAACAAGATTTGTTCTTTGTTCACAGGAACAAGATCATCAAGGATCTTGCAAGTGAAGTTAAGATATATACTTGATCCTCAGGGCTATGGGAAGCCACTAAGGAGTTGTAAGCTAAGCAATAAATTATCTTTGCTATGACTCTGGCATATAGAACACATGGTACCTGGCAAATTAATAAATTATTATTAATAAATATTATTTTTTTTATTTATTTATTTTTTTTAAAAGATTTTTTTTTTATTTATTTATTTGTCAGAGACAGAGGGAGAGAGAGTTGAGCGAGCACAGGCAGACAGAGAGGCAGGCAGAGGCAGAGGGAGAAGCAGGCTCCCTGCCGAGCAAGGAGCCCGATGTGGGACTCGATCCCAGGACGCTGGGATCATGACCTGAGCCGAAGGCAGCCGCTTAACCAACTGAGCCACCCAGGCGTCCCAATAAATATTATTTTTAATTGTAACTAACTTAATTTGTTTATAACTTACTTCCAAGGTATTATTTTCAGATTATTCTGGGTGTTGGTATAGAACAGATGTTTTGGTGTCAGGACTCTTTTAAATTTATAAAAATTTAAAATTACTGAAGCCCCAAAGAGACTTGTTTATGTGAATTTTATCTATTGTTAATCATATCAGAAGTTAAAACTGAGGATTTTAAATAATATTTGTAATAATTTGTAATTTGTAATAATATTTCATTTAAAATACTACTAATAGTGGCATCTGGGTGGCTCAGGGGGTTAAGCTTCTGCCTTTGGCTCAGGTCATGATCTCAGGGTCCTGGGATCGAGCTCCGCATCGGACTCTCTGCTCAGCAGGGAGCCTGCTTCCTCTTCTCTCTCTGCCTGCCTCTCTGCCTACTTGTGATCTCTGTCTCTCCATCAAATAAATAAATAAAATCTTTTAAAAAATAAAAAAATATTACTAATAAAGTCATCAAGTGTTCACATGTATTTTTTTCCTAAGAAAAGAGCTGTGTTTTTCAAAACGAAATATTTTAGTGGGATGAGTGACATTGTTTTACATTTTGCAAATCTCCTTAATTTCTGACTTAATAGCAGACAGCTGGATTCTCATATAGGCTTCTGCATCAATCTGGTTAGATTGATGAAAATTTGGCCTCACACAGATATACAATTGGAAAATAAGGTGTTTTAATATGCTTTTCACATAATTAAGGCTATTTTTCTCTCATACTACACAAAAATTTGACAAGTGATAGTTTCTTTTTTTTTTTTTTTAAAGATTTTATTTATTATTTATTTGACAGAGAGAGATCACAAGTAGGCAGAGAGAGAGGAAGGGAAGCAGGCTTCCTGCCGAGCAGCAAGCCCAACGCGGGACTCGATCCCAGGACTCCGGGATCATGACCCGAGCCGAAGGCAGCGGCTTAACCCACTGAGCCACCCAGGCGCCCCAAGTGATAGTTTCTTAAAGGTTAGCCGTAATATGGAATCTGAAACCATATAAATTAGCTTTTTACTTTCTGTTATAATAAAATCTTTCCTGTAATTTAAGTGGATCTTTAACCATTGTGTGATTTTGCATCATACTACATGGGTCATTTGAAAAATACTGGCTCACCGAGTTAAGCGCATCTGCAAAGTTCAACACTTCATTGTTCAACATCAAAATATCATATATATTAATGTCACTACATTCTCATCAGAAAAGCCTTTAAGTATGGGGGGGTTGTCAAGTTTGTAGTAAAAGATAAAAGTTTTCCCAAGTTAGAACTTTTGTTTGATGGCAAAAAGTTTTAAATTCGTTTTTTAAAGATTTATTTATTTTAATTTTTATTTCTTTTTTAAAATTTCTTTTCAGTGTTCCAGAATTCATTATTTATGCACCACACCCAGTGCTCCCTGTAGTACGTGCCCTCCTTAATACCCACCACCAGGCTCACCCAATCCCACACCCCCCTCCCCTCTAAAACCCTCAGTTTGTTTCTCAGAGTCCACAGTTTCTCATGGTTCATCTCCCCCTCCAATATCCCCCAACTCACTTCTCCTCTCCATCTCCCCATGTCCTCTGTGCTATTCCTTATGCTCCACAAATAAGCGATACCATATGCTAATTGACTCTCTCTGCTTGACTTATTTCACTCAGCATAATCTCCTCCAGTCCTGTCTAAGTTGATGCAAATTTGGGTATTCATCCTTTCTGATGAAGGCATAATACTCCATAGTGTATATGGACCACATCTTCTGTATCCATTCGTCCGTCTAAGGGCATCTTGGCTCTTTCCACAGTTTGGCAACTGTGGCCATTGCTTCTATGAACTTTGGGGTACAGATGGCCCTTCTTTTCACTACATCTGTATAAAGATTTATTTATTTATTGAGAGAGAGAGGGAGAGGGAAGAGGAAAGAGGGCAGGCAGAGGGAGAGTGAGAAGGAGAGCATCTCAAGCAGACTCCCTGCTCAGTGCAGAGTCTGACACAGGGCTCAATCTCCAGACTCTGAGATCATAACCTGAGCCTAAATCAAGAGTTGGACACTCGATCCACTGAGCTACCCGGACACTCCAAGGTTTTTTAAAGGGACTGTAGAGAATTTGTATGACTTCTTCCTTGAATGTTTGATAGAATTTACCAGTGAACCCATCTGGGCCTGGTTCTTTCTGTTTTGGAAGGATGTTAATCATTGACTCGATTTCTTTAATAGATACAAGGCCTATTCAGATCATCTGTTTTTTTTCTTCTTGTGTGAATTATGGCAGATTATTTTTTCCACAGAAATGGCCAATTTACTTAGGTTATCATATCTGTGGGCATAGAGCTGTCTGTAGTATTCCTATGGACATTGCTAAGTGGGTTTCCTTTCAATTTCCATGGGATCTGTAGTGATATCCCCTTTCATTTCTGATGTTAATAATTCGTGTCCTGTCTCTTTTTTTCTTAACCTGGCTAGAGGTTTATAGAGGTTTTTGATCCTTCTTCCAAACAACTAGCTTTTGGTTTTGTTGATTTTCTCTATTGATTTCTTGTTTTCAATTTCATTGATTTCTGCTCTAACTTGTATTATTTCTTTTCTTCTGCTTACTTGGGATTTAATTTGCTCTTTGTTTTCTAGTTCCCTAAGGCAAAAACTTAGATTATTGACCTTAGAACTTTCTTCTTTTTTAATATATGCATTCAATGCTATAAATTTCCCACTAAGCACTATTTTCACTGCATCCCACAGATTTTAATAAGTTATATTTTTATTTTCATTTAATTTTCTTTGACTCATGTGTGAGTTAGAGTGTGTGGTCTAATCTCCAAGTATTTGGGGATTTTCCAGTTATCTTTCTGTTATTGATCTCTAGTTGCATTTCACTGTGGCATGAGAACAGGCATGGTATGATTTCTTTTCTTTTAAATTTGTTAAGTTGTGTTTATGGCCCAGAATATGATCTATCTTGGTGAATGTTCCATGTAAGCTTGAGAAGAATGTGTTGTCTGTTGTTGGATGAAGGAATCTGCCTATGTCAATTATATCCAGCTGATTGATGATGTTGTTAAGTTCTAATGTGTCCTTACTGATTTTCTGCCTGCTGGATGTGTCCATTTCTGAAAGAGGAGTGATGACGTCTTTAAGTGTGATAGTAGATTCATCCATTTCTCCTGGAAGATCCATCAAGTTTTGCTTCATATAATTTGATGCCCTGTTGTTAGGCACATACATGTTAAGAACTGTTATGTCTTCTTTTTCATTATGTAATGTCCTCCCTTATCCCTGATAACTTTTTTTACTTTGAAGTCTGCTCTGTCTGAAATTAATATAGTCAATCCTGCTGTCTTTTGATTGGTGTTAGCATGATATATTTTTCTCCATCCATTTACTTTTAATCTTTATGTGACTTTATATTTATTTTTTTATATTTGAGTTTATTCTTCATTTAACTTTTAAAACACTACTATGGTTGAATATTAAAACAAAAACTATAGCAAATAGTGAGCTATTATTATAGTCCTTCACTCATTCACTACTGCACATAAAATGCCAGCAGTGTTATTCACTGGCCCCATTAAGAGGTCTGACACTGAACACCACCCCTGGGATGATGTTCATCATCCTCATATGCTTCCCCACTGTAATGGCGCCATCTTTCCTGATTTGGATCAAAGTGCGCCAGTTCTACCTGGTCCATTTCATCAGTCTCTTCTACTTCCTTCCTCTCAGGTAGGAGTTTTTCCAGCAAAGAGAGTTTATCAGGAGACAGAAAGCCATTCTCAGGAAAGTTTACCTTAAATTCAATGATGAGGTGACCCTTCTCATATGGTCTACGATAAATTGGCATGCCTTCATTTAGCACACACTTGATATCTCCATGCTTGACAATTTGACCTGGATGAGAGGTGATGACAATGGTTTGGTTGTCAAGAGTAGATATTGGCTTTTGAAAACCGCACAGTGCTTCAGCCAGCTGTATGTCCCTACACATGAAAAGGTCTTCTCCTCACGGAGTAAAAACAGCATGGTCCTTCTGATCTAAAACAATGATAATATCTCCTGGTTCCAGTCCTGGTTCTTGGTCTCCTTCACCATGGAATGTTATCTTCTGGCCATCTTTCATGCCTTTGTCAATATGAACTTCTAGAATCTTCTTCTCTCGAACTATCTTCCTTCCATTGCAGCTTTTACATCTATCTTTAGGACCGATCTGTTCCCCATGGCCTTGACGCTCCATGCACACAGACTGAATTTGCTGAACCATTCCAGGTCCTATCTGATGAATTCTTATTTGCATTCCAGTACCTCGGCAATTGTGACAAAACTCAACTGCTCCTTTCTTACCACCTTGGCCTTCACATTTATCACAAATCACATTCTTTTTGCAGAGCTAGTTTTCTTGTTGCACCATTATATAAATCTTCTAAGGTTACTGAGAGCTGATGTGCAACATTTTTACCTCTCCTTTCTCTCTGCATTCTTCCTCCTCCTCCAAAAAACATATCAAAGATGTCCATGGGGGAACCAAAACCACCACCAGCTCCACCTTCTTTAATTGCCTGTTTACCTCCTTTGTCATATAATTCCCCTTTCTTTGCATCAGAGAGTACTTCATACTCTTGAGAAATCTGTTTAAACTTCTCTCCTTCATTTGGATTCTTATCAGGGTGGTACTTCAAGGCCAGTTTCCTGTAGACCTTTTTCAGTTCTTCTTGGGTGGCATTGGGTTTGACCCCCAAAACATCATAGTAAGTGGTTTCCTTCACCATTTTCTACAGCCGGTGAGAGGGCTGAGGCCGATGTGGGGGAGCGGGAAGGAGCGCGTTGCTGGGTGCAGCTCAGGTAGCCGCCGCTCCTCTGCGTCTCACTGAGCGTTCTGGAAAGTTCCCTATATTTAAAGTGTGTTTCTTATAGAAAACATATACTGTCAGGTCATGTGTTTTGATATACTTTGATAGTCTCTGTCTTTTAATTGATGCATTTAGACTACGGATATTCAAAGGATTATTTATATACTTGGATTAATATCTACCAAATTTTTTTTACCATGTCTTCTATTTGTTGCCTTTGTTCTTTGTTCTTGTTTTTGTCTTTCACTATTTTTCTGCCTTCTGTGGTTTTAATTTAGCTTTTTATGTGATTCCATTTTTTCCTTTCTTAGTATATCAGTTTTAGTTCTTTTTAAAATGTTTTTTAGTGGTTGCCCTAGAGTTTGCAATATAAATCTACAAATAATCCAGGTCCACTTTCAAATAACACTATACCACTTCATGAGTCTTGTAAATTCTTTATAATCGCAAAATAATCCCAATTCCTTCCTCCTATCTTTTGTTTTATTAACATTCATTTCATTTATATAAACATATATAATGATATATGCATAAGATACATTAGCATACATAATCAAACACATTGTTGCTATTAGTATTTTGTACAAACTTTTATCATTAGATCAGCTAAGATAAGAAAAAGTCTTTATTTTTGTTTTACCTTCACTTATCCCTTCTCCAGTGCTCTTCCTTTCCTTATGGAGATCTGAGTTTCTGACCTATATTATTTGCCATCTCTTTATAGAACTTCTTTTAATATTTCATACAAGGCAGATCTACTAGCCACAAATTCCCTTAGTTTTTGTTTGTCTGAGAAAGTATTTTCCTTTCATATTTTTAATTGAAGTGTAGAAGAATACAGTATTATAACAGTTTCAAGTGTACAACATCATTATTCATTTATATACACTAGAAAGTGATCACGATAAATCTAGCTACTATCTGTCACTATGCAAAATTATTACAATATTATTAACTATATTCCCTATATAAAATCATTAACTTTGTTCCCTAATACATTGTATCCCTGTGTCTTATTTATTTTACAACTGGAAGTTAGTGCCTCTTGATTCCCATCCCTTATTTTGCCCATCTCTCCACTCCCCACCCTTCTGGCAACCACCAGTTTGTTCTCTGTGTCAATGAGTCTGTTGCTATTTTGTTTGTTTATTTTGTTTTTCAGATTCCACATATAAGTGAAATCATATGGTATTTGTCTTTAACTTATTTCACTATGGTAATCCCTGTTGTTGCAAATGGCAAGATTTCATTCTTTTTATGGCTGAGTAATATTCTATTATATTTGAATGTTATATAATGGACATATGAATATCCTTTCATATATATATATATAATATAAAATATATACATATATAAAATCACATCTTCTTCATCTGTTCAGCAGTTGATAGCCACTTGGGCTGCTTCCATGTCTTGGCTGTTGTAAATAATGCTGCAGTGAACATAGAGATATGTATATTTCTTTGAACTGGTGTTTCATTTTCTTCAGCTAAATCCTCAGAAATGGAATTGCTGGATCATATGGCAGTCCTCTATTTTGTTTTTGGAGGAAACTCCATACTGTTTTTCATAGTGGCTGCACCAGTTTGCATTCCTACCAACAGTGCACAAGGGTTCCCTTTTCTCCACATCCTCACCAACACTTGTTATTTCTTGTCTTTTGATACTAGCCATTCTGATGGGTGTGAGGTGATACCTCGCTGTGGTTTTGATTTGCATTTCTCCCCTTCACTTTTAAAGGTTAATTTTTCAGGGTACAGAATTCTAGCTTGGTGGCTTTTTTCTCTCAACACTTTAAATATTTTACTATACTCTGTTCTTGCCCGCATGGTTTCTGAAAAAAAGCTAGATGTAATTCTTTGTTACCTTATAAGTAAGGTTTTTTTTTTTTAATTTCCTCTGAATTCTTTCGCAATTTTTTCTTTATCTTTGATTTTCTATAATTTGAAGGTGGTATGCCTAGGTGTATTTTGGTTTCTTTTTGTTTGTTTTCTGTTCCTTTGTTTTTGTTTTGTTTTTTGAAGATTTTATTTATTTGAGAGAGAGAGAGAGAGAGAAGGCAACAGAGATAGTGAGAGAGAGCATGAGCAGGGAGGAGAGGGAGAAGCAAACTCCCCACTGAGCAAGGAGCCCAATGTGGGGTTTGACCCCAGTACGCTGAGATCATGACCTGAGCTGAAGGCAGCAGCTTAGCAGACAGAGCCACCCAGGTACCCCTCCTGTTCCTTTGTTTCACATTTATCCTGCTTGGTGTTTTCTGAACTTCTTTAATCTGTGGTTTAGTGTCTGACATTATTTTGGGGAAATTCTCAGTCATTATTTTTTCAAATATCTCTATTCCTTTCTTTATTCTCCTTCCGGTATTGCCATTATACATATGTTACCTATTTTGTGGTTGTCCCACAGTCCTTGGCTATTCTATTCTGTTTTGTTCTGTCTTTATTCTCTTTGTTTTGGAGGTTTTTTAAAAAAGATTTTATTTTAGAGAGAGAGCATGTGCACATGTGTGCACGAAGGGGAAGAAGTAGTGAGTGAGGGCGAGGGAGGGGAAAAGAATCTTGATCAGACTCCGTGCTCAGTGTGGAGCCCAACATGGGGCTCGATCTCACAACCCTGAGATCACAACCTAAGCCAAAACCAAGAGTCTGACGCTTGACTGACTGAGCCTCCCAGGAGCCCCTGCTTTTTGGTCTTTGAGGATTTCTATTTCTATATCCTCTAGCTTAGAGATTCTTTCATTAGCTGTGTCCAGTCTGCTCATCATCCTGTCAAAACCATTCTTCATTTCTGTTACTGTTTTTTCTCTTTAGCATTCTTTTTGGTCCCTTGTTAAGATTTCCATCTCTCTGCTTACATTGCCAGTCTTTCCTTGCATGCTGTTTTCTTTAACCATTATTAATAAATCATAGTTGTTTTAAATTTCCAGTCGGATAATTGCAACATCCTTGCCATGTTTGGTTTTGATGTTTGCTCTCTCTTCAAATTGTGTTTTTTGCCTTTTGGCCTGCCTTATAATTTTTTTGATAGCTGGACATGATGTACTTGTTAGAAAGAATTATTGTGAATAGGCTTTTAGTAATGTGGTTCTAAGGTGTAGGGTGAGGAGAGGCATTCTATAATTCTATGATTAAGTCTCAGTCTTTTAATGAGTCTATGCCTCTGGACCATGAACTTCACAGGTGTTTCTGTCTTGTTTTTGTTTTTGTTTTTTTTTAATTCCCCATTAAGTGGTACGGGATGGCTAGAATGGGCTAGAGTTGGATATTTTCCTTCCCCAGGTGAGTTAGGCTCTGATAATACCCCAGCAGATTAGGCTTTTGTTAACTAGTTTCTTCTTAGAGCAGGACTTGTTGAGAAGAATGGAGTGACCTGGTGTATTTCAATGTGGTTCCTTTTCTCCTCTTCTTGCTGGAAGCCTGAGGGAGTTTTTCTCTGATATTTACTGTGGGAATCTGGTCAGGCTCCTGCAGGTAAATTTCATAATATTGTGGAGGCCCCCTTATGAGGGGGTTTCCCTGGAGATTTTAACTCTCAGAATTTTCTGCACGAAGCTTCCAGCACTTTGTCAATTACAATTCCAGTTTTTCTACCCCAGCACTGTGTCCCAAGGTGGTTTCTGCTTCTCATTCTCTGCTCTACTGAGCTCTGACTCCCTATATTTGCCTATCTCTCCAGTCTTGGTGACAGGGATTTACCCTCTGTCCCTCTGTCCTTCCGTCTCCTGTGGTTCCAAGAAGAGTTGCATTTTTTTTAAGATTTTATTTATTTACTTGACAGAGAGGGAGAGATCACAAGTAGGCAGAGAGGCAGGCAGAGAGAAAGAAGAAGAAACAGGCTCCCTGCTGAGCAGAGAGCCCGATGCATGGCTTGATCCCAGGACTCTGGGATCATGACCTGAGCAGAAGGCAGAGGCTTAACCCACTAGCCACCCAGGCGCCCCAAGAGTTGCATTTTCAGTCTGTTTAGCTTCTTGTTGTTAGGATGGAGTGGAAACTTCTGAGTTCTTTATATGTGACACTGGAAATGCTGATAGTGCAAATTTTATCGTTGGGTATAAACAGTGTCACTTTTTTTTTTCTTGAAGTAATAGACTCACTTTGTTCCTTTTTAAGAAAACGCCTGCCAAATACTCAAGTGTGAATAACATTAGTTTGTCGCTCTTTTATATAAAAATAATGTTTTATGAAAAAAGTGCCTAGTTCATCTCAACTCAATTACCCATGGGCTTTTCCTCTAGATGATCATCACACTTCAGCATGTAACAGAAGTACTTTATGCATCACACATAATGTTAAACAAGACATGTCATCAAGGGTCAAGATTGACTAAAATTATTTCGTACTGCTTCTTCAAGTACCTTCTTAAATGAAACTTGATTATTTATTTTTTTAAAGATTGTATTTATTTATTTTTTAGAGAGAGTGGAGGGGAGCAGAGGGAGAGGGACAAGCAGATTCTGCACTGAGTGCAGATGGAGCCCCACGTGGGGCTCGATCCCACCACTCCGAGATCATGACCTGAGCTGAAACCAAGAGTTGGACTCCCAAATGACTGGGCCACGCAGGAGCCCCTGAAATTGGGCTTTTAAAAAAGTGAGAGTACTTAACAGTGAAAAATAAAATGATTACCATCTGAGTTTGGTGCCACTCCCCTGACTCCTGCCATTGCTTTTGCAATGTAAACATCCTCACGTTTGCATGAAGATAAACCATGAATTTCAACAATGTCATTCAACGCTGGGAATACTTTAGCACTCCTCCTGTCTCTCTCCCAATGCTCTCACCTCGGATCTTCTCCAATGATTAGTTGGTGCCGATAGTGGATAAACATAAATAAAACAGCAAATCCAGCTCATGTCTGTAGATTTGTCTGTTTGAAAGGCAAAAACAATTCCACTGAGGTGATATTAAGCCCCCATCTTTATGTTTGCAGCTAAATCTTGAGTTTAATGAGTTAGTTTCTTTCATCGCAAGGCGGCATGATTTCCTCTACTGACTGTTTATCTAGTAGACACTCGACAATGTCAACTCTACAGTATTGTTGTTGTTGTCGTTCTTGTTGTTGTTCTTTCAGAAATACCACCAGTTCCTTTTCTGGAAGTTTTTATTTAAATTCCAGTTAGTTAGCATATAGTGTTATGTTAGCCTCAGGTGTACAATATAGTGATTCAACACTTCCATACAACACCCAGTGCTCATCATGACAAGCCCATCACCTATCTCCCCTATCCCCCTGCCTGCCCTCTGATAACCATCAGTTTGTTCTCTATAGTTAAGAGTCTGTTTCTTGGTTTGTCTCTCTCTCTCTCTTTTTTCCCCTTTGTTCATTTGTTTTGTTTCTTAAATTCCACATGAGTGAAATCATATGGTATTTGTCTTTCTCTGACTTATTTCACTAGCATAATGTTCTCTAGCTCCATCTACATCATTGCAAATGGCAAGATTTTGTTCTTTTTGATGGCTGGGTAATATTCCATTGTATATATACACCACATCTTATTTGTCCATTCATCAGTTGTTGGACACCTGGGCTGTTTCTGTAATTTGGCTATTGTAGATAATGCTACTATAAACATCGGGGTGCATGGATCTCTTTGAATTAGTATTTTTGTATTCTTTGGGTAAATACCTAGAAGGATCATGGGGTAGTTCTATTTTTAAGTTATTGGGGAACCTCCATACTGTTTTCCAGAATGGCTGTACCAGTTCACATTCCCAGCAATAGTGCGAGAGTGTTCTGCTCTCCGTACATCCTCACCAACACTTGTTCTTTCTTGTGTTGTTGATTTTAGCCATTGTGGCAGGTGTGAGGTGATGGCATTCTTTGGTTTTTATTTTCTTGATGAAGAGTGATACTGAGCATCTTTTCACGTGTCTGTTACCATTTATATGTCTTCTTTGGAAAAATGCCTACACGTGTCTTCTGCCCATTTTTAAATTGGATTATTTGTTTTTTGGGTGTTGAGTTTGATAAGTTCTTTATATATTTTGGATACTAACCCTTTATCAGATATGTCATTTGCAATTTTCTTTTCCCGTGCCTTGATTGTTTCCTTCACCATTCAAAAGCTTTTTATTTTGGTGTAGCCCCAATAGTTTATTTCTGCTTTTGTTTCCCTTGCCTCAGGAGACATATCTAGAAAGAAGTTTCTACTGCCAGTGTCAAAGAGGTTACTGCCTATGTTCTCCTCTAGGATTTTTATGGTTTCAGGTCTTATATTTAGGTCTTTAATCCATTTTGAGTTTATCTTTGTGTATGGTCTAGGAAAGTGGTCCAGTTTCATTTTCTGTATGTAGCTGTCCAGTTTTCCCAATACCATTTGTTGAAGGGACTGTCTTCAACAATATCCCCATTGGATATCCTTTCCGACTCTGCAATGTTCATTAATTTCTCCACTCTTGTGTGTGCTTCCTTAGCTACTATAATACAGTGCCCCGCACGATGCTTTAATGGCTTTTCCATTTCTATTCTAAAGAAAAAAAAACTGTAACAAACAATTTTTGTCTTTTTACATCTACTTTTAAATATTTAATTCCTTTTCCTTTAAATTCTGAATAATTGATTTCAAGATGACTCTACAGCTTAGGTCACATGATAATACTATTCTGAAATGTTCTGTTGCATCAGACACAGTAAGATAAGTTATTAGTATCTATACTGCCAAAGGAATGCTAACTTTTTGGCACGTTCTTGTTTCTTAATTATGGTTGCAATCTACTGTGGAGGTTCCACCTTTCTGTGATTCAGAGAACTCTTGATGGGTTTTTAACATGCTTATACCTAGGCATTGCAACCAGGGATTAAGTAAGTGCCTAGTCTTCCACTCTCCTTCTTGAAGCCAAGCATCTATTTTTAAATATCAGAAAATTATGTTGTAAATAAATTTTATTATGTTATATGATGACCTATAAGATCTTCCATAATAACAGGCATAGTTAACTTTAAAACTTAGGTGATTTTTCAAAAAGTATTTCTAAATATTACAAATAAGGCTACAGGGTGCATTTACTTCTTTTTTTTAAAGATTTATTTTTTGAGGGAGAGAGCACAAGTGGGAAGGGCAGGGAGATGGAGAGAATCTCAAACAGACTCTGCTAT
This sequence comes from Lutra lutra, assembly GCF_902655055.1. NCBI lineage: Eukaryota > Metazoa > Chordata > Mammalia > Carnivora > Mustelidae > Lutra > Lutra lutra. The sequence continues at coordinate 17,699,939 of NC_062296.1, forward strand.
GAGAATGGACCTCAAGGTGGGGCTCCATCTCACGACCCTGAGTTCATGACCTGAGCAGAAACCGAGAATCTGATGCTTAACTGACTGCACCATCCACACGCCCCAAAGTACATTTACTTCTTACGTTTTCACGTAGACACAAAGCTTCTAGATTTCAAAGTAACAATTTATTAAATTAGAATGAGATTATAAAGATTATAGTAGGCATCTCCAAAGTAGTCAGTAAGAGCACTAAGTACTGAGAACAAATTAACCTCTGAAAAGTATGTATTTGTACCCTAAGAAGAAAAAAGAAATGTATTTGTACCCTAAACCAGCTATTTTAGGAACTTTTAGAATGCACAAACACATATCGCAGAGCAACGATTTCATTACACTTTAGGTAGCCTCTAGAAAATTCCTTATATTTTTAAGGGAATAAGAGTGGAAAAGACAAACAAAGTCTTAGTATTATTGTGGATATAGGTTTGACCTGTAGAACTTCCTGAGAGAGTCTCAGAGAACTACAGTTAGAGGGGCTGAATCCGGGGGAGGTCAAAACTGGAGCTTGGGAGACCAATTAAGAAGATGGTGGGATGGGGGCACCTGGGTGGCTCAGTGGTTAAAGCCTCTGCCTTCGGCTCAGGTCATGATCTCAGGGTCCTGGGATCGAGCCCCACATCGGGCTCTCTGCTCACAGCGGGGGGCCTGCCTCCTCCTCCTCTCTCTCTCTGCCTGCCTCTCTGCCTACTCATGATCTGTCTGTCAAATAAAAAAAAAAAAAAAAAAAAAAGAAGATGGTGGGATGATCTCTGTTGGCATTGGCTCTCCAACCTGCATGTGCCTGAGAATCCCCTGGAGAGCTTGCTGAGCCAGATGGCTGGACCCCACTCCCCACTTTCCTGCTTCAGTAGGTTGAAGGGTGGGCCGCGAAATCTGCATTCGTAACAAGTTCCCAGGTAGGATACTGACACTGCTCCTTTGGGGGCCACACTTTGAGAACCACTGCGCTGGGGTCTTACTGCTTGTTTCAGAACTCAATCCTAGACTGACTGTATGTGCATCTACATGACTAAGACTCCCAGATGATCTGTACACATATTGAAGTTTGAGCAGCACTATTCTAAGAGACAAGTAATGGTATCCTAGACCTGAGGATGAAGAAAAGCGCCCAGGGTTAAAAGTTATTTATAAGAACAGAAAGAAGCATAAACCTAAATGGCTGGACATAGGGAAGTGAGAGAAAGGGAGAAATCAGGTATGCTTTGGTTTCAACTGAGTAGGTAGCTGATTATTCCTTTCCACTGGGACAGGGGACACAAGCAGAAGAGTGCATTTGGACAAGTGGTATTTGAGTTCGGTATTGAATGTTTGGACTACCTGAAGCTCTCTTTTAACTGCTGCTATATTAGTCCTATTGGCCATATGTGATTAAGCAACACTGGCCGGGGCTCCTGTTCCTGGGAAGGGATTGGTATTACATGAGAAGTGTTAGGCACGCGTGCAGGATTCTATTTTCAACTATGAATCCACTTGTGGCAAATATAAATTAGTAAAATGCAAGTCCCTTCCACAAAAGGATATTGAAAACCTGTCTCCCACCCCCATAGCACCCATCGCCATGCAGGTTAGAGACACTGGGTAATGGCAAAGATTATTTGCCACCCACCAATCAGGAATCGGGGCCCTGAAGAATAGAAGGGGATATTCCAGGTAACCCAGAACAAAGACGAGAGACTGTGGAATGTGCAAACAATGCCGGCAAACTCAATGTGGTTCCCGTTCAGAGTGGGGATCAATCTCATCAAACCCTTTCGCTGCCTTCCAGAAGTCCTCAGTTAAAGAACACCTCCAAGTGTTGCTTAGAGCTAGCGATATACTTGACCCGCTGAGCCGGGATTCTAACACACAAGGTCGGCTGCAGAAAGTGAGCAGTCCCCACCGACAGAAGGAGTGAGTCGGATTTCTGTCTGGATGGGACAGACTTTGCACTTCCATCCCCGGCTCTATCTGATCCTCACACAGCTGCGAGGCATGGCAGGCAGTGTTTGTATTCCATTTTGCAGAGCTGAGTTTGAAGGAAATTAAAGGACTTGTGCAGAGTCACTGAAACAGGAAGGGAGGGGGACTAGACCCCAGGGTCTTCTGACTCCAAATCATGTGCTCTTTTCACCAGACTAGAATGCTAAGTTCCACTGAACAGCAGAGTGAGCTGCAGGACGAGTTACCCTTTTTTGGATTCCAGTTTATTTAAAAAGATGACTTGAGGAATACCCGGGTGGCTCAGTCGGTTAGGCATCCGCCTTCGACTCAGGTCATGATCCCAGGGTCCTGGGATCGAGCCCTGCATTGGGCTCCTTGCTCAGCAGGGAGCCTGCTTCTCCTTCTACCTGCTGCTCCCCCTGCTTATGCTCTCTCTCTCTCTCTGACCAATAAGTAAATAAATAAAATCTTAAAAAAAAAAATAAAGACACAACTCACGTAGAAGGTTCACACAGTGACACCTGACTTCCTAAAATAGTGCGATTCATAATGCATTACAGTTTATTAGCGACTTTCATTTTAATGGTCAAGCAATTAATTATGAGTCACAGCAAAACGTCTGTGGCAGAAAAAAGAAAAAAAACATTTACATTGTCACCAGGTCTGTTCATTATCCTCCGTGCTCTATATCCAGATCAATCAATAGTTAATTAATAATGATGTGCTTCCTGAAGAACAAGGTTATAAATTAATGTAATGCTCGTATACATATTTTTTGTAGGAAAAATGAGTGGAAAATGCCTGCCATGCCCATCTTATTGTAAGAAAGTGTATGTAATGATTACAAGCATATAATAAGAATGGTTTGCCCAGCCAAATGTTTGTTCATTTCTGTTAATCAGTATTCATTTGAGCTACTTTCATGCAGTTTGTGGAAGCAGTGCAATCAGTTGAGTAGTGTGGCAGATTTAAATCAGTAATAAAAGCCCTGGGGAAATTAACAAGACAAAACATTAACCACAGACTAAACATTAACATATATTAGCATTTTTATTATACCTGTAGAATTGTTAAATGGGCATGGTTACTACTATTAAAAAGTTTATGTTGTATATCACATAATTTCAATGTATATTTTGTTTTAAAACTTTTAAGATTTAATTAAATGAAATTGAACAACAGCGTAATAGACAATTCAACAGAATGAACTGAAGTTCATTTTTTTATTTCAGCTGGAAACCTACAGAATTCCCATCCCACCCTATCCCCAAGCCCCCCAAGGCATCCTAAAACAAATGCCACAGGTCATACTCTTCCAGAGTGGACCACAGGATCAGAGTTGGTATTTAAACGGCATAACCATAGAGGGAGTTTTTATGTTTAATTCTGGGAGTTCTGAAGAATCCACTGACAACCCAAAACTAAATTTACACCAGTTATTTAGCAACAGTTATTTAGTAATCATCTGGATTCCAGCAGAAAGGTTATTCCATAATTAAATAAAACTGCGGAGATCTTCTAGAGCCCCTGAGGTCCCGGGCGACCTGAAGAACAGCTCCTGAGAGGGAAGGAGTGAGACAGCCACCACCTTCCTCAAAGGCTGTCAGACTTTCCCAGGGCAGTAGAGTATGTCTGTGGCTCCCCCACAGACTCACTAACGGGAACTTCTCTCTTTCTGTTTCTGTTTCTCCCTCCCCTTCTTCCTCCTATTATGGGCCATGTAAGACAGACACACACACCCAGAGAAGGAAAATGTAGGTGTGCCTGTTTGGCTCAGTCAGTAGAACATGCAACCCTTGATCTTAGGGTTGTGAGTTCAAGCCCTGTATTGGGCATGGAGTTTACATCCTTAAAATAAAAGAAAAAAGATGTAAAGTCTTTCCTTCATCTGTTTTTTTTTTTTTAATCAGGTTCTTAAACATTGAACACAGAATCAACCTGTAGGCTTAGTTAAGAGCAGGAGAGTCAGAGACGCTATTTAATGTATTTGCAGCCCTTCCCCATTTTCTCGTCCTTTTGGCTATGAGAGCTAAAGGCCTGAACCTGTTGTATTTCTGTAGCCCTAGGATCAACCAGGAATCTCCATTGAGGGGAAACTATAAAGAATATAGTTGGTCCAGACATCAGACTAGACCTGGGTTAAATCGTAAGAATTACAGATTTTGTAGCCAGTCCAAGAATCTGACTCAAGCCGTCAGTCAGAGTCCCGGGACAGCCCACAGGAAGCAAGCTGCATGGGGGACGCACCTGGGAACCACCTCTCCCACAGACCCACACATCCGGGGCTTTAGGGTGATTACTAATCCTCTCTTACCTGGCAGGCCAAAGAGTTTAAATCACTCCACTAGAAATACTGTGGTTAAAATTGGATGTCCGTTTTTGGCTTATCTTTAATAACTAGTCCTTCTTTAAAGGATTTTTTTAATCCTTCGTAATCATTACTCTTCTCCAGTTATGGATGGGATGGCCACAGGACTGCAAAACCGGGTCCTGGGAGGCCTCCAGAGTCTATCCTCTTGACAGAAATCTATGGCATAGGGAGGAAAAACCAAAAACAAAAGCTTGGGGCCCCTCGCTGGCTCATTCAGTGAAGCGGGTGATTTTTGATCTCAGGGTTGTGAGTTAGGGCCCCATATTATATGCAGAGATTATTTAAAAATAAAATCTTAGAAAAATAAACTTAAGTTTTGGTAGGCAGATCTAGGTTCAAGTCCTAACTCTGCCATTTACTACAATTATGGTTTGCTTCAGTTCCTTAAACATTGTGAGCCTCAGTTTCCTTATCTCTAAAATGGGGTCAAAAATACAAGGTCCGTATGCCTCAGAGAGTTGTAGAATTCACCATCAAGAACAGGGCGCCTGGGTGGCTCAGTGGGTTGAAGCCTCTGCCTTCGGCTCAGGTCATGGTCCCAGAGTCCTGGGATCGAGGCCCGCATCGGGCTCTCTGCTCAGCGGGGAGCCTGCTTCCTCCTCTCTCTCTGCCTGCCTCTCTGCCTACTTGTGATCTATCTCTCTGTCAAATAAATAAATAAAATCTTAAAAAAAAAAAAAAGAACAGAGAATAGGGGCACCTGTGTGGCTCAGATGGCTGGGTGTCTGCCTTCAGCTTCAGTCGTGATCCCAGGGTCTTGGGATGGAGCCCCACATCAGGCTCCCTGCTCAGCAGGAAGCCTGCTTCTCCCTCACCCACTCCCCCTGCTAGTGTTCCCTCTCTCGCTGTCTCTCTCTCTCTCTGTCAAATAAATAGATAAAATCTTTTAAAAAGAACAGAATGGATGGAGGAATTATTAGTAAGGCAGGAGGCTGGAGTCAGGTATTATGTTACAAATGGGAAGTATTGGTATTGTTGAGAAACTCACAATGTAGACTTTCTCTGCTGAGTCAGTCAGAGGGGGTATTTTTTTGTCACCAGAGGGTTTCCAGAACCAACAGCAAATGGGCCCTGAGCATCAGTATAGTTACATTTTAACCAGTGGGGTATCTGCATTTCTCGACACATCAGTTACACGGTCCCTGTGTGCATTGCATCAAACCAAATGCTTTGCAGGGTTTCAAACTCTTTGGTAACATATTCTACCTAAAAAAGAATTTTCAGAGGCACCTGGGTGGCTCAGTCGATCAAGCATCCAGCCCTTGATTTTAGCTCAGATCATGATCTCAGGGTCATAGGATCAAGCCCGGAGTTGGGCTCCACGGTCAGCTCAGAGTCTGCTTGTCCCCTTCCCTATGCTCCTCTCCCCGCTTTCTCTCTCTCAAATAAATAAAACCTTTATTTAAAGAAAGTCATTTTCAGGCGCCTGGGTGGCTCAGTGGATTAATGCCTCTGCCTTCGGCTCAGGTCATGATCCTGGGGTCCTGGGATCGAGCCCCACATCAGGTTCTCTGCTCAACAGGGAGCCTGCTTCCCCCTCTCTCTCTGCCTGCCTCTCTGCCTACTTGCGATCTCTGTCAAGTAAATAAATAAAATCTTTATTAAAAAAAAAAAAAAAAAAAGAGGGGCGCCTGGGTGGCTCAGTGGGTTAAGCCGCTGCCTTCGGCTCGGGTCGTGATCTCGGGGTCCTGGGATCGAGCCCCGCATCGGGCTCTCTGCTCTGCGGGGAGCCTGCTTCCTCCTCTCTCTCTGCCTGCCTCTCTGCCTGCTTGTGATCTCTCTCTGTCAAATAAATAAATAAAATCTTAAAAAAAAAAAAAGAAAGTCATTTTCACCTTTTTTTTCCAGAGGAGTTCAGAATCAAATATGACACTTTTTTATCATATCTTCCTTTTTTGCATGAGACCCGAGTGACAGGTAGAAGGTAGCTGTGGGACCAGGTGAAAAGGAAGTCTTATTATTCTCCTCATGCATGTACAAAGCCAGTGCTCTGGACCTTGCTTAGAAAAGAATGGTCCTAGTGTTGCTAGGATGACCTTCTGGCCATAAATATGGTCAGGAGCCCTGCCTTCTTTTTTTTTTCTTTCAAGATTTATTTATTTATTTGAGAGAGAGAAAGCACACAGTAGGGAGGTGCAGAAGGAGAGAGAGAGAGAATGTCAAGCAAACTCCACTGCTGAGCATAGAGCCTGATGTGGGGCTCGATCCCATGACCCTGAGATTGTGACCTGAGCTGAAACCAAAAGTCAGGTGCCCAGCCGACCACATCCTCCCTCCCCCTGACCCCCCGGGTGCCCCAAGTCCCTATTTCAAGTCTTGTAACACCTCAGGGGACCGTTACTCTCCTACCATAGATTCTGGCGCATGAATAAAGGGCACCCTTAGGAATCACCGTTCTTGGAAAACGAAAGGATTTTCTATTCCGGGTCTATCAGTAGAGACATTCGCCCACCTAATTAATCCAGTCTCACTAACTAAAGTTCAGGATAGCGGCACCCTTAACCAGGTGCATTAATCTGTGGAAGGAAATTGGATTGCACTTGTTATTTAAGAGCCCCAGACTCCTGGGCAGGACACGGAGTTCTAAAATGCTGCTCAAAATACTGATGGTTCTTTAGCAAGTGCAGCCATAGACGGAGACCCGGGTCTCCAGGCAGCGCCTCATGTCACCCGAGTGTGAAATTTACAAAGAAATTTTGATCCAAGGCCCTCTTTCATGTGAATATTGTGTCTCTTTGTAAATTCTGTTTTCTTTTTGTGGCCACCCCTCAAAATGAGCTTGTAATATTCACCTACAGCTCACACAGTGCGGAGGTGGAAGATGTGGACAAAAGAGCCCAAAGGCGCGGGGCGGGGGGGGGGGGTTGTCTACAATTGACAAATGCTTTGTATATGAGAAGAATTTGCTTTGTGGTAGATTTGTGGAAGAAAATACAGCCCGTCTGTTTAGATGTGGCAGACTTCAGGTTGGGGGGGGGGCATTGGCAGGACACCATTGTTTGCCCCTGACCCCACCCGGAGCCTTGGGGAGTCTGCCTGATAGTGCCACATTGGGTGGCTTGGGAAGAAAGGTCACACTGGCTACATTCTCGTTTGTTCTTAACCTTCCTGCTTTTGCCGCAGCTGCACCCCCTTTCCAGTGGGTGGTTCTATGAGTGTTTGCCGGCCATGTGACAAGTAAACATGTGTGTGTCTATGAACATAATTTTAGGATGCACAGTCTGCCCTCAGTTATTCGTACCTGCCTTGCAAAACTTTGGAAGTGACTGGAACCGAGCTCCCCAGTCCAGCCAGGCAGCCCCCTTACCTAAAGCACCATCAATCCAGGTAAAGTCAGAGAATACAGATTTCTATATAAATCAATTCTTGTATTAGGAAAGAAAAATCTTGTTTGTTTGTTTGTTTGTTTGCTTTTCCCCAGTGGAGGTGAGGCCTCTACTGACTTTAGATTCTTCTTTTCTAATTCAAGAATTGATTTATATAGAAAACTTTCCAAAGTTATACAAACCAAATGCCACTTTTGCTTTTAGAAAGACATAGGTAGCTTCATAAATGTCATCTGGGCCATCTTGAGAAATCCCGGAAACAGATGACCACACGCAGCCCGGGACCGCAGGCATGCCAGACCTGATACTAGGAGTTCCCTTCAATTCATTTTGATTAATTTGCCTTTACTGAGTCCCTAACAACATGCAAAATTCAGTCTGATTTCCATGGAGGTACAGAAGATATAACCAAAGGTACCAAAGATATAACCTGTCTTCACTGGGTATTTCTAATATTTTTCTTTTTCTATATTTTTTAAAAGATTTTATTTATTTATTTGACAGACAGAGATCACAAGTAGGCAGAGAGGCAGAGGGGGGGGGGGGGGAAGCAGGCTCCCTGCCAAGCAGAGAGCCTGACTCAGGGCTCGATCCCAGGACCCTGAGATCATGACCTGAGCCGAAGGCAGAGGTTTTAACCCACTGAGCCACCCAGGCGCCCTCTAATATTTTTCTTAATGTATCTTAATGTATACAATCTATATATTCACCTTGGCTATGTTGGCTGTGTTTTTGAGGACTGGGAGTTCCTTTAAAAAAGAGAGTATAAGCAACTGGTGATTAAGCATTGTCTTCTAGGGAGGTGATATTGTGTAAGCTTTGAAGTCAGACAGTGAATCAACAGTGTATTTGCCACAGGCAACCCTTAACCTCCTCTAACCTCAGTTTCTTCACCTCTAAAATGGGGATGATAACATTTAGCTTAGTGTCTGGCATAAGGGAGACGTGTTAATACATCTTTATGTAGAAGTTCATTTTAGGCTTGTGTCTGAAAGCTCAAAAATAGAAATCTACAAATAATCAAACCAAATCACTTAGAATTGAAATAAGAAAGCTGATGCCATCTTTTAATCATTGCCATATGAGTGTTAAGTGAACTAAGCTTTAGAGGGAGGCATCCAGCAACTACTTTCGAAAGAGCAAGTGAGTGGATAGAGAAAGGAAGGAAGGGGGGGCCCAGTGTGCCATGGCTGCGAACAGTAGCCTCCTCGGTAGTGGATGCAGCCTGTTGATTATATGGGTTGCCCTAAGGGACCTTGGAGACAGCCCTTTTGGTGGATGCTGGGGTCTGACCTCATGGCTATCTCCAATTTAGGCTACAGACAGGTATGCGGGGTGCCTTTGGAAGGTCCCGGGGCACAGTAGCCAGGGTCCACATTGGCCAAGTCATCATGTTCATCCGTACCAAGCTGTAGAACAAGGAGCATGTGGTTGAGGCCCTACGCAGGGCCAAGTTCAAGTTCTCTGGCCCAGAAGATCCACACCTCCAAGAAGTGGGGCTTTACTAAGTTCAATGGGGATGAATGTGAAGACATGGTGGCTGAAAAGCAGCTTATCCCAGATGGCTGTGGGGTCAAATACATCCCTAACTGTGGTCCCTTGGACAAATGGAGACCTCTACACTCATGAGAACCTTGGCACTACCCCTTCCCATCATATTCATGCCCACCAATAAATCCAACTTCCTGTCCAAAAAAAAAAAAGAGAGAGAGAAAGGAAGGAACAAAAGAGGAAGGATGGGCGGAGGGAAGGGAAGAGCGAGGGAGGAGAGAAGGTAGGCTTTTTTGAGCACCTGTGTTCTTTAGTACTCTCGGTCCTGGTCTCGTTCAATGATACGGGATTCACAGCTGATGACACTGGCTATGGAGTAGTTGGCTTGCCTTCTTCCTTCCCTTGGACGTTTTTACGAAAGTCAGATGAGCCATTACACTGACATTTTTCAGAATATGCAACCCTGGGTCTTTGAACCAAGCTCCCTGCATGGGAGGCTGCTCTGTTAACAGGCTACTCTACACATCTCTCACCCCTCTTCATCTCCCGCTCTGGTACTTTCAACTTTGTAATTCCTATTTGTGAACTTCTACATTCTTATAAATACTAAGGGCCGTGGACAGGTATCAGTAGCCTAAGTCTTGTATAGAAAGTCCTCTCAAATGTGCAGTTCACTATAAAGAAAAAGCATTTTTCATCTTAGGAAACCTTTGAATAGGCTGGGCTCAAAGTCTCCACTGCCATAGTCTTCAGCCTGCTTTTCCACAGATGGCTCTTTGCCTGAAAAGCGTAGCACCTTTTTTGGACTCCAGTAATAGCTTCGTTCTGCTCTTTAAAAAGAAATTGGGGAAGAAATTGAAGTGCATTTCAGAATTTGTTTCTACTATCATATCTGTGAAAGTATCATATAATTATATTGCATTTCTTTTTCAGATTGGCAAGTTATGCGCCCATTCTCAACAACGCCAGTATAGATCTGCTTATTATCCTGAAGATCTGTTTATTGACAAGAAGGTATTAAAAGTTGCTCATGTAGAACATGAAGAAACCTTATCCAGCCGAAGGAGGTAAGAGGGTTCTTTTTTTTTTTCCCCCTCTGTTTCAGCATACAATTAACACTTGTGTTGTAAGGTGAAAAACTTTTGGAGTGAAGCTTCTTAAATACACATTATTTTGTTCTTTTTTCTTTTGAGTAGAGTTTGATTAATTAATTCCACCATTTGTAAATGCTAAGAAAAAAAGATATCACATTATATCTAAGCCATATTTAAATGTAAAGTTACCCTATGTAAATATCCAGCACAGCACTCCCTGAACAGGGAATCCGATGTGGGGCTTGATCCCAGGTCCCTGGGATCATGACCTGAGCCAAAGGCAGCCGCTTAACGACTGAGCCACCCAGGTGCCCCCAAGATATTTGTTGATTAAACAGAACGTTTTCTGCTTATAATCTGGCCTCACAATTTTATGGCTTTGCTTTTGGTTTTCTCATTATTACCAGTGAGTCAAGGTCAAGTTTACCAGAGAGAAACTGGCAAGACACACTCATGTGCATAAACATACCGCACATTCTATACACTCTTGTCAGTATACAAAATGAAGGATTCCGTTTCTGTTTCTTAAGACAGCAGTCAAGGGACTAAATCAAAGTTTGTTTCTGATTCTCTTCTTTCCTCCTCCCCTCATCCAGATGACCTCTTTCCCTGTTCTAGCTTCATGGTTACAAATAAGGGGTGGACATTGGATGGGAATCCCAACACAAGTCTAGGAGAGGTGCCTTCCCAAAAGGACTGCACATGTCCCCAAGCCTGCCACTGGCTCAAAGAATAGCCAGACATGAGCTCTGCTTCCTGCTGACTTTGAGGGACTTGGGAGAGACTGGCCTTCAGATGGAAAATAAAGAGATGAAATCAGCAACATCTCAAATGTAGGCTAAATGAAGCCATTCATATCCATTTACTACAGGAGGTTTTAAAGTGATAACTCTTAGTCATATATGAGCCAGCTTGGAGTGAGAGAAGGCAGTAAGGCTGCATGAGAGATAGTCCTCCAAGGAAGCATTTCAGGAAGTCCCATGTTCTCTTTTGTTGACTTCCAACCACATGGATGTCTAATTTCCCTGTAGCAACAGTTTTAAAGTGTGACTCAGAGACCCAGGAAGTCACAGAAACTCTTTCCAGGGAGTCTGAGATGCTCCTTTTGCTAACTACTTATCCATGTGAACCTGGGTTTTGTTTATATACTTTAACCAAAACAACACATTGCAGCAGATTGAATGCAGAAGCCAATGGGAGAATTCAGATGCCTCCTATTAAGCCAGGTTAAACATATTTTGTAAAAAGACAAAACCAATATCCGTTTCTCGCTATTTTTTTTCATAAAAATAGTACTTATGTTAACACATAATGGCTCATTATTAGTTTAAAATAAATAAATAAATAAATATCCCCCCCCCACCGAGTTTCACTTTCTAAAGCAGTAAGTATCTAAAAATATATATCGTACCAACAAAAGCTCTTTGGGGCCCTCCATCATTTTCAGGAGTATAGAGGGGTTGTATTCGTTATCCAGTGCTACATAACAAATTTCCCCAAAACGTAGTGATTTAGAGCAACTAACATTTATTGTCACAGTTTCTGTCAGGAATTCGAGCACAGCTTGACTGGGTGGTTGTCAGTTTGGTCAGTCTCTGGGGCTGTAGTCATAGGAAGTGCAGATCTACTTTCCAAGTGGCTCACTTAGCAAGCTAGTGCTGGTTGTTGAAAGGAGGCCTCAGTCCCTCACCGCATGAACCTCGTGAGTGTCCCCACAACATGGCTGCTGGCTTCCCCAGAATAAAGATCCATGGAAGAGCAAGGAGCAAGTTGTGATGTCTTTTCCGACCTAGTCTGGGAAGTGATGTACTGTCAATTCTAGTATCTGTTTGTTAGAAGTGAGTTCCCAGTTCTAGTCCACACTCAAGGGGAGGGAGATTAAACTCCACCTCTTGAAGGAAGGAGTATCAAAGAATTTGTGGACAAATTTATAAACCACCACAGGGGTCCTGGCACCGAAATATTTGAGAACCATTTCCCTATAGCATAGGGGAATTTTAGGAAGTTTTTGTCATTCTGGGAAGACAAAATTTCTTTAAACCTTTCTAAACATTTCTCTAAACCTTCTTTAACCTTTGACTTTCCTTTGACAGCCTTTTCTGTTGTTCTCAGTTGCTTTCACACTTTGCCCAGACCACCTGAGAAATTAACCTCAGTCATTGATCTTTAACTAGGGGAAACCCCTTGCGTATTGTACTGAAGTGAATAAATTATATTTATATTGTATTATTACAGTATATAATATATCATATTACATATCAATATCACAATAATTAATGAAGAATCAATATCTTATACAATTGTTATTAATTTATGATTATTTTATATAATTATATAATTTATAATTATATTATTTATAAATAACCTACAAAATAAAATATAATATAAATGTATCATATGATATTATACTACATAATTATTCATTTAAAATTAATAAGAGGGCATCTGGCTGGCTCAGTCAGCGGAGCATGTAATTCTTGATCTTGGGATTGTAAGTTTGAACCCCACATTGGGTATAGAGATTACTTAAAAATAAAATCTTAAAAAATATTTTTAAATAAAATTAACAAATGGAATGTTTAAATTATAAATTACATTTATATGTTATAAATGTAATATATTTGTATAACATTATACAGTAATATGTATTTTTATATATATTGCTTTATTCAACTCAGCAGGCATTTAGGAAATACCTGTCATGGGCCAGAATGTGTACTGGGCATCAAAACTCAAGACAGAGGCTCAGCTCTCCAAGCAGTCTAACGTGGAAATAGACTTAAATGCAAATACTTTCAAAATAGTTTTATAAGTGCAAAGGAGTGTCCAGAGTCTATCCCTAGAGGCAGCCTACAGGAAAAGTGAGAGCCTCTGCCCAGGGAGATATAGTGGGCCTCCCTGGAAGAAGCGGTATATGAATTAGTCACAGCATCACATGTAAAGCTTGTTCAAATGAAACACACCAGCCCAGTCCCATATTGAGACCCTGCCAACCTACACACATTTATGAGTAAGTAGGAGGCGCTACTTGATCAAGGGCCTGCTGCCATGGCTTCTGTCTGGGGCTCTCGTGGGACCCATTCCCTACTGTCCTACTGGGGAGGGCTCTATGGGGTCGATTCCTCCACAGAAAAATGAAATTGATGAAGGGGTTCTTGGCCGGGCACCCAGATTTGGCACTTTGTTTGGATCACTTTCTGAACTTGTTGCTAAGCCCAAAAGAAAAGAAAAGATAGTAAGAAAAACTACATAGCTTGCAGGCTTGATTAAGTGGTGGCCGGGCAAGGCTCGTTTGAGTGTTGGAAACACAGCCTGTCCCATGGTGCTTCTCATCTCTTGCAAACTAGAGCCTTAGAGTCTGAGTCAAAACAACAGGAGAGTGTCTGATTTCCTTTAACTCCCTCCAGTAGGCATTGTATAAACCCTCTTAGGGAGAGGGGAGACTCAGGGATTAAGATCATCTCTTGCCCATGCCCTGGCCCCCGCAATCTGATGTTATTAGGAAGGTTTGGTTTGATGGACGGTTAGTACCTCTATAAATTTCTCGATATGTTCTGCACAGCCTTTCACATTGTCCAGAAAAATCTATGTGCCTCCGACACCCCTCACACCCATGCCCAAGCTCCATCCTCCTCGGGTAAAAATATGATAATTGCAAAGGAACCCTATTGTAGCTTTCCCTCCCTGGAGGTTAGGAGCAAGCTGTCTGAATCTGATTATGAGTTGAAAAGCCCTTTCCTTATTAAAATAACAACACACAAAGAAATGCAGGATTCCTTTGGTAGCATTCAGAAGTCATCTGTTTGTTTTGTCTGCCCCCAACTGGGTAGTTTGCAACACACAACTAATCTTAGAAATAGCTTAGTTCAATTTAAAGGCGATTTAATACTCAACCGGTGGCCTGCCTATGGGATTCAGTGTTCTGTAAAGGTAGAAATATTGAAAATATCTGTCATCGGATTTAAAACAGGGTAGGACAAGATGCACAAGTAAGCAGCTAGGATAGAAGCAATGTGATTTCCGTAACCCTTGCCAGCCCTGGTATCTTCAGGTCTTCTCCCTCTCCCTCCTGTGGCCTCCTGAATGTCTCCTCCACCCCTTCCCATATGATGCCGTTCACCTTGTCATTCACACATCCCCCTGAAGTTTGGTGGAGTGCGTGAGCACTGTCTGTCCTTTCTCCAAGCGCCCCATCTCAGTGGAATAGTCCATCCTGGCCCACCAGCTAGTGTTGTGAGAAAGGGGCACAGTCCCTCCAGCCCGGTGAAACTACATCTGTGTAACCCACCCTTCCCCTTCCTGCACTGCTTCTCCTCCTCTCCCCCTCTGACTTGGTCTAAAGGGGCAATGGATTGGGTGGCACTAGTAAATGACCTAGAAAGAAAAGAACAAAAGCCAATCTCAGCTCCCTGGTCCAAAATCAATGCTCACTCCCACTCCCTGTCAGGCCGCTGCTCTGGTCTGGCTAGGCAGCTTTGTAAGCTCAGTGGTGCTTTCCACCCTCTGAACAAAACAACAAAGTATGTCCCGAGTGAATCAACGAGTTTCGGGTCTGGTACAAGTCATTCTGCCCTAAATAGGACTCTACTTTCACCATTTGTCAACACCATCTATATGCTAAGCATTGTGTACGGATTAGGCTGTGATGAATAGGAGGGCCTCCAAGCCTGGTTAGGGGGAGACACACACAAATAAATAATTTTCAAATGCCAAGGGCAAGTGTCCTCGCAGAGCTGTGTCTGAAACAGTGGCGGCTCCATGGGCTGGGGAAGGTAGCCGTTCTCATGCAAAAGTCAAGAAAGGCTTCTTGGAGAAGGTAAACTCTGGAGCCTGGCCTTGGTGGAAGATGAGAAACTCAACAGATGGTCGAGGGAAGAGAGGGTGTTCCAGGCAAAGGGAACTGCATGAGAAAAAAAGTACAGGCTAATCTCTGGAATGGCAGAAAATTTGAGTTTGGGGTCAGATGGTGCAAATTTCTCTACTGCTGAATTAAACCTCCTCCTGCATCGTTCCCATTATAATTATTTAGCTTATTCGCTTTTCTGGGTTTTCGATTATTTTTTTTTTTTTAAGTAATGAGCTCTTGTTACTTTATATTAAGAAAAAAAAAAGAACCTTAATGATAAAGGAAAAAAGTTCAGGATCTGCAGTTGGGGATGAAAGGCTGTTTTTACTTGTGGTGCTTTCCAATTAGTGCCGCTTTGATGCTTGCCCAAGCAAATCACTTGCCCAAGGGAATCCCCTCCCCCACCACCGGGGAAGGGGATGCTCCTCTTGAGGACGGTGGGAGCCCTCCAGGGGAGATCACGTGCACCCAGCCTCAATATTTCAAAATGGCTCGTGCATGCAAAGGGGCCCTGTCCTTTAGTTCCACATTTAACACATTGAATAGAAAGCTCTATGAAGAGACTTTTTTTTTTTCCTGAGCAAGCATTGGGTTTGCCCTAAGTGAGAGCCCTAGGCACCACTACTTACATGCCAAGTGGTATGTTTGGCATGCACATATTAGAATAAAGTGGAATTGGAATCAAAGAACATTCCCTTCAATCAAATTGTTTTTCCCATCCCAGGCAACTAATTGTCCGAAAGTTCGATTTCTTTTCTTTTCTTTTTTTTTTTTTTGCCCAGTGACAATTCCGTTGACCAGACTGCCTTAGTGCATGGGTGGAGGTCCTTTTGTTGTCTGTCATGGGCTACTAGCACAAAGAGAAGAAATCTGGCCTGAGTCCTATGTGGGTAATTAATATGTCACCTAATTTCGTTTCAGGTATCTTTCTTTAAAGAGAGAAATGGAAATATTCACCTTGCCTCCTTTTGAGATTATAAACAGAGGGATAGGAGGCCTTATTTAAGGAAAGATAATAAAAGCGAAAGACCCTCCTTTCCTAGAAGGAGTTTAGGAGGAGGGACAAAGAAGAGGGGAAATGAGAGAGGCCCACTAAACTCGGTAGGAGGTAAACTGCTCCTGTCACACTCTGTTGCTCTCCGCCTGTGGTGTCAGAGGACACTATCACCTGTTGTAGCTCTCTTTTGAAAAGCTCATTAGCTCTCCAACAGTTTTGAAAGGCTTTCTTCTAGCCTGCAGAATAGTGTGTCTGGATTTATTTTCAAAAAATCCAACTTTCTCTTGGGAGACCAAGGGCTAGTTTCCCTCCCACCGTGTACGGAAGGTTCCAAGGGAAGGAATGGCTGGTCCTGTAGTGCCAGTTTGTGGATGGTCTCACCCCTGGAGGCCCCAAGAGTTCTTTGAGAACCTGCATTCACTTCATTATTCTCAGGTGATTTTCTAATCAAATGCACCATGGATTCTAACATGAATAATGTACACTGAGAACCAAAAAGAACTCCGTGAACTTGCCTGTCAAGGATAAGTTTTAGAGGAATAGACATAAAAAGCCTACTGGAGAGACAAGTCTAGAAGGAAATATGTCCAAATATTCACAGTGATCATCTGGCCAGTAGGACTATGAATAGGGTTTCTTTTCCCCCTTCTACCTTTCTGTATTTTCTAAATTCTCCACAGTGAGCATATGTTTCTTTTACAATGAGAAAGAAAACCAACAGGCCTTATTATAAAGGATGAAGGAAGAAATAGATTTTTTTAAAATATTTTTATTTATTTATTTGGCTGAGAGAGAGAGAGATCACAAGTAGGCAGAGAGAGGGGGGGAAGTAGGCTCCCTGCCAATCAGAGAGCCCGATGCAGGGCTCGATCCCAGGACCCTGAGATCATGACCTGAGCCAAAGGCAGAGGCTTAACCCACTGAGCCACCCAGGTGCCCCAGGAAGAAATAGATTTTAATCATTGTTTGCAGCTCTTGGAAATTTCTTGACTCCCTCCTCGCCCATGCTTTTAGTTCACGCCAAGCCACATCTCTGGCCCTCTTGACTGTCTCTGTCCATTGCTCCAAGGGACACCCCTCCTCCTAGTAGACAAGCCTCTCTTCCTCTCAGCCCTTGTCTACCCTTTTTTGGGGTTATATCTCAATAAAGCTGGTCTAACATACCTTTCATCCATTTGAAGTATATAATTCAAGTGTTCTTAATATAGTCATGGAATTGGGCAACCATCGCCAACATCAATTTTAGAACATTTTCATCACCTCAAAAGATGTCCCATGCCCTTTAGCTATCATTCCGCAGCCCTCCTCTCCACCCCCCAAGCCCTAAGCAACCACTAATCTGCTTTCTGTCCCTATAGATTTTCCTATTCTGGACATTTCACATAAATGGAATCATACAATCTGTGTTCTTCCATGATGGGCTTCTTTCACTTAGCATAATGTTTTCAAGGTTCACCCATGATGCAACGTGTGTGAATATTCCTATGTAAGGCCAAATAATACTCCATTATATGGACTGTATATTTGTTTATCCCTTCATCAGTTGATGGACACCTGTCTGGTCCCACCTTTTGGCTGTTGTTAATAGCACTGCCAAGAGCATGCATATACATGTACTTCTTTGAGTACTCATTTGTGATTCTTTGGGGTATGCGCCTAGGAACAGAATTGCTGCACCACATGGTAACATCTATACTTGACTTTGTAAGGAGCCACCAAACTGTTTTCCACAGCAGCTGCACCATTTTGTGTTCCCACCAACAATGTGAAGGCTCCACTTTCTCCACATCTTCAGCAACACTTGTCTATTTTATTTTATGGACTTTTATTTTATTACAGCCATCCTCATGGGTGTGAAATGGTATCTCATTGTGGTTTTGATCTGCATTTCCCTGATGACTAATTGACATTTAACTGGACTTCATCTTGGATCTCCACATCTGGTTCTTACACATGAATCCCTTTGAAGGCCACCACTGTCCCACCAGGCAAAGACCATTCAGACTGCTTACCAGATTAGCCCAGGGGGTTACCCAACCCACTAGCTAGCTAGTCTTTGAAAAAAAAATGCCAGGGTAAATATGTAGGGAAAGAACATGGTTATGCTTATTAATACCCACCTCAAACAACGCAGGATTTATGCATCTTGCATGTAGAAAATAGTTACCTAGAATTTGAAAAAAATCTTAATTTTCTTGCATACTATCTGAAATATTCTGTATTTTTCATTAAATGTTCATATTCTACTGGCTTATAATAATGGTAATATTGACCATGATTAATGTTATGGGGAGATTACTTTGTGCCAGGGACTATGCTCAACACTTTACAGGCATTGTCTCAATCATCACAGCAACCTATCATTAGCTTCATTTTAAAGTCAGGGAAACTTAAGGCTTCACCACCAAGTAAGTGAGGAAGTAGCTGGCATTTGACACTTATGTGGGTCAGACTCCAAAATCAGTGCTCTTACCTACTACTCCTAACAGTTTTTCAGGGGCTGTTCTGAGACTCCAACCATCATTATAGCATGCTTGGTAAATGAAACTGTGTTCTGAATTCAAAACAATTCATCCAGCAGCAAGTTTTTCAAACACAATCTCTTCCTAGGTCCATCCTGTATGTCCTCTGGCAGTAATGAGTACTCTGTGACATGGGATGGTCTTTTGTGTCCCCAAGTTACCTTGCTCAAATTTCAAAGAGATTCCCCTGAGTTCTAGAATTTGATGACCCAGATTGTGTTCACATTATTCACATTCTTTGCGGTTTTCTTAGACATTTAACTTGACCCCGCCAAGTAATATCCTTCCATGCTAAAGTGGGAGGGCTTGTGTTTACGGCAGCCCCTCATCCCCCAGATGTTTAGACGGACCCTCTCTGAATCTTCTCCAGCTTGCCAGTGATCTTTATGATCAGCTCAGAAAGCTGCAAGGGTTCAGGGGCTGGGAGAAGTTCAGAGTGTTTTTTTTTGTTTTTTGGTTTTGGTTTTGGTTTTTGTTTCTTTTAACTTCTAGGGAAGTCAAATTGGAAAGCTTTGCCATGAGTTCAATTTTTCTTGCCATGTGCTTATCTTAGAGAGAGTTCAGAGGTAGGAGGAGGCCTAAGGGAAGCTCTTTCATTAAAGAGCAGGCCATCGCCTCCCATAGACTAATGGCCATATTCCATTTCCTCATGGAGTGGGTGGAATTACTCAGCCTCAGCCTTTACTCTTTTGGTTTCCACTCTGGGGAACTGTATTATTACCTTGTAAAACAGAACATCTCTCCTATTAGCATTAATTGAACCCATCTTTTTCCTGTTAGAAACTATAATGTTGACTTTTATTTTCAGAGCCCTGGATGGAACCTCTTCACTTTTGAGGTTGACAGAGCTCAGCCACCAGCAGTAGGCTGTGAGGGGGTTTGAGCATAGCAGGAAGCAATTGCTGGGGTATTGGGGGTTATATATAGCCCAATAACCTGTCTTGAGTTGTTCTGTCCATCACCCTGGCTTTGCTGTGACCTGAGTCTTTGTGAAAATGTGCTGAGTATTATAAGTGCTCTCCCTCTTCTAAATCATCAGTTGAAATGAATTGTTTGATGGTAATAAAGTGGAAAAATGCAAGAAAATAATTTCCACCAGGCTTTCTTTTTTGGCCAGATCTGAAAACAACCCCCAGAGGCCTGTATATCAGGCTAGTCCATTCTTAGCCTGGAGACAGTATTGAATAATTACTCCACTGCCAGCAAATTCCCTGGCCGAAGTCTCCAAAAACTTAGTAGAGACTTAAGAAAGACCTGGTTATGAAGAACACTTTAACTTGTTTCTACCAAGAACATTGCTTGAGAAAAATAAAGAGTATTTTATTTGTTTGTTTACCATTGGACATCTGTTGTATAGATAATTTAATATTTCTTTATAAGCATATCCAGTCCTCTCCAGTCTATAGGGTCTTATTTTGTGTGTCCATATGCAGCTGTAAAAAGATAATAGGTTAGAAATTTCGCTGGGTATTTATGTGTGTGTGTTTATACCTATTTGCATATATAATATACTTGCTCTCTTCTTCTCTCTCTCTCTCTCTCTCTCTCTCTTGCTCTGGCTCTCTCCCCACCCCACATATTTGTCTTATAGGTAGCATAAAAGCCAAAGCAAATAAATAGTAAAATATACTAGGATCCACTCCCTCTTGTCTCCCACCCACCCCCTCCATAGTTATCACAATATATAGACAAAGAACAAAGAAACCTTCCTCCTCTGGCAGATATGAGTTTCTCTGACTCTATTGTCAGGAGAATTTCATAGAGTGTATACTGCTCTGAGCACCCTGTAATTCTGATCTGCAACTATTAGCCCGAGCCTATATGGAAAGGGGCCATCTCTAGGGTAATAGCATTGTAAATTACAATCAATGCACTCAATTACACCCAGAAACCAAAAGATATGTAGTGCTCCAGCATGCCTTGTAATCAGCACCTTTGAGAATGGAGGTAACCGCATTCTGAACAAAAAATGGAAGCCGAACACGTAAGAAAATGAATGTTGGAATTAAATCATCCTTCTGATAGGAGCAGTACCTTATATGGCAAGCAATGTTTTTTTTCCTAATACCATTTTATTGATTAAAAAAAAAAACCTAAATTGTGGCCTTGTAACCAAGAATGTCTTAAAATCATTTATGGCTCTAATCAGCCTGGCAGAGCCTTTCTGTCATGCTGATAAGGAAATTAAACTTTCCTCATACTGGGTTTACTTGCCTCTTATGCGCAGATGCTTTCTCTTTTCTTTCAGGGAACTAATTCAGAAGTTGAAGTCTTTCATCAGCTTCTATAATGCTTTGCCTGGCTACGTCTGCAGCCACAGCCCCGTGGCTGAAAATGACACTCTTTGCTGGAACGGACAAGAACTCGTGGAGAGGTAATATTTTTTTTTGAATGTTAAATATAACTGTTTGCGAAATATTCATCGTATGTCCATCTTGAGATTGGTTATGTCTTCTCTCTGCCTTCATTAACTTCACAAGAAACATTCTAGAAAAAGCATACATGTGAGCATTTGTGACACACCCTTAGAGAATTTACAGACTTTGAAACACGTAAAGTACTGTGTATTCAGGGACATTTTACCAGGTGTACAGCATCAAACAGCAGCCCCCCCTTTTTTTTGTCTTTGGCTTCTTCCATTTCCCCTTTATGTGGACCCTTATTTATTTATTGGTTTGAAGAAATCATATACACACTAATCGTTATCGTTTAGTGAGAGTTAACTATGTATGAAGCACCGTGCCGAGTGCTTGTCTATATTAACTCTCTTTATCCTTACACCAATCCTCGGAAGTAAATGCCACTATTTTCCCCATTTTATAGATGAAGATGGAGGAGAGAAGGATGGGGAGGGGAGAAGGAGTACCATTTCACTGAGCGATGTTGCTGAAATGGTTGATCACTGAGTGTTAGTATAATCTGTGCCAACATTTGTCATCTGTGAAGAATTTGCTCACCACTGGAAAGGAAATAATATATATTCATTTATTCAGTAAATATTTACTGAGCACCTTCTAAGCACCAGTCATGTTGAAGTACACAAAATAGGAAATTTTCCTGTCCTCCCAGAGCTCTCATTCTAGTGGGCTAATGCCACTCCTGACCTCCATTGCTTCCCATGTGTAAGGAATAGTTTGGGATTAAGGGATGAAATCAGGAGGGTAGAATGCTTAGAAAACCACGGGTCACTGATGAACAGGCTTCTGAAACTATTTGTCCAAGTGGTAGCATCTTGTCGAGGAGAATATAGAAGATGCTTGAACTCGAGGTCTGAATCTTTTACTAATGAGTCGCTTAACCTGGGACAAGTGACTTAATCTCTCTGGGCCATGGTTTCCCCATCTAAAAAGTGAGATGGTTGGATTAGAACCTTCTAGCTCTGGCAGGCTGTGGGGGTTTTTCACTTACCAGTTCATTCATTCATACATTCATTCATTCATACATTTATGTTTTGAGATACTGTGGGTTAGGCACCAAGGGATCGGAGTTATCCTAACCCTGGTTAGGTACCAAGGATATGAGGCTGAAGACAGGAAGTTACCTGCTTGGAGGAGTTTACAATCTAGTGGGAACCAGCATCAGGGCATGGGATAATTAGTCATGATGCTAAATGGAATGAATTAGCAATTAATATAATGGGCTAGAGGAAAGCTTTGGAGCCAAATGAACCTGGGTTTGCTTCTCAGTCTTGCTACTTACGGTGTGGGGCATTGTTGAGTGGGTCATTCAACCTAGAAAGTCCCAAGGCCCTCTTCCGTAAGGAAAGGCATCTCACAGGGTTGTTGTCACCGTTAGATGAGGTCATAAGTGTCAAGTCCGTAGCAGACTGGCCTATGCCAGAAGCTCAGTTCACGTTCCTCCTCTTCCTTCTCCCTTTCTCCCTTCCCCCTCAATCCCTCCTCTTCCCTGCACAAGGCAAAACACATGCCTGAAAACAGCTTGTTTCTCAACTAAACTGTTTTACTGACCTGGGACAGTGAGAATGAGGTGCTAATGGGATGAGACATTGAACTTGCATGGAGCTAGACTTCCCTCCAGCAAATGTGAATCAGGCTACGGAGATTAATGGCCCCCATGCATCTACTCTACTCTGGAGAAATAGTATATATTTATTATCCTCAAAACTCATCAGGATCTAAGTAGAATCATGAAAATGTACTTAACTATTATGACATATATTTTTTAAATTGTCAGAAAAAAACAGTCAGTGTTTGGCTTTATCAAAAGCAGATGCCGTAAAACAGGTATAAACAATATAATCCTTGAAAAAGAAAATGCCCACAGGTCAAATACGTAGTTCTTACATAAGCTTCAAGAGAAACCATTGCAGTAACTTACCCACTGGGATGTTAATATTGTAAAAAATGAACAATTCCTGAAAACTAATTTGTTTTAAGCAGCATATCTCCTAACCGTGGTCTGTTCTTAAAAAGGAAATGTTAGTTAGTGATATACTTATTTGCTAATGTATTCATTCATTTCTTTATTCACTTAATAAGTATTTGAGCACCTACTATATTTCAAGTGTCAATATGGGTTTCTTTATTGTTGTGATTATTTAAGGCAAATGTTGGAATCCTGTTGGATATAATCAGATGATCCAATTTTAATTTATTCAAAGAAATTTCTTCCCAGGCCTATTTTTCGAATTAGCGGGATTTTTAAAATCAAATTTGGCAAATATAAACTACTTCATGCCTGGTATGCTTTCTTGAAGGATGTTGCTCGAGAACCAAGAAAGTCCTCCCCTATCAAATGGTGGAATCCCAAGCCTGCTAAATTTGAATGAGTCTAGAAATTAGCCAAATGCACTTTTGCACCATTAAAATAATTTTGTTAACTGAAGTTTTTTTGTTTAATTTGCTGGTTTTAAATATTTCAGGGTATCAAACAAAATAATAAAACAAATGGTATAGTATAGAGAAAAGAGGTTATTTCAAATCCATTATTTAGATTTCTGAACAATCTATTGTTTTAAAACAATTTTTATTGTTGACATGTGTTATCCAGGGAGGGAGTGAGATGGAAGGGAGGGACGGAGAGAGGGATGGAAGAGAGGAAGGAAATCAAACATATCTGTAGACAGTGTAAAGGTACTATAAGCCAGGAAGTGACTCTTCCTTGGGTAGTAACCTCAGGTTATAATTAACCTACACTTAAATTACTGACGTAATGCGATGATGAGACTGGGGAATAGTGTCAAACTAGATTTTTTTTTAAATTACTCAGGAATATACATTTAATCGTAGGATGTTCTGTAGCCCATGGACATTAATAAAGATTAGCTTCACACTGCACGTCTAATCTATAGTGAAACCTCTTTCCAGAGCTTTCCATTGAATTTCTCATTTCATTCAGTCTTAAATAACAGTTGCCACTTCACACTGTCCAATCAGTTGTAACCTTGTTATCTTTACAGATTGGGTTTGTATTCTTTTCAAAGTATTTTACTTTTAGTCAAGAAAACTTATGAAAATCAAGGATCCTGAGAGGAAACGAAACTTATCAGTGGAGACACTCGATTAAAAGGAAAATATCGATGCTAAGGAAAATATGGATCAATATCCATGACAGCTGGGGCGTCAGAACCATTTGTACCCTCCTTCTATGAATGTCCATACAGACACTCAACTTTCCAGGAACTCGACAAGTCACTATCTCTCTAAATAGGGCTATGTTTCACATCCATTCAATTGTTAGCTCTTATGAAACCAACCAATTGAAATATGAAAGAAGAGAATGTTTTCACAGATCTAGTCCGAGGGAGTACCATGGAAGCCTGTCATTTATCCTCCCCACCACAACCCTCCCCATCTCCCCATCTTGGTTTGAGATAAAGATTGGCTCCGGGATTTAGCTGAGAAATCTTGGAATTAGCAAACTTGGCTTGTGCGATGTACACTCTTCTGAGCTACCATGGATCCTACAGGCAAAGATTTCCTGCAGTTGCCAAAGGCGGAAGATTCTCCATCTTTTGCCTTTGTGGAACTACAGAGAATTTCAGAGCATTTCTGAAAGCGAGAGAAACATAAAGGATCCCATGGGAGGAAGTTAACACTGGGCTTAACAACAGGTAACCGTGGGCTTTGCCTGCATTGGCATTGAAAATACCTATAGGAAGAGTGAGCAGCTTTTAGTAAATACATCCCCATACTCCCTCCTCATACCCCCTTTCGGGACTGTTAGGCCCAACTTCTAGATCACGGACTAAAATTTTTATTCTTCTTCTGGATGGTTTGATACCATCTGGAAGGTAAGCCCCATTTTACCATTGAATCAAGTTGATCTTTAAGTTAGTGTAACAGAAACTACTTTAATTTATACCTGTGCAAAAACTGCTAGTCAGAGAGAAAAGAGTGCTATCTCGTCTGGACATGGAGCATCTAATAATTCAAGTTCATCCAACCAAGATGGAGCATGTCTTATATATGTGGGGACGTAGTAAGAAGTAGAATCCAGTGCCTGCTTCTGCTGAGGAGCTTACAACTTAATGAGAAGAAAGGAAAAATAATCATCCGGTCTCTTTCCCCGGGAGTCCAGGGAGAGTTCCCTTCAGAGGCATCAGAGCAGAGGCTCTACCCATCTGTGTGTGTGTTATTGACGTGAAATTCACATAAGAGGAACCGTTCTGAGGTATACAATTTGGTGGTGACATTCTGTACATTTGTGATGTTGTATAATCACCACCTCGGTCTGGTTTTAAGACTTTTCCATCGCTCCAGAAAGAGAGCTTGTACTCATTAGCAGTCACTCCCCACTCCCTGCCTCCCTTAGCCCCTGGCACCCAACAGTCCGCTTTCCGTCTCTATGGATTTACCTATGCTGGATGTCCCGTACAAATAGAATCATTGACTTAGCATAATGTTTTTAAGGTTCATCCGAGTTGTAGCATGGATCGGTACTCTGTTCCTTTTTGTGGCCAAATAGTATTTCATTTCATTGTCCAGATGTAGCACATGTTGTGTATCTACTTGTCAATTTTATCCCCGCATTTATGTGACCCCCGAGCAACCACTGCTCTATCAGGCTCTGCCCACCACCTCTGGATTCACTGTGGCTCACCCTTAAGGGTGAGGACGACAGGGCAGCCAAACCTTCAGGCCTCCCAGCCCCGACATCTTTGACCATCACCTAAAGGCTAGCCTCTCCCTCACCTCTCCTGTTTTTTTATATCCCTTTGCAATTCATTTTCTCAGTCTTTTTTCTCAGCCCTGTGTGTGCGGTCAACCAGCCTCTCCTTCAATCAGCACACCTCCCGTACAGTTTGATGCTTCCCTAGTGACTTTGCGGCTCCTTAGTTCTATATATACAAGCGCTTATACTTTGTGGCATGACGTCTTCGTCCCCTTTGTGATTCAGTCCTGGCTGCTCCAGAATACTGCTGGTATCTTCTTGACAGTCCTACAAAGCCACTTCTGCCCGTTATGACTCAGTAGATCCATCTCGTGTTTTCTCAGGATGACTCTGGGACTCTCGGTGGTGTACGTGAGGCACCTGGCATTAGAGAAATAAACTCCCTGAGATTGGCAGGGAAAATTTCACTGCAGGTGACTCCCCTCCCTCCTCTGTGGTCTCACCTCCCATTTCACCTGAGAGATTATATATGCACATGCCCACCCACCATGAATTCTCCTTTATTTCCTCTGATCAAACAAGTCTTCCAGTGTTCATAATGCCTCTTCAGAATTCCTCTGCTTAGTTGGAAAGGCAGAAGCAGGAATACACAAAGCAATTATCTTAGTTCTCAAGGGGTTTTGCTCTTGTCTCAAGACCTGTTGAATGTTGCAGAAAAGGAGGGTAAGGAGACTGTTTCTCTCTGTCTTCTGCTGGGTTGGGGGCGTAGACCGTGGCGTATCAACCAGTGGTAATGAATGCACGATCCCCGAATACCCAAAATCTGCTGTAAGCAATATAATTCTAAAGATGAGGGGCGCCTGGGTGGCTCAGTGGGTTAAGCCTCTGCCTTCGGCTCAGGTCATGATCCCAGGGTCCTGGGATCGAGCCCCACATCGGGTTTTCTGCTCTGCAGGGAGCCTGCTTCCTCCTCTCTCTCTCTTTCTCTGCCTATTTGTGATCTCTGTCTGTCAAATAAATAAAATCTTTAAAAAAAAATAATTCTAAAGATGAGAGCAATAAGGGGCACCCGGCTGGCTCAGTCAGTGGAGCATGGAACTCCTGGTCTCAGGGTTGTGGGTTCGAGCCCCACATTGGGTGTAGAGATAACTTTGCAAAACAAATACATGAGTAATCTTAAAAATGAGAGTAACAGAATGGTTTATTCTGCCCCTATAATCTAGAAAAGGTGAGGTTGTTTTCATGATGTACTTATTTTAAGAATGCTGTGTTTTGAGGACTTTGGTGGAGAGGGACCAATTCCTAGCACCAACAAGTTGTTCCCTGGTGTACAGAACAAAATGGGAAGAATTTCAGAGCCTTCACGCCGATGGCAAAGGAACGAGGTGAAGATAAGACTTATATGCCACAGTGTACACATGCACAGACAGACACACAGATGCACACCCACAGCTTACCACGATCACATCCGAACAGGTGGCTAGTGATACAGAGCAGGCACTATCCGTACCTCCCAGGCTCTCTAGCTAGAACAGGTTATTTGTTATTTGGGTTTTACTTGTCTGTTTTTGGCTTTATGTGGTGGCTTTTCTCCAAATGGCTCAAGGCCGTGTACCTAGACCTTTATTTTTTGAACAAGGTTTTATTTTTAAGTCATCTCTACACCCGACGTGGGGGGTGAACTCACAACCCGGAAATCAAAAGCTGCACGCCCCAATGACTGAGACAGCCAGGCGCCCCCATACAACCTCAAATATGGGATATCCCACAGAAGCACCAATGGGGAAGTTAATATATGAGGCAGAATACAGAGCCAGGAGGACGGGGACACAGGAAAGAAAGTAAACAATGGATAACGCACACAATATTCAAAGCCTTGAGTCAGGTCCTAAAGTCATTGGATTCCAAGTCTGTGTCGACACAAGCCAGACTAAAATCTTGCTGGGGCCAAGGCACAGTGGCTCTTCCTAGCAGCCCCTGTGGTGAGGGTTTGAGAGTTAGACCCTGAGGTACATTCTTTCAGCATCCAAGGCTTTTCTTTTCGTGGCTTCTTCTCCCCTTGGCCATTAACCCAAGGGGGAGCTCTGCTGACAAAGGCCTGGAAGCAGGGACATGACACTTGAGGCTTTCTGACGTGGGGAATTGTCATGTTGGCCTGAGTGCACGCCCTGGAATGAAGGTCCTGGAGCATCATACTTGCTTGCTGGGATGGTAGCTCGCATCTCCCACCTTGCTTCACGGAAGTCACAACTGTTCACAGAGAGGCTTGCAAGGACAAATGAGTCCTATAGAAATGACTTCATTTGGTATAGCATGAAATGTTGATGGCAGCTCAAGGTTTTTTTTTTTAATCCTGGTAAGGTGAGGGGCGCCTGGGTGGCTCAGTCAGTAAAGCATCTGCCTTTGGCTCAGGTCATGGTCTCAGGGTCCTGGGTTTGAGCCTCATGTTGGGCTCCCTGCTCAGCAGGGGAATCTGCTTCTCCCTCTCCCTCTGCCCTTCCCTGCCATGCTTTTGCACACACATTCTCGCTCTTTCTCTCTCTCAGATAAATAAAATCTTTTTTTTAAAACCCTGGTAAGGTTCGAGACAGATACGTTTGGAGTGTACCCCCACCTAATAATCCCTCTAGGAGATTAGATTGGCATATTTTTCATCAGAGCTTTATGTCAAAAGTAGTGTTTGGTGACAGGTATTTTTCAGGACCTACTCCACGGCAATATGTGACATTTATCCCTTAAGATTATGGTGTCGCATACAGTAGCTCTACCTTCAGAATTGAGTGAGGAAAAACCCAGCTCATCCTACTGACTGACAGCTTCACATGGCGTGCTGTGTTTGGGATGGGCTGTCCTTTACTACCATCACATCTGAAGTGGCAGGGGACGTTGTCACGGCCCAGTATTGATGTTTGTCACCACCTGGTGAAGGCTCAGGGCTTATTACTATGAACAGATTGTTTCCTACTAGTACTGATGCTGGCCCCTCCTGTGCTCAGTTGGACCATTTCATTATATGGAGAATGTTAGGGGGCCTTCAAGGCTGGTCTTGGAATATCTGTTCCTTGACAAGTAAGTACCCCCTCACAATCTCCCTTCGAAATGTGATTCTGATGGTAGGTAAGGCTTGTCTCCTCTTATGATCATGACTCAATGCACCAGAGCTCTTTGAGCCTTGAAGGCTTGAGAGAGGTGTCCCCGAAGGACTATCATTGCTTTTAAGAAATTATTAACATACTAGAGTCTGTCTGCTCTTTCAATCTTATTACCTCCTCCAGAGCAAGTGCGTTGATGGGTCAGAGACTGATTATGTAGATGACGCCTATCCTCAAAACCTTTCCTACCTCTTCTTTGGGAAAAGCCTTGGGGGCCTATGGTCTTCAGTGGAGAGGATCATAGTAAGAAGACCCTGAGGGGTCAGTAAACGTGACCCAGATGACTGGTGCATCTTGGGAAGAATATAGTCTTTAGAATGATACAGGTGGAGATTTCATTTATTTTTTTATTTAAATTCGATTAGCTAATATGCAGTGCATGATTAGTTTCAGAGGCAGAGTTCAGTAATTCATCAGTTGCATAGAACACCCAGTGCTCATCATACCCCGTGCCCTCCTTCATGCCCATCAGCCAGTAATCCCATGCCCCCGACGGCCCCCCCAGCAACCCCGTTTGTTTCCTAGAGTGAAGAGTCTCTTATGGTTTGTCTCCCTCTCTGATTTTGTCCTGTTTCATTGTTCCCTCCCTTCCCCTATGATCCTCTGTTTTGTTTCTTAAATTCCACATAAGTGAGATCATAGGATAATTGTCTTTCTCTGACTGACTTACTTTGCTCAGCCTAACATCCTCTAGTTCCATCAGAGGGAGATTTTAATTTTGGTTTGGACACTGTGTGCTTCGGGCAGGTTATTGGACATCAGGTTCTGTTACCAGGGGTGCCTGGGTGGCTCAGTCGGTTAGGCATCTGCCTTCAGCTCAGGTCATGATCCCAGGGTGCTGGGATCGAGTCCTACATCAGGTTCCTTGATCAGCAGGAGCCTGCTTCTTCCTCTGCTTGTGCTCTCTGCCTCTCTCTGACAAATAAATTCAAAAAATCTTTAAAAGAAATTCTGTTACCAGATTTGTAAGATGAGGATGATACTCTACAGTAAAGATGTGTTCCAGCATGTAGGCACTGAATAAATGATAGCCTTGCATCATTATCGTTTGGTTGAGCAAGTCAGGTAAATGTCAAGAGCAAGGGTAAAGAAGTGTAGGCCATTCTTTCTATAAAAGTAAACTGGATCTGGGAGAAATATCTATAAGTCTTTTGGAAGCTGACTCTTTTTTTTAATATTACTTTTTTTTGTTAATTTAATTTATTTTTTTTATTTTTTATAAACATATATTTTTATCCCCAGGGGTACAGGTCTGTGAATCACCAGGTTTACATACTTCACAGCACTCACCATAACACATACCCTCCCCAATGTCCATAACCCCACCCCCTTCTCCCAACCCCTCCCCCCCAGCAACCCTCAGTTTGTTTTGTGAGATTAAGAGTCACTTATGGGGGCGCCTGGGTGGCTCAGTGGGTTAAAGCCTCTGCCTTCGGCTCAGGTCATGATCTCAGGGTCCTGGGATCGAGCCCCACATCGGGCTCTCTGCTCCGTGGGGAGCCTGCTTCCTCCTCTCTCTCTGCCTGCCTCTCTGCCTCCTTGTGATTTCTGTCTGTCAAATAAATAAATAAATCTTAAAAAAAAATTAAAAAAAAAAAGAGTCACTTATGGTTTGTCTCCCTCCCAATTCCATCTTGTTTCACTTATTCTTCTCCTACCCCCTTAACCCCCCATGTTGCATCTCCTCTCCCTCATATCAGGGAGATCATATGATAGTTGTCTTTCTCTGATTGACTTATTTCGCTAAGCATGATACCCTCTAGTTCCATCCACGTCATCGCAAATGGCATGATTTCATTTCTTTTGATGGCTGCATAGTATTCCATTGTGTATATATACCACATCTTCTTTATCCATTCATCTGTTGATGGACATCTAAGTTCTTTCCATAGTTTGGAAGCCGACTCTTGAATGGGATAGCGATCAAACATGTTGGTACTTCTGGTAGTTAGACACTCAGTATCAAAGAAAATAGACTTTTGAGACTTGGTTGTGTGAAAGACAGGGAAAAGTCTGTCAGGGAAGCCTCACTTTGGAGCTTCCCATCAATGGGCCTTGCCCTCAGACCCCTCAGGCTTCTTTGATGATGTGACTGTCATGGTGGCCATGATTCTTCTCCCCTGCAGGCCACAGGAAGTGAACAGCAGGTGCCACTTCCCTACTGTCCCTGGCCACAGTTCTTCCCCCAATGTACAAGCTCTTGGCAGCTTCTTTGAAAGAAGCTCAGCTCTCCATGTTTTGTCCTTTCCTCCTATACTTAAGCAAGGGCACAATATCGTTTGAGTTTCTGATGACTTTTACTGATAGACATACAGCCAAACAGTTGGGGGTTAGCAAAAAGCACTCAGAAGCAACTTTCAACATTACATGGTGATCATAAGACCCAGCGTAGCCGTGGTTAAGCATATAACTTTGGCATCAGCCGGCCTGGGTTTGGAATTCTGCTCTAGTATGCACCAGCTCTTTCTCTTCCCTGAGTCCCTATTTCCCCATCTGTACAATGGGGTTGATCATTTCTACCTTAACAGATTGTTGAGAGGGTTCAAAGGAATGGTGAAATGCAGAATATAGTGCCTGGAACACAGTAGGCCCTCAAGAAATGGTAGCTTCTATTTCTGTTCAAAGAAGCCTATAAAAAGCCCCTTGCAATTCTTCCCCGGAAGATAGATGGAGCTAGGCCTGACTTTAGTTCCACTGAAAGACCCATTTTAATTCTTCAGGAAGATAGCTTCACACACTCCCTCTCCTTTTTACCTTATTTCCTCTCCTTTCTTCGAAAACAAAACAAACTCCATCTTTGGTCCCAGTTGGTGCACACTTGGTTGGTGCACCTTGGTCCTGAGTGGTGGGCATTCGAGTCCCCAGGAGATCACGTGAGAATTGTTTGCATCTGGGGCTACATACCGGGCTGACCTTCCTCCCTACACAGTGCGCGTTTTATAGCAAATGTGGCCTAAAGGGCTCTTCCTAGGGTTTCCTACTTAACGATCGACACAGGGAATCTTCCTCGAGTACTTACATCAGAAACCAGGACGGGTCTAGTTACAGGTCAGGTTGAGTTGCCCAAGGCTCTAATGTCCCTTCTGTTACCCCTGGCTTCACCTTTGTGGAAAAGGAGAGAGAGCATTAAAATCAGTTCTGATCTCCCAATTTCTTGAGCTGATGAATTTTATTCTTTTATGGGAGCATGGCTCTGATCCTTGGCTTTGTCGCCTTTATAATGAACTTGCATTTCCCGTGAAGGAAAACATTTTAATTGGTGGCTTCAGTGTCACAGGCTTCCTTTGCCCTCTCATATTTTAGTGACCCCCATATCGGGTGATCTCTAAAACCACCCAGACCGTGAGCCCTTGCCTGGTTTGGGCCTCTCATTTGCACAGCTTCAGGCAGAGTTGGGCTCTCGGATTCGGATGGGAGAGACAGGTAGGAGGGTTGTGCTCCACAAGAACTCGGGCTGAAAACCTAATCTCCAAATAATCCTAGAGAGGACAAAGCCAAAGACTATTCTAGAAGGGAACAGAAAAAGAGCTCTTACACCTACCTATCCTTAACTCCGCGGCATCTCTGCTAAGGAGCCAGAATCCTCCTGCCCCATGCCCTCGTCTGGGTTTAGGCCCCCTCAGCCCCTGGGTGTCCCTCAAGGCTGGCCCCAGTTACCCTGTATGGGGAGCTTTTACCCATGTTTGTCATTTTCTACTAGCTCCTTCTCCCTACATATCCTCATTGCTTAGGTGCCCCCGCCACAGAGTAACCTCTCCAAATGTGTTTATTGAACTCAGTGGATGAACCAACGAACAGAATTGAGGCCCCGCAAACCTGAGTACCAGGTCTGGCTTCCCCGCCCGGTCGCTGTGCGCCTTTGGGTGGACTACTACAGTTCTCTCGGTTTTGTCTTCTTCTGTGAGACTGTGAAATGAATGCCTCCTCCTCACTCCCTCCGTAGGGTTGCTGCGAGGCTCCAACAAGAAAATGCATTTGAAATAGCTTTGAAAATTATGAAGCACCCTGCATTTACTAGGTATTAATGTAGGAAAAAGTAGACCAGATATGGCAGGAAGTTCTGCCCTGAATGAATGGAACTGTGTTGGCTTAATTAATGCAGCATTACTGGGCTCCCTTCACAAAGGCTTTAACAGCTTCCTGAATCTCTCCCCCCAACCTCTCTGCATCTTTCCAGACATATTACTTTATAATTTTTTTTTTCTTGAAGCAAAGCCACCTATCCCCACAGATTCTATTCTTAAAACAAGCCAGTCCATGGTGCTGAAGAAACCGGTCGGCCCTGGGTAAGGAAATACTTGGAGAGATTGCTAGTGTCAGTTTAAATTAATGAAAAGTCTGGGTGACAAGCCGTTTTAAAATAAATGTAGTTTTATTACTTTCAAACACATGTAATAACAGCCCTGGGACTACAACCTAGAGAAAGATAGCCTGCGTCAGAGAATCAAAGCAAACAAATACGAGTCCCCGTGATAATGAGCCTATTACTGGGAGAATGTCCTGCTGAAGACCAGCATCTTCAAATTGGCTCACGTTCTCCTGGGGAAATTCATTCATTTAAGAAATGCTTTTACCCCTCTCCCTTCATAGATATGAGGAAAGCCCCATTAAAAAGCGCTACACTTGGGCCGCCTGGGTGGCTCTGTCGGTGAAGCATCCGATTCCAGATTTCGGCTCAGGTCCTGATCTCAGAGTCGTGGGATTGAGTCTTGCGTTGGACTCCATGCTCAGCACAGAATCTGCTTGAAGTTCACTCTCTCCCTCTGCCCCCCCCCCACTCACTCTCTCACCCTCTCTCTTTCTCTCTCCCTCTCTCCAAAATAAGTAGATAAATAAAGTCTTTAAAAAAACAAAACAAAACCAGCTTTTGCAAATGCCAGTGGATGGCATCTAGCAGCAGCCCTCTGCACTGTGGCCCTAAGAAATAGTAGCCCCAAACAGCAAACACCCCGTGGCCTCTACAGGGACCCGCTTGTCCTAGGCTGTCCATGACTTCTCCTTTTGGGGCACAGAGGATTCTGAGTGCTCATTCACTGGCAAAGCGACACAACTGGTCACCCACTAAGTATGGACAGAATGTGCAGTGGTACGGGGTTTCCTGGAGGGATGAAGGCAGGTGGGGGGAACGGCAGCTCACTCTTTCTGTTGGTCTTTCTGCCTTCACTTTGGAACTTCTCTTACAGTTTCTTCCCTGAAACATGTTGATCCCATCTGTCTTCCCTGTGCCCCCCAAATCCTATCTAAGGGTGTAGCAAAATGTGAGAAAGTAGGATGGAGGCAGCAAAGATGGTTAGTGTTTATCGTAGCTGGCATGTCTATGGTGCTTCCCATGTACCAGGCACCATGCTGGGCACCTCGTGTAGATGTGCTGAAGTCATGGTTGCAGTAGCCTTCCGAGCTGGATGTTCTCATTACCCTACTTTTACCGATGAGGCTGAGTAACTACTCCAGACCCCCAGCACTAGGGAGATGGGATCCGAGCTCAAGTAGTCTGTGCCCCTCTACCCACAACACTGCCCTGCTTCTCAAATGCCCATCTGCCTCCGAGGCTAGCCCTCCACTTCACCTCTACACACGAGGCTCCTATAATAAAGCCATCACCTGTGTGTCCCCTGTGACGCTCTGGAGCCCTTGTAAGAAGAGAGCCTCTTAGCCTGAGGCCGGAAGTCCATCCAGCCTGGGTCCTAGGTCTACCCTGAACTGTTGTGTGACCTTGGACAAGTCACTGCCCTTCAGCTTTTTCTCTGATTTATAAAATGAAGGAGCTGGACGAAGTGACCTTGAAAGCTCTTTCCAGTTCTAACAGGTTCTGAGCTCCTATGACAAGGGTATTTTGGGAGAGGGAGTTGGAAACAAGGAGGAAGGCCTTAAAGCAGCCTTGATGACTGGGAATTTTGAAAGGAGCCCCAGGGTGTAATCACTGTCCTTAAAATGGCAATGAACTCTTCGTTTGACTCCTCCAGGTGTCTCTGGGGCTTCAGGGAGCAGGTGGGCTGGATGGTTGAGATGTTGTCAGGGTTGTTCTCAGCTTCTGATGCTGGAGAGTTCAGGGTGAAATTCATATAATTAAACTTTAAAGCAAATGTGTCCCTCCCGGCACCACATAACCCCAAAGGGGCTTCTGAGCAAGAGAAATGGAAGAATTCAGTGTCTGTTGCTCCAAGTACTCTCGGACACAACCACCCAGAATTGAAATGAGAAGCCCTCTAAGCACAGAGATCTATCAGTGAGGGGAGAGCTCCGTGGAGAGAAGGGCCCAGGGCCGAAGGGCTGGTGAGAGCAGAGGCATACAGAGTGGCTGAGCAAACCAGCCTGAGGGAGACAGTTTTCACTCTCTCTGAGACCCTCCGGGCTGGAGAGCGAGGCTGAGTTTTGACCTAGTCGTCCTTGTGTGCATTGCTGTGAGCTTTTATAAAGTATTTATGTAGCCATTTTATATTTTACCAAGTGCTTTACAGTCAGTTTTATTTGGCTTAGTAAAGTTTTCCTGGAATGCCATCTACTTTATGGTCAGGAGAGTCCCCCCTCGTTGGCTTGGCACCTCCGTGTGTCCAGCCTCACACAATGGGCCCGCTTGTTCCGGCAGGTGAGCAGGTGCAAAGCGTCGTGGGGCCTGACGGCACCTGCAGCCACTGGGGCGGTCGGAGTGGGGGTGGCTTACACTCCAGTTCACCTTTCCTCTCCTCTGTGAATGCTTGGTTTTATTTTATTACTGGCAAGCCGCGAACGGCAGTGCCCGGCTTGGCTCAGCCCAGGGCACAGCTATTCTGATCGGCGGATGCTGGCAAATGGTAAGCTGTTTCCCCTGTGCTCAGGGGCTCTGTTCTGGTTCCCCCGCCCAGGTCCACCATCGCCACCGTCTTCCACCAAGCAGACATGTGGACTCTTACCCCCTGCCATCCCCGGGCTCTGACTGCAGCCCGGACTCGGGGGCTCGGAACACTTTTTTTTTTTTTTTCTGGATTTTATTTATTTATTTGACAGACAGAGATTACAAGTAGGCAGAGAGGCAGGCAGAGAGAGGGGGAAGCAGGCTCCCTGCTGAGCAGAGAGCCCGACGTGGGGCTCGATCCCAGGACCCTGGGATCATGACCTGAGCCGAAGGCAGAGGCTTTAACCCACTGAGCCACCCAGGCGCTCCTCCGGAACACTTTTAAGGGAAGAAAACAACAGAAGGAGCCAGTCCATGCTCCCTGCAGATCAGACTTTTCAGTGTCCTTGGCCAAGTCTAACACCAAGTCCCTGTATTCTTGAGGGGGGGGGGCGGTTCTTTCGTCTTCCCTTCAGCCCCTGTGGCACAGTCTGCCAAGCGCTCTGGGTGTTGAGATGGAGGCTGGCATGTGTGCAGGTGAGCGGGAAGAAGAGCTTCACACGCTGGGTCACAGATTTGCTGGGGAGTCCAACAGAGTCACTAGTCGAAGGTTTCATGTTCTGAGGACCAGGTTTGCCCAAGCCAAAAGCAGGATCTGGGCTTCATGGGAAGTCCAGATTAGAGACAGTGGGGCCAGAAAATCGGAAACTTCGGGACCTCCAGCTCCAGTGTGGCGGGGGGGGGCGGGCGGGGGGCAGAGGGTGTCTGTGGCTGAGCTCGGGGCTATGTAGGTGCTTAGCAGGGAAGTGGTGAGTAGACAGCACTTGCATTCTCTTACCGATGGAAGACAGCAAATCCTTTCTCTGATGCCCAGAACTGAGAACCTAGAAACTTCACCATGAGATTTGAAACTCTTTTTTTTTTTTTTTTAATCATCTCTATATCCAATGTCTGGCTCAGACTCATGACCCTGAGATCAAGAGTCTCATGCTCTCCTCACTGAGCCAGCCACTCTTTCTTTTTTTTTTTTTTTTAAAGATTTTATTTATTCATCTGACAGATCACAAGTAGGCAGAGAGGCAGGCGGAGAGAGAAGGAGGAAGCAGGCTCCCTGCCGGCAGAGAGCCCGATGCGGGGCTCGATCCCAAGACCCTGGGATCATGACCTGAGCCGAAGGCAGAGGCCTAACCCCCTGAGCCACCCGGGTGCCCCCCACCCTGACCCTCTTTCAAAGTTACTGTCTTGACTATAGGAAATGTAACAGGTGTATCAGAAGACGTATATTCACAGCGGTAGAACCACTCAGAAGTGGGCTGAAGTTTACACTCAGAGAAGTGATATTGCTAGCAGGTGTGTATGATGGGTGGGCTTGGCATGGGCGTGCACTGACTGCTCTGTGGGGATGGGACAGAGGCTGGAAGGAGTGGCGCTTGGGCCGTGGGAACTCACTTGCCTGGCTGGCCTGGGGGGGAAGTGACCCACCACCTGAATAATGATATTCACTGGGGCCGAGGGAAGGAACCCTGCCTTTCTCCAGGCAGGCATTGGTTTCCAAAGTGTTGCCATCTAGGGGGCGGGACACAGTGGCCGATTTTCCTGGTAAGGCCCAGACAAAAGTCCAGCATAAGGCAGGTTCTCAGTCAGTGGCTGCAGATTGGGGGTTGTGGGGGAGGGCCCAGAGGGAGACCACTGACAAGAGTTGGACAAAGTAGGTTAGAGTCTCGACCACACAAGCTGAGCTTTGGGTGAGGCATTCAGTCTCCGTTCAGTTCAACAGACACTTATGGACTGCCTACTGTATGCCCGGCAGGATGAGTTCACGGGGTAAAGCAGAGGACAGACCCAGAGATGAATACAAACAAGAAAACCAGGACAGAGCTCAGGGTAGCACAGCCCAGGGAAATCTAGCTGGCAAGAGGAAGTCATGCCTGAACCTCTGGGGTTCACTCCCCAAACAAGAAAGACTGGGTTTGAGGTACAAGACTAATTCCAGAGGCTGGGGCCTGACAGGCCAGTCAGTGACGTGATCGCCTTCCTGCCTTTGCCACCACTGGCTCAGGGTCTGGGTAGGCCTAATCCTGCTCAGTGAAGGCTTTGAGGCCTGCACATGAGTGTGGCTAAGACAAGAGGAATTGACAGCCAGACAGTGACAGGAATAGCGAGTTTTCCTTTCAAGAATGTCAGTGGTACCTATTCATGGGAACGCGTGCGTCCTCCCCTCGTGAGCTTTGGGGGGTCATTAAATAAGGTTCCAGGGGATGCCTGGAGCCACACCAAGGACGTTTTTCTTTGTTACTGTGTATGCTTGAAACACAGCACACGCGAGGGAAGAGAAGAAGTCTCCCTTTCCCCTAACTCCGACGTGCCTGCCTCTCAAACCGGTCAGCGAAGTGTGATTGTAGGTCGACTTTGAGGGTCTCGGCCTCCGCTGGGCAGATCATGGCATTGAAGAATGGCTGTTGTGGACCCCACAGGAACCTGAGACAGACAGTGCAGTGTCCTCAAGAAAGGGATGTGAAAAAACATGTGGGTGTTTTCAGGAGCCATCGGATTCATGACTTGGGGCACTTCTGCAAAGTGGGAGTTTGGGGCCCCAGAGAGGAGGAAAGTGAAATGCAGGGGGACAAGTGAGCAGGGCGGGTTTCTGATACCCCAAGCTGGTTGGTCACTGCCCTGGGCCTCAGGAAATGAAGTGTTCTTCAGCAGGTGATGGTTAACTTTGGACCATTTGAAGCCCTGCCTGGTGAGTATCCCCCCTCCCCCACCTCCTGCCTCCCCCCAGAGGCCCTGTCCCCTGGAGGCTCCGTGCAAGGACATCTCTGCTAAAGGGAGCCACAAGTCACTGCTCAATCACAACCTGAAAGAAAGCCTTGGGTGCTTTTGGCTGTGCTCAGTCCTCCCTGAACCCTACACCATCGGTGCCCCTGCTCAAACTTGGACTTGGGCTTCAGCTGGGCATCCTTGCCCAACCAAGACGCTTCCATTTCTTTCGGTCTCCTCAGCACGGCGATGGGTAGATTTGAAGCCTCCCCTGACTGTTCATTGCAAGGCGCCTTCATCCTCTCTCTGGGAATCCTCTTCGAATACCGTTTATTGCACTCCTGCTGCACGTCCGCTCGGTGTTTGGTGCGTTCACGTTGTAACAGCAGTGGCCCTCACGTGGGGGTCTGGGCACTGTTTGAAGCACGTGGCCTCTGCTGTCCCAACTAACTAGGCTTCGGGCTATCAATTCGTCCTCCAGACAAGGCAAGCGGCATCATCCCCACTTTAGAGAGGAGGAAGCTCCAGCCCGGCGGGGTTTCATTCTTTGTCAAAAGGCACACAGTAGGGGCACCTGGGTGGCTCACTGGGTTAAAGCCTCTGCCTTTGGCTCAGGTCATGATCCCAGGGTCCTGGGATCGAGCCCCACATCAGGCTCTCTGCTCAGCAGGGAACCTGCTTCCTTCTCTCTCTCTCTCTGCCTGCCTCTCTGCCTACTTGTGATCTGTCAAATAAATAAATATTTTTTTAAAAAAAAGGCACACAGTATCTTCTTCCGTTTCTTTCATGAGGTTCTGTAGTTCCTCAAGTACAGATCCTTTGGTTAGATTTATTCCCAGGTATCTTATGGCTCTTGGTGCTATAACACTCCCCCCTCGCACTCTCTTTCTTTCTCTAAAATAAATAAATATTTTTTTAAAGAAGAAAAAAAAAGGCACACAGTAAGTGGTGGAAACCAGCTTGTGAAAGTAGGTCTTTTTTTTTCCCAGTGTAGCAGAATTCATTGTTTTTGCACCACACCCAGTGCTCCATGCAATACGTGCCATCCCTAACACCCACCACCTTGTTCCCCCAATCTCCCATCCCCTGCCCCTGTGAAACTAGGTCTTGACAACAAGGCTGGAGTGCCTTCTGCCACGTGATTTGGTCTTTCTCGAGTATATGATGTACTCGTGGCCTTGGTAAACTGTGTACACTAAATCGGCTTTCGCCTCCTAAAACTAATTACTGACCACAATTTTGACCATCCCTTGCCATGCTCCAATGCTGTCACAGTCCGTTGAAGTAGGTGGCCTGTTCTCTCACTCCTTTCTTGGCTCTTTTATTGGGGGAGCGTGACAACTCCGTGCAAAGCACATCTGCAGGGACGCTTGGCCTCTTTGGGCCCCAGTCTGCCCATCTGTAAGTGGAGGGCATTGGACTAAAGGATTTTGAGGGTTCTTTCCAAACCTGATCTTCATTCCCATGAGCTAAAAATCTAACTTAAAAAAAAAAAAAACTAACTTAAAAGCAGGTAAAGATCATTTCCTTTTGGCTTGACTCCAGTGGGATGGGAAAACATCTGGTTTTCTGGGCTAGTTCTCTGGTCTAGAAGGACTTGATAAATGAGTTTGGGGTGATTGAATAATAAATCCACACTGTGCGCTTCGTGCCGTGACAGCCCCACCCCTAGCTCCCCAGCTCCTGAATTCCATACTTCTTTCGGGTTTTGTAAGAGTGAAACTGGGTGGAAGTCCTTTCCTCCTTGATATGTCCTTCCTCAGGGGTGCCATCCCTCCCCCCGCAGAGAACCCTCCACCTGGCATCCGGACTGCTGGTTGTCGGGCTCCAAGCCCAGAAGGCAGGGCTCACCGTCCTTCCCACACCCTGGGTTCTGCCTAGCCCACAGTCTCAATTTAGCTTCCTTATTTACTCTTTTCTCTCTTTACCTTGAGGTTCCTCTGCAGAGGCTGCTTCCTTGGACCAATGTCCAGGTGATCCCCTCATCATTGGCCTTTTTCTCTCCACGTTCCCCAAGGCCAGGCTCTCTTCCCCATGGTGGGTGATGTTCAACTTCTCACGCTTTCCTCACCATCTGGAAGATATTCTTTGCTTTGAAACTAGGTGAAAACCAGATTCTAATACACATAGTCCCTTATATAGCTCATGCCCGCTAAATGAGATATAAATGGATCTACATCTCTCCGGTTTCTTCTCTAGCTTTTACTTCCTGTCTGTTGAAATGTATTTGTAATTAATTTCTGAAAGAACAGAGAGGCTTCTCAGAGTGTGGTGGATATATAGGGTTAGACATTTGCTCTCGAGTGGAACTGCTGTGCTGACAAATATGGGAAACATTTTCCTTTAAATATGTGCATAAATAAGTAAGAAGCAAATTGTTGCTATCTTTATGAAATGCATTTACAAAAACTCAGCTCTTTCCACCTTTTGCTTTATTTTTCTGTTCATTTATGTAAATTAAGACTGTATCTTGGATAGAAAGAACATTTTTCTAGGCCTCTTAACAAGATGGTTTTTCCACCCTGTGTTCTGGCTTGTTTTTAAAGCTATTTATACTCTTTAATTATCCCCTTTTTCCACAGCAATTATTGTGGCTGGAGCACTTTCCAAAGAAAGGAGCTGATAAATCAGGGGCTGCATGCAATACCTCAGTCTCTCCATAAGATGGCGCTCTGAGAATGTGAGCTCTGTAACTCACTCGCAGCCTCCGTCTAACCCCGCAGCAAATTAAACTTTTGTAAAATCACATATTTTGGTGGGGTGCGGGGGGGGGGAGGAGTAGTTAATTCTTCTAAGACTTGCTCTCAAACACTTACCACCATTCAAATGCCTAGGGGAAGAAGGAAAGTGAGTTTTCTAGCGGCCTCCCCGCCTTACAGCCAGCCCGGCTAGCAATGTTTGAAATTCGCAGTGTGCATTTAAGGGACCTTTTAAAGAGCCGACTTTCTTCTAAAGCCGGGGGTTGTGACACTAACATCTTGTGCTGGTAGAAAAGCCCCTCTCTGGGTCTCAGTTTCTTCACCTACCGAAGAGTGGATTGGACAAGGTGATCTCTTAAGGGTGCTTCCGTTTCCAGTGATTTCTACGTTTGAATTCGTTGATTTCTTTCCACTACACCCTTGCTGCCTCAGCCAGCACAGAAGTGGGAAGAAAAGATCGCCCATTTTCCGCTTGTTTGACTCTATTCCTCTTCTACAAGTGCTCTCTTTGCTTCAACTGTCCCAAGACAAGCATGCCCAGATGTCCTGTTTTAATTAGGTTCCTTTTCTCTTTATGGCTTTTGCACCGGTAACCCCCTCCTCCTCCTCCCCCATCCTTGACCAATCTGCCTGAACAGAAGCATGTCCCCTTTTCACTTCACAAATAGGGATTTCTTGGCATTAGGGCAGTCACTTTTGTGCTAAGCAGATACCAAAGTGGATGGTAGTATTTAAGTACATAAGTAGTATATAAGTATTACCGCATATCATACCTAAAAGCTGATGCTTCTTAGATCACATGTAACGTGTCCAGTTAAGAAAATTAGAGATTCTGGAGATAGGAACTTCTCTCTATTCATTTTTCTTTCTCCACTGGCTGGCATTCATTGCCAGAACCACGTCAAAGCGTTAGGAAAGAAGCAGTATTCCTGAGAGAGGACAATGGATGTAATTAGAGGTGAGTGTCATTAAGTAAATAACTCATCATTAAAGTCCTCTGTGGCCAACGGAGCCCCCTTTCCTGGTGCTCTGGGCAGCCTGCGGGTGAGGGTCGTGCTGCAATGGCTCGTCCTCGTTCAGAGCCTCTCGTGAACCTCCACACACCAGTAGCACAGAGGGAGCCATTGGAAATGAAATGCTGAATTAATTTATGCCCAAACTATGGAG
Source organism: Lutra lutra (assembly GCF_902655055.1). NCBI lineage: Eukaryota > Metazoa > Chordata > Mammalia > Carnivora > Mustelidae > Lutra > Lutra lutra. The sequence goes on from NC_062296.1 coordinate 17,742,211, forward strand.
ACACCCCTAACTAAGTCCCTCCAGGCTGGAAGCGGAGCATGCATGTTCCACAAAATTCCCCGGGGGCACGTCACATCTGCCACATTGCTAGAGCCGAGGGGATGAAGGCAGAGAGGCAGTAAACACAACATTTTCCTGCATTCGTTTTCCTGTTGTCCTTAAGGATTTTCAGATCACCTTTGGTGCTCGCCCAGTGGCGTGGTGGCAGCGGTGGTGGTGGTGGTGGTCGTCACGGTGGATTATTTATTTCTCTGACCTCAATACCGTATCTCCCAAGAACACAGATAGTTCACTGAAGAACAATACTGTTAGATCTGTATTTGGGAGAAGAAACTCCATCCACGGGGCCCTCCCCCAGGCTTTTAGAGGGCGAGCCCAGGAATCTGCTGAGTAGGCGAGGAGAACCGCTGTTTCGCGCCCTGTGCCGAGCCTTGGTGACCCTTATAGGGAGCTTGTGAATTGTCTCATATGGGGGAGCAGTGCGGTGAGGAAATGGCAAATACCTTGTCGGCATGGACGATTCCTAAGGAAGCAGTAGCAGTGTAGCGGTTAAGAACAGAGGCAGGTAGGGACGTCGGGCCGACTCAGAGGGGGGAGCTTGCGACGCCTGATCTCAGGGTTGTGAGTTTGAGCCCCATGTAGGGTGTAGGGATGTCTTTTAAAAAAAGGAAACCTTGAAGAAAGAAAAACACAGGCAGTTAGAGATGGACTCACAAGATTTCGAACTCCAACTTTCTACCCACTCACTGTGTGACCTCGGGCAAGTGACTTCACTTCTCTGGGCCTCTGCTTCCTCATCTGTAAAATCAGGCTGATAATCGTAGTGTCTATCCCCTTGGATTGTCGGAGGAGTCCGTGAGATGCCACATGGTGTTTCTCAGTGCTTCATTGTCTGGCCTGGAGAAAGCACTAGATGCTGACAGCTCTTGGTACTCTTGTTACTGTCAGTACCAGAGGTGTTCTGCATAGTACAAAAGAGAACTTAACCAAGCCTCTGCCTTCAGAAACCTCACAGGTTTCATGGGCTGGCAATTGGAACGTGCATAAGAGGAGAGCAAGCAACTCAAGTCGTTCCCCAAGATACAGTTACATGCAAGGTCTGCAGGTCGGGATGGATCAGAGTGGCTTAGGGAGGCCCTCAGTCACTTACAGGAAGGGGCTTTAGGCAGCCCCAGGGAAGGTGATCGAGCCTTGAATGACTTATTTGCCTCTTTTTGAGAGAAGGTACTGGTAATAACGTCTGTTCATATTCACAGCCTCACTGATCTACTGTCCTTTTGAGATAGGCAAATTGGAGTTACTTCATCGAAGAGTATGAAATGTATGTATGTATGTTTCACCTGCCGAAGCAGAGCTGGCGACCTGACCATAAGCCCTGATGTGCGAGGGGGTCCAGGGTGACATCGTGTATATTGCATTCTGTACATGTGCATTCTGTCCTAAGAAGTCACCTTTGAGCTGGGCTGCTAGTGATGGCCACTAGAAGCTTTCCAAGAAGAAGGGCTTCCCGTGGGCCCTGCTTTTAATTTACCTTTTCTTTCCTTTTGCTTTCTCTTCTGCCTTTAAGAAAATTAACCACTATCTAAAACTTCCCGCATTAAACTTTAAATTATTAAAAGATTTAAAAATGTAAAGATATGGAAGAAGATAAAATAGTATTAAGAGTTCCCCCATATCTTTGCTTGCAAACTGCTATCACCGTTTCTTAAAAATTGTCTGTGTCTATTGGGACACATATAAAGGACAGGGGAGTCATACATCTGCAGACCCATTTTTATGCCACATGGAATCACATGCAACAACATGTCTTGGATTTGGCTTCATGGCAACACAAATAGATTGACTTCATCCTTTTCGCAATTGCATAATATTCCAGTTAGCACTCCTGGCTTTTAAGATTCCATTCCGTATTTTGTCCAGTTAAGGAAAACAGAGTAGACACGTGGGAAACAGAAATGATTGGGGCATGGGGGAAGTATTGAGACACCTCAAGGAAGAGTGCAAGAATGCCAAGTTTTAAAACAGTGCCATAAAGTCTTAGCAGCTATGGGAATCAGTTGGATCAGTACTTTGGGTTACTGCTTTGCGGAAAACAGAAAATTAAGGCAAGTTTTAGGTCAAAGCCGCAAGCCAGCTCTTCCTAACACTTCTGTAACCAGAAACCATGCTTAATTTACCGAAGTCCTTTGAGGATTTAAATAGAACATGGGGCGAGCGGAACAGTGGCTGCTATTTCAACTTTCAAAACGTTTGGCAAGTTTTCCAACCCAAAGCTGTTTTTAAAAAATTGAGTCACCGTGGGATTGGAGAGCAGTGTTTTGTCCTGGTTCCTGATCCATAGCTTGGAGTTAAGAAACCAAAAAACAGAGCAAGCAACAGGGACACTTTTCCGGATGGCGGGAAAGAATACAGTGGTCCACAGGGATCAGCTGGGGGACTAATTTGATTTAATATTTATAGGTGATTTGGAAGAGGGAGCATAGGGCAGAATCGGGACGTTGGCAGATGTCTTTACACTATTCCAATGAGGATCATAAACTTCAGGAAGACGTTTCTTTTGTAGGAGCAGGGATAAAAGTGGTCGGCAAGCTTCGATATGCATAAGCCCACAGAAATGTCTCTGGGGACACATTCCTGAAGCTCATTTCACAAGATTTATCACAAGCCTTACCCCTTTGTCTGTGAACAGGGTCTCTGCTTCAGGCATCAGTAGGTGCAAAGAGAGACACAATGAAGTTGCTGGTATCTGGAGGGAGATGGCATTTAAGCAACCTGATATGAACATAAAAGAGGAGGCTAGTAAGCTGATTGCCACAAGATACATAAATAAAGAATGCTGCTTTGGGGCGCCTGGGTGGCTCAGTGGGTTAAGCCTCTGCCTTCGGCTTGGGTCATGATCCCGGGGTCCTGGGATCGAGCCCCACATCGGACTCTCTGCTCAGCGGGGAGCCTGCTTCCCCTTCTCTCTCTCTGTCTGCCTCTCTGCATACTTGTGATCTCTGTCTATCAAATAAATAAATAAAATCTTAAAAAAAAAAAAAAAAAGAATGCTGCTTTGCGTTTCTTTAATATAGCCCCAAAGGCAATTGGTGTTTGATGGTTGGTGATCTGTGTATTCGCTGATCTTCAAAGTTAAGTAAGAGGCTAGCATTTCAGAAGAAATGCAATCAAATATTCTCTTCAACTTTACTACAAAATGTTTTCCCTTCCATGGGGCACCTGGCTGGCTCAGTCAGGGCAGCTCCCAACTCTCAATCTCAAGGTCATGAGTTCGAGCCCCATGTTGGGTGTAGGGATTATTTTAAAAGAATATTTTCCTTTTCATTGGATGTCTTTTTAATTATGAGGGTCAGAACTAGATTTCCTGACCTCCTCTGCTACTGCATGTCTTTTTCAAAGCATGTCCTGAATATTGGCAGGTACATCATATCGTGGAAGGAAACACCTAACAAAACCAGATCAGTATCTTCTGAAGTTGTGGAATTTTTGGTAATAAATAATAAAGATGTCTGCCCTACCCACATCAGAGTGTGGTTGAGAAGCTCAAGTAAGCTGAATGATAAGAAACTGCTTTGTTCAGTGCTATGCAAAAATGTAGTAGTATTAATTATTCATTGCATGTCGTAATTTGGGATTACGAAGTGAGGGGCGCCTGCGTGGCTCAGTTAGTTAAGTGTCACCCCTGGGCTCAGGTCATGATCCAGTGTCCTTGGATGGAGCCCCACGTCAGGCTTCCTGCTCAACAGGGAGTCTGCTTCTCCCTCTGCCCCTCTCCCCTTCCCCCCTGCTCATGCTCTCTCTCAAATAAACAAATAAATAAAATCTTAAGGAAGAAGAATACGAAGTGACTAAATTCTAGGCAATCATCCTTTATAGCTATTCATGCAAATGTGTGAAGATTAGTATACAAGGATATTCTTTGTAGCATTGTTTATATTAACAAATTCTTAGAAATAATTCCATTGTTCATCAGGGATTTGATAAGTAAATTATGGTACAGCCATACAGAAGAATAAGGACAAGACAGCTGTTAAGTGATAAAAAGTTGTAAATCAGCACGACTAGTATGCTTCCAATTTGGGTTAGAATTATATGTTAGTAAAAGTGTGTGGAAACCCCTAGAAGAATATACATCAGACAGCTAGCCATGCTTCTCTCTTGGAAGGATAGGATGATGCGGGAACTTTTACTTTATGCTTTGTTTGCTTCTGTACTGTTTAAGTTGTTTACCATGAACATTATTATATTTGTAATTAAAAATACAAATGAAAGAACATGAATTTGCCCTTAACCCGACTATCGTAATGCGGGGGCGGGGGGGGGGGGGTGTAAGGCAAGGGCAAATTTATACTGCCCATGGCTTGGGAATGCCTCCCAAAACAAACCCAACTCCAGGGCCTACAGGAAATGGTGGGAGGAGGAAGGGGAGGAGAAGGAAGAAGTAAAGAACATGCAGGCGTCTTTCTTTTTCCAGGGAGTAGAAAGCACACTCACAGCTAAGGTCCCTTCTGAGTGCTCCCCTAAGACGCAGGACCTCCCTTAACATAGCTCTCGTCGCTCTGAATTGCCATGGGCCCTTACTCTTCTGGATGCCATGCTGGATCCAGAACAGAGTAAGGGAGGGGACTTGGTCTGCATTGTTGTGTCCCCAACTCCTGGGGCGGGGGAATGATGTTGAATTAATGTATTAATGTTTGTTGACTGTGAAATGCTCTCCATTGCAAATAGACTTTATCTGGAGTGGTTTACTTTTGCATCCCGTGGTTTAGAAGGCTGAAGAGAGCTTATGGTCAGCTTGACCACTGGCGTCAAGTATAGTCAGCTTTTATTTTGCATGGGACCCTCCTGTGACAAACCTTCTCTTTACCTTCCCCTTTCCAGATACAGCCAGAAGGCAGCAAGGAATGGCATGAAAAATCAGTTCAACCTCCATGAGCTGAAAATGAAGGGCCCTGAGCCAGTGGTCAGTCAAATTATTGACAAGCTGAAGCACATTAACCAGGTAAGCGGTACATCGAACAAAAATGGAAATGGGGGAAAAAATGAGGGATGGTCAGGGTCCGCCATTCCAGCTGGGGCTGAAATCACAAACTGGACACTTAACCAACTGAGCCAGCTTGTGATTTTAGCTCAGGTCATGATCACACGGTTGTGAGACCAAGCCGCGATTTGGGCTCCATGTTTGGCAGGAGCCTTCTAGAGATTCTCTCTCTCCCTCTCCCCACACTCATGCATCTGTCTCAAATAAATAAATACATCTTAAAAAAAAAAAAAAGATTTGCTTTGTTGAAAAGGACGTCTGACCCTTGATTTTCACTCCATTTTTACTTAATTCTATTTTTTTGGTAATCACGACACCCAGCGTGGAGCTCGAACCCATGATCCTGAGATCAAGAGTCACATACACTTCCGACTAAGCCAGCCAGGGACCCCTTCACCCCACTTTAAAATTATAAAGATAATATTGTAATATTAGAGAAACTTGGAAAATAGAGGGAAAAATATTTCTCACAATCCCACTACCCTATCCTGTTTTCATTTTTAGTTGTTCTTTTCTAACGTTTGTCCAGAAAACCACACTCACACGGACTTGTTACGTAATTGGAACTACACAAGTGATTTATATTTCTTAAAATTAACATTATATTGGAAACACTCTTTCATGTTGTCACAAATCTTCATATTAATCATTTTTTGTGGCCGCCTAAGATTTCTTTAAGTATTCATGATAATTAATCAGCTTGCTTTTGCTGGATATTGACATTGTTTCAAATTTTTTATCCTCATAAAGAAAGCTACGTCTTCATGCGTGGAGCTTTCTCCTGATCTTCAATCATTTTCTTAAAATACCGGTGTTATCAGGTTAAAGGATGTGAGCATTTTAATGCATGTTTCCAAATTGCTTTCCAATGGGGGCATGTATCAGCTCTCACTGCCAGTAGGAAGATACTAGAAGACGAGCTTCACTGCACCCTTGCCTCCTTCTGACTCACTGCCCTGCACAGAGACACCCACAGATTCCCTTGACCTGTACACAGTTTTCCTCTCATGAGGAGTTTAGTAACTAAGACACAAATAGAAGTTAGTTGTACCATCTGCTTGTGATTGCTTTGTGGCCACAATAAAAAAAAAAAAAAAAAGGCCACCAAAAGTGCCACCGTATACCAGAATGACAGCATTCCTGCCCCGTGATCCATGAGTGGGAGGGCCCTACACCACAGACTTCTATTTGTAGCTTCGAAAGAACTTAATGCAACTCAAATCCTTATGCAGGGTCAGAGGTTTGTGCGTGAAGACGTTGGCATGGCTTTATTTTTTAATACAAAGGTTAGCAATGACATTTTTGTGGTTCTTAGAAAATGTCTGGAAGGGCTCTCTAATAGTGGTGTATTTCACTGCAAATGGCTTTGCAGAAGTATTTACAGCACACTCGGGTGTGACCCCTCCCGTGCTAAGAAAGTGCCCTGCACTCAGTGAGCATTGAATGAATAGTTGTGAGTGTGGCACATGGTAACGGCAGCGGTGTTGGGAAAGAGCCTTCTTTCTGTGAATTCACAACCTCATGAAGTTCTACAGAGCCTGGCGATATGTGATAGGATTTCTCCAGAACACATCTCTGAAGGGTTCAGAGCACAGCGTAAACCACTCACGTGAGGGCACGGTACAGCTTCACCTGGGGACACCAGTGGCCATTTTTCCTCTGAATCCTTTCCAGATCATCTCTAACCAGCTCTAGCTGGGTGGCAACACTCGACTGGTTAGAAGATCAAAGGCCTGTGGATGGACCCCCTCAGTGGAAAAAAGGAATGCCGCGTCATGTCGGACTTGGGCTTCCATCTGACCTGACGGTCCCTAGAAAATCCAGCCTTGTAACAAAGATATTGAGTGTTCAGTATTCATACTGTGGGAGACCATGTGGCATAGTGGGAAGAGCGTGGGCTTTGGATCCAGATGGACCTGAATTTGGCCGTGGATCTCACCAGGTATAGAACTTTGGGCAAGTCATCGGACCTGCGCTATAGTTTTCTCATCTGTAGTACAGACAGATATCAAAACCTCTTTTATAAGGTTCTTGTGAGGATTAGAAATTTTATATATACCTCCATTATAGAAAGCTTGAATCTAATTACAGATATAATGTATTTTATGTATTATATGTTTTTACCCATATATACAAATCTATGTAATTGCCTATGCCCAGTAGATAATAAATGGCAGTTGAAATGATTATAATTCAGGATTTCATCCGTAGGCAGGACTTGAGTTTGAAAGGGGGGCATGATTCCAGGTTTTTGTTTTGTTTTGTTTTATTTTGTTTTTTGCCTGTCTATCTAATCTGCTTCCCCAGTTTTGTGTGGTTGTAGATTCCTTTGGTGTGTCTCTCTTCTCTGCTCTCCCATATTGTTTCCTTCTGTCCCCTTCCTCTGTCTTCCAGCCACAGAAGCTGAAACCACCTCATGGGTAGGGAAGCGTGTGAGAGTGGGAAAAGGCATTATTACAATTTCTTTCTCCCACCTCTGCCGTGAATGTGTGTGTGAACATTTTTGGTTCCCTTACAAATATTATTGAGCAACCAATGAATTCTCATTGATAGACCAGTTTTACCTGTTTAAGTAGAGCTGTTAACATTGCCTGGGCTTCAAACACCCACAGGGACTTCTTTTTCTCATCTGTCTTGCTTTACATGGCCCGAACACATTTGTTTTCAGGCCTTCAATAAAATTCCGATTTGGGCCGTGATTCAGTCTGAAAGTGAGACATTTTAAGAAAATCAGAGAAGGATGTTACCATGACGCTAATGATGGCAAAGAAGGTGATGACCTGTTGTGTTTGTTGAGCACATAAGCATATTTCGAAGGGATTTCATGTGCTGAAAGTCTAACTGGCCGTACTGGGGGGAGAAAAGTCAACCCGCCACAGAGTTGTCCTTTTCAAGAATTCATTGTTACCTTTGGACGTTAATTCATCCTTACTGACCCCTTTGGGGGTAAGTGATATATATTCGTTGTCCCTTTTTTTTTTTTATAACTAGGGAAACTGAGGCAGAAAGCCATCAAAGGCTGGGTGGGCATGCTGCCCAAACAACCAGCACGTTCAGTTGAAGATTTGATCAATCATCCAGGTGTTGTTTCCAATACACAGCCAAACATTTGGATGCACTGAATGCCTGACTCAGTGCACCGCGTGTTGCGGGGACTGGGTGCGGGGAGGTGGAGAGAACCAAGTTAACGCGCCCAAGTTCCCGTAGAAGTGAATGGTGAGTCCCGGAGCGCAATACTGTTTTCCTAGGCACCTCGCTTGGGGCTGCAGGCATACAGCTCCAGTGGGATTGCTCCTGCGTACACATCTGCAAACGTCGACTACTTCCTTCTCTCTGTCTGTGCTTGTAGGCTCACGTGCATCCATCCAGATGGACCGTGGCTGGGCCACTTAGGAGTACTTCCCAAAGTAACTCTTCACTTTCTTCCGTGGAAATTCTCAGCTGCCTCCTTTCAGGTTACAGTTGCCGTCGATAGCGCTGGAAATACTATACTCTCTAAGGGAATAAAGTAACATTATTTCCATATTGACGGTCCCGTGGTGTAACCTTGAGGGGATGGGTTCAGGGTCAGGCCCCGGGCCCCTTTCCTGGGAAGGCCTGCAGGTGTGGAATGGCCTCCCCGCCTCCTTCCAAGCCAGAGTTCATGTGTAACATTCCCACGATTGGAAATGAGGACGTTTTTATTTCCTTTTCAGTTTCTAATTTGTGTGAGGATTTATTGTCTTGTGTTAGCAGAGCTGTTGAACTCCTTTAAGCCCCCAGTGTCCATTCTGAAATTTGCTGGGCCATATTGCTTTAAACACACACACACACGCACACACACACACAAGTTTTGTTTTTGTTAGTGTTCTGCTCCGAGGCTCCTGTGTGCAGGGAAGACCCCCCAAACACCAAGAATGATCACAATACATTCTTACCCAGATGATCCTGCGGGCCGTTTGCCCTCTAACCCAGCTCTGTCGGTGACATTTTCTCTCTCTCTGAGAGTAGCCGTGGAGTTAGTGTGAATTTTAGCGGTCCCTGAACTGTTCTCCCTTATTCTTCCCCAGGAAAACCTCACTGTTTATTGTTGTCCCCCAGTTTCAGTTCCGGTTCAAATGAAATTCCAGAAATTGTTTCCCTGCCTGTTGTAAACAGCTGAAGCCAGTCGATACCTGCCCATTTGGTGTCCGAGCTTTTCATTCAAAGCTGGATAAAGTCTCATCTGTTTGGGCTGGTTGAAATGTCCGGCTGAATGGCAGGGGAGTGGACGAGGTGGCCTGTTAAGATTCCGTCCAGCCGTGTGATTCCGTGATTTGTGGCTCAAGGTCAGCCTTTAACCCAGCACCCTCTTGTGAACAAGTCTTGTGACTTTATTCTCTGCTCTGCCACTCTTTTTAAAACACCCTGTTCCCAGGTCACCCCTTTCTACTCTTTTCAGAGATTGTTCTCTTCCCACCAGTTTTCCATCCTGGGCAGATGGAACTTCAACTTGCCCTTCCCCTGCCCCCCACCCCACCCAATTCTTCTGTCCTACCGCCTTGTTCCCACTAGGCTATGAAAACATTAAATTAGAAAACCACTTTTGCATTTATTACCCCTAAAGTTTCCCTCCTCGGGTCAGATAGGCGACTGGTCTCTGGGTCAGGTTAGCCATGTGACTCCACTGGAATGATAATAATTCCTCCATTTATAAAGCTCTTTCACGAACATTCGATGAAACTGATCTTCACAGTGACTCTGAGAAGGGGGCATCATTACCTCCATTTAGCAGATGAAGAAACAGGGCCACGGGAAGACCAGGTGAGCTACAGATTGTAAGTGGGAGGCCTAGACCTAGGATCCAGGGTCACTTCTGCTTCTTTGAAGCCACGCCCACCTTGCGATGATTAGCAAGATCATGCTCTCTGGTGATCATGCTATCTGGTGTGGAAACGGAGACCCTTGGTGACATGGCTCTGAGTTAGGCCCAGCAGAAAAACTTTCTATTGGCTATCTCAAATTTATAAAAGGATGGCAGATGGCCGAAGAAAAACTTAACCCGTAAAGCAGACAGCGGGACAGCGCCGTTTCCATCCCCCTCTGTAAACACCTGAAAAGTATTTTTAAGATGCCTGACAGAGGACTCTGGTATCAAGAAAGGGCGCTGGCTTTTGCAATAGAAAGTTAAAATTTTTAATAAGTTAATTAGTAAAGTTGTTAAGTGTCAGAGAAGTTCCCAGGACATTCCTTAGCATGTGATTTAAAAACAAAATCTGGAAACGAGTCTCAGGCATGATAGAAAACACTCTGAGGGAAATTTTTTCAGAGACTTCCCACAATAAAACCAGCGAGAGTCATAAAACACTGGCCTAGTCCGATGGTTGCTAGAAAAGCCAACATTGGTCTAAAATTTCGAAATAAAAGAAGAGACCTTTTGAGAGGCAAATTTAAATAAAAGGACTTTGCAAATGGAATTATGTCCCAGTGTCTGTCACACTTCTTCACATACAAATAACATGGCAGAACTTAAGGAATGGCCATTTCCATATGGAGCCAGTGTGTGTGTGTGTGTGTGAAAGGCAGAGTATCTGCAATGGCATGTTAACAAGAGCCAATGAATGACTTCTGAGTTACAAAAGGACAACGTGAGTTGGTCTTTAAATACCAGACCTAGACTCTGTGGAGCTAAACATTATTTCATGAAGTAAAAAGGAATTAGCCGATGCATTCCAAAACACATTTATCATTAAAAAATCTTCTGTCATTTTGCTTAATAGCCTGAAAAATAATTACAATGTCTGGTGGCTTTGGGGAGCATGTGTTTTTAATATCTTAATTAGTATGTACAGTTTAATAACACTGCACCAAGAAGAATTCCCAAGTATTTCATATTAAATTTATTGAAAGTGAACTATTTGCTATATTTAGAAAATACAGGATTAAAGGTACTTGAATTGGGTCATGTATTTTAGTCCTTGCGTATGAAATGAAATTACTCAAAAACGCAAGATGAGTTGGAAGTGGCAGGCCAGAATGCTGTTGGTAACCGTGTTGGGGTAATCTTAACTTAGCAATGAAGGGAAATATGCTATCTTTTTTCACTGCAGTACTATACTCTCTGGAGTGTTTTGTTTTAGTTAGAAGTATTGGACCTATCAGGGGTGCCTAGGTGGCTGGGTTGGTTGAGTGTCTGACTCTTGGTTTCAGCTTGAGTCACGATCTCAGGGTCCTGGGATTGAGCCCCATGTCGGGCTCCGTGCTCAGCACAGAGTCTGCTTCTCCCTCTCCCTCTCCCCTCATTCTTACTCTCTCAAATAAATAAAATCTTAAAAAGGGGGAGGGGGGCCCCTGGATGGCTCAGTTGGTTTAAGTATCTGACTCCAGCTGAAGTCATGATCTCAGGGTCCTGGGATGGAGCCCTACAGCGGGCTCTGTGCCCAACAGGGAGTCTGCTTGTCCCTCTGTTCCTCCCCCAACTCAGGCTCTCTCTCCTAAATAAATAAATACATAAAATCTTTAGAGAAAGGAAGTATTGGATGCATCAGCTAAGGAAAGACAAGCTCTACATACACCAGAAGAGTTCTATCAAACTACAAAGGTGACCAGATTTACAAAGTTAGAGATGATTTCCAAAATATCTATGAAATTCACAAGGTCTCATATTCTATTCATATTTACCTCCTGGCCAAATGCAACACATTTTGTAAAGATTTTATTTATTTATTTGAGAGAGAGCACGTGTGCAAACACACCAAGATGGGGCGGGGGAGAGGCAGAGGGAGTAGAAGAAGCAGACTCCCCGCTGAGCGGGGAGATCTCTGGCTGATCCCTGAGATCATGATCTGAGCCTGAGCCCAAGATAAGACACTTAACCAATTGAGCCACTTAGGCTCCCCTGTAACACATTTTTTTTAGATAAATAGTTACAAATGGTTGCTCTCTACCCCATATACCCTCACTATAAGCAGTGTATCAGTAAACGTAGGTTCAAATACTATCTTCAAATACTATCATTCAAATGCTATCAGAGAAATTCAGAGGTGACTTTTTACCCAGATATATTTATGAGTATGTATCTTGCCTCTGGACCGTCAGCTCCTTAAGTCTGAAATCATGCATATAATTCTCCGTTTCCTGTAGCACCTAACAGAGTATCACGCACAGAGTAGACTTGGAACATAGACGATGCTTTTTGGTGATCAGTTTACCCAAAGGACTCAACCTTGGCTGCTCAATTTATTTCTGAACTTAGATTCAATTTAAGGCACTCCTCACATTCGACATTAAACCAGTTTTTGTGCTAAAGGGCAGGGTTACCTAAGTGCAGGGTTAGAGCTAGTAGGAGCCTTTAGGTCCCAGGGTCCAACCCTCTGGTTTTACCAATGAAGGAATTAAAGGCAAGGGAGAGAAATGACGTGGCCAGAGTTTTACCACCAGAAAACGGCAACGCCAAGCCTGGGAAATGAGCACATCAGTATTTGCTGTGCTGTCGCTTCGCTTCCAAAGGCTCCCGTGTCAGGCAAGACGTGCTTGCAAACACGCAGGCACATTTTCCTCCATGGGACTACTGACCGTGGCAGAAGCCCATACTTCAGCAGTTCATCCTTGGAACCCAAAGCAGAACAGCAGGAGGCAGGGACTTGCTAATTATTTATCTCTTATTATGGATACTAACCAGTGTTCAGTCACGAGAAGTACCTCTGGGGGGGGGGGGGCATCCCCTCCCCAACCCATGGGGCACTGGCCCTTGTGCCCCGAGGGGAATGGGCGTGGATGCTGGGATCACTGAACCCAGAGCCAGCAGAGTCAGCAGGACCTGTGCCTCACGGCCTTCTACCTCCCCCCTTCACCACCCCCAACCAGGATCTGCCTTGGGCTCCCATCAGCCGGCGTTCAGGGGCTGGTCATCTTTTCACTCTCCTGCTCTGGATCTCAGCCCCCTGTAACAGTTTCTCTTAGTGCCTCCTCCCTGCTTGTAGAATGGCAACATTAGCGTCCTGTTAGTCAGTGGGCTCCTCTGCCAATTAGCTCAGTTTTTCAGGCAGCGTAGGGAGCAGAGATGTGGGAGACATGCTGTGGGGGGGGGTTGTTCCGAGTCCCCCATTCCTATTTTAACCAGAGCTGTTACAGTTTTAAAATCTGCTTTACATATCCATCTTCTGAGTAAGAGTTCCGTTACACAGAGTGTTCTGACTGCGAACACAATAAAAATCTCAGGGTGCCCTTGAAACTGACATTAAAGGATTAAGCCCATACAAACCATTTTTTCATTCGAGCATCCATCCAGGCGTTGGATCTCCTAAATATCTACAACCCTCAAGGCCACCTCCTAAAATGAACTGTTGGTTAAAAGGGGGACCGAATGGGTGGGTGCGAATGGCTTGGTGGAGATACTGTTCCTATTGGAAGTGCTGTTCTGTCGGAAGACCCACATTCTTGTACTAGGGAGCTAAAAGTGAGCTAAAACTTCCCTTGAAGTTCAAGACCAACGCATCTCGGTTTTCCTTGCCGACGCCATTAGACTTCTGACAAAATCCAATGGGAATAAACTAGCTTGTCTATGTAGAGCTGACACCTTTGCCCCGGGATGGCAGTCCTTCGTTCATGGGCTCAACCAACCGTTTGGCCTCCATCCTGTGTGTGCCTGGGGCTATGTGAGACCTAACCCTGTGCTGTAAACTTATTTGACACGTGACCAGGAGTGTTTCCAGGTTCTGTGTGGGCTCTGTGTCAGTACGTAGTAAAATGTAGAGTAACAATCGGTGGAATCAAGTCTGTATCCCGAGCTATACGCTTGTCTTAGATAGCCTCTCAAGTGATTTTGCATGGCAACTGTTAAGTAGAATACTTCCAGCAGATTTCTGATTAAAGTCAAAGTGAAAACTGCATTGTTATTAACACGTGCTGGAATATATCGGATAGTTTTCTAATGGGGTTAAAGTATGATCTTCCGTGTTTAAGGAGTTGATCCGAATATTATTTTCTTCCTAGCCCATATTCTGCTAGGATGTCCCTTTTCAGAGGAAGATGTATTCTGTATTATGGGCGAGCAGTTGACAGGACCAAAAAAAGCTAAGAGAATTACTATCGTGATCTGCCATAAATAATGTGGCCCAAGTTCACATCAGTTATATCCCAGGGCACTGAAGAGTCTCCTAGTTATTATCATGGTATCACTGTTAGCAAATTTTGAGCCATCACAACAAACAGAGGAAGAGCCAAAAGACTGGAGAGAAACCTGATTTTTTAACCTTACCTTTATTAAGGGGTAGAGGGGCATCTGGGTGGTTCAGTCTGTAAGGCATCTGCGCTTGAGTTCAGCTCAGGTCATGATCTAGGGTCATGAGATCGAGCCCCCGTGTTGAGCTCCACACTGCTGAGCATGGAGCCTACTTAAGATTTTCTCTGTGTCCCTCTCCCTCTGCCCTTCCTCTGCACTTGCTTACTCTCTCTCTCTCTCCCTCTCTTTGTCTTAAAAAAAATAAGGGGTAGATATTCAGTTATGGAAACCACAAACCAGGGAGCCTGGTATCACATCTTAGTAAAATTCTAGACTGGATTCTTGGAGAGCATGAGCTATTAGAAGCACCGTGATGATTCCTAGGAGCAACAGTGGGCTCACTCAGAACAAATCAAGCCATTTCCCTTTATGTGTGTGTATGTGTGTCTGATTTTACTAGATCAGCGGAATGGCACAGACACGGCATACCCACATGTCATCAAGGTGTTTGACAGAGATTCCTATAATCCTTTTTAAACAGGTGACAAGTAATGTTGGCTAATTAAACATCATATCTGAAGAATATTTTCTTAACCTATCAGTGTCAGCCTGGAGAGTGGATTTTTGTTATTTGCTTTGTACGTGACCTTTATTGCCTAAAGTTTTTACCAGTGACTTAACTGAAGACAGAGAAGGAGTTATTTTAATATGTAATGATGGTATGAAGCTACGTGGGGTTAGCTAATACACAGATAACACAATCAGGATCCAAAAACATCTCAGTGGGCTGGAATGGCAGAGAAAATTAGCAAAGTGAAATGTTTCAAGGATAAATGCAAAGCATTATGTGTAGATTCCCGAACTTGACTACAAAAGCACAACGCAGGAAACCCGGCTTAGTAGACATCTTGGTTTTTAATTATGATGGAAACAGTAATAAGGAGCAATGAAATCTTCACTGACCCATGAGAATATATCTCTCAAACAGCGTGATAACTTAGCAGCTTTTTGGATGCTGTGGCCATTATTGGCGGTGTGAAGGGGAACCTGTGTGTGTGTGTGTGTGTGTGTGTGTGTGTGTGTGTTGGGTGGGAGTGGGAGGGGCATGGAAGTAAGTGGCTGGGAAAATATTCTCTATTCTGTTTAAAGGTTCAAAAGGACTGTTTTGGGATTATAATGTTCACTGCTCCACCTGAGTTTTTATTAAACCAGTACTACCTGCTTTCGTTGTTAAGTCTTATTGGTGTGTGATTTTAGGGTCAGGGTGAAAAATTTGGGAGCCACAGGACTGTGTAATCTAGTTTGGGGAAAATACAAAGATCTTAGAACCAAAGATAGATCTCGGTTCAAATCTCATGTATGTCACTCTGTGGTTGACTAGATTTAGGCCAACTTATTTAACTTCCTGGCACTCAACTTTCCTAATCTGTGAAATAGGTATAGTAGGCTCTATCTTGAAGGGTTAGTACAAGTGTTACAGAGAATAACACTCAATACGTTGTAGCTACTCTTTTTCTTGTATCATGATAGTACGGACAGTTAGCATAAAGGAAAATCCATTAAGGGAGTGACCTTTTGAGTGGCTTGATTCTCTGCGCCTCAGTTTATCAGTTTCTGGAATGGAAAGACCACAACTTTTCTAGTTTAGATTGTTACTTAAATGATTTAAAATTCTAAATATAATAATCTAAATCCTAAAGATTCTTGGAAAAATATAGCTAGCCAACCTTCGACAGATTTTTGAACTATTTAAAGTTTAGTTTGGCTCAAAGTAACTGAATGGAAAA
This sequence comes from Lutra lutra, assembly GCF_902655055.1. Classification (NCBI taxonomy): domain Eukaryota; kingdom Metazoa; phylum Chordata; class Mammalia; order Carnivora; family Mustelidae; genus Lutra; species Lutra lutra. Next base: position 17,758,220 of record NC_062296.1, read on the forward strand.
TGAAGACGACAAATTTTTTAAAAATTTTATATATTTATGTGTGTGTGTGTGTGTGTGTGTGTATGTTTAAATCAAGGTCTTCGGATTTTCCCAAGTTTGAACTCTGACCTGAAGTGGTGGTTCTATAAATAGGCAGTCTGCCCTTCGAGATCTTACCACATGATCCCAGAGTCCCATTTTATCTTCAGCCCCAGCAGGACCTTTCATGGAAGGATGGTATCAAGTGAAGATACTTCAGAGCTATAAAGTCGGAGCAAGTTAATCTGCATTCCTTTTGCATTGTGCTCCCTGGTTGAAGATGGTGAGAGGTTCCTATATTTAAAACCCGGCTGACATGATATCCTTATTGGCAGATGTCTCACAGGAGGTATTTAGAATGATTCTGAGCGGCATATAACATGTTCGTGAGTGTGTGTGTATTTCACATGCCGACAGAGCAGAAAGAATTCACAGGGCTTGGGACTGCTGGGCTTTCTGGAGACACCGGCTCTCTCAGCTGCTGGGACGATGTCACAGATGCCAGGAGAACTGCCTAGGCCCCAATTCCCAAAGCTCTATTTTATGTCACAGAGCCTAAGGGCAGACAAGACCCAGTCCATGGGCTCCACCATCAAAGAACTTTGGAATTTGTTAGCCACAGGCTGGGACCAGCAACCACTTGTTGTCTGGGCAAAAGGAAAGCTGCCCCCTGCTGCCTGAGCCTTTGTCCCTGCCTGGGATACCATGGAAAATGGGGAAGGAATCCAGACTCATTAATGAGCTAATACAAAAGATGAAGCCAAGCTAGAGGCAGTTCATTATAGCTGCGTATGGATTCTTGAAGACAGTTTGAAGGATCTCCAGCTCAGGACCCAGGGGCATAGCAGCCTCTTGTTTGCCAGACCCAAGGAGAGGATAAGAGCATCCCCGTGGGGAACAATTTCCATGTTGCCGATTTCCTTGTTTAGGGAATGCCATTCCTCAAGCTATTATGTGGCAAATTGGTTGATCAATAAACACTATCTGATAACCCATGGTACTAATTATTGTTCAAGCTACCGGTTTCATTATAAGATGCTGAGTTGGAGCTCAGCTCTGAGCTTCTACTCGGTTGAATGGCTTTTGTTCTTGCCTGTTATTCCTGGAAGTCACTTAAATCATGACTACTGCTTCCTTTTTTTTTTTTTTTAAGTTTTACTTCTTTAAGTCATCTCTACACCCAATGTGGGTCTTGAACTCATGACCCTGGGATCAAGAGTCGCATGCTCCACCGACTGAGCCAGCCAGGTGCCCCTAAACATTGACTATTTCTATGATTCCTTTCAAACTGATACCCGTCAGGTGAGAAATGAAGTAAAATATAATGCACATATATGTATACACATATGATGTATAGTTTACATATATATATAAAATCTCCTCACCATTTTTAGACAGTTGGTTATTGGAGGTCCATGTTGCATATAGTGCTGAGTTTAGTGGGCTCTGATGATAAGTGAACACACTTATCATCACATACACATATATCATTACCATTCGCATTCATTTGTTCAATACCAAGCAGCTCTGTGTGCTGAGCACTAGGGGTAGGAGCTGTGGACAATGGTCCAGACAACTTCAGTCGAATCCTTGCTTTTAAGAAGGAGGATGAAAACATACCAACAGGGGGGGGCGCCTGGGTGGCTCAGTGGGTTAAGCCGCTGCCTTCGGCTCGGGTCATGATCTCAGGGTCCTGGGATCGAGTCCCACATCGGGCTCTCTGCTCAGCAAGAAGCCTGCTTTCCTCTCTCTCTCTCTCTGCCTTCCTCTCCGTCTACTTGTGATCTCTCTCTGTCAAATAAATAAATAAAATCTTTAAAAAAAAAAAAAAAACATACCAACAGGGGTGCCTGGGTGGCTCAGTGGGATAAGCCTCTGCCTTTGGCCCAGGTCATGATCTCAAGGTCCTGGGATCGAGTCCCACATTGCGCTCTTTGCTCAGCAGGGAGCCTGCTTCCCCCTCTCTCTCTGCCTCTCTGCCTACTTGTGATCTCCGTCTGTCAAATAAATAAAATACTAAAAATAAATTTAAAAACTTAAGAAAAAGAAAACATACCAATATATCTATAATCCAAGGCCTAGTCTAAGTTTCTCACAAGAGAAATAGAAACCAAGGACTGTGCTAGCCCCAAGAAGAGAAGGATTAGTTCCTACCAAGGGAATTAGACGAGGCTTCAAAAATAGGTAGCCTTTAAGCCAGGCTTTGAAAGATGAGGAGAATTTTGACAGATAGCGGTAGGAAGAAAGGATCTTCCTGGCAGAGGAATGTGGAGTGAGCAGTGGCACAAAGACATGAAACTATATCAGTAAGTAGCCTTAGTCTAGAAGAATCTGAACTTGTCTCTGTTAGTGGTTGAGACCCGGTAGAGGGATTGGTGGAAGAGAGTGGCATGGTTAAACCAGTGTTCTAGGATCTTAACTCCAGCAGGAATGTGGAGGGAGGTCTGGAGATGAGAAATTGGAGAAAAGGAGTCCATTTAAGCTTGTAGAGTTTGCGGAGCAGAGAAGTCAGGCTCTTTATGAAAATTCATTAACCTTCCATTTCCATGCCTGGTGGAGCAGGTTAGGGGATGAGAACTGCTCTGTCCTCAAAGTCAGGCCAGTCATCTTTTGGTCATTAACTGGGACATAGGAAGGGCTGTAGCTTGCAGTGGGTTGGGTCTCAGATGAGAAGGTAGATGGAATTACCTTCTCAAAGCAGACCAGCACCATATCTGGGTCCCACAGCAGAAAATTAAAAGAAAATTCTAGTACCTCCAGAGATCTGTCCCTCACTGAAGCCTAAACAGAAGTTCTCACAATGAAGTATTTAGATTCCCCGATGAATGTGTCAACTATTATTTTTTAATCAATTTGTTACACACTTTTTTTAGTCAGGATTCCAATCAAAAGTGGCTCCTTGGCTGTTGAATGTTGAGTGCCATCTATCCGTTCACTGAAGCCTCAGAAATTACCAAAACTGTGAGGAAGATTGAGAGAGATTATAGTGTTTTTCTTCAGCTGCCACTGTGGGTGCTTAGATGTGCTGGAGAGACGACTGTGTTTCGTGACAGCCTCACAAAGAGGAGTGGGGGAACTCAAGGGAAGCAGTGACTGTTCGCCTTCTCCAACCTTCTTAAAACACATTTTCCCATTTGTTATCAACTCCTGTGTTTTTCTAATTAAGGCAGCTACTTATAGTTGGTGCTGTTTCCCTAGAACAGTCTCCAAGAACTTTAGAGCCTTTCTCTCTAGGACCCTGCTTGTGAATTTTCCCGAAGCATCTGCTGACAATGAGCTGACCTGACCTTTCACCAGGACCAGTGAGGCTGGCAGCCGGCCCTGCTGTTTTTCCCCACCGCACCAGTCCTGTGGCCTCGCTGCTCAGAGCAGGTGCTAAGAAGGCAGAGAAGGTGTCTTTTTTATTAAGATTTTATTTATTTATTTGACAGAGAGAGATCACAAGTAGGCAGAGAGTCAGGGGGAAGCAGGCTCCCTGCTAAGCAGAGAGCCCGATGCGGGGCTCGATCCCAGAACCCCGAGATCATGACCTGAGCCGAAGGCAGTGGCTTAATCCACTGAGCCACCCAGGCGCCCCGAGAAGGTGTCTCGTTCAGAGGGCTTAGAGGCTCGTTTAGAGCACTTCCACCAAGGGTAGCGTCTTGTGTGTCCCGCTCCTCGCCATCTCTTCTTCTAGAACAGTGGCTGGCACATAGCACATGACCGGTAACTCTTGCATGAATCTGGGAGGGAATCTGTTCCAATTTGTGACTTGGCTGTTTTCCTCCAGTTTAGGGAGACATTCGCCCTCCAACCGTGACGCTATGCCTGTGCCACTGTTGTGTTTGGCAAGCAGATATCTTGCTTCCTAGTTTCATGGGTACACAGGTGGAGGGAAATTCTGCTCCAGAATGGACCCTCAGCATCTCAGCAGCATTTGATTTGGATGATAAGATTTGGGACTTTTCAGCTAATGAGATTTTGGACTGAGAGTTGTCGCTGTAATGTGCTGAGATTTTGAGGCATGTTGTGATAACATAAATATATTTTGCATGTGGGATAGAGATGAACTGGGGAGAAAATGTATGTGTGTGTGTATAGAGCAAAAGCAAGAGAGTTGGGGGGGGATCCTTTCCGCCATTAAAACAATTATAGAATGCTACATTGGGGTTTCATCTTCAAAGTATATACAGAATATTTCAAGTCTGCCAAGAGTCATCCAGAATACTTCTTTCTGCCTTGACTTAAAAAAAGACTTTATTTCTTTTTTCCAGGCTTATTGAGATACAATTAATACATAACATTGTGAAAGCTGATGCGATATGCTTAAGCATTGCAATATGATACCATCGTAGCCTTAGCTAACACCTCCATCATCTCACATAATCACCATTTCTTTTCTGTGGTAAGAACATTTAAGATCTCCTCTCTTCCTTCACCTTCTTGGCCTATATGGTGGAATGATACCATGTCTTCCCCATGAGTCCTCATTCCATTATGTAGCAGGTGCTCACCTTGATAGAACCTGGAAAATCCATGACCTCTCTACTTGTTCTTCTTTTTTTTTTAAACTTATTCCTTTTTAAAGATTTTATTTATTTATTAGAGAAAGAGGGAGAGAGCATGAAGAGGGGGAGGGGCAAAGGGGGAGGGAGAAGCAGACCCCCCACTGGTCAGGGAGTCTGACCCAGGACTCGATCCGGGGACCCTGGGATCATGACCTGAGCCCAAGGCTGATGCTTAACCGACTTAGCCACCCAGGTGCTCCTCCCTCTACCTGTTCTGACTCCCTGGTCTGACCTTCAGTCGGTGGGTATGCTGTAGCTCCCATTTAGTGAAATGATTGTGGACGGAAACCCCAGGCTATGGCCTATTCTCCCTTACTATGCCTGTTCTGTCCTGTAAAATAAGTGAAGATGGAAAACCAATTTTATCTGTCAAAGCTCAGTTTGTTGAAGTTGGAAGAGCTGAGATGAAACAGTGATCTGTGTGCCTATTTTATTTCTAGACTCCAGTCTTCCTGGGTCCCGAAGTCCTGCGGTGACTCATGTCTCAGTGTTAGGTAGCTAGATGCTGGGAAACTTTTCTGATATGCGGGTTATAACTGTGAATAAAGTGACCAAAATCTTCAGCACCACCTCCCCCGTTGACACAGATTTCTCATGCTTTTCGCCAGGAAATAGTCTCTCTGAGGAAGGACAGATGGGTCGGTGATCTCCTCTACCTTCAGTGCATTCCTTTGAACCTATTGGGTACTACTTCCTCTGAGCTCTCACCTCTCTGGACAGCCCTAGCCCTGACCTCCCTTTCCTACAGCCAGTCAGCAAATGCTCCTTCTTCGTAACATTACTTGTCCGAGACCCTTTGCCACCCCTACGCTGCGAACCTAGTACGGACATGTCTGACTTCACCATCCACTCCCTCTTTGGGCGTGGAGACTAGAAAAATCAGTGAGACACTTACCGCCCTGGGCTTCTTATGTCTCTCTTCTTAGAGCACTCTGGTCTCCGACAGCACTTACATTTTGCTTTATATTTTGCTTTTTGTTGATCTATTTGTATAACTTCTGTCTCTACCACAAAAATACTTACTTGCCTCCCTTTTTAAGTCCCCGCCTTACTTGCCTCCCACACTCCGAGGGAGAGGCACCTCTTCCCCACAACTCTTCACCCCCCTTTCTTCCTATCCACCCACTCTTATCTTCCACCTAATTTAGGAATTTTCCTTATACGTTAATTTTTTTTTTCCCTCTATGGCCTCAGTGATTCTGTCTTTAATGGAAAGTGGTTTAAAAAAAAAAATGACCTGGAGAAAGACAGTGATCAAGGCCAAGTGGCATTTATCAAGGACTTGCTGAGTGCTGATACTCCACTGGGTGTTTTGAAATATCAAATAAAGAACACTGTGCTTGTTATATGCTCCCTTCTAGATTAAAAAAAAAATCCATAATCTATAAATGCTCTTGGCTAGTGATGATGAACAGCAGCACTTTTTTTTTTTTCCAAAGCAAAAACACCAGAAGTTTGGAAAGGAATTCGCAAGTTGTGTTGTAATGCAACTGATCTCTTTCTTCCTGAGAAAGTTGGTCTCTTGCCAGACCGTTCAATTCAGGCCCACACAAACTGGGTGTATTTATAGAGGGCCAAACGAGGAAGAGAACATGATAAACTTTCCTCCCTAGTACAGCAGACAGTGGCAAACAATCACCAGGTGAATGCCACATAGCACAAAAATTGGGGAGCCAAATGCCATCGCGGTGTGGGGTGGCCTGGCACCTGTTAGTGGGGAGGACCCCCACACCCCTGTAGGCATCCAATTCAGGTCTGGGGACTCCAAAGTGTTATTCTGGATGATGGCAAGCCCTCAGGGATTGGGGGGCCCCCTCTATCTGGGGGACATCTAGGAGACTGGACCCACTACAGCTGCCTCTGAATTCTTAACATAAAGATGTTAATAAGAAAATGAGAATCTCTGCATTTAAGTGTTTTAACGTTTATGAGGCCCTTTTATTTACATTGGCACATTTATTTCTTCCTACCATCCTGCGAGCTAGCTATCGTGAATATTCTCTTTTCTAGGTGAATAAAGTGACACTCAGATTGTAACAAAAAGGTTGACCTTACTCTAAATTCCATGATCTTTATTCTCCTCTGTTGAGGGACGAAGAACCATTAAGACAGTCTTATTATTTAGGAGGTCACTTGAAACCGCCTAGACCTAGCTCTCTACCTCCAGCAATTTCTTCTAAGGAAAGAGTAGGACAATCCTTCAAGATGAATAAGGATATTTCACTGGCGTTATTGGCCAGAGCAAAGAATTAAAAGCAACCCAAATATCCACCAGTAAATTTATTATGTGATCGATGTCACTTCCATACAATGGAATAATCTACAGCCATTTAAAAATATTTTTTTAAAGATGTTATTTATTTGTCAGAGAGAGAGAGAGTGAGCACAGTCAGACAGAATGGCAGGCAGAGGCAGAGGGAGAAGCAGGCTGCCTGCTGAGCAAGGAGCCCGATGTGGGACTCGATCCCAGGACACCAGGATCATGACCTGAGCCGAAGGCAGCCACTTAACCAACTGAGCCACCCAAGCGTCCCCATTTAAAAATATTTTTTTAAGATTTTATTTTTAAGTCATCCCTACACCCAGCATGGGGCTTGAACTCACAACCCTGAGCTCAAGAGTCAGATGCTGTACTGACTGAGTCAGTCAGGCACCCCTCAAAATATTTTTAAATACTGTTGGGCACGGAAAGATATCTATGATATACTGTTAAGTGGAAAAGCAGCTTATGAGACAGTATTAAAGTACAATCCAATTACCGTCCAATTTTTACCAAACCGGGCACACATGTATACAATTACATGGGGGGAAAACTCTGTAGGACTATGTGTCAAAACATTAGCAACATTATAGTAATTTTCTTTTTTTTTTTTCTTTTACCTCTCTGCCCTTTGCCCCTATGCTTTAAAAAATTATTTTTAGGGGCACCTGGGCAGCTCAGTTGGTTAAGTGTCTAACTGCTGATTTGGGCTCAGGTGCTGATATCAGAGCCAATCTAGTCTCTGCCCCCAGCAGGGAGTCTGCTGAAGATTCTCTTTCTCTGCCCCTCCCCCCACTCAAGCTTGCACATGTGTACTCACTCTCTCCCAAATAATCTTTAAAGAATTATTTTTAGGGGTGCCTGGGTGGCTTAGTCAGTTAAGTAACTTCTTCAGCTCAGGTCATGATCCTGGAGTCCCTGGACTGAGTACTGAATTGGGCTCCCTGCTCAGCGGGGAGCCTGCTTCTCCCTCTGACCTCTCCCCTCCTCCCTCTCATGCCCTCTTTCAAATAAATTTAAAAAAAAAAACTTTTTTAAAAAAAAATAAAAATTAGTGGGGCACCTGGGTGGCTCGGTTGTTAAGCATTTGCCTTTGGCTCAGGTCATGGTCCCAGAGTCCTAGGATTGAGCCCTCCATTGGGCTCCCTGCCTGGCGGGAGGCCTGCTTCTCCCTCCCCTACTTTCCCCTGCTTGTGTTCCCTCTCTGTCTCTCTCTCTGTGTCAAATAAATAAATAAAATCTTTAAAAAGAGATATTTTTAAGAAATAAAATAAAATCAATTATTTTTAAATCAGAAAAAGCAATCCATCTACTATGATTTCAAACAAACATTTTGAATCGTATGAGGACAAACTAAGACTGAAGCCACCATGGACCAAATACCAAGTTCTCACACCTTCCCCATTGCCACCTTTCCTGGAAGTGACAGAGGCCAGAGAAGAGGCGACATGAGAACCATCAAGACTGTGGCCTCCTGACCAATGCAGACGGCCCCAGTGTTTCAGCCTCAGCGGGCAGCACCAAAGACCTTCAGAGAAGTGGCCCTGGAGGCATGTAGCCCCATGACCCGACCCACTTCACCCAGGGCCTCTTGCTAACAGGCCCACCGAGACACGTGTGCACAGTCAGAAGTGGCCCCCAAGCTTTTAAGCTTCCCCAAATAACCCAACATTAGTCCGTCATTCAGAAACTGGCCCAAATATTTTGGAATCTATTTCTCCTTTTTGCCTGCCCTACCCCCGAGGGAAATGAATTCCTTAAGTTTAGTGTTTGATATTCAAAGTAGGGCCTCCCTTCATCCAACCTCAAATCATCTCTTTCAAGTTCAAGGGGGTAGCCCCCTAATTCCAGTGTTCTAGGACATAAGTTTGTGGTTACCGTAGCCATCAATTGCGTGCACTTCTCTGATTTTCCCCGTTAGCCTTCATCTTTCCAGACTCAAGAGGCTGGTGATTTCAGTCTGTCGTATGGCTTTGTCTTGTTCTCTGCCCTTCATTATTTTATTTACCCTTCTCTGGACAGCTTCCTTTTCCATTTTGTCTTCTTGAATACGCCATCAGCAGAATGTAGTCCCAGATATTCTGACAATAAGGTGCAGTGGCTCTACCGTCAGCACTGGGGCTTAAAATCACCTTCTCTCGGTTGCTCAAGGCGAACAGAAGTTCAACTTTTCATGGGAGGAGACTCATCATTAAAGAGCTGCAGATTCTAGTTTCATCCTTGGATTCTAGTCTGTTTCATTCTCGCTGAGAGATGCGTCCAACGTCTCCACTTTCTATTGTCGGCTGCACCAGGACCCCACCAGACCCTAAGTTGACTTGGATTTGGGGGGGAACCCTCAAATCAACGTGATAAATGGTGCCTCCAAATGTAATCTTCAGATTCTGTGAAATAAGACAGCCATCATCTCTCAGAGACCGACGCAGAGGCCATCTGACAGCCTTGCCACGTCAGAGGCTTCCAGTCATTCTTTTACACACATGTAAAACCTTCAGACTTTCTGGAGAAAAGAACCTTTATTTCAGAAAATAGCTTTGAAGTTTGAAAATCAAAGCAGACCAGCTGTTTCTCAGCATAGAAAGGACTTTTCCTAAACTGCTAGAAAGCGAATAAGGCTTTCAAAGGGCAGTGACGGCTTCCCCTGATGGCCACAGTGCAGGCAACACCAGGGCTGGGATGAGCTGTTACAAGTGAGGAACTCGCCAGACCTTCCACGATGTTTGCCCCCTTCCTCCTTCCCTCTTTCAGGGTCCCCTGGCCTCTTTCCAGTTTCTTACCTTTCTTCCCACACCCCCCCCATCTCCTCCTCCTCCCCAACATTTTTTTTTAATCATTTCATTCCCCAGACTCACTGTAGCCTAGACCTGGAGTAGTTTGAATTCTTCATTATTTCTACTGAAGAGCATTTTCCTGTCCCTGTTCTTATTTTTTTTCAAAAGGAGGTGACGTGAAGATATTCTATCTCTTCCCCACACGCGCAAACAAAAACCAAACTAAATCAAATGGCTTCTTATTTGCGTGTGGCCCCAGTGGATTTTTTTTCCCCCTGTGGGTCACCCGCCCTCGATAGAAAAGAGGTCCCCACCCTTGCACCAAGGGGTCTTGCCAATTTCATTCTTCTTCAGAAAAGGGGATGAATAACAGTATGGACAATTAGTTACTGTGGGTGGGAGAAGGAATTTGACTAGAGGCAATTTTCTTTGGAAAGAGATAGGGAGGCACAAGGGATGGCAATAGTTCTACTTGTGAAAAATTGAGAGTATAAAATCACTTGGTGGAAAGTTCAGCTGAGAACAGGAACATCTGGGGCTTATTCATGGTTTTTCAGAAGTTTTTTGAAGCTTTTTTATTAGCTGGGTTGACCTCAGATTGAGGAGGAGATTTTTCAACTGTTAAACAGTTTTTTCTTTGCATTCCTAAAGTCATATTGTGTTCAGCTTGTTAATATCTGCACAGGGGGCCTTGGGCAGAGTCGGCCCCTAGCTGCATGCTTTCGGGACATATTTCCCCATAGCTGTTATTTCCCTTTCTTGTTGAGGATTTGCATGTGTCCCTTTCATCCAGGCACACAGCAGATTCCTCCACAAATAATTGCTTTTGACATCACAGTTGTTAGAGAAAATTCGGGAGGGGGGAGGGGTGGAGAGATCCCCATTTCCCTCACACTGAGGCAGCTGGAGGGAGGAAGCAGGTTAGACAGGGAAATGCATAAACGTACCTGGAATGTAACAGCAGGTAACTCTGTCTGTGTTAGTCACGATAATAGCTTGCATGTTGGAATATCAAGGGTGTAGATTCCAAGATGTCTAGAACTCAGAAAGAAAAGAAAAACAGCACAAATCAACACCTCACATCCCATCGACTTATGGGGCCTGATGCTGGGAAAGTGCAGACTATCGGAAAAGGAGTGGTTTGTTCGGGGTGTGCCAGTGTTGAGAAAAACAAACAAAACAAAAAATAATCCATGCACTAACACTATGACCAGAAATAAGTTTCTATGTTCTGTGGCTAAAACTCTTGGAGGTTATTTGGTTTTCCTTTTTCTATGAACTGGCAGGCCTACAGTGATTTGGTTTTCCTTTTTCTATGAACTGGCAGGCCTACAAAGGTTCTGTGCAAGCAAAGGAATTTAAGCAAATTTCCAAAAATTTGACATTTGAAAATTTGGGGAGTTATTTGGACACAGATGTTCTGTGTTCTGTGTTGGGTTTATGGGTTATGCCGGCTCCTTGATTAACAGCTAGAAGACACACAGACGGTTCAATAAATCAACGTGTAGTTCTTGAGCTTCTATTCTAAATACGTTTATTGTTTATTTGGCTCCTGAGTGCCAGGCTCTCGGCTAGGCCCTGGGAATCTGGAGAGGCCCAGAAATGAATCCCATGCACTTCTACCCTCAAAAAGCCTTTGGCCTCATAGAGGAGAGAGACGTAGTCTCAAAGAATTACAATACAAGGCAGAATGTGATTGAGATTTTAAGACAGGCCCAAACAAAGTGTTGTGAGCACACAGATGAAACAATTAGATTTGGCCGAAGGGACTGGGGAAGAATTTGTGGAGGAAATGACATAGGACTCCTGGAGGATAAATAGAATTTCAACAGAAGAGATCACTCAAGGTGAAGAGAACAGCGTGGGCAAGGCATGGCGGAGTGAAACTGTGGGGTAGATTTGGCGCATGGGGAGTAGTGAAGGTGTGTGGAGAGAATTATGGGAGTCAGGGTGGTAGACGATGGGCAGTTATGAATTTGAGTTAGTGTTGCGGAACCTGGACTGGATCCTGGTGGAAGAACCAAGCGGCACTTGGAGACTTGGAGGATCAGAGGTTGATTTAACATGGGTGGGCTCAGGTGAGGTTGCTCTCCCAAGGTCTGAGCCCTGAGCACAAGCAGGGAGGGGGATTTATACCCTTCTCTACTTCGCATACTTGGTACTTTGGGTGCCCCTGCAGGAAACGGGGTAGGAAAAGAAGAACCTGGAAGGGCTTTGGGACAGGGACTGGAATTCCCTTGCTGGTTTGGTCAGCCATCTTAGAGTGCAGTTTTTCCCTATCATTAGGAGCCCAAGAGAAAAGTCTAGACAACAGAATTAGTCCAAAATTCAGAACAGCATCGTTCCCTCGGAACCAGGTCTTTTGGGAACAATATTAGAACCCAGCCTCTGCTCTTTGGGGGTCCACAATTAAATTAAGAGGCAAGGCATTCAATTATATCTACCCTGGAAGGGGCACCTGGGTGGCTCAGTCGGTTAACCATCCGACTTTTGATTTCAGTTCAAGTCATGATCTCAGAGTCATGAAATCAAGCCCCGCATTGGGCTCTGCCCTGGGTGTGGAGCCTGCTTGAGATTCTCTTTCTCCCTTTCCCTCTGCCTCTCCTTCCGTTTCTCCCTGACCTTCATTTGCATGCTTGTGTTTTCTCTCTCTCTCTCTAATAAAATCTTTAAAAATAATAATATAAATAAATAAACATATCTCTGGTGGGAAACAGAACAACCTATATATCATAGGATACAGTACACACGGGCACCAGCTGAAGAGTGGATGCAGGAAAGCACACGATATATTATTGGTGATTTATTGTTTTTGTGGCCAATCTGGAGCCTTGGTATGCTCCCTCCATTCAAATGTCAGAACCTTCCTAGACAAACACTACCACAAACCACGAACAGACTTTATTCATCAACACCAGTGGTTGGGAAGGCAGGGGACAGGGGAGAAAAGGTTTGCAAGTGAAGGAACAAGCAATTCATTTTTAGGTTGGAGAACGAGAAAATTAACTGATCGTAAATTCCAGGTGATTGGTTTTTCTCCTGCTTTATCATGAATAAAGGACCTGTTCACATTTTAAAAGTAACACCTCAGAGTACAGAATGGAATAAGCAAGCAGGGCAAGTTCTCCCTTTATTTTTATAAAGGTGTGAGAACAGGAAGTTTGTCTGACCCACATATAGACTCCCTAGGGGAAAAAACCCTTCTCATCATGTATGAACGTATAGGTATTTGACACTTCCTGCTGCACTAAAAATAGGTTCAATTAAAATAATTGAGTAACGACTCATTTTGAGTGCCAGGTGCCTACACATCTTTATTATTTTGCCTCTAAGAATTCCATAGGTTTGGAAGATAATCCTTGGGTGAATTAATGCTGCCACCAGTAGAGTTCCTTTCTGGACACCATTATGTAAGTCCCTGTGGACGGCATTGAGGAGAAGCCCTGGGGAGAGTGTGGTTTACAAAGAGTAAACTTCCTTGCTCTCCCCTTGGATCTGGTTGGCTAATGCATCTGCTGCCTTTTAAAGCATTCTTCCCAGTTCCTTTCCATTTCCCTGTATCACAAGGACCAGTACACCTGTCTTGTATTAGAAAGGAAAGTGAGAACAAAATAAGGACAATTGGCTCATTCCAAGTTCGTGTGGGAGTGCAGCACAATCGGTCTTCCCACTGTGGTAAGGGGGGGGGGGGGGCGGGGGGGGAAGGAACCACATGTGGAAAGGGGGTGAAATCGGGGCTTTTGTCCCCATCCACTCCAGCTACGATCTGTGTGTTTATTTATTTTTTGCAATTTTCATTACTGAAGCAGAGCTGACCTACACAGTATTATGTCCATTTCAGGTGTACAACGTGGCGACTTGACAAGTCCATACGTTAATTTAGTGCTCTTGCCACAACAAGTATAGTTACCCAGCTATCGTCCCTTTAAATCACCCCAAAGTATGCCAAGTTCTGATTCTGAAGTGGATTTTCCAGAGAGCCTACCTTCTGAATAGTCGGGGGGGAAGGGTCTACTGGTGAGAGCACGCAAGCCACCTCCCCCTCTTCAAAATGGGATTGAGGCTACAGCAATGAGTCAGGGCTTCAGAAGCCTCCATTTTGAATAAGATGCGATGCCAAGGGTACAGTGACTTTCAGGCACTGAAGATCCTGTAGCATTTCTTAAAGGAATGTTTGCCCTGACCTCCTTGGCCCAAGCTCACATCTGGTAATTGCATCTGTTGACACTGGCTTCCCTTGTCCTCTCAGCTGCGTACAATATTGCCTCTTGCATCCTGTCTTAGCCTGTTGGATAGCGTCGCTATGTGCTGTTAAACAGCCCTTGCATTTCACCCAGCGGGGAATGCGTGTGGAAACCCTTTGGGAAGAGTGGAGCTATAGAAATGTCAGCTCAACAGCCGTGTTTCTTTTGTGAGCCAGGAAGTGGAAGTGTAAGAAACAGATCCAAACACTGCTCAGTGTAAACGTTAATGTGGACGGCAGAGTCGGCAATGACCAGACGCAAGGCCAGATAGGCCAGGGGTCAACAAGACCCCTTATCGTTGGGAAATGAAAGCAGAATGTGTTTTTGAAAGTCCTTTTGGGGATGCCCTGTGAGTTCAGAAGAACATCTAAGGAATTTCGGAATTTTCCAGAAAGTTGATAGCTTCTATTTGTTGGGGTCTCTGCAGTTTACAAAGTACTCTTTATGGACACAGACACATTGAATTCCCATAGTCCCGTGAGTCTGGTATGACTGTTATTCCCATTTTACAACACGGGGAACTAGGGGTTAGTGATGTTCAGAGATCTAAGGTCTCACTTCCAGCAAGTCGAGGAAACAAAAGAGATACGGATCCAGGTCTTCTGACTCCAAATTCTTTACCCTTTGCAGCATACCATAGCTCAGTGAATGTGTTGGGTATGGTTTGATGGTCAAAGCATGGATCTGGCATGCTTTCTAGGTACATTTTAAACATTGAGTTACTAGAATTTAGGGGATTCTGGAAAGCCCAGGTTTTTTTGTTTGTTTTTTGTTTTTTGGGTTTTTTTTTTTTTTTTTTTTTTTTGACCCCTGAAGGTTAGGACCAAAATTTCAAAATGCTAACCGTTTTAAAAAAATAGAAACCTTTCTGAAATAGACATGCTCTAAGTTTTCACTGCAGTGTCAAAGGTTCTTTTTTTTTTAAAAAAGATTTTATTTATTTATTTGACAGAGATCACAAGTAGAGAGGCAGGCAGAAAGAGAGAGAGGAGGAAGCAGGCTCCCCACTGAGCAGAGAGCCCGGTGTGGGGCTCGATCCCAGGACCCTGAGATCATGACCTGAGCTGAAGGCAGAGGCTTAACCCACTGAGCCATCCAGTCACCCCAATGTGTCAAAGATTCTTTTTGGTTACTTGGGCCTTTGGCTCCGTCCCAGAGGCCACCCGGCCTCAGAGAATAGCTCAAGTTAAGTATTGCTTCGCTGGGGCATTTTCATTTTCTGTTCACTCCTGTATTGGATAAACAATGGTATTTTGCATTCATAAAAGAGTCAGTGTAGGGACACCTGGGTAGCTCAGTCAGTTAACCGGCTGCCTTTGGCTCAGTCCCGCATTGGGCTCCTTGCTCAGCAAGAAGCCTGCTTCTCCCTCTGCCTCCTTCTCCCCTTGCTTTTGTTCTTTTTCTCTTCGACAAATAAATAAAATCTTTTTTTTTTTAAAGATTTTATTTATTTATTTGACAGAGAGAAATCACAAGTAGGCAGAGAGCCAGGCAGAGAGAGAGGAGGAAGCAGGCTCCCTGCTGAGCAGAAAGCCCGATGTGGGGCTCGAACCCAGGACCTGGGATCATGACCTGAGCCGAAGGCAGTGGCTTAACCCACTGAGCCACCCAGGCGCCCCTAAAATCTTTTTTTTTTAAAGAATGAGTATACATTGGAAATGACTAGTTCTACAAAGCAGTTTACTCATCTGATGAGATCTGCCTGTTCCAATATAAATGTATTGCCATTAAATATTGGCTGTGGGAGCCGTAAGTATGGAATGAGGTGAGAGGTAGAGAAAAGAGCTCATGCGTACTATAGAAGAAGGAGAATGCACTGAACGAAGAAACATTTCCTAGGGGACAAGGCAAAATAAAGCAAATACGGAGAATACTGAGAGACATGGGGATAGAAAGGAGAGCTTGCACAAAAGTAGAGTTTGAGTTTTAAAAAGTGTCACCTTGGGCACCTGGGTGGCTCAGTGGGTTAAGCCTCTGCCTTCGGCTCAGGTCATGATCTCAGAGTCCTGGGATGGAGCCTGGCATTGGGCTCTCTGCTAAGTAGGGAGCCTGCTTCCCCCCACCCCACCCCACCCTGCCTGCCTCTCTGCCTACTTGTGATCTCTGTCTGTCAAATAAATAAGTAAAATCTTAAAAAAAAAAAAAGTGTCACCTTGAGCCTTATGGAGTTAATGTGTCTCCTGGCTGGTGGCATGATTATGGTGGCTGAAAGCTAGGTAGGGTAAGGAAGGAATCTGGCAAGACGTTACTGGCTTAAAGATAACTAGCTTCCTCTTGGGTTTTGACCTCGGGGCTGGCATTTTCATCCAAGCTTGAGTTCCTCCCTTGTCACATTGACTAACATAATTTCTCCCTTTTTGCAAAGATATTTGTAACCATTTTATTGAGATATAATTTACAAGTCCTAAGATTCACCCATTATAAACTTACCTACCACCCAAAGAGTTTTAGTCCATTCAGACAGTTGTACAATCAGTACCTCAATCCAGCTGGGAACATGTCCATCAACCCAACAATCTCCACCATGCCTATTGGCAGCCACTTCCATTCCCAGCCCCAGGCAACCACTCAACTGCTCTATGTCTCTATGGATTTTCCTTTTTCTGAATATTTCATACCAGTGGAACTATGCATGTTGTGGTCTTTTGTGTCTGTCTTCTTTCATTTAACATGTTGTTGAGGTCCATCTGTGTTGTGGCATGGAGCAGGACTTTGTTGCTCTTCATTGCCAAGTAATGTGTCAGTGTCTGGATAGACCACACTTTGTGTATCCATTTACCAGGTGATGGACGTTTGGATTATTTCTAGATTTGGACTCCTGTGAACAATACTGCTATGCACATTCACATACAAGTCCTTGTGTAGACCTCTGTTTTCATTTCTTTTGGATAGATACCTAGGAGTGTAACAGCTTGAGTCATATGACAAATGTATAGCTAACTTTTTGAGAAACTGCTTAACTATTTTCCAAAGTGGTTGTACCATTTTGACATTCACGTAAGCAATATTTGAGGGTCCTAGTGTATCCACATCCTATTCAACACTGGGTGTGGTTCTTTGAGAATAGACTTTTTAGTGGGTATGTAGTGGTATCTCGCAATTTCCATCTCCCTGGTGAGTCATGAGGGTAAGCATTTGTTCCTTGCTTCTCAACCACTTGTACATCTTCTTTGATGAAGTGCCTGTTCAAATCTGTTTACATGGATATTTTATAGCGTAAATAATGGGAGGGAAGTAGGAAGAATGTGACTCTGCTAAGAGATGGTCACACTCCTCCCTTCTACACGTCAATTAGCCTTTGTTTCTTTTTATAGTTGTTTGTGGGGTTTGTTTCTTTGCTTTGTTTTGAACAACTAAAGGACTGAAGTGATCTAGAGTCATTCACTGGCCTCCACAGAATTTCTGAGGACATGGATAATCTTCTTAGTGGCACAAGTTACCTGAAACTGCTTTAGGTGGGATGTTACAAAGGGCTATCCTGTGTCTCTCATCTCATTAACTCTTCACAGTGGCTCTAGGAGGTCACTTCTTTTAATCATCTTTTCACAGGGCAGACTCTGATTGAGCAAGTGACTTGTATAAGTGTAATCAGTTGGTCAATCAGTAGAGCTGAGTTGTGGCCCCAGCTCTGGCTCCCAATCCTCTACCCTTTCCACTGTAACAGGCAGGCACACTTCAAGGTCCACTTTGGTTCCATGTGTCAGAACTCCTGCAAAGCCCAGACCAGCACCTTTAGGATATCACATGTGGGAATGGCTGCCAGACAAACTTTCCGGAAACGTTTCCTCCATTACCTGATTGAATGGTTTTGCCCATTTACCCTTGGCCCAGATGTCTGGGTCTCTGTGTTATGGACAACCTGATTATAATCTGGAAACAATGAGGACTCAGAACATCTGTTGAGATAAGGAAATCTAATAGATGAGATGGCATAGTCTGATTGGAGATTATTTTAGGAGCAAATCAGTTTACATGGAACCAACCAAACAATGTTCAATTGACAAAAAGCTGACTTGTGGGATCAAAATATTGTAAAACAATATGGAATGGGGAAATGAGAATACTAATGTATTTATTACTGGGGAAATTATTTTTTAATTTATTATATTTAGTGACCCCCTAAGGTTTTAAGAATGTTTCATTGCAGGGAGTGGTGAGTAATAGTTCTGTGTCAGTCAAGAGCAGGTTTTTAAACATTTTGTCTGTTAGAACTCAGAAAACACTGAAAACACACCTGAATTTCAATATTGTAATGTCCATATGAAAACTCCCAAACTGCCTCACGTAATCAGAGGCAGCACGCGTGTGCGTGCGCACACACACACACACACACACACACATCCTTTGTTAGACGATATGCCTTGGTTGGGGTTAGAAAATATGGTTATTATTACCGAGACCTGCAGGAGAAATAGAAAACACCGTCTCTTCCCCCGAAGAGCTCACAAGTAACAAAGCAATTAACAGTCACACATAGAGAACAATTAGAAAATAATACAAGGCAGAACCCGAGAAACTGCTGAATTGAACACAAGAACAATCACAGTTGGAAGAAGGAAATGATCATGGGAAGCCGAGCGCTGTGGTCAAATCGAGCAGCACAGTGGTGTTGCCCTATCTGTTCAGCATCACCTGTGTTCAGCTTTGAAAATTACATGCTACTAGGTCATTATAGACATTTAGAAATTACAGATAAACAAAAATAAATTAAGCCACTCCTAATCTTACTACCCAGAAATAACCATTGCTTGGACACATGCTTACTCTATATTGTGTTACTTTTTAAAATAATAAATGTTAACTGTTCTTTAAAAAAAAAAAAAAGATGAAAACCCCTCTATCCCAAACAGCAATCACTATTGCTCATTTGCCCTAGTACTATATCCCCTAGTGTGTTCCTCAGAATTTTTATTGTTTTTTTTAAAGATTTTATTTATTTGACAGAGATCACAAGCAGGCAGAGGGGCAGACAGAGGGAGAGAGGAAAGCAGGCTCCCCATCAAGCAAGGAGCCTGATGCTGGGCTTGATCCCAGGACCCCAGGATCATGACCTGAGCTGAAGGCATCCACTTAACAGACTAAACCACCCAGGCATCCCTTGATGTGATTTTTTTTTAAATTTAAATTCAATTAGCCAACATATAGTACATTGTTAGTTTTGGATTATTGGTGTGATTTTAAAAAAAAATCCTCCACCAAGTATATGGAAAGACGCTCAAAATCACTGATCCTCAGGAAAATGCAAATCAAAACCATAATGAGTTACCACCTCTTTGGATGGCTACCATCAAAAAAAAAGAAGAAAAAAATCACAGAAAATAACAAACATTGGCACGAATGTGGAGAAATTGGAACCCTTGTGTGCTGTTGGCAGGGTTGTAAAATGGCGCAACCACGGTGGAAAACAGTGTGGTGGTTTTCCAAAAAATTAAAAATGAAATTACCATATGATACAGCAATGCCATTTCTGGGTACACAGCCAAAAGAATTGAAAGCAGAATCTCAGAGTGACATTTGTACGTTCGTGCCCACGGCAGTACTATTTATAATAGCCAAGAGGTAGAAGCAACCCAAGTGTTCAATGGATGAATGGATAAGCAAAATGTGGGATGTACATGCAAAGGAATGTTATTCAGCCGAAAATGAAATCCTGTCGTTTGCTACAACATGGCTGAAACTCGCAGACATGACACTAAGTGAAATAAGCCAGTCACAAAAGAACAAATACCGTGTCATTCTACTTGTGTGAGGTACCTAGAATTGTCAAATTGCATGGAGGAGAGAGTAGAATAGTGGTTGCCAGGGCTGAGAGGAGCAGGATTAGGGAAGTTATGTTTTAATGGGTACAGAGTTTCAGCTCTGCAAGAGGAGAATGTTCTGGAAATTGGTGGCAGAACAGTGTGTACATGTAAAACACTACTGACCTACTCATTTAAAAATGGTTAAGATGGTAAATTTTATGTTATGTGTAGTTAACCACAGTTTTAAAATTTCTTTCAAAAGCATTCCAGATGCTCAAGTAAGGAAAGCGTGGATTAAACAAAATTTGTTTGTTTACAGCAGGACTTCTCAGAACCTTTAATACGTTAAATGTATATTATGTTTCTCCAAGAAGAGATGTAGCAAAACGTGTTTTCCCAACTTATGTGACCAGGGATCCCTTTTTCCAAAGTTTTATGGTACTGGGGAAGTATATTAAGGAATATACCTTAGGAAATATTACCATAAAGCCTTGGTGATTTAACATCTGCCCCCTCCAATAGAGATTCCATTGCAAGCACATACCTGGGGTGATCAGTGTTTATCCCAAAGGAATGTGTTACTAGGTACAGAATGACAAGACCTGCAAGTACCTAAGAAGAAAAAGAGTCAGGGGCACAGAGCCACCCAGCACCTCAGATCTCTGCTTGTCAACAGCCAACTGTTCTGCCTACTTACAAGGTCAGCCCCACGTTTTTGGCAGCCACAAGAACAGGCCCTCAAACTTAGAAACTTCTTAGGAGGAATGATCTTCAGTATCTGATGATAAAGTTTCATGATTTCATGAAGGCATCTAGTCATTCCAGTACAGATAGCAGGCATTTCCAAGCAGGAACTTGAATGCTGAGCCAGAAACTTTGGATGGACAGAATTCAAGTCAAGGGAAAGATAATTCTCTGGGTTGAATATCTTCCTGTGTAATTCAAAACGTGAGGTTGCCAGTAGGTTTAAATGTACTGTAGTGGAGCTGAAGGAGGATGTCATGGTTAAAAGCCAAGAATTTCCTCTAGGAGCAGGTGAAAAAACAGCTGACATTCCCAATTGTTTTTCTAAGTGTTTAAAATGACTTTTCCAGACCTAAAGCCTGTAAGCATTTTATTAACATTTGATTAGCAATTATTCCTTACTGTGTTGAAGCTGAAATTAGGATCAGGTTTCCTTACATTACCGTCAAAAAAAAAAAAGTCCAAATAACTCAGTTTGCACAAAGAATCATTCCAAAACAATTTCCCATTTTCCTTTCCTTAGCAATTTCAAAAAATCACGGACTGTCAGAGCTGGGAAAGACTTCAAACTCATGCAATCCAATTCCCTGCTTGTATATGTGGGGAAACCAAGGCCCAGAGAGGGGATGAGATATCCCCCAAGACCCAGAGAGTGGCAGAGCTGGGAACACTTGACTTCTCTAATGCTCTTTCCAATACACAGATCTGTGGGGGCCCAATATCGCTTGACTCCAGGTCAAATTTGTTTATAATTTATTAAATGAATGAATAACAGGGGTTTTATTTTGAATGCCAGAATGCAGTTTCTCTTGGTTAATACAATTTGTAGGCTAAGCATGAAACTTAAGCTCTGAAATAAATCAGTGTTCACAGCATGTAAGAATGTACAGTCAACTATAATGTGACATTTTGTTTTATGTGTAAACATGTGGCAATTAGGTCACATATATCCACTGGAATTACTTGGTGGCTTTGATTCGTGTGGATGCCCATAGCAGATTTATTCCAGTTCTGAAGGGAATTGTTATTGTGAATTATCAGGCTTTATAGGAACTCTCTATGTTATGCCCTATTTGTAAGCGATACACGGACCCTGTAGCTAAATGAAAAGCAGGAAATAGTTGACTTGATGGGAAAGGTTGCCTAGAATGTAACAGAGGTAAAAAGGTACGTTGCTTAAAGAACAAAGGGGCTTTTTGAGATGTTCACGTTCGCTTGCCCATTAGCATATTGGTGTGCTTGTACTTAAGGCCGTGTGCCATGAACCAGTTTTAAAGCCACCACCAATCAGCCAATTAGGGTGACAGTTCTGATCTCAACCCGATGGTTTATCTCCTAGTTCTCTCTGGGGCTTCTCAGTACATCAGAATAGCTAGAATAGGAAAAGGCTCTTTTCACCAGTTGCTCAGGAGAAGCTGTCAGCTCCATGCACCATGAACATGGAAAGTCAAGCTGGTTAAGCCATATATTCCTTCTGTCCTAGACTCCAGGCTTCTGCTTGGATCGAGTAATGGTGTCAAAAGGTGCAATGGAAGAAAGAGGACGCCTAATAGAGGTGGCCCTTGCAGAAGGAAAATTACTGGCGTGCTAACTGCAGTATTTGTAGTCAGCCTGGTACTCCAGGGTATTATGTTTCCCCGGGACCCACCGAGGCCATCTGCATTTTCCCGGAGGCGGCCCACAGAAGCGTTTGTCTTCCTTATAGATTTGGGCTGTGTTTGGAATTTGCCTTTTGAATGTTTTTGTAAAAACAAGCTCCAAAATATTGCATGTGGTGTCCTCAGACACCTGTGTATTGGAGCAGATAAACCTGTGAATCACCTTGCCACGTCTCCAAGTAGGCCCATGTTCAATTTGTACTTACAGACAGAAACCAGCATCGTTCATTGCAAGGAAAGAGCATAGCTATGTTCCAAATGCCTTGGCTAGTAATATTTCTTGTGGACAATGAAGCTGGAGATAGGACGGAAGTTTTCGATTTAGTATATTTTTTCCATCTTTTTATGTTGAACTTAATTTTGTCTTTGTGAAGTGCAGCTCTTATAGGCAGCATATAATTAGAACTCTGCCCTTAGACTGGAGAATTTCATCCATTTATACTTGATGTCATTACTGATATAAGACTTACAGCTGTCATTTTGCTTGTTTTCCATATGTCTGTCTCTTTTTGCCTCTATTCTTCCATTACTACCTATTCCGGTATTAAATAGGTAACTTCTAGTTTATCATTTAATTCCCTTGTCATTTATTTCATTATGTTTTCAAAGTAATTTTCTTAGTAGTTGCCCTTTGGGTTATAATAAACATCATAATTTACAGCAATCTAGTCTGGATTGATAACAATTTAATTTCATTAGTATATAAAACATCACTACTACATTACTTTGTTTTCTCTCCCCTCTGTGTGCTGATATCATTATACAATTTACATCTTATACATTACAAGTACATCCATACATATTTATAATTATTGCTTTATGCAATTGTCTTTTAAAACCAATAGGAGAAAGTATTTGCTGAATAAAACATAGTATATTATTTATGGAATTACCTTTACTGATGTTCTCCATTTTTTCCTATGGCTTTGGGTTATTGTCTAGTGTCACTTCATTGCAGCCTAAAGGACGCCCTTTAGCATTTCTTGAAGGGCATGTCTAATAGTGACAAGATCCTCCAGCTTTTGTTTGTCTGGGAATGTATTAATTTCGCCTTCATTTTTGGAAGGACACTTTTGCCAGATATAGAATTCTTCATTGACAGGTTTTTTTTTTCTTTTCAGTGTTTTGAGTATGTTATCCCACTGCCTTCTCGGGTTCTTGGTTTCTGTTGAGAAATTGGCTATTAATCTTCTGGAGAACTACTTGTATACAATGAGTTACATTTCTCACTGCTTTCATGGTTCTCTCATTGTCTTTGACTTTCAACACAGAAGTGTGAGAAACAATAGGCTTGGATGATTATTTAACATAGAGCTAGAAAGTGAAATTTCACAAAGCAATACAATGAAAGAGTATGCTTCTCTAAAAGCAAGGTAATGATTCTAAGTGTACAGGTTTGGCCTGTATAAAGGAGATATGATCTTAATGACAAAAGTGAAGGAACTATTTTACCAGTTGAGTTGATGGAAAATAGCTCTCATTTCTGGCTGGTATACCTAGAATAAGAAACAGAAGTCAAGCTGGAGTAGGATAGAACAGGACATGTTTTGAAAAGGCGAACTGGTTAACATTAACAACAGCCCCCTACAAACCCCTGTGACCCTCCAGCTTTTATATTACTTATTAGGAGAGTTATATATTTGATTTCCATTAATAAAGGTATCTGCGTAAGTATAAGTACCTAAGTGTGTGAATTTGTTGGGCACTTAGTCCCTGGTGTTGTGGGTGGCACATTTATAGCAGAAGGTCTCTGCACTGTCAACTCACAGATGGTAATGTTGGAATTTAGTTCAAGCTTGTGGAATCATTACATACAACTTTACCAATGGTTACACTGTATATGTTCCTGACTCTTTCTGGAAACATGAAAACACAAGATGTCCACCATCTGAAATGTCAGGGTAGTCCTTAAATATGGTTGCTATTTAAAGATGTATAAATTACAACCAGCCCACCAAATTTAATCTTTGGGACAGCAACATATTTGAAGTTTTAATTTTGTTGAAAGCCACCATGACTTAGGAATCCACCATTGAGTTTAACCAAATTGATCAAATGTTTAAATGTGTACAAGAGAGTAGGAAACAAAATGAAATTATGTATAATTGAATGCAAATGTAAGGATTTCAGTATGATTATGTTTCTCTGAGATGTTTCAACTGGAATTACTTGGGAATAGACAGGAAGAGATGAATGGGAGAAAAGGAAGTATATTTTGGTGGGTTGACTTACCCACTTAAGAATAGATGAGATTGGGGTGCCTATGTGGTTCAGTCAGTTAAGCGTCTGACTCTTGATTTTAGCTCAGGTCATGATCTCAGGGTCATGAGATCAAGCGCCATGTCAGGTTCCCCGCTGGGCATGGGGCCTGCCTAAGATTCTCAATCTCTCTCCCTGGGCCCCTTCCCACACCTCTGTTCACACACACGTGCTCTCTCTAAAATTAATTACTTAAGGGGTGCCAGGGTGGCTCAATGGGTTAAGCATCTGCCTTTGGCTCAGGTCATGATCCCAGGGTCTTGGGATCGAGCCCCACATCTGGCTCCCTGCTCAGCGGGGAGCCTGCTTCTCCCCCTCCCATTTCCCCTACTTGTGTTCCCTCTCTAGCTGTCTCTCTCTATCAAATAAATGAATAAAAAATTTAAAAAAATTAATTACTTAAACAAGTGGATGAGATGAGGACTTTGGGAGATATTATTCCCTTACTTTCCCACACCTTCTAGAGAGGAACTCCTTATGAATTATACATTTCTTAAGGACAAGCTCCATGTTTTTTCACTGCCACTTACCCATGTCAACCTGGAAGTTGACTGCCACATCTCCCAGGGGCCATGTTGTCCTCTTCCTAGCCTGTGATTTGACCAGGTTCGGCTGAGGACCTAGGAAGAAGAACCTCACTGCCCACCTTCTGGACCTAAAGGCTTATTTGTGACTCTCAAGTCCCTTTGTCTCTTTCTTTTCTTACCTGCCCTCAGCTGATTCTTCTATGATATCACCAAGGGTTAGGCAGAAAGCCAGTGTTACTTGGGGCACTGAGAGGGGTGAAGAGTTCTACCAACTCTTGCCTTTGTGGGGTTGCTGTGCTCGTTTGTAAAATGGAGCCATTGGAGCATATCACCTTGTAGGCCCTTTCTAACTCACTCACCATTCCAAGTCTGTGACTTAAATCACTTAATAACATGTTGAATATAATGCTGAGTACTTCTGGGTCCTCAAGACATCTAAAACCTCCATTTCTCATACTGGACACCATTCTGTGGGAGGTGAGTTCTCTGCTTCCCAACCATCTCCTTCCCGGTTGTATCCAACTAGGACACACAAGCTGATTTCTCCAAAGATGAAAATCAACCATGACTGTGTCCAGAGGTATGCTGATACAACATGACATTCAAAATGTATGCATATTACCCAGTATATCAAAAGAGGTTAAACATTGTGGAAGAGAGAAACGATTAACAAAATGTTAGCTGTGACTAAAAGGAATCCCAGAGGATGGTGGAGAAGCCCATGTTAGAACTGGTCAAGACATTCTTACCTACTAAGCTCAGTGAAGAGAAACAAAGAAAGATGGGACCATAAATGTGTGTTGGCCACAGTCTGTTATAAACTGTCTGTTTTCTCTCCCAAACTTATGCTCTCTTATTTCTGCAACTCTATCACTACTATCATCACCCAATAGTTTTGTAGAATAGGGAAGGAGTCCAGGTAAGACAGCCAGCCAAGCACTTCAGTCCCCGGAGTAAGCAAAATATGTACCCCATCCACCAAAGAGAACTAACAGAGAAAAAAATTCATCATAATCTCGCCAAAATAGCACAGGATCAAGCTCTGCCTGGCACTGAGTACAAATTAGCTGGACTTGGTTCCATGATGCTCTTTCCAGACTTTGTGGTTAAATTCTAGTAAGCTTCTTAGGAAAAACAAGGGGCCTGTCTGAGGAATGGATTCCTAGACAGAGCCAGCAGGAGAAATGCTTGATAGGGTTTGGAACTCAAGAATGAGAAGCAATGATGAGAGAGACCCAGATGGGAATGGAAGTGATTGTGTCTTTTACTAGAGTCCAACTCTGCTTTTTTCAGAGAAGTGAAATTAAGATATGCTACAAAATGGCAAGTATGCAGATACACTGAATTTAGTGAGTGCTTTACTTAAGGGATAAAGTGTGAGTTAGAAGGATAGTTTAGCCAAATGCTAAGTAGAAATTATTTTGTAAGCCCATACAATCAACCCAGCAGAAAATTCTGCAACTAGAATTTCTGAATATAGAATTGCCTTATATAGCTCACATTGGAAGAATGATCTCTCAATTACTGATGTTGGGATCACTAGTATCAATAATAAGTAAATATAAAATGTGATTTTTTTGTTAAAAGACCATCTCACCAAATACAGGAGTGTAACAAGGTAGTGAATAGATTCAAAGTGTTAATGGCCAAGTTTGAGTTGAACTACAACATTCGGTGATTTCCTTTAAAACCGTATCCTAAGGGTGCCTGGCTGTCTCAGTCAGTTGGGCTTTGAACTCTTGATATTGGCTCAGGCTGTGGGCTCAGCCTTGTAAAACTGAGGCCCATGGTGGGCTCTGTGTTGGGCATGGAGCCTGCTTAAGATTCTGTCTGCCCCTCCCCCTGTTTGCACAGACTCGCTCTCTCTCACTAAAATAATAAATAAATAAATAAATAAACCCTATCCTAAGCAATTACCAAAAAGTAGGGCTCAAGTTCTTTTGCTATTGCCATTTCACATTCCATTGTTCCCTGCTTGACCAGTATGTTCAAACTACTCGCAGTACAGAAAGGCAAACTACACCCCGATAAGGAAGTACTTAATCATTTGGTAGCTGCAGCGTGTAACAAGGGTTGTCTAAGGCCCTCATAAAATTCCAAAGCCCTACTCACCTTCTGTGACCAAAGTGTTACAAAATCTATACATGGTGGATCCAGAAAGAGCCAATTGTTCTAGCATCTTCTAGCAGCTGTGTTTACCCAATGAAGCACTGTTTTAGAACACATCCCAACTTTTCATATTTGAAAGAATTACCCAAGCATTTCTCTTTTTTAAAAGATGTTATTTATTGATTTATTTATTTGAGAGTGAGGGAGAGACAGAGACAGAGCATGAGCAGAGGGGAAGAGGCAGAGGGAGAGGGAGAAAGACCCTGAGATCAGAAACATGACCAACCGCCACCCAGGTGCCCCCTCCCCACAAGCATTTTTTAAGTTCATCTTTGCTTGAGGAATAAGGCTAAAAAGTATGTAAGAGCACCATTCTTTTGCTTCTTTTATTTCAACCTTTCAAAGTATGTGATTAAGTAAAAATATTATTATAATTTTATTCATGTTTTCTATGGGAGCCCATTTCCCTCTTAAAATGCTGTAGCCTAATACTTAGAAAAGGGAAGGTTTGAAGCTTTCGACCTCCAAGGAAATAATAACTAGAAACTGAAAATATAGTTTTTTATCCAGTCCCAGCTAATTTATTTATATCAGACATACCAGTTCATTTATTATACTTCAGAATAATACAATTTTGCCATAATTATCTGCAACCTATTTCAAAGCTTGGATTTTTCAAATAGTATACCAGAGTAGGAAAACTGTTTCCACTGTAAACCTATTTTTAAATCCTTACCTAGACCTAGTCTTTAAAGGAAGAAACATTTTTTTTTAAGATTTTATTTATTTGTCAGAGAGAGATGGAGAGAGAGCGAGCACAGGCAGACAGAATGGCAGGCAGAGGCAGAGGGAGAAGCAGGCTCCCCGCCGAGCAAGGAGCCAAATGCGGGACTTGATCCCAGGACGCCGGGATCATGACCTGAGCCGAAGGCAGCTGCCCAACCAACTGAGCCACCCAGGCGTCCCTTAAAGAAGAAACTTTTGACAGGAAAATTAGAGGTATCACAGTGATCCTCAGTGGGCCAGAGGCCTTCCAGAAGTAGAATGAACCATCGTTCTCCAGTCATTGAGGTTGATTCTTCAAGCCCTGTGCTTGATGCCATGGCTAACTGTGTGGTTCATACACAGAGGTTATTTTTAGAGGCAAGAATTTTCATTTCCCAAAAGTATAACCACAAGATGTCTATTTGGAATGAATCAGATTTATACATTAGGACAATAGGAAAAGCTCAGACCATGCCCGTGTAACCTCAGCTCCCTGAGGAAAAACGTAGTATCTCAGTACACCCTCATCCTGGGACCCTTGCCCTCTGGCTGGCTGAGGCAATTCCTTTGGAAACCAAGCAGGGCTGGGGAAAGGGGGGGTTTCACAGATGTCTTGTCAGTATGGTTTCCTTATAGAAACAGTTCTATTTTGTCCTTGTGGCTTTTCATGGTGACTTAAAACTCATAGGGACGACAAGTCACTAATCTTTAACAGTGGTGGTAGCCAAAGTCAGATGCTTTGGGAGGGAAATTGGACTTGGTGGCCTATAGGGACACCCTATTACATCTGTGTTTTGCTGCGACCACACCTGCCACGTAGGCCTGAGCTGGCCCCCTTCTCTGGTCTAGGCCCGCCTTGACGCCAGCCTTATCACTGGAATCCTACTTCGTGGGACTTTTGGCCCTTTAACCTGAGATTTAGTTTGCTACAGTTGGAGACCTTAAAGGAAAGCATTACAGGGCCCAGAAAGAACACATACGGGCTCACTAATCTAGCAAACAGAAGATCTACCGAGGATTGGAAGAGGCTCGCTGGGTGGCCTTGGGAACCCCATCCAGTCACTTAGGGCACGGTTGGCCACATCCCTTTGGGTTAGTTGGTTCATTTGCTTATAAGATCAATTTTCTGCCCTCCTCTTTGACTTCACCCCACTTTTTTTTTAAGTAGGCTCCACGCACAATGTGGGGCTCAAACTCATGAGCCTGAGATTAAGAGTCACCCGCACCATGACTAAGCCGGCCAGGTGCCCTGACTTCAGCTCACTTTTTCAGCGGAGGAGGCTTCCTCCACGGGGGCAGAATGTGGGACCTGCCTCTCCGGGTTATTCTAATGAAGTAAAGGCTAGTAGTCGGCCACTTAGACTATCTGTACGTCTGTCTAGCCTCAGTGTATCCCAAGGGCTCCCTGGCAGGAAACAGGCATTTCCAGAACAGAGCAATAGCGATGGCAGATCAGATCGGGGCTGCAGAGATGGAGTACTGGGAGAAATCATAAGTTGGTGAAGCAATTGTTTGTTTATTTTGTTAACCCATTGGTTCATTCATTCTTTCGGTTATTGAGCATTTCCTGAGTACCTACAATGTCTCAGGCACGGTTTGTGGCCCAGGACCATGTCCTTTCCCTGTTAATAATGGCATACAGACGCTCTCATCTCTGACCCCTCTCCAAATCCTACCAGCCTTACAGTAGCTACCCTTTTTGTTTGTTGTTAAAGATTTTATTTATTTGACAGAGAGGGAGAGATCACAAGTAGACAGAGAGGCAGGCAGAGGGAGAAGCAGGCTCCCCACTGAGCAGAGAACTCGATGTGGGGCTCAATCCCAAGACCCCGAAATCATGACCTGAGCCGAAGGCAGAGGCTTAACCCACTGAGCCACCCAGGCGCCCCTACAGTAGCTACTCTTAAATAGTTGTTGTGGTAAAAGTGGGTACATCTTCTCACCTCTCTCTCTGCAACAATTCCCAGATTTGTAAAATGAAGCCAATAATTCTTGCCCGGGTGCCTCACAGGGGTCCTGGATGGATCACCTGAGAAAACAGATAGGAAAGTACTTTTAATTATAAAAATAATAAAATGCTGATTGTAGTGACATATTAAGATTCTTTGAGGGCCTCTAGTGTTCCCCAGAATGAGCCCTACCCAGCTGTAACTGTCAACTAATACCAACAATTCCAAATTCGTCCCCTTTAGAGATTCAGATTTGAGAAATGTGTAGGTTTTAATGTATACCATTGTGCGAACACTTTCTCTGTGCCAGGTACTAAACTCAGCACCTTACGTGAATTACCTCATTTAATCCCCACAGCAATGCCCCTCGGGAGGTGGGCATGGGTATTATCACACCCACTTTACAGAAGGGAAGCATGAGGCCCTGAGGGGTTAAAGAACAACTGGTTTATAGCGACAAAGCTAGTAAATGAGAGAGTCTGGATTTGAAATCAAGTTTCCCGACTCTCCAGTATGAGCTTTTAACCACTGGGTTATACTTCCTCTTAAAAAAGAAAAAAAAAACAACAACAACTCTGTATGGGTCTAAGCTATTGGTAATAGTATCATAAATGTTTTTATTTTAAAGCGGTGGACATCTTCCTAAAACTGCAGAGAACCATTTCTACCACAGACAGGGAGCTCCAGTGATATAATTTTTGGTTTGGGTTTTTTTTTTTAAAGATGTTAATTGTTTGAGCAAGAGAGAGAAAGAGCACAGGGGCAGGGAGGAAGGGTGGGGGAGAAGCAGACTCCCCGCTGAGCAGGGAACCCGACGCGGGACTTGATCCCAGGACCCTGAGATCATGAGCTGAGCCGAAGGCAGACACTTCACCAACTGAGCCACCCAGGTGCTGCTCCAGCCAAAATAGTTTTCATTGTGTCTCCAGTGCTTCTTTCACTTCCTGGCTTGTTTCACTGGGTAGACATTTATTCCACTGGGAGGACTTACTTGCACTACTTGCGGCGTGGCGTTAACAAACATAAAGTAAAAATCAGGGGAGCTGGAGTGGTAGAGAAAGCGTGTGCTGTGAATAAGAGGCAGACGTGGAAGCAGTGCCCAGACAAGAGCAGCTCTGGGTGTGGGTGGCCTTCTCACTGATTCTGTTAGGAAGCCCAGCCTCTAGCGGGGCCGTTCACACTTTGTCGCTAACGTCTCTGTGTGCCCCCTTAGTGCACAGACCCTTATATTCCTGGGAGCATCCAGATGGGTTTCCTCAGGGAGCTCTGGTGGTGCAATCGGTTAGCATGCGGTGCTCATATACAAGGGTTTCCTCAGACTCTTAAAAAACTTCCACCCAGGGCGCCTGGGTGGCTCAGTGGGTTAAAGCTTCTGCCTTCGGCTTGGGTCATGATCCCAGGGTTCTGGAATCGAGTCCCGCATCGGGCTCTCTGCTCAGCGGGGAGCCTGCTTCCCCCCGCTCTCTCTCTGCCTGCCTCTCTGCCTACTTGTGAGCTTTCTGTCAAATAAATAAATAAATAAATCTTTAAAACAAAACAAAACAAACTTCCACCTAGCCTTCTTTCCGGTACCTCCGTGTCTGGCCATGGAGTGTTACTTGTTCTGCCTTACGAGGCTTTTGGAATAAGCTTTTCGGGTCTGCTTCTGGGACTGCTACTGCTGCTCCTTCTCCTCGCCTTCCTCTTCAAGATTGTTCTTAGCCTCAGCCACAGAGTTAACATGTTCGAGAACTTGCTATCTCGCCAAGCAACGTGCTAAACACCTTCTACACCATCATCTCTTTATTTGTTCACTTTTCCATTTACGGAATATTTTTCGAGTATTTACTTTGTACCAAACACTGCGTTGTATACACACTGGTCATCAAAGCAGACCATTATCCCTTCTGTTAGTCTAGAGGAGATGCAACAGGGGAATTTCTCCTTAGAAACCGTGGAAAGTTCTGTGACAGGATGCCCCCACGGGACTCTGAAAGGTGAGTGACTAGCATTCTCCTCCATTTTACAAGTAAGAAAACTGAAGTTCCGAGAGACTACATAACTTGCCCGAAGTAACACAGCTCCTAAGTAGGCCGAGTGGCAATTCAAATCCATGCTGGTCAGATTCCAAAGCTCACGCTCTTAACTGCGTGACTTTATTGCCTCTCCAATGTGTGAAGTGCAGATACAGCCATTAATTCTAGCCCTACGCGTTGGGGTTCTGGCTTCATCTCAAATGTGTGGACTTGCAATTGTTTCCAATTAGTTGTGGCTGTGGCTTGGTGCATTTGTTCAAAGAAAGCATGCACACAAAACAGAGGTCACGTGCCCTCAGTTTTGTGGATGTGCACGACGTATAAACGTTGGAATCATGGCATTTGTTTCCCATTAGCTTATGCTACTCGAATGCAAACAGTAAAGCATGTGTTTACATTGCTGTGGACATGGAAATCTGGGCCCCCCAAAGCATTCCTTGCAGGTTGTATAAAGCCGAGCATCCAAATCGTTCAAAATAAGTTTTGTAAGCCCAGCTTTATAGCTTTAAAATGTAACCTGGATTCCAGATATTGAAAAACGGCCCAGAGAGAGGTATGTGAGTGGCCCAAGGAGACAAGACCAGCTAAAGCCTCCAACTATGTACCAAGCCCCATATTTGCAGTTCTCTATTTTGTTTCTGATCTTTCATTTTTAAAAAGCTCAAGAGCTTAAAGTCAAGAAAACTCTTAGCCATGTAGCAGCAGTCATGGAATTTTTCATTCTATTCTAACCAGCTGTCTGAAGCTTTTCAAAACAAACCTGTTTGTGATGAGATGGTTTGGTTATTTAAGGCACAGTAGATGGCAAGGCTGGGAAAAGCAAGTGGGAGGCATCCAGTGCCATTATCTCTCCCCTCCCTGGGTCTCCCACCCAATAACAAAAAGCTCACCCACCAAGCTGTTGTTCACAGCCAGCATCTGTGAAGGTGGGAATGAATTAGAAACTATCATCTCAGGTAAAGCCAGTTCGGATGGCAAGAATGTGAAATGAAGGTCCCATTAGTTGATGTCTTTACTTAACACCGCATGTTGTTGTTGTTTTAGGAGCTCTGGGCTTAGAAACAGAAGCCCTTATTTTTAATGAGGCCTCCAACTCTTACTCTGGGACTTGGTCAAGTTATGCCCTCTCTCTGAGGCTCAGTGTCCTCCCTTGATGGGGGAGAGAGGGATGGCAGTCTTCCTTGTTACACAAACCGGTAGTGAGGAGTTGAGGATTCCTTTAGAGAACATATGTTGAGCCCTAACACAGTGTGTGGCTGCTCAGGTTCATCTCTTTGCAATCAAGATAATTTCAAGAGGCATGTTATTTATACCGTGTAGACAGATCAAGAGTTGCTGCTCTCGCTGGCCTAATTTCAGCATATTTGATCCCCTAAGAACAACAAGTATGTTCTTTGATCTTAGTTCTCCCGCCAACCAGGCATGAAAAGAGCTTTGGCCAAATCACATCGACCCATGCCATGGTGTTCTTTTGGTATCCTGGTTATGGTTTTAAGAACATGAAATTGCTATATTCTAGGAAGCCCCCTCTTTTTTCTCCCCCTTACACTGTGGTTCTAATTTTCTTAACTAATTATTCCAGGCTTTTTAGTTCCTTTTATCACACAGTCCCGGGTACCTGTTCCAAAGCTAACTTTAAATATTTCACTTTCTAATCAAACAAAGTCACTCACCTTTACACAAGGGGTATGTTCATTAACGACAAAGACAGAAAGGTCATGATGTCCATACTTAAGCGAAAAGGAAATCATTGGATTGAATTTACTTTAAAGAAATAATGGTTTGAAGAGCACGTATCGAGGAATTCAAGCACACACGAGGCTGAGGGGACTCTTTACCAAACATGATCTCAGACGATTTCTGGGAAGTAGAGTGACACTGGAGCAGCCTTTCTTTAAGTGGGAACTGGGGTTCCCTTGTGGCAAGATGGCAGGAGACCAGTCTAGTCAAAACTGAAGGTCTGTGCCCCACCTCAGGCCTACTAAATTAGGAGCTCTGTGGATGGGGCCTGGGAGTCTGAGTTTTTAACAAGCATCCAGGGGGATTCTTACGGACATTAAAGACTCATTCCCATGGTGTATAAAAAAGTACACATCCTTTTCCTTATTTTTTTTTAAAGTAATCTCTAGCACGACATGGGCCTTAAACTCATGACCCCAAGATCAGGAGTCACACACTCTACTGACGAAGCCAGCCAGGCACCCCTAAAAGAATGCATATGCCTGGGGCGCCTGGGTGGCTCAGTGGGTTAAGCGTCTGCCTTCGCCTCAGGTCATGATCTCAGGGTCCTGGGATTGAGCCCCCTCATCACATCGGGCTCTCTGCTCAGCAGGGAGCCTGCTTCCCTCTCTCTCTCTGCCTGCCTCTCTGGCTACTTGTGATCTCTGTCAAAAAAAAAAAAAATCTTTGAAAAAAAAAAGTATATGCCTTTTGGCCCAAGAATCCTATTGATGAGAAACTAAGGAAATAACCCAGAATATGGAAAAAGTTATGTGAATGCTCCTGATGCTTCATCATTATTTATAAGAATGAAAGTACTGGAAGTGATGCCAGTACTCAGAGCTAGAGCACCATTAAGTGAATTTCGGTAGATTCCTTAAAAGCACCGTGCAGGTGTTTTATCACATTTAAAGCATCACAATAATTCTCTGAGACAGGCATTATTTTCCTCATTTCACAGATGAGGACACTGAGGGTTCGGGAGAATAAGCAGCAAAGTTAATAAGTGGGGGAAATGCTAATAAAGGGGGAAATCAGGATTCTAACCCTAAGTCAGTCTGATTCTCAAATCCAAATTCACCAATGGGGAAAAAAAACAAAACAAAACAAAACAAACAAAAAATAAAAACCGGCATTAGGAAGAAGCCTTCCTTTGAAAACACAAAGGTGGTGTATTCGAGGTTGGGAATTGGGGATTTTCCCTTCTCTTTCCTTTCACCTTTCTGTATTATAGTAATACTTATGTAATTAAAATATTAGATTATAGGGGTGCCTGGGTGACTCAGTGGGTTAAGCCTCTGTCTTTGGCTCAGGTCATGATGTCAGGGTCCTGGGATCGAGCCCCACATTGGGCTCTCTGCTCGGTAGGGAGCCTGCTTCCCTTTCTCTCTGCCTGCCTCTCTGCTACTTGTGATCTCTGTCTCTCTGTCCAATAAATAAATAAAGTCTTTTTAAAAATATTAGATTATAAAATAAAAATGCATTATATATTTAAGCAATTGTGATAGTCTCATGCATTTCAACCCGAGTCGCAAGGAGGCTAGGAGCTGTAGAAAAAGTTGGCTGTGAAAAAAGGCCTGTACGCTTCTTGCTAAGGCCTGCCAAACGAGGCGTAGCAGAAATGTCAGGCTTATGGAATGATGACTGGGGGAGAGAAGTGAAATAATCAGACCTGTGTTTTGATAAGATAGTTTACCCTGATAATCATTATGCTGCCCCTTGGCTTTTAAAAGGCTCACAGAATAGTGTCCTTTGAAAACGGTGAACAGTTAATCAAAAGCATTAGACACCGAAAGTTAGCTGATTTGTGGGCAAGGCCCTCATAACTTTCTTTTTACAAAGTGAGTGTGCCGTCTGGAAGACATTGTAAAGAGCCAGAGAGGGAACAAAAAGGTCAATAACGTGAACCGTAATTAGCTGATTTGATTTTGGTGCCAAATTCCGGGCAGTACTAAATCCACAGTTCTCACTGGCAGTTCCCCATCTCTGACACATCACCCTTCTTTCAACACTCTGAGGCTTCAGACCCTTCTTTAGGACTTTTGCCTTAACAATGGTTTTCTAGGTTTGGATTTGTTTTGTCAATGTGTGCGAGTGAGGCTCATCGGCAGATAATCCTTCGATGTCAAAGTCGTCTCCAAAAGGGAGCCATTTAAGCCTCAAGAAGTAATCTTGCTGGCAGTGTTTTAAAGTCGGGTTTTTTTTTTTTAATTGTACTTGAAAAAAAAAAAAGAAGAAGAAGAAGAAGAACTACCAGAGGATACCAGGGCATCATAATCAAGGTTAGAAAATGGCCTCTCAAAGATTAGCTATCGATCTTCGGCAGGGCTGTCCAAAAGCATTTAGCTCCTCATTCACATGTTCTTGTGTCATTAATCTTTCGCATTTTCATGACATTATGGCAGTAGCTTTGAAAGAATTAAAGATACCATGCCGCTTTATTTTGCTTCCATTTAACAGCCCATTTATTGAGTGCCTACTGTGTGCCAGACACTGTCTTAAATGCCGTGAGGTTCAAAGACAAAGAAGACTCCGCCCCTGGGCAGCTCACAGTCTAACGGTAGAGCGCAGTCAGACGTCCGCTCAACAGTGCCAGGTTGCATACATAGAGCGCTATTTAGTAGGTACAGACAAAGGAAGTGGCGATGGAAGAAAGAGAGGGCAGGCCATAAAGACAGTCTATAGCAGGAAGGCTTTCTTAAGGAAGTGGCATTTGAACTTGGCTTGGAAGGATGGCGTGCTTTCAACAGACGGCAATGAAAACAGCTCATATTAGGTGCTCAATTAACGTTTGCCAATGGGACTGATGACAGGCACACATAGGAGACATGCTTGAGGAATGGCAAGTTCTCTCATCTCCATCTAACCGCGAGTTCCCCTGAAGGGAACAGTTCTTACTCAGGTACTCTGTGACACACATTAAGGACGTACTTTTGAAAATTAACCTAAAAATGCTGACGTCAAAAGCAATTTTCTCACATAAAATAATGGTAAATGGTAGTCAGTCAAACCTAAGTGAGAATTTAGCCTAGATTGGTTTTGTGAACCCTGGTGCTCCAAGAAGCCTCGGGAGGCACACGTTCAAAATTACTTGCACAACAGGACCAAGGTGTTATTTTGCCTTTTTCACTGGGTGGATTTTGGCACCAATGGTGAGTACAAGTGTCAGCAGCGCCAGCAATGACACCAAACTGTACCAGCAGTCATTATATTCGTCACTGGCACACAGCTGCAGGAAACTAAAAGGCAATTTCACTTGAGGATATCACAGCTGGCCATTAAATTTTTTTTTTTCATGGCTGGGGCATCTGGCTAGCTCAGGTAGTGGAGCACGCAATCCTTGATCTTGAGATCATGAGTTTGAACTCCGTGGTGGGCATAGAGATTACTTTAAAAAAAAAAAAAAGAGTTATGGCTGAAACAGTAAAAATAGCTAGTTGATTAAACTGTAAGTCCTGAGTGTCCTTTAAAAAAATATTCTGGGGGCGCCTGGGTGGCTCAGTGGGTTGAGCCTTTGCCTTTGGCTCGGGTCATGATCCCAGGGTCCTGGGATCGAGTCCCGCATCGAGCTCTCTGCTCAGCAGGGAGCCTGCTTCTCCCTCTCTCTCTGCCTGCCTCTCTGCCTACTTGTGATCCCTCTCTCTGTTAAATAAATAAATAAAATATTAAAAAATATATATTCTGTGTGTATGGGGCCCCTGGGTGGGCCAGTCAGTTAAGTGTCTGACTTGGTTTCGGCTCAGGTCATGATCTCGGGGTCCTGGGATCGAGCCCCGCATTGGGCTCCCCGCTGGGCATGGAGTCTTCTTGAGAATCTCTCTCTCTCCCTCTGCCCTTCCTGCTCAGGCTCTCTCCTCTTCCTCTCTCTCTAAAATAAATAAATACATCTTAAAAACAATATTCTGTGAAGTACACATGAGGTGTTTCTGCTGCAAACCATATAAATGTGCGTGTCAAGGAAAAGCACTTGTACGATTATTTGAGCTATGAGCTAAACTGGCCTCATTTTCAGGCAACGCTATTTTTGTTTGAAATAATGACTGACAAATGCGGCTACCCAACCTTGAGCATTTGCTAGACATTTTCTTTGAAAGGAACAAAGAGAGCCCATCAGTTAAAGGAAAAGCTGATAGGATTTGTTGCCAATGATAGAATTTAAACTTTCAAGAGAAAATAAAAATTTTGGAAAACTTTATCTGCCACCATGAGCTTGAGAGCTTCCCAATAGACTTTTCCTAATGAGGTTGGAGGTGAAGTAATTAATGAATGTGGGTTTTTTGAATGTATCATATAATGAAAGGCATTGACATTTGGAAGAGCTGCACAGCTCAATGAACCAATTTTTGGATGACCCATATATGATGATACAAAATGGGTAAAAGTCCCAAAGTTCAGAACACACCAATGGATTTGAACGTAACAGAACACGAAACATTGATTCATGTGGTTTTCATATTCCACGCTGCAACTAACTTTTCCCACTTGTTGTTTTTATGAAGTATCACTGAAAAACATCCACAGTTATCTGGAAAGGCTACTCAAACACTTTCCTCTTTTTCCCACTACATATCTGTGAGACACTGGCATTTGTACAAATATTCCAATCAAAACAACATGTAACAACAGATTGGATGGAGAAGCAGATATGATAGTCTGGCTACCATATTAAGATGGAATTTAAAGAGATTTGCAAAAATGTAAAACAATGCCGCCCTTCCTTCTAACTATTCTATGTCGGGGAAAAATATATTTCGTTTCCATTAGAAAATTTTATTTATGTTAACACATCATGGGTTTATTACTGTTTAAACTAGTTATTAAATATTTTTTACATTTCTCAGTTATAATTTCTAAGACGGGAAATGTCAATAGATATGACTTGTATAAACAGAAGTTCTCTAGGATTATGAACAAGAGTATAAAGGGTCCCTGAGACCAAAAAGTTGAGAAATCACTAGGCTAGCTGATCCTAGCCTAGGCATCTATATTATACATTTTTTTTAGCTTTTATGTATTTATTTGACACAGGGAGAGAGCTCAAGAGCTTACAGGCAGGGGGGAGGGGCAGGGGGGGAAGGGGGAGCATCAGGCTCCCTGCTAAGCAAGGAGCCTGATGCAGGACTCGATCCCAGGACCTTGGGATCATGACCTGAGCTGAAGGCAGGCACAACCAACTGAGCCACCTAATACATTTATTTTTTAAAGATTTTATTTATTCTTTTTTTTTTTTTGAGAGAGAGAGAGAACAGCAAGGGGGAAGAGCAGAAGGAGAGGGAGAAGCAGGTTTCCCAATGAGCAGGGAGTCCAACACGGGCTTGATCCCAGGACCCTGAGATCCTGACCTGTACCGAAGGCAGACGCTTCCCTGACTGAGCCACCCAGGTGCCCTTATGTTATACATTTAGATGTGTATGATGAGTTGGGATGGGGAGGGCCGGGGGTGGGGATACATTAGAGCAGCAGGGTGGAGATGGTACTAGATGGGATCCTGTAGGTGGCTTGGCTTCT
The DNA here is from genome assembly GCF_902655055.1 of Lutra lutra. NCBI lineage: Eukaryota > Metazoa > Chordata > Mammalia > Carnivora > Mustelidae > Lutra > Lutra lutra. Next base: position 17,797,054 of record NC_062296.1, read on the forward strand.
CCAACACCATTAGAGGTTGCTGGACTTTTCTTTCTTTGCTTGAAAAAAGAAACAAACCCATGGCCACATTTCTCTATGGTATATAGCCTGTTCCAAGTAGATCTTGGGGTAGGAGCTAAATCACAGGTGGAGAACATGAAAGTATACTTTGCAGTGACAATGAACATGGATAATGGAAACCATAGAAACCAAGATGTGTCCATATACGCATTTTTTTTTCCTGGATACCTCTTGTGTAATCACAGAAATCTCATTTTGGTAGATCCAGCATCTCGTGTTGGCTGTTTTTTAGAAGTACGAGGGGAGCCCCACTTTTTGGGCTGTAAATGAGTGGTAGGGCAGGGATAGAGGACCCTGGAATGCAGCCGTGGTGAGAGATGGCAGGGGAAATTCATGGGGTCTGAGAACTGCCCTCAGAGACTGTGCTGTGAGCTGGGCTTCTGGGTCAGTGGAGAGATTTGAGGGAGGGAGGTGGGAGTCACCGTACAATTAAAAAGGCATTGGGAGGGCACCTGGGTGGCTCAGTGGGTTAAGCGTCTGCCTTCGGCTTTGGTCATGATCCCAGCATCCTGGGATCCAGCCCTGCATCAGGGTCTGCTCAGCAAGGAGCCTGCTTCCCTCCCTAGCTCTCCCTGCATATGTTCCCTCTCTCGCTGTCTCACTGAAATAAATAAATGAAATCTTAAAAAAAAAAAAAAAAAAGGCATTGACTACATAACTGAAAAGCCAGACACTGAGGGAAAAAATGGACAGGACTCTTAGTAGGCTTATTATATACAATAAAGCAACATGAATTTCAAACCACCTTATGGAAATTGTGAAAGAGGGAGAGATTTTCAAAGTTTTCCTAGTGGTCATGGCATGGCATGTTGGCCATTAATCATAAGTACATATTTAAAATGTGTGTAAAATGCCACTGCTGGTCTCTTCATCTGGTCGGAAGCATTTGTTGTTTGAATTCAATGGAAATACTGTTGTAGGAGGCTCCCATAGGGATGTTTTCTGACCTTGGTGTCCCCTCAGCCTATAAATATGTTTTGTTGGTCACAACTTAAGTTTCTCATCATTGAGGTTTCCTACCACAGAGGCTTTCGGGGACTTAAATACCACAGTATGGAAGGTCTGATGCAGTACACACTAGCTACTGGGTGGTAGATGTAGCAGGGAGGAGTAGAGAATCATGTCAAATGCTATGGAACGTTCCAGAAGTATAAAACTCTCAAGAACATAAGCAGTGGGGATGCCTGGGTGGCTCAGTTGGTTGGTTTCAGCTCAGGCCATGGTGATCTTAGGGTCATGGGCTCGAGCCCCACCTTGGGCTCTGGGCTCAGCAGAGTCTGCTTAAGCTTCTCTTTTTTTCCCTCTCCCTCTGCCCTCCCACCACATAAATAAATAATATTCTTTTAAAAAAGAATCTAGGGACGCCTGGGTGGCTCAGTCGGTTAAGTGACCAACTCTTGGTTTCAGCTCAGGTCATGATCTCAGGGTCATGAGATCGAGCCCCACTGGGCTCCACGTTTAGCGCAGTCTGCTTGGGACTCTCTCCCCCCTTCTCTCTGCCCCTCCCTCGTGCTCTTGCTCTCTCTCCCTTTCAAATAAATAAATAAATCTTAAAAAAAAAAAAGAATACAAGCAGTTTATACTTACCTACATTGGAAAAATTTTTTTTTTTTTAAAGATTCTGCTAACTCATTCAACGTTTAATAATGCCTCCTGACACTGTTTTAGACCTCCCCTCAATTGCTGCTACATTTCTGGTCATTTCTTTCAGCTCCTGAGAACCATGTCTGTGCCCAAAGGTAGAGTCCTGGATAAAAACCTTGACGAGGAAGGGCTGGAAAGCGGCGACTGCGGCGACGATGAGGACGAGTGCATCGGGGGCTCTGGGGACGGGGCGATGAAAGTGAGGAACCAGCTCCGCTTCCTTGCAGGTGCGTGTGCGAGCCGGCTGGCAGCCGAGCCGATTCAACACCAGTTCACTCTAACTTTGCAGAAGTCCCCGCTACCTACAATGCCATCAACTCTGCAAGGAAATATTATACTCTGGGGTGGGGGGTGGAAGAGTTTTCAGGTAGTCTTTTTTGTTGTTGTTGTTTTCCCCATCTCTGGACCTGGGTAGATGAAAAAGGTAACTTCCAGTTTTTGTTTTTTATTGTCTAAAACGAACTGATCAAATCAGGTGGCCCTGTTTCCTGTTGGACATTCCTTGGTTCTTCTCAATTATAAAAAGCCACGCCATCTTGGGGGTCCAGTGAGCAGCAACAATGGGGTAACTTCGGAAGGAAACATAAGCATACTGCTCTTGTTTCTGTCTTCATACCGTTGCCCTTGTTTATGTCCGTGTAGATACCCCTCTTTCGTCCCTTCTTCAGTTACACCCAACCCTCCACTGTATGTTAACTCTACTGGAATTAAAACTTAAAATTTGCATTTTCAGTATGCTTCAGTGACAAAAAGCTAGCTTTGGGGGTAGAGCAAACCTGTATTTGCATTCTGGCTCCTTTCCTCCTAGGTCTTCACTCCCTCGTCCGTCAAATGGGGATCAGTACCCCAACCTCATGGGCCTATTGGAGGATTACATCAAGAGGGAAAGTCTGTAAGCATCTAGCCTAGTACCTAGCTCAAACAGGGTGGTCCATAATTGTTAGTTTCCTGGAGCAAAATCTTCCCTACCATCTCAGTCTACACACATCCGCCATCCTCTCTGAATTGCTAAAACAAACTCTGCCACTGCTTTTCAAGAAATAGTCTGCCGTGGCTCCCAAGTTCCATTCCTAGGACATAAGATGATCACGCAGAGGCTGGCATCTTATAATAAGGAAAAATAACAGAACCCAACGTTCTCTGGACATTAACCAGACTCCACGCGCCGTGCCGGAACTTTGCTGACATTGTCTTGTATTGTTTCCACTGTGACCGAGGGGTGGTTATTATTCCCACTTTACAGATGAGAAAACTAATGCTGGAAGAGGTAGAATAATTTGCTTAAGGTCGTGCGGTCACTAAGGGCAGAGTCAAGATTCAGAACCGGCCAGTGAGATTTCAGAGGCCTCTCTCTGAATAACCCTACTCTGATTCTTCTTTCTCTGCTCATCTAGACAATTCTAAAAAGCCTGAACTCTGCTTTGCATTTTGCCACCCAGAACAGCTTTCAGTCATCTAAAGGTTGCCCAGATGAGTTGCCAAAATATTAAGTAGCTCCAGCATCGGTCCTTGGGACACATTGCTTTTCATCCTTCTCCAAAAATGTCCCGACCTACCCCTCCTCTCACTTTCCTGCCCATAAGCCCATCCCTATCCATTTGAAAATGCTACGCCACAATTCCATGGATACTTAACTTTTTTCAACAGTGTTTGGTAGGGGACCTTGTCAAGGGCCTTTTCAAAACCTAAATAGATTACATCCACTGGTTTCCCTTTGTCCACGTTGCACATTTATCCTCTCAAAGAATGCTGGTCAATTAGTTAGGCATGATTAAGCCTAAGTGCTTTGTAAACTGTAAAACACTACACAAATGGTGGTTAATTTAATTTACAGGAAAAATGATGCCTTACTCCCAATAGGTTACACTCGTGTAACATGTTCAGCCATCCTTCCAGCCTGGCGCTCCCTCCATCCCCTTTGAAATGCTTCTCGTGGAGAGGCGACTCACTGGCAATCCGCCAGGCTCATGGCACAATAGCTATTTGGAACGACAAGCTCTACACTTTGGTCAGCTCTTACACAATTTTACCCCAAATCTGGGTGGATGCCATCTGGTTCTGGTGATTCATCGACATCCACTTAGTCAACCAGACTTGGAACACTCTGTGCCTTTACTGCCATCTCACTCAGAACTTCCAAAGTTTTCCTCCAAAACACAAATTGGGAATTTAGAAAAAATAAATAAAAATAAAAACAAGGCTCAGAGGAGGTTCAGACCCTCTTTTTATCTCCCTTTTGTCCCGGAACAGACCTTTTACCCTTGTACACCATGACCAGCCAGCAGTCACCCTGGCTGGCTGCCCTGGCTCACTTCTTCCCTTGTTTTGCACTGGATGAAATGCAGGACTCCTCTCTTCCCGTCTTTGCTTCGAACTCCCTGTGTCCTAGGGCAGGCCCCTTTCCTTTTCTTAAAAGTCAGTTTCTAAAAAAAAAGGAAGAAAGAAAGAAAAAAAGTCAGTTTCTCCATTTGTGAAACAGAGACTACCCCATGCTCGTGGGCCCTGCTAGGGTGGGCAATCCGCAATCGTGTTCATCAATTTGGCTTGAGTCCCTGGCAGGGTGCCTATTGTAGTCTCAGGGATATCTTCTTTAGAGTTTTCTTCTTACCTTGTAGGTCCCCTGCTTTCTTACTTCACTTTTCTTGGTTATGTAAGATTGTGGCAATTCAATATCATCATCGTCGTCGTCGTCGTCATCGTCGTCATCATCAACTCATCCATGCAAAGCATTTGGCACAGTGCCTGGCATCTAGGAAGCACTCAAAAAATGCTATCTACTCTTAAAATGATGGGTCTGTTGCTGCCTTTGCTGACCTCTGGGAGCTCAAAGAGCCTGCAGATGTAGCTTAGAATTAGCTTGTTTTATTAGTGTGTTCGCTTCAGACCCATAAAAGGCAGTTAAAACCAGGTAGCCAATGTTCAGCAATATCCCCGATATTCCTTGCTATTCCAGGTGGAATCCGTGGTCCAGGAACATCTGTATCATCTGGGAGCCTGTTAGAATCGCAGACACTCAGGGCTCACCTCAAGACCCACCCAATCACAGGTCATGTTAATAAGAGCCCTGGGTGATTTGTTGGCAGCCCTTACCGCCTTCTTTTTGAGCACTTGCAGCATTTTGGTTTCATACCTGAAGCATCTAAGAAGCCACTAAGCTGGCCCACGGGGAGCTAAGTGTTGCAGGCAGTAGGAAAGAGGCCTGAGGCCCAGTCACCCACGTGGTAGGTTAGGACACTGGGATTCCAACTGTTTGCACGTTTCCTCCCAGTGGGACCTTGAGCGGGTCACATATTGCTCTGAGCCTCAGTTTGCCCAGCTGTAAGATAGGCCTGTGCATCCTTGCCAACCTAAGTGTGTTGTGGAAATCAAAGGTGCTGATGAGTGTGGAGGTGCTTTGCAACCTGTTGAGCTCTACAGATATTTATAACAACCGGGAGACTGTTACTATGAATCCCCAGATCTCTGGAAGCTCTCTGGCTTTCTCAGCATCTCTAGCTTGGCATGTGTTTTCTGCAAAGATAGAACTGAGCCCATGAGTTAGAAAAGGCTTTTGCACTGAGCACCATGTTCAGACTCCCTTCCAGAGACAGACCATCCGCGCTGGAGCTGGTGCAGTAAATGGACGGTCTTGTTGCTGGGCTGCCATCAGCCTGGTTCCCAGTTACTGGCCTTGTCAAAGCCCTTATTCATCATAAGCTGCTTGGGAAGCCGGCTGCTCCCAGCACTTTGGCCGGGGCTGATTCCTGAGAAGCTTTGCAAGCTCTGGCCAGGTGTCCCTAGCCAAGACATGATGACTAAGCATCTTAAGCATCTGGCCCCTCTCCGCCAAGTCCCCACTCTCACCCACACGGAAAACCACACACACATGTGCATGTACTCTTGTAGGCACATGCATTTGTGCACATGCATGCGCGCACACACACAAACAAACACACCTGCTCTTGAAAACAATCGAAACATGCTTATAAAGCAACCCAGCATGAAAGACCCATCTCAAAGGTCCCTGTCACCACTCCCTCACCCCCTTCCTCCCTGGGCTTATTCTTGCTCCAGCTTTCACTAGTCCGTGGGTACAGCCAGAACATTCTGGAGAGCCTAATGTCTTTTGCACTGCAAGTCAGAGAAAGCAGATGATCTTGACTCAAGCTGGGTCAGAGACTGGCGGAAGTGATCACAGATGCCGTGGAAGCCTCGTTCTTGGGATGAGAGAAGTGGAAACAGGCCTGAGAAGATAAACACATTCCTAGTGGCTGCGCGGGAGTAGGGTATCTCGAGCCGGTTGGTGGGGAGCTGAGGAGGAGGAGTCACAATCTCGGGCTCACATCTCAAGCCAGTATTAAAACCAAATGGATGTTTCTTAAGCGTTTAAACACATGTCTCTTGTGGAAGGGTTCACCCTCAAGAAACTTTCAGTTTGGCCGTGTCCGTGTGAGGACTAAAGAGAGAAAATCTTGCACTTGTTCCCGGGCTGGGGGTCAGGGAGAAGGTGAAGTCCAGGCCCAGGCAGGTCCCTTTTGCCACTCGGTGCTGTCGCGTCGGGGCGTTGTGAGGGGAAGCAGCTGTCCGCTCTGCCCCACCAGTCACCTCCTCCCCGCAGTGCTGGAGCAAAGCCATTAAGACTCAACAGCTGTGGGCCCCGTGAGTCTCTACACTCAACATTTCCTCCTTGCTGTTACTTTACAATCTGGAGGCAAAAAAAAAAAAAAAAAAAAAAGCCAGGACAAAACAAAGCAGAACCAAAAAAACAACATTTAGGAAATATTTTTTTCAGCCCGAGATTTTCATTCATATTCTTAGCTCATCAATTCATATTCTGACTCGTAGCAAGCCTATCCATGTAGAGGAGGTGAAGGACCCTTCGCCACCTTACCTCTTCTGAGTCGTCAAGTCAGACCTTCATAATGCTGGCTGGCAGTCACCTTGTATGAGTAAATTCATTAACGACTTGGTTTGGTGAGAAGGATAAAACCAATGGAGGAACTGTGTAACAGGCTATTTCTCAGGGGTGACACCTGCAAGATTATAACATTTTAGACCAAATCATGTAGCCTGCAGAAAAATAAGTAGAAAGTTTGTAGAGGAATGAAATGTCCTGGGAGATTTTTTTTTTTAATGGGAAGGTTGTTGAGTCCTGTTCAGAGATCAAAATACATGTGGATACAGTAATATATTTATATGACCCTATCGGTCATAAGTCCAGGAATAAATTATGGCAGTTTTCCCAAAGTATATTTTATAGTTTGATAGGCCTCCTTCCTCTGCACACTTTGCTTCTCACTATGTAACTCACTCCCAGAGTTCTCAGGAAGGGCCTCCTGGGGCTCAGTCGGTTGAGCATCTGACTCTGGGTTTCGGCTCAGGTCATGATTTTGGGGTCCTGGGTTCGAGACCCACGTTGGGCTCTGCGCTAGGCGGGGAGTCTGCTTGAGATTCTCTCTCTCCCTCTCCCTCTTCCACTCACCCCCACTCATGCGCTCTCTCGTGCTCTCTCTCTCAAATAAATAAATACATCCTTAAAACAAATATTTCCTGACTTGCCCACTTCCAAAAGTTGTCAAATGAAACCCAGGTGATAAAGGACATGAAAGTGCTTTATAAACTGTAAAAGCAGTTTCTCAGTTGGGGTAATATTGTTAATATCGTTTACTACCATTGGGTTATAAGTTTTAGTTGCCAAAAGCCTATAGCTAAAATTAGAAAAATTAAGTCCCCAGTGTTCTGGCCAGCAACTTTCACTATAATATGCTCCTTTTCCATCCCCAAGATGGCGTTTTTTAGTTACTCATTAACTTGCTTCTAGCCCAGCGAGGAGGTATTTGAACAATGACAAATATGTCTTCTGAGTTGTGCAAATAACCACAGTGACAACCGTGGTAGTCACCTACATCTTGAAAGAATCACAGCTAGTTAAGTTTTGTTTTCTTTGGTGTTAGTGGGACAGTGAGGGCAAGGGTGCACAAGTTGGTGAAGGTCAAGGAAGGGCCTGTGATTTTTTTTTCCATTCTCTCTGGCTCTTAGCTCTAAGCAATTGCTTTCATGCCTTGATCTTTTCGAGAACAAACGCCATAGGGAAGCCTAAGGAAGCAAAGCTTACTATAATAGCACTTCACTCAGATACAGACCAGGTGGTTCTTGCTCACAGACTGACGAGGCAGCCAATCTCATCTCTCCCCAGAGCTTTGGGCAGTTGCCATGGCTCCCAGAGACAGATTTTGATGTGAGCTTTAAGAGCGAGTGATAAAAGTTTCAGTACGTGTTTAGTACGTGTACCCAGAAAAGGCCCTTCTCCGTGCTATAGGGTCGCCTAGTGAATTAGTTCAGCTAAGCTGGTGGTAGATGAGAGTAAGGAAAGGTAAAAAAAACTTTCCGTGAAGCTACCATAACCTGAGATGCTTTAAGGACTGTGTTTCTTATTACTCGTGAGATGTTTCTAGGCCTACTGCCCTGGGAGACTTTCCTGCCTGGGCCATTAGGCTAGCAGGCTTTTATTAAGTGTAACACTATGGTAGTTAGACTTGCCGGTGGGCTTCACATGGAACTCTAAGAATCGGTGGGCGGGGGTCGTCAGGGGGAGTGTGAACGATTTGCAGCCATTGTATTACACTTTATGATCAATTTCAAATGAAAAGGAAACGGTTGAATATATGAATCTGACTAAATGGTACATCTGATTTTCTCTGGATAAAGCCATGTTGGCCAATTTAGTGACGGCCTCAACTAGGTTGTGGTCATCTAGTATGACAGAAGCAAATGGGAAGGAGAGAGCGAACACTTTGCAGGTAGAACATGGCAGGAGGAATGAACAGAAAGGTGGCAAGCCCAAAGGCTCCAGGTAAGCTGAAGCCAGCCCTGGAAGATAATGTCCACAGGGGATCTGGGAAAGCAGGGCCATATGCCATCAACTGGGAAGTACTCCCCTGCAGGAGGAAATACCATCCCAGAAGGAGAGAAAGACATAGTGTCCAGTTCAACCTGCTTAGTGGCCCTGAGCGACGGTCTTTTGCATGGGCCAAATCCAAGGAGCCCAGTGTAATGAGGAATTCTGAGCCTGCAGAGCTAGACAGCAAGTGAAGGTGTCAGGGGCCACCATCAGTCCCGGGGGCCACACACGGAGATCAGCTCCGAAGCCTGGCTGAGGTCCTGCTCTGGCATGGAACCACCAGATGCTTCGCGATTGCCGACCTCCCACGAAACCTGTGAAATGCCACACACGGGCACGTACATCTGCATGCAGGCACATGTCCTCAAGGCTCTTCCCAATTCACACCATGCCGTCCTTTAACTTTGGTTACTATGGCAAGAAGGTGTCACCAGTTATCTTTTTCTCCTCCTTATTTGCCTGTGGCAGGTGCAAGGACAGGTCCAGTCTCCTTTGGTAGGAATGAAGTTACTGGCAAGTTTTTGTTTGATTAGTTGTTTGGTTTTTTCTGGCTTTTTGTTTGTTTGTTTTTCCAGTTTGGTTAGTTGTTTTGAAAAGAAAGTTTGTTATAGTGCCTGCCTACGTACACACCTGGCTAAGAGATGTTTAATGATCCGGTAAAATGATCCGTGGCACTTATGGTTCTTAACATTTCTAAATATACTTGCTGAATTTTAAAAACTGCCTTTTGATCTTTTTTTTTTTTTTTAAACAATCCTAATGGGTATGGGTGAGGGTAAAGGCTTATGTCTTTAAGGTGAGAATGAGAGATCAGTGGAGACAGAATCTTATAATTTATAGCTCGTTTATTATATCGGTAATCAGTGATTATAATCGGTATACCGATTATAATCGGTATACCGATTATATCGGTAATATAATTACCGAATAAATAAAAATCAGTAGCGGCTGTTCTGTAAATTCTGGTGCCCGAGCAGGGAGCAATCTCATTAGCGACTTCAGGATGGACTTCAGAGCAAAGTAGTGTCCTTGACTAACAATGGGCTCCTCAGAGGGTAGAAAGCCAAGTCCTTTTCATGGTATATTTACACTTATCAGCTCCCAGTCACCAACCTCTGCTCCCCTCCCCTGCCTTGTAACTGTCACTTAGTAGGTGTTCAATAAATATTTCATTTATCCATATATTGTGTTTATTTCTCAGCATTTGCTTCCTTTCGCCTCCTATTTGGCAGGTCTTAACCTCCCTGCTTCTTTAATTAGCTTCCTCAAAGTAGCCCTTTGACTTCTAGCAGCTGAAATTGTGAGCAGAGAGATAGGCAGTCCCTGTTCCGGTCCATACGGGATTAGGAGCTCCTGTGAGGCAGGCAGGGCACGCTGTGTGAGATGCTCTCTGTCTGTAGCCTAGCGCACCTCTTGAGGAGAGTGAGCAGGATGGTGAAGAATCTGCAAACAGGCTTAGTGGAAAGAGAGTGAGAAGAAGTAGCAATGTTCGGTCTATACAAGAAAAGAATTAGGGAGCGTGAACGTTGTCTTCTAATATTTTGAGGTCTTACATGTGGAAGATGAAGGTAGATCTGGAACCAATATGTGGAATTTACAAGCAGATCTTTTTGACTGAGAAATGGGTGAACTTTCTAACCCTTTGAGTTGTTTCTCAGTGGCATGGATTGCTCTAGGGAACAGTCAGCTTCCTGACTCTGGAGATAATTTGACTAGAGATTAAATAACCATCTATCAGAAAGATTGGCTAGGGGAGGGTGGGGTGGGACGTCAGAAAGTGAGCAGATATCTACGTCATGGGCTCTTGACTCTCAGGGTCCTGAAGAACTCAGAGATGTTATGGTTTGATGATGATTCCAACCACGCAAAGAGAGCGAAGGAGAACCAAGATGGTGGAACAAACCAATGAGGCCATTTTTCTGGCTGGGGGGACGAAAGAGAAATGGAGAAGCTATTCTCTCTAGTTGTATTTGAGCATGTGTCACCAGTTATGATTTTCTGCAACTTTTTTCCTAAGCAAATGGATCCTTAGGAATGACAGAGATTTTTCCAGGGAGCAGTTCCTTTCCACATCCTCTCTGTCAATCATAGCCTGTAGAACTCCAGTTCTCATCTCTCCCCAATTACTTGCAGGCTTGTGACCTCCCTGCCCCTATGTGAGAAAAACAAACTGGGCTACAACCCCTCTTCCAGCCATGAGCATTTAGTCCTAATGTCTGTACTTTTCAATATCAAGGTTGTCCAGTCCACACCCATCTCCCACACCACTCTCTCACTTCTGACCCTGGCCTCCCAGAATAGACCAGTGCATCTCAAGTTATCTGTGGGGAAAGGACTGGGAGGGGGGGGTCTGTTCCTCCTAAATCTGTCATGGACCAGTGATTTTGTAAAACATAATAAAAATGAATTGCCACCAAAAGAAAATCACAAAAAGGCCTACAAAATATAAGCCACAGTTTTTAACTAGGAGACTCAACAGACCTAAAAAATCTCTCTGTCAAATTGCTATAAAAATTGCCAAGTGCTTACTTCCAATTTCTGTGCTTGTCTCCTCACAGATTGGCAAAAAATAGCAGAGCAGCAGACCCTACTCTGAGTAGGGAGGAGTAGCCTGCTGTCTGTGTCTCTGCCTTGGCTCCCCCTTCCCGTTGGAGCCAATGGTGGAACAGACTCCAAAGCAGCAGCTGAAATGGGGGTGAGGGCAGTGGTGTGCTTCTAGACCTCCGTAAGCGCCATCATCCCATCACTAGCTTGAGGTTGACTGGGATGGAAATATTTACACCGCAGAAAGCAGCAAAAATGACAAAGCAGGGCTTGATGTATTATTGATCATCTAGACTCTAGACTTAAGAAAGTGATGGGAAAACATCAGCAGTGTGGATTAAACTTTAAATTGTGTGGGTTCTGTCACCATTATGTTGCGAGGAGCACAGAACGTTGAGGGTCCGCTCCTGCGTATTCAGAAATGTCGTCCGACTTAGCGGAGGAGTCGCTGGCATCGTGGATGAAGGAATGAGATTCCGACATAGATCTTCGTTATTTTCTCTTGTTTTCCTTAATGTAAACTGATGTAGCAGCCGCTGTTTGTGCATGAACTACGCTCGCTTGTCAATCACGGCCCTGGTTTGGCTACCGATCTAAGAGCCGGGCAAAAATCAATGAAAGGATTCTGTGAGAATCAATCTGTTACAAGGAATTTCTAATAAAGAGTAGTGTATATTTTTTATTATTTGGAAATGGTGTGTTCCACCTCCTTTATTCCACCAACAATTGAAATGAGCTAACATGCATGGGGTTTTTTTTTTTGTTTGTTTGTTCTGGTTTTTTTGAGAACCATTCATTACACAGTTACCAGTGTGGTGTGGGGTAAAGGGGGTACTTCGGAAGATTTGTTTTCTTTCCTTCTTCCTTAAGGATTCCAGGCTTAAATCAATAGCTTTCTCCACCATGAGGGACGAAAGGTTTCTCTCTTCCTCAGTTATGCTAGAAAATGCGAGAGTCCCTCATGTTCAGTTACCCCGAAATCTAGGATTCCTTTGGAATCTGAGACTTGGAAACTTTCCTAACTTGGAAATTGTTAACCAGAGCCATAAACTTTTTTTCCCCCTCAAAACCCTTTATTCCCTGTTGAGGTTGGTGGGCTCTCACTGCAATCTTTCTGCTTAACCACTGGAAATCTCATCAGTCCCATCCCATGAGATGGGAATCTTGTAGGGCAGCTCGTGGGGCACTGAGGCAAGGACCACTTTTAGAGGCCGGGGCAGAGAGAGTGGAGCTCCTAATATTAGGTTGCATTTTGTTGGCTTGGTAATCACTTTTTTAACCACCGACCATATGGGCAGAGGTTGGAAGGAAAGCTAAATTTGGAATACACCCCCACTCTGCTATTCAACATTTCTTTCTTGTTTGTGCCAGGAGGCAACGTATTACTCATACTCTCATCCAGCCCCAATTGCTAGAGGTCTACAGGAATGACATTCTCCTCCGCTGCAGTGGAATCGGGGAGTTGGAGACTTTCTATACCTGTGTGGGGCCATGTGGAGGAGTGTCCACGCTCAGCTTCTGTGGGTTTCTGAACCTGTCTGTAACACATGGCCCTGGAAGGCTAAGTCTGCCCTGGTGAGGAACTTGGGGACTTGGTCTCTATGGGCTCATAACGTCTTCCTCATTTCTAGGCAACATTCAGAGACTGCGCCTTTCTGCACTAAGTATCTTTCTGACTCGGGCTTTTTGGAGCATGGAACCATGAATCAATCTCTCTGTTTAGTTTTCTTCTTTTTTCCTGTTCTAGCTTTCCTTCTCCCCATACACCTCCTCGTATGGAATGATAGAGCAGGGAAGATGGATGTGTTTGGGACAGAGGTAACGACTGGGGCAGCGTCCACGGAAATCTCCTGCATTTCAGTTCAGGATGCCCTAAACCTGAATGCACAAGCAAACAGGTCTTTTTAGCACCTCGAAGGGGTTTAGAACCAGGTTTGGCTTATGGAATGAGAAGTAGTGTGCCTTCCTTCAAAGAGAGCTCATGGCCTTTCCCCCTGACCCCTCGCCAGCTTGCAGTCCGACGGGAATTCTCCTGGCTGTCCCTGGATCGTGGGCATGAATGAGGGGTAATGAAGCCAAATCCATCAACCAGCCTTTCTGAATCTGACCCCGGCTGATTTCTCCCAACTTGGCTCCCACTAACCCCTGCCCCATGCCCGGCTTTCAATAACCTTGAAATCCTCACTGTTCCCTGAACTTGTGGTTCTGCTCTTTAAGGCCTGCCTGGGCCTTTATAAATTCCCTTCTTTGTAATATCCATAAAGCACTCAGCCCAGGGCCTGCACCTTAGTGGGCTCCAATAAATGGTGGCTGTTAATACTCTGCACATGCTGGTCCATTAGCCCATAATGGTTTCCCTTTCTCTACCTTTAAAACTCAGCTCAGATGTCCCTCTTCCTTAAAGCCTCGCCCTAGACAGGGTGCTGTGTTAATACCCGTTCTAGCATTTATCAGTGTGAAGTCAGGCAATTCCCAGTGCCTGACCCAAAATTGGTGCTCAGTAAGTTTTGGTCTCATACAAGCCCTGTCCCTGCCCACATAAGCTCCTCGGCTGGTTGGGAGTGGTGAGGGGAGGTGGGGAGCACAGACACCTAACTAGATCATTATCATGTGATGTGCTCCAAGCACTCATTGCAATGTGCACGGGGAGTTGCAGAAGCACCAGGGAAAAAGCTTCAAACCCAGACCAGGGTGGTGAGAAACTGAGCTGAGTCTCAAACAGTGGGTCGGAGTCAGGTGAAGAGGGGAGCGCATTGCATGCTGGGAGGGTAATATGAGATAAGACATGGGAGTGAGAATGGACATGGTGGTTCTGGGGACAATACGCAGGTTGGCGTGGCTAGAGCAGAAAGAGGCAAGAGGTAAGGCTAGAAGATCCGTGAGGGGTCAGATCATGAGAGCCTTCTATGTGCTGTTGAGGAGCTTGGCCTTGATCCCGTAGGGTCTATAAATTCCCAACATACAGCTCCTCAGCCTCCCCAACCACCACCCGTCCCACAGCAGACATTGGTAATCAATCACAGCACCCCACCGCACGGGCCCAGATGTGACCTCATAATCCTTCTCAATATAACGCTGCAGGGAACACCACCATGGGATGGAAGGTGGCACTCTGGTTGGCTGCTGCGTGTGCGTGTGTGTGTGTGTGTGTGTGTGTGTGTGTGCGTGTGTAAGTTGGAAGTATGAGAGACTGCAAGTTATGGGAGAACTATTACCTGGTCAGAGCTGCATTTTGGAAATCTTCATGAAGAAGAAATCTTTAAGAAGAATCAACAGAACCTGAGTGTTCAGAGGTGGCAGGATGAGGAAGCAAGTGTAGTCAAGGAAAAGTTCAGTGTTTCCCCCTTGGGCAAATGGGCAGATGCTAATGCCGTTCAGAGAGCGAGGGAGAGCATGATGCGTTTGGCATGATAATAATAGCTCACTTTTTGAGTGCTTACTATGTGCCAGGCACTGTTTTTAAGCATTTGATATGAAGCAATGGATTCTACCCTCCCAACAACCCTGTGGAGTGGGTACCATTATTGTTTCCTGTTTCACAGATAAAGAAACTGTCACAGACAGGTGTAAAATACTGAAGAGCTAACAAAATCAAGGGCACTGAGGGACAACATAAGGGCAAGAAAAGCTGGAAACATATCACTGAGTCATTTGGATGAATATGGATAGAGCCAACCAGGTCATCAGGGACCCATGCTAGGATTTATCAGTTCATCTTAAATGTTTTAGAAACCAAAGGATTTATTATTGTTGGAAGAGGCCCACCACAATGTGTATACATCCATCCCACTTTCACCATGTCTGTTCTGCTCACGAGGGCAAACATCACTAGGAATATGAATTAAAACAAGCCTATCCAAATGATGACCTCAGTGGCTTCCGAATGAATTTTCCAACAAAACACATTTAGCGTTTGTCAAATTAAAAGGGCAAGGTTAGAGGAGTATTGAAATTTAAGAGAATCCATCACATTAAATTGTGCTGTTTTTTTCCCCAGTGATAAACCTTTTCTTATTTTAGCAACTATGCTATGTGTGTGTGTGTGTGCGCGCGCGCGCACGCGCGCACATAAATGGATAGATTTGCTTCATGTAATAACCTTGTACTTTCCAAAGCATTTCCTCATCCTCTGTTGGAGTGTTCCAATCAGGAATCTAGTTGCTTTAAGGGGCATGCTGTTTCAATGGCTGATAGATGTGTTCTTATTTTCTTATTAGTTTTACGGTGTCTCTCGCTATCTGGGCCAT
The DNA here is from genome assembly GCF_902655055.1 of Lutra lutra. Lineage (NCBI taxonomy): Eukaryota > Metazoa > Chordata > Mammalia > Carnivora > Mustelidae > Lutra > Lutra lutra. The sequence goes on from NC_062296.1 coordinate 17,812,429, forward strand.
GTCAGCGTCACAGCGACAAGCACTCCCAGAGGTCAGGCACCTTAGCCAGGAGGTTACAAATGTCCTTGCCCTGCAGCCTGAGCATGTGGTTCAGCATTGGAGTCAAGGTGCAGTGAGGACTGTGCTGCTGGGGATTTCAGACCCCTGGGGCCATGCTGCCTATTAACCCTGAACTCAGACCATGAGACCATGGACTTGCTAATGATCCCACAGTGTCCTCTGGAATTTTTTATAGCTATAAATGAGCTATAAATGTGCATCTTTTGCCTGAACATGCCAGTCTCATTACCACCTCTTTACTTTTGCTCAGACCATTACGTCTGCCGGCAGTGCCCTCTGTTCTCCTGCCCTAACGCCTCCTGATTCTTCAAGACGCACCTCCTCTCCAAAGATCACTCTTGATGACCTCAGCCCTCCATGATTCTCTCTCTTTCCCTGAATCCTTATATCCGCTTTTCTGTATATAAAACAACAACAAAAAAACAACACCAACCAACCAGCAGATTGTGATTCAAAAAAATAACTTTCAGGTTCATCATCTGATTAAATCCTTCTTACAACCCTGCAAGGTCAGCTTTCATGTCAGCTCTTAGAGATAAGAAAACTGAGACTCAGAGCATTAGGTAACTTGACCAAGGTCAAGGGATAGTCAGAGCTCAAACGGGAGCCCAGATCTTTCTAATAACAAAGCCCACTTTTATAGCCACCTCGTTCAGGGGCCATAGCGTATAGGTGATAAACATTTGTTGATGACCATTAACTTTTACCATGGAAGAAAATAACACATGGAATTGATGTTCAGAATCAGAATAACCTCAACAAGGGTAGTTCAGAGCCTCTCTGGCCTTTTGGGGGTGAGGTGGCATAGGGAGGGGCTGAAGGAACAGTGCTCAGCCCAGCTGAGTTGAACTATTTTGAACTACCCGGGGAATTTTCTCTTTTTTTTCCATCTCTTTCTTTGATCTTTTTTATTTTAAATGTAAGCTCTCCGCCCAACATGGAACTCAAACTCATGACCCCAAGATCAAGAGTCGCGTGCTCTACCGACTGAGTCAGCCATGTGACCCTCTCCTCCCTCTCTGCATAGACATATACATTCCCCGTATCTTTCTCATGAATCATAGTTCCTCTGGGGGCCTGAGCCTGGGCCGAAAAAGGAGGGACTGAAGAGCACATGGTGTTCAAGTAATTCACTCCCCTGCTGCACTTGAGAGCTGTAATTACTGATCCACAGCGCATTCTTGCGCTCCGTGACCATCTGGCCTAAGTACATCCTAGGCTATCATTTGCTAGGGCGGCAGTTGGTTTGGACAGCTTATCCTGAAGGTAGCTTTGGAAACCTGCATAATCTTGGTTCTGGGAGACTGAGCAGGCAGCCAGGGTAAAGGCCCCATGCACTGTTCTTGGGCCCAGTGCCCCAGCTAAAATAATACATTTATAATTATTCATTATCCCTGCAGACCAACTCTAAATTTTTAAAATTGTGTGCTTGTGAGCAAGCCTGGCTTCTTGTAGGTCTTTGGTATGTTTGAGAATTGCATGTTACAGACGTTCCTAATGAATGTGAGAGTGAATCTTATTCCAGCAGTAGTAGTAACAACAATGATAATCGTAGCAGTCAGAAACAGAACAACACTCACCACCAGTCTCTCCATGCCGACATTGGCCTAAGTGAGTATGACCACGTTTATCTCTACAACACCCTGGGAAAGGCCGTAATGTTATAACTCCCATCTTACAGATGGGGAAAATGAGGGTCAGAGAGATTAAGTAAATGTGTCAAGTCCACATAGCTAATAGATGGTTGAGCCAAGAGTCAAACCCACGCCTTTTGGCTCCAAAAGCCAGGAGACTACCAATACTAGCCTCTGCCATGGTGTCTCCCTTTCTACCTCATGTTCCTCTTACCTGTGCCATGTAAGCCTTCCATCTGGCAGCCCACAGAGACATACAGGCACTGTTTCAGCCAATGCCAAGGTCAACAAAAGGGTAATGACCAACATTCAGCACTAAGGGCCTGAAACTGGTTGTTCTAATCATGCTGTGCTCCATTGGCCAACCCTTGAGCCTCATTACTCTCTGTTCTCCCCACAAAGAAGGTAGAGATAAGAATGCAAATGGAGTGCGTGGTGTGATATGACTAAATTAATTTGATCATCCTGGACTTCTGTAAAAACATCAAACAGATCTGGTCTAGTATTGACTCCTCTTTTCCTTGGCCCAAGACATACAAAACTTATAGTCAGCTTTGCTGGCAAGCCAAAGATTGGAGAAGCTCCATAAAGAAGAGGTCAATTTTTTTAAAAAAAACCTACAACCTTAGATAGAAAGTATAAATTTGTTCATAGAGAAGCCTAGACCAACCTGGAAGTTGATCATAAGAAATGACCAACAGGTCTAAGCAACTTGAACCAGCGGTTATCTTTGGTTCATATAATGTGGCCAATGAGAATTGATAATTTCCTCTACAGAAAGAATGTTGCTTTTATTAATACAGGTGTCTATGGAATCTCATGTATTTTAATTCATTAATAAATTATTTTAGCAATCTCTACATACCCAGCATGGGTCTCAAACTCAAGACCCCGAGATCAAGAGTCACACACTCTTCTGTCTGAGATGGTCAGGCGTCCCTAGAATCTCATTTTAAATATGAGCTGATGAACTGGTCCTTTTGTCTAGTAACAGCTTTATTAAAACATAATTCACCTAATGCTACATTTCAGCCATCTTAAGTATAGACATTTCAGCCATTTTAAGTATAGACTTTTAGTATATTCACAGACTTGTGTTCAGTGCTTTAAAAAGCAACGCAGGGGCACCTGGGTGGCTCAGTGGTTAAGCATCTACCTTTGCAAAGCTCAGGTCTTGATCCCAGGGTCCTGGGACTGAGGCTCACATTGGGCTCCCTGCTCAGAGGGAAGCCTGCTTCTCCCTCTCCCGCTCCCCCTGCTCATGTTCCCTCTCTCTCTGTGTCTTTCTCTGTCAAATAAATAAACAAAATCTTTAAAAAAAAAAAAGGCAACCCATATTCCTTCACCATTATTCTACCCCTCACCACCCCCTAACTCTAGGTAAACACTAATCTACTTGCTGTCTCTGTGAATTTGCTTATTCTTGAAATTTCATATAAATTGAATCATATGTGGTCCTTTGTGACTAGCTTCTTTCACTCAGTATAACACTTTCTAGATCCATTCCTGTTGAAGCCCATTATCAGTGGTTCTGATGGTTGCTTCTGATTGCCAAAGAATATTTTGGTGTGGGCGCCTGGGTGGCTCAGTGGGTTAAGCCTCTGTCTTCGGCTCAGGTCATGATCTCAGGATCCTGGGATCGAGTCCCGCATCGGGCTCTCTGCTCAGTGGGGGGCCTGCTTCCCCACTTTATCTCTCTGTCTGCCTCTCTGCCTACTTGTGATCTCTGGCTGTCAAATAAATAAATAAATAAAATCTTAAAAAAAAAAGAATATTTTGGTGTACAAATAGCTCACATTTTACTTAACCATTCATCAGTTGATAGAGATTCGGGTCATTCCCACATTTTGACTATTGTAAATAATGCTGCTATGAATATGATTTTGTGTGGACATGTTTTCATCACTCTTGGATACGTAACTAGGAGTGGAATGGCTGAGTCCCAAGGTAACTGTGTTTAATAGTTTGAGAACTGCCAGATTTCTTTTCAAAGTGGCTACACTATTTTACGTTGTCACCAGCAGCGAGTGTTCCAGTTTTTCCACATCCAGATCCTTTTCAACATTTGTCATTACCTGCCTTTTTTGAATACAGCCCACCTAGTGGGTATGACATAGTTTCTACCTTGTGGTTTGGATTTGCATTTCCCTGATAACTAATGATGTTGAGCATCTTTTCATGTGTTCATTGGCCATTTGTATATTTCTTGGGAGAACTGGTTGGCCATTTGTATATTTCTTGGGAGAACTGGTCTGGGTCCTTTGCCATTTATAATGGAGTTCTTTTCCTTTTCACTGTGAGTTTTAAGTGTTTTGTTATATTCTGGATACAATACCTTTATCAGATGTATGACTTGCAAATGTATTCTCCCACTCATGAGTTGTCTTTTCACTTTCTTGATGGGTATCCTTTGAAGCACAAAAAGTTTTAATTTTCATAATGTCCAATTTATCTATTTTTCTTTTGTTATCTGTACATTTTGCATCCTAGGAAACCATTGCTTAATCCAGGTTCAGGAAGATTTACATTTATGTCTTATTCTAGGAGTTCTATAGTTTTGGTTCTTATATTTACGTCTTTGATCTGTTTTAGTTAATTTTTGCATATGGTGTGAGGTAAGGGTCCAAATTCATTTTTGTGCATTCCCTGTTATGCCAACACCGTTTGTTAAAAAGACTTCTTTTTCTCTATTTGATGGTCTTTGTACCCTGTCAAAAATCAATTGATTGCAAATGTGAGAGTTTATTTCTAGACTCACGATTCTATTCTATTTATATATACTTATGCCATTTCCACACTGTCTTGATTACTGTAGGTGTGTGGTAAGTTTTTAAATGGGTAAGTGTGAGGCCTCCAACTTTGTTCTTCTTCAAGACTGCTTTGACTATTATGGGTCCTTTGAATTTTCACAGGAATTTTAAGACCAGCTTGTCAATTCCTGTAAATTGTAGTTCAATTTGGGAGTGTTGACATTTTAACGATATTAAGTCTTCCAGTCCAATAGGGTGGGTTTCCATTAATTTACGTCTTCTTTAATTTCTTTCACAATGTTTTATAGTATTCAGAGAATAGGTTTTGTAATTCTCTTAAGTTTATTTTCATGTATTATTGATATCTTTTTGATATTATTATAAAAAATTATTTTCCTAATTTAATTTTCAGATTGTTCTTCATAAGTTCTTGTATAGAAATACAGTTGATGGGCCCCTGGTGGCTCAGTTGGTTAAGCGTCTGCCTTCGGCTCAGGTCATGATCCCAGGGTCCTGGGATCAAGCCCAAGTCTTCCCGCTCAATGGGGAGCCTGCTTCTCCTTCTCCCTCTGTCTCTGCCTGCTGCTCACCCTGCTTCTGCTCTCTCCCTCTCTCTGTCAAATAAATAAATAAAATCTTTAAAAAAAAAAAAAGAAATACAATTGGTTTTCATATTTCTGCTTCCTTGTTGAACTCATTTATTAGTTCTAGTAGTTTTTTAATGATTGCCTCATAAGTTTATTCACATTGGATTATGTTATCTATAAATAAAAACAATTTCACTTCTTCCTTTTCAGTCTAGATGCCTTTTATTTTTTCTGACCTGATTGCACTAGCTACAACTTCTAGCTCAAAGCTGAATGGAAGAGGCAAGTACTGGCATCCTTCTTTTCTCTGATCTTACAGGAAAAGCTTTCATGCATTCACCTTTAAGTATGAGGTTTGCTCTGGGTTTGTTGTGAATGCCTTTTAACATTTTGAGTAAGTTCCCCTCTATTTCTAGATCACTAAGTGTTTTTATCATGAAATGATGTTGAATTTTGTCAAATGCTTTTTCTGTATGTATTGAAATAATCATGTGAGTTTTTTCTTTATTCTATTAACGTGGTATTTTATATTGTTTGCATTTTGTATGGTAAACCAACCTTGTATTCCTGGGATAAGTTCCACTGAGTCATAGTATATAGTCCTTTATACATGTTGCTGGATTTGTTTTGCTTCTATTTTATTGATAACTTTTACACTCATAAGAGATACTGGTCTGTAGTTTTTTGTTTTTTGTTTTTTTTTTTTTTTAGTGTGAGACCTTTGCCTAGCTTTGGTACCTTAGCAATGCAGCTCTCTAAGAATAAGTTGGAAGTGTTTCCTCCTCTTCTAGTTTTTGAAAGAGTTATGAAGGATTGCTGTTAATTCTTATTTTAAAGCTTGGGAGAATGAAGCCATCTGGAGCTGGCTTGGTCTATTCAGATTTTCTATTTCTTCTTAAGTCAGTTTTGGTAGTTTATGTATTTCTGTGAATGTATTCATTTCATCTAGGTCATCTAATTTGTTGATTTACAGCTGTTCATAATATTCCCTTTATAATCATTTAAAAGCATTGTTTCTGTAAGGTCAGTTGTAATGTCCTTTTTTCAGGGTGCCTGGGTGGCTCAGTCATTAAATGTCTGCCTTTGGCTCAGGTCATGATTCCAGAGTCCTGGGATTGAGCCCCTGTATCAGGCTCCCTGCTCAGCAGGAAGCCTGCTTCTCCCTCTCCCACTCCCCCTGCTTGTGTTCCTTCTCTTGCTGTGTCTTACTCTGTTTCATTCCTGATTTTGGTAATTTGGGTCTTCCCTATGTTTTCCTTGTTCAGTCTAGCTTAATGTTGGTCAGTTTTGTTGATCTTTTCCAAGAACAAACTTTCAGTTTTGTTGATTTTCTCTGTTGTTTTCTTGTTCTCTGTTTCATTCATTTTACTTCTAACCTTTATTATTTCCTTCCTTCCGGTTGCTTTGAGTTTAATTTGCTTTTCCTTTTCCCATGTCTTGAAGTAGAAGACTGGGTTATTGATTTGAAGTCTTTTTTCTTCTTGTTTAATATAGATGATTATGGCCATTAATTTCCCTCTAAGCACTACTTTTCCCTGAATGCCATAAGTTTCTGTATGCTGTATTTTCATTTTCATTTATCTCAAAGTAGTTTCTAATTTTCCTTGTGATTTCTTCTTTGATCTAGGTTTATTAGGATTGTGTTGTGTATCTTCAATATATTGGTGAATTTCCCAAATAACTTCCTGCTATTGATTTCTAATTTCACTCCACTATGATTGGCAAACATACTCTGCATGAAGTCCATCCTTTTAAATTTATTGAGGCTTATTTTATGGCCTCGTATATAGTCTATATTGGAGAATGTCCCATATACACTTAAAAAGATTGTATATTCTGCTGTGAACTGGTCCATTTTAACTACAGGGTTGATATGGAGATGTAAAGTACTTTCTCAGCTCCAAGTTCTTAGTTTAAAACAACATTCAATCACTAATCCTTCCTCCATGTCCTTCTGAAAGAGGGCATGTGATTCACCATTACCATTTGATTTCGGGATTGAAAACAAACCTCCAGGAAGTCTTCTTTCCACTTCAATTTTTCTGCCTTTTTAGGAGCATAGAGACAGCACTTAATTATCCACAAGGAGATTTTTCATTTTGTGGTCTATCCAAAGTAGTCTATAACTTTCAGTCCTTCTGCCATCCCTTCCAGACTGAGGCTGCTGTTGTAAGCCAGGACAGAAGAAAGGGGATTTTGAATATCTGAACATGGTGGTTTATTAGCCTGTTACCAAAGCTGTAGGGACTCCAGTAAGTATGAAACCTACATTCAACCAATGTTCTCAGCCTCCTTGATGGCCAAATCAAATCAGCTATAGAAAATGGCTATCAGGACACCTAAAAAAAGTAGCCAGTCTAAATGTGTAGAGCACAATGGCTGAGTATGAGGGGCTGGATAAAGTCAAATGTGATGCTTAAATTGTCCATTGGTATCATTTATGCCAGTTTTTTTTAAAGCTGGCTATTCCTCAAAAAATAAGTTCTGGAACTAATTTCCTATCTTAAATGGTGTTCGATATTGCCTTTTGTCAGCGAAACCATTCTCACTAGTAGATTTATAAGGTATTGCAAATAAACATCAAAGAAATAAAAATATTATGATCCACTAGGATGTGAGTTTCAAGACAAAAGGGAAAAAAGACTTGATCTATTTTCATGATTTAGATTCTCGTACTTGTGCCATACACATATGTATAAGTTTATAAAGCTGTACAATAATAAAATCACAGACTTTCACAGTAGGTAAGTGTAAGATTGAAACACAGGAGAACCATTTCTTATGAGATTTTTTGAGTTCTTATATGAACGCTCTTAAAATCCAGCCATGGAATATCCTGTCTCTAAGTAATAAAATTGGGTGCACTGGCTGCAGCAATATAAAGATGGCCAAGGACCAACATGGAATGGTGAATCACTTTAGGCATTTGGTCATGGTGCCAAAGACCAGGCTCTCGGACCTAGACTGTACATCTAATTATCTTTCAGTAAATCAAGCTAGTAAAGGCAGTAAATCTCATGCTGAGAAAAGATAGAATCCCAAACTCAATGGGGCCTAATTCCACTGGGAGTTTGGAGAACGGATGCCTTTGAGGGAATTGTTTTGTTCAACCTGGGATGAGTCATCTGCAGATGTGCCCATTTCATATTATATTCATTAATACCTCTGTTTTAAAGTGTTCTTTTTTTTGTACAAATGATGTTTCTAGCATAACCGAGATGTATATAATCTAGAAATAACTTCCATCTGCTAATACTTATTATGCAATATGGAGATGGCTTTTAAGAGCTTATTGTCGATATCTATAGGGACACTATATGGATAGATGTTTATGGCCACATGTGTCTCACATTTAACCATAAAATGGATACCAGCATCCATCCGGCACAGAGTGATTTGAAATACAACATTTAATTCCCAAATGTTAGTTTTGATCAGAAAAATATAAGATGTTTTTGGTTGGAGAAGAATTTACCAAATGATGTTTTAAGGCTATTGTAATTAAAATTGATCTTCAGTTCAATTAAAGCTCCCAACAACAGTGATGATGATGAACAAGGTACACAGCCATGGACTGCCCTATAAGAAAAGAGAGCTCTTGTCCCCAGCTTCCAGGAACTACTGTGATCATGGTTTCTGAGTATCACACATGCGTGCATGCACACACACACACGCACACACACAGGTACACACCAGCATCCTATTGTTGACTCTGAAATCTTCCTTATTGGCTGGAGACAGAAAAAGAGCAGAGACATAGCAGCTTTGAAATGACTGTGACTCTGAGGTTAAAAGCTCATCTGTACCTAACCACCGCTCTAGCTTGTTCATTCATTTCTTCATCTGTTACTCATTTTTGCGTGCCTTCTACAATTTCACCCACTCAACTTTTTCAGTCTCATCTCTCGCTTCTCACACAGTCCAGCCAAGCTGTTTCCTGAGTATTTTCCATTTTTCCATGCCCCTATGCTCGTATATATGCCATTTTTTTCCCTAGCTGGAATACTTTTCTTTCCTTCCACTTACTCCTTCCCCTTAGCCTCCATATATCCAAAACTACCTGTGCTTTCCAGCCCCAGTTTAAATGCTTCTTGCTCCATGAAGTCTTCCATGATCTTAAAACACTCCTACCGGTGTGAAAGTGATCACTCCCTCCTCAAAACTTCCTGTTTTGCTGTACCTAGTTGAGGCAGTGTGACAGTAGATAAGAGCATAGCCACTGACGAATTTTGTAGCTTTGAACAAGAAGAGTCTCGTAATCTCAGGCTCTCTGTTGGTAAAATGGACATAATAATACCTGCCTCATAGGATTCTTAGAAGGATTCAAGGAGATAGTATATCTAAGAACCCCCTTAGGAGATGGTCCATCAGTGTAGCTGTCCTCGAGAGCAGGGACCATGTCCTGTCAGCATTGAGCATTGTGCCTGGCCCAGAGTGGGTACTGTGTCAATGTTTGTGCAGTGAATAGTCACCCATTTAGTAATGGTAATGTGGTGGAGAGGAAGCACAGGCTTTCCAGCCATCTGGGAGGTGATCTGCCATGTCTATCACTTGCCTTCCAGTGGCTTCCTTTTTAGCCTATAAAAGGGAGCTGCCCGTTGTGGATTGTAGCAACTTTCTCTCTTCCTAAATTGGGGTTCAGGTTGAGCAACGAAAACTGGGTACTTAGTGCTTCATTTTAGCCTCCTGGTTATTGTCGGAGCATTCTTTCTTCTGTGTAGGGCTTGGAGCTCATCCTTTACCTAAAGCCTGAATTCATTCAGAGTTTGCATTGTTATACTTTGCACCAATTTCAACTGGATTGGTAGTTTATCTTTGGCCAATGTGACTTCGTTTTCTCTCACAATCTCTTTGAAAGATTCCATAAAGTTTTTGGTACCTTCAAAGGATCCTGAGTTGTTTTATGTGTAAATAAATAAGAACTGCTTTGATTTTTCCCAGACTGCCCCTCTGGTAAAGTCAAGAGGAAAACATGTGTTATAAATGGGCCCTAGTTTTTATTTGTTGGATTTGGGCCTCTCTGCAATCCCTTTTTGGCAGATACATGGAGTAGGTTGAATTCCAAGTGGACTTTCAACTAAACTGCATTTCTATATTTCCTTTAGAAGAGTACCTACTTGGGGAAAGGAGAAAGAATCTTTAGGGCAATTGACACTGGTCAATACCTTTTGACTACATTTTCAGGAGATAAAGGCAAGGATTAATTCAAACATAAGTCAGAGAACTCAACTAACTAGAAGGTCTCTGCTATAGACCATTGGTCTGACTACCAAGGAGAATGTGAGTCTGGTCCTTCCCAGGCAAAATGTGCAACTCTCTACTGTGCCCTCAGAATTGCAGGATGCTGTCCCAGTAGGGTGTGATTTGAGCACACCCAGACATTTGGCTGTAATTTTTAAGTGTTCAGGGCATTTAGTCTGTGTTGTTTCACTTTTCTTGGAGCCGTGGGAAAGGTCTAGTGGGTGAGACAGACTAGGCATGCAACACTGTGTCTCAGTGCCATATGCATCCCCCTCGCTCACGATCACACCGAGATGGAAGAAACAGGGTTCACCTGGGAAACTCAGCCTTTTGGGGTGCCTGGGTGGCTCAGTCGGTTAAGCGTCTGTCTTCAGCTCAGGTCATGATCCCTGGGTCCTGGGATCAAGTCCCGAGTCAGAGTCCCTGCTCTGCAGGGAGCCTGCTTCTCCCTCTGCCTGCAGCTCCCCCTGTTTGTGGGGGCAGAGCTCTCGCTCTCTCTCTCTCTCTCTCTGTCAAATAAATAAAATCTTAAGAAAGAAAGAGAGAAAGGAAATAAGGAGGAAAGTAAGCAGGGAGGGAAGGAGGAAAGAAAGAAAGAGAGAAAGAAGAGGGAAACTCAGAGTTCTGCCCATGGCCTTGTGTGCAGTAAGCATTCACAAAGTATTTGACCAAATGGAAAGTACTTGCCAGACAAGGAAGCTTTCCTTACATCCTTCTGTTGACATCAGTGTAGGAGAAGTGTTGGGGACATACTCATTGGCCTTCCTCTGCCTTTCTGACTCAAGACAATTCCTCCTTAGGAGTCACTAAGGTTGTAAAGGAGGTGAAGGCAAGGGGAAGATTCCCTTTTTAGTTTTATTCTATCTTTCCTGTCTCTACTTGGGAGCAATTGGCATCTGGGCAGACTTTAAGGTTTTGGGGTTTGTTAATCATTCATTAGCTTGAACAAATCTTTTTCTCTGGCTTGGAAGCCAGGGTTGAGCCAGATCACAGGGTACAGTGGAATTGCTTCCTTGGACTCTGTGTGTCTGGTGGTGGGAGGGGAGGTGAAGTTGAGGAGATGCGGCCCACTCTGTAGGAGGAAGAGATCTGAGACCATGTTTTGGCCTAGAGTCAGCTCACCTTCCCCAGCATAAATCAACTGATGAATATTTGACTTGCACGGGATACCTGTAGCTATGTTACAGTGTATGTTAAATTGTATGTTACATTCAATCTGATACTCCACGTGGTCTTGGTAGGTTTCTTCGGTTAGTTGCAGCACAGCTGAGGATTTCGAAAGTAGTGGTACCAGTCCATGTATAATTTCTGTATCACCACCATGTTGGGAGTATTATTATTAATTATTATTATTATCATTATCATTAAAAATTGGAAAGCCCAAACAAGCCCCAGTGCCACGTGCTGTGAACAGAAGTGCCTGCGTGTAGGTCAGGCTTCATGTGTCCTCTCCGTAGAAGGGTCACTCTGCTGGGGTCTGGAAGTAGGTAACAATTCCAGAACTATACACCTGAATCCATCACTCCCTCTCCTGGCATCTATACTCTAGACAAATGGCCCATCCATCTTACTAGAAGACACAATGTTATCCGAAAAGTCAGCAGCCTTCAGAAGAATCCACTGGGCCAGCATTGCACATTGGGAGTGTTCTGACAGAGTCTGGTAAGCTCTTTTGTGACTAAAAAGGAAGCTTTGTGGCTGGTCCAGTTCTGGGCCTGCTTTGTTTGGAAAAATTAAACACTTCCAGTTTTGATCAACAAGTATTTATTGAGATGCTGCTGATAGCAGGTCTTCCGTGAGGGTCTTAGCATCAGTGCTGTCATTTAACGCCCTCAGCAGCCTTGAGGGGCAGGTCATCATGCTCACTTGAGAGATGACAAAACCAGGGCTAACAGAAGTAAAGCAACTTTCCCAGCATCTTACTGTCAGCGAGGGGTAGAGCTTGGATTTGCATTGAGATCGCTATCTTCCTTACACTCTCAGGAATTCTTTTTCCTTCTTACCTCAAATCATTTCATGGCTCAGCTCAACCAAAAAGCATAAATCTGTTAAGGGCTCCAGAGTTACAAGTCCCTTGGGGATGAGCTATTTAACCAGCATTCATGGTGACCTTCCAAGTTTCCCAAGTTCCTCCCTGGTTCATTGCATCCGGAGGGTGTGAGTGTCAAAGCCCTACTGATGGTGCGGGAGGCTTCCCTCATCACCATTAACTTGGGAAGGTGCAAGGCATGAAGAGAAGGTGTTCGGAGGGAGGGAATTCCGTTCAGCCTGGCATTTCAGCTCAACTCTCAGATTTATACTGAGCACCTTCTTTGCGACTAGCACAGTGAGGATAAAGAAGCTAGGTATGGCAGTGCCTGCTCTTTAGGGGGAAGGAAGGCCCAAAAGAATCTAAGAGTTTGGATTTAATCCTACAAAGAGCAGTGAGGCACTAGGGACTTCAGAGCAGTGATCTGACAGCTCCCAAGGTCTGCTTTTATTTGTCCCTACAAGGCTACTGTGGGGGGTCAGGAGTGGAACATGGGGTCTAGCTGGGAAGAACGTGGGGCAGTGGGTGCTGGAAAGCCTGACTATTCTATAGCGGGGTATTAAAGATGGGACAGTTTCTGCATCTTTGCCTAGCACCTCCCATACATGTGAAATCCCACAGTTTAATGGAAAGGATATAAACCATCTGCGGCAACATATTTGTTGAAAAAGGAGACATCAGCATGAAGACTTAGCAACTTTGAACCAGTTGAAAGAAGAGCATCTGCCTGATATTTTCATAGTGGTTCTATTGATTGTTCATCTTCCATTCTTCTTGCGGTTTGTGTTATTAGCATATTTGTGTTGGATCTGCCAAACGAAGCACCAAGAGGAAAAAGAGTTCGTAAATTGTTACCTTAGAAAGATGAAAATCGGTACCAGAATTAAAGGTCCCTAGAGCTTGAACCCACTGACATGCACAGTTAAGGACCTATGATTTTGAAAGGCCTTTTACACCTTGAGGGCCTAGGGAGGTTGGGACTCTTCCATCCCTGTCCACCTTTTCATGGAATGCTTACATTTATTAGACGCCTACTGCATGCCAGATACCATGCTGAAAGCTTTTGCATCTCCTCAGAGCAACCCTGTTTTATAGGTGAGGTAACTAGGGCTCAGAGAAGTTATGTCACTTGCCAGAAACCAGAGTTGAGATGTAGTAAAGCCAGTATCGGCTGCTATGTCATCCAGCTCCTGGGCTGGGATCTTTATTGGTAAACACTCTACTTCCTTCTCAGGTCTATTTTGTACTCTTGGACTGTGCACTGTATGATATGAAGCCCTGGAAAGGCATGAGATTCTCTGGTTTGCCCATGGCTTTCTGTTGCCACTTCAACAAAACCCAGGGCTTTGGGAAGGCCATGTTGAGAGAAGCGGGTACTGGTTAGGCAGCGCCAGACCAGGAAGGTTGCCCCAATCAGCTAGCAATAGCATGAAGTCATCCAATCTCTTCAGAGGATGAAGAAGGGCACAGGGCCAGTCAGGTAAAGACGGGAGCAAAGATACACTTGTCTTCTCAATTTTGCCCCAGGTGGAAGGAGGCATTAATAGCAATGCGGCTATCAAAATTCTCGGTGTGTACAGATCCTAGTTATTTCTGTGGACCCATCTCTCCTAAGAAGCTGATGGGCTGAGAGCAGAGTTCAAGGTTGATAAATGGGAACAGACCAAAGTAACAGGGGCAGGTCACCAGAGGGTAGGCCCAAATCCCGGACTTGATCCTACCATCCCTCTCATCTCCTTAACTGGGGGGCACCTGGGTGGCTCAGTGGTTAAGCGTCTGCCTTTGGCTTGGGTCATAATCCCAGTGTCCTGGGATGGAGCCCCACATCAGGCTCCCTGCTCAGCGGGAAGCCTGCTTCTCCCTCTCCCACTCCTACTCCCTCTGCTTGTGTTCCCTCTCTTGCTCTCTCTTTCTCTCTCTCTCTATCTCTCTGTCAAATAAATAAATAAAATCTTTTTTTTTTTTTAAAGAAAAAGAATCCATAATCTGGAGTTGGCCTAATCTCTCTAGCACACTCTTCTCCAAGAAGCAGCCTGGGAGTGGGAAATGGTTGGCCAGAGCCCTCCCAGTCCCTTGATAGAGGGCCAAGGCAGAGGAACACCTCATCTCTGGAAATGGTCTGGGTGTACACAGTGGAAATAGAAAGCTGGGTTGAGTGTGAATGAAATCCTCCCTGATGCCTGGACCCTGGAGTCCTGGCTATGGAGGAACCAAATTTAGGGAAACTTTATCAGAGAATGAAGAGCCAAGGAGACTGAACTGCCTCAAAAAGAAAATGCAAGTATTTAAACTTTGTTATTTCAAATATGACCAATGGTCTAGTTGTCATTTATTATGAATAATGAAGCTGTAAGGAGTAGCAACTTGATTTAGATCTGAAAATCTAGGATCTGGCATTTAAAAATACTTCCTGGAACTTTATATAAGGAAACATTTTGTTTTGGGGCACCTGACTGGCCTGGTAGGTAGAGTATGTGACTCTTGATCTCGGGGTCATGAGTTTGAGCCCCACCTGGGGTGTAGAGATGACTTAAATAAATAAACTTAAAGAAATTTCATATCTTTAGTTTTAACTATGATCTGTAACTGGCTCTTTATTTTCCCATTTGAGCAGAATTTGTAAGAATGGCTTTTTTTAAAAAAAAAGATTTATTTATTCCAGAGAAAGAGAGAGCAAGCATGGGGGGGGTGGGGGGAGGAACAGAGGGAGAGGGAGAGAGAAATTCAAGCGGACTCCTCACCGAGTGTGGAGCCCAACGCGAGGCTCAGTGTCTCACAACCTCGAGATCACAACCTGAGCGGAAACCAAGAGTTGGGTTCTCAACCGACTGGGTCTCCCAGGCTGCCACCGCCAGAATGTTTTTAACCTTTTTCACGTTAACTACAAGCAACTGTGCATATTCAAACTCAGGCTATCTAGACACAAAACAATAGGACTGACTTTCTAAAAAAGGAAGTTAAGTTCAACAAAAACAGATCTTTTGTCTTCTGTCCATAGCATTAGATGGTCCCCTTGCTTTTTGTCCCTACAGGGGTTTTGGAATCTTGTAGCCCACCTTCATGTAATGGTTCCTGAACAAAGTTTAAATACACCCAAACTCAGCCTTGCATTATTCTCCCCTACGCCTTTTCAGAGACAGAGACAGAGACCGTTGTCCCTTTTCTTCCTTCTCGTTCCCAACCCTTTCCCTCTCTTTGGTCCACAAACTGGGACACATGCAGTATCTCTTCATTCCCTCTACAGTCCTGCGAAGGTGGTGGTACTGTGCCCATTTTGCAGATTAGCAAACAAGAGCTCAGATTTAAAGGAGTGTGGCCACATGCGGGGCTGGTCCGATGGAGGTGAGAGAAAGAGGGTTAGAAACCTAGGACACTCAGTCACTCCCTCTGCCTTTTCGGGGATCCTGATACCCGCATGGTGGTTCTGGGGTTCTAACTAAGCCTATGGAAACAGACTGGTGTCTAATCAAAATGGATCTGCCTGTGCAAATTCCATCTAAGTCCTACTTTACTACATTAACGACACCGCAGGTGGACACTGAGGCACAGGCATGAGTGAATTTATTCTGCATCTTGGGACAATCGAGACTAGAATTTCCTATCTCTCCGAGGAACTGAATGACACTCTCTACTCTCTTGAATGCTGCTGGGGAAGGTTCTCGGGACTCCCGTGCCTGTTTGATATCCTACAAATATCCCAAGATGCCCCAAAGTTTTTCAGGCACAATTTTCATTCTTTTTGAGTTCTCTGAAAGTTGAAACAGAAAGCCTCTGTGTGGGTGCATGTGTGTATTTTAGAGCTCTGTGCTTTATGTACTGAGGCTTGAAAACCTCCCAGGCTAAGGTCTTACAGACTTCAGTATTTGATGCCACATGAGTCCTGTCATCAGCTATAAACCCTGAATTCCCTAATGGGAAATGCACTTGCTCTGGAACACTGCCAAAAAGAGTCCAAAGAAGACACTTGAACTTGGCTTCCCCAAATATCTTTGATGACAAATGATCAGGTGTTCAATTAAAACCCCTGAACTGATTTTTAATTCCTATTGAAATGGTTGCAAGGGCTCAGAGTTCCAGCTCTCGTCCACTTTACATGCCTTCCCCTTAATTAACATAAAGAAATTAACGTCTTACAAGCTTCAATATTTGACGCCATATGAGTTCTGAGGATATTTCAAGGGAGAAGAAATGTAAATAGAATGAAATTCTTAAGCAAGATTACTGATATGACAGAACTAAAGAGCTTGGGAGTGTGTGAAAGTAGCTCTTTTCTTCCCTTTAATAAGTCCATTACTTGCACTTGGGCATATTTTAAGGTCCTTTTCATGCTGAATCTAGAGTTGAGCATGCTTTGCATTTCAAGCTTTGTCTATGAATCAGTAGAAGCCAAAGTTATTTCTGCTTTAAAATCACAGGAGCCAGGAACAGCTAATCTCTTTTCATTCTGAGTTCCTTACATTATTTTACTGGACAAAGTTTGTGTTGGCTACAAAACAGGCCATTCATAACATCTATGAGAAGGAATTTAGGTAAGAATGGAGAGAGATTGTAGGATGTAGAAAGACTCCCTCTCCTGAGGCCATTAAGAAATTCCAAATTGGCAGAGTTTTGAATAGTGACATGGCATTAGCCTTGCTAATTTCAGTAATTCAAGCTGATAGCCTCTGCTTACCAAGCTACTAGATGAGAAACCTTCCCATAACTCCAGTACCGGGAGTGGACGTGCTTCTCACCCAAGGTGAGTGGATATTTTAGAATAGGCGCTGGGGGGGTGGGTGGGGGGAGGTAAAGGGCAATCACAGCTAGCTCAGTAGGGCCTCTCGCTCAAAAACTCTGGAAAGTAGTGTATTTACTTCCTCAGTCAGACCTGTACGGCGTTGTCAAAGTAAATTCTCCTATCTTTCTTTAAGCAGGGATAAGGATGTGAGACACAAGGTTTGTTAGTTTCTTATCACGTGGCACCTGACCTCCTTCCCTATCTCTGTCTGGCTTTTAATTGTGTTCCTTTCAATTATCGGGACTGGCAAAGTACCTATCCAAGTTTGTTTGTGTGTTTTTAAGTGGGAATACAGTCACTCTGCAGTTCATAAAATGTGCAAATAACCTGAGAGATAGTTAATGGCAAAAACCCTAGGGGGAAAAGGAACTCTGTTTTGAAGGAGTCTCCACTGAAAAGACATTCTCCTAAATCGCTCTTGACTAACCAGCATCTCACGTCATGCTGAAAAAAATGTACAGAGGGAAATCTTCAGAGCCTTGCAAGCTGGGAAAGTAGAAAGATTGTCGAGGGTTTGAAAGGGTTTAGGGTTTCATTTGAAGAGCAGCTGCACCCTACCAGGCCCGTGCTCAGATACACGGAACACGGGCCAGGCAGGCGTGGCTGCGGTCGCCCCAGTGCCGCGCTGGGAACCCCAACCCGCACGTAAGGGGACATGGCCGGCGACCCACTCCTTCTGCACGGGAGGGTCCAGGTGACTGACTTGGATTTCCTGTCAGTCACCGACTAGAATCCTTCCTTGAAAGCTTTGGGTCGCCAGACAATAAAGATGAGAGACAGAGCATGGGAGCATGGACGTAAAAAGGGAGTTGGGGGGCCGTGTGAAGGCACGAGAGGTTTACTTGGGTTCCTGAGCAACGTTTCTTCTGAGAAAGGTCTAGCAGTCATGGTTTTCCCAAAGAACAAAAATGCCATGCTTGTGGAGCCCATGATGGTTTATAAGTCACATCATACCTCTTAACGCACTGGAGAAGCAGTGACAACAGTGTTCTCCGCTTACAGGCCCAGCAGGAAAGGACTGTGGATCCCGCTTCCCCGGATTCCCCTGCTCACAGCCCTCAACACCCTCCCCTCCTGCTCTGAGTTGCCCCTGCACTTGGTTCACGGCTCTCTTGGGGCGCTCCTCGCTCCTCCCGTTCCAACCTGGATACAAGTTTTTTCTGTTTTTTTGGTTTTTTGGTACAACCATCTCATCCTCCCAATAGCACAGAGAGCTCATCGAGGGCAGACTTGGGGTCTTCTCCTGTCTCCACTGGCCTGCCTGGGGCCTAGGACATCAATAAATGTTCCTAGCCCTCGCCCGAGTGTTTCACTGATGCATGACATTGACCCCACCAGACTTAACCCAGACCCTCCCATTCCCCACTCCCGTGGCGGCCACCTCTGCTTCCAGGCCTTACATGTGAGAACACAGTTAAACCGAACAGCCTCAGAAGGACTCAGGTCGTGGTCGCAAAGACGAGGACCCAGAATCAGATCCATTTCAACGCTCTTTCCCTCCACCACACACACAAAGCTACCCTGGAAAGGGCAAGGTTCCAGGAGGTCTCAGGGAAGGAAGCTATAGAGAAAAGAGAACAAAGGGAGGTGAAGGAGGGAGGCAGAGGGAGACTGGCTGGTGTTGAACGCTGCTGGAGTCTGTGGTCCAGGCCCCTCACTCTCTGAGTGCTGCTTGTCCATCTGCCCGCCCGCCCGCCTGGCAGCTGGGGCATGAGAAAGATGAAACCAACAAAAATCAGGTTGAAAAGGAGGCCTCCTAAACTTGGTCTTGGGCTTAATGCGAAGGAGAAAGATTTGAGGATTAATTTACCTTGTTGTTAGTCAAAAGGGGGCTTTGGATCTCTCCCCGGGGTGACCTAAACTGTAATCTGTCTCTATGGCCCTCTGTTAATACTTCTTCCATTTGGGAGGAAATCATAGTGACGGGAGAAGCTCAATTTACTTCCTCTAATCTCTCAGCAGAGAAATGAAGCAGACAACAGAATTTCTGCAGGAACACGGGGAGACCTGATTGGGACAAATCAATTGAAGAAAACAAGCTCTATTTAAGGAGAATGCATCTTTAATGGTGCTAATCCCTTTAGCAAATTGCTTTCTCTGGGGACATTGCATACCTAATTACAGTTTGCTCATTTTGATTTTCCCTTTCCGTTGTTGCTTTGCTGCTTACGTGGTTGTGGGCTTGCCTGGCTGAGCGATAAACTTACTGCGTCATTAAAAATTCTCCGCCAACTGGATCTTGGGACCGAAATGTCACTACTTTTGGAAGTGAATCACATGTCACTGCTGAAGTTTTAGAATATAAGTGAGGTTCAGTGGGGTGGAGTCCGGAGCCAATGACCAAGAAAGAATTCTCGAGAGATCTTTGGTGCAAATGGTGGTTTATTAAAGCGAGGACAGGACCCCTGGGCAGGGGTTGCTGCTGCTGCTCCCCCGGGGTCGTGAGGGGTGGTCCATTATGTACTTCCAAGTTGGGAGGGTTCAGGGATAGCTTAAGTCTCTAAGGAATTTTGGAAGCAAGGTTTCCAGCACCTTGAGGGGGCTAGCTGTTGTTGGGAAAAGGTCATTTATTATCATCGAATAAAACCTTAGTCATGAGACCCTTCAGATGTATATCAGTGGGCCGTATGCTTGGGGAACGATTGCCAGCATGTATCTTGGAGGGTTTAGAGATAAAGGAACTTTCCAAAGGAATGTTTATATGTTAAAGCAGACTTACAGGATCCTGGTGGGGGGGGGGGGGGTGGTCAGGCTAGGATCGCCTTTTGCCCTTAGCAGAGTATTAAGGTGGAGGGGGTTGAGTCCCTCAAGGAATGTCACTCTGCCTGTTTCAAGGACTTGTCAGCGGGCTCTAGGTAGTAAGGAAATTTAATAACTTTTTTTCTGCCTCTGTTTCCCACATCACCAACAGATAAATATCTTTTCTGTAGCAATTCATCAAAAGACCTATTTTCTCTGGATTCCCTTCTCTGAGACGTTTTCTCAACATCCACTTAAAATCGGGAAAAGCAAAATGAAAAGCAACAGGAAGATGGGTACAACCAAGGACCGTAGGGAAGTGTGTGTATGAGGACGTGCTCCACAACCCAGTTTCTGTAGTTCAGGGTCATAACCGGTCATTGCCAACTCTCATTCACCCATGGGTCACTGGACTTCTAGCTTGTCTTTATGGCCCTCGTGCCCAGCCAGATTTGTCCTAGCTTGGAAAGGCATAGTTTGTTTTAAATGAATCAGGTCTTTTTTTTTTTTTTTTTAATAGCTGTTGCATTCGGGTGATCACATTCCAAGATGATTTTTTTCCCCAAAGATTTCCTAATACCGTCCTATATCTCAATAGCCTCTAAGTTATCTTTTTTTTTTTTTAAGATTTTATTTATTCATTTGACAGACAGAGATCACAAGTAGGCAGAGAGGCAGGCAGAGAGAAGGAAGCAGGCTCCCCGTGGAGCAAAGAGCCCGACATGGGGCTCCATACCAGGACCCCGGGATCATGAACAGAGCCACCCAGGCACCCCTCCACGTTATCTTTTTAAGAAAAATTCATTCATCTCCTTTCTCTCAAATCTTCTCCAGCCAGTCTTTCCCACCTTCTGTCGTACTGCCCTGCAAGCTCGCTCCCATGCAGTCTCCATGCCTACATGCCAGCTTTCTCCTAGGAATAGACCTTCTGGAAATACACCATGTATCCAAGTGTGTGTCAGAGGATGCCCACTGCAGCGCTGTTTGGACCGGAAAGGAGTGAGGTGCAAACAGAATGCCTTTCAGTGGGGAAACAGCTAATGGTGATAATTCATGCTATGGAATTTCTTGCAGTGGTTAAAAGAATGGGACCATTCTATGTGTATTAATATACAAAGATTTCCGAGAGATTGAAGCATATGCATATGCATGGAAAGTACCAGTATTTCATTATTTACCAGTCACTGCCCCTGGGGGGAGGTGGAAAGGATGGAGGGCTTTCTTTGTTGCTCTATAGACTCAGGTGTTGTTTGAACCTTTAGCTTCAAGAATGCATTCATGTGTTGAGTAGCTTAAAAATTAACAAAATAAAAGGACCCTATCAACAGTGCAAGAGCGTGGTTTGCATGGGGACAAAACAGGGAGGCTGCTGGTCCAGGTGAGAGATAACGCAAGCCTAATCTAAGCAGTCCCAATGGCAATGGAAAGGGAGAGAATTCACTAAGTCCTGAGGACACAGAACGTAACAGGTGCATCATTAATTAGACCCAGGGGGTGAAAAAGGAGGAGGAATTAGGGAGCCTTGCCTGTTTTGGGCTTAGGCAACTGGATGGCCAGTAAGAGGAAATCACCAAACCAGGAGGGGAAGGGGGGCGAGGGTGGGGTGGGGAGGACAGGAGTTGGGCACTTGAGAGACTAGAAATGCCACATAATTGGTGGCTTGTTGGGTCTGAGTTGCCGGAGAGCCGTCTAGGTAGAAATGGCCTGGGAGCAGTTAGCTCTCCAGAGAGATGTCGGAGAAAGAGAGAGATTTGGGAATCCTCCTCAGTGAAACCTAAAGCCAGGGGCACTGAAGAGAACATTCGGGAAGACGCATAAAGCAAGAAGAGCGAAGGGCCAAGGAAGAGATGAGAGAGAACACCCATCTTTAAGAAAAACAGCTTCAGGGATTCTCAGAGGAATTTAAGAATGGTCCCGAGAGGCAGAGGACAGCCTGCAGGGAGGGGAATCCGAAACTAAGGGGAAGCCAAGCTTCAAAATAGAGAGTGGCCAGCAGTATTGGATGCTGGAAGAGAGCTCAAAGGAAAAAGACTCCATGGAAAGTTCAGCTATAACCTGGCATGAGGAATCTTATTGGGCTGATGAAAATGCTCAGAAGTGGAATTAGGATGTCGGTTGCACACCTTGCTAAATTTCACTGAAAATCATTGAATTGTTCTCTGGAAATGAATTTGAAATGGGTGAATGTTATAGTATTTAAACCGTACCTCAATAAAGTTGTTGAAAAAGAAAAAAGAGAGAGAGAGAGAACACAAAACAGTGCATGGGAATTTAGTTTGGAGCAGCCTATGACTCCAAGGGAGAACTTTCCAGTCTACTCTCCTCTTCCTAACTGGCTGGGAAAGCCCCCATGAGATAAAATAACAGGAGTCACAAGAGACTACTGATGCCACATCCTGATTCTCTGCCACCCTCTCGCAGTGCCAGAAACTACCTTGCATTTGATTTGCTTTTCACCGAGCAATGAATATTACCACCCTAGTCCCTGTTTCCCTTTGGATAATTGCAGAGGACCTGCTGTGTTTATTTCCATCATTTTTTTTTAGCATCTGTTTGCAGAAGTTTAGGGTACCAGGCTCTATGGCCCCAGTTTCCACCTTTTGTTGTTGTTGATTGCATTTTGATGTGTTTAAACATGGCATCTTTATTGGCCATGCAAGGCCTGTTC
Organism: Lutra lutra; assembly: GCF_902655055.1. NCBI lineage: Eukaryota > Metazoa > Chordata > Mammalia > Carnivora > Mustelidae > Lutra > Lutra lutra. Next base: position 17,834,914 of record NC_062296.1, read on the forward strand.
ACTCTGACATGCTATCATTCATTTTCTTTTCTTTTCTTTTTTAATCTTGGTTTTACTTCCAGTATAGTTCATGTCCAGGGTAATATGAGCTTCGGGTGTCCCACAGAGCCATTCCACGCTTCCACACTCTCCCAGTGCTCATCATGACAAGCACCCTCCTTAATCCCCATTCCTCTTTTCACCCATTGTTCATCTTCGGATGCCTCTATTATGCCGACACCTGGTTCTTCTCAGATGCTTTCCTGCTTCCCTCCTTCATTCCACTTGGCCAACAGCAGGATGCGTTTGTCTTGGTTGACCAGCACATTCGGTGTATCCCGTAGGTAGGTAAAGACATTACCCCAAATTCCTGCCCCCTTCTCAGTTATAAAGAACTGGGTCCACCCTTGACTCTACTTCATTAAAATACTCATTTCTTGGGGCACCTGGATGGCTCAGTGGGTTAAAGCCTCTGCCTTTGGCTCAGGTCATGGTCTCAGGATCTTGGGATCGAGCCCCGCATCGGGCTCTCTGCTCGGCAGGGAGCCTGCTTCCTCCCCTCTCTCTCTGCCTGCCTCTCTGCCTACTTGTGATTTCTGTCTGTCAAATAAATAAATATCTTTTTTAAAAATACTCATTTCTTGCTCGGTGCATCTTCTTTTTATTTTGGCTTAATATCTTCTTGCTTCTTCCTCTACTCCTGCTTAGTGACCTGGCTGCCACCCTTTGTAGGAGAATTTTCCCTTTTCCTTCTTACATCTTTATAGCTGTGGGTTTGGGCCACTTGGCATCTTTTTACCTTTCCTGGCCTCCCTCTGGACTTGCCTTCTTTGTTCTAAGGCCCACAGAGCTATTTGTATGATGATTATCCAGCTTTCTGTCCTCAGTTGCCTTCCCTCCCCGCCGGGTTCTTCCAACTTATGTCCTGATCATGTTCCCAAAATGAATTTTCTCCATCTGATGCCTCTTCTTTTCTTCCTGTGGATCCTGAGTGATCCCATCCTATGGCGGCTTTGAGCAAGATGTCTACCACTTGCAAGTTACCACTAACTGTTCAAGAGTGGTAGGGAAAAGATTCAGTAGAAACAGTTCCTGAGTTCAGCGCTCCATCTCTGCCTAGGCAGTGTCCTTTATTGACCACCCCATCCCATTCTGTACATTCTGTATTGCCTGATAAATATTCACATCATTTCGGACACTTAGGCCCTACATTTGTAAGCTGGACAGACGATGCTGATGTGGTTCTCTCTCCCCATTTTAGGCAGGTCAAGAGTTACTCCCTTAAAATGATGTCTTGGTTGATCAGCTCCTTGGAAAACTTAAAGCCCTCCTCTCTAAGCCAGTCGTGGTCTCCAAAAGACAGCATCCCTTTCACTGAGAGAAAGTCGTCCCTTTAGATTCCTCTGCACACAGTATCTGTGTCAAAGGGAGGAATGCAAAGGTCACTTGAACCCAGTCCCTTCCCCCTTTATCCGTGCCATAAGACCTCTAAAGAGCGGAAATCTTAGAATCTCAGGGTTGGACGATCATCAGATACTATTTTTTTTAAAGATTTTATTTATTTATTTGACAGAGAGAGATCACAAGTAGACAGAAAGGCAGGCAGAGAGAGAGAGAGGGAAGCAGGCTCCCTGCTGAGCAGAGAGCCCGATGCGGGACTCGATCCCAGGACCCTGAGATCATGACCTGAGCCGAAGGCAGCGGCTTAACCCACTGAGCCACCCAGGCGCCCCTAACGATCATCAGATACTATTTACCTCACCGTCATTCTATGTTTGAACCCCCTTACTGATATCACTACCAAATGGCTGTCCACACATTCTGAGACCACCTCCAGAGATAGAGCTCACTGTTTCAGGGCAGGCTATGCAATTTTCAGGTTGCACAAATTGTTAGAATGTTCTTTATTTAAGTCCAAGGCATTTTTTTCCTTAAGAAAAAGACAAAGCCATGAAATAGTGACTACACTAGCATGGTGGGCGCCTGGCCAGCTCAGTCCGTGGAGCGAGCGACTCTTGATCCTCGGGTCAGGAGTTTGAGCCCCACACTGGGTATAGAGATGACTTAAAATAAAAATAAAATCGCATGGGTATGGAGTGCGAAGAAGGGAGATTACAGAGGGGCCGTGGGTGGGTGCAGGGGAGGAGGGAGGGTGGATCAGGCAGGACCAGGGAAATGGCACAGAGTGGTAAACAGTATAAGAATAAGGAAGAGGACACTAGAACCACTTTTAAAGTAAACAGAAACCTGGTGAGAGGTTTCAGTTCAAAGTGGGAAGGAACAGAAAAGCATCTTTAAGATTCAAAATCCACCAGAAGATTCCAGCCTTGCCCCTTGCCTGGGGGTATGGGAAACATCACAGTGGAGACAGCAGAGAATGCTTAGTGCAGCGCGGACTAGACAGAAGAGGAGAGAATAATTGGACACAGGAAATGAGTTTAAGGAGCAATGGGAAGAGAAAAAGGAGTGAATAGAGAAGTGGAAAGAGGGGGAAATGAAAACACAGAACTTTTAGGTGAAGGCAGTGTATTTATTCCCCAGGCCAGCATGTAACTGTATTTTCCTGGCAGCCATCCCACAGAGCTCTGCGAGGGGTGAGGGTCCCAGCCTGCGTCGGGGCGGGGACGCAAGGCTCATTACTTTGTCCTATTACGGCCAAGCAAAGGACTTCCCGAACGAAGCTCTACTTTGATGTCACACAGCTGGGCACTGAAATTCTAATCACCAGCAGTCCCCAAGGCTTAGGAATCAGTGGCAAGGAAAAGGGCAGGGCGTGGTCAGGGCGGGTAGATGGCAGTGCAAAGGCAGAGGTCAAAGGTATGGGAACCCGATCGCGAAGTTTCCAAGTAAGAAATAAATGGAACCTGCTCCCCAGAAAACCTGTTTCCTGCCCAGCATGGCCCGCGGAATGCCGGCTTGTGTCAGCTGGTTACATAGCAAGGCATCAAATTCCAGGCAGCAAAAGGGAATAAGAAAGTAATCTTTGTAGATCCCATGCACCCCAAGTGCAGGGAACTGACGCTGGGGGTAAGGAGAAGTGGCTGTTGTCAGCAGGGCTTCGGAATCTAGAGGTCAGGATCAGAGCCCTGCCATTTGCTGCCTGGGCCACCCCTCCCCACCACCGCCCTGCCCTTGTCTTGTCTTCATCATAGCTCCGCAGGACTCTTTTCCCCTTGCAAAATCATCAGGTCGGGAGGAGAGACCCTTTGGGAAGGGTATCTGCTAAGGGAGTGGCCCTGCCCCTGCCTGTACTCTCAGGAGAATGAGATAATGTGTTGGCTCAGTCAGTCAGTCAGTCAACAAACATGTCTGTAAGCATCCGTGCTTGCCAGGTTCTGTGTGGCAGCCACAGGGATGAATAAGACTTATTTCTTACTTTGATGGGGCTCACAGTCTAGCTGAGGACAGGAATGTAGAAATACTAAGTCTCCTATGAGACAGACTGAGACATGCTATACAAGAAGTACAATCCAGCTAAGAGCCAGAGACAGAAGGGATTTTTTTTGGCAGGGGCAAGATGGGAAGGCTTCCTGGAAGAGGTATCATATAAGACCACCCCAGACTGAGGGAACAGTATGGAGAAAGACGTGGGAACTTCCAAGAACTTGCCTTTTACAGCAAACAATGAATGGGATGGTATGACTCTGGTATATGGTGCCTGGAGAAATATATGGGCAGTGGAAACTAGAAAGCAAGAGAATATGAGGAATAGCTGGTGAAAGCCATTCTAAGGACATAGGACTTGATCTCACATCCAGTAGGGAGCCATCAAAGGATTCTGAGGAAGAGGCGGATGTGATCCAACCTGTGATTTAGGAAGAGGCGTTGTCTTGTTCCTGCTGTCACAGTCTAGAACAGTCCTGCTTCCTGGACAGCGGTGGGTCATTGGAGAGGAGAGAGTATCTTCTTCCGCTGGGAAGCTGAGGACTATGGGGGAGGGCGGGGTTGGGAGGCGAGAGGGGCTGAAGGGAAGCGAGAACTAGTCGGGATCGCCTGGGTGAATGTGAGAACGGGGGCGTACTGGCAATCCAGACCCAAAGATGGGAAGGTAGGAAGACGGAGCCAACCTGATGATGTGTTCTTCCAAGTAAATTGAGGTGAAAGTAATCTCAATTCCCCAAATCCCACCGATGATGATGGAGGTGTTTCACCATTGGAGAGTTTTTGAGGAAGAAATTCAGATGGAACAACTTAAGGAGGCTTTTTTTCCTCTTTCATTTATGAGGACACCTGCCTGCTGTCAATTTCTGGCCTGCAGTGTTCCCACAGCCGGGCCGAGTGTTTTTCAGGGACTCGAGCCATTTGGACCCATTCATTATTCTAATTACAATTTTCTCTGCTGTTGGGCATTGCCAGGACATTGCAAACATGTTGATTCTTATGTGTATTTTTTGGTAAGATCCACCATGGCTTATTAAAAATGGAAGATTACCACACTCTGGGGCTTCCCATCCAAGGGGATCTAAAACCTTGCCCCACATGCTCTCACGGTGCTTTTCATTGAGGATCTTGGAGGCTGGGCTCTGAAGGACCATAGGCCCTCCCTCGCTCTCCTGACATCTCACCAGCAATCAGATTTGACTACAATGAGTGACATGTTGTGTTTTCCTTCTATATCCTCAAAGCCCAGGGATGCATAGCTCTGTAGTGGTGTCATGCCTGAAATTTATATCGTAAACAGAGCTCCGTGAATCTAAACCATTAAGTTTTTGTTAAAGAAATGAAGACAGAGTGTATCCGTTCGCTGATGTTTTTTAAATATGGTTTCAGCTTAGCATCATCTGTGTGAGCCCCAGAAATACACGGACGTTTCCCGAGCTTGTATAAAAATTTCTCTTAAAATAGCCTCTGATTAAAATCCTTGACCTAAACTGCCCTCTTTCCACCATTCCCAACTGAGAAGTCACATTTGCAGTTCTGGGCTAGTGTCTAAGTATCCATCCATTTTAATTCTTTTGGACAACTTGACTTTCAAAGCGCCGAAGGAGTGCCACATGGGGGTGGATGCTTTGGTCTGGGGTACGTTCACACAGCTCTCTGCAAAGTAAAATACTGGAATATTTTTTTTTAGGAACTGGGATTTGCCCCAGAGGACATTATGTTTGGTTTCTATAGGTTTTTTTTTTTAATCACGGTAAAACGTATATAACATAAAACCTGCCATTTAAACCACTAAGTATACAATTTGGGGACATCAATTATGTTTCAGAATGTTACCCAACCATTACCCCTCTTTCCAAAAGTTACCTTTTCTGCACATTTCATATAATGGAGTCATATGCCATGTGGTATTTTGTGACTGGTTTCTTTCGCTGAACATCACGTTTGTTTATTTGTTTGTTTTTAAAGATTTTATTTATTTATTTGAGAGAGAGAGAGAGAAATCAGAAGCAGGGAGGAAGGGTAGAGGGAGAAACAGATTCCCCACTGAGCAGAGAGCCCGATGCAGGGCTCAATCCCAGGACCCCGGGATCACGATCCGAGCTGAAGGCAGACGCTTAACTGACTGAGCCACCCGGGTGCCCCCGAGCCTCATGTTCTCAAGTTTTACACATGCTGTGGCATGTGTCAGTCCTGTGTTCCTTTCTGTGGCTGAATGATACTCCATTGTACAGATGTACCACATTCTGTTTATCCGTTCTTACATTGATGAACACTTGGGTTGCTTCCACCGTTTGGCCATGGTGAGTAATTGGCTGTGGACATGGGTACACAAGTCTCTGAGAGTCTAGTTGAGGTTGTCAGTGTATCAAGGATCACAAGAATTCAGCATTTCCAAAGGCTGTCTTGAGTCGGCACTCTGGAAGCACCTTCTAACCAGGTGTGGTTGTACAGACTAGTGACGTAACGTGACGTGGTCTCTGGGGCACAGTCCAGGTGACAGTGCTTTGTTTCACTCATTCAAGTTTCTCCAAAGGCTGATCAGGACTCCGTGAACCCATATGAGCTCCCGCTCTGTCCTCAACTCCAGACGCTCTGTTCTCTCACCCAGCAGCCCGACTGAGCTTCTCTACAGAGTCTCCTGTAATGATCTAGTTGACACTTTCAGTAGCAGCTTCTTGGTTCCTTACATTGCTCTACCTCTCCATAAACGTCGGACCACGCGAGCCCTCCCCTCTTGACAATGTTCTCTTCCCTCGCCTTCTCTAAGCCTGTTCTCGAATCTTCTCCCCTGGGGCTTGGAGCACAGTGTCTCCATCCCACGGGGTGAAGTCATTTCTCCCGTGGGAAGTGAAGGCTGTGGTGAGGTGTGATTCCCGTGGAGCCACCAGGCAGCCCTGAGTGAGAAGGATCTGCCAACATGAGAGGAGTCAGGACACTCCTGTGGAAGGTGGCGATAATTCTGGGGCCGGTGGAGGAGGGCCGACACCCACACCACCCACTCCCCCTGTCAGGGTTTCTAGGACACAGTTGTTCTGTTTCTGGGAATATGGCTTGACTCATGATGTATCTAAATAAGTATAGTAGTGGCCCACGTTATAATAAGATTCTATAGTAAAATGGTTTAATTTCTAAAGGGATTAGGTGATATTTTTGCTTGTTCCTTTCTTAATGGCTAAATGCAATAATGAAGCATTAGTCGTAGTCAGATCCCTGGAAACCATTTTGTATTCATTTTCTTTTTCTTTTTTCTTTTAAGATTTATTTATGTAAAAAAAAAAAAGATTTATTTATGTCAGAGGGAGGGAGAGAGAGAGAGAGGGAGAGCACAAGCAGGGGAGGGGGGAGGGGCAGAGGGAGAGGGAGAAGCAGACTCCCCGCTGAGCACAGAGCCCCAGGCGGGGCTTAACCCCAGGACCCCAAGCTTGTGACCAGAGCTGAAGTCAGACATTTAACCTCTGGAGCCACCCAGGCACCCCACCATTTTGTATCCGTAAACTGAGCGATTGGAACACCACGTAAGGGCAGTTACTGTGGTGGTCTCCCCTCTCAGCAAGGCAGTTGTCATAGAAAAGCCTACCTTAAGTCATTCACGAGGAACACGTGAGTCACGGTTTCCAGTGTTGAGTAGCGTACAAAGCGTAGATGACCCAAGGATGCTTCCAGTGCTTTTAAGACCTTCCTCCCCAAGGACCCTGGACATCGGTGAGGGGTGAGAGTGAGCCCCTGTTTCTCAGAATCTGGGCCAGAACCCGATGGTCCTCGTAAAAGTGAGACATTATGCGGTGTATATACCATGAGTTCGCCAAGAGTGCATTTGTCCTCCATCACACAGCCTTGCATGTTTTAGTATAAGATGGGGGCGGGGAGGGGGGCTCTCCCCTCTTTGTCTTTAGGAAAAAGCATACCATGGCTTTAGGCAGCCCTAGCCTGCTGCGGTGTACCCTGCTGACACACACGGCCCGGCCTGGGCGACAGACGCCTGTAGGGGGAGAGGCCATGTCTATACTCCAGGGGAAACCCACCGTGATTGCTCTACAGCCCAGAGGGTGTTTTATAGGCTGGAACCAGCTGTAGGCGGTGAAGTGGACATCTCATTGCCTGGCCCTCTTCCGGAAGAGGCTGGCGGATTCTTCCCCGAATCTACAGTCTGCAAGATCGGCAGCTCCCCTTGTTTGTCAAGAAGGCACATTGTTGGGGCGCCTGGGTGGCTCAGTCATTAAGCGTCTGCCTTCGGCTCAGGTCATGATCTCCGGGTCCTGGGCTGGAGCCCCAGTTCGGGCTCCCTGCTCAGTGGGAAGCCTGCTTCTCCCTCTCCCCCTCCCCGTTTGTGTTCCCTTTCTCACTGTGTCTCTCTGTCAAATAAATAAACAAAATCTTAAAAAATAAATAAAACAAAATCAAATAAATAAACAAAAAAAGAAAGAAAGACAAAGAAGGTACATTGTGCAATGGGTCCATTTGGAGAGGAGTCCCATTAGACCAATTAAAACTCAGAGCGCCCCCCCACCCTACCCCGGCAGCCAGCCTCCCCTCATCTGATTGATGAAGAAGAAAATCGAGACTCCCAGAGACCCCAGGGTCATTAGCAAAGTCACCCTCTTCTGCTTTCAAGTCCAAGGAGTCATTTCACACCTGAAAGTTCACAGAGGAGCAGGGTTGACGGGGCAGGCTGACGGTGGTGTGGACACGGCTGGCCCGGAAACCGCCATCTGCATGGGACTCCGAAGTGAATGGCAGCGCCTGAGGGCGGCAGAGTGAGCCGTGGAGATCAAGGCACGTGATTCTTCCAGAGGCTTGCCCGCTTTTGGCCCCTGGGGCCTACCAAGCCATGTACTGAAGGTTTCACACATCCTCGTCCTGGGAGCCAACTGTGTGCCCAGCAAGCGGGAAACACAGGGCGAGCGGTGTTGCCCTGTTGCTGTATTGGGGGCCGACTGAAGCCAGCCGCCGGCGCAGGCTTAGCAGGTAGAAACCCCCATGCTTGGCTCTGCAGCAGCCTTCTCTCCCCTGGTACCGTGATACCAGCTCTCCTTGCAGGCTCGCCCTCCAGGTCTGCCTGCCGCTGTGGGCGAGGCCCCCATGGCCATGCCCCGCTCTCCTTGATGCCCCCGCCGTCAGAGGACAAGCACGTGCATCCTGTTACGCGCCCAAGACCCCAGTGGCTTCGGAGGGCCCGCGGGCTCTTCTCGCTGGCTGCCTGTGCCTGCCGGCTTGATGTGCACTGGGTCCAGTAACTTCTCCCCAAAGCTCTGCTGGCGCGGGCCTCGGTGCAACTTTTTCTGCCAAGGTTTAAAGAAAAGCCAGACAGTCCAGGGCAGATTTATTGATCGCCAGTGTCTTTTATCTGAGCCTAGTGCAGCGCAAGAAGAAAGAGGGTTCAAGAATTCGGTAGCTGAGGAACAGCCCAAGGGAAGCAACTCATTGCCCCTACTTGCTTCGGGAGGTTTTACTGGGGACAGTCCCTGCGCTACTGTGGGCGAAGGGAAGATTGCAGCCTGCCGCAGACCGCGTCCCTCCCTGGGCCCCGAGAGCCTGGGAATCTGAGAGAACTCACACTAGAAGGACATGTAGTCCCTAATGGGGGCAGATGGGATGACCGGCAGCCAGAGTAGAGGGAAATGACTTGCCCAGGGTGAATTAGTCAGACAGTGGCTGAGCCAGGCCTGGAGTCCAGGGCTCCAGACTCTCCGGATGGGACAGCCTGCCCTGGGAACTCCACTAAGGTTGGAGGGTTCCCCACAGAGTGCTTTGCCCAGCTCAGAAAAACTTTTCTTTTTTTTAAAATTTTTACGAAGATTTTATTTATTTGAGAGAGAGTGAGAGCTAGAGAGAGAGAGAACACACACAGAGGGAGAGGGAGAGGGAAAAGCAGACTCCCCACTGAGCAGGGAGCCAGACACAGGGCATGATCCCAGGACCTTGGGATCATGACCTGAGCTGAAAGCAGATGCTTCACCGACAGAGCCTCCCAGGCATCCCTCAAAAAAACTTTTCAACACAAAGTGTGGACCTTGACGACTGATGATTATTTTAAAGGGATTATCTAGGAGCACCTGGCTGACTTAGTCTGTGGAGTGTGCAACTCCTGATCTTGATGCTGTGAGTTCAAGCCCCACCTCAGGTATAGAGTTTACTTAAAAATGCATATATTTTTTAAAAATAGCCTTTTTTGCCTCTGCGTCTCTGTGTGAGCAACACGGGTCACCAGCAGCTCTGCTGGACTCCGCCCTAGGGAAATTCGGCCAGGGTTCTTGTTCTTTTTTTTTTTTTTTAAAACAGTTTTTTTTTTAAAGGTTTATTTATTTATTTATTTGACACAGAGAAAGAGAGATCACAAGTAGGCAGAGAGGCAGATAGAGAGAGAGTGGAAAGCAGGCTCCCTGCTAAGCAGAAAGCCCAATGAGGTACTCGATCTCAGGACCCTGGGATCATGACCTGAACCGAAGGCAGAGGCTTAACCTGCTGAGCCACCCAGCGCCCCAGGGTTCTTGTTCTTGCCATGTCTCCTTGAACCGGTACCATCTGATCCAGAAGTATGGCCTCCCTATGCGCCATCACTGTGTCTGTCAGTACGTCCAACAGTGTGTCCATCGGTACGCTAAGGAAATGGGCTTTATGAAGTGGATTATGTGACCCTCCTTGACATCTGTCCTTCCAAGATACCTGCCTTAACTGCAGCTATCCATGGTGCCTGGGTATAGGCAAACTGATAACAAATAGAAACCAATTTTCGGATTTTGTGTGAAAATCTCCTTGCTGGCCCCAAAAGCTTTCACAGACAATCAGCTGTAAGGTAGAAACAATTTATGTGCCTTTTACAGTATGTACATAATACAGCAAAGATAGGTTCTGGAATATCACTGATAAACATAAAAATATGAATGACTTAGAATGGTTTAAGATGATTCCCATAATAGATCTTGTTTGTAGCAAAATGAGAAAGTTTTGATTTGGTGTAGATTTAGCTCCTTTGTAGGTTTTTTTTTTTAAATTCATATTTGCTACTGGCTGATCCCCAGATACTGTTCCCACAGGCTTGTTTTTTTCCAAGACAAGATGTCTGACAAGTCTCTCCCACCTAGGGCTGTCCTCCAAACTGTTAACAACGATCTTTCTAAAAAACACCAATCAGTAGATTTCGTGCTTAAAAACCTTCAATGGATCCCTGTTGCCCACAGAGTAAAGTCTTGGCATTCCCAATCTACCATCATTTAGCCCTTACTTGTCCTTCCTGCCTTACCTCTTATCACCCACCATGCAATACACACACACACACACACACACACACACACAACAGCATACACCCAATGTTCCCCCCATCTAGAAGCTACTTTCTTTTACTGACCAGGCCCTGCCTCCACTCTCTGATATTAATGGTTTTGCCCAGCTCAACCCTCAGCTCATTGGGTTCCGCCATGGTCCCACCCAACCTTCGTGGTGTTGACTGTATCCCAGTTGTTCTGAGAAGTCTTCCCAGATCCTGTTAGTTGGAATTTTTCTCTCCCCACGGTGTTTTGCTTGTGCCTTTGTCTGAGCCCTTACTACCTTCTGCCAAGTATCTAGTTGGTTTGTCTATCGGTCCATTTTCCTTGTCAGAATGTGGGGTTCCTGAAGGCAGGCCCTGAGTCTTTCTCTAGCCTTCCGGCTCCACACTTGGTACACTGTAGGCTACCATTAAGTTTGTTGAATTAAATTGGGTCATATTTTCCTTGTCCAGGAATATATCCACATTTATTTTTGACCCAAACCCTATTTCCTCTGTCTGTCATAATGCTTCATTGTCATGCTAGGCTGTCCCCTTCGTCTCGAATCTCCATGATGGTGGCCCACTGCTGATTTCTTCAGGGAAATTGAAGGGACATAATTTTCCTTCTCAGTCCCCAAACCCAGAGCTCTTTTCGGGATTGCACAAAGCTGAATAAGGATACTCAGTCAAGTACGTGATCACTTTTATGTGGAAACACTGACTTTTCTCATGCTCTTGAGTTCTCTTTGGCAATATATATTTTACTAATCCAGGTGACTTTTTTTTTCAAGAAAAGTATCCATTACTACTTAATCATTACAGTTTATTTGATATGCAAAATTGTTCAAAAGACAGTATAGCTTCATGTGAGCTTCCGAGTCTGACCCGCATTCAAACAGCCCCTCTGTCACTTACCAGCTGTGTAAATATGGGCCAAAAAAGGAACCTGAGCTGGAGCTTCCTCGTCGGTAAAATGGGAATTATAATGCCTACCTCGCAACATTGCTGAGAAGGTTGAATTAAATGAGATAATGTATATAAATAGCTTAGCACAGTGCCCGGCCCACGATGAGGACTCAGTAACTGGTCGCCATTTTTCTTTTTCTGGTCATTATTTATTTATATATATATATATATTTTTTTTTTTTTCTGGTCGTCATTTTTTTTTAAAGATTTTATTTATTCATTTGACAGAGAGATCACAAGCAGGCAGGGAGGCAGGCAGAGAGAGAGGAGGAAGCAGGCCCTCTGCAGAGCAGAGAGCCCGATGTGGGGCTCGATCCCAGGACCCTGGGATCACGACCCGAGCCGAAGGCAGAGGCCTTAACCCACCGAGCCACCCAGGCGCCCCTGGTCGTCATTTTTATAACTCCAAAACATAGGGTCCAAGAGACAGAAATAGAAAGCAAGGTCTTTGGTGGCAAAGAAGATTCGAAACTTCTGGGCTTAGCTTCTGCTAGGTTTACCATAACTGCTCTAGGATGTGAAGCTGTCCAGTGTCCACGGATTATTTGAGGAGCAAGATAAATAGCACAAGGGCTGAGTGGTCACGTGAATAGATGTTGTTTCATCTTGACGTTGGACAAGGGGCATATCCAGAAAAGGAATCTGAAAGCAAGGCTAAGAGTTCGCTCATTCAGGTCAACCCTAAAAATACTCTGCATTGAAGTTGAGAAGTCGCCTCGAGACTCAAGGCTGGGCTTTCAACAGCTAGCGCCATATGTGTTCTCAACTTGGGTGAAACCCGATCGTGACCTGAGCCTGTGCTGACCTTGGCCTTCACTTGTGCGCTGCGCGCAGTTCACCTTTCCGAGAGCGAGGTCTGACTTCCAAATAGAGAGCAGCTCTTTGTTCTCCTCTTCTTTTTCTTTTCTTCTTGTGTATTTATTTTGTGGGGAGAGGAAACCCAGATTAGAGTCAGCCGAGTCGCTTTTCCCTGAGTAAGAGCGTTCTCTGGAAAATCTGATTTGAATTCTTCTTGGCACTCCGGGAGAACAACTTTCTCAGCTGTAGAAAAGCAAAATGTAGTCAGATTCGTATATATTAAAAGGTAGGACACGGTTTCTTTGTACAGCAATGAAAACTAGAGTTAACCACAAAATAGAAACCTAATTTGTACTAAATATGACAAAAGAGGGAAAACCTTAATACCCATCAGCTACAGGGGCTCCTGGGTGGCTCAGTGGGTTAAAGCTTCTCCCTTCAGCTCAGGTCATGATCCCAGGGTCCAGGGAGCCTGCTTCCTCCTCTCTCTCTCTCTCTGCCTGCCTCTCTGCCTACTTGCGATCTCTGTCAAATAAATAAATAAAATCTTTTAAAAAAAAATACCCATCAGCTATGAACTGTCATGCATTAAGAAATATAGTTAGTAAACTAAGAGAAAAAGTTGATCTTTTGATAGGTATCAAACACGTGCAATTAAAGAAACCTTGATATATTATCTTAGGCTGACCGTAAAATCTTGTTCCAGTTGAGGCCGGAAATTTCTTTCCCTCATCATTGCTGGGGGCCGCCAAAACTATGGTAGCCCTTTTTGGACCTTGCAGCCTGCTCTAACCGTTGCCAGCCTCCCAACAGCCCTGGTCCCAGGCCCTGCTCTGTGTGCGTCCTGGCCCAGCTGAGTCCTCACACTTTCTTCCTGTGACTTACTGCGTGTTTCATCCCTTGTAAGAGGAGCCCTTCCTTCCCCTTCCTTCCTTCCCTCTGCAGCATCCCAGTCATTCCTCTGGGCCTGTTGCTCTGTATCTCAGTGTCCCCGAGGGATCCTTCCGGCTCCGCTGGCCACAGGACAGTTGGCTGGTGAGGGCACTCACATCACACCCCCTTCCCAAGCTATTGAAATAGAAACACTGGCAACTGAGTCTAGAAAAGCCAAGGGAGTTGATCTGAGTTCTAAATCTGGACAAACAAAGCTGAAGGAAGCTGACCTCTGGGCCAGGGCTGGCCATCTTGGATTTCCTGAGAAACCACCATCTACTCAGATGTGCCTTCTGAGAGACATTTGCCTTAGGCCAGCACCAACATCCGAATTTCTTTTCAGAATCTTGAACATATTTCATAAATGGAAGGTGGTCAAAGAAGGAAAGCCCTTACCCATTGGCCTCTCCTTGGTCTTTGCTTGATATCAGTTTAAATCCTATGCATTAGGTCAGTTTTGCTGTGTGTGTGTGTGTGTGTACATGTGTGTGTTGAAGAAGGGGGGACGAAAAGACAACATAAATCAAAAAAGAAATATTTGGGAAAAATGAAACCACTTTCAATGGCAAACTACCCTATCCTCGATTCTAATTCAAGCGAGGTTTCAAGGAGAAAATCTGGGGGCACAGGGCCCAGGAGAGGCACACTGGGAGTCTACACCATCCCCCCCCCCCCACCGCCACATCCCCACTGACACACAGACACACAAAGGCACACACAGAGTGCATCCACCCAACACCTTACATTTCCATACCAGTGAGATTTGGTGAAAGTGACCTTCAGGCACAGCCTTGCCTGGGGGGAGACTGCAGAGAACTCCTGACCTGCACCGTGGGGTGTGGGTGGGCAGAGCTGAAGGACAGAGGGGAGCAGCCAGCCTCTTGCCATTGGTGCCTCCTCTGGAAGGAGCCCCTCTAGCCATCTCCTTCCTCTAACGGACACCCCACACACCCAGCCCTAGCTCCTTCTCAGCCAGAGCCCTTCCTTTCCATGAAAGCTGGGGCACCCCAGCGGTCCAGACCACTTAAGCTATGACTAGCGGACCCCCGAGGCTGTGGGGCATCCCGAATTTCAATTGCTTCTTTTCTTTTTGGCAGAACTGGCTTATGATCTGGATGTGGACGAGGCGCCTGGAAGCAAGCAGCATGTGAATCAGAAGGACAACGAGATAGCAGCCTCTCACAACCTGGGGAACGGCCACTCCCCGCTGAAGGTTCTCACCAGCTTGGCCATCTACGTGGTGGGCTTCTTTCTGCTGGTGCACTGACTTCCTAGTGCACGGCGCCCGTTCTGCCTGTCGGCACCCGTGTTGCCCGGCGGCACCCCGTGGCCTTCCTCTGTAAAGGGAGCCACCTTCTTATTTTTTTCTTTTTTTTTTTTATCTTGTATACCTCCAGCCATCAAGTAGAAGACCAGCTGTGTGTTGTGTTTTCGAAAATCAGTGGTGTCTTTGAGGGAGGTAAATTTTAGTGGTAGCATAGATCGTCTTTTTGCAAAGAAAAAAACTCAAGTTGTGCCAAATTATTTTCCTATGTTTGGTTGCTAGACCATGGTTACCATGTCTCCCTTTCTCTTTCTCTCTTTCCCTTTGCATGGATTTCTTTGGAAAAAAAAATAAATAAATGTTCAAATAAAACGCATTGGGTCTTTTTTTGTAAGCCCTCGTGTATGGTGACCATGCAGTGCTTTTCCCTCCTCTTGCCTAGCTTTCTGTTCAGTATGGGAAAAATCCCATCGGGCGTCGATAAGGTCCTTCAATCCTACTTCCCGGCCTGCCTGTCAGTGGGGGATCAATCCTCACTGGAGCCCCAGACAAACCCCCCCACAACACACTCCCAATGCCTAATCTTCATGTGGAAATCTTGAGTTAGTGTGTTCTTGCCAATGAACAAAAGGTATCTCGAAAAGTTCCGTTGCCTCCTCTTTATTGGGCTGAAAATACTTCCCCCAAAGAGAAACCCTCCATGTGGCTTGTCGTCTGTCACCCTTCTCCAGGGACAAGGCCATGGCAGGACCAGCAGTCGCCCTGGGTCAGATTGCAAAGGTGGGCATCGGGAAAGCCATGATTTAGAGGAAGCAACCGCATCCACTCTTAGCTACAGGTGGGTTTCTTCGACACGTGTATCCTCAACAACGAGGTTTTGTGTACTGTTGCCCATTTGGTACTGTACCAGATGCTGGAAGCAGGAGAAAACAAAGATTTGATCCCCGTTCTCCTGGAGCGGACAGTCTGGCACCAACACGCCATACCAGCTCTTTGCCAATTGGAGGCTGGTATTCCCATTGAAATCAGGGTTTATACACCCAACATTACAAACCATAGTGGCGCTGATGTTGATCTCTGGACATGCTGCTGCCAAAGAACCTGAGGAATAACCAACTTGCTACTGTTACAATGGCTAGCATATGGCTCATTTGCCAGGTCAGGTCAACAGAAACGTTGTTTTTTGGTTTTTGTTGTTGTTGTTTTCCAACAGAAATGTTATTGATTCTTCCCAATGAGCAGGAACTCAACTCCTACCTGAGGACAAGGATGGGAGAAGCTGAATGAGTATGAGAAAGAGAGGGTGAGCCACAGTGAAGGAGTGTGAACAAAGGTCAAGGAAGGGACCGGAGAGTCTCCTTTGATTCTAGAAGGTGGTCCCAGCCAGGATCTCCAATTTCCGTCCGATGGCCAGAGGTCACCATGCCAGATGCGGGAGGTGTCATTACTTATAACTTATCGATCCCCCCTCCTGCTGTCACCAAGACACTTCTGGCACGGTCCCATGCAGACCACAGGGCTTCGATATTTATTTTCATCCTCTGCAGAAATTCTCACAAACACAAATTGGAAACATTTGGTTTAGTGTTTCCTTCCATCGCTTTCATTGACAACTACAATCAGTTGTATCTGTTAATGTGATTTCAGTGACTTGTAGCGCTTGGTAAGACTGGAAAAGGAATTATCTTTGTTTTTCAAACCGTCATCGCTTCTATGTTTCAGTGGGATTTGTGCGAATCTTGGTTCTCGGAATCAGGAGACCTAAATATGGGCCAGGTTTGCTCTTGGGCCCCAGAGTCTGGTATTACAACAGCATGGGGGCCCGAAGAAAGAGCTAGAGCTGATTTCTCCCCTAATAATCGTCCCTGTCATTCTGCAGGAAGGTTTTTATTTAATATGGCAAAAATAATTAATGTTTCTGAGACCAGGTTTTAGGCCTGCAGGGAGGAGAGGACTGTTATAATGTCCATTCTTCCTCTCTGGAGGCAAGAGGGATTATAAGCTTTCATTTTTTTAATATGTTTATTTTTGAGATTTTATTTTCTTTTATTATTTTCTTTTTCAAGAGGGAAGGGGAGGGGCAGAAGTGGAGGGAGAGAAAGACTCCTGAGCAGGCTCCCCCTGGTAAATCAGAAAGTCAGGACCAGAAGCGAAGCTCTTTATTGTTCCAATTCTGTAGCATCATTGTCTCGCCCAGCACTGGTAACACGTACGTGCTGTTCCCATAGGCTTCTCAGGACCTCTCTGGCCTGCGGTCATATTTGACATACTTCAGTGCCCAGAACATGGCCCGAGCCAGCCAGTGTTGGTACAGCTAAATGGTTGGGATGAAAATGGATAACCATACCCCATTACAAACCATGGACCACTCCGCTATCTTTTACCAACATTTCATTTTACCCAATAGCCGGTCTTGTTTCACTTTCCATGCATGCCGTTCCCTGCCCTTCCATATTTTTTCTTCCTCTAGTTCAGAATCCAGTTTCACAGCCAGTTAGTGGCTTTTCATTTTTGAACTGTTTATTCTACCCCCTGATTTCAACTTCCTACGTGTGAATTTGGGGAAGACGACTATTTTGTCCTTAGAATAGCCCTGGCAGCTGGAAAGTTGTCCCATCGTGTTGGAAGTTTCCAGGCTTCCTTCTCATCTGAATGCACGTGTGAACCTCCAGCAGCTCAACTATGGCACTTGAACAAGATTAAATCAGGGCATAACCCTTGGACTCCCTAGCCTGGAGAAGGGAGGCTCCTGCTGGCTCGTCCCGCCATCTTGGTTTGATGACTGCCTGAGGCAGGGCTCTCACAGGCTCACCGAGCAGGCCATCGTTGCTGTCCAGCAACATTGTCCAGCCCATTGTCCAGCCCCTGTTGCTGGACACCTCCAATTTTTAGCAGATTTATTTTTTTCAAAAGGAATACATATAGACAATAAGAATTCAAATAATAAAGCATTATATAACGTCTTAAAAAACCACATATATTCCATAATTCCAACCCCCATAGATATGTATTATTAAAGATTTCATCTATATCCTTCTAGGCTTTCTTTCTCTGCGTACGTATATTCACACCCATGAGCTTATACCAAACATACAATTTTGTAACGTGAATTTGGCCTCATTAGGTTAAGCCTAAATCTGCCTTCCTTGAATTCTCACCCACAATTCCTGGCTTCCCCAGGAAGGCCAGCAGGAGAGGAAGCTGATCTTCAACGCTAGTTTTCAATCACTGACTCTTGCCCCTTTCTGGATTTTCTTGGTGTCGTTCCAAACAGCTCCTTCGGCCCAGTCAGGCCTGCTCTGCGCTCCGGCGGGTGTGGTGCTCCTGTGCTGTCCTGCTGGTCGCTGAGCCCACGGGGCCGCTGGAGCCCGAGCACAGTGGAGCCTGGGGGTTTATGTTTCCACAGAAGCCCAAGTCCTCCCCCAGAGCAGTCCTAGAACTCGGACACTTGCTTGGAAGCCGCGGTACACACTGTCTGGAGGGTGAACTGGGGGCCACCTGGACCCCCCCAGAGGTTTGTGAGTCTCTTCTATCCCCTACTTGTGTCACTGATTTTTTTTTTAAAGATTTTATTTATTTATTTGACAGAGAGAGATCACAAGCAGGCAGAGAGGCAGGCAGAGAGAGAGGAGGAAGCAGGCTCCCTGCTGAGCAGAGAGCCCGACGCGGGGCCTGAACCCAGGACCTGGGATCATGACCTGAGCCGAAGGCAGCGGCTTAACCCACTGAGCCACCCAGGTGCCCCTGTGTCACTGATTTTTTAACTTTTGATTTTACTTGTCTGTGTATTGGGGCAGACACTATACACCGTGTGTGTGTGTGTGTGTGTTTGTGAGAGAGAAAGAGAGCGCGAGAGAGAGTGTGTGTATGTGTGTGTGAGAGAGAGAGAGAGTATGTGTGTGCAGTGTAAGTGTGCGTGCGTACTAGGGTGGAGACACCTTCTTCTTGCCAAGGCCACATGTTTGAAAGTCCTCTTTTGAAGTTGCTTTCGAGCCAGTTTATGTACCATATACAAAAATTAGCCTCGTTTCTTTATAGTCACACCTTGTTTGGAACCAAAAATAATGTTCTTCAGCTTCGTCACCCACCTCATTCACGAGATTTGCTGCCAAGTGGCTTTTAGCTGTTTCCAAAAATCAAATCTGCCTCCAGGAAACAAAGGCCTTCCTGAGAAGATTCCAAAGAATGTGCTATGGGCTATGGAGGGTTTTTTTCCCAAAGAAAAGTTCTAGAGAATTTGAAGACAATGTCTCACTGGTCTGGATACAGGTCTGCTAAGGAACCAACAAAATATGCTCAATACTTGTCATTCACTTTTCTATATTTAGAAATGAATATATTGACTTTGATTCACGGTAAAAATAGAATACAAGGGGCCCTTGGGTGGCTCAGTCATTAAGCGGCTGGCTTCGGCTCAGGTCGTGATCCCAGGGTCCTGGGATCGAGCCCCACATTGGGCTCCCTGCTCAGTGGGAAACCTGCTTCTCCCTTCCCCACTCCGCCTGTGTTCCCTCTCACTGTGTGTGTGTCTCTCTCTGTCAAATAAATAAAATCTTTTTTTAAAAATTCGAATACAAGGCTGGCATGCCGTTGGTGTTTAGTGTTTGATGAACACAGTATTCATTATATAAGCATTTATTTAGCAAAGCTTTGTGCCAGACCCCGTGTCATGTGGGTTTCATTCACATCTATTGAAGGAGACAGGCAAGAAATCATGGTACAGGGGGCGCCCGGCTGGCTCTGTTGGTGGAGTGTGAGACTCTTGATCTGGGGGTTGTGAGTTTGAGCCCCACTCTAGGTGTAGAGATGACTTAAAAATAAAATCTTAGGGGCATCGGGGTGGCTCAGTTAGTTAAGTGACTGCCTTCGGCTCAGGTCATGATCTCAGAGTCCTGGGATCAAATCATGCATTGGGCTCCCTGCTCAGCAGGGAGTCTGCTTCTCCCTCTCTCTCTGCCTGCTACTCCCCCTGCTTGTGCTCTGTGTGTCAAATAAATAAATAAAATCTTAAAAAAAATAAAATACAATCTTTTATGTCCAGTGTTTGCAGAAAGCATAGAAGATAACTTGAAGAAAGTGTCAAAGTTGTCAAGATTACCAAAGGGGCAGAGTGTCTCAGGCAGAGCAGCAGGACCTGGGTTCCATAGTGGACCACACCCAAGGCCCTTCCTTGGTGAGCCATGCAATACACCAGGGTGCCTGTCCTCAGAGAGGGGAGAGGGAGACTGTGCGGGGTGCATGGGGTTTTACCTAGTACCTTGAAGCAATGACAATATGTACACCCAGCAGTGTGGCTATTTCTTAAAGTCATATATAGTATGAGTAAAAAAAAAAGGCAAGAAACAGAATGGACTATATAGCATCTCACCATAGAAACGAATTAAGATATAGTCACAGAGGACAGCACACATTTCCCAAAAATACACGCACGCCGAGGGATATACATGGGCCACATTAAACTGGTTGCCTTGGCGTGAGTGGGTTTTGGGCATAAAAAGGAATAGCGACCAAAGTTGAAGGAAGAGACAACGTGTTTAAGAGCTCTTTGGGGCAGATGATAATTAGATGGCTTTCTTTTGGGGTGAAAACCCCCAATTCCCAGCACCATTAGACAATGAAATTGTTACACTTCTTCTGCTTCGTTGGAGTCCTAAACTCACCATGATACGCCAACACCTTCATTTTACAGAGAGAAACTGAGGCCCAGAGAGGCTGAGAGATCCAACTAAAGTCACAAAGCAAGGTGGGTGCCAAGTCAGGACGGACTCAGAGCCTTGGCCGTCACATTATATACAACGGCATCCCCTTGAGAGCGGAATTCAGAAACGGTGACACTGGGGAGCCAGAGTCAAGACCGTCTTCGGAAATCTGCGTGCATACGAACAGACTTAGTTGTACTGATCTACATTTTGATTCTCGTGGCAGTTAAAAAAAAAAAAATCTCTTATCTAACAAAACACATTGCCTTTCCAAATGAATGCGTTCAAGCCAGGGCCTGCTTCGAGACGTTGAACGTTGCCCTTACAAATTGGAACCCGGGGTGCAGGAATTCCATCACCCTCCTGAAGGCTCCGTGTCACAACAGAGGCATTGTTCTCCTTCCTCATGCCGTTTGGTTTCGTGCCTTTTCTGTAAGATGTTAGGTATTTATTTTGTTTTGCTGGGGCTTTTGTAATCAGTCTAGACATGGGCCTACACCGACCCATCCAGGAGGCAGATAAAACTCCCACAGTGGGATGAGGTAACCCCCTTCGTGCTGTTTTCTCGGGGGAGGGCAGAGCAGCAGCTCCCCTCAGCCAGCCCCCAAGCCAGAATGTTCAGGAAAACGACTAGGGAATGCACTGAATTCGCTAATGAAGCTGGGAGGACGTGTTCGGTCTCTGAACATACTCCCAGTCCCACGGTAATCTTCATTCTGTACCTGAGATGAGTCGGCTGCCCACTTGGTTGTCTACATGGTGTCTCGGTGCAAATGAAAAGTCTCTCTCTGCGGGGGTCAGAGCGACTGCTTACTTGCGAGCTTCCGCGACTGAGGATTTGTAGACTTGACTTTACCCTGAGTAAGCAAAGGTACATATACCAAGACAACAAACCAGGAGGGCAATAGAGCACAGGTTACCTTGATTTAACAGAAGTGGGTTTCCCCTGCCCTCTTTATGCAAATTGTTTTTTAATTTTTTTTCTTGTCGCAGAACAAATAGAGGCCTGACTTATGTTTCACAGTTCACAGGGCTGATTACATTTACTTCATTGTCAATGGATAGTAATGCTGTTTCACCCTTCTGGAAAATCTAAAAACGTTCATCCTTCCCTCAGAGCCTCCCTGACACCATCTCTGTGACAGGAGAAGCTTCTGGAACACAGGCAATTTCGAATAAGAATGCCTCTTCATGGGGGACCTGGGTGGCTCATTCCGTGAAGCATCCAATTCTTGATCTCAGCTCAGGTCTTGATCTCAGGGTCATGAGTTCAAGCCCCACGTTGTCTTTAAAAAAATTTTTTTTTAAATTCTAAAAGAAGAATGCGTCTTTAGCTTGCCGTCAGTGAAACCATTCAGCCCAGGATCTCGCATGGCCCCGAGCTCCACGTCTTACACAAGGCAGTGCCGCCGAAGCTCGTGGAATGAAATGTCAGTGGCCACCAAGCACCAGCCAAATGGGAAATCTGACCATAATCCTCAGGTCTGACCTGAGGACCGACTGCCAATAGAGTGCCCATTAGTAACCTTACTTTGGCTTGTTTCATTTGGACTGGTATCATAGTGTTTCCTGCCATTTTTTACCAACAAGAAAGTTTAGTCTCTCACAATTTCTAGAACTTGTATACGGCTACGGTTGCAAAAATGCAACAGGGCAAAAATGTTATCTAGGAACAACAGCAAAAACAGGGTTCTTTGCAAGCAGCCACGGACTGTCTAAACTTCCAAGTGAATGTCCTTTCTAACCCCTTATTTAGAACAATCAGAGTCCCAAACTGTCCAAGAAAAGATTTGGTGCTTTTCCAATATGTTTTGTTGAGTGTATCTGGCTGGATTTGAATTCTGGGAATATTAGTAAACTGTATATGTCTTCATACAGAAAGCCAAGGGCATTTTTTTTTTCCAAATTTGTTGGACTATAAAGAGTTTGCCACATTACATTTTCAGCCTGGAAGCTCCTCTTTAAAGGCTGTCCTTCTATTATCATGAATATTTATAACTCAGTTTTGGGGCCCTAACAAATTAGAATCTGTCCAAATTGATCAACCCAAAGTCTCCTTTCCAAGGGTAGGTTTGCCTTCCCTCAGCTCTTGAAGTGCTGATAAACTTTGGTAGTTTCTCTCTCATCAAAATGGTTCTTTCTAATGTCAGTGGTCTCAGTTCCTGTGATTTCAGACAACCATTTAGTCCTGTGACCCCTAACCACAGAAAATCCATGGTTCCCTGGCATGGACCCCTCATGTGAGCTCTGAGAAAACCTTAGAAAAGTGTAGAAGTTTTAGTCAGTATCCTGTCATTGCCCATCATCGGGTCAGCCAACATATCAATAAGAACATTATAAGGGCGCCTGCGTGGCTCCGTCGGTCATGCATCCCACTCCTGATTTTGGCTCAAGTCATGATCCCAGGGTCCTAGGATACAGCCCACATGGGGCTCCAGGCTGGCGCCTGCTTAAGGAGTCCCTCTCTCTCTCTGTCCGTCCCCCCATTTGCACTTTCTCTCTTTCTAAAATAAATAAATAAATCTTTAAGAAAAAGAGCATTATAGTACATTCTCATCACAGGGAAAAAAATGTTCTTAACTATATGAGATGATGGATGTTAACTAAATTTCTCATGATAATCATTTCATGGGCTTCACATAAATCAAACCATCATGTTGTGCACCTTAAACTTATGCAGTGTTAGAGGTCAATTGCATCTCCATAAAACTGGGAGAAACCATTATGTATTATGTTCTTAAGTCCTGTACTGCCTAGTCAAGGCTTGTCCTGAGGCTTACGTGAAGGGATGGACAGGACAGCATTTGGAATGTTTGGATCTATCCACTAGAGGATTCAAAAGAACAAGTATCAGATTTTCGATGTGATGAACGCTAGGTCCGCAGAGTAGGAAGCCTCAGCTGTGTGGGGCCTTTGCACCTGCCCAGGACCCCCTGACCTCATAAAAGACCCTCCTGTCTGGGTGAGGTGTCTCCTCAGCCTCAAATGGGCAGTGGTCCTCGCATCAAAAGAATCTCTCTGAGACATCACAAGAAAAGGCTTATGACTTCCAAACCCCCTCCCTGGTCACCCTCTTCCAAGCATTTCATGCTTAAACCTGGAACGTCACCTTGAAGAAAGAGTTGAAGGTGGATACTAAGAGTTGAACACTGGCTTCCCTGGAAGCCAAGAATCAATGTTCCTTGGAAGGGAGTGTCACTGAAAATGGTCGGCCGGGGCCAACAGCCCACATGACCACTGCGAAAAAACGGTTGTTAATCTGTCTTATCTCGTCCCTTATTTCTTCTGAAATAGCCCTTTTACAGCCTTGTCAAGGCGGTAGGAATCCAGTCCCCCTGTCTTTTGTATCTAGACACTCATGATTCGTTTTCGGTTGTCTTCCAACACCTCTCTTGCTGGTCGTTCATGTTTCATCCCTTTGTTAGGGCGGGACGTGAGGCCCAGTGGGATCCCACCCATGACAGTCACCCCCAGGAGATATCGAAATCCAGCTGAAGTCACCAATCAACTGTTAGTCACAACCGAGGTTTCTGAGAGGGCCTGTGCTCAGTACAAAGATGAGTATCACTTACAGCCCAGCAGGGACCGGGGAGCGGAACGCGGATTGTCTAAAGATCAGGTTATATATAGCCAAACCGTGAGGGGAGCTCAGGCTTCCCAAGAGTTGACCAGAACAGCTGAAGGCTGTGCTTTGAGCCGGCCACAGACCTAAGGAAAAAGGTACTCATGTTCTCCAAGGCCCTGCCAGGCCTGTCCACCCAATTAATCCTAACGAGAGCTTGAGTTACAGGGTGACTTTTCCCAGCAGTGAGGCAGGAAGTCCACCCGCTCATGTACCCACATCTGACACCCCCTTCCCAGCAGGAGCCTACGGCTTGCAGGGGGGAAGCTTCTTGCAGGGGGGAAGCTTCCCAGTGATTCCTGCCCACGTGTGTTTGGGCTTGGCTGTGCAGCCGGCTCCCCCTCCTCATCTCTAAGCCACAGGCCTTGCTCTTGTTGCTTGAGAAAACACCTTTCAGCCTGGTCTGTGCTCTGAAGCTCAGTGAGTCACAGGCCTTCTCACACGATCTGGCCCCAGCCCTTCCAGAAGTCTGGATTCCCAAGCGGGAGGGAGCCAGCAAGCAGATGCGTTTCAGCCTGGAGGTCCTCTGAGGATCCCGCCTTCCTTTTTGGCCTTGGGCTCTCGAGGGCACGCAGAGCGGCTGGGCCCAACCTCCCCCACTGCTGAGGATGGCCCCAGAAGGGCCATCCGTAATGTTCCCTGGGAGTCCAGAAGCAACCGGGAGCTTCCGAGCAGGCAGTCGGCCAGGACTGGTTTCCACTGCCGTCCACATTCTTCCTCTCTGAGTTCTCCGGAAGCTGCAGAGCTTAGTGTTTCTTATCCAAAAATCTTCTGGCATTTTTTATTTGTAATAATTCCAAACCCACCGAACATTCTTATAACAACTGAGATTGGGGAGAGAGGGTGGAAAAAAAGAATCAGTTAGATGATTAAGGGCACACTTACTCCTAGGTGCTGATTTTCAAAGGGAAATGGATTTGAGCTCTCAGGGGGGTTGATTTCCTGCCTGAGCCCCCACACAGCTTTTCTCTTGTTAATCAGGGTGGCTGCTTTAGATGGTGGAGGTGTAGGATTTGGGGTTGTGGGTGGGGGGAGGGGCGCTGGGATCTGGCAAGGCTGGCCAGGGTCTGGGGGTAGCTGAGCTTAAACCTCTCGCACAAGGGCACTGGCAGAACTTGCTGCTGCTGCTAGCCCAAGGCCCAGAGGGTGGGTTTCCTCACTCTTGGCACGGGTTGTTCTGCGTGCTGCATCCAGAAAGAGATGGAAATCATCCAGGGGCAGAGCAAACAGGCCCTCGAGGTCAACTAGCCCAATCCCCTCAGCCAACAGATGGAGAAAGTAAGGCCCCCGGGTAAAGGAGGGACAATGGGATGGTTCTAGAGCCTAGGGCCTCCTGGCTTTCAGTCCAAGACTCATCTGGTCCTAGCCCATGAGCAGGATCAGAAACAAGACAGCATCTGGCAGGCCAGAATTTGGAACTTACTCCATATCAGAGTCCCTGGTTTCTTATCTCTAACCCCTCCTGTCACCAGGGCTTGTGACAAAAATCAGACCAATAAATAACTGCAGAACCTTTAAATTGCCTGAAGACTGGAAGACAAGTACTAGAGCAGTCTACAGGGAACCTATTAGAATAGGCCTTTCCTATGAGTCCTGCTTTCAGGGCTTGAATTTTCCTTAGAGAAACAGATGGAGATTCATTTCAAGGGCCAAGGAGAAGAAAAAAGCACATTTACTTAAATGGCATATGGTCTCTTTCTTCTTCAGTGACTCAGGGACAGGCTCTTGCCTTTGCCCCTGGGAGCTTAGTAATGCACCTATCTGGAGACCTGCTTCTCACATGTCTGCTCAGTCCTTCATTACAGGGAGGGAGAATTCAATTGCTGCTTCCAGAAACCATTTTCCAAGAATAACAACATATCTGGCCCAATTTAATGCTTTCACTTCCACTTGCTGGCAAAATAAAGAGGCTGGGCATTCCCTTTTATCCACCCCCATCACTGAGGTTTGGCTAAGACCCTTCTCTGGAAACCTCAGCTCAAGAAGAGGTTCACACACTTGGTTTTTAAAGCCAAGTGAGATGTTGACAAAGGCAAGTAGGTATAAGTGAAGAGAAACTAATACCCTCCCTACAGTAGGAGCTAATAAGATTAGAACCATAGGGACGCCTGGGTGGCTCAGTTGGTTAAGCAGCTGCTTTCGGCTCAGGTCGTGATCCCAGCGTCCTGAGATCGAGTCCCACATCGGGCTCCTTGCTCGGCAGGGAACCTGCTTCTCCCTCTGCCTCTGCCTGCCACTCTGCCTGTGCGCTCGCTCGCTCTCTCTCTCTGACAAATAAATAAATAAAATCTTAAAAAAAAAAAAGATTGGAACCATAAGCCCAACAATGCTAAGTGATGGGGCCACAAGGACTTGGCTCAGCCCGGGCCTCAGTGAGCCATTCTAGAGGCCCTGGTGTCTCTTTGAGTATAAGGAACACTGCCTGTGAGATTGTGGGGAGGAACTGAGCTCCCCTAGAGAAGGCTCAAGACACTATAGAACCTAACATGACAAAGTGTTTATATCTTGTATTTAGCACTGAAATTTTGGAAGAAAATCTCTTCCTTAGTCAAAACCTCCATTTTAGTTCTTTCCAAACTAGTTCTTGAACCGTTTTGGAAAGAGACATTGAGGGTCTTCCTTATGTATATTTCCCCATAATAATAATAATAATAATAATGATAATAAAAGACTGTGGCCTCCATCTTGCTTGTTGGGTCTTTTGCTCTCTTGCTCACTCACTCTGAGGAAGCCAGCTGCCATCTTGTAAGCTGCACTGTGGAAGCAAAATCTAATGTCTCTGGGCAATCACTAGCAAGGCACTGAGACCTGCTAACAGCCATGTGAGTAGGAAGAGATGCATGTTCAAAAACTTCTTGGATGAATGCAGCCCCAGCTAAGCCACACCTGGATTCCTGACACACAAACCTTGTGATAACATCTGTTTTTTTTTTTTTAAGATTTTATTTATTTATTTGACAGAGATCACAAGTAGGCAGAGAGGCAGGCAGAGAGAGAGGGGGAAGCAGGCTCCCTGCTGAGCAGAGATCCTGATGTGGGGCTCGATCCCAGGACCCTGGGATCATGACCTGAGCCGAAGGCAGAGGCTTTAACCCCCTGAGCCACCCAGGCGCCCTAACATCTGGTTTTTAAAGCTGTCACATTTGGGGATCATTTGTTACACAGCAATAACTAACTCATGCACATCCATGCATACAAGATTTTGCACAGAGGTTCCGGGGATTCCAGGAGATCCTAAATCTCACTCCGTGGCCCTGCCACATTAACTCCATGTTAAAAATCCCTAGACTGGGGCACCTGGCTGGCGCAGTCAGAAGAGTGTGTGACTCTTGATCTCAGGGTTGTGAGTTCGAGAGACTCACTTAATAAATAAAGACTACTTAAATAAATAAAAACTTTTTAAAAAATCCCTTGGGGCATCTGGATGGCTCAGTTGGTTAAGTGTCTGCCTTTGGCTCAGGTCACGATCCCAGGGTCCTGGGATCGAGTCCCGCATCAGGCTCCCTGCTCAGCGGGAAGCCTGCTTCTTCTTCTGCCTGCTTCTCCCTCTGCCTGCCGCATCCCCTGCTTATGTTCTCTCTGACAAATAAATTAATTAAATCTTTTAAATAAATAAATAAATCCCTAGACCAGTGATGGCCAATAGAAATATAATACAAACCACACAGATATTTTAAAATTTCTAGTAGCCACATTAAAGAAGTAGAAAGAAACAGGTAAAAATAATTTTGATATCTTATTTAAGCTAATGATATTTTATTTAAGCTAACAGACCTAAAATATCATTTCAATGTGTAATCAATATTAGTATTATTTATGAACTATTTCCCATTTTTGTTATAAATCTTTGAAATCAGTCCATTTTTGTTATAAATCTTTGAAATCAGTCATATCTTTCAATTTACAGCACATCTCATTTAGACTAGCAGTATTTCAAGTGCTCAATGGCCACAGGTGGCCAGTGGCCTCTGTAGTGGACAATGCAGCCCGGGACTAATATGATATTCAAGTAACGAACAAACTTTGACTTCAACACACTCCAGCTACCATAGTACCTGCTACCTGATAGGTAGGCAAGCAGGGACCATTGCTATTGAAAAAACACGAGGGGGTAAAGATGGTAATACTCACCACACTGATCTACAGATCCAACACAATTCCTATCAAAATCCTAAGTAGGGTTTTTTTTTTTTTTTGGCAGAAATTGACAAGCTGATCTTAAAATTCATATGGAAATGCAAAGGACACATAATTACTAAAACAATATTGAAAAAGAAGAACAAAGTTGGATGAATGACACATCCCATTTCAAAACTTACTACAAAGCAATGGTATTTAAGAGAGTGTGGTACTGGGGCACTTGGGTAGCTCGGTGGGTTGAGAGTCTGCCTTCAGCTGGGGTTGTGATCTCAGGGGCCTGGGATCCTGCTTCCCCCTCCCCCTCTGCCTGCCTCTCTGCCTGCTTGTGATCCCTCTCTGTCAGGTGAATAAATAAAATCTTAAAAAAAAAAAGAGAGAGAGGGAGAGAGAATGTGGTACCAGAACTGGATTGACATATAGATCAATGGGACAAAACTGAGAGTCCAAAATGAACCTATACATCTATGGTCAGTTGATTTTTTTAAAAGATTTTATTTATTTATTTGAAAGAGAGAGAGAGGGAAAGAGAGCATGAGCAGGTGGAAGGGCAGAGGGAGAGGAAGAGAGAGAATCTCAAGCAGACTCCTGGCTGAGCCCAGAGCCCAATGTGGGGCTTGATCCCACAACTCTGAAATCAGGTGCAAGACTAAGAGTCAAATGCTTAAGCAACTCAGTAGGAACTGAGCTACCCAGGAACCCCAGGGTGTCAAGACCATTCCATGGGGAAAGAACAGTCTCGTCAACAAATGGTGCTGGGACAACTGGATGTGCACAGGCAAAAGGGTGAAGTTGACCCCCTACCTCACACTATATACAAAAATTGACTCAAAATGGATCAAGAACTTAAATGTGAGTGCTAGAACTCTAAAGTTCCTAGAAAAAAAAAAGGGTAAATCTTTGTGATATCAAATTTGACAATGCTTACTTAGATACAGCACCAAAAGTACACGAAAGAAAGAAAGGAAGGAAGGAAGGAAGGAAGGAAGGAAGAAAGAAAGAAAAAAGAAAGAAAGAAAGATTGGATATCATAAAAATTTACAAGTTTGTGTTTCAAAGGACACTATCAAGAGAATGAAAAGACAACCCACAGAATGAGAAAATATATTTTCAATCCATAAGTCTGATAAGGGTCATGTATCTGAAATATATAAAGAATTCTTAGGGGTGCCTGGGTGGCTCAGTTGGTTAAACGTCTGCCTTGGGCTCAAGTCATGACCCAGGGGTCCCGGGATTGAGCAGGGAGTCTGCTTCTCCCTCTCCCTTTCCTGTCATTCTCTCTCTCTCTCATGTTTTTTCTCTCTTTCTCAAATAAATAAATAAATAAATAAAATCTTTTTTTAAAAATTCTTAAAACTCAATAAAAAGGCAACCCAGTTTAAAAATTGGGCAAAGGATCTAACAGACATTTCTCCAAAGGTGGACAAATAGCCACTAAGTGCTTAAAAAGATGCTTAACATGACCATGAGCCATTAGGGAAATATACCCCAAAACCACACTGAGATACCACTTCACACCCACTGGGATGAATATAATTTTTTAAGAAAGGAAAACAGCAAGTGGCAGAAAGGTTGTAAAGAAATGAAAACTCCTCTACGTTGCTGATGCGAGTGGGAAGTTGTGCACCTATTTTTGAAAACAGTCTGGCAGTTCCTTAAGATGTTAATCTATAATCCAACCATTCCACACCTGTGTATATATAAAGAATAATTAGAAGTAGGGACTCAAACAGATACTTGTACACCCATGGTCACTGCAGCATTGTTCACCATAACCAAAAGGTGGAAACAGCCCAAAGGCCCATCAGTGGATAAATGACAATGGATAAATGGCTAACCAAAGTGTTCTGGCCATGTGATGGAATAGTATGCAGCCATGAAAATGGAGACATGGTAACACATACTCTAACTTGGATGAACCTTGAAAACATGATGCTGTGCGAAGGAAACCACTCACAAAAGGCCATTGTATTATGTGATTCCATTTTAATGAAATGCCCAGAACGAGGGACATCAGTAGAGACTGAAAGCAAATCAGTGTTTACCTTGGACTGCGGGGCAGTGGGGAGAGTGGGGATTGATGGCTGATGGGTACAGGTTTCTTTGGGGGATGTTGAAAATATTTAAAGATTTATTGACTTTATTTTAGAGACAGAGAGAGCAGAGGGAGGGACAGAGGGAGAGGGTGAGGGAGAGAGAATCCCCAAGCAGACTCCATGCTGAGTGCAAAGCCTGATGCAGGGCTCGATCCCAGGACCCCGAGATCATGACCTGAGCTGAAACCAAGAGTCAGATGCTCAGCTGACTGAGCCACCCAGGCGCCCCCCAAATGTTATAAAATTAGACAGAGGCGATGGTTGCACACCACTGAACATGCTAAGTTACTTTACATGCTAAGTTACTTTACTGAAATGGGTAAAATTTACCAAATGTCAAGTGTATCTCAATAAAGCTATAAACAAAGCTCTAGTGGCTGTGCCAAGTGTCCTTGGTGACACTGCATTGCCTCCATTCTTTTTCAGGGCCATCTGGAGAGGCTGCACAGTGCAGTGGAGAGAGGGAGGGGTGAAAACAGAGTTATGAGCCCCTGCTAAACGCCTGTCCGCGTGCCGTCACATACCTCATCTCCTGTAATCTGTGCTCTGGTTTTGCTCATTTTACACACGGGGGAATCGGTTGGGTCAAAGCCATACCACGAGGTAAGGGGTGGAGCCAGGATCGAAACAGAAGCCCTCCATCTCCAAGTTCACGTTCTTTCTGCTCTCCCATGCCCCGTTGGGAAACAAGCATTGCCCCTAAGGACAGGTTGCCTTAGTCAGTATTGCTGGTGCCGCGTGAGTCTCAGCTCCATGGCGGGTGGGACTCACGGGTGGGCGGTTTGAACCTTGGCAGTGGTTGAAAACTCAAACACCCCCTGGGGCTTGGCCGGTCACGATGGAGGCCGGGCTCAGGAACGGCTGTGGGGAATTGGAGACGACGCCGCTCCTCTCCGGAGAAAGGTGGGTGCCGGCCCCAGCTCGCTGTTGCCAAAGGGTCCCCAGGACCGGCGATGGCCAGATCCTGATTTTTCACAAGAAACCAAACCTATGGATGCTAAATGCTGGCAACCGATCCAGAGTTTTTAAAACCGTCTCTGGGGCAAAGCAATCATCCAAAGGCCCACCAGTTGGCAGGTCTGAACTAGATCATCTCTGCTCGTTCTGGCTTTTGCATCGTTTCAGTCTCTTGGCCGCAGACTTGATCCTGCGAGCTCCGGTCAAGGCAGGGTTCAAACACTGGTTTTCTGGAGGCCCCGTGGCATTATCCCTGTGGGAAATCAGACCACAGAGAGCAGCCTCTATGGGCCCTGGCTCCTGTTCCCCTGCGGGAACAACAGCCGAATATGGAAGACACTTTTCCTTCCCGACGTGGGCGTGACTTGTCCTCGCACTCTTCCCCGGGCAAAGTGGGCTGGTGGGTAAACACGTGGGCGAGCTGTGAGCTGCGTGGATGGCAAGTGGTGTCTGGGACTCCAAGTTTTCAAAATAAGAGGGCCCGGTTGAATGTCTCCTACGGAGTCGCACCCATTGCGTTAAGAAGGCGGCTTTTTGAAGCACCCACTCTTCGCTTTCTCCAGAGACTAGGCCAGAGCTAGGGCTGTGGACAAGGAGCTCTCTTTGGATTGTTAAGTTTTCGTGGTGGATGCTGTCGTGAATTTTGTGACTACCTTATCCTTCTGGTGGTTTGGAAGGGATGATGAATTAAATGTGATATTAATATTTGGCTTTTAGAAACATACATTCAATGGCTAACGGAAAGGTAAAATGAAAGAAAAGTTCATTTTGGCCAACAATTCCCCAGGGCATTAGAGGGGTCACTGGAAGCATGATAAAGTCCAAACATGTAAAATGTTTTCACAGAATGTTGTTTTTTAAGGTTTTATTTATTTGAGAGAGTACAAGTGGGGAGCGGGGCAGAGGGAAAGGGAGAAGCAGGCTCCCGACCAAACACAGTGCCTGATAAGGGCCTCAATCCCAGGACCCTGAGACATGACTTGAGCCTAAGGCAGATGCCTAACTGACTGAGCCACCCAGGCGCCCCCCCTTCCCCAGAATGCTTGATATTGAGTCCATCTTCTTTGCTACGAAGAGAGAAACCTTTCAGTAAAAACTAAAGGGTCGGGGTCCAAGACAGCTCTTAGTTGTCATAGCCAAAGTCTTTCCTTCCTCCCTGCCATTGACTGACCTTGGAAAGGCTGCACTAGAGGCCTGGGCGTGCTCAGGGACAGGGGCTGCGGGTACCAGATCTGCTCCTGAGAGGCTGCTTCTGCTCAGGGCCCTCCTGCCAGAAATAGGCACCAACCCAGTTGTAGGCATTGCTTGGCCCCCACGACCCCTGTCTCCCCATCTCCCAACTCTGCAGAATCGTCCAGACAAAACCCTTGTCGGTCTTCACTCCAGACTCCGGCCCTCACACCTCCCTCTAGCTGGGTACCCTCGTTCCTTACCCAGGCTTTAACAAACTCTTCGGGATTTGCTCCTCTGGCAGGACCAGCTCGGGCTCTCAGTGGTGCCCATTCTTGCTCTTCGGAGGTATGGTGGGCTGAATGAAATAAGGCCTCTTGAAATCGATGCCATCCTAATTGCCAGAGCCTATAGATATTCCTCATATGAAGCCAGGGTCTCATACGGAAGTGAAGGATCTTAACATAGGGAGGTTACCCCAGATTATCTGGGTGGGCTCTAAATGCAATGATGAGTGTCCCTAAAAGAGGGAGCTCACTGAGATTCAACAGGCAGAAGAGGAGGAGGCAATGAGACCTGCCACGGGGGCAGAGAGTGGAGGGTTGGGGCCACAAGCCAAGGAATGCTGGCCCCCACTAGATGCCGCAAGGCTAAGAAGTGACTCTTCCCGAGAGCCTCGAGGGGTAGTGCCGCCCTGACAACACTGTGATTTAGGACAAGTAGCCCTGATTTTGGACTTCCGGCCTCCACAACTGTGAAAGGAGAAATTTCTGTGGTTTTTAAGGCACCAAGTTTATAGTCATTTGTCACAACAGCCCCAAGAATCATGTATTGACAGGCTCCTGGTCCCCTTGGATCGGAAATGACCCTGGGGTCCTGGGATTACTTGGTTTAAAATGGCAAAAGTCCTCGAGCTGACAGGGGCATCCCTGGATTCCAGTTCCCTGAGAGAAAACTCGTGTGGGATATCATCAGAGCAGTGACTGACCTCCTCCTCCAGCAGGAAAGGACAAAAGACAACCAACTCTCCTTTCTCCTCCCCTTCCAGAGTTTTCTTCCCGGAATAATTAGGATGTCTGTATAGAAATCTGACTAGTCACTGTCATTTCCATGAACTATGGATCATTTATGTTTGGTTATCATGGCCCGTAGAACCAAGTGGAAAAACCGTCATGCGAGTCTAATGAACTGTGTGTGAGCCTTAATTTCAACATGAAACTCTGTTTAGCATCCTTCAATCGCTACTCACTCTCACAGTGCTGTCAGAAGTCCCGCATCCTCCGATATTAGAGGGAACATTTCTTCCCGGTTCTTGGCACTCTTGAGTAGGGGATGCCGTCTGTTAAGCCACCAACACACAAAGCAGAGTTCTGTGTCTGAGAAACTTGTAACTTTGAAAAATGCCAACTGGGCCTCAGAGATGAGAAAGGGGGGCCCTCAGAGCAGGACTGTTGGACTAAAACGGGACCAAATTTGCACCTTCCTTGCATGTTTTTATAGCTACCAAATTCATGGTCCCCAGGGTGCTGGGTTCTCGTGGAAATTACAAATGCAGCAAAGCAGCTGGGAACCAATATAACGAAAAGGTGGATTTGTGTTTGCTGCAGCCGGCCAAAAATAATGAAGCTGAAGCAGCCCTCAGAGAGGGAAAGGGCTCGGCCAGGAATGTGTGGGAAAACAAAACCACTCTGGGCCGCCTCAGCTCGGCATGGGAGAAGAAAGAGTGTCAAGAAGGTCGAGTTCCGAGACTCTCCCAAGGAACTCATGGCAGGCCCACAGATTTGCTCTGAAGACACTGTCCAAGAGGGAACGTCAGAGCTTTGAAGACGGAGGGAAGAAATGGGATGAGGCCTGGCTCCGTCCAGCTCCTGACTAGACAGGGCAAGTGCAGCCACCGGCCGTTGCCGCATCCTGGGGGGAGATGGGTGAGGAGAAGGGCTCCTGTAGGGGTGAGAGGGGGAGGGGTGGGGCCGAAGAACCAGTTGGAATCTTTCGGTAACAACTTAATGGCATTCCCCTCAGCTGAGGTAAGGGGGTTCCCGTTAGAAGCGGATGAACGGCTCCTGGCATGTTTACACAGCTAGTGATTTTGTTGTCTAAGAAAGTTGCCGTTAATCAAACGGAGCATATTTTGTTCAGAGTCAGATCCTTTTGAAAATAAACATCTGATTTGATTTCACTAGAAACCCACTGCTGGAGCCTACTTCGAAGCTATCAGAGCTGTTCACTCTTTAAATGACACAGGAAATAAATTGTATGTTGGTGGTTCACCACCCACAAAAAATCCAAACGGCGGCCCCCGCACGAGACCACTGAAAATTGTGGCCTTCGTGTCTGCTCTGGTGGTGGCAGCTGGTGGGGCTTCAGAGACATGTTACTTTGGATGACCCTTAGCTCTCTCCTCCTGCAACTTGAGGGTCGGAGAGCCTATAACACCTTTGAAATTCAAGGGGGATGCGCACTGGCAATAATGTTTTATTCGTGGACATCACCAATTTAAAGAGATTTTTCTGTACTCAAGGAAGCGCCATCAGCCCAAAGTTCCCCAGAGTCGAAATAAATAGAAGTTGAGCTGCTACATGCATTTTTTTTTAAAACGTTTCAAGCATTTCAGCTCCTATGGAAATATCCACAATCCATTTCAAAATACCACTGAAGGAGAAGAGTACAATCTCAGCCTGCTCATGTTTTAACTAACAGAGTCCTAACACTACCCGAGAGAAACATTCTAATGAAGTTAATTAAGAATTAATGAAGTTTACTAATTAGTAATTAATAAAGCTCTCCCAATGTGACACCTGACATTTAGTTCCAACATTTCTTTTTCTGGTTCCAGATGTTTTTTAATTATAAAAAGAGCACCAGCCCCATAAAATGATGCTCTTCCATCTTTCCAATAGCCTCTGTTGATCCGTGGACATTTTTTTCTCTCAGTGACTCACAGGAAAGGTCATTTTTCGTATTCCTTTGATGTTCGCAGATGCATTTACATTCACACAAATCCACAAAGTACCAGGACCGGCTACAGAAAGACACACGTCTTGGGAAATATATTTCAGATGGGGTTGTTTTAGAAAACACTAATATACAAATCAGCCCAGCCTAGGATAGAGCTTCGCTGAGCCTCATTGGCAGTCTTAGACATAAACAGTGGGGGCTACAAGCCGCCTGACCCAATCAGACATCCAATACACAACAAATTAGTTTTGCACCAAGGGAAAGGTCATTTCTTTAATCCATGTCTTTGGGGAATGTACACAAATGTCATTCTTCCCAACCTACGTAATTAAACAGTTTAACTGGTGTGGCCATTCACTGTTTATTTTCCCATTGGGTAATGGAAGGATGTTAGCATCAGGTGATGAGGAGAGAATAAAGACAGTTGCAAATGTGGGGACGATCCGCTCCCCAGGCCTTGGGGGGGGGGTGTGGGTGTGTGTATGTGTGTGTGTGTGCGCGCGCACGTGTATGACAAGTTGCTTTCCCTCTCTCTAAGGGGTCCGGGAAAGGCTTGCTGCAGACCCCAGGGCAAGAATCAATATCAGAGAGCCTCTTGGCCAGGGAGGATGGGCTGCTCCAGCTTTCCTGCTTCCCGATGTGCAGCCACTGGCTTTAATGCTGGGAGGAGCGCTCACCCGACAAAGCCGGCAACACAGGGCATTCCTGGGCCCTCAGCTGGGGGGCGGGGGGGTGGGGTGCAGCACCCGGTGGGGTGGAGGAAGTAAGCACAGGATTAGAAATCATAGGCACTAGCGTTACGGTCCCGGCTTCGGTCACCATGTGACCTTGGACGCGCACCCACTCTTGTCCGAAGTTCAATATGTGCCTCTCTACAAGGGGGTAATGGTGCGTAAGACAAAGTCTTGTCCTGAGGGTTCCGTGAGAGGATCGGCACGAAGTGAGGTTAGTTAGCACAGTCCTGGCAGGACGTGAGTACTCGGCACGGGGGCCACTCTAGCTCTGTGGACAAGGGAAGATTCCAGGGGTTGCACGTAGGGGACGGGAGGAGCTGTGATGGGGCATGTGGAAGGACTTCTCGGGGGACTGGCAGAGTCCCACACTGTGACCAGGGTGGCGATCACGAGGGCACTAATACATTGCAGCAAATCGCTGAGCCGTGGGTTCGTTCTATGTGTCGTTCTGTATCTGAGTTTTAGTTCCCAATAAAAAGATGACTATAGATAAAGGGCAACAAATATTTGTCTTGAAAGGAAGGAAAGAAAAAGAAAAAGAGAAAGAAACGAAGGCAGGCAGGCGGGCAGGCAGGCCTTCCCTCTGTGGCTCCTGCCAGCCTCTGACTCAAGAGCACAGCCGACTTCCCATTTTACCCATGAAAAAACCTTTTCCCCCTCATCCTAGACCACTTTGTCACCGCTGACTATCCCCCTCCCTCCTCCGGCCATTCCAGCCACTGCTTCTCTTGCTCCGTCGTCTCTGAAACATCCATGGCGCCCATGGTGGGACCTGGGAGCTAAACCCCTCCCAAGGCTCCCGTGACCGGCTCCACACCAGGGCTTGCCGGCACTCTACCTCCAGTTCTGGTCCCTTCCTCAGGCCTCAGACTCCTTCTGAGCACCTCGCCTGGTCATCCCCTCCTGGATATACAAAGGCACCCAGGCTTCATACGCCCTTGTTCTTCTCCGTCTCCCATGTAAGGCACCCCTGGCCAGCACCTGGACGTGAACTTTGGTTTTAAGTCATCTCTACTCCCAACAAGGGGCTTGGAGCCATGATCCCAAGATCAAGTCACACGCTCTACCGATAGAGCCAGCCAGGTGCCCCTTTATTTATTTAATTAACTATTTAGTTTTCTAAGTAAACTCTGTCCTTGGCCGTGACTCTTGCTCCACCCAAGTGAGCCCGGAGCCTCCTGCCACTGTCTTCAACCCCGATCTGGTTTCTCCTGCCACTTTATCCTGTCACCACTCTGGTTCCAAAATGTCCCCACCTTCCCGAATTCCTGTCTCTCACCCTGATTCAGACCTCACTCTCCCAAGGACACTGCTGTCCTGGCAGCCCCCGCATTGCCTTGAATGAGCCCCGTTATACCAGGTGCCTCATGGGTCCGAACCAACCCAGGTGCCTGACACCCGCAGATAGGCACGGTGTTCTTTTCCCTTTTGCCCCGGCTCCGTGATTGGGAGAGAGGCACTCTTGCCGAGGTCGCAGGCCCTGCTGAGATGGGCCACCACCACCGGCCTTCCAGAAGAGGTATGAGGGACACTAGTCAACACCTTGACTATGTCTTAGAGCTATGCACCTGGCCGTTACAGATGGAGACTTTAGTCTCGGTTACGCAGAGGGCAGAGTGACGTCTGCAGTGCTGGGGAAGGTCGATCATTCAAGAAGCATAAGCGTGCTTGTGTTAAGGAAAATTCTGCATCCATGACTGAGTAATGCCATCACCTATGGGTGGTGGGCAGCAAGAAAACCACATCTAGTCCCAGCCCTCCCCATCTGACCTGTCCTGAGCCCTGCCAAAAGCCAGAGACTGTTTTGAATGCCCCTAGAATGACCAGAGGACCAAGTGTGTATGTAGACCTGTGGAAATGGTCTTGGGTCCAAGAGGACTCATGCCAAGGCCCCCTACTTCATAACCTCACCCCCCGCCTAACCACTTCGGACTCCAGGCACTCTGGACAAACACTAGCTGATCCCATTCATCTCCCTGTTCGATGCTAAGCAGTCAGGGTCCCCACCCGCTTCTCCCTAGCACCTCAGAAGAAAGATCTTAGACGTATTTCTTTTTTCCTTCACTTCGGTCTTAGAGGCCCCTCAAAATTAACCTGTTGAATGGATACATTTACTTCCACCGGCCCCACCGTCTGTTCCATCCCAGTAAATAAGACCACCATCCCCCCACTCACATAATCCAACCAAGGCACCATTCTTTTTTCAGTTAACAGCTTTATTTATAACAGGCATCATCCATAAGTCATAAAATTTAAACTTTTCAAGCATATAGTTCAGTGGTTTTAGCATATTAACCGTGTTGCCCAACAATCAGCATGATCTAATTCCAGAACACTTTCATTGACCTGAAAAGAAGCCACATACCTATCAGTGGTCACTCTTCATCGGGCCCCACCACCCTCACTTGGCCGACACAGGAGTCTGCTTCCTGTCTCCATAATTTTGCCTATTCTGGGAATTCCTTGTACAGGCAGTCATTACATGTGGCCTTTGGGGTGTGGCCTCTTTAACTTAGCCATAATGTTTTCAAAGTTAACCCATGGGGTAGAATGGATCCGTATTTATGACTGAATAATAGTCCATCATATAGGTATAAAATTTTGCTTAACCATTCATCAGTTGATGAGCATTTGACTTGTTTTCATCTTTTGGTGATTGTGAATGCTACTGAGATAAACATTTGAATGCAAGTGTTTCTTCGAATACCTATTTTCAATTCTCTTGGGTATACGTCTAGGAGAGGAATTGTAGGTTACATTGTAGGTTACATGGTTAATTCTATGTTTAACTTATTGGGAAACCACCAAACTGTTTTCTATAGTGGCTGTGCCATTTTGCATCCTACCAGCAACATGTGAGGGTTCCAATTTCTCCACATCCTTGTCAATAGTTGTTATTTTCCTTTTTTATAAAGTTTTTTTTTTTTTTTTCAAATTTTAGGTATCATCAACCTCCCAACACAGGGCTCGAACTCACAACCCCAAGATCAAGAGTCACGTGCTCTACCAACTGAGCCTGCCAGGTGCCCCTTTAGTTTGGTTTTTTTTTTTTTTTTAATATTTATTTATTTGACAGAGAGACACAGCGAGAGAGGGAACACAAGCAGGGGGAGTGAGAGAGGGAGAAGCAGGCTTCCCACCAAGCCAGGAGCCCGATGCGGGGCTCGATCCCAGAACCCCGGGATCATGACCTGAGCCGGAGGCAGACGCTTAACGACTGAGCCACCCAGGTGCCCCTTTAGTTTGGTTTTTTATAAAATTGTAGCTGTCCTAGTGGGTATGAAGGGGTACCTCATTGTGGTTTGGATTTGCTTTTCCCTAATGACTCATGATGTCAAGCTTCTTTACATGTGCATGTTCGCCATTTGTATCTTTTTTGGAGATAAAATGTCTTTGTGAGTCTCCTCCCTTGTTTTGCGGTGTTGCTCCTTTGGATCTCTTGCACATCCTCCCCGCCTGCTTCTCAGTCCTCATCTTCTTAGACTCCTTCGTTAGCTCCTTCTGTTCTGTCTGCCCACCCCTCAGATTGCCTCTTCCCTAGGGTTCTATCCAAAGGGCTTTGTTCTCACTCCACACACTGTCTTTGGGTGATCTCATCTGCCCCCATGGTTTCACCTCTGTCTCCCAGATCTCTTTCCTGGGTTCCCAACCCATATATCCACCTGCCTCCCCTGTGGTTCCACTTGGGTGTGGACCTCACACACTCAACATGCCGAGACAGCACTCACCCTTCTCCCATCATTCCAGAACTACTCCTCCTCTGCTCGGTCACACGAGCCCAAATCCCTGGAGTCTTCTTGGGCTCCTCGTTCCAAATTTCTAATCGGTAACAACAGCCTACATATCCTACTTTGTGGATGTCTCCAAATAGACCATATGCCCAACAAAGACTTTGAACCTGAATTACTTTCTGGCCAAGCACTCTAGGTAATAAACTGCTCAAATAGAGCATGCTCATAAAATATTTTCAACTTGGGGGCACCTGGGTGGCTCAGTGGGTTAAGCCTCTGCCTTTGGCTCAGGTCATGATCTCAGGGTCCTGGATCGAGCCCCGCATCAGGCTCCCTGATCAGCGGGGAACCTGCTTCTCCTTCTCCCTCGGCCTGCCTCTCTGCCTGCTTGTGATCTCTATCTCTCTGCCAAATAAATAAATAAAATCTTAAAAAAATTTTTTTCAACTCGCCTGAGTACTTGACCTGTCTGAAATATACTTCCTAGGTTAAGTATGAGAGGTAGAGCCCTATTTCTGGGATCCATTCACTTCTTTCCATGCCTACTACCTCTTCCCTTGCCCATGACCTTGTTATCTCTCACCTAGACCATGACGAGAGTCTCCTAGTGGGTCTCCCTGCCTCCAGTCTCCCCTAGTTCTGAAATCTATTCTCTACACTGACAGCGGGGTAAACTTCCAGAAGCACAGCTCTGATTATGTTGCACCTATTAAAAAAACAAAACAAAAAAAAAAACTCTTCAGTGGTTCTCCTTTAATTACACATATAAGCTAAAAATCTAAACTCGTGGGCAAGTATTAGAGTGCCTGGTGGGCTCAGTCAGCAGAGCATGTGACTCTTGATCTCAGGGCTTTGAGGTCGAGCCCCACGTTGGGTGTAGAGATGACTTAAAAATAAACTGTTTTAAAAAATGAATAAGTAAACTCATAGGCAAGTGTTGAAGATCCTTTGTGATTTGGCCCATACTGATTCTTCCAGACTCATTTATTGTTCCTTCAGGGGCACGTCAAGAACACACTCTTCTTCATTGCCCTCTGCCCCTTTGGTCATGTTCTTGTTCTGTCTCCTTTGTACCCTTCCTGTCCCATTCCCACAACAACTGACAAACTTTTATTCTCCAAGATCCAGTATAAATATAATCTCCTCTGTGAAGCTTTACTGAACTTTCCCTGACAGAGTTAGTCACTCAGTTCCACTTAGTTCAGCTAGCACACGCTCAGCCCCTATTACACGTCATGCGATATTAGGCACAAGGGTACAATAATAATGACATGTCCAGGTCTGGCCATGAAGGAACTCATAGTACTGTGGGGTGGGGAGGGCATGTTAAGAAAAAATGACCAGACAGCGTGGGCAGTGCTGTGGAGAGAGGGTTCTACAAAAGCAATGGAAACACCTATGAGGCAGGGAAAGGTATCGTGAAGATGTGAATCGTGAGCTGTGTCTCAAACGAGGTTGTGAGGTGAGCTAGAGGATGCAGAAGAAGGAGTGAGCTTGAGAAAGAAAATGCTGAGTTTGGTTGAGTCTGGGGTACCTGTGGAACCTCCCAAAGACACTGAGAAGGCAGGTGGAAACACTAGGGGTCTGGAGCTCAGGAGACACTTGTGAGCAGCTGATGCAGATTCAAGAGATGGCAGCGTTGGTGGTAGTGGGAGCCCTGGGGCGGGGGCAGGGATGGGAGGTCAGACTGGGAGGGAGGCTACTGCACACATAACCCCTTTTCCACAGGGGTTGCATCTCACATGCGCTCTGCGTAGCACAACTACGAGTTTGAGCGCAACTCAAGGGTAGAGGTTGAGGCTTGCCCATGTCAGCATTTCTGCTTCTCCCCCAGCGCGTTCTCTACTGCCTGGCATACAGTAGGTGCCCCATAACTGCTCGAACAGCAGTCACTGAGATGAGGGGTGGATGTCGAGGGACTGTAGCTGTGAGGGACCGTAACGTTCGTGGTTGTGTTGAGGGATGCTATCAAGGATCTCAGAGCCTTTGGGATGGGATCCAGAAGAGGTTAGGGAAAGGGCTCAACTGAGAGAAGAGGGCATCAAGAAACAAGTGGATGTCCTCCTCAAAAAGCTTTCAAATGAACAAGGTCAAAACCACCTCGTGTTGGGATCAGCTGTGGCACAAACAGATCAAGGCTAAAGGTAGCGTGTTTCTGGAAAAGCAGGACAAAATCAGATTCAGGAAATCGCAGGTTTGTTTTGCTCCTAGCCCCAAGTGTGCTGAGGTGAGGCAGGCAATAGGGAATGAGCTCCAGGGGAGCCAGGCCTCCATTGCACTTTTGGCTACTGGGTCACGAGAAATATATAGGGAGAAAGAGAACCCCACTTTGCCCCAGAGCCTCTCAACTTGTGTCCAGTGCACTGGACCATGGGCTTTGACAAATACGGACACCAGGAAGCAAAGAGGTCCTCTGCCAGCTGGCTGAGAAAGGTTAACGAGGACCAAATGTCTTCTCACTTGGTTTGGGGAACTCATCACTCAGGACCGGATCGGACTGGTGATGCCAAGTGCCGTGGGCTTAAGCATCAACCCGCCCGAGTAACAGTTTGATTTTCAGTCAACGTTTTCCTCTATTTGCTTTATATCGCATCATATCCACTAACCCATCCCTCAATCCAGCCATCAGTCCATCATATTTTGGGGGTTTACTTCCACATAAGCTGCGGACATGAGTACACCTCCTCCCGAACGCTTGCATTCACACAATTAACTAGCATTTGGTCTTCTTCCTTTGAGGGAAAATTTACACACAAGAATTGCACAAAGCTTCCGTATACCTGTGACAAATTTTATTTTGATGATTATACACCTGTATCTCCCAGGGTCCTATCGGAACGTGAAACCTGAGTTACCCATGCAGCCCGTGGCAGACCCCATTGTCGACTGCGTTCTGAGGTCATCTGACCGAGGAGCTAATGCTTTTGCAGCAGAAGCTACGGTGATCCTTGTAGGTGAAGTGGACACTAGTGTGGAAAGAGCTGGTGAGCTTTACTGAGTACAACAAATGCTAGAGAGGGCACAATTCTCGGGCGCCTGGATGGCTCAGTTTCAAACAAACAACTCTTGATTTTGGCTCAGGTCATGATCTCCGGGTCCTGAGATCCAGCCCAGCGTCTGGCAGGCTCCCTGCTCAGCGGGGAGTCTGCTTCTCCCTATGCCCCTCCCCTTGCTGGCCCTCGGCGGCAAACCTCAGAGTGGGGAATGGGAGGAGAGAAAACGGTGAGGAAGTCATCAGGTTGAAATTCAAGTGTAAAGAGTTGAGATTTTTTCCCTCCCACCTCACTAAATCTGGAGTCAGCAGTAGCTTCAACCAGACCGGTGAAGATTGACCTTTAAACTCTCTGCGGAAAAAGCAGGGATGGACCAGCAAGGCAATGTCTAGACATCTGGAGGGGTCTCAGAAGGCAGGTCTCCAGCCTGGAGACACCCAGGACTTGGTGTTTAGCCAGGATGTGCTCCCGGCTCTCAGGACAACCACTCCTGTCATGCTCAGGCTGATGAAGATCTTTTATTT
Organism: Lutra lutra; assembly: GCF_902655055.1. Classification (NCBI taxonomy): domain Eukaryota; kingdom Metazoa; phylum Chordata; class Mammalia; order Carnivora; family Mustelidae; genus Lutra; species Lutra lutra. The sequence continues at coordinate 17,878,105 of NC_062296.1, forward strand.
TTTTAAAAGATTTTATTTAGGGGCGCCTGGGTGGCTCAGTGGGTTAAAGCCTCTGCCTTCAGCTCAGGTCATGATCCCACGGTCCTGGGATTGAGCCCCACATTGGGCTCTCTGCTTAGCGGGGAGCCTGCTTCCTCCTCTCTCTCTCTCTCTGCCTACTTGTGATCTCGGTCTGTCAAATAAATAAAATCTTAAAAAAAAAAGATTTTATTTATTTATATGCCAGAGAGAGACCACACAAGAGAGCACAAGGAGGGAGAGCACAGGCAGAGGGAGAGGGAGAAGCAGGCTCCCCGAGCAAGGAGCTCAATGTGGGACTTGATCCCAGGACCCTGGGATCATGACCCAAGCCAAAGGCAGACGCCCAATCAACTGAGCCACCCAGGCGTCCCTGATAAAGATCTTTTAAAAAGTATTTGAAAGTTGAATTTTTCGCCAAGTCCGAGTACCCTTCCTTCCTAGTTTTGGTGATTCAGGGCAGTCTGATGTCTTGTTCATTACAGAAGGAATTCTGTCCTGGAGAAAACTGAAGGCTGAAATGTGGTTAAGGTCAAGGCTTTATATAGCTGGCAAGGCACTTCCTTCTCTCCTCACAGACTCAAATCTCAAGCTACACATAAGATGCCCCCACCTGGGCCGGCTATCTTTAGCCGTGCCCTGCTGACGGCCTGAGCTAACCAAGTGGGTCAGATGCCACAGCCAAGGGCAAGGAGCCTCTCCACCGTGGTGACTACTGACCCACAAAACAAGTGTCGATTGTAGGTCACACACAATTATCAAAAGAGACTTCTGTTGCCAGTGACTGCTTCTTAAGGGGAAGGAGAAGGTGTTGGGGCCCTGTTTTTACCGTCAAGCCACCCACATCAGGTAATTAAGAAAGTGGACCTAACACTTGATTCCACACGTGTTCTATTTTACGGATAGGCTTCCTTCCTTCTGGTGGCTCGAACGAGGAAGGGTACGGAAGAGAGTGCCAAAAGGAAAATGGTTGGGAGGGAAAGGAAGATAGAAAATAATTGGAGGGGCACCTGGGTGGCTCAGTTGGTTAAGCCTCTGCCTTCAGCTCAGGTCATGATCCCAGGGTCCTGGGATCAAGCCCCCCATCGGGCTCCCTGCTCAGCAGGAAGCCTGCTTCCCCCTCCCCCTCTGCCTCTGTCCTGCTTGTGCTCACTCTCTCTCTCTGTGTCAAAATAAATAAAATCTTAGAAAGAAAGAAAGAAAGAAAAGAAAGAAAGGAAGGAAGAAAATGGTTAGAAACATGGGGCACCTGGGTGGCTCAGTTGGTTAGGTGTCTGACTCTTAGTGTTGGTTCAGGACATGATTTCAGGGTGGTGAGATAGAGCCCCTCACCAGCTTCCACACTAGGCGCAGAGTCTGTCTGAGATGCTCTCTCTTCCTCTGTCCCTCCCCCTGCTCTTGATCTCTCTCTCCAATAAAATAAATAAATGAAAATCTTTTAAAAAAATTATTGAAAAAGATAAAGTTGGAGGGGCAACTGGCTGGCTCAGTCAGTGGACCGTGCGACTCTTGATCATGGGGTCATGAGTTCGAGCCCCACGATGGTTAATGCTTGAGCTGACTCCTGGGTCAGGAGCTTGTCTGTCCCAGCATAGGCAGCCTACGTTACAGTCTTTCTTGGAGAGCCCTGACATCATTTATTCGGGCAAGAAGTTACATGCTGAATCTGAATTCAAGGAGGAGAGCAGAAGCCCCAGATCCCACCTGACCAAGTCCAGGCAACTGAGAGCCACGGTGTGGTCAGAGCCGGAAGCCTCTGGCCCACGGGCACTGCTGAGCGAGGGGGTGCCCAGCAAGGGCTTGCTGGGGTCCCAGGGCCAACAGGGGCCCGTGGATGGATTCCCTTTGCTGGGAGGAGAGAGCTGGAGCCCAGGGCCATTGAGCAGTTCCTGCTGGGAGCTCAGCTGCTCGCCCACTGCCAGCTCCCGGTGCAGAGGTGGAGACAGGACAGCAGCGGGGGCTCCCGGGACATCAGACACAGAAGGGGTGAAGCCTCACCAACAGCAAGCTGCCCCTGGGCTCTCTCTGGGTTGGCCTCTTGGCTCTGTTGATCCAGGGCAAGAGAGAGATCCAGGCCAACCCCGGATTTGTCTTTCCGTCAGGGCCCCTCAAGCAAGTACCCCAGTACCCCAGCAAGTACTCCGTAGTGGCCCCGAAGTACCTGGCAATTCACGAGGAAGCCCAGTCTAACCTGTCTCCCTCCCGCAGCTTCGCAAACTTTTTACTGAACTTTCCCAGGGCTGGATATAATTAGGCACAGAACCAGAGATTCCTGAAGCCTGCCATATGCCTACATATATACCCACACGCATGTGCAGAAAATGCTTTTGATCCCCAAATCTTATATAGAAAAGCTGCTTATAGTGAAGTTGCTTAAAAAGCCCTCATCTAAGAGGCACTTATCTTTTTCAGGAGTAAATCTGGATTTAATTCCCGCTCAGCCTCATCCAAGCATACAGGCAAAGATCCTCACCCGCCTATTCTGCTCTCAAAACCCTACGGAGTCTTCCTTCAGATCACTCCCAGGCTTCGAGTCATATGATCCGGGGAGGGCGTGGGGGACATGACAAAGAGTCAGTGCTGCGAGTAAGGGCTGAAATGTCCTAGGTGGCCGGAAAAGCTGAGTAGAGTGACTAGCACATAACAAATGTTGCTATCAGTCAACCCAACCTCATTTTGTTACAGCACAGAGAGATGCAGTGACTGGTCCAGGATCAATCAGCTGATTGGTGGCACGGCTTCCACTAGGTCATGCGTCGTCCGTACGAAAGGGGAATTTTTCAAAAATAAGGATGCTTCTAGAATCACGATCTCCTAGGATTGCCAGAGCCATCTCCTTGGATCTGGCCCCCAGTGATAGGCTGAAAGTGCTCGCGATTACCGCCCACTAGTGTTAGTCCCGCCCCCTGGCTCAACCCGGATGAAGCCACGTGCTCCTAAGTTGAGAAAGATTCGATGCGGGTCAACACAGCCTCTCCCAAGCCGCGGATCCTTCAAGCGTTCTCCACTCTCACCATCCCCATAACCCTCCTCTGGTTCATCAAAGTCCTTCGGACATTATCAGACAGTGTTGGCTGTTCCAGCGGTCACGTGGCACCGTCCGCCCTTACTTAACGTGTGGTCACCTCAACCACTTCCCCCGAAGGTCTTTTTCATAGAACTGTTGTCAAACCGTGTCTCCCTCATCTTCTTTGTACAACTGAATCTTTGTAAACTCGGCCCAGCACTTCGTGTGTGTGGCCCACTATCCAAGTTGCGATCGCCAAAGGAAGATGCCATTAAATTCCTCTGGGCTGGAAGGCTTAGGGCTCAGTGTGGATCCTTGAGCTCAGTGATCTTCCATATTGGCTTTTTTCCTACCAACTATATTTTGATCTTTCAGAAAATCGGGCTAATTTCTGCAAACCGCTGGCACTTAATGGTTTAGCAGTGAGTGTTAAACCTTTTTGGGAAGATTGGCATTTATTAAGTGACTACTCTGTGCCAGGCACTGTTAAGTGCTTTATGGATACTACTGCATTTGTTCTGATAGAGGTGGGATTGTTCTCTCTGGTTTACAGAAAAGGAAAATGAGGCTCAGGAGAGTCGACTGTCATCAAGGGGAAGAGCTAGGATTAGAGCCTAGTCCTGATGAACTTCAAAGGCCATGTTTTTTTCATTTACACTAGGGGTTCTTAACCTTGGCCGTACATTGAAATCACCTGGGGAACTCTGACGCCTCCCAACACCCAGGCCCCACCCCAGGCCAATTAAAGCCGAGTCCCCGGAGGCGGAGGCAGAGGCGGGGTCTGGGCCTGAATGGGTTGTAAAGCCTCCCCAGGTGATTCCAATGGAGCCATAACAGCGCATTTTCCACCACCGTACATTGGTCTGGCGTGGCCTGGAGTGCACTGGTGAAGCTCTCCGCATTTTTAGCATTGGCTGTTTCGAGGAACAAGGATGAAGTCGTGGAAGGTGATAGCATCTTCACAGGGCTGCGGAGGGCCTAAGCCTGGGGCTTCCTGTGCTGATGGAGGAGATGAGGGCTGCCTCGGAAACTCCAGTCTAACCTGGACCTCTCGAAGCTTCTGCGGTTCATTCCTCTGAGCTGCCTTCTCCTGACTGTCGTCAGCTCCAGAAGACAGGCCTGGCCCATCTTCTGCGTGACCAGCCTGCAGGTGGGTCCTCCACATTCTTTGCTGCGGTGGGGGCGTTGTTTCTTTGACAGATCAGAACCAACGTCCCGGGGTTTGGGTTCCCTCTGGGAGGTCGGCTTGCGGGGACGGAGACTCTGTGTGTCATCCTTCCGGTCTTCCTCGGGCTGGTCCTTCCAGGGGAGAGCTCCTGATCAAGGGTTTTCAGAATTAGGAATAGACATGATGCAACTAAGAAAATAATTTGTATATTAGTAGGAGGTGCAAATCCCCAGAGAGCCCAATGGGAAAGAAAAAAAAAAAGAAAGAAAGAAAGAAAGAAACATTCCGAGTCAATGGGAAGTTGTAAAACCCAGCACCGTGAGAACAAAGGGCACAGCATATGGAATAGCTTAGGGGAGGGAGGGCAGCCGAGCCCGCGTGGGAACAGCCAAGGCTCCAGGGAGACACCTATATCTGCTCAGAGAGAAGCCAGGAAGCCTTGGGAATCCGAAAGCGCCAAAGGAGACGTGGTTGGAGTAAATCCCCCAAAGATGGGAGAGTTAGACTAACCGTCTTCTTCCTGCTCTTAATGCACTTTCTGGTTTTTCCTGGAGGTCGTGTGGGCACGCGGGGTGACTTGCTCACCGCCCGTGGCACCCCATCCGGCCTCCAGCCCCCGCCGGAGTGGGTCTTTCGTCAGCAAATCCTGGATGTTGGTTTCCCCTTTGACAGCAGTCGGGGTCGTGTGAACAAATCGTGTATGTCTCAGAAACCTGAATGTGATCCCAGAGTCGACTCCCGGTCTAATTTAGGTGAAATACACAGGTTCCCTTGGACTGTGGAGAAAAAGGGGACCACGGAGTGCCTGGCTCGTTCAGTAGAGCGTGCAACTCTTGATGTCAGGGTTGTGGGTTCAAGCCCCACACTGGGTGTGGAGGTTGCCTAAAAAAAATAAAATCTTCGGGGCACCTGGCTGGCTCAGTCGGTTACCCGTCTACCTTTGGCTCAGGTCATGATCCCAGGGTCCTGGCAGGGAGTTGGCTTCTCCCTCTCCCTCTGCGTGTGTGAGTGCTCTCTCTCTCAAATAAATAAATCTTTAAATAAACTAAAATCTTAGAAAAAGAGGAGGAGTACCAAGTGGTATTCGTTTTTCTCATCCTTCTTTCCTTCCCTCCCTCCTTCTGTTCTTTTTCCTTCTATCTTTGTCTGTGGCCTTGAAGGAGTCAGGTAATGTCACCCCTGCAGACCTCCATTCCCCCCCCTGTTTGCATAGGCAGACACCAGCAAGAGAGACTTGGAAGATAAACATAACATGTCAACACATTCAAAATGTTTCCCTCGCATGGCTCTCCTCTCACACTTCTTTCTAGCACTGGAGACATGCGACATTTCCATGGGAGGAAGGTCTCAAAATAGCAAGTAGTAAACAGCGTCAGGGAGCCGGATACAGCTTTGCCCGGTGCCAGCCCTCAGCCCTGCTCCTCTCCAGAGGGAAGACAGCTCTTTCCAGCCCCGTACAGCTAAGCCAGGAGACAGGGTCAGATAATCAATGGCAGGTGTCACACCCCAGAATAAACCTGTAGGAAACAAAGAGGAGCATACACAACCCTCAAGGTTCGATTGCTCAAGGGGCAGCGTTGGCTGGCACGCTACGAAGAAGCCCTGCCTGGGGGACCGGATGGTTAAATCGCAAGTGTCCTTGGATCAGCGAGGAAGGTGAGAGGGGGAACGGAAGGGGCCCTGGGAAGGGCTAGATCAGGGAGCTTCCCAGCCAGGAGGGACTAAGGGAGACAACGACACTGTTTATTCAACATGCAGCGTTCATTTTTCCTAAGTAATCTAAATGAGTTAAAGAGAAAAAAAATCATCCTACTGGATTGAGTCCATCACTAAATATTTGGGACACACGCTGAAAGGTTAGAAGCAAACTCCTGCAAAGAAATGATTGCTGGAATGAGGGAGTTGGCTACCAGAGGAGGCCTGGGACGAAGGCCAACAATGACCCGAGAGAGAATGGGGAGCAGTGAAATGATCCATGAAGTTTCTTGGCATTTTCCAGCACTCCTGGAAAGAGAGTGGCTCATCAACTTCACGGAAGAATCTCCAAACAAATAGCTCAACTGTCTCCAGAAATGGGCTGGAAAACGGGACTGAAGGTTGTGGAATGACTATTTCAAGTCTGGTGTCTGGGGCTTTCTACTATGGTTTGGGGCACTTCTGACCCCGTTTGCCCGGTGACATCCCACAAGTGGTTTTCACCAGCCCCACCTGGACCTACCTTCTGTCCCAGCTTCTGTCGTGGTGAGGGAGTGGGTTTGAGTCAGGGATCTCCTTTGCCTCAAAAACAAAAAACAAAAAACAAAAACCTACCGAAATGAACCCAAGTGGCATTTGACCAATTTTCCAACAGAAACCTCGTGACGAAAGGGGGAGAGGGACCAGCATAGTCAACGTTCAGTTAGACTGAATTTACACCAAAGCTAGAAAAAGTGTCCAGATCACACTTTCTAGTTTGCCCTGGGGTCACCCCATGGCTATTGAAGTGTCCTTCCAGAATTCAGGGACCAAGGAGCTGTGAGCCAAGGGCTGAGAAGAGCACAGGGAATAGCCCGGGATTGGCACAAAGAGGCGGACAAAGAAGTGGGTCCAGGAACAAGGACAGGTCTGGACCCCCGCCGTGAGCCAGCATAGAGGCTAGAAGGTGTACGAGAAAAAAGTGTAAGAGACCCCGAAGATACTGGTGCCTCCAGGCATGGCCCCACTCATGGGGTCATCCTCCAATCTGTAGATAAAATTGTGCCCTGAAGGATACAGTCTTGGTTAGGACAATAACATCACAGGCATATTATTACATGTGGTATAGGCTGAAGTATGTACTCCTGCCCCCCAGAAAGAGATCACAGTTTCTTGTCGGGGAGCACAACCCCTGAAGCAGCTAATGGAAGACTAGAAACGGAGGTGTGGGCACACATGGTCTGCTTGCCAGCATTCCCAAGACCAAAGTGAAGCATCACCATGGGGCTATTTTCATGGAAAGAGGCTCTTGTGCACCTTTAATCCTGAAGGAGCAAGATGAAATATCCTTCGATCTCTCCTCCAAATCTGAGCTTAAAATTTACTTTAAATGTTTTATGATAAAGGCTACAGTCTTATTTAGGGCAGTTTCCAAGGATTTCTTCTACTGAAGCAATTTGTAAATGTTAGATGTCTAGGCTTTAGCAAAGCAAAACAATTATGCTGGGTTTTTTTCCCCAAAAGATTTTATTCATTTATTTGACAGAGAGAGAGAGGCTCCCCACTGAGCAGAGAGCCTGATGCAGGGCTGGATCCCAGGTCCCCAAGATCACAACCCAAGCGGAAGGCAGACCCCCAATGGACTGAGCCACGCAGGCGCCCCATCAATTGTGCTGTTAAACCCCAAGTAGCACACAACTAGTACCGCTGAAAACATGTGATGGGAAGAGAAAATTTCTCACTTCCTCAAGGCTAACCAAGACTGTGAATTCAGATTGGGAAACTCTTAGCAATGGGGCTTTGGGGTTTCAACTCAAAATACTCAAGGGAACAGACCATCCACTTTGGAGTTCTTTTGTGTCAACCAGGGGTGAGCTAGAGGATGAGAGGTGGACTCCTGAACTTGGGGGAGCGTGGGCCGGTCATCACACTCTGCCCTTTCTGGGTCACAGCCACCTTCAGTACGAGCGCAGAGGGTAGGACTAAAGCAGGAGCCAGTGTACGTTTTCTGGGAAGGACCCACTAGTAAATTATTTAGGAACTACGGTCTCTAGCATATTCTTTCTTGTCCTTTTATAACAAATTTATTGAGATCAAATATGCACGGAGATCATATGGTTTCTTCACTTAAGTATATAATTTAGTGGCTTTTCTGGGCATTCACTGTGGTACAACCAGCACCCTAATCAATTGTTATCAAGTTTTATTTTATTTTAATTCCAGTATTGTTAATATACAGTATTGAATTAGTTTCCAGTGTACAATAGAGCGATGCAACATTTCCATATATTGCTCCTCATGACAAGTGCCTTCCTTAACCTCTATCCCCTATTCCGCCTATCCCCCAACCCACCGTCCCCATGGTAACCAGCAGCGTGTTCTCTATGGTTAAGAGTCTGTTTCTTGGTTTGCCTCTCTCTCTCTCTTAAAGTTTTATCACTACAAAACATAACAAACCTGTACACATTAGTAGCCACTCCCATTTCCCCCATCACCCCCAGCTCTAGGCAACCACTAATCTACTTTCCATCCCTGTATGTTTGCCTGATTATAAATGGAATCACAAAATATGTGGTGTTTGGTAAATGGCTTCTTTTACTTAGCATAGTGTATCCCAATTCATCGTTGGGGCAGGCTGTATCAGTACTTAATTCCATTTAATGACCACATGATACTCTATTGTATGGATGGACCATACTTCGTGATCCTTCCATCCACTGATGGACGTATGGGTTGTTTGCACCTTTGCACTATTCTGAATAATGCTGCTGTGAACCTCCACGCACAAGGTTTGTGCAGACCTGTGTGCTCAGTTCCCTTGAGGATATACCCTAGGAGAAGAATTGCTGGCCCATATGGTAACTGTATGTTTAATCTTTTGAGGAATGGCCAGACCGTATTACAAATTGCCAGCACCATTCACCCATCCCACAGGCAACCTACGAGAGTTCCAATGTCTCCAAATTCTCACTGACACTTAATTATTTGTCTTTCCGATTGTAACCATCCCGAGTGTAAAGTAGTATCTCGCTATGGTTTTGATTTGCATTTCCCTAAAGACTCATGATGCTGAGTGCCTTTCCACATGCTTATTGGCCATTTGTAGATCTTCTCTGGAGAAATGTCTGTTCATACCCTTTGTCCATTTTTAAACTGGGTTACTTGTATTTTTATTGTTGAGTTGTAAGTAGGTTCATACATATTCTAGATACAAATCCCTTCTCAAACATTATTTGCAAATATTTTATACCATTCTTTGGGTTTAAAAAAATTTTTTAATGTAAAAACCGGGGCGCCTGGGTGGCACAGTCGGTTGAATGTCCAACTCTTGGTTTCTGCTCAGGTTGTGATCTCAGGGTTGTGGGATCAAGCCCCACATGGGGATCCGTGCTCAGCACAGAGTCTGCTGGAATTTCTCTCTCCCTCTGTCCCTCCCCGCCACACACTCCTGCATTCTCTCTCTCTGAAATAAATAAATACCTCTTTAAAAATAAGTAAATAAACGTAAAAACTACTCAAGGCACCTGGTTGGTTCAGTCTGTGAAGCATGCGATTCTTGATCTCAGGGTCATGAGTTCAGGCCCCACACTGGGCATGGAGCCTACTTAAAAAAAAAAAAAAATTAGTAAATAAGAGTACGAGCTAAATATTTTTCCTTTTTTTCTTTCTTTAAAGATTTTTATTCATTTGAGAGAGAAAGCATGAGCAGGGGAACAGTAGGCAGAGGGAGAAGCAGACTCCCTACTGAGCAGGGAGCCTGATGCGGGGCTCGATCCCAGGACCCTGGGATCATGACCTGAGCTGAAGGCAGAGGCTTGACTGACTGAGCTATCCAGGTGCCCCAAGGATTTTTCTTTAGAGCAGAATAAAGGAAAAGGTAAGCTATCCGAAATAGTCCTTGTTAATGGTGAAAAAACCCTCCATGCTATACCTTGAGTTTTCTTTCTCTCTACTGACCATTCCATAGAAGTATCATGTTTGCCCAGAAATAAACCCTCACATCTATAGTCAATTCATCTTTTTTTTTTAAGATTTTATTTATTTATTTGACAGAGAGAGATCACAAGTAGATGGAGAGGCAGGCAGAGAGAGAGAGGGAAGCAGGATCTCCGCCGAGCAGAGAACCCGATGCGGGACTCGATCCCAGGACCCTGAGATCATGACCTGAGCCGAAGGCAGCGGCTTAACCCACTGAGCCACCCAGGCGCCCATCAATTCATCTTTTTAAAGATTTATTTATTTACTTGAGAGTGTGTGTGTGTGCATTCAGAGCAAGGAGCGATGGGAGAGGGACAAGCAGACTCCTTACCAAGTGGGGATCCTGACATGGGGCTCAATTCCATGACCCCGAGATCATGACTTGAGCCAAAATCAAGACCCAGATGCTTAACCTACTGAGCCACCTACGCACCCCATATAGCCAATTGATTTTTTTTAAATATTTTATTTATTTGAGAGAGAGAGAGAGCATGAGAGAATAAGAGATCAGGAGCAGAGGGGAGGGGTAGAGAGAGAAGCAAACCATTTGCTGAGCAAGGAGTCGGACGTGGGACTCAATCCCAGGACCCTGGGATGATGACCCAAGCTGAAGGCAGACACTTAACATTTTGCACATGTGCGTCCAAAAGAATAAAGTTGTACCCTTACCTTCCATCACATACAAAAACAAATAAATAAGTAAATAGATCAGAGACCCAAATTTAAGAGCTTAAACTACAAAACTCTCTGAAGAAATCCCAGAGGGTTCTTTGAAATGACACCAAAATCACAGGCAGCAAAAGAAAAAAATAAATAAATTGAACTTCATCAAAATGGAAAACTTTTGTGCATCAAACAACACTTTCAAGAGAGCGAAAAACAACCCAGACATGGGAGAAGAGATTTGTAAATCCTACAGCTGATGATTATAAACCTCCAGGAGGATCTAAGAATTCCTATAACTCAAAAACAAAACGGCAGGGGCGCCTGGGTGGCTCAGTGGTTTAAGGCTCTGCCTTCGGCTCAGGTCATAATCTCAGGGTCCCAGGATCGAGCCCTGCATCAGGCTCTCTGCTCTGCGGGGAGCCTGCTTCCTCCTCTCTCCCTCTTTGCCTGCCCCTCTGCCTACTTGTGATCTCTGTCTGTCTAATAAATAAATAAAATCTTAAAAAAAAAACCCCAAAACAAAAAGGCAAACCTCCCAGTTAAAATGGGCAAAGGACATGAAGAGACATTCCTCCAAAGAAGATACACGAATGGCTTATGAGTACATGAAATGATGCTCAACATCATGAGTCATCAGGGAAATGGGATTCAGAACCCCAGGAGATACCAAATCATACCCATCAGAGTGACGACAATAAAAAGGGGGGTAATAAGTGTTGGCACAGATGTGGAGAAATTGGAATCCTCATATATCTCTTGTGGGAAGGTGAAATGGTACAGCCTCGGCGGAAAATAATTTGGTGGCTCCTCAAATGTGAAACCTTGCATGACCATTGGATCCAGCGACACCACGGCTAGGTATACGCCCCCAAGGAACTGGAAACAGGGATTCAAACAGCTATCTGTACCCCCATACCCATGGCATCCTTATTTACAAAGGTGGAAACAAGCCAAGTGTCCATCAACAGGGAGTGCATAAATGGAACCCATACAATGGGACATTGTTCAGCCTTAAAAAGAAATGAAGTCCCTACATACGCCACAACCTTGGATGGACTCTGAAATCATTGTACTATAGGGTGCCTTGGTGGCTCAGTCGGTCAAGCGTCTGCCTTTGGCTCAGGTCACGATCCTGGAGTCCCGGGATCGAGCCCCGAGTAGGGCTCCCTGCTCAGTGGGGAGTCTGCTTCTCCTTCTCCCTCTGGCCTACCCGCCCCCCCACTTGTGTTGGCTCTTTCCCTCTCTCAAATAAATAAATATAATCTTAAGGGGAAAAAACATTATGCTAAATGATATAAGGCAGACAGAAAAGGCTTGGAGGATTCCACTCATACTAAATATCCAGGATGGGCAAATTCGTAAAGACAGAGAAGAGATTAGGATGACCAGGGTCTGGCAGGAGCAGGGGAACAGGGAGTTATTGCTTCATGGGTACAAAGCTTTTGTCTGGGGTGATAAAATATTTTGGAAATAATAGTGGTGTTAGTTTTACACTGTGGAATTAATTCATGCTACCGAATTATATACTTAAAATGGCTAAAATGGTTGTTTTTTCTTACCAATTAAAAAAAAAACAGTAAAAAGAGGCATTCTTTTTAGCCCCCACATAGTGAGTTGTAATGGTGAAGAGGGTCTGAGGGGTTAATGAGCAAGTCCCTGGGTTAAATTGGATTAAGAATGTCCAAACAGGGGCGCCTGGGTGGCTCAGTGGGTTAAAGCCTCTGCCTTCGGCTCAGGTCATGATCCCAGGTTCCTGGGATGGAGCCCAGCATCGGGCTGTCTGCTCAGCGGGGAGCCTGCTTCCTCTTCTCTCTGCCTGCCTCTCTGCCTACTTGTGATCTCTGTCTGTCAAATAAATAAATAAAATCTTAAAAAAAAAAAAAAGAATGTCCAAACAAACAAAAAGGAAGGTAACCCTCACAATGAGGTGTATACATCAGGTAAACAAGCATCCTGGCCAGAAGCAGAGAACAGAAGACTCCTGGCGAGTCTGGGACCCCTGCTGACCATCAGTCTGGAGGAAGTAGTTCAGGTCCACCAAACACAGCACAGGTTCCTCAACTGCTTCTGGTCCACTGTCTAGGGAACACCCATCCTCCAATCTTTTGACAGAGGGGTGCTGCAAAGCTTACAAGTCACAGCTACCATTCAGCCCCAAAGAGATGTGGGAGGCCAGACCAGTCAAAGGCCATGAACCGAGTCTGTGTACCAGATGAGCCAGCGCCACTGGCAGTGGGGTTCTCATGACCGTGTCCAGCACCGGGTTACCCCTCCGGCCCTCGACTGTCCCATGGTCTCAGGTGGCTTGGACAACCGAGAGCTACAGTATTCATTCTCATCTGTATTTCGGATGAAACGCGTCTGTTTCCGTGTGGTTCATGAGACCAAGGGAGTCCGTGTCCTTATCTTCTCGTTTCCCAGCCCCTCAGTTTCCCTACTGGTGACGCTGCCACTTAACTACTCGCACCTGCCTGTTTGGGGTGGCCCACATCCCAGGACCAGGTCTTGCAATGCCAGGGAATGGAACACACTTTCTCACAAAACTGGTCTATATTCTCTAGGTCTTCTGGTTTGAGTCTTGTGTTTGTGGAGCCAAATGCTTACCAGCTTCTTACCTTCTTCCCTGTACCACCCTAGGGTCCCACCCCCATTTCCTTCTTTTCAGTTTTGGGAACGGTCTTCCCACCTGCTCTTAGTCTCACCACTTACCTTCACCACCAGGCTGCTGTGGTTCCTGATCTGGGCTCCCTGGGCTTTGCCCCCCTGCTTTATGTAGGCATGTCGCCCCGGGGGTCTTTACTCCGGGTCTGTCCACCTGCTTCAGAACACCAGCTCTAATCTGACTGCAAGTTTCCTCTCTCCCAACCCACTCTGTGATTACCTTTGCCTAGAGTCTTAGCTCTGATGGATAATACCCTTCTTGCTCCTGGTGGCAATGAAACCAAGGTGTAAGCCCAGCCCTTTTAAATAGAATATAGATCTCTTAAATGTTGTTCCAAGAAGCCTAAAATTATAAAGTGATGACGAACATCCCAAGAACACATTTTACTCCCAGTTACTTTTGGAGCTAAATACGGTCACTAAACATGCGCTGGCAACAACAACAGCTTACCCAATAGACAAATTCAACCTGTGCTTAGTGCTCCTATGAAGTAAGGCACCCCCCACCCAAAATAGTTGAAATCATTTGAGATTTGGTATTTCACAAATAGAATTGAAGGAGTCATTGTGGAAAACCCAGAATTTGTTGGGTTTCCTTATACTTATTTTTTGCTGAATATTGTTTTTAGTTGATTTACATATATCAGCAGGCATCAGAATTTCTCCACACCTAGGGTCTCTAAAGGTTTTTTATAAAACCCCGGATGGCCACCTTGTGACAGAGATATGTGGATTCCCCATAATCTCAAGGGATAAAAGTGATCAAGTTCCAAAATGGGTGAGGTCTAGGTTGGCACATTTGCTTCAGGCCATCTCTTGGGTGCAGAAGCTGAATAATTGAAATTCAAAGCTAAAGCAAGGCTAAGACTAACAGACGTCCAGGTTCAGGTTTCAGCGAGTCACAGAAAGGCAACTGAAGTTCAAAGAACAGGCATTTGGCTCTATTTTTTTTTCTTTTTATAAAGAGCTCTTATGAAAAGAAAGTTAATTTCTGTGACTCATAAACAGAAGATCTCCAAAGCTCCATAAGGCTTCTATGCAATTATGTCAGAATGACTTGCTGAGAAAATCAATAATCCCATGCTTCCTATGAGTGTGTCTGTGAATACGGTATGCACTTCATGAGAGCAGGGTTAAGGAAACGGTGTTACTTGTCAAGGAAAGAAGGGGACCCCCTCTGGTTAGTAACGAGAGCATCTTCACGTGCACCAGGGCGGCCAGATTTGACTTTGCCACATGGCAAGAGCATTTGTGAGAAACAGCAGCTCATTCTCCAACCCCTAGGTAGGTCCTAAGTTGGGCTGCTAAGAAATTATGGAGGTAAGCCATGTGGGGGGTTCCCAGGTGTGGAAAAGCCAGTGACCCCCTACACCAGGAATAGCTGAGAACAGGGAGAGCCCCCTGGGACCTCCCAGCACTGAGATAGAAAATACAAGATCAGAAAAGAAGACTCAGGCAAATGTCCAAGAAAGACTCTAATATTTACCCACTAGCTTACTTGACTTCTACATGTTACCACAGCATCACAGGGAAAAAAAAAATCCTTTCTGCAAACATGAGAAAGGTTACCTCCAAAGAAGATGTCAGTTGCACATAAAGGTTCAAAGAACACATGCATTGCAATATCTCCAGCGTCTTATTCTTACAAATTGTTTCTGAAGGTGATGCCAATGGCCGGTGACCCCTAGGAAGCTCTCGGCTGACTTCAGCCACCCTCCACCCAGCTTTGGAGCTTAGCCAGCTCCTCGTCTCCAAGGGCCTCCTCAAGGAAAAGGAAAAGGGCCTCCCTAACTCCGAGGAGCCAGAGCAGCGCAGGGAGATCAGGACCTGAGGAAAACAGACAGACCAAGACAGGCCGAGGGGACAGTAGCAGGAGGAAGAAGCACCATTTCACTCAGGAAGGATGGATCCTATTCTCCAGGTCCAGCTCCGGCCCTGAGAACAGAGATGAAGGAGGAGAGAACCAAGCTAGGTAGGGCCCTGCCTCCACATAGCTATCTGAGTGCCTTCCCTCGGCCAATCAAAGGTCCACTCAGGCCTCTCACATAGAGTCCAAGTTCCTATATCCAACTGTCTGCTCAGCTCTTCCACGTAGATGTTGGATAAGTTTCTCCAACTGACCGCGCCAAACCCCAGATTCCAGGTCTTTGTCTGCCTTCTTCAAACCCACCCACAGTGCTCTCAACCTCTCTGAATGCAACTCTGTGCTTCCAGTTACTTGGATTGAAGACCTGGGCCCCCTTCTTGACTCCTCATTTTCTCTCAAACCCTACATCCAATCTATTAGCAAATACTGTTGGCTCCATCTTCAAACTGTATCTGGAATCTGATCACTTCTCATCTCCACCACCTCCATGGTGGGGCCACCATTGTCTCTGCCCTGGATGACGGCGATGCCCCCCTCCATGTTTCTACTTTTGTTCTCCTATACCCTGTTCTAAACATGGCGGCCAGACTCATTCACTTTAACTGTACTCAGACCATGTCACTCCTGCTCAGCACCCTGTCATGGCTCCCCATTCCATTCACAGTCAAAGCCGAAGTTCTAATTATGGTCCATGAGACTATACTTGATCTGCCCTTCCATTGCACCTTCTTCTACTGCTTCCCCTCATGCATTCCATCCCAGCCACAACTTTCACATTGTTCCTTGAAAATGCCAAGCACACTCTTACTTTAGAGTCTTTGTTCAGACTCTTCCCCCTTTCTGGAATTCTCTCCTCCATCCCAGATCCTTTTCCTGCTTCAGTTCTCCTCTCAAATGGTACTTTATTTAAATGACTCCCCAGCCCCCCTCTGGAAATTCACAACTCTTTTCTTCAGGCTCCTTTTCCCTTTACCTGCAATTACCACTTACCACGTAGCTAGTTTAGCTTTGATCCCTCTAGTATATTTGGGTCTTGAGATGGGAAAAGTTAGACTTTCTTCTCTGCAGGAGGTAGGGGCAGGGAAACCTACACTTTTCTCCAGAAATATTCCTCGGTGTCCAATGTCTCCTGTTCCTCCTTGCAAAGCCAGAACCATCGAGAAGCTTAGAGTGGCATAGGGGTTGGCCCTATGACTTGAGACAGATCACAACTGAGGCAACTGAGCTGAACAGCTGCTGGGCCCCCATTCAGTGGGTTCTGCAGTTCAGGTGGGCCGGCTCTGGGCTCCAATACCACTGGCTCACCCCCAGTCTCCTCTGTTGCCTATCACCATGAGTCTGTAAATGCTGCTGGATTAGGGTCCTCCTCTGTTTGGTTCACTGCTGTTTTCCTAACACTTCTATCAGCGCTTAGGACAGAGTAGATGCTCAGTAAGTCTTTGTAGGATAATGAACGAATGACTCCATGATATGAGCCAGTACCAGAGAGACCTTGCCTCCTGCCTGTATCTGCATCACAGCTCTTTCTGCATTCTTCTCTCCCAACCTGTTGGCTCTCCCTGGCTTGACTTCCTCAATTCTTTCTGTGTTCCACCTCTTACTATAACTTTTCCACATCTCCTCCCCGTTCCCAGTCCACAGCCCAAGCACTGCCTGGACCACCAGTGTGGTTGGTGGGGACCTCAACAATGGCCATCCTGTCCTGTTCACTGGAGCGCCTACTGCAGGACACGTGTCATACTCAGGGCATCGAGCACATTCTGTTTGAGCCCAAGAACGATATGTGGATGACATCTCCAACCAAAGCCAGCTACCCTCCACGTGCCCTCAGATCAGGCCTCCTCCCTCCGACCAAGGGAAAGGGGTGCTTTTTCTGCCCTTGGCACCCTGACTGGTGACCCGCCCAACTATCCTTACTTGGCTTTGCTTCCCACGATCCCATCCAAGTGCCTTCAAGAGAAATCTCCCAGAGTCTAACTCACCCCATTCATTGTAAGGCCCAAGTTCTGACTCTTCAGGACACCTTACCCCGAGCCCACCTCGGGGATGACCCCCAGGAGGACTGAGGCCTGGATTTCAGCTGCCAGTTGTAGCGAATTCTCCCAGAGTCCCCGTTCCCATCTTGTCCTCTGACAATCCAGCCCAAGGGACCCACATCACTGTGGAGTGCATTCTCTGTATGTTTTGTCTCTAACCAAAGATTTAAAAATCTGTGCCTGGGAATGGAGTGAAAAGCATTTTTGGAAATATTCAAAACATGCATCTCTGTTCCTCAATGAGAACCAAAGCCGAAGATGTGACGTTTATAGGACCTGTCAGTGGAAAAGATTACTTTTCTTAAAATACATTTGTTAAATGATAGGTAAAACAGCAAACGGATGGGAACCTACAACTGGGAGATATCACAGGAAGGGGGAAATATGATTTTTATTATAAACATATGCATTTTATTATTTCTCCCAGTGAGGATGGGGATTGAGAGGCTGCAGCTGTGACAGGGCAGGGGGAGAGCCGTATTTTTAGACCCGTCACTTTAAAATATACCTTCTCCTGCTTTGCAGCAGCCAATCTCTAAACAAGGCCCTCTTGGAGCCTGAACACAGGCGAAGATGAATATACACGGGAAACAAATGACTACCTCCCCTGGCCCTCAGGAACCCCCGGGGCTGTGTGGCCGCCCTAGAACTTGGCTTGGACCCGCCCCCACCCAGGCCCCACTCCAGCTGAATCCTCAGGCCTTTGGGCTGGGGCGCAGCCCCTCTGGAACGGTGGGAAACACCAGTGACTCCCCCACCTTCCCTCTCTAGTCCTACCTGGTACCAGGTCCTGCTGGTTCTTTCCTGAGAAGCCTCTTCTGCTGGGAACAAACAAGGGGCTACTGCTTCATGGGGCCGCCTATGTGCTGTGGACACATCACCTTTCATCTACTCCACTTCCCCATGAGCCAAGCACGGGGATCGGCCCAGTTTACAGAGAAGGAGACAAAGGTTTCCCACTCCAGGTTAGGGGGCTTATTAGTGGTGGATGGAGGATTTGAACCCAGGTATGTCTGGCTCTGAAGCCCTTGCCCACGCCCTAGGCCGTGCTGTGGCTCCAGCGTACTGGCTGCCAGGCTGGGCGAGGTGCTTCCCACCCCAGGGCCACCTCGCTGCCATCGCCCCCTACCCAGCCGCCCCGACACCAGGACACGGAGGCACAGCCCAGGCCACAGATTCTTCTTTCTCTACCTCCGCGCTTTCCTAGGGTCCTGTGGATTCCCTGGGAATCTTATTCCAGAATCCTCATCCTGGCCCCGAACACCCTCCCTGAGCACCCCTTTCTCTCCAGCTTCTCTCCACCAGTTACCCTCCCTCGCCTCCCCATCGCGGACACCCTTGCAGACCCTGGTCATTCCAGCTTCAGTGTCTCTACTGATGCTGTCACCCTCCACCGCAATTGCCTTCTCCCCAACCCCCCCAACCCTGGCTTCAGCTCCTGCCCAAGCCTTCACCAAGGACTCTGCGAAGAGGCGAGCCCTCTCTCACGGTCAGGTCCACTTCTTGAGTCTACCCTCCATTTCAGCTTCAAATTTTCTCATGTGACTCTCTTCTGCCCACAACACGCTGACCTACTCCTCCTCTGGTGTATGGTCTGGGCACCATATCCGGGCACAGAGCAGGTGCCCCATGGTTTCAGGCTGGTTTGACGTGATGCTACTGAGTCCTGGACTACTGGGGTTTCCCCAAAGCAGAGTGCCGCAGAGGAGCGAAGGAACCCTTCAGGAAGCCACCACTTAGTTCACAGCCCTGCAGCCGTCTCCACACCCGAGCCGGCTGTCCAGGGAGCTGAAAAGCACTGGGTCAGGCCTTTCCACCAAGTGACTGGTCTGTTCGCGTCCTGAAGTCAAGCAGTGCCTTTCTTCCTTGTGGCATCCAGAACCAAAGGCCTGCTGGCACAAGTAGGAATGACAGGCACTTTAGTACCAACATGTCATCGCCTACAGGGGACGGCTCCGCCAGCGAGAAGATGAGTTCTCCAGCTACTTTGCAATGCCTGAATTATGGGTTTACTCAATCTCTCACACTGCGGGCTCAACATTTTCGTTTACTGCTCTTGTTACCCTTGGCGTGGTTTCCGCGCTCGGGAAGGCAGAATTCTCCCAGGCTCGCAACTCCCTAGGGACTCCAAAAAATACCTTGCCTTAAACTCCAGCTCTTCCTTGGTTCATAGGCATCTCTGTCCCTACCCCCACCCACCTGCCCACGATGCCATCTGGGTTCTCAGGCCTGCAGAGAATGATGCAGTCCATGTCCACGTCTGGGTCCTTGTTTTCAAAACCATTTCCTAGTGAAATATCGTCATTTTGGGAAATGAGTCTGTCAGGAAGTCATTTCAGGCAAAAATCAAATCCATGGCACTCTACACAAATAACAAACAGCCTGCAAAGCCCTTCAGTGGGACTCCAAGGGCTGCTATTTGGAAGGGAGGTCAGGAAGTGAAGCATAAACATCTCATGTTCTAGAAGGCTGGCCTGGGGGCTGCGTACAGATGTGAGAAGCCACAGGCTCTGGGGCCTGGCCTCTGAGTACCTTCTCTTTATTTTATGTTATTTATTTTATTTTATTTTTATTTTATTTTTTGGGGATTGATTTTTGGCCACCAGGACACTGAGTCACCCAGACCTCAATTAACACTGGAAATGCTACTCAAACAGATTGACTGTTTATCAGGATGATGGGCCATTTTCACTGAGTATTTATTTTTTAATTAGCCAAAGTGCTAATTTGCTTAGCGTTTCTTGGCATAATGGGTGCTGAGAGGTCTTTGAATCTTCAGATGGTCCCTTTCCTCACTCGCTTTCCAATTCACGCTGGTTCCTTAGGCATTTTGCAGAAATGGATTAACTCTGTGTAGTCCAACACCTTTGTTTCCTGAAACTAGTGTGAAAACAAGCACTTTGACTCCTGGAGTGTCTCAAAAGGAAGATGAGTTAACAATAGTAGACTCTTCTCAAAACACCTTTCATTGAAAGAGCACAGCGTGTTTCACGAATGTTAACTACTTAAATCTCCCCCGACACCTGCATCTTGAATCTGGGCCATCCAGCTAGTTCTCCCTGGATGAAATGTAGTCCTATCTAGAATAAAATCCCCATGTGGAATCTATAATTGCTAGAGTTGCAAGTTGACAGACCGTTTTTGGTTAACATCCAAAAAGTTGCTAACGCCGTAATGAGATCTTCATTGGAGGTCCCATTGGATCAAGATCTCCCTCGGCGCCGCCCGCCCCCCCCCCCGCCCCCCATCTAATTGGAAAGGTGATGCTTCCAGGCCTGTGTTTCTCAAATGTAACCCATGGGCTATAAGGTACCTTCGCTTTTGCAGGGGCTGGCTTGAAATGCAAGAACAGGATGTGCCGATGGTTGGGTGAAGATCCTAGCCAGAGCAAAAAGCAAATGGGAAGTGGAGGCAAAGGCTGGCCGAATTCATTCTGACTTGACTGCTAAAAATTCTCCAGAACTTATAACTAAGAGACGTGGGAGTTCTACTCTACCACCGCCATCACTGGCCTGGGAAAAAAAGGGATGTGGCTGGTACGGGAATCCAGCTACTCGGTGTAAGAAGGAAGCTGTGGATCTTCCCGGCCGGCTCAATCAGTGCATCTCTTGATCTCGAGGTCATGAGTTTAAGCCCCATGTTGGGAGTAGAGGTGACTTAATTTAGAAAAAGAGAGAAGGACGATGTGACCACAGGAAGGGGCGGGCTCATTTCCTCATTCAATTTATGATACATGAAGACATCTTCTGGTCCACCTAAAGTTCCCTGACACGCTTTTATAGGAAGGCCAGGCTCAGGAAGTTCAACATGAAGTGGATTTCTAGGGTGTTGGCCCCAGGGGAGTGATTCACTTGCTGGTTTGTTTTTACCATGGCTCCCTGTCCCTTGGGGGAAGCTTGACTTACTTGGCAACTGACCTTGGTAGAGTCTTCAATGCTACACTGCAATCGTATTTTGGTCCTTAGTGATCTAAGATGATGATGACGATGACGAATCTAAGACTTGTCACTCTTCAAATCTCTGGCCCCCCTCTGCTTCCCCCACTCTTAACAGCATGCCTTGCAGATGCCCTAACAGACATACACGCTTCGGAATAGGAACTTTCTTCTTCCCTCCCCTGTCTTCCGATTTAAATATAGGTATGTGCTTCCCAAGATGAGGGTGTCCTACCTCATCTCCAGTGTCTTGATGTCAATCCCTCCTGGCTTGGAGTCCTTGATACGTGGCTCATGATGTCCAATTTCTATGTCTTCAAACTTTCCCTCTCTGCTCACTTCCTGCCCCCAATCCATAATTGTGCTTAAGTCTCAATTTGGAGGAGTCATCTTCTTTCGCTTGCCCTTAAAAGATTAGGTTCCGCAGAGCTCTGTCCTCAGCTGGCTCACAGTCTCCCTGCTGATCTGATGTACTCCCATTGTTCAAACACCTCCAAAACACCACATTTCCTTCCAATAAGACTCACAGCTCTCTCCCTTCATTTTCTTATGAGCTCCAGGCCCGTGTTTCCAAATGCCTTCCGATGACAGAGAGCTCCACCTAGAAAGGTTCTGA
This sequence comes from Lutra lutra, assembly GCF_902655055.1. Classification (NCBI taxonomy): domain Eukaryota; kingdom Metazoa; phylum Chordata; class Mammalia; order Carnivora; family Mustelidae; genus Lutra; species Lutra lutra. Next base: position 17,899,731 of record NC_062296.1, read on the forward strand.
GAAGGCCCATAGGCCTTTCAACACCTGTCCAAAGTGAAAACACCTTCCCTGCCTCCCACTCTCAACTGGGTCCTTTACCTGTTTCCCCTCTCTCGGTTGATAACAGTCACCAGACACCTGGGTCCAAAACATGGAAGTCACCAGCGATGGCTCCCTGATTTTGTACATTACATCGAATATTTACATGTCCATTCTACTTCCTTAATATCGCTGTCTGGGAATTCCATTCCCTCTGTCCATATTGTAGTAGTCAGGTAGTCATGTCATGTCAATTCTACATGCTTAACAATTCCAGTGGCTTTGTTCTTTATTCGCCTCCCAAATTACTGATTTTTATTTATTTATTTTTTAAGTAGGCTCTACACCCAACACGGGACTCACTCATGACCCTGAGATCAAGAGTCACAGGCTCTCCTGACTGAGCCTGAGAGGTGTCCCTGCGCTATTTCTGCAGTCATGTGACTGGTCTCCAATCTGTCCCCCCTAATGTAGAAAGAGAAGACCAGCCCTTCCTCTGAACAAACCCGGCACGTTATCTTCCCTCTACTCTAAGTCAGTCCTCAGAATAGCACATATTACATGCTGTGATCATCTGTTCACCTGTCAGTGAGCCTCCCACTGGATCTAGAGCTGCTTGAGGGCGGGCACACTCTTTACTCTGACCCACCTTTAATTCAGAGTAAGTAAATGTGATTCTGTTTAGCTGCATCCAATAAAAGACATTGTCGCCATACCTACCAGAATGGCTTGTTTTTAAAAAGGCAGATAATACCAAGTGTTGGAACAACTTGAACTTGCTTACATTGCCAGGCTGAGTATAAATCAGTACAAACACATTGGAAAACCGATGTGGCCCTAAGACAGCTAGGTAGGTAGATGGGGAGAGAGAGATAGTCTATGAATAAGCCAGATTCACTTTTAGGTATATTCCCAACATAAATGTCTACATATGTGTACTCAAAAGACGTAAACAAGGGCATTCACACAGCACTATTCATAGTAGTTCCCAGATGGACACAACACAAATGTCTGTTAACAAAAAAATACAATATGGCATTGAGAAGGAAGGAATGATTTCTATTAAAAACATGGAGAAGGAGCAGCTGGGTGGCTCAGTCGTTAAGCGTCTGCTTTTAGCTCAGGTCATGATCCCAGGGTCCTGGGATCAAGCCCCACGTCAGGCTCCTTGCTCGGCGGGAAGCTTGCTTCTTCCTCTCCTGCTCTGCTTGCTTGTGCTCCCTCTCTTGCTGTGTGTGTCTCTCTCTGTCAAATAAATAAATAAAATCATTTTAAAAAGTGCTTGGAGAAATTGCACAATGTTGTGCGAAAGAAGCCAAACCAAGGAATGCACACTGCGGAGTTCCATCCACAGAGTTAGAAGGTGGGCACAATTCCTCTATGACATCAGTTGTCCAGTTAGTGACCACCCCTGGAGGGGACTGCATGACTGGGCGGGGACCCAAGGGGCTTCTATGAAGCTGGTAATGCTCTGGTTCTGAACTGGGTAACGGCCACGTCGCTACATTCCGACTATGAAAATTCATCAAGCTGCCACTTAGGAGTCATGTGTGCTTTTTTATGCATCTGTTATACTTCGTTGAAAAGTTCACTTTAAAAAAACGCGTGTCTTGAACCATAGTAGCCTCATCTTTGAAACTTTTCAAGCATTCTTGGGCTTCGAAATTTTTAAGGTATTTCACATCCGAGTCATCTCTTGAAATCCTCTCCTCCGTTTCGAGGACGGCTTTCATCTCTCGCATGGTCTGTTGCTGTTCTCCAGATGCGGCTCTGCGCTGGTCATCTCTCCTCCTCTCCACCCCGCTTCGTCCTCTCCACTAACACCCACCACATCTGCTCACACCCTCCTCCTCTACTCGAAATCCTTTAGGGGAGCCTCTTCGTGGAACAAAAGGCCCGGAAACATAGCCACGGACGGGAAGACAGATGTCTAAGAGAAAGACAAGTGGGGTAAGGAGGGAAGAGCAGGGAATCGACAGCTCAGGTCAGACCTACAAGAACAGAGACAGGTTTGAAAGAACAACGGGTGACTTCCCACCGGGCGATCCGGCCCCGGAGGACGTTCTCCGCTGGAGTCGATCACACCGGAAGACTCCAGTCTGTGCAGCGAACCGTGGCCGCGCCCCACTAACTCGGTGCTCACTGCTCACCCGCTCCACGGGCGTTTAGCTCTGGTCAGGACGCACGGCTGCGAGGGCCACCCAAAAGCTGCAGGGACTCCCGGTGTCCCGCAGAGCTCTCTGTGCGGCCCGCCCCACCCCCCCCCCCCCGCACACTCCAGGGCTGGGACTTCCTTCCATCAGAGCCGCTGAGAGCCAGGAGCCCGCAGAAGAAACCACAGCCCTACCCCAGATCTCAGCTCCTCCCCAAGTGCATAGGGCTGAGACAGAGACACTGTCCCCTCTACTCCGTTGTGGCAGCAAAGGCGTGGGGCTGACGCCCTTCTATGGACCTTAACCCAGAAGAGGTACCGCCTCCTGCCGACCCCTTTTCGAGCAAAACTCTCATTTTTCAATCTGTCTTTAGTAAGTTCACCAACCCTTTACTCTTGAGCCCACAACAACTGTTTCTTGGTGTTTACTATACATTGCCCAGATGAGTTCGGTGGAGAAGCAGGTGATCATACACCCATAGAATGCTCCTGTTTTATATGATATATACATATACATATATATGTATATATACATATATATGTATTTCAGTGGTTATATAAACACATTTGGATATATACACATGAAAGTATGTATGTGTATACATATATATTATATATATATATATATAATCCAATGTATATATATAATCCAATGTAATTCAAATATATATATATGTATATATATGAAAAATATGGGGCACCTGGCTAGCTCAGCTTGTAGAGCATGAAACTCTTTTTTTTTTTTAAGATTTTATTTATTTATTTGACAGACAGAGATTACTAGTAGGCAGAGAGGCAGGCAGAGAGAGAGGAGGAAGCAGGCTCCCTGCTGAGCAGAGAGCCCGATGTGGGGCTTGATCCCACGACCCTGGGATCGTGACCTGAGCTGAAGGCAGAGGCTTTAACCCACTGAGCCACCCAGGCGCCCTGAGCATGAAACTCTTGATCTGAGTTGTGAGTTCAAACCCCACATTGGATGTGGAGTCTACTTAACATATATATTTTTTTCAAGATTTTATGTATGTATGTATGTATGTATTTATTTGTCAGAGAGACAGAGAGAGAGCAGAAGCAGCCAGAGCAGCAGGCAGAGGGAGAGGCAGGTCCCCCGCTGAGCAGGGATTCCTGACATGGGGCTCAATCCCAGGACCCTGAGATCAAGACCCGAGCTGAAGGCAGATGCTTAACTGAGTCACCCAGGTCCCCCTTATTAAAAAAAAAAAAAAAATATATATATATGTGTGTATATATACATACACACATATATATTTTTTAATATATATAAAATATGAAAAATGGAAGGAAATATACCAAAATGTTAATTGTAAGGGTCTTTTAGAAATGAAATTATGGGTAGTTTTATTTTCTTCTTTGTGTTTCTCTATGTCCTATCATTTTTAAATGCACATACATTATTTTTTTAACAAGGGGAAAATCCCCCAACATCTTCTTTTACTCAAAAATTAAAGGGGTCACCTGGGTGGCTCAGTGGGTTAAGCATCTGCCTTCAACTCAGGTCATGATCTTGGGGTCCTGGGATCAAGCCCCGCATCGGGCTCTCTGCTTAAACGGGGACCCTGCTTCCCCCCTTTCTCTCTGCCTGCCTCTATGCTTACTTGTGATCTCTGTCAAATAAATAAATAAAAATCTTTTTAAAAAATTAAAAAGCATTTCCACTTCCAGGATGGCGGAAAAAGCTGTTAACAGCACAACCTCCCTGAAAATAACAATTACAAATTACTCAAAGAGAAAAGAAAGAAACCTAGAGATTCTGCCAAGTAAAAAACAAAACAAGGGGCGCCTGGCTGGCTCAGTTAATAGAGCATGTGACTCTTGGTCTCAGGGTTGTGAGTGTGAGACCCATGTTACGTATAGAGATTACTCAAAAAATAACTAAATAAAATATTTTTAAAAAAAAAAACAGGAAGATTTTGGATGGGAACTGAAATGGGGAAGAAAAGACTGGTATGGGGTAAGTTTCCATTTTTCTAGCTTATAGCCAGAGCCCACACTACTGTTACAGCTAAAACTCCAATAGAAAACCTTTCTGGGGGTGTCTGGGTGGCTCAGTTGTTCAGCGTCTGCCTTTGGCTCAGGTCATGATCCCAAGGTCTTGGGATCGAGCCCCATGTCAGGCTCCCTGCTCGGTGGGAAGCCTGCCTCTCCCTCTCCCACTCCCTCTGCTTGTGTTCCCTCTCTCGCTGTGTCTCTCTGTCAAATAAATAAATAAAATCTTTGGGGGGGAAAAAAAACTTTTCTGGCCTGAAGAACCAGATGTCAGAACTCAGGGTAACTACAGCCACTTGAAAATGCCAGGAGAATTCAAAGGAGGGAAGCAGAACAGAAAAGCTCCATATTCTGTGCATAAACTTATACGTAGCCAAGGTCTCTGGCTGACCCCAGGACCCTTGAACCACACATGCCTAGGGCAGACTCAAATCACATTACGGCTAGGGCTAAAAGATCTGAACTGATAACTGAGCTGAGCTGGTCAGATAGAGTTTGCAGTCTGAGCCTAACCAAGTTAATTCCTCACTAAAACAAAAAACATGAACACTTTTGGAGGACTATATGAAAATCCAGAGACTCTATACAACCTGACAATTACAATGTCCTGTATGTGATCAGAATTACCAAATATACAAAACAAAAATAAACAAACAAAAAACAAAAACGGGGCACCTGGATGGCTCAGTTGGTTGCATGCCTGCCTTCGGCTCAGGTTGTGATCACAGGGTTGTGGGATAGAGCCAGGCATTGGATTACCTGCTCAGTGGGGAGCCTGCTTCTCCCTCTCCCACTCCCCCTGCTTGTGCTCTCTCTCTCTGTGTCAAATAAAATTCCAAAAACAAAACAAAAAATAGGAAAATGTGACCCACCCATTCTAAGGCAAAAGACAATCAGTTGAGCTCAACACAGAGATGACCTGAAGTTGGAATGATCAAGCAAAGATTTTGAAGGAGGTATTCTAATGATGGTCAATGAGTAGAAGAAAAATATGCTTGTAATGAATGTAAAGAAGAAGGAAATCTTGGGGCGCCTGGGTGGCTCAGTGGGTTAAACCTCTGCCTTCGGCTCAGGTCATGGTCTCAGGGTCCTGGGATTGAGCCCCGCATCCATCGGGCTCTCTGCTCAGCGGGGAGCCTGCTTCCTCCTCTCTCTCTGGCTGCCTCTCTGCCTACTTGTGATCTCTGTCTGTCAAATAAATAAATAAAATCTTAAAAAAAAAAAAGAAGGAAATCTCAAAAAAAGGGGGGGGGACTAGAAACTATAAAAATGAATGAATTTTTAAAACCAAAAAGCATAGTATTTGGGGGAAAAAAACCCTGAATGGACTCAAGAGCAGAGTGGGAAAAGACAGAGAAAAAGTGAGCAAACACGAAGAGATCACTAGAAATATTCCGGTCTAAAGGAGAGAGAACGAAGATCAGAAAATAAAATGACCAGAGCCACAGGCATCTGTGAGACAGTGTCAAAAGACCCAACATAAGGGAATTGTCCAAGAAGGAAGAAAAAAAAATTAATAATGGCAAAAACATCCCAAAATTTGGTGAACACCAGACCGGATAAATACGAAGAAAACCATACCTAATGCATCATGATCAAGTAGATGAAAGTCAAGGATAAAAGGTAAATCTTTTTTTTTTAAAGATTTTATTTATTTATTTGACAGAGATCACAAGTAGGCAGAGAAGCAGGCAGAGAGAGAGGAGGAAGCAGGCTCCCCGCTGAGCAGACAGCCCGATGCAGGGCTCCATCCCAGGACCCTGAGATCACGACCTGAGCCGAAGGCAGAGGCTTTAACCCACTGAGCCACCCAGGCACCCTGAAAAAAGGTAAATCTTGCATGTAGCCAGAGAGAAACAAAATATTGTATATAGAGAGGAATGAACATTCAAATGACTGTAATCTGCTTTCCAGAAACCATGAAGGACGAATATAGTTGGAACATCTTTAAAGTGCTAAAAGAAAAGCTGTCAACCCAGGAACTCTACAACCAGTGGAAGAATCCTTCAAGAATACAGATGAAGGGCATCTGGCTGGCTCAGTCACTACAGTGTGTGACACTTGATCTCAAGGTCAGGGGTTCGAGTCCCACCATGGGTGCGGAGAGGACTTCAAATAAAAAATCTTTTAAAAAACAAAGTAAAGGGACGCCTGGGTGGCTCAGTTGGTTAAGCAGCTGCCTTCGGCTCAGGTCATGATCCCAGCGTCCTGAGATCGAGTCCCACATCGAGCTCCTTGCTTGGCAGGGAGCCTGCTTCTCCCTCTGCCTCTGCCTGCCATTCTGTCTGCCTGTGCTCGCTCGCTCTCCCTCTCTCTCTGACAAATAAATAAAATCTTTAAAAAATAAAATAAAATAAAAATAAAAATAAAAAACAAAGTAAAGATGAAACAAAGACATTTCAAATGAAAGAAAACTAGGAGAACTAATTGTCAGGAGGCCTGTGCTATAGGAAATAAGTTCTTCAGACAAATGGGAAATCATACCAGAGGGAAACTCAGAAACTCAGGAAAGAATGGAGAACAAAAGCAATAGTGACCAAATATAAACTCAGTAATCAAAGTATTTATTTAGCTAAATGTCTAGGTATAAAATACTGCAGGGGGCTTAAGGACTTACAAAAGATATCCAAAAAATTTACTGAAAAGACAGGATTCACATAGTATCAGTAAAGCCATACGCAGCTTCCTACTATTAAAGACCTCGGTAGTCTCCCGTCTTCGCTATAAATATGTGAAGGCTTTAACCAGTGTGGCTGAAGGAAGTGTCTCAGAGCTGATCAAAAATGGATCACTTCGTATGCTTCTCAAGGAGGTCTTTGTTTCCCAATGGCTGGTCTGGACTGGAGTAGTGACTTTTCTCTTCTCTCTCCGCCATTTTTAACAAAATGCATTGCTTTTCTACTTGTCCACAGGGGATACACGTGCACTGCTGGATACCTGGAAACTTCCAGTTTTATCTAGAAGTGTGATTTACATATACAACTGCAACGAAACGTGTTTGTTAAGTTTTATTGGATTCAAAACTAAAAATTATGATGAAATAGTGTTTGAAAACAATTACACAAATTATTTTCAGCTGCCCACAGGTCCTGTCCCCATGCTTTAATAAGCCACCATTTTGCACCAAAGATGTCTCAAGAATTCTTTCTTGGGTCATCAGCTCCCGACCTCACCCCACTGAACCTCACTTATATTCTAAAACTTCATCATTTGGTGCCCAAATGTGGGGCTTTGAGTCTTTACACCAGGACTCTGAGCTTCGGGGCAGAGTTGGGAAATCATGGGCTAAGGTCTTTTTTGGCACTTGGCTGTGCTACCTTGGATGAGCGGTGGTGCAGATATCAAGCAAACTCTTCTTCTGGCCAACTCTAACATAGAGCTCTAAAAGTAAGGAGATTTTGGAAACTGTTCTTAACAAAGATGGAGAGTACAAGATACTGAAATGAGTACGTGCCATATTAGGACTACTTCTTTAGTTTTGATCAAATGAACAATGCATGAAATGGAACCATAGCTGATATAGAGCTTCAGCTAATTACCAACTCTTACACAATATGAACAAGAAATAAGTATTTAATGTAGTAAGTCCCTCTTGTAATTTTAGCTCACTTGACAAATAGTGAAACTGATACTGAAAGTGAGGGGCTGTCTAAACCAAAAGCCAAAAATTCGTATCACTTCTTTTATTGTTGGCTAGGGAGGAAACAGATCTAGAGAAAGAGTAACCAGTGTTTTCAATGGTATTTCATAAAATGCACAATGGATAACTTGGAAAACATATAATGACACAATAAAATTGAGGTTTTACATGAACACTTTTGAAAAAGAAAAAAATAATTTTTGAACACAATATTCAAAGAATTGTGGTTATAATGTTACTTCTATACACTGTTAATGCAAACTAGCATGATCTTCTTGAGAAGCAAAATGTTAACAAGAACTCTTAAAAATGTTCATCCCACTTTTGGAAATTTCATTCACTAAAAAAAACAAGAAACGGATACCTGGCTGGCTCAGTTGGTTAAGTGTCTGACCCTTGAGCTCAGCTCAGATCTTGATCTCAGGGTCATGGGTTCAGGCCCTGTGGTGGGCTCCACACTGGACAAGGAGCCTACTTTGAAAAAAGGAGAAGCAGCAGGAGCAGCTCTGCCGATGAAAGTGTTCAATTGAATTTAATGGCAAATAGTGTGAGGCTGAAAACAACCATTCCCAAGAGGAGGAAGATGACTCAGCAAACAACTGTCCATTAATAGGATAGAATATTGGGGAAAATTGGGGCACCTGGGTGGCTCAGTCAGTTAAGTGTCGCACTCTTGATCTGGGCTCAGGTCATGATCTCAGCATTGTGGGATCAAGCCCTGCATCAGGCTCTGTACTGGGCATGGAGCCTGCTTAAGATTCTTTCTCTCTCTCTCTCCCTCTGTTCTTCCCCTTCCCCGCCCCCTTAAAAACCATATTAGGAAACTCTTGAAATACATTATGTGAAAAACAAATAATAGCATATAAAAATGTGTGCACTCTGATACTCACTAACAAAAGCACATGCTTATCACGATCATGACAGTACACATAGACATATGAATTCATTTGAAAAACTTTATTGACCATTTACTTTGTACCAGGTATTGTACTGTGTGTAGGAGACACAAAGGTGAAAAAATATGGTCCCTGCTCTGCAGGAGATGTGGTCTGAGTGCAAGTCATACAGTCAAAGCAAAGTGTGGGGCACGTGGCTGGCTCAGTCAGCAGAGCATGCGACTCTATCTCGGGGATGTGGGTTCGAGCCCCACATTGAGTGTAGAGATTCCTCACAAATAAAACCTTTAAAAAAAAGTGAAAAGTGTTATAATCCACAAACTGCTTTTGTATGGCAGAAGGAACATCAAAGCCTGCTGAAAAATAAGGGAAGTCTTCACAAAGGAGCTAAGACACAGATGGACAAGAATGAAATGGAATATAAAGAACAGAGATCGCCTGTATCGGGATGGAATGGTTAGGAGTCATTTACTTTTCCACTCTCAAATTCTTTATAATATTAGATGTGTTCATAATAAAAAAAAAAACCTGGAAGCTGTAAAAATAAAACCTTTTATATCTGGCCACTGTGGAAAAGCTGTGTGCAAAATAATGCACAAATATATTGTAAAAATAAAGAAAATACATTTTGAAAGAAAATGTGAGGATTCTCTGGGCATCTTTCTCCTCCTCACTTCACACCACGATGGGCCAGGCAGCTCTCCAGAGGGGGCAACGACATTTCCTGGCCCCTTGCACATGACGCTAACACAACGTCTACCCCAAATGGTGGCCAACTTACCTCCATCACTAGGATTATTAATAGTCCGGCGTCTTCAGTTCGGAGGGTCTTATTTTGTTTTGTACCTGAAGCTAGGAAGTAGCCATTCCAGCAGAACCCCTCAGATTTCCAGGGGGCAATACCAGTTTCGTGGGTTGAACGTTTGCCCCACAAAAAGATGCATCCGTGTCCTAACCTCCAGAAACTGTGATTATGACCTGACTTGGAAAAAGGGTCTTGGATAATGTAATTAAGCTAACGATCTTGAAATGAGATCATCCGAGATTTAGGATGGGTCTAAGAGACAGAGGAAGAACTGGGCCAGGACACATAGAAAGAAAGCTGTGTGAAGATGGAATCATGTAGCGGGAAGATGAGGAATGCCTAGAGCCCCCAGGACCTGGAAGAGGCAAGGAAGCTATGATGGTTAGTTCTAAGTGTCAACTTGGCCGGACCACAGGATACCCAGATGCTTGCTCAAACATGATTACTCTGAGCTTTTCTGTGAGGGTGTGTTTCTGATGACATTAATATCAAATCAGAGGGCTTTGGGGAAAGCAGATTGCCCTCCATAAGGGAGACAGGCTTCATCCAAGCAGTTGAAAGCCAAGCCAGAGTAAAACAAAAAGATGACCCGACTCTCACCCCCAGCAAACTGACTTTCAACTTGATCGGAGATATTAGCTCAGGCCTCCAGCCTCCAACTGGAACACTGGCTCTCCTGGGTCTCCAGCCTGCCAGCCCACCCTGCAGGTTTTGGACTTTTGAGCCCTCATGTTCCTTATGATAAATCTCTCTCGCGCTCCATTGAATATACGTATCCTATCAGTTCTGTTTCTCTGGAGAAGCCTGACTAACACACAAGGATAGTCCTCTAAAGGCTCCAGAGGGGGATACCTTGGCTGACACCTTGATTTCAGACTCCTGGCTTCTGGAACTGAGAGAATGCACTCACATTGTCTTGAGCCTTCCACTCGGTGGTGGTTTCTTATGGTAGCCCTAAGAATCTCAGAGAGTCCCCATGGCCTCTGACTTTTCAAGGATCTGGGCCAAGTGGCCTTTGGACCATGTTCAGAAACAAGGACTTCCATGGGTATTTTAATTTTTCTTTTAAGATTTTATTTAGTAGAGAAAGTGAGCACACGAGCAGGGGGGAGGGACACAGGGAGAGGAAGAAGTAGGCTCCCAGCTGAGCAGGGAGCCCCATGTGGGGGCTCGATCCCAGGGCCCTGAGATCATGACCAGAGCTGAAGTCAGACACTTAACCAACTGAGCAACCCAGGGCCTCCTTCCATGGGCATTTTTATGTCCAACACAGGAGTCAGGGACATGTGCAAGAGTAAGAAGGCACAACATCATGGAAACACCCACACAGACCTGGATTCAAATCCTGACTCTAGCACTTACTCTAACTCTCCTGGCAGGGAGGTCGTGGAGAGCGTAAGAGCCTCACTCAACCTCCATAAGGCTATTTCTTCATCTAAGCAATGAGGGGCCCTATGAGGAAGAGACATCATGTAGGTCACGTGCCTGGCCTACAGTACTAATGATAAATTGTGCCTCTTCTCCCCCCAACCCCTCCTTCTCTCCTTTGTGAGCTCCATAGGCAATCCCATCTGCTCTGACATCCTTAACCCCAGCCAGAATGCATGAACCATTTCTCCCGGCTTGTGGAGTGAGCACCCTGTTCTTGTCTTGGGAGAAGGCACCCTCTTTCCACCCACCCCCCACACACCAAAATCCTACTCCTCCTGAAAGCACAGCTCACGCTCCCCTGCTCCAGGAGGTCTTGCAATGCTCAGGCCAGTGTCCTCCCTCCTTCCTCTGAACTTCTAAAACACATTCTCTGAACAGGTCCTCTGACTCTTAGTGGCGTCTACCTTTTGCTCCCTCTCTTCTGTCTGTGCAGCCAGTTCCCAGCATGCAATTGGGCAGTCTGGGAACTAGAAAACATTTCCCATAGAAACAATGTCATGGATGACTGTCAAACTAGCGGAAAGAGTACTCAATATTCTATTGGCCTTGGAGCTTCTGGAAGGCAGGCCTCCCACCCTTTCCAAGTATTATAATTACGATCGGTTCTGCATCAGGAGAAGCAAGCTAGACGGTGCCCCTCTCTTCTGGCGGCACCCTCTTGTCTAGCCGCCTCCTGGGCCCGTGGCCCTCCAGCATCGGCTTCCCCTGGGGTCCCAGCAAGGCCGCCTGCCTGTCGCCCAGGGCTCGGTGGACCCTCGGGAAAATTGGGTCACGGTGCGAGAAGGGGCCTCAGAGAGTGGCCAGGGCCTGTGCCCTGCGGTCAGGCGGGTCCGGGACCCGACCACCCACCCAGGCGGGGGCTGAAGATGTCAAGGCAGAGGCCAGCTGCCCCGCCAGGCACCGGGCACAGAGCTGAAGCGGCCCAACAGGTGCCGCCCCAGATGCACCAGGGAGGGCCCCAGGGAGGAGGCGGCCTCCTTTACCCTTGTGTGTGGCCTGGTGGCCATGGCAGCATGCTGCGGAGGGGCTGGAGACGCCGGTCTGGTCCACGTGTGGGCCAAGGGGAGCCTGGGCGTCTCTGCTGGGACAGGGCTGCCTTTCCAGCCCCAACTCGAGCCTGGACAACCCCTTGCCCTTTCACTGAGATGAGGCTCAGAGAAGGGAGGCCCCTCCCTCTGCTGCTCAGGGTTGGGGGCTCTTCCTCTGGCCCGTGGGGAGATGAAGAGCAGCTCAGCACTCCGCCTGGGGCTGGACAGACACAACTGGGGTTTGTCCTCCGCTGTCCCATGGTCTAGCTTAACTCATTCATTGCTAGAGGGCAATATGATATAGTAGAAAGAAACTTGTGTTTGCATCTTCTGCCACTTGGTTCATATGTGATCTCGGGAAAGTTATTTGATTTTTCCAGGCTTGTTTCCTAATCTGGAAAATGGGAATAAAAATAGTGTCTTCCTCAAAGGGTGGTTGTAAAGATTAAAAATATCTTTTAAAAAAATTTGGGGGGGGCGCCTGGGTGGCTCAGTGGGTTAAGCCTCTGCCTTCAGCTCAGGTCATGATCTCCGGGTCCTGAAATGGAGCTCCGCATTGGGCTCTCTGCTCAGTGGGGAGCCTGCTTTCCCCTCTCTCTCTGCCTGCCTCTCTGCTTACTTGTGATCTCTCTGTCAAATAAATAAATAAAATCTTTAAAAAAAATAATTTTTTTAAAAAATTTATTTATTTTAGAGAGAGCAGGAGCAGGAGAGGCAGAGGCAGAGGGAGAGAGAGAAACTCAAGCAGACTCCATACTGAGCGCAGAGCCCGATGCAGGGCTAGATCTCACGCCCCTGAGATCATGATCTGAGCCAAAACCAAGAGTCGGATGCTCTACTGCCTGTACCACCCAGGTGCCCCAAGATTAAAAGTATCTTGAACACAACATACAGATGACAAATATTAGCACCCTTCAATTTGGGGGAGGTTTATTTTTTTAAGTAAACTCTACTCCCAACATGGGGCTCAAACTCACAACCCCTGAGGTCAAAGAGTCCCATGTTCCAGCGACTGAGCCAGCCAGGTGTCCCAACTCCCTTTCTTCTTTACCTTGATGAGCCATACCGACTTTCAAAAATCCATGTCAAAACATATGAAGGGTGGATCTCATTTTCTCAATTGCTCTAAACACAGCTTTCAGTAAATGTCCCACCGCCCAGCGTTTTTGCCAGTATTTTGCTATAGGGCCATGTGGCTGTGATGTCATGATTTATATAATAGGCTCTCACCTATCCATTCAAAACCTTTTATTCCTTTGGTGGGCTTTTTTTTTTTTTTTCCTGTGTCCTCTTCAGATTTGTTTTTCACCTTCCTACAGAACCCCAGGCTGGACCCAGGCCTCTGGGTAAGTTTTCATCACTGCTAAGCAGAGCGGATGAATGCTTACTTGTTTCAGCAGACAGATGTTTCTGGACGAATAAAAGAGAGTACGAGGGCCCCTGGGTGGCTCAGTGCATTAAGCCTCTGCCTTCGGCTCAGGTCATGATCTCAGGGTCCTGGGATCGAGTCCCATATCGGGCTCTCTGCTCAGCAGGGAGCCTGCTTCCCCCCTTCTCTCTCTCTGCCTGCCTCTCTGCCTACTTGTGATCTCTCTCTGTCAAATAAATAAACAAAATCTTTAAAAAAAAAAAGAGAGAGAGAGAGAGTACGAAATAACATATGTAAATCGCCCAGCATAGACCAGGGCTTTGATAGTGAGCAGCTGCGGTTATGATTATTATTACTTTTATTATTATTATTATTATTATAAAGCAGGAAAGGATAGGGGAAGACCCTTAAGAGGAAAGCTTTATCATTCCTGTCCCCTCCGGAATGCTGGGCTCCAGATGGGTGGACCTCAAAGGCCTATTCAGTCATCTCAGCAAGATATTGAGATATCCCCATCTAAAGTCAATGAAGTCCGCACAGTTGTCAACTTGATCCCGGAGCCAGAGAGAAAGAGGAGGCTGGCCAGCCTAAAGTTCCTTTTAAAGGCTCCAGACAAAAGGTTAATAAGGAAGTGGGGAGGCCCTTCCGGGAGGGACACAAAGGCAAGGCCCTCCCCTCAAGGAACTTAGACTCTCCCCTTGGCTCACTTCTCTCCCTATTATACCCACTTGTATGTTGTTTTGTAAGTGTCCTTAAATCTTTTCTCAAGAGAGTCACTTGGAGATCCCTAATTAGGCCTGTAAACCGGGCGGGGACAAGGGCCCCTGGCTTTTACTTCTTTTGTTCCCTGTGGCTCTCACAGCAGCTAGAACAGTCCTCAACACAGGGCATAGCCTCCATTGAAGCAGCGGACTGTCTGACCTTGGGGACCTGGTCAGCAGGCTAGTTAGAAGCCTCAGCTTAAGTTGTGTTAAGTGGCATTCACTGGTGACTGGGGCTGGCTAGCCAGGCTGGAGCAGATGGGGGTGGGGGAGGGGGTCCGGGGGTGGGGGGGAAGGCTCAGTCATCTCCGGGAGTAGATGGGAGATAATTACCTCTACAACACGTGCCCAGATTACCTTCTGTGGCATTGAGTCTTTGACAGCAAAATGCCTGTTAAAAGTGATAGAAGCCGAAGGGAGGGGGCAGGAGGAGGGGGGAGGGGTCTGTTCACACGCCAGCACACGTGGAGCCTTTCAAAGCCTGACCTTTTCAGGTGTGCTTAAGACTGTAACCAGCTGGTATCTTCTGTGTGCTCCTACCACCAACGCAGTAAAGGCACTCACTCTCTGGGACTTGGTGTAACATCTGCTTCTGGTGGCTGAAGAGTCATCAACCATACGAGCCAAAGCACAATATTTGGTTGACACTGCAAATTCAGGGCCGCCTTTTCGTCTTGGGGTGAAGGAGAGCTCACCCGGGGTCAGAAAGGACTCCCAGTGGAACCCCTGAGATGGCATATGATTTAGGGACTGTCGCGTCTTCTCTCCGGGGCCAGGGAACAATGCTCCTCAGTCCTGTTGGGGGTGGGGGCAGAACACAAATTTCATCCCCGTGGTTCCTGAAGGAGGGACGGTGGAAGCTACAAGGAGGCAGATTTCCACTCTATATAAGGAAGAGCTTTCTAACCCACGAGAGCTGTTCAAACCTAAATGGGTTGCCTGCTAAGGTAATGAGTTCTCCATGTGGGTGAGTGTTTAAGTTTCTGATTTTGTCTTCGTAACCACATATCCTGCTGCTTTGCCCAAATTTGCAAAACCGAGGCCCTAACCGCCCACGATTCAAAGGGACTAAGCATGAGACCGTGGCATCCTCACCTCGGTGGCCCACGGGTCCGCTGCAAGTCCTGGCCCAGAGGGTGGGGATTTCTCCCCCCTAGAAACCGAGGCTGGGTCTCCTAAGCAGGGATCCTGGAGGAGGCGAGGCTCAGACCGATCATGTCCTGGGGTGAGTTAGGATGGTCCTGCTTTGACCCTGGGGGAGCTGGGCACTCCAGGTGCGGGGCCTTCCTTCTGATGTTGGACTTTCTGGGTGCCAGGTGGGCATGCTCGTGGAGAGTGGTTTGGACTTGCATTCTTCGGCCCCAAGGAAGAGCTGCCACCGAGCAAGCTTGACAAGTACGTACAAGACATTTATAAACTCCCTACCATTTTTCACTAGCTCACCGGTCCCCTAAAGGATGTGAAATTAGCATTCTTGACCTTTGACCCTACACAAATCATCATTCCCTAAAAGAGTGGCTATTCACAAAGCGGAATTCAGCCACTCGGGCCAGATAGACTCCATCTGGAGATGTGGGCTTTGAAAGGCAGATTTGGAGCTCTATCTGGAGTGCCATCAAGTTGTAAATGCATTCAGCCCCTAAATGACTATTTATTTTAAAGAAAACATTAAAGATTTTTGGGTGCTACTTTCAATAATAATGCTTTACACTTGGGAGGGAGTATCCAACTCCATTGACAATTTACAAAGAATTTTCAAGAACCTGGACTTATTAATGAAAGGAGCAAAGACTCAGGCCACCACTGGAACATACGTGCTCCATGAATCTGAAGATCACAACCGATAACTCACTGAGGTCCCTTGATTGTTTATATCCTCTCTTGCTGGCTCAGGACCCATTTCAATGCACTTCCATGAATGGGTACAAAGACCCTGTGGGTCCCCTCCCGGCCACCACCCATCTCCCGTTTGGTCATTGAGAACATCAAGAGTGCCCTTTCCATGAGATTGTCTGAGAGTATCAGGGCTAAGGTGGCCATTCAGGACTGAGCCCTTTGCGAGGGGAGCTGAGAGGGACCCCACTCACCTCGACTCGGGCCCCAGATGCTAATGGGCAAGGGGAGGGGACAGAAGTGGGACAACTGTCTTGGGGCGTAACTGGAAACAGACTCAAAGACGAGAATCAGGGAGAATCTACTGAGGAAGTTATCCCCTTTCATCCTCCCGCCAGCCCCGTGAGGTTGATGTTACTATCCCTAGTACACGGACAGATAAGAAACAGGCCCTGAGAGGCACAGGCACCTGCCAGGGGTCACACAGCCCCTTGCTCTCCAGACCTTTCTGTTCCTGGGGCTTTGCTGCGGCTCGCCAGCTGTCCCAGCACCACCTGACAGGGAAGAAGGAGGAGACAGATGACAAGAGATGCTTTCCCTTCCGGATCGTCTGCGGTTCCCATGCACGACACTGAGCCAGGGACTGTCTGCAGCGGCTCTGCACCCCCCACCCCCGCCTCATACCCGTCGCCTCTTCCTGCATTGACTGCCCCCCAGGTACCCCAGGAACACCAGTCTTTAGTTTGCATGGCTCCCTCCTCCCCCTCCCCCATCTGGGACAAGCTGGAGCTCTTATCCTAGAATTCAACCCTCCCCGGAAGCAGGAATCTATGTGCTAATGTGTTAATCCTCCTATTCAAAAGGTCGCTACTTCCCTACTGTGGGGACCAGCAGTGGTGTATAACCCGCCCCATACAGTATTTCTGTCCTGGGGTGAGCCTTGTTCCAGCCTAATTATAGCACAAAGGGGAGTTTAGACCCACTCATGCAGTTGTTTAAATTTACTGGGAGCAAACAGGGCTAGGGGATTTGGAAGGTAGCAACAGGGTCCTGACTTCCAAGTTACTGGAGACCAAGAGATGGCCAGAGCGGTCAGGGAAACTAAGGGGACACAGGAGAGTCGTGACTGTGTGGCCTCGCCAGCAAGATCCCCTGAAGGGGCAGGGGAGCTTGGGCAAATTACCCTACTGCCTAGCTGGGGCCACAGCTGGCCTCCCGGAGGACTGTGGTCCTCCGTCTGGAGTGCCATGGGAGCCTGTAAAAAGGTTGCCTGCATTGTGGGAACCTTTCCTGCCTCTGTGGGAAAGAACTGGGCTCGGGTTTCAAGCAGGCCATTCTGAGAAGGCCTGGGAGAAAGAAGGCTCAGAAAGAAGGGAATGGTGGGAACAGGCAAGCAGGCTTTTCGGAGTGATGGTGACGGTGACTTCCCTTACTCGCTGGCTGGGGCTTCCAAGTGACACAGGCCAGGTACAGTGACGGGCAATGGGCACTTGCTCCTACTTTGCTCAACAAACAAAACAGAGGAGACTATCTGGGAGAGGATAAGTACATGGCATTCGCCCCCCACCCCCCTCAGCGGGTCGGGGAGTGGGGAAGGAGGCAGTGGCCCTCTTCACTGGGCCTGGAAAGCTTCTGAAAGGACCAGTGATTGAGGGGAAGGAGCCCTGGCCTGGGAGTCAAAAGGCAGGGATCCCATCTCTTTCAGTCCCTGGCCCTCTGCTAGGGAACTTCGCAGCTCCACTATTCCAGAGTTTACCTCTTGAGGAGAGTCTTTAGAAGTTAAAAAACAGGACAGGACATGAAACTAGAGCACACAGAGGACTCTCCCCACCCCCATCCTCCCCGCCTCACCTCAAAACTAGGAGCGCCATGATGGTTGGGCTTGAGGTGGTGAGCAGCCTCACCCCCACGGACACACTTGTGTCCGGTCATAGAGGACCAGCCCAGGCTGCTCCTGAGGGTCCCTGGGGGCCGCTGAAGAACACAAGCCTATTGTTGCCCTGTAAGGACCTTCTGATTAACAAGAGACAAGTGCCTTTGAAATCTTAACTCTGGGGGTGCCTGGCTGGCTTAGTCCGTAGAGCGTTGGACTCTTGGTCTTGGGGTTATGGGTTTGAGCCCCATGTTGGGTGTAGAGATTACTTCTAAAAAGGGGGCAGGTCGAGATCTTCATGAGCAAGCTGGGCAGAGTGGGGAAAAAATGCACCAAAATGCATCAGTGGTCATAACAATCTTGGGATGGGGGATAAAGAAGTTTTCCATTTTTCCTTACCTTTCCAGCTTTTTCAGGAAAGTGCCCATGTCAGTTTTTCTCAAAAACTGCTTTGCTCAAAGAAAGCTGGCCAGAGGCCATGATCTATGTGGCAAGGTGACCGGGGCCTTGACAGGCTGACCTTTAATTTGGAATTGTAGTAATCACTAGCTGCGCATATCTAGTTAAATGTAAATTAATTGAAGTGCAGCAAAATTTAAAATTCAGCTGCTCTGTTGTACTAGCCACACTGTGGGGGCCTAGGAGCCAGCTGTGCTAGTGGCTCCTGTACTGGATAGCACAAATATAAAATATTTCCAGCATCTGAGAAAGTTCCACTGGATAGTGTTGCCTTGGATCATCTATGGAAATGGGTTTGAATGGAATGGGTCTGACGTTACTACAGAGACAGAAAAAAAAAAATTTTTAAGATTTTATTTACTTGACAGAGAGAGAGAGATCACAAGTAGGCAGAGAGGCAGGCAGAGAGGGAGAAGCAGGCTCCCTGCTGAGCAGAAAGCCCAATGCAGGGCTCGATCCCAGGACCCTGAGATCATGACTGAGTCAAAGGCAGAGGCTTAACCCACTGAGCCCCCAGGCACCTCCAGAGACCATATGTCTTTAAAGCGTCTACTTTAGGGGAGCCTGGCTGGATCAGCCATTGGAGCAGGTGTTCCTAGATCTTGGGGTGGTGAGTTTGAGCCCCATGTTAGGTGTGGAGGTTACTTAAAAATAAAATCGTAAGGGGCGCCTGTGTGGCTCAGTCCGTGAAGTGTCTGCCTGCGGCTGAGGTCATGATTCCAGGGTCCTGGGAGCCTGCTTCTCCCTCTCCTTCTCTCTCTGCCACTCCCCCTGCTTGTATTCCCTCTTGCTGTATCTCTCTCTGTCAAAGAAATAAAATCTTTAAAAAACAAAACAAAATAAAATAAACTCTGAACAAAATAAAGCACTTGGAATGCTTTGCTTATAGTAATGGATTGTTCCACTTTATTTTCTCGTATTTATTCAAAGAGGGGAACTCAACCTCTTTGGGCAACACTTTGTTTGTTGTCACTGTATGATCGGAAGTGGTAAAACATTCATTGCTGAAAGCATGCTCTTACTGCTTTTCAGATAGTAGCTAGCCTTGGCACATCCTTCTGGATTCCCAGCTTTTGCTCTCATTCTAGAAGACAATCAGTCCGTTCCAGAAGCTGCTCTTTTGCAGGATGGGTGAGATCTCCTGAGAGATCCTGTAATGCCTGATAGGATTCCAAAGCAAACTGTTGCCTCCACAACTTACTCACAGAAAACTAGGCCTTACCGTGGGGGTGGAGGTGGGGGGCAGAATGGAGGTAGACAGGAGGGATGGGATGGGTAGGGGGAGAAGCCCAGGCAACACATTTTGCCTATTTTGACTATTGACTATTTGACATTTTGACTATTAGCCGAATGTTTCTAGAAAATGAAAAAAAAAAAATCTTCCTTCTATGGAGATCTGGAGTCCCTAGAGATCCTAGTCTTTCCCTCTGGCTCCTCCTGCAAATAAGATGCTGGGGTCTCACCCATTAAAAACTCCTCCTCGGAGTAGGTTAAATGTCAGTAGCTGGACTAGGCTACTGTGGCCAGGCGCTGTGCCAGGCACCAGGACTCAGAAATGATCAAAACTCAGTCGTCACCCCCAAGGAGATCCCTCTTGAGCAGGGGGCACAGACTTCTCCTACTGCATCCAGTATGCTAGGTGCTACATATAGACACCGACAGAGTGCAGGGGAGCAGAGAGGAGGGAATGCCGCACTCGGCATGCCAAAATGAGAAAAGGTTCCTAGAGGAGATGCCTTGAGAACTACATAAAAGATGAGTAGAAGGGGGCACCTGGGTGGCGCAGTTGGTTAAGCGTCAGACTCTGGGTTTTCAGCTCTGGTCGTGATCTTTGGGTCATGGGACAGAGCGCTGCATCAGGCTCCAAGCTCAGTGCAGAGTCTGCTTGGGACCCTCTCTCCCTCTCTATCTGCCCCCCTCCCATATGTGTGTGTGCTCACTCGCTCTCACTTTCTCTCCCTCTCCCTCTAAAATAGATAAATAAATCCTTAAAAAACCAGATGAGTAGGGGCGCCTGGGTGGCTCAGTGGGTTAAAGCCTCTGCATTTGGCTCAGGTCACGATCTCAGGGTCCTGGGATTGAGCCCCACATCAGGCTCTCTGGTCAGCAGGGAACCTGCTCCCCACTCTCTCTCTGCCTGCCTCTCTGCCTACTTGTGATCTCTCTGTCAAATAAATAAATAAAATCTTTAAAAAAAAAAAAAAACAGATGAGTAGAAGTTAACTAGCCAAGAAAGGGTTAGAGGTGGGTATTCAAGGGAGAGGCCCGGAGCCATCTAACTTTTGACCTTGGGGAGAGGGGAGCAAAGATGGAAAGCCCATGGCTTCAGCACAGGGCAGAGGTGGGTAGGAGTGGGGGGACACTTGGGTGATGGGGTAGGCATGACAGGCCACAGAGGACCCTATGTGGACTTTGGACTTGATCCTGATGAGAACAAGAATGTACTGAAAGTCATACTGACCAGAATGGACCAGAGGGGAGTAAGTCTGGACAGAAAATGCTAGTGGAGTGTCAGGCTCTGCTTCTCCTCCCAAGATACTTACTGGAATCACTCACTCAAGGTCTCTCAGCTTCCAACCCAGTTCTATCTGTCTCTATAGCCCATTCCCTTGTCTCTGAGCATGTACGGCAGGAAATAGCCTAGGAATTAGCCAATAGGCTCATTTCCATTTATTTAACTGGTTTATACAATTGGCACAAGGTGCCAGGCACAGAACTATAGAAGAATAAGGCATGGCCACTGCCTTTAACTCTCCTGCTTTTTAAATTTAAAAGCAAAAACGAAAACAAAACCCAGAGGGGCACCTGGGTGGCTCAGCTGCTTAAGCACCTCTTGATTTCAGCTCTGGTCATGATCTCTGGCCTGTGAGATGGAGTGGGCATTGGGCATGGAGCCTGCTTTAGATTCTTTCTCTTTCCCCCTCCGCCCCATCCCCTCTCCACATGCACATCGCACACTCTTTCTCTAAACAAACAAACAAAACCCCAAAAACATGACTTAAATAATGGAGAAATATATCAGAGGGTTTGACTGTAATTTCAACAGCAGTGAGTGTGACACTGCTCTAAGACCTCTAAACATGTTCAGAATTATAATGACTTCTAACAATAACTTTGGTAATACAAACACCTTTAGGTATTTATATTTTCTGATTTGCCCGGAGAAGTGAGCCCATAACCAGAAATCCAAGCTAGCCAGTTCCTTCTCTGGTCTTGGACGTATTCCTTCCTCTGAGAAATGAGGACAGATCTAATAGCACTTCTATATCTGACAAGGCTATGCTAGAAAGTTTACTATCGAGTCCCATTAACTATTTCCATATACACTCATATACGCAAAACATTTCGCCTTTCTGTTTTTTCTTTAACCAAAAAATTCCCCTTACTCTATTTCTCAGGAGGATTTGGTTCTCTTTCCCCCTATGATTTCCAGAACATTTCAAAACTCTTCAAATGAAAATATGCGAGTCATGACTTGTGGGTAGCAAGCTAGGACTTGTGGGGACAGTTAGGGGGAGGGCAAACTCTGAGATCTGCCAGCAATTGTTTTCTCTCTTGATTTGAATGAAGGAAAAGATCATGTTATTTATACAGCATAAGGTTCCAGATTTTCAGGAATGAAATCTGAGCCCAGCATGTCAACATATTGGTCTGGTCTGTCTTGGAATCTACAGTAGATGGATTTCTTTGTGCTGGGAAACATTAGGAAGGTCAATATTCTTTTCGGATTTTTTTTCTTTTAAGAAGAGTTCATTCTCACACTCTAAAGTGGTGGTATTAGATATCATCCAGATAATACGCTCAATGGTCGTGCAGACTTCAGTTTCAAACATAAAGCCCCCAGGGCAAACAGCTTTTACGTATTCAGTTACATGTTCTTTACTTTACCGATAATGTTTTTCCACAAATACTCCCGGCCTGGGAGGAGATACAGAAGTGAACAATCCAATGAAATAAAAATAACCGTGCCGTTAATAACAGTGAGTCCCAAATCGCAAAGAACCCAGAGAGGCACCCAGACCGGGGCTTCCCTATCAGGGGAACCTGCTAGAAGCAGGTAGGTCAGAGGCCTTGGGGGGCGGGGCGGGGCGGAAAGAGAGCTGGGCCCGGATCACAGGACGGGACTTCCAGGTGCTGGCCTCTTTCTGATGAGCTCT
The DNA here is from genome assembly GCF_902655055.1 of Lutra lutra. NCBI lineage: Eukaryota > Metazoa > Chordata > Mammalia > Carnivora > Mustelidae > Lutra > Lutra lutra. The sequence goes on from NC_062296.1 coordinate 17,922,160, forward strand.
GCAACAACGTGTATAATCACTTACCCTCGATGGCTTTCAGTTTTCTCATCTCCAAAAGGAAGGGGTTGGCCTGGACCTAGAGGAAAGCCCCCCCCCCACACCCCAGCCCAGCACAGCTGGAGGCCGCCCCCTGGTTCTGCCACTGGCCAGTGTGGAACCCTGGACAGACAGACGTCTCTGAGCCTCAGTTCCCCCCTCGTCCCTGTAAAATCAAGGACAATAAACTTTCCTGACTGAGGTACGCTGGGTATTAACGGGATAATGTTTTCAAAGCGTCTGGCCCACAGTAGGCAGCACTCTGGCTTCCTCTAGAATTCCCTTCCAGCGCTCAAACACCGCGGGCCCCCATCCAGTTCCACTGTCTCCAAACTCCGGTCCGTGGCTTAGCAACAGCCCTCATTCGCAATCACTGCAGGGGCACACGCACCTGAACTGCTGCTTTCAGTTTTCCAAATTGCCACTAAAACTTGCTTCCCGCGAAGTATTTGCCCCAACTGGGCATCCCCTGAAGTGCGTCGCCACACTTTCTTGCTTCCCGGACTCCGCTTTCACTTCTCTTCCCCCAGGCAGTGGCGGAGCGCGGCGGAGGGCGCCTGGGACAGGGCCGGGGACCGAGTTCGGCCACCCATTTCCGCCCCTCCAGGTGTTTCGGGGCCGGCTCGGGATGGGGCGAGTGTTTCCCACGTCCGGAGGGCGCAGACCCGGCCCATCTTCCGGGCACAGGCCTTGGGATTAGCAAATCCCAAAATAGGGTCCCTTGGGGGTTGGTCTGTTGGCGGTTTGACTGACGTGGCCCGGGGAGAGGGCTGCTGCCTGGTGGTCCTTCTTTGGGACGGGAACTCCTTGCTCGGAATTCCTTAATTCCAGGGAGGCTTCAGATACATATTTATAAAAGTAACATATATAATTTACATATATTTATAACAGGATTGTAACCACATTAGAGAAACTTTGAAAAGCAGAGAAAAAGAAAAACCCTTCCCCATTTATAATTACAACTCCCAAATGCAGAGGCTGGTAGTATTTTACTGTGTGTTAGTTCTGTTTTGTTCTTTGAGTCCTTTCTCAAAGCTTTCATTTTCTTAGCTCTATATTCTCACATACACACACACACACACACACACACACACACACACACACACACACACATACTTTATGCGCCTTGTTTTTCACACTGTAAACTTTTCTACCTAGATGCATCATGGTCCTTATTATTTTAGTAACTGCAGACTACACCTAAGGGATTCAGTAGGATGTATGTATGTTACAGTTTTGTTGTTGTTGGCCCTTTGGGTGGTCGCTGACGTTCTTCTATTGTAACTAACACAACCAGGAATGCGTATTAGCATACATAACATCTTGTCTTTTCACCCAAATTTCTTTTCTTTTCTTTTCTTTTTCTTTTTTTTTTTTTGGTTAAGATTTTATTTATTTCTGTACCCCTGGGGATAAAAATATATTATATGTTTATAAAAAATAAAATAAAAAAAAAAGATATTACTTATTTATTTGTCAGAGAGAGCAGGAGTAGGAGGAGTGGCAAAAGGAGAGGGAGAAGCAGGCACCCTGCTGAGCAAGAAGCTGGATGCAGGACTGGATCCTAGGACCACCCCCCCATCATGACCTGAGCTGAAGGCAGACACTGAACCCACTGGGCCACCCAGGCGTCCCTTCACCCAAATGTCTTAACATTTCCTTAAAGTCACCTCATAGAAATTGAAATATAAGGTTAATGAGTATGAATGTGTTCATGGTTCCATCACTCTTGCCTGGATGCATTCCTAGGGGTTGAACCAATGTAGGCTCTTACCTAATGGTGGGTGAGCATCCTCTCAGCCCCTGGGGTCCTGGCGCGGGCTCTCACCTCTGTAAAAATGTTGGTTGATTTTTTTCCTTCCAGGGTAACCATGACAGCATGATTTACAGCGAGAGGAACATCTTTATCCCCCTGGAGTTTGATTACTAGTTTTGTCTGTGTTTTAAGCAAGCCTTTTGAAGTGAGTGGGATTTGAATGAAGAAAGGTGACTTAGTGAATAAAGCCTGGGAGGTTGTCCTGTCTTCATATTCAGGGAGACGTGGTGAGTTGAAGAAATGGATGGAAATTCTTCGTGGGGAGGAAGGGACCAGGCAGTGCGGGATGAGTTTGGGAGGGAAAAATGGCAGTGCCAACCTCCTCAATGTGACCCAAGTCACAGGTTCAAGAAGGATGGATATAGAAGCAGCAGGTTGGACCAGTTAAAAGAAAAAGAGCCTGGGCTCCAGGCATGAGATCAGCATCAAGGATTTGGTGAAGGGATGGAGGAGGCGTGAATTTTGGATTACAGAATCTGTCAGGTACAATGGGGAGGGAATCCTGCACTCTCTCATTTTTGGAATACTTTCCCTGTGCCCATGGTTTGGAGGCTATCTCAATGAATAATAACCCAAGGAGGGAGGTAATATCATTATCCTCATTTTACGGATTTATAAAATGAGGGTCTGAGGGGTTCCCTGTCGCAGCCAAGGCCACAGATGTATATTACAAGTGGCAGAAAGGAGGATTCAAAACCATGCCTTCCTACTTCAAACCTAGGGCCTTCAGGATCAAGAACAAGATTTGGACAAAGGACAAAAGAGAAACAGCATTTATCCAGGCCATGAAAGTCTGGGTCAGGCCTAGGTGGAGAAAGACCAATGGTCAAGAGACATGCTTTCCTCTCCCCTAGATCAATGAAAGAATGTGTCTCCTGCTCCATTTCAAGTGCCTCCTCTTTCTGTCCCAATTAAAGTAGAAACTGTGTGGGCTAAGAGGGCCTGTACTAGACAAAGCCAGTGTTAAGTTTTTTCTTCTCTTTCTTTTTTTTTTTTTTTAGAAATTGTATTTTATTATTTTTTTGAAGCAAGTTCTCCACCCAACATGGGGCTTGAACTCATGATCCTGAGATCAAAAGTCACACACTCCACTGAATGATCCAGCCAGGCGCCCCAGAGTTAAGTTTTCAAAGGCACTTGTCTCCTAGCTCCTTATTTCAACTTCTTGTTATTTCACTAGAAAATGCCTTTGGGTTTGAAACATGGATTGTGTCAGACGGGTCACCAGTTCAGATGTGTTCTTATCCCCCTGCTTTCTATCCGGCGGCGTATTGTCTTCGAAAGCACAGTTATGTAGCACATACCACGTGGAGATCTCAGGGAACCGGGGAAATGTCTTAGTGTGGCTGGTATCGAGGCCTGGGTTTCCAGAGGAGAGGGCTCAGTGCTCAAGGAGGAAGGAAACCCAGCCGGCCCCATTGTCTTCTGAGACCAACAAACTTTTATATAAAATAATAGTAATAATTTTGGTAATTATTTTGATCTCCATATTCAGATTCTCTCTCTCTTTTTTAAAAAAGGGTTTTTTGTTTGTTTGTTTGTTTGTTTTTAGTAATCTCTACCCCCAAGGTGGGACTGGAACTCACAACCCTTGAGAGTCGCTCCCTCCACCTACTGAGCCAGCTGGGTGTTCCCCTCCACCGCATCTCTATTTCTATTCTATAAATATCAAAGAGATAATAATATTTATATTATATAAATATAAGAGAGAGAGAAATAATGGAAGGAAATATTCCAAAACATTCGCATCAATATGGTCTGTGGCTGCCCGGTGGTATTATAGCAAATTGTAGATTTTGTTTTGTTTTTCCTTTGAGGAACAAGAGCCAACTTTTTTATTTGTTCATTTCTTGCATTTGAAGTAGCCCTCAATGGCATCCTTGGCCTGAGACTCTTTGCCCTCGTCCTTCACTATAACACAGCTGCAAGCCAGCCCTTTGCGGGGGGGGCTCTCCCGCTGTGTCCCTTCCACCGAGGCCTCATCTCTCCCCCTCGCCTCTTGTTGTCATCAACCTTAATTAGGTTGATTTGGTGTTCAGCACAAAGGGCCTCCCCCAACTTGACATACACAGGCTTGTCACAGTTGGATGCAAGCGCACAAAGGTGGGCTTGGCCTTGTGGAAGGCTCTGGCAGCTTTTGTGAATTCCCTGGGCTAGGGCCATCCTGGACCAGGGCAGTCTTCCGCACCCCCTTGTAAAACAGTATTAACGTCCAAGATGCCTGCAGCTGCAGAGCCTTCCTCCGGGCCAGGGCTGGAGCTGAGTCTTGAATGCACCAGAATCCAGGCTTTGGATCTGCAAGGAGAAAGCTAGCTCTTTATTATACTTTCCTGTGTTTCCCCAAATTGTCCATAACAAGGACGATGAGCGTTGATATTTGGAAAAACAGTTACGAAAACGGTAAGTTATTTTTTTTTCAAGATTTTATTCATTGACTTGAGAGAGGGAGAGCAAGCAAGAGAGAGCGTGATGTGGGGGGAAAGGCAGGCTTCCCACCGAGCAGGGAGCCCGATATGGGGCTCGAACCCAGGCCCCCGGGATCATGACCTGAGGCAGACGCTTCACCTACAGAGCCACCCAGGTGCCCCGTAAGTTATTATTATTTTTTTTTGCAGATTTTCAACATGTTTCATTTTATCAATGAAAAGATTAATAATAAAAATAAACTTACTAGCTACTGTGTCTTTAATTTTGCGCAGAAATTTAAAGAACTTTCTAGATTAACCTTAGGCTATAACCCTTTTATTTGCATGATTTTTTTTCCTAGTCTTTTATAGTTGTCTATCATCCTGATACCCAAAATATGAGAAAACGTTTACATCCGTTTTCTAATTTAACGTACACAAGAATGTTAACATGCCGTATCATGGCTATCTTGAAAATATATTCTGAAATCAGTCACTTTGCTACACCTCATGTCACGACCTGAGTCCAAGCAGTTGTAAACTGTCACCTAGACTGCCTTCATAACCCTATAGGCATCTCAGGCTAAAACTGGCTCAACCCCCTGGAGTCGTAATCTCCTCAGTGCCTAAAGGCGCTTTTCTTGTTTGTTGTTGTTGTTGTTGTTGTTTTGTTTTTTTCATTTAAATTGCATTACACCAAAATTCTGCTCAAAAGATTTTTTTTTAACCAGTTGGAGTTTTTATTTAAAATGCAGTTTATTAAGCACTATCTAGGGGATCCATCACCTAGCCTATTTTTAGTTACCTAGCATCTTTTTATTTACCTGGTCTATTTTTTTTAATTTTTAAATTTTAAATTTTTAATTTTTTTTAACCTGGTCTATTTTTATTTAGCATTTAAAATGTGCTGGCCATGGGGCGCCTGGGTGGCTCAGTGGGTTAAGGCCTCTGCCTCTGGCTCAGGTCATGATCCCAGGGTCCTGGGATTGAGCCCCGCATCCGGCTCTCTGCTCAGCAGGGAGCCTGCTTCCTCCTCTCTCTCTGCCTGCCTCTCTGCCTACTTGTGATCTCTGTCTGTCAAATAAATAAATAAAATCTTTAAAAAAAGATAAATAAAATGTGCTGGCCTGGAGCTAGGCACAGGGGGGTAAGGAGATTCATAGGGAAATGTGTAACAGTTTCATTGAGCGCCTGTTATTTTGGTACATCTTTTAACTTATTTATTTTATTTTTTTATATTTTATTTATTTATTTGACAGAGAGAGCACATGAGTGAGTTGGAGGAGGGATAGGGAGAGGGAGAAGCAGACTTCTCACTGAGCAGGGAGCCCGACCCTCGGCTCGATCCCAGAACCCTGAGATCACGAGCTGAGCCAAAGGCAGATGCTTAACTCACTGACCCACGCAGGTGCCCTACAAGGTACATTTTTTTTTTTTTCACAGTAATCTCTACACGCAACATAGGGCTGGAACCCACCACCCCGATATCAAGAGTCACAGGCCATACCGATTGAGCCAGCCGGGCGCCCCTAAAAGGTACATTTTTGATGCTTACTCATTTCATCCTCCAACAACCCTGGGAGGTAGGTTTTTACTACGACTAGATACAGATGACCACACTTGGGGTCCCAAAGACCGTGTGCCATGGCTCAGACTAGACAGTAAGTTAGTGGAAATTCTGGGCCAGGAAGGCAGGCCCACCTAGTTCAAAGCTTGTGCTAATTATATGCCGTTTTTCTCCCATAGTATATACACTCATACAGTATGATTCCCGGCCTTTTAGACCTTACAGTCTAGTTGATGATTAGATAAACACACACAACAATACCCAGCAGCCACTGGTTACGGACACTCATCACGGAAGTCCTTGTGTAGCCCAGCGGGAAGTTCCACCTCGTGAGTGTTTGGGGAGGTTGCGCTGGGCTGCGGTGAATGTGGCTTTGCTTGACCCTGGCCTGGCCTCGGAAGTTTTTAGGCTTTGACGGTGGCTGGAACCAACGTTGCTGTCCCAGATCATCCAATTGCAAATGGAGGTTTTATTCCAGTCTGCCTTTAACAATTCAGGCAGGGCTTCTCCAGCCGGAATGCACATACCAATCACCTGGGGATCTTATTAAAATGCAGATGCTGAAGGAGGTGGTGTGGGGGTGGGGGCTGGGAGTCTGCATTTCTTTCTTTTTTCCTTTTTTTTTTTTTTTTTCAAATAGCAGGACTTTTTTGTTTTGTTTTTGCAAGACTTTTTAAAAAATTGATTTACTTATTTTTAAAGTAAGCTCGATGCCCAATGTGGGACTTGAACTTAGACCCCTAGATCAAGGTCACATGTTCTACGGGACTGAGCCAGCCAGGTGCTCCTGGGAGTCTGCATTTCTAGGAAGTTCCCAGTTGATGCTGGTAATGCTAGCTTGAGGGTTGGGAAGCAAACACTAAATGGAGTTAAATGGACTAACCCAGACCCAGACCGCCATCCTGTCTCTGAACCCCAGGCGGAGTGCTGAGCTGCTCTTCGTCTCCCCACGGGCCAGAGGAAGAGCCCCCAACCCTGAGCAGCAGAGGGAGGGGCCTCCCTTCTCTGAGCCTCATCTCAGTGAAAGGGCAAGGGGTTGTCCAGGCTCGAGTTGGGGCTGGAAAGGCAGCCCTGTCCCAGCAGAGACGCCCAGGCTCCCCTTGGCCCACACGTGGACCAGACCGGCGTCTCCAGCCCCTCCGCAGCATGCTGCCATGGCCACCAGGCCACACACAAGGGTAAAGGAGGCCGCCTCCTCCCTGGGGCCCTCCCTGGTGCATCTGGGGCGGCACCCGTTGGGCCGCTTCAGCTCTGTGCCCGGTGCCTGGCAGGGCCGCTGGCCTCTGCCTTGACATCTTCAGCCCCCGCCTGGGTGGGTGGTCGAGTCCCGGACCCGCCTGACCGCAGGGCACAGGCCCTGGCCACTCTCTGAGGCCCCTTCTCGCACCGTGACCCAATTTTCCCGAGGGTCCACCGAGCCCTGGGTGACAGGCAGGCGGCTTTGCTGGGACCCCAGGGGAAGCTGATGCTGGAGGGCCACGGGCCCAGGAGGCGGCTAGACAAGAGGGTGCCGCCAGAAGAGAGGGGCACCGTCTAGCTTGCTTCTCCTGATGCAGAACCGATCGTAATTATAATACTTGGAAAGGGTGGGAGGCCTGCCTTCCAGAAGCTCCAAGCCCAGTAAGAGTACTTTAGCTTCTCAGTCAGTCTCTCACACACAGAGGCACGCACACACACTTTAAAGAGCAGGCCAAAAAGTGTTATAAATAAAATTCTAGAACATGAGTGGGAGGAATAAACAGGAAAATTTCACTGTAAAAGATGAAAATGCACTAACTTCTTGAGGGATGGCATCGCTCAGCCAACCCACAACTGTGCTATTAACCAGAACCCAGGGGGTGCCTGGGTGGCTCAGCCGGTAGGCGTCCGCCTTCGGCTCAGGTCAAGATCTCAGGCCCACATCCAGCACGCTGCGGGGAGCCCGCTTCTCCCTCTGCCTGCCGCTCCCCTTTCTTGTTGTCTCTCTCTGTCTGTGTGTCAAATAGATAAATGAAATCTTAAAAAAAAAAAAAAAAAGGAACCCAGGCTGTGCATGCTGTTGCTCTGCTCGGGTTCTTTCCTTTCCTTGTCAGTATGTGCTAGAGACCACGTCAACCCTGTTGGTTCTCAGGGTAAGGCTAGCAGGAAGAGAAAGACGGCCTGTATGGGGACGGTGTACCCCCATGGCTCACACTTACGTTGCCAAGCATTCTTTTGGTCCAGCCGGACAGGGATCTGAGCTGCCAACCACACAGGTGTGGCTCTATGCTCTTCCTCTGTCTCTTTCCACTCTTCCCCAAGCCGCCTGTCCCCCACTCTCCCCACCCTCTGCCCATCTCCCAATTCTCATCCTCTAGACCTTTGTGCAAGGCATGCTGTTTATCTAACAGGCCCACCTAGCCCTTTGAGATCTTCGGTGTGGCTATCTCCCCTCGCCTGGACCCACCCCCAGAAGGCCCAGTGACCTCACCCCTCCGCCGATCATGAGGACCCCCAGCTATCTGGAGCCAACACGCCCTGCCTGCCTTGTGAATTACTGGTGTGGTCCCTGCCGACAGTGGATGCTTCTGGATTACAGTCCAGCCCTGTGGCTTATTCCCTGTTCATAATATGTACTTGACACGTGACCTTTTCCAGAACTTTAAAAAGCAGAGGCAGTCCTTGTTTTGATGACTTTAATTGGAGAAGCGTAATTCACTAGATGGCTGTGTAGATGATTCATAACTCCTGTGACCTTTCTCCATCAGCTCATTCTCCTCTTGGTCTCCCCCCCCCCCCCGCCATTTTTGGTTTAGTGTTTGTGATGGGTTAATAATTCATATTTTGGGGGCCAAGAAGTATTCTCCAGAATAATATTCATAGTTCTAGAACTGCTTTCGATTCTTCTACAAACTCAAGAGACGCACACACAGAGGTTGCTAGGAAGGAGAAAGGCTTTTGCATTGGCCTCCACAAATTAGAAATAAAAGAGCTCTTGGGAAAAGATTGGTTCTGAACAGCTCAGAAGAACTCTTAGAGAATCTGCTAAATAATATTTTTGTCTGCTGTTTGTAAATGTGACTCGCTTTGAAACCATCTGTCATGCAGTCCTTTGCAGAGAGCTGAGAAGTATTTAAATCTGTGAAAATGAGTATATTTTTGTATATACCAAAGCAGGATTTTAATGGGTCCCTGCTGCATGCTGTCCAGTGCATTCTTTGAAACATGATTTTACCCAATTGTCAAGTAACATTGAAAACGGAATTCAAAGAAGGGATGTGGCAGTGAATGGAGAGGGTGTGGTGCGGGTTGTAGCTGTGTTTCTGCACAGAGAAGCAGAGAAGCTGCAAGGCAGGTGGGGGAACAGGGTTTCTTCATGAGTCAAGGGGCCGGGTCGGAGTTTTTGCTGCTTTTCCTCCTGCTTAGGGAAGAGGCCCTTCCCCAGGTTGGGCGGGGGGAGGGGGGGCTGGAGGGGGGGAGGGAGGGAAGCCGGGCAGGACACTATGGACAGCTGCTCCTCATTTCCTAGTGAAGTTCTAGCTTTGTGCAGCCGGCTTTGGGCATTACTGGCAATTCAGTGCCCCCACCTTTAATGACATCGCTATTTTCACTGTTGCCCTTGGTCCCTGTGGCTAATACCCCAACGGAGCAGAACCCAAGACGCCTAAATGACTGGCAGTGGCTGCAGCTGTTGCAGCAAAAAATTGGAACATCATTGAAGAGGCTTCCTCATGTTGAATGGAGAAAGTAGGCTCAAAGGAAAACTCTCTCCAAACAACTGTGAGGTGGATCACTAGTGTTTCACATGTGCTGTTGTGGGTCATGAGTTGTCTCTTGGGGGCTATGTCTTGTCTGCCCACTAAAATTGTAAGTTGCAGGGTGCCAAGCTGGCTCAATCAGTAGAGCACAGGACGCTTGATCCTGGGGTCATGAGTTCAAGTCCCATGTTGGGGGGGGGGTACTGTTTACTTGATAAAAAAATTTTTTTAGATAAAATTGTAAGTTTCTTGAGGGCCAGGATCTTGTCTAGGGCAAAAGTTAAGTATCAGAGCTGGAAGGAACTCCAGAGCCCCAGTCGCACAGGTGAGAAAGTTGGAGTCAAGAATAGTAGCAAAGTTAGGACTCAGTGGGAGGACTCTGATTCACAGCCCAATGACTTCTTACCGTGCCATTCTCCAAGCTCTGCCAAAGACAGCCTACTCCACCACTGCCATACCAAAGGCAACAGGATAGAACCTTCTCTTAACAATACCCAGCCATGGGGCACCTGGGTGGCTCAGTCAGTTAAGTGTCTGATTCTTGGATTCAGCTTGGGTGATGATCTCAGGGTCATGAGACTGATCCTTGCATCAGGCTCCACACTCAACATGGAGTCTGCTTGAGATTCTCTCTCCCTCCCCCTCTCCCTCTGCCCCTCCTGCTTGTGTGAGTGCAAGCTGTCTCTCTCTAAAATAAGTAAATAAATCTCTTAAAAAAATAGTAGGTTAATACCCAGAAGAATCAGAAATCAGAGGATGAATGGATTAACAGATTATAGTACATAAACACACACTGAATAGCCTTGTAGCTAATGATTTATGCATCTCCTAGGTTTTTTCCTTCGGATAAATTCCTGGGTATGCAAAAAATGGAAACACAAATATCCACCAAGCAATAAATGGATAAATAAAATGTGTGTATCCATATGAGAGGATACTATTCCGCCATAAAAAGGAATGAAGTGTTGATGCCTGCTACAACACAAATGAACCCTAAAGGCATTGTGCAAAGTAAAATGAGCCACACAGGGACCAATACTGTAGGATTCCACTGCATGAAATGTCCAGAACAGACAAATTTATAGAGACCCGAAGTAGGTTAGAGGTTGTAAGGGACTGCGTGGGGCGGGGGGAGGAGGTAAGGGGGAGTGACTGCTTAATGGGGATAGAGTTTCTCTTTGTGGTGATACATATTTTTTGCACCTTATTAGAGGTGGTAGTTTTAAAACTTTGAATGCTTTTATTCATAGTACCTAAAATATCAACTAAAACCAGCAATTTTTCAAGATCATACCATTTGTATACATTTATTAAAGATAAACAAATTAAAATGAATCCAAACTCTAAAGGAAATAAAGTCAGGAGTATAGAAATTAGATTTGATTATTTAAAATCAGAAATGGGACTTCTGAAAATTAGTTTTCTTTTCTTTTTTTTTTTTTGACTTTTTTTTTTAAAGATTTTATTTATTTGACAGACAGAGATCACAAGTAGGCAGAGAGGCAGGCAGGCTCCCTGCTGAGCAGAGAGCCTGATGCGGGGCTTGATCCCAGGACCCCTGGATTATGACCTGAGCCAATGCAGAGGCTTTAACCCACTGAGCCACCCAGGCACCCCTGACTTTTTTTAAAGTAGGCTCCACACCCAGCACAGACCTCCCCAGTGCAGGGCTTGAACTCACCACCCTGAGATCAAGACTTGAGCTGAAATCAAGAGTTGGAGGTTTGACTGACTGAACCCTCCAGACGCCCCAACTTTTTTTTTTAATGTAAGGTCTGCACCCAATATGGGGCTTGAACTCATGACCCTGAGATCAAGAGTCACACGTTCCACCAACTGAGCCAGCCAGGCACTGCTACAAGTTTCTCTTGATAAATTTTTCTTTTTAAGCTGCCTCCTTCCCTTGGCCCTGAGAAGTCAAGGGGAAGAAAGGCAGGGTTCTCTTAGAGGTGGTGGCAGTGAGCGGGCATAAGCCCCTTCCTGGGTTCTGTCCACTTTTGCCATCCTCCCCGCACCCGCCACCCAACCCTGCATGCTGGAATAAGGCACTGGGTACTCTGAGAATTAAGACCATGTCGGTTTGAATTATCCAAAGTCAGGCTGGGTAGGAGAAGTGTGTATACGTGAGCATGAGCAGGGAGGGACATGGGAAAATCCAACCCCCACCCCCATGCTGTGTGTGCAGCCTGGATTCAGCTAGATGCTCGGAAAGTCTGTGCAGGTTCCTAGTTTCCTCGCTCATTTGAATTCATTATTGTTATAGCAACAGTGCTGTAGACATCACCCATCAGTGGTTAGAAAATGACAAGTGTCAAACTATGTCTGACCCTGACTCTCTTCAGCTCTTTTTATCTGTGGTATCTCTTTGGAATAAAAATGCCTACTCCCTGCTGGGTCTTCTTAAAAATGCACATTGTCTCTTCACATAAAGGCAGGGATGGTGGTGCCATGGAAAAAGAAGAAGAAGAGGAGGAGGAGAAGAAAAAAGAAAAGGAATGCCATCTGACTTTGCAAGTCTCACTACCTGTAGGGCTCAATTGGCATTTCATTAAGGACTTTCTTTTGTCGCTTAAAACGTTCTGTCGCTTTCTATCGGAGCCTGGGTTTTGTGGCTGGGTTTTCTGATCCTCACAGCAGGGCAAGGGGGTGGGGTGGTGGGCAGAGACAAGGTTTCATGATGTTCAGGGCCAGAGTTGGGGAGGACACCCTTCAGATCCTTGAAGTCCTGTAAGGGAGGGCAGGGGTGCTGCCACCAGATCACTTGTCTGTTTTTCCAAACAAGGTAGAGAATGAACATAAAACGCAGCTCATGCTACCACATGTAACTACGTGTCCTTTGCAATCTCGAGGCGCAACGTGCTTGAAACCTAGAAACCCTTGTTCCCTCTGAAATCCTGACTAGAAGGAACAAGGATAGAAAACACCATCACTATTGCCCCTGCTCTAGTCAGAACCTATGTTTTGCCTCTGACCGTCATTCCCTGGCTTGAAATTTCAAATGCAAAAGGAAAGGTCAAGGTTGAGGTGGATGGACCAGACAAATGTCAAGGTCCCTTCCAGATCTCATATTCGAGTAGCTTCTGCTTGGACAGTGCTGGGCTGCCAGCCTCTCCTCTGTCCTTTTGCTCATGCAATTTTCTCATTGACTGCTTGCGATGTGAACAAGCTGTACAAACAATTTTGAAAAATGAGTGTTTCAGAAGTACCTTCACGTGTACTGGTAGTTTTATTGAACCAAAAGGATATGAAGAAATAATTTTCTTTCCATGAATGTTCCACTTATGTCTGATGGGCAAATTAGAGAAGAAACTCTCCCAATTATATTGAAATGCATGTTTTACATCTAAAGCCGTACGTCAAATCGTAGGCCACAAGCTAGAGTAATGACTATCTACAGCAACTGTTTTTGCCGTCATCAGGAAATGCACCCAGTGCAAAGTGAGTCCTTTTTTTCAGTACTTAGAAATGCCCTTTATAAATAGACTATAGATAACAGCTTAGGGATGGAGAAGACTAACCCGCTTTCCATGCAGAGTTTGGTCTTTGTTCTCCCATGAGCGTGAATGAGATATGAGTCGTCATTTTTTACAGACGTTAGAAACTTCCTGAAACCTTTGCCCCAGTAGTAAAGTATGGGAACATATCAGTACCAGCGACATGAGAATGTCCATTTTACTCTTTGGGCCTCTGGTATCTCACCGGGAAAATGGGCACAAGAAATATCTTTCCTGTAGTGAAAGAACCCTAGCAGATAAAAATAACTCGATCCCTTTGTGTTCAACAACTCATATCATACAACGCTGTGGAGACCAATATGGATATAATTCATGTGTTCCGATACAAAATTATTAGACCAAGGGGCGCCTGGGTGGTACAGTCCATTGAGTGTCTGATTCTTGGTTTCGGCTCAGGTTGTGATCTCAGGGACATGAGATTGAGCCCCGCATCGGGCTTTACGCTAAGTGGGGAGTCTGCTTAAGTTCCTCTCTCCCTCTGCCCTTCACCACATCTCCCCCGTTCTCTCTCTCTCTCAAATAAATAAATCTTCAAAATTATTAGACTAGGAGGTGCCAGGGTAGGCTCAGTTGTTAAGCAGAAGGCAGATGCTTAACGCCTTCGTCACCCAGGCACCCCAAGCATCTGCCTTCAGATCAGGTCATGATCCCGGAGTCCTGAGATGGAGCCCCATGTCAGGCTCCCTGCTCAGCAGTGGAGTCTGCTTCTCCATCTCCCTCTGTGTGCTCACAAGTGCTCTCTCTTTCTTTTAAATAAATACATACATCTAAAAAAATATTAGACAAATATGCTATCATACTAAATAGCATTTCAATGCCGGCAGGGCTGGGTCTGAGCAAATTGTGAAGTGGATGGAATGTCTAATAACCATAAGGAGAGTATTAGCTAATGTTTACTCTATTGAGCCCCAACTTTCAGGCCCCATGAGAGAAGGGATACTGTTTTATTCGTAACTGTGCTACCAAAGCCTTAAAGAGTGTCGATCCCAGTAAATACTTGTTGAGTGAAGGAATGATCGGATGGATAGCAAATGAGGGCTTTGTCCAGGGCAGGATGCTAAGTGCTTTCTGATTAAGTCCCTGTAGTTTCTACTCCATGCCTTGTGCTGAGGGCATAGAAAGCGCTAGGGGCCAAGAGAAATGCTTTTCATATGTTTTCTCTTGTAATCCTCGAGGAGGGGTAGGTGTGAGAAAAAAAGTGAGGCTCAGGAAGGGTAAGTTACTTACCTAAGGACACATGGTCAGTAAATGGCAGAACCAGGCCTTAACTCTCGCGGTGGGTGGGGGGTAGCCCCACCGCCTCACCTCTTTCACTGCCTTTCCCTTTGTGTCTTTTATGCATTTGTTTTCTGGTCTTCATCTGGAATCCCTGGATGAAGAAATGCTGGGCCCTCACCACAGCTGTGGCTGCTTTCAGTCCATTCTGTGCCCCCTCGCTGCCTCCCCAGATCCTTGTTTCTAAGGCACCACTTCTGTCTTTTCTGTCTCTGTTTATACATCATCAGTGTTGATGGGATCAAGATAGCACTGTCATCCCAGGGTAACGTGTTCCCGTTATCTGGCACCTTCTGACGTGCTAGTCTCCCAGATGAACCTGGACTCAGCTAAAATCGGGTTTCACTGGCCCCCACTGGCCCCCTACATCCCCACTCTTCTGCCTGGTAATTTCTCCCTGTCCTTCAGGGTCCAAAGGCAGTCCTACTCTCTCCAATCTTTTACCCATTAGCCTTGCACTGTCTTCCAAGTTTTCCTGGGTCTGTTTTGGGCTTGGGGCACAGTGAGAAGTGACTGTAATTGAACTTGGACTCAGAGGGCCTCAATTTAAGGCTCTGAACCATTTTCTTCACCCATAAATTATGGAAAATAATACATGTTTCACAGATAATACATGTGGAAGCAATTCCTAAACTCTGTAGTACTAAGCAAATATCAGTTATTATTAGGAGATTGGCTTCCCACGGAAGAGTTTTTAGGCAAGGAATGTGAAGCTTATAAATGATGCTATCAGGCTGATTTTGTGACAGCCCCTGGGTGGATGGATGGAGAGAGAGAGAGAGGCCAGAGGCCAGAGGACCTGTTAGGAGGTTGGCTCTACAGTCCAGACAAGAGATAATGGAACCTGGACAGACCCTGATGGCCATGGAGTGAAAAGGAAGACTTGAATTGTCCAGGTGATTACAGAAGAAAAAGAGAGCACAGTGGGGACCATAGGCACAAACAGGAAGTAAAGTGGCTAGGTGCCCGCTGCCCATGTTTAAAGTTGTAAACACAGATGAGCTCTCTGAGGGAGAAGGAAAGGCAAGGCAGACTTCAAGTATTAGAGAAACTGAAGGGAAGTATGAAATTAGGAGCCAGGAACAGACTACACTCATCAACTCTTTCCAAGTGACTGATCCTTCAATTACTGGTACTTCTGTAAATTTCCAAAGGGACCAAGAGGAGGCTGACAACCATAGAACAAGGAGTGACTTGGGATGACTGTCCCAGGGGACAGGCATTGCCCTGTGTTACCCTCACCATTGTCTTCTGCACGCACACATAGATCCCACCTCTCCAAGCAGACAGTCAGCTCTTGAAATGCCTCCGGTCTTCCAGCTTCCTAGGGCCTTCTCAGAACCCACCTTGGTACATAGCAAGTGGTCAGCAGGTATTACTCTCTTGGCTGCTTAAAAAGGAAAGTCACAGCATTTTGCGGGGGGTGGGGGTGGAGAGAAGGTTACTTGGTGAAATCTAGGCTGAAGAAGGGCATAGTTTATCTGGCAAACTTTCATGACTTCTTAAGTGGTCACTAACATTTAAAAATCAGATTTCAAATACATTTCTAGGTCTTTTATTCCTGTGGGAGACTGGCCCGGCAGGTGAACCTGTACTCTGCAGGCAATGAGCATTCAAATAAAAAAGAAAACCTGAGAGAGGGCTTGCAGAGAAAACATGGACAACGCATGGTGGTGTTGGTGCTGGTGCTGAACTGTTTGGGAATTGATCTGGAAAGCGATGGGGTACCATGGGGGGAGGGGCAGGGCTCAGCAGCGGAGGGCACCATTCAGGGGTTCGGGGGTGGTGTCAGAGGCTCGCTCTGATGGCTGGGGGAAAGAGGGATTGCGTAAAGGGAGAGGCTAGAGGGCTATGGGACAGCACCAATCCTAGGAAAGGAAGTCACGTTCTACTCGCCATCCCTGTGTTTGGCAACCAATCTAGCTCCCCAGCAGGCCAGGAGATGTACCCCCAGAGCTGAGAGAGTGGACCTGACTGAGCTCGTTTTTGGCTTGGAGGAGCGCAGCGGGCGGGCAGTGCATACGTTGTTCTCTGCGCACCGGTGAGCCTACCCCAGTGCCTTATCAGGAGAATGCCTTGCCTGGGAGAAGCAGGTATACTGTAAATGTATTCTACCTAAGCGAGCCTTTGCGTGTGGGTCTGACCCAGTGCATTCGACTGTAAACACTTTGTGGTATGTATGTCTTCCCTGTCTCTAGGGATGGGCAGCATTTGGCACATAGTAGGTGCTCAGTGAACATTTAATTGTCTGAAATAGGGACGCTACTGTGGGATCTGGGTAGTTACACTTTCACAGCTGACCCTAAATGAGACCCATGGGATTTGGTCAGAGGCCTTAAAATTTTCAGTCTTTGTTCAGCTACTCAAGATTTCCGGGGCTGTGAATGAGCCACGTAATCTTGCCGAGAACGTTTGCTCATCTATTTTTATTTATTTTTACTTTGTATTTTATTTTATTTTAAAGGTTTTATTTATTTATTTATGAGGGAGTGAGAGAGAGAGAGAGAGAGAGAGAGAGGGAAAGAGAACAGGAGCAGTGCAGGGGAGAGTGAGAAGCAGGTTCCCAGCTGAGCAAGGAGCCCAATGCTTGATCCCAGGACCTTGGAATCATGACCTGAGCCGAAGGCAGAGGCTTAACAACTGAGCCACCCAGGCGCCCCTATTTTTTTTTTTAAAGATTTTATTTATTATTTGGAAGTGAGAGAGAGCACAAGCAGGGGGAGAGGCAGAGGGAGAGGGAGAAGCAGACTTTCTGCCTGAGCAGGGAGCCCGATGTGGGGCTTGATCCCAGGATCCTGAGATCATGGCCTGAGCCAAAGGCAGACCAGATGCTTAACCAACTGAGCCACCCAGGCGCCCTTGCTAGTCTATTAAAACACACACACACACACACACACACACACACTAAAATTTTCTAAGAATAGAGGAGTGCAGCTGAAGGCACTCTGCAAACGGTAAAGTACTATATGACCCAATGTAGCGTATCTATAAAATGGAACACCATCCAGCCACAGAAAGGAAAGAAGTCCTAATATCTGCTCCCACATGGATGAGTCTTGAAGACCTGATGCTAAAGAAGCCAGACACAGGTCACATATGGCAAGACTCCATTTATACCAAACGTCAGAACAGGCAAATCCATAGATCCATACAGCAGATTAGTGGTTTCTGTGGGCTGGGGGGTGGGGAGAAGGGAATAGACTTTCCTTAATGGGTATGGTGTTTCCTTTTGGGATGATGAAATTATTCTGGAGCTACATGGTGGTGATGATGGCACACCTTTGTGAGTGTGCTAAATGCCACTGAATTGTATACTTAAAAATGGTGAAAATGGTAAAACTTACGTTTGCGTATTTTACCACAATAGAAAAGCTCCCCCAAAAGTGCTATATGAGAGTTAATCACCTTGAGAAGCTGTTGGTTCTTATATTCTAAGCGCGGTATCCAATCCATTTTTTTTTTTTTTTTTTTGGCATTCAGATAACTTACAGAGTAGAGGCATCTCCACTAAGGAGCCTCTTCCTAAGAGAAAAGCTGGAGTGGGGGTGGGGGGAGGAAAGGAGGAGCAAGGGGCCATCTGAAAAGGGAAGCTGGATGGTATTTGTTTCGTAGATTGCCAGTTGTTCACCCTGTTTGTATTTAAATGAAAGGAGGCTTTGAAGTGGGAGCCGCCTCTGAGCAGGGCTTGGGGTTCCTGTCTTGTGTGGTAAAGTTCAGACTTGTCCAGATCCGTTTCTAGCCAGGGGTTACTGTTTCTGGTGGAAAAGACTCAAGTTTTGGTTAATAATACATGAGCAGGAAAAACAGGAGTAAATTGGGCGGGACGGGAGTGGGGGCAAGGAATGAGTTCCCCCTGGACTTGGGAAAAGTAACTTTCAGATTTGGGCTCCATGGTTTTTGGGAGGATCTTTTTTTTCACTTACGATCACTGGTTTTCATTTTGTTATTACCGTGGGCTGCATCTCAGATTGTATCATCTTTGGTAAAGAACATCTTTCAGTAAATGCATCAATCAGTGAAAGTTAAAAGTGCTGGGCTAAGCCCTAGCGATAATCTGAATGGTATCAGTTTGAGAAAAAGGCAGACTAATTGAAAGTCTCTTGAAAATGGCAGGAAATTCACCTGGAGGGAAGTTTGCATATTTAGAAAAACTCCTCTGCTAGTTGCAGGGTTAAATATTCTGCCCACCCACGAAATTGTAAGTTTCACTAATAGGTCAGGGATCTGTTTACCTTGATGATCTCCAAGAGTTAATAAAATCTAGAAGAGTGTGCAGTGGGCATCCAAAACAATAGCTGACCTACGTTTCTACAACTCCACAGAGCCAACATGTCAACGTGGTTTACAAACAGCAGTGGACGAAGTCTCAACAAACCCTATGAGGGTGATAATTGTAATGATGGTTCATATCTTCACCCTATGTAATTTTATGGGAATTGAGAGTCTAGCCAAATAATAAGTTCCAGCCCCTTTTATCTGCCCAGTTCCCAGCACACTCCCGAGGTGTCTGAGGCACTTCTCACCCTAACCTCTTAAAGCAGATTGTAACAATAACAAGGGTAATGACAAGTTCCCAATCTGCACAGTTCCCTTCATTAAAGGAGCCCTGGGAGCTTCAAAAACACTCATTAATGGAATCTGACAAAGCTGGGAAGGTGGGAAGACTCGCCCATTTCCAGTTTTCTGGTGGCTAAGTGGAGACTGGGTCCCAGAGAGCTGAGTCTCTCTCAAGAGGCTGGAGGGCAGAAGGGGCTTGGGGTCTTGGGCTACCTTTACTCCACGTGACCTGGGAGAGTAAATCAGGGTTCTGGACCCACACCCCAGCTGCATGCTATTAGCAAGTCGCTCCCTTTCTCTGCGCCTCAGTTTCCCTACGTTTACGACGAGGATTTGGGCCAGGTTTCCAAAGTCTCGGAGGTCATCCGTGAATGTCCCAACGCCTCTATCCTGGGGTGAGGGGGGAGGGCTCTCCCACTTCAGGGTTTGGTTAGACTTGTAGCAGAACCGGGCGTGGCAGGGGGAAGGCGGGGGAGGAGAATGCCTGCCGGGGTTCGGAACAGGTCGGTGCTCATGGAGCACCGTTGGATGGGAAGCAGGTCTGAGAGGGCCAGGTGAAGGTCTAGTGCCAGCTGGGAGTCCGAAGTCCCCTTGTGCCTGCAGCGAACAATGCGAGTCATGCCAGCGCCTTCCGTTCCTGGCCCAGGAGCTGTTAGGGGCGTCCTCGGGGCTGCGGGGCGGCTGGGAGGGCAGGTATCGAGGCGGGAGGGTTCCCCCGCCTTTGGCCCACGGTCAGCGAGTCAGGTGGCCGCGCACAGATAGCCTGTGACTCGGCCCCGGGCTTCGGAACAAGTGCCCAGGCGCGCGGTCCCCCCAGGACTTCGGCCCTTCACCCGGGAGAAGTTAGCCCTCCCTCTTCGGGTAGGGGGCGGCGGGCATCTCCCGCCTCCCGGGGGAGGGGAGGAGGAGCGGAAGGAGGAGCCCCGCGGGGCGTGTCGCGCGAGGGAGCGCCGCGCGCCCGGTGCGGCCCCCTAGGAAGTGGATTTGGCCGCTCCGGATCCCAGCCCGCTTCCAGGTTTTCTCCCGTCCCGGCCCTGCGTGCTCCCGCCCGTCTCCGGCGCCCCCCCCCCCCCCGCCGCCCTCCCCCCTCCCCCTGAGTGCCGCCCGCTGGGCCAAGTTTGCCGAGCGTCGCCGCGCACGCCGGCCAGTCAATCAGCGGCGGAGCTGAGGAGGGCACAGCCGCGCGGCCGAGGGCAGAGTGAGCCGAGCGGAGCCGAGCCGAGCCAGGAGAGCGGACCCGCGCCCGACAACCCCGAGCCGCGCGCAGCGAGCGCCCGCTGCCGCCCACGCCCTCCGCGGCCCCGGCGGCGCCTGCCACCTTCCCCTCCTTCCCCGCGCCCCTGTCCCGCTGCCGGCAGGCGCGCCCCGTCCGCCGCCCCGCGGAGCCCAGAGCCCACCGGCCCGCACCTCCGCTCCCGTGGGCCGAACACCGCCTCCACGCCCTCCGCCTCCTCCACCCCTGCCGGGCGCCTGGCACCGGGGACCGTTGCCTGACGCGCGAGGCCCAGCTCCACTTTTCGCCCCGCGTCTCCTCCCGCTGCTCTCCCAACTCCTACCCCAACTCCCTCGCCCTCTCGCTCCGCTCGCGAGTCCCCGGCCCCGCGCCGCTCGGCCCGCGCTCGCCACTCTCCCCCGGTTCCCAGAGGTGGGACCGCGTCAGCCCCGGCCCGCACCATGGCCCGGTTCGGCTTGCCCGCGCTTCTCTGCGCCCTGGCCGTGCTCTGCACCGCGCTGCTGGCTGCCGAGCCCAAGTCGAAAAGTTGCTCGGAAGTGCGACGGCTTTACGTGTCCAAAGGCTTCAACAAGAACGATGCCCCCACGCACGAGATCAACGGTAGGTGGGGGCCCTCGGGAGGCGTGCGCGGAGGCAGGCACCCCGGGGAAGGGGCCGCGGAACCCCCGCGCGGCCGCAGGTAGCCTGGGGCGGCGGTGGGGGGGGAAGCCGTGGGCAGGCGGGAGAGAGCGCGAGAGCGAGCCCCGGCGCAGCGCGGTCCCCCGGGACTTCGAGGCGGGGTGCCTCGCCGCCGGACCGTCTGCCATCCCGCATCTGCTCCCGCCCCACCGCGTCTTCACGGTCCCGGGGAGTCCCGAGGACTCTGGCCCGCAAAGTGCGTGTCACCGGCTCCGTCGCCTGTTCCGGTTGAACTCCTTACTGGGCTCCCCGCTTTGTTGTGCGGGTGACGAGAGGCCGGGAGGGGGTGAGGGTCGCCGGTGGGGTGTTAGTGTGTGTGTCGGGGGTGGTGGCGCAGCCTACAGCGTGCCAGCTTCCCCGGGACGCCAAACGTGGAACTCCAATGGAGGTTTCATTGATGTTCTTTTAAAAACCCTCTCCCCGCCTCTCCTCTACCGCTGACGCGGATTAGGAGTTTTAGTAGCTACAGCGGCTTTAGAAATCGCCTTTAAAAAGCAAACGACTCTCCGCCCCTCCAAACCCTGAATTTTGGGAACTCTCCTGCTTTCCGGAAGGTGCTGGACGGGAAGGGTACTTCCACCCCCCCCCCGCCTTTCTTTTATCTCACCTCATTTTCAGGGTTAATTGCACATTCAATTACAAACCTTTGAAAGGACTGACTACAGGAAACCTGAATCGCAGTTTGGAGATGGTTATGCAGATGGAGAAGCCTTAGCCTGTGAAAAAGTTCACCGGATTTGGGCGCTGGGGGGTGCGTGGGGTATTGGTGAAAGCCCTTCTCGGAGCGCCGGGGAGGCGGCTTTTCGGCGGGCGCCCTTCGCGCCCCCCCCCCCCCCCTGCGAGGCGGCGGCCGCGGGTCCCCTCCGGGTCGCGGTTTCTCATTCGCGGAGGGCAACTGTTGCGTGCAGCCCCGCGGGCCGCACTGGAGCCGGCGGCGGTGCAGGTAGCCCGTTCGCCCTGAGGGTTCGGAAAGAACCACGGATCTAGCTGGCGGCTGGCCAGCGTAACCTAACGGAGGAGAGAGCGGTTCGAGCCCCCGGGGGGCCAAGCCTCCATTCCGAACCTTTCATGGAAATGAGAGTGCGCCTTTGCCTCGCGGTGCTGGTCACCCGGGTGGGGCGGGCAGGGGGCCGGCAGCCAGCAAAGGAAATACTGTAATTTTAACCAGGCGCTTCCAGAGGCTTAGGAAGACGTGGGGGTCATTTTTTGGAAGGGCTATTAATAACTTTGGAGATTAAGTGCAGTCATCAATTACATATAAATTACAAAGGTAATTGAGGGAAGTCGCTGGGCACTTTCCCAGTGTATTCAGCATCCGTCTAGAAATAGAACTCAAGAAATTGCTAGAGCAGCCTAGGAGTCCGCTGCACCTTGGCAGTTATCAAATGACTCGCACACGACTGATTAGAGACTGTTTGCCCTTGAGCTGCTTGTCTTTTTGCGAACTCAAGTATGTCCTCACAGCGGCACGATTTTATTGGTTGTGGAGCCCTGAAAAAGCCCTCTTTCTTTCCCCTCTCCCTCCTGCCCCGCCAGAAGAAGTGAAGTGAACCAGCAGCCACTGAAGCTTGGGGGCTCCACAGGTCAGACCTGGGGTCTTTGTGCCCTGCACGGTTTGGGCCTGGGCCCAGCAGAGATGATTGGCGTGAAGGTTACAGTTGTCATTCCCACATTTTGAAGGGATAGAGGCAGCGATGCACTTAATGGGAATGTGACAAGTTTTCATCTTCTGCTCCTGCAAACAATATGTGCCTTTGAGAGAGACTGGAGGCATTCAAGGAGTGGGTTGTGAGATTGCCCTCCCTGCTTTCTCCAACTTGGCTCTGGGCAGGCTCCTCATGGCAGGACACCTTCCCAGCCAGCATCTCAGGAAAAAGGAAGTTTGAAGGGTGCTCAAGGACTCTGCTAGGTGTTCCCTTCGATTTCCCCGGTGGCCAGCAAACACCTGAGCAGTATTTTTGCATATATGTCTATCTGGATATTTCCTCCAAAGATGGGAGAGTTATTAGTGACCAGCAGCAGGAAGTGGAAGCTAATGTGCTCACACCCAAAACATTTTATTCTTTTTGTCTTGTCCTTCATCTCCCTCCCAGGGCTGCTGCTTTTATTTCCCCTTTTGAATGACCTACTGGACTGCATTCTCCTGAGGAACAAAGGAAGTGCCTTTTTAGCTGGAATCCTTGGAAGACCACCAAGGACTTTAGCTCATGCAGTGCAATTTCGCACCACTTTCAACAATAACAAAAATGCATGACTGAATGGCTCAAAAATGTGGAGTGTTAGAGGCATTCATTTGAGTCTAGGACACTGTCACAACACAGACAGACCCAAGTAAATACCTTTAGACGGCCAGTATAGAAACAGGGGGTAATCTTTACCATCACCCTGGCCTGTCCAGATGCATATACATGAGCCTTGTCTTCCCTGAGCTACGCTCAGATAATTTTGGTCATTTTGGGGAGCATAGTCCATACAGTGACTCATGTTCGACCCATGTCTGAATGAATGGCCAGGCACTTTCCCTGGCCGGGGGTCTATGTGTGTGGTGGTGGTGCTGGTGGAGGAGGGTGGGGCGGGAATGATCTATTTTTTTTTTTTCCTATGCAAAAAGTTCAGGATGGTTTTTCAGGCAAAGGGTCATAACACCTGGGTGCCTAGCACCAGGCTTAGCCCAAGTTGAAGGTTTTATTTCTGACAGCCTTGTACTTGCCTTCTAGAGCTTTGAACAGGCTTTAAGAATACTGTTTTTAAGGAGGCTCAGTCTTTTGAGATCATAATTAAGATAATTTTGATGTGCTCTCAAGGGTCTCAGGGAGTACATCATGCCAACAGGGCTCCGGGACCCAGGCGAGGTCCCACATTGCTTATCCGCTTGACCCCCGAACTTATCAAATAATGGGGAGTTCAGAAGGGATCTTGAACACAAAGGATGGGTATTTGTTCAGCTTTCAATGGGTATATCTTTTTGGAGCACCTACTATGTGCAGCATTCTGTGCTGGGCATTGTGGAGGCAACAAGAAGGGCCGGAGGGGCCTCCGGCGCTAGGACCTTTCTAGGCAGTAGGGGGACAAGCCACACGTGCAGCCTCCGAATGTGACATGGAGTGAGAGAAGTACCATCTGAGTGGCACAGATAAGGAGTAAGGAGCGCCCACAGACTTCCAGCAGAGAAAGGATTTGGGGCCAGATTACCAGCTCGGTAGTGCTAATTCACTAGTAAATTTAAAAATCTAACCATTTTCATTGTGCCTCCCTTCCATAAAGACAGGGTTAGAGAGAGGCAACCGTTGGCATTTAATTTTATTTGTAATTTTTTAAAAAAGTTTTTATTTAAGTGATGTTTACCTCCAACATGGGGCTCGACCTCATGACCCTGAGATCAAGGGTCACGTGCTCTACTGACTGAGCCAGTCAGGAGCCTCCTCAGGCATTGGGATTTTATTACTAATCTAATTTTTGCCAAAATGGTCTTTAAGAGCGAGACAGTTGGTTAGGGGTGTTCTTAAGCCTGCCATAGGTCTCTTTCAGAGGGACGTTGAAGGATACCAAGGAGAACTTTGTGCCATGGTGGTGATACTGTTTTTTTTTTTTTTTTCCTGTTCCCATTCATGTTCATGAGCAATGCACTTGCATACATACGCACATGTACATATGTATGCCTCCAAGGGTTCGGGGAATGACAAGCTGTGTTAGGGTTACGTGGCAGAAAGTGCGTGTGCTGGAGAGGTAGGCATCCTTTTTGATGTAGAGTTGCTTACTGCGTGTAAGACACAACATATGTCCTCAAGATTTGCATTTCCTCTTTCCCACTTGAAGTAGGTGGGTTGGATTTTGCAGAGAACTTGTGATCTTCTATTCTGTTGGAATCCTCAGCTTGGTTCCCTTCGTTTTATTTAAGAAAGAGGGCCTAACTGAGCCATAGGACCTGTCAGCATAGAGATCGTCTCAAGTAGTATAGGAACTACTTCCTGGACATGCTCAAAAAAAGACCTTAATAAAAAGTTCTGGCTTATGCAGCTCAATCTCTAGTTAGAACATACAAATATAAAATGTTTGATTCAGCATAATTACTATTTTCCTTTTTTATTTGACTCACATTGGGTTGCATGCAATTTCAGGATTAGCCGGAGACTAGACTGAGGAATGAAAAGGAAGTTTCTTGTTGTCTCTACAAGGGAAACAACATCGGCGTTAATCTAAATCAGTTGGAAGGGAGTGTCTGGCTCCCCAGGAACGTTAACTGTTTTACCACTGAGATTTTTCCTGCATATGTTCACAAAAAATACATTTTGGCCTCAAGGAAAAGAGCTTGTAGCTATTGGTTGCTTTCTCTGGACCTGGTCCTAAGCTAAGGGCTTTACATATTCTCTCTTTTAAATCCACAACAACCATAAGAAATCAGAAGTATCATTCTCTTCATCATCTTCCCCCATTTTATGAGACGAGGAATCAAAGGGATTTGGAAATAGATTCACTGGCTCACAGCTGGTCGGTGGTAGAGGTGGGACCTGAATCCAGGTCTTCCTTGGCCCAGAATAGCGGTCCATGCATTGTTGTATAGGTCATAAGACAGAGTGCGTTCCCGAATCCCATGGAGGGCCAGCTTCAAAAATAGAAGCTACGAGAGGACCACCGACCAGCAAAAGACCATCCCAGCCCTATTTTGATGCCAAGGTAGAGAGGGGATCCAGCCCTGTGCTTTGCAGCGAAGTATTAATACCCAGACACAGACAACCTAGTGTTAACAGTAGAAGGAATAGAAATTGTATTTCCTGGGCCGAGGGGAGCCGGTGATGGTTTCGGGGGGGGGGGGGGGGGGAGTGTTCTTAGTGATACTGTTTCAGGAAGAGAACTGGTGTCCCTGCGTGTTAAGTGTCAGTGAGGCCGGGGGCATAAAGGCAGTGAGAGCTGTTTTAGTACGCAGTTCTCTTTAAAATATGTTTTATTTTCATTCCAGTAGAGCGAACATACGGTGTTCTGTTCGTTTCAGGTATACGAACGATATAGTGATTGAACAGAAGGATGTAGTTCTTAACTGGCCTGCCTTCCTCTCGGCTTGTTACCCTCTCATTCTGTGCTGACCAGCACCAGCTTCATTTCCTTGCCGCGGCTCTGAATGGAGTCCTTCCTCCGCTTTGAGCTTCAGTGGCTTCAAGTATCACAAATGATACTTTCATTAAGTCACCTCTGAACTCCCCTTCCTCCTAGCTCTTTGCTTGAATCAGATCTATGGTCTTCGCACAGACTGTCTCGTGTTCTGGTTAATGGTGCGTGTGGGCACCTGCGTGCCTTCTCAGCTGTAAGCAGCTGGAGGACAGAGGGGGCAGCTCCTGGTGTTCTGAGTACTAAGTGGGGCAGCTCAAGGCAATATTCGGTAAATGCCCGAGGGGTGAGGGGTGGGGGATAGCATAGACCATTATTTCGCTTTCTCTGCCAGGATCCCAGTGCCATAATGGGGTTTAGGCTGCCTTGATGATAGATTGTCATCCCATGGTCTCTTGCTGTCCTGGGAATCTTTGGGGGCTAAACACTTGAAGTGAAATAAATTTACATTAAATCTCCGTGATAACGGCGGTATAGCATATAATAAATGTTTTTATTCCTTTTTTGGGGGGAGGATGGAGTGTTCCTCTTAACCACTTCATTAAAAACCAAGTGCTACAGGAATTTTTCGGCAAGATCCAGAATTGTTTTTCTTCTCGCTGAGATCTCCTCCTTTAAGGAATAGATAACTGAGACTTCCGTTTTAGGCAATTTGGAGTGAATTTAGAAGAGTGATTTAGCACATCGGATTTGGCATGTAGAGCTGTTCAGTGCACACTGGTTACCTTTTTACAAAATAAAAGCTGAAGTTTATTGTCTTTACCAAGCAGAAGGACACAGGCTTAAGGATATCAGGATATTTTATATAAGCAGACCCACTAAAGCACCCACAGGTAAGAACTAGCATTTCAATTCCACTTGGCTAAGCATCTGTTGCTTACTACAGAGGACATGAAAGTGCAGAAAATTCATGAAGCGATTCCATCCTGGAGGTAATTTGAAATGTTATATTTAAGTTCTGATGCATTTAATTCAGCAATCTGGTGGGAGAGAAAAATCAAAGCGATCCATCAGGCAGGTATTCAACTTTTGAAAAAGAAACTCTAACAAATGTTAGAAATTAGGGAAAAAATTGAATGGAAGAGTTACCCAAAAAAAAGTCTATAACCTCAAGGAAGCCTGGAAACTATGTAAAAACATCTTATTGGAAGCCCAGATAAATGTGTGCCAGACATCAAAAAGACCAGCTGCTTGGGGGAAGCAAAAAAGAAGGCGGCATGACTAACTGGCAGAGTAAGAGAGGCTGCTTCAGGGGAGAAGGAATCTTCCACAAAATGGAAAGAGCTTTGGCCAGGGGGATAGGGGGAAGGCCGCGAGGTTTGGCAGGGCAGGTACAGACTAGAAAGTGAGCTAGCTGAAGGAATTGGAGGTGCACCTTACAAGGGGTTTGAAAGGAGGCCGAGTGACGATCATGGGGGAAAGGGTGGGCTGAGGGAGTCCAGCCCATCAGAGGCAAAGCAGGAAGGCTTCTTTAAGGGGAAGCCATGCCTGATGCACCTCTCCACTGGCAGACATAGCTTAGGTTTTCACGAATTATGCAATGGGATTCCAAGGCAAAGAATAGTCAGAAAACGCATTTCCTTTGGGATAGGTGGGAGTAGTTTTTACACAAGGAGGATGTGGTTTCCTGGCAGGGGCAGTCCTAGTTTGGCCTTGACAGATTCGATGTCTGATACCTTTGCTCCGGTTCTTTTTCCTTTGTCTGAAAAATGGGAGCAGGGATGTGAGAATGCTGTATTAGAGCAGAGATTGTCGACCCTGGCCACACCTTAGAATCACCTGGAAAGCTTCGAAAATCTAACGCCTGGGCACCACCCCCAGACAAATTAAATCACACTTTCTGGCAGTGAGGCTGGGCCGTGATCATTTTTAAAAGCTCCCCAGTAGTCCCAGTGACCTAGCTCCCCAACACAGCCCTGGTTGAGAACCACTGCCCTAGAATTATGTCTGAGTCCCTTCCATCTCAGATTCTACGATTCTAAATTTTCCAATGAAATTCATCATAAAGTGTTGTCTCAGAGGAGAGCTTTAATTTAGATGCAGTGCGCACTCATTTTAATTTTGGCTAACTTGGATTTAAGAGGAAGGTCTGAACTTGGAAAAAAAATATTTTTTAATCAAGATGCAAGTGACGCATAGCCTGTGATGCTTCGCTGCGGGCGAAGAAGTAAGCCGAGGCCATTGAGAGTACTTTGGAGAGAATTAGAAAGGAATCCAGTCTTGCTTGTCATTTATTAAGTGTCGGTGTGCTAGGTGATATTTCTTCCCTCTCTCTTTATTGGTAAAATAAAAAAGACCTCTTTATCCCTTACTTTAATGTCCTCTTTGCCATGTGTTTATTCTCTTCAAGTATCTTATCAAGAAATAGAAGTACAGTAAATCCCTAGGCTTCTGGCCGGCACAGCCATCCAGAACACAGCTGGGAATGTGGAAGTAAGCAGAAAAGCTACAGGATGGAAACAGCTGTCATAAGGCCCCTGCATTCTAGTTGGAGACAAGGCCTTTGGGAATTTATCATCAGCAATCAATGATTGAGTAGCTCTTCTATCAAGAGCAAAATGCTAGGTGCTCGGGATTCAAAGAGGTTTAAAAGGAGCCAAGCTTTTGAGGTGCTTGCGTTCAAATTGGGGGGGATGGTGAGAAGATAGAACGGTTATCTGCCTTCCCAGTCCCTGGCTGATGAGAAGTAGCCTGAGAAGTAGCTGGTAGTGCTGGTTGGGGAGTGGAAGGGTCTCGGGGTTGGGGGGAGGGATGATTTTAGAGGCAGGCAAGACTTCTGGGAGAAATGAGAGTGAAACAGGGCAGGGACAGACCCAGGACTTGCTGATCTTGGCTGTTCCTTTCGGTCCCTTGAGTGCTTCTAGGATGCGGCCAGTGGCAGAGGGAGCTCCCTAAGCCCTGGGGCACTAGGGTGTTTGGGGCAGTATTAAATCAGAGTGCTTGGTATCATTACCTAGTTAGAGAGTAGACTGGGGAAAGAGAATGCCTATTTGAAATCCAAACTTGCCCTTGAAAGAGAGGAAGGTTCAGTTCACTTACACATTCACCATGGTAGGGCACCTCATTTCCCAGCGCTGGATCGATAAGGAGTCCATTCTGTGTCACTTTGTCCTTTTCTTAAAAAAAAAAAAAAAAGTTAAAGACTGTGTATTATTAATTTAGTGGCTTATTCACTTCAGAGCTTTTGGTTGGTGCTCTCCTAAGTCCTCTAGAACATCCAGGTTCCATTTGGTTCCTAACTCATGCTACTGCCTGCCGGGCTCTGCTTGGGACACGGGCATTCTGACCTGAAGTCAGAAGAGGTAAGAGCTGGTTTTTGGTTAGAGGGGACAGGCTTAAATATTTGAATATTGATTTCCCTTTTAAACATTTACCAAAGTGAGTAAATGGATAATGATAATTAGAGAAGCACTAGAAGTTATGGATAGGAGTACACACATTGCGTGGTCCTTGTCTTTGACCATGTGCCTCATTTGAACGTTTAAAAAAAAAAAAGCCCTTTGCCCCATCATGCCTGGTCTGAGGCCATGGATCTCCAGTTTCTGTCACAGGGCAGGTGTTCGAGCCACGTTTGTGGTTCGAAGATAAGTTCGAGCGAGCTTTTTGACTTTGGTGTATTTTGAATATTTTTCTGTTTCTCCCTTTTCAGTGAACTCATGCGAAGCTGTTTATTTTAAAATTTCTGCATTCAGTCGTAGACGCCTAACAAAAAAGGGCAAAAGACAGAATTGTCTTTTCAAACCTGGAAACTGAGTGTTACTTCTTGCTTGGAGGTAGGAGTAGAGTACTTGATGTGGTTTGTTTTAATCCTGGGGGACAAATGGTTGCTGCTTCTACTGTCTATTCCCGATGTTAAGAGGAACTCCGCTGTACCTGCGGCAGTGCTTTTAGGAAAGGGAGGCTGCTTTTGCTCCTGGTCCTTGCTTCCAGCTTTCTACTGGAAGCTCACTTCCTGCCACGTCCTCAGGAGGGGGCGGCGGGCCCCTGGGCAGGCTTGGTTTCATATAGTCTACCTCAAGGTCACCTGTCCTCACTTCATCCCAGCCATCCTTTCCATTCTAGTCCTTTCTATCCCCAGCTCTTCTCTCCCTTGGCTTTCACCAGCCTCCTTAAGCCTGGCTTCTTTCTTCTGTGCAGGGTTTCTGGGCTGCAGGGAGCGCGGGCTGGAGAGTGGTGGCTTTTGGACCACAGAACTTTCCTTCATTCTCCAAAGCCTTGACATCCCAGCGAGCCTTAAGCCATAGGACTACTCTCTTTTCCTCCTTCAGTTGTTTCTATCCCACCACAGAGTTTGTCTCCCATTTGCGTTTTCAGCCTCGTGTTTGGTTAGAGACGAAAACAAAGCGCCGTGTCTTTGCAGACTGCAGTGTAAGGCGTGTGGTTAACAGTTACTACTTGCCATGGTCCAGTCTGAGTGGGAGTGTCATTTTTCTTGGCAGTCACTTCACAGAAAGTCCTGCTGCTTGGGTGCCAGAATAAGCAGTCATTACATTCCTTACAATTTATAGTCAAATTATTATCTGCTATTGTTAAAATTACCTTAATTATAGAATATTTCCCCATGCTAAGATTCTCAGTTGCGAAACAAGACAACTTTTCGCGGGTGTACTCTGAGAATCCGTGCTGCACAGTCGCTCCCCGGCTGGGATGCTGGAGGCACTGAGGAGGAACAGTGTTTTGTGTCGATGGGGTTCGCTTTCGACTGACTTTGAACCGAAGGCCCCCCAGTTGGCTGCGCGGTTATTGGTCGGCCTCATGTTTTCCCCAGTTGGGAGCTAATTTTCTTTTTCCTGCCCCTTCAGGTCCGCGGGGCCTAGACACTCTGGGAAGAAGGCTCTGCCTGTTGTGGCAGTCTCAGTAGATGGCCTTGTATCTCTCCAGTTGGAGGGCAGAGGAGGAAGTCACAGCCTTCCGAAATAAGGGACTGGGTTTATTTTCTTGTGATCTGAGCAGAGTCAGGAGACCGGGTGGGAAGTGCGTTCTGTGGAGATGCTCTTGCGTAAGCTCTGCCTTTGGGCACCGCTTTCAGGATGTGTCTGGAACCTGGCCTCCTCTCACCATCTGGGCGGCTACTGTCCTGCCCTCCTCTGCCATCCCCTCTTCCCCTGTCCAGTCTGTCTCCGCACATCAGCCAGTACCATCCTTTTCTGTTAACGCTGACTTAGACCATATCATTCCTCTCCTCAGAGGGCCTCAGGGGGGCTCCCCTTGCCATCCAGAGGGAAAGCCAAAGCTTATGAGGCCTTATGGCGTCTGCCCACGGCCCCCTCCCATGCCAGTCCACACTGTCTTCTCTTCTCTCTTCTGTCATTTCCCCCAGTGCCTCCCACATGCCGGCCTCTCTGTTTCTTTGCCCTTATCCTTGGCACCTAGAACACTGCTCCCAGATAGCAGCATGGCTCACTCCCTCAAATGTTTTGGGGCTTTGTCCCTCAACTAAGAAGCCTTTCCTGACCTCTGTGTAAAGTTGACCCCCCCCCCGCCCCCAAACACACACACTTCGTCCCTCTCTGCTTTAGTCTTGGCAATTACAGTTGTGACAACTGTTTCCAAGGAGAAGGCCTTGGTTTTGGGAACGATGATCAGGGTGGAGCATAGTTTTCTTCAGCATTTATCCCTGTAGGGCTCTTTTCGTCTCCCAGGAGTAGTGCTTTTGGACCCCATCAGGAGAGCCCCCACTAGACACGCGAATGGCCAGGGTCTTGTTTCTGTCATTGGGTCCCCAGGTGAACTCTGGAGTACTTGGTGAAGCAGAGCAGGGGAGATGGGCCAGGCTGGTAAGGCTTACATGGAGCACTCTGCTCAGGTAATAAACCTCAGCCATCGTTTTAGGGGTTGGGGTGGCATGGGCACCCCCAAATGCAGTTGAACTCTTGTGTCCTTCTTTTTCCATCCTCGGAGTGGGCTGCAGAGGAACCATGCCAGTACTGAGAGTCCTGAAGCCTTGAGGTTTCTGGGAAAGTTTGGCGTCCATTTTTAAGCCCATAGAGATCACAGAAATATAAGCTATTTTGAATGACGAGTGGCCCAAAATGAAGCAAATTGTGGACCAGGTGCACCTGTTAATTGCTAGCAATATTCCTGCCCTCTCCAGGGCTGTGTCAATGGTGGCCAAGCATGCAGAAGTTGCCCAGAGGGAAGGACGGAGCCGGCTTGGGGAGTGAGTGTCCAGGGAGATAGGATTATAAGCAAATATAGCCCCAGCAGTAAATATGGGAAGGAGAGTCTCTACTGTGCACCTCAGCTCTGAGAACAGGGCTTTCTTTCAAGAAAGATGGGTTTTCAGATGACTTATTATTAGTATTATTTTTTTAAGTAGGTTCCAAGCTCAGCGTGGAGCCCAACTCGGGGCTTGAACTCACAATCCTGAGATCCAGACCTGAGCTGGGATCAAGAGTCAGATGCTTAACCCACTGAGCCAGCCAGGTGCCCCTCAGATTACTTGTTTGTAAAATTGAAATATAATTGATATTTTTCAGAAGTTTACTTTTAAAAGTAATCTCTGTGCCCAAAATGGGACTCGAACTCAGAACCCTGAGATCAAGAGCCTCATGGTCAAAGAGAAAAAAAAAAAAAAAAAAAAAAGAGCCACATGAGCCAGCCAGTTGCCCTGTGATATTTTTCAAGAAATTTAGGTTAACACGGTAAATAGGACCCTGTTTTTGTTAGTTTGTTCAGGAGCTTAGAAGCCTGATGAGGAACTGAGGCTTGGGAGTGTATATGGGCTTGACCGTGGAGAGTTTACTCAGAAGGCTATAAGGAGTCATGAAATCCCAGTATTTCAGTGTTTCCTGGTGACAAGCCAGTGTTTCTAGCCATCTTCTAAGTCAGACCCATCCAGTTGTGAAGGGCAGTCTGCATGGCAGTGACACAGAGAACTGACAGCGCTGTAGTAAATTGGGGGCATATGTTTATATGCAAGGGCCAAGTCCTGCTTGGACACGGAGATTAAAGTTGCCCTCTTTTACTTTATTTTTTTATTTTTTCAAGTAGGCTATATGCCCTACGTGGGGCTTGAACTCATGATGCTGTGATTGAGAGTTTGCTCTACCAATTGAGCCAGCCAGCTGCCCCTAAAGTTTTTATTTTTAATATTAATTAATTAATGGAAAGCACACAGGTTGAGAATCAAAGAGAAAATATTAAAAAAAAAAACTTTTTAAAGATTATATTTATTCCTGGGGACACCTGGGTGGCTCAGTGGGTTAAGCCTCTGCCTTCAGCTCAGGTCATGATCTCAGGGTCCTGGGATCGAGCCCCACATCGGGCTCTCTGCTCAGCGGGGAGCCTGCCCCCCCCACCTCTCTGCCTACTTGTGATCTCTGTCAAATGAATAAATATAATCTTTTTTTAAAAAGATTATATTTATTTATTTGACAGCACAAGTCAGGGAGCAGCAGGCAGAGGCTCCTGCTTGCTGAGCGTGGAGCCCAACATCGGACTCGATCCCAGGACTCTGGGATCATGACCTGAGCCAAAGGCAGATGCTTAACCCACTGAGCCACCCAAGTGCCACAGAGAAAGTGATTTTTTAGAATGAGGATGGGACATCTGGCTGGCTCAGTTAGTAGAGCATGTGACTTTCGATGTCCAGGTAGTGAGTTTAAGCCCCACGTTGGGACCAGAGCTTGCTTTAAGAAAAAAAAAAAAAAAAGTCTGAAAAATAAAATTACCCTATTTTAAAACATGGGGCACAGAGCTTGCTTTAAAAAAAAAAGTCTGAAAAATAAAATTGCCCTATTTTAAATATGAATTTAAATATAATGATTATGCCCTGTGCCCTATTTAAAATACTTTGGCTTGCTCTCATTATAAGGAAAAGTTGCCTGATTAAGGCTAGAAATAAGCATTTTTTTTTCTTGTGTGATCGATCAAATGGTCTCTGTGCTGTCAAGTTCTCCTGGTATGGGCTAAGATGCATGAGTTCATGATAGGGCAAGCCAGTCCTTATCAGTCTAAACATAGCTTTAACTTTGGGGAGGAGTGATTGTCTCTGCTTTTATTTTTTTAAAAAGATTTTATTTATTTATTTGACAGAGAGAGAGATCACAAGTAGGCATAGAGGCAGGCAGAGAGAGGGTGGGGGGGAGCAGGCTCTCTGCTGAGCAGAGAGCCCGTTGGGGGGCTTGATCCCAGAACCCTGGGATCATGACCTGAGCCGAATCCCGCATGGGCTCTCTGCTCAGCAGGGAGCCTGCTTCCCCTCCTCTCTTTCTCTCTGCCTCCCTCTCTGCCTACTTGTGATCTCTGTCTGTCAAATAAATAAAATCTTAAAAAAAAAAGTTTTGCCAAAAGCACATGAATGGCCTAGATGCAGTATTAGGAGATGTTTAACACCTAGAGAGGGGAAGAGAGGGGAAGAGAGTATTTCCGAATACTTAGGAACAACTGTTTTAATTGAAACCGTTGTGTTATCACTTTATCTCTGCTTATTAAAGTAAGTCTCTAAGTTGCTTCGGTTGCCACTGCTTCCGGGGCAGGGATCACTTAGTGCTTGAAAGTGATAAGTGTGCATTTCTTTCTTTTTTTTTTTTTTTTTGAAGATTTTATGTATTTGACAGAGAGAGATACAGTGAGAGAGGGAACACAAGCACGGGGAGTGGGAGAGGGAGAAGCAGGCTTCCCACTGGGCAGGGAGCTGGGTGCGAGGCTCGGTACTAGGACCCTGGGATCATGACCTGAACCCAAGGCAGCCACTTAACGACTGAGTTACCCAGGTGCCTCAGACAAGTGTGCATTTCTTTGTAGAGATATTGTATAATTGTAGAGATATTGTAAAATATTAGATAGCTGAGCCCATATTCCCTTTAATTAGCCAAATGTATAGAAGGCATTTCTATAATTGACCGTATTAACACGAGAGACTTGTGGCACGTCTGCTGTTAGGATAGAGTATTTGCTTTCCTTCTTAAACTTCCAGCAGCTGTTATAGCCTCGTATTTTGCAGAAAGGGAAAACAGCCCCCAAATTGAGATGTGTTTTTAATGTGAGAGGAATGCAAGCTGATCACTAAGAATAAAGGGAAATGATTGCATTTGGCACAGTTATTAATTTCAGAAATGTCTTTGAATCTGTGCTATATGTTTGAGCGTTATGCCAATGCTTTGTGGCTTCCTGGGGTGACATTTAAGAAATGTAGATTTAGAACCTACACTTCACCAAATAGAAATTGCCTCAAGTATTAAGTATTTTTCCTAACAAAAATTGGTTGTAAAGGCATTTTTTACCATTTGCAACAGTTATTTGATGTGTGATCAGAGAGTTATGTCAAACCTTAAATTTGTATAATGTTGTGTATTTAGTAGTGCTCTTGTGGAAGAAAGTGTAACCCCCAACTGCAGACAGTTTCCAAGGGACCATTAAAATGTACTTTAAGTATTTCGATTGTGATTATCATTCTTTGAAATGAAGGGAAATTTTGGTCAATTTAAATAAGGAGGAATAGCAGGGCATTTTACTCCAGATAAATGTGAAATGTTGGAAATTTCTTCACATGCCATGTAACATAAGTGTGTTTTTTAGTTGTATTGAATTTTGTCCACTGAAGCATTCAGTTTGGTGCTGGTGTTCCTTTTTAAACAATTTATTGTAACCCTGACCGGGCCTTTCTCATCTCTCTTCTCTTTCTCTCCTCATATTTGTTTCGTTTAATCAGTCAATATTGATCATTTTTCCCCATTTAACAAAAACAACCAAGAAGAGACTGGCATGATTTCATCAGCCTTCTAATTGCATTACTAATGAAATCTGTTGGTCCTTAAACATCAAGGGTGCAGTTTTAAAAGGAGCTAGTGACCCATCCTTCAACCATATGTCTTTAATTTTTAAAAATCTGGCAGGGCCTGACACTTGAAGAAGTCATGTCATTGGGATGCCTGGGTGGCTCAGTTGGTCAAGCGGCTACCTTTGGCTCAGCTCATGATCCCAGCATCCTGGGATCGAGTCCCACATCGGGCTCCTTGCTCAGCAGGGAACTTGCTTCTCCCTCTGCCTCTGCCTGCCACTCTATCTGCCTGTGCTCACTCTTGCTCTCTCTCTCTCTCTCTGACAAATAAATAAATAAAATCTTTAAAAAAAAAAAGTCATGTCATTTTCTTCCAAGGTTTTTTGAATTTTTAATTGTGATATAAACCCTACCTACTTGAGATTGTTTGATCCATATTCAACCAGATTCCTACAATCCTGGCGATGAGGGTTGTTAATAAGGGTTGTTAATTATTATCTTAGTAACCACAGATAGCATTTACCAAGCCCTCACTATGGGTCTTTTTTGAATTCATTATGTAGATGAACCTATTTCATATAAACAGGAAAGAAAAAGACCCATGGAGGGAAGATGGAATAAAGAACTTGAAAAACAAGGCCATCATTACAGGGAATGAACCATCCACACTTGACCAGTAGGTTTTGCAGTTAGCGGAGGCAAGACATTAAGGCAGTTCTGCATTCTCTGTTTATCTGATCAA
Source organism: Lutra lutra (assembly GCF_902655055.1). Lineage (NCBI taxonomy): Eukaryota > Metazoa > Chordata > Mammalia > Carnivora > Mustelidae > Lutra > Lutra lutra. The sequence goes on from NC_062296.1 coordinate 17,958,528, forward strand.
AAGAAACCTTAACAGTTCCTTAGGCGAGACATTTCCTTCTTCTTGCTAAATCTAGAAAGTATTTGTTACAGAGATTCTTAGGTCCAGCAATAAACAGTATAATAATCAGTGTCATCAGTGATTTCATTTCTTGTAAAAACCCCAAGAAACAACCCTTGAGAGGTCCGGTCAGGCTTTCCAGCCCACGTCACTGTCTTCGGTCTGAAGAATCACACTCTTCTTATCTTTATTGGTAACTGCTTTCTTTTTGTGTATGAATTCATATCTCTTGGTCTCTGAGTCCAAGCTCTCCTGCTAAGTAGCTAATAACCCCATGATAACCGCAAACACAACCACCTGGAATGACCAGAAAACCAGAGTTGCACACCAGGGGAAAGGTGACCTGAACCCGCGGGCTGAAGCCACTTGAGATCTAGGAATTCAAACCGTTTGGGGGATGTGGATAGTACTTCCCTGCTCCTTCGGCCGTTTTTCTTTTCCTTGCCCCAGCTCTGCCCTCTGGACTTTGAAACTGGCGCTGAGTTGCTGTAGTGTCATTTGGCCTCCAGAGATTATGGTTTATGTAGGTTACGTTTTTTTCCAGTTGAGAAGATGGTATGACAACCATGACAGGGAGTAACTTCTAGATCCTTTGCTTATCGCAGTCTGTTCCCTCGCACGTGTATCCGTTTGCACTTGGTTTAAAGTGTAGAACATAAGATTGGGTGGATCTGTTCTTTATTATTATTATTATTTAAAGATTTTATTTATTTGTCTGACAGAGATCACAAGTAGGCAGAGAGAGGAAGGGAAGCAGCTCCCCGCTGAGCATGGAGCTTGATCCCAGGACCCTGAGATCATGACCTGAGCCAAAGGCAGAGGCTTAACCCACTGAGCCACCCAGGCGCCCCTATTATTATTATTTTTTAAAGATTTTATTTATTTATTTGATAGACAGCGAGAGAGGGAACACAAGCAGGGAGAGTGGGAGAGGGAGAAGCAGGCTTCCTGCTGAGCAGGGAGCCTGATGCCTGGGCTTGGATCATGACCTGAGCTGAAGGCAGACGCTTAACGACTGAGCTACCCAGGCGCCCCATAGATTTGTTCTTTTAACATGATATGAAAAATGCCTCAATAGTTCTGTACAGTTACAGTTTGAATGGCTGCATAATATTCCCCAAAGTAAATCCACCATCTACAATCCTCTATTTTGGGCTCCCCATATGGACGTTGAGATTATTTCTGGTGGTTTGTAGGTGTTCAAGTTTGTGTGTGTGTGGTTTCATACCGATCACAACAGCGAAGATCTTTATTCCTCCGTGGTTGGCTTCTGTTGCGTAACTTCTTGAAGTTCAATTTTATGATGCGTTTTTTGTTTGCTTTTTGTTTTTGAACTTCCAGAAGGCGTAAAAGCATGCAGCTTCCTCTTGAGTCCAAAGCCTAGCGCAGCCCAAGCCAGGTCGTTGTGCTCCAGGTCTTGAAGGGGGAGAGAAAGGGCGGGAAATCTGAGGTTTCACTCAGGCTGTTTGTCAGCTCTAAGAGTTCACTTTTTCCCCAGCGTTTCCCAGATGCACCCTCTCTGAGCTCTTGCCAGGAACCTGCACCTACTTTGGTTCCTAAAAATTTCATTCAGCAGTATTCCCAGAAACAGCTGAAATGTTGGCCAGTGGGAGGGGATTCAATCCGAAGGTGAGTACATGTTAGTTGCCTGAAAGGCAGGGCCTTTATTCTGTGGTTCTTCTTCCCTTTGCAGCAGAATTTCCCACATGTCTGTGTGTCTCCCTTTAAAAAACAAAATACAACAAAGGGGAAAAAAACCCAAACTAAACCCTTCCTAAAACATTTGTCATCTAAACAGAACTTCCTAGAAAGCAGTGTCATTGTTTCTAAAAGGAGGAGCTCGTAATAACTCTCCATTCACCCTCCTCTCCCACTTTTTTACAATGAAAAGATTTTATGACTATTAGTTGTGAAATGGCTTAATTCAGTTCTTATTCTTTATGGAAAATAACTTTGCTCTGCCTAATGTCTGCCTCTGGTCAAAGGGCGTTTCCTGTGTCATTGGCTTCCACGGTTTGTCTGCTCGCAGCTTTGTGATGGGTAGGGTACAGTCTCGCCTTTTAAATTGTCTGCTTCATCTTTTATCTTTCAACAGGTCCTGGAAAGAAATCGTCCAACGGCTTCTTTCCAGTGTCAGTTTTTGAAAGATCCGTGGCTTGCTTTATTTTGACAGGTGGCTGGTGAAAGAGGTGCTTTTAAAGGGCAGGGTGGGGGAGGAGGGGCAAGCGGGAACGGGGGTGGGGAGGGGGAGAGGAGCTGGGGTAGCTGCAGCTTTGGGGGCTGTCTGACAAATGGCGGGTGATTAGTATGCTCCCTTCCCTCAATGCGGCCTTGAAAGAGGAGTTTGCCGATAATGCGTGCAGTTGGAAGACAGCTGTACCCTTTTTAGGACCATTTCTGGCTTTTCTGCCTTTTACTGGGGGAACCCTGTACGGAAACAATGAGGACCCAGGAAAGGTGACTGGGTAAATGAATTTCCTGTAATGCACAGGAGTGATAAGTCATTCACAGCCTCGGTATCCTTATCAGGAGGAGCTGTCCCCTCGGGAAGTCCAGGGCAGCATGGTATCCCACTTGGTCCCATAGACCCTGCTGTTCAGGGCCGTCTCCCAGTAGCCCTGACTTGGCTTTCGCTGTGCTCTTTTCAGTTGAGACGACCTACCAGGGATAGCAGACCGGCAAACGAGTGGCTCCTGGATGAGTTACCACTTCTTTGTTAAAAGCGAAAGCGCTCCCCACCTCTTAGAACCTTTGGTTGTTGGTAGCCTCCTGAGATTCTCATAATTTTTCATGGGACTTCATGATGTTCTAAGAATTGCAACTATGTAGGTATCCCTTTAAATCTTCCCTCCTGTGCCAGACTCCCCCCACCCCCGACCCCTGCTCCTCTCCTGAGCCATTTATGTTCAATTTACGTCTTGTTTTATGTGCATAGCACAGAATTATACAATAATAATCCAGGTGGCTTGAAGAAAGGTAAAATTTTTCTGATTCCTGTGTCCTGCCTCTGTACGCGATTTTTTTTTTTTTTTTTTGGGTATTGTGGACTACAGTACATTTAACAGATTAAAGCCTGTTAATAATTAAGAGCAGGATGTAGGGTGTGAGTGGAGTTAAAGAGGGAACCAGGAGAAACCATGGCCGCTACACTAGTGCATAATAACTAAAAGGATCTGGGATCCAGGCAGTTCTTTTCCAGACCCCCTTTTCTTGTGCTCTCCCAACCCTGGCTTACCGACGGCCTCTTGGGAAGAAATGGAATGATCAGTGGGGGTGAATACAGGGAGTGAAAGCTGTCCACATTTGCCTTTTTTGTGCTAGAACTCGGTTGCAACAATGAGTGGAAAGGGGGCCATCTGCTGAGGCTGAGAAAGTTCTCTGTCCTTGAAGGGAGGCTTGTAGCATGGCGTTTTTGAATTCACTGTAACTTCTAGAGCCCTAATACTAAAGATGTCTCTGTCTCGTAAGTAAGAGCAATTGATAGCAATAATAATAAAAAGGTGATTAGGGAGGGGGTTCTAGGAACTTGACAACATATATAGAGCTTTTAATTCCTTGTACTGACCTTTGCAGAAGCCCTAAACTACCGTCTTTCCAGTTTGATGATGAATTTCAGAATTGTTACACTCTAAGCAGGCTGATTTTTGTCTTGTTTTGTTTCGCTGTTCTTTAAGTGGACAGAAGCTATAACCCAAGCACATAAGCATATCCCTGTTAGGAAGGAGGAAGCTTTGGGCCCGGAGCCAGGAGACCTGGGTGCTGTTCCCTGCCCTGCCACCCACCGGCTGGGTGATGGGCATTCAGGAAGTCAGCGTGTTAGGGCCCTGTTCCTGGTGTTCAGAAAATGAGGGCTTTGAACTTAGCTGGTCACTAAGATCCTGGCCAGGCCTGATATTCTGGGTTTCACTGCAAAGGCGTTGAGAGCTGATGAGATGATCTGGAAAGATAAGAGGAATAGAAGGAAAGCCCTTTCCTCATTGCATATGTATTCTTGAATACAATAAAACCTTGAAATGAGCAGTTCTGGGTAACTGAGCTTTCTGAATGGTTTTTGTCTCCCTCCTTGCCGTCAGCTGTCATTCTGCACTGCTGTCAGCGTGCCTGCTTTTAGCCACTTCTGTCCCTCCTTCTTGGCTGCTTCCCTTGTGGTCTTAGAAACCGTAGCATTAAGCTTGGCAGAACTCTATGCCAAGTAAGCGCACATAGGTTGTGAGGAAGGGACTCTTCTGTGACTCCAGCCCTTGGCCTTGGGCTGATCAGAGCCTTTGGGGGTTTATGTTTAGGCTCCAGATAGGCGATGGGTCACTATATCCTCATCTGTCTTAGGCTACACATTAGTGTAGTTAATAAGCACATTTCTCCTCTGTGCTAATTAATTAAGAAGGAGAGCAGGTGGATAAGAGGAGGCAGGGGAACAGACCCAGGAGAGGGGGCTTGGTGGGGGGGTAGGGACGCAGTCTGTCTCTGGGGCCAGCCCTCCAGCTAGACCTGCATCAGAAGACACCTCGTTTCATAAAAGAGTAAAAGAAGAAAAAAAGAAGTTTGCGGTGAAGAGCTGGGCCAAGTTGCTCTTTGAGAAATCTGGAGGCACACTTTTGAAGCTTGGATTCTAAAGAGAAAGCTGGCTGGGGGTGTGGCTCTGCCTCAAGCCGGGCACTGGGCCCTGCAGGCTGCCCCAGCCTGGGTGTGTGTTCATGGTTTGCTTATCTGGCCGGTGCCTGGCCCTTCACACGCAGACTTACCAGAGGCCACGGAGACCCCATTCCCCTTGTCTCGGGGCGTAGGCCCGAGTGGGAATTGGAGCCAAAGTCTTCTTTCTTCAGAAAGTTATAAACCACGAGGCATCAACATTCAGATACGTACCCTCATTCCAGAGTTTCTTTAAGTTGCCCCTGCACGAAATCAAACTTAGATGATCAGCCACCGTGTTCAGAATAGTCTCTCTAGCTGTCGGACCCGTCGTGGGATGGACCCACCAGCTGTGGTGCTGGCCACGTGTGTATTTTGTGGTCACCAAAGTCACCCTTTACCGCTCCCCCCCCCCCCGACCCCTGATCTTCCTACCTTTCCAGTTTTATGTTCCGCTCTTCCCACACCTCGTACTCTGTCTACACGTAGCCAAGTCAGACTGCTCATTTCCAAGGACTAGCTGGGATTGTTGCCTCTTCCTGCTTCTGCCAGTGAAACACTTAGCTCGTCTCACGTAGACCTTGGCCTCCCATTTTCTCTGATACCCCTGGGTGGACATCTCCCCTTCTCCCCCAGAGCATTCTGCTGTGAATGAGGAAGTGGAGAAATGAATGGACATCAGTATAGTGAATTGTTCATTGATTCCGCAAAGATTTTATTAAACATCTTCTGTGTGCCCTGCTAAGTGTCCAGTACTTGGTATATAAAAACAAATAAGATATGTGATGTATGTTAGCTACCAAAATTTAAATTAAAAAAAAAATGAATAAGACAGACACAGTCTTGGTTCTCAAGGAAATAATACGTTATATTAAAATTGACTGTTGGTTTTATTGCCTCTACAGGATCGTAAGCTCCCTGAAGTTCGGTATCGTGTCTTGCTCCGCTTTATAATCCTGTTGGCGCCTTGAGTACAGTGCAGGGACTCACTAAGTGTGTATTAGCTTGATCTGAAAAGTATCCATCTTCTTTCCCATGACAACAAAGGGCATATATTCCCAGAAGCCCTTTCCAAGGCGACATCCTTGGAGGAGCGCTTTGATCTAATGGTGGGGATGTTAGACTTTGGAGCACGTTCTTCCCTCCATATTGAGCGGACTGAGAACACTGAGGATTAAGACTGCTCACTGCCAGGTAGAGGCAGGGTCCTCTTCCCAGTGTGAAGCCTCAGAAGCAAGGACTTCTGCCCGTTTGTGCTCCTGGATAAGTGCATATTCCAGCCTGCCACCTAACGTTGCACCCAGAGTTGCTAAAGTGCCTTTAGCTGCAAACCTTTGTTTATCCCTTGAAAGGTTCTGATGCCATCTACAAAGCTACAGGAGAGCCCAGCCGTAGAATCTTCCCAGGAAGACAGTGGCTTTTAGACCACATGTGGGTGTTGGAAGCCAGCTTCTGATCACCTAGCTCTTTTTTTTTTTAAAAGATTTTATTTATTTATTTGACAGATCGCAAGTAGGCAGACAGGCAGGCAGAGTCAGAGGAGGAAGTGGGGTCTCCGTGGAGCAGAGAGCCCGATGCAGGGCTCGATCCCAGGACCCTGGGATCATGACACGAGCCAAAGGCAGAGGCTTTAACCCACTGAGCCACCCAGGCGCCCCTGATCATCTAGCTCTTGAGCTTGAGTCTACCATGAAGGCGATAGAGCTGGGGATCATTCACACTGAGTGTAAATGGATGTTCAGAGTTAGAAATGGACAAGCTTACTGGGGGAACTCTGTTCATGCATTTGAGCCCTCCTGTATCAGGAAAATGCAGGGCTGCAACCTCAGAAGTCTGGCGTACCATGTGATTAATAATCAACAAACATTTCAGAGTACAAATGATAAAATAAAATCCAGCTCTCATTTACAGGAAACCCTGCCTCTAGTACAAATTATAGACTTATTAGGTTTATCTGGCCATGCCTGTCCTTTAAGTGGTGTATAATTATTCCTAAACCTTTCAGGAAAGAATTTGAGAATAACATTTTAAACCCATAAGCCCTAATTCACTAATAAGGTGGAAATCTCATTTAGTCTTCTTGGACTCTTATTTATTTAGTTGATATTCAGATATTAACCTTTACTCACCAGACTCACTTCCCATTCGCTGCTGTTTCCACTCTGGCGGTGATAAACAACAGGGAATTAATATCACTACAAAATGCTTTAGGAGGGGCCCCTGGGTGGCTTAGTCGTTAAGCCTCTGCCTTTGGCTCAGGTCATGATCCCAGGGTCCTGGGATCCGAGCCCCGCATTGGGCTCCCTGCTCAGTGGGAAGCCTGCTTCTCCTTCTCCCAGTCCGCCTGCTTGTGTTCCCTCTCTCGGTGTGTCTCTGTCAAATAAATAAATCTTAAAAAAAAAAAAAAAACCCCAAAATGCTTCAGGAGAATTATTTGCAGTATATAATTGAAACCTACTGCTGTCTTTCATGCAGCAGTACTACAATAACAGGAAATACTGGGAGACCAAAGGAGAGCCTTTCAGCCCACCCCCGGGATAACTGTAGGCTTTCGTCCATGAAGCCACTTTGCCCTTGTGAATGGAGGCTGGTGGCCTTGTGAAAACAGGGGCCTGTCAGGATCTGGCTGATCATAAGTTAGTGTGGATTTAAGCGGCCTTTTCACTAGGGTGCAGGGACCCCTCCTTTATGTGCTGCACGTTCCAACTTCAGCCGCCACCACCGTGCCACATTGCACGAGGAGTCCCTGGGTGAGGGGACTGGGGGCTCCTGGCTGCTGCCCCCCCCGCCCTGCCTGAGTATTAAGATAGAATCGGGTCTCTAATCGCCATGAGAACGAGCTTGGGGTCCCGAAGCACCGGGTAGATTAACATGTGAGTCATTTATTTTTTTTTTCTCTGAAATCTAATTCTGCATCAAATTAGCTCTAGTCTCAAAAACAAACTAAGCAGACCAGAAACTGGACGAGGGGGGAGTCCTTTGTACTCACAGAATAGGTACTTTTCCTTCAAGTGTGTCAGAGCGAATTAGGACTATTAATGCCTTAACAGCTCTGCTGGTTATTGAGCTGCTCCTTAAAACAAGGGAGGCAAGGGGGGTCTGAATAGACCGATCTCTGACTTAATAGCCCCTTCTCAGGTTGTTCTTTAGTCTCTGAGTATATGCACCTGCCTCCCATTTCCATTAATGGCATTAAGAGCTGCATATCGCGTGTAATACAGGATCATCAGGGTCTTTATTGCCGCTCTTTGAAAGGGAATAAAATCATGTCCCTTTCATTCTCTCTGAAACATTACGTGTTAAAATTAAGAGCCCTTGTGCTTTGCCCAATTGCTTTCCAGATAAAGTTTCTCGATAATGCGCCTCGAAGTAATTTTAATTTGAACAAGCAAATATGTATTCTTTGTTTACCCATTTTTCAATTCCATTGAATTCTAGAATGCCCTGAAAGAACTGCTTAGGTTAAAAAAAGACAGAAAGAAAACGACAACAACCGAACCCCAAGTAAAATGGACTCCAGTGTCCTCGCTGTTGTGGAACAGCTTCCCCTCCCCCCGCAAGGCCCTTGCCTAGGAAAAGCTGCGGCACAAAGGACCAGCATCGGTGCCCTCAATGCAGCCGAAATCCCAGTCCTAGTCCTCTGCGAAGCTGGTATTATTTTAGAAATGTCCTTTAATTTTAGCATTAGCTTAATTATACTGACACATCTATAATCCATCCACAAATCAAACATTAGCTTTGGCGGGGAGGTGGACAGTGGGGCAGCTTGGCAGTGGGAGGGCTTATGTTTTAGCTAGTACTGCAATGCCCACCCTGGGTTAAGGCCGGGGAGGGTGGGGGGTGGGAGCAGGGAGTGGCGGGGGCGGGGGTATTGCAGTATTTACCTCTTAATCATCTTCTCCCAGCTTCACAAACCCCTTGGAAGACGATTGTCATCTTCATTATTCTGATTGGAAACCGAGCTTCAGTTTCCATGACTGTAAAACAGGATCATACCTTCAGAGCTTATGGGGAGGCCAGGATCCTATATGTGAAGATACTTTCAGTGCCCTATGAATGTGAGATGTCGCCGTTGTTAACACAGTTCCTTCTGGGCGCGCCTGGTTGGCTCAGTCTGTAAAGCCTGAGACTCTTCGATCTCAGGATTGTGAGTTCGAGCCCCATGTTACCCATAGAGCCTATCTTAGGGGGAAGAAAAACCCCAAAACTAGTTACTTCTGTTTTGTTTAGAAGTACTTTTAAGTTGAATTCAAAACCAAAGAACTAATTCTTTTGTTCCTGATGTTTAACAACTGAATTCCTTAGTGTTCCCTAAGACCATGGCGATTATGAACAATTTTATGCTCCCTTTCTCCTGCCACCCCATAAAAATTGATGCGCAAGCATTACTAGGTCCCCCAGGTTGCGAGCAGTACTGAGTCCTCCAACTAAATGCTCTACCACCAAGTCAAAAAGACCACGTTCCCATGAGAAAGTGTCGGAAATTGGTAAGGAAGGAATACTAGGCTCTCCGAGGCATCAGTTACCCGTATCAAGATACATCTTCATATTTTTGTGCAAGCAGAGGTGCGTTCGGTATGAGTCTGGGCATAGGGTTCCGGGCCCTGGTAGGGGGCTCTGAGTTTGAGAGGGCTTTGAGGGGAGGCTGAAGGGCAGTACTTCCCAGCTGGGCTAGAGACTGTGCTGAGAAAGCCTTCGTTTTTAAGCCAGTCCAGATACTCTTACTGTTTTGTTGGGAACAGAGCAAGTGGTGGGTCGGAAAGGGGAGAGCTGGTGGAGAGCTGGTGCTGGCCAGCGAGAGATTTCAGGAGGGGGAGGGTGTGGATGGGTATGTGTGAGAGTGGATGTCGGGGCCAGTAGCTCCTTAGGGCCCTTGGTTCCTGTTCTTTGATGACACCCTTGGGGAGTGATTCCTGACCTGGGACCTTTCAAGGTCCCTGCTTGTACACACAGTTCACCAGCACAAGGTCTGAAGCCTTCCTGAAATGCTTTACGTGTGCCAAAGACAATGCCCAGAGTCTGCTTTTGGCTTGGGCTCTCCCTCCTACTCAGGTAATTGTGCCGCCTTATGTAACTTTTCAAACCGAAGACAGACACATTTATAGCAACCCTAAAGTTCCTCTCCTCTCTCTTTCCCCTTTCAAAGTTTGAACTTTGAGATCCTCAAAAAAAAAAAAAGCCTTTCTTTTAAAAGAAATAACTTTAATTCACTAGAGATTTAACAACAAGGTATGGCCCCACTCTGGTCTTCAGCTGAAGGACAAGACTTTGTGTGACAAGGATCCCTGAGACAGGCTTAAATTTTAAAGATTGGATAGTGCTATTCTCGCCATGGAAAAGAAAGAGAAACAGAAAGATTGTGTGGCTCCCTTTTACACAGGAGTCAAAATTGTCACAATGAGTTAGGCCTTTTACATTTTATCTTGTGCATGGCCATTTGCCCCAGATAGTGGGTTCATTTGGACACATTAAAGTGCAATTCTTTGTGTATTTTGAGTTCTCTGGAGAGAATTCTCATGTTGCATTGTCACAGTGATGAGTGTACATGTTTCTGAAAGGGCTTTTAACTTTTAACTTTGATTTAAGAGGCCTTAATATTTTTAATGGGCATTAGTTTTTAGAGAAATTTTAGGCTCTTAACAAATTTGAGCAGAAAGTACAAAGAGTTCCTATGGACCTCCCGCACAGCCTCCCCTTTTGTCAACATCCTGCACCAGAGTAGGACATCTGTTACAGTGGACGGATCTACACTGATGTAGCCTCGTCACCCAAAGCCCATTCCTTATATTAGGGATCACTCCTGGTGACGTACTTTTCTGTGGGCTGGGACAAATGTGCAATGACTTGTATCCATCACTATACTATCACACAGAGGAGTTTCACTGCCCTGAAAATCACGTGTGCTCTGCCGTTCATTCCTCCCTCCGTACAACCACTGGCAACCACTTAATCTTTTTACGGGCTCCATAGTTTTGCCTTTCCCAGACCATCCTATAGTAAGAATCATCCAGTATGTAACTTTTTCAGTTTGGCCTGTGTCACTGAGTAAGACAAATTTAAGCTTCCTCCGTGTCTTTTCAAGGCTTGATAGCTCACTTCATTTTAGCCCCGGGTAATATTTCCTTGTCTGGGTTGCCACAGTTTATTTCTCCCATTTACCTGCTGAAGGCTCTGTTGGCTGCTTCCAGGTTTTGGCAATTCCATACAAAGCTGTAAACATCTGTGTGCAGGTTTTTGTGCAGAATAAATTTTCAGCGCATTTGGATAAATACCAAGGAGCGTGAGTATCTTCAGTTTTATAAGAAACTTCCAAGCTCTCTTTCAAAGTGGCTGTGCCATTTTGCATTCCCCCCAGTGACTAATGAGAGTTCCTGTTGCTTCACATCCCCAGCATCTTTGATGGTGTCAATGCTTTGGATTCTGGCCATTGTCATAGGTGGGCAGTGGTATAGCATTGTTTTCGCTGGCGATTCCCCAGTGACCTATGATGTGTAGCATTTTCTCATATGCCATCAGTAGATCTTTTCTTTCTTCTAAGATTATGTATTTATTTGACAGCACAGCTTGCGAGAGAACATAAGCAGTGGGGAGGGGAAGAGGGAGAGACTGAAACAGACTCCCCGCTGAGCAGGGAGCATTATATGGGGCTGGATCCTAGGACCCTGAGATCATGACCTGAACCAAAGTCAGACGCTTAACCAACTGAGCCACCCAGGTGCCCCCAGCTGTTGATCTTCTTTGAGATACCTGCTCAGGTCTTTGCCCCATTTTAAAAATCGGGTTGTTTTCTTATTATTCTTAATGCTGTTTCTTCCTGTGACAGATGTGGACTTGTCCCCTTCTGATTGGCAATTGGAAAGTGTGATTTTGGTTGCTTTTCCCACTTAGATACATAGGGTCTTGGGTAGACCATGCCTGGTATGTGTTCCCCTGGTTTTGCCAAAGGGTTCACTTTATTAACCTGAAGTTCTGGTGAAAGGGCAGGTAAAAAGTTAGTGATCAACTAAGTGTGCAGCCAGCACTTACCCTGTGGACTGCACAGACGTTGCAGGAAAGTACAGTCAGTCCTGTTGTAACACAACAAACTCATTCCTAAAGATCACTGTGCTCTGCGACATCGGGCAGTAAAACCACAGGTGTGGGAAGATTGGGGTTAGGGTATGGCACTAAAAAACTTGACTGGGGGCACATTTGAAAACTAAGGAACCTAATTAAAAACAATAGCGTAGTTTTGCACATGCTAGGTGATTAGGAAATCCATGAATACTACAAATACGGTGCAAGGAAACAAATGTGAAATTCACATGCTCATGGCTTCCTAAGAGATTAATCACATTGGAACGAATTCACATTTTCAAAATGAACATTAGAGCCTAGCAGACTCATGACTACCCTTTGACGTGTTTTTTTTTCCCAAAGATTTTATTTTCTGAGAGCGAGAGCATGCCTGGGGAGTATTGGGGCATGGAGGGGGATGGGATGGGCAGGAGCAGAGAGGGAGGGCAAGGGACAAGTGGACTCTGCCGAGCTTGGAGCCAGACTTGGGGCTCAATCCCAGGACACTAGAGATCATGACCTGAGCTGAAACCAAACCAAGAGTCAGGTGCTTAACCAACTGAGCCGCCCCAGAGCCTCTCCTTGATGCATTCTTGAGTGTAGTAGGTCCCTTTCATTCTAATAGTAGCTTCTCACAAATGACCTCCTTTGTCGGTGCTGCCGGAAGTGGGATCCACGGGTCCCTGACCACAGCTCTCCTCACCAGACTGTCCACTCACCAGGGGCCTCTTGGGCAGCTTGCCGGGGGGAGGGGGGGAAGGTAGCCTGCAGAGGTTTTATATTTGCTTACTCAAAACTGCTGGTGTGATGAAGCATCAGCTGGTGCTGAAGGGCGAGAAGGCTTCCTTGGAGGCAGGAGGACCAGGGCCGGCTGCCTGCTTGGGCCCTCTGATGCACGGTCTTCACGGAGTCATTGGAAGTGTATTAGCAGCGGTCTCTCCAGAGCTTGGCATGGATTTTCGCAGGCCTGGATTCAGTGGTGTCTGCATCTCTCTTCTGTGCATTTTTCCCCTGATGGATTATAGAAACTGTTTCTTCCCAGGGAAACTTTCGATCATGTTAAAGACTCATTTTCAAAGGGAAAACAATGCCTTAAAGAGGAATTTGTTTTCAAAAATAGACATTCACATCGCATATAAACAACAACAACAACATGCTGCCCTTCTGTTCTGGGAAAGAAGTACCTTATTTTCTGTATGGAGGGAAGGGTTTCTCACAAACTGCAAACGCTCCGTTCTCTGTGTATCCTTCCCTGTAACCCCCCTCCCCAAAAATGCTTTGGACTCGGAGTGACTCTGCTATTCTCTGGAAGCCTTGGCTGAGATAGATTCTTAGCTTTAAAATTTTTTGCCATCCAGAAGCTACATCAAATTTATGAGGCTGCTGTGCTTGATTGGGAATGGGTCCTCAGAGGTGAGGTCTGATGTTTTAAAAGGTTTTGTAGAGAAAATTCTAGATTCTCCAGTCTCCAGGTCAGAGCAGTCCTGTTTTCATGGAGCCTCCCTCCATGAAAGGATTTGCTACTTAGGACCACTCTGCTGTCGGCAGAAATGTTGACAGAAATGTCACTGTTCTAGGTAGAGAATAGGAGCTGGTATCTTTGCTCAGAGTGAGGGCAGTGGTTTTGATCCTTGGCTCACCGATGGCTTCTCTTACTTGAGAACTTTCTGTGTGTCAGTACTGATTTCCATGTGTTCCCTCCTTAATTCTCACAAAAACATGGTTAAATCTATTTTGCATTTAATGGAACTGTGACGTCTGCCACTTGTGTGGGATCAAGCAACATGAGCTTCAAACCCAGGATTTTAAAAAAAAATTTTTTTAAATGAAATCTCTACCCCCAGTGAGAATCTTAATCAGACTCATAGCCGTGAGACCAGGAGTCACACACATCACCAACTGAGCCAGTCAGCTGCCCCAGGATTTTTCTTTTCTCTTTTAATTTTTTTTTAAATTTATCCTTTTTAAAGATTTTATATTTGTTTATTAGAGCGCAAGTGCGCACATGATTGCAAGACTGGTGGGATGGGCGGAGGGAGAGGGAGAAGCAGACGGCTTGCTGAGTGGGGAGCAGGACATGGGGCTCTATCCCAGGACCCTGAGATCATGACCTTAGCTGAAGGCAGACACTTAACTGACTGAGCCAGCCACCCAGGCCCCCCAGGATTTTCTTTTGTAACTTTTTTTTTTTTTTAAAGCGTTAGCATCTTTTTGTTGTTGTTGTTGTTAAGATTTACTTAATTGATTTTAGAGAGAAAGAATGTGAGCGAACCTGGAGAAGGACGGAGGAGAGGGAGAGAGAAACTTGAGCAGACTCCTTGCTGATCTTGGAGCCTGGCAAGGGCTCGATCTCATGAACATGAGATTATGACCTGAGCTGAAACCAGGAGTCAGACGCTTAACCAGCTGTGCCACCCAGGGTCCTCTATTTTTTAACTCTTTTATTTATTTAGTTTTTTTTTTTCATAACAGAAAATTTACCATTTCAACCATTTTAAAGGGTACAGTCCTGTGGTGTTTCGTGTGTTTACAAAATTGTGCAACTGTCAACAGTCAGCACTCTCTAATTGTAGCACATTTTCGTCCTCTCAGAAGTAAAATTCTGAACCTATTAAGCAACCATTCTTCATCTCCCACCGCACAGCCACTGGCAATTATTAATCTTCGTTCTGTCCCTATGGATTTTGCCTGTCCCGGATATCGCGTGTTAATGGAATCCTACAACATCTGACCTTTTCTGCCTGGCTTCTGTCACTTAGCATGTTTTCAAGGTTTATCCCCAATTGTTGCATCTTTCGGCACTTGATTTCTTTTTATGGCTGAATAATATTCCATTGTGTGGGCATACCATATTTTTCATCCACTTGTCATTTAGTGGACACCTGTTGCGGATAGTGCTGCTGTGAACATTCACTGGACCCGGGACCCAGGGATCATGACCTGAGCTGAAGGCAGACGCTTCATCAACTGAGCCACCCAGGTGCCCCTGGCCGTTTGTGTTATCCGTGAGGTTTCTGGTCAAGAGTAGGCTATTAGTAGTTAAGTTTTCAGGGTATCTAGTATTCGGATTTTTGACTGCGTTCGTAGGGGGTAGGGGTCAGTGCCCCTAACCCCTACATTGTTTAGGGGTCAACCGTGTACATGTAACTAGGAGTGGAGTTGCCTGGTCATATGGTAATTCTATATTTAACTTTTTGGGGAGCTGCCCAACTGTTTCCCATGGTGGCTGTGCACCATTTTATGTTACTGTCAGCAGTGTGTGAGGTGAACACAGGTTTTCCCGACTCTAGAGGCTGGTCCCATTTTTCTTGGGCCATGCTGTCTCCCTACTAACTTCCCAAGGGCTCCAGCACCCCCTCCCCCTGGCAGATCTCACCTCCAGCCAACAACAGAAGCATGTGCACAGGTCTCCTGTTTTGGGGAGAAATTGTTGGTTATAATATAGATTTGGCTTGGGGAAGGCCAACCCAAATCCATATTATAGGATATATCTCAACCCCCCCCCATTTTGAGGGTTTGAGATTTGTCAGTGGACATCCTCCTCTTCCTCAGTGTCCCGTGGTGGTTGAGAGTATAGGTTCTGAACCACACACTGTACGATTCCAGTTCTAAGAAAAGGTCCACAACGGGCAAATCTAGAGTGTGTAGGAGCAGTGACTGCTGTCTAGCTGCTTAGGACCTAGGAAGTGATGTGATGACTATGGTATGGGGTTTCTTTTTTGGGGTACTCTTGACTGTGGTGATGGTCACACAACTCTAAATGCACTAAAAGCCATTGAGTCGCACACTTTAAATGGGTGAATTATATGGCATGTGAATTCTATCTCAATGAAACATTACAGAACAGCATAGGCTCTGGAACCTTCCTGCCACTTACCAGCTCCGATCTTAGGCAAGTTCCTTAGTGACTGTTCCCGGCTTCACATTGGTAGAAGGAGGTAAAATAATAGTTAGGTACCTACCTCATAGAATTGTGATGATCAGAAGAGCTAATACAGATAATACGGTGCTTGACTTGGTGTCTGACACTACAAGGGCTTGTTATATTTTTGAAGGTCCAGCTGATAGATGGTTTCATGATAGTGCAACAAAGGCAGGAAATGGGGAGAATTCCTCTTAAAACTTCTTAGTTCAGCCCCGCTGCCAAGGGAAATGAACAATACAGGACAATGTAATGAGGCAATGATTCGGATAGTAATGAGAGATGAGGTCATGTGGCAGGGGGTGCTGGGTAGACCTAGGGGCTAGAAAAAGCATATCGGTGGTGATGCGGGAGAGGAAATTGTATTAAAAACGCTTCTCTGCCCTCACTGACAACAGATGTTGGGAGGTCCTGGGCTCTGGGCTCCAGGGCCTCTGACCCCCTTGAAATTTTCTCCAGTTCCTTTGGAGGTCATGATCCCGCACTTGGAGGAGTCCTGGTGTAGATTAGCTTCCTTGGGCATGTTTTCCTCTCTCTCTCTTGAATGCCTCCCTTCCCCAGGCTTTTGAGGACCTTGGAGGTAGGTGCCCATGCTAGTAAAGATACCAGCAGCTTTTCAAGGGAAATGGAGGAAAAGTCCAGGACGGGGGCCGCCTGCCGGGAGTCCGGGCAACAGGGATCTTGTGAGTGCCAGGAAAGCAGAACAAAGCAGTCTGTCCAGGCACTCTCAGGTTGAAGGCCCTCCCCTCCAGAAAAAGCGTGCCACCACTGTCTGCGCTTGTCCTCGCAGGCTCCAGGACTCCCCAGGCAGTTTCCCTGGTGGGGAGCAGACAAAGGCCGAGATGGTCAGCCTCCCACCCCCCACCCCAGGTCCTCGAGGTGGCAGGCCCGGAGCACGCATGGAAGGGCTGGCCAGATGGCCAGCAGTGAGTGCAAGCGGACAGGGCCTGGGCGGTCGGGGCCCCCGCGAGCATCCTAGGGCCAGATCCGTCGTCCAGGTGGGAAGGATTCCATCACCAAGGTGGGAAGGCCGTGTTGGCCTGGTTGCGCACTTGGGCGGTGGGGGCCGCCCTCATGGATAGCTCAGGGCCGGACTAGCTCGGGGCCGGACAGCTGGGGAGTGGGAAATGCCACTGGCAAGGAGCGGGCAGCCCTGTCCCCCTGGGGAGCTGTCTCTGGGCGGTGGGAGAGGGCCCCGGGGTCAGATGTGTGGCTTCTCCCTGCCCCCCAACCCCCCATTCCCGGCCTGCTGTCTGTCCATCATCCGCAGGGCTGTCGGCCGGAGCATGCGGGCTGCTCCTTGGCTTTGAGCCAGTGGCGGGCTGGGAGCCTGTGACTTTGAGACTTGGCCCTTTTTAGTTCTCTTTGTTCAGAAAAAAGTTTCATCCTGGCTCTCTTCAGTGGCTGCTGAGGATTAGGAGAACCCCGGGGAGACTTGGCTGTAGGACAGCTCTCAGAGCTGCGCTGGGAAATTTGAAGAGGGGCCATTTCTCTCCGTCTGATTTCAAGTTACATTCTTCTCTCTCTTCCTAAACGAGTTTTTACTGTTGCAAACTCTACGGCGTAATCCCCTGCAGCTATGGAGGGGATTAGACCAGTAACTGGACCAATAAAATATTTTAAGGACCGTTATAATGGACAGTATGAAGGAAAGTTCAAATCTAGGCACTCGTTTTTTTTTTTTTTTTTTTTTTTAATAGTCGCACCAGTTAGAGCCACTGCTTGCTTTCCTGGGTTAGCATTTCTCATTCTTCGGGGGGAAAAAGGTCCGCTTTTCAGTGGCTGGAAAGCAAAAGAAAGAAGGGAGGCTTTGCTCTCCTGAAGAGAGCTTGGGAATTGGATTGCTAAAGGGCCAAGGGCAGTGGTATTCCTAAGTACAAGTGGGCCATTTTCAAGAATGTGTAACTACTTGTAGTTTTCTCCAGTTAATATTCTTCAGAAATGGAAATTGCCTCAGCTGTAAAGTGGTTTCCTAGTAAGCTTTCTTTTTTTAGTGGCAGTGGTTTTTTACCTTTAAAAAATGCTATTTAGTCTATGATTATGAAGAAATTGTTTTTGAGAATCTGGTCACCACAATAGATGGGCAGATTTTTGCATTTTCCTTAAACTGCCCTTTGGTATAAATCTACCAAAAATGCCTCTATCCATCTTGTTACCACATTTCTTTTGGTTCTCAGGGAGAACTTTGCTGTGAACTGCTTCCATTAAAATTATTTCCTTGAGGACACATTAACAAAGCAGAAAGCTGTGGACTACTACATATACACATACCAGGCGTGGGTAGTTGGGTTTCTGTAATCCCACAATACACAAATGTTGGCAGGATTTCAATGATCGTATTAATCCTGTGAGATTCTTTGTCATGCATGATAGATGATATTTACAAATTGAGGTCCGAAATGGTCAGAAGCTTTGAAGACACTTTATTATGCAGTATGTGGAAGTGTTTATATTACTTGTTTTAGATGATATTGGCCAACCAGGCAGCAAAAAATATACAGTCTCCTAATAGGCTGCAACAGTTTCATAACAAACCTGCAGGTTCCTGGGGAGTTTTTACAGCCTAAACCAACAAAGTTTGTCAAAGGTTTTGCCAAGGTCTTAAAACCCGGTGGATACTTGGAGGGTTTTGGTATCTCCTGTGAAATGCTAGCCCATTTATATGCCATCCATATGCCTGTTGAGTGACTTTCTTAGTAAATTTCTGTATTGGGAACTTAGAGTGGAATCTGATAGCCCTGCCACGAAGAGCTCCTGGTTCTTTAAGGGCTCTGCTTGATTAATGGGAAAGGATTTGAGCATAATTAGGAATCACAGTGCGTTTGAAGACTGGAAGTGGAAGCCCAAGAAGGGTCACTGATTTGTTCTCAAGGTCCTAGAGGCAGATTGACTTGTTTCCTCCCAACATGTGTAACCAACTGTAGGTTGCTTTTGTTGCCCTTCTCGGCACCGCCCCCCCCACCTCGGCACCCCCCCCCCCTCCATTTTGGGTACTTCCAAGCTTTTAAAGGTTTCCATGATCAAAGAAGCTGGGTTCACCCTGGCCGTACTCTTTGTGACTTTGCACATTTTATTTCTCTCTTCTTTCGCTGTCTCTCCCACTGGGCTTCTACCTTCCTGTGACTTTTTTTTTTTTTCTTCTTTTCTTTCTCCCACCGCCCCAGCCCTTCTCTAGAAAGTCTCTTCCGTAGTGTTCCTGAGTGGTACTTTGGACACAATTGAATTACCCTTTTGTAGAAAGAGTAGGGCTGTGGGGGTGAGGTTTTGGTCTTTCTTAACCCCTCCTCGTCATGCCAGGCACTTGGAACCACAACGGTATGAGAGATTGGTGGCTTTTTCTTCCCCAGTTTTATTGAAGTATAAAGCATATGCTATAACACTCACTCCTAGTGTACAATTCAGTGGTTTTTAGGATGTTTCCAGAGTTGTGTGGCCATCACCACAGTCTGTTTAGAACTTTCTTGTCAACCCAGGAAGAAGCTTTGTACCTTTTAGCAATCAGTCTCCATTCTCCGTCTCTCGGGCCTAGGCAGCCACCAATCTGCTTTCTGAGTGGAGACTGACGTCTTGGGAGCCAGTAGCAGTCCTTCCCTGTGATGAGAGGAGTCACTTGGTGATGGCCTTCCTGATTTTTGCCCATTCTCCCCCGTTAGCTGGGCCTGCTGCTGACTGCTGTACAGGCAAGTCAACTTGAATGAAGACGAGTGTATTCTGCCCTGCCGTTTCTCTGCTAGAGGTGCCAAAATGGGGCCTTGGAGAACCGCGGTGAACTTTTTCTCTGACGTCTGACTTCCTGCAACCTCATTTTTGTCAGAGGACTGCTTACTCTTTGCCCCTAAGCTCTGCTCCTGGGAAGCCCCGGACTGGAAGCTTTGTCAAGGCAGGGACTTTGTAACCCAAGCTCCAAGCTATTAGTACATTTCTTTTTTTTTTTTTTTTTTTTTTTTTTTTTTTTTTTTTTTTAAAGATTTTATTTATTTATTTGACAGAGAGATCACAAGTAGATGGAGAGGCAGGCAGAGAGAGAGAGAGAGAGAGGGAAGCAGGCTCCCTGCTGAGCAGAGAGCCCGATGTGGGACTCGATCCCAGGACCCTGAGATCATGACCTGAGCCGAAGGCAGCGGCTTAACCCACTGAGCCACCCAGGCGCCCTATTAGTACATTTCTGATCAGTGCCCAAAATGGGACACAACAAGAATTTATTCTGATATCCGCTTTACATGCAGTTTTTTAAAATGAATTCTACAGTCAGGTTAATGAAAGAAAAGCACCCCAAAAAGCACAACAACAACAAAGAAAAGGATAGCACAAATGAGCTTGATTAGTTAACAGGGACAGGTATGTGTCAAAAAGCTAGGGTAATTCTGGGGCGTCTGGCTCTTGGTTTCAGCTCAGGTCATGATTTTGGCCCGCCTGCGACATTAATAGACTCTCAGGGTGCACTGAGTGAGTGAACTTCCACACTGATAGTAACGACGATTGAATTACTCTAGTTTTCTTTTTTTTTTTAAAGATTTTATTTATTATTTGACAGAGGGAGAGCAAGGGAACACAAGCAGGGGGAGTGGGAGAGGGAGAAACAGGCTTCCCGCTGAGCAGGGAGCCGGATGCGAGCCTTGATCCCAGGACCCTGGAATCATGACCTGAGCCAAAGGCAGATGCCTAATGATTGAGCCACCCAGGGGTGCCCCTAGGTTGGTTGGTTGGTTGTTTTAGATTTTATTTATTTATTTATTTTAGAGAGTGAGCATGGGGGTGGCAGCACAGGGAGAGGGAGAGTCTTAAGCAGACTTGCGTTGAGTGCAGAGCCCAACATGAGGCTCAATCCCATGACCCCGAAATCATGACCTGAGCTGAAACCAAGAGCCAGACATCCCAGAATTACCCTAGCTTTTTTTTTTTTTTTTAAAGATTTTATTTATTTATTTGACAGACAGAGATCACAAGCAGGCAGAGAGGCAGGCAGAGAGAGAGGAGGAAGCAGGCTCCCCGCTGAGCAGAGAGCCCGATGCGGGGCTCGATCCCAGGACCCTGAGATCATGACCTGAGCTGAAGGCAGCAGCTTAACCCACTGAGCCACCCAGGCGCCCCTACCCTAGCTTTTTGACACATACCTGTCCCTGTTAACTAATCGAGCTCATTTGTGCTGTTGTCCTTTATTTTTTTTTCTTTCTTTTTTTTTTTTTTTGTCATTGTGGGTTTTTTGGGTGCTTTTCTTTTATTAACCTGACTGTAGAATTCATTTAAAAAAAAAAACACGTAAAGCAGATAATCAGAATAAATTCTTGTCATATCCCATTTGGGGTACTGTCAGAAATGTACTCTTTTCTCACTACCTTTTGTTTCCTGTCCCGGAGCCAACAACATGAGGCTCTGTGAAGTGTCAAAGAGGGAAGAATAGTAGAAGGTTTAAAGGACCAGTTGTGTTTTTCCTTTCCTACAAATGCTATAGAAATCTGTGTGGCAGGTAACTGCTTTGATTCTTCGTAGCTCTTCTTTATCTGCGGATGAACATCTGATAAGGAATGCTTGTACTTGCAGTCGACAACATGCCTGTTGCAGTCAGAAAGTAAGTGGGAGTGAACAGTTTCTATCCCACATTCCTTGGATTGCTGTCCCCGAGGGCCTGGCATAGAAGTCGAGAAAGTCCCAGTAACTGTTATCGGGGCTCCCCCAAGAGCTCAGGGCGCTCTGAGCCACAGCACACCCTCCCCGCCCTCCGGCAGCCGCAAAAATTCAAAAGTGAAGCCCATTGGGTCATTCGGTTTCAATGTTGCCCAACAATAGCATATTAAAAGCCGCACACTCAGGAGAATATTGAAAATTGCTTTGAACTTTTAAAGCTGGCTATCTAAAATATCCCAGCAACTTTCAAAAAGTGACAAGCAGCCAGTGCAACGGTTCCTAAGACATGTGCTTGCTCTTAAGCAAATGCCTAAAATGTTCCTAATTTGTACCAGAGACCTTATCAAAGGGCTTTGCCAAACTTCAGTTCGACAATTACGCGTATTAGTTGAGCTTAACCTCTTGAGTCATGGGGCGGGGAGGAGGGAATTATCATTTTGTTCTACTTTCAGCTACAGAGGCAGGTGAACCTTTCTAAGAGTAGACAGTGGCCTAGTGGGAAAGGATTTGATAAGAAAAGGAAGGGAATTTGAGAGGATCCTCTTTTAGAAGTTGGCACGGCTCTCCTCCAAGAGCACTGTTCCAACTGTGCGCTGAAGACACGCGCGCGCGCTCTGAACAAAAATGTTCAAACCCCAGCAGTGCAAACCACCTCGTGTTAAGCTTTGGATTTTCACTGCTCCCACCCTCAGGCCCCATTTTAGCTCTGATCCAACTAGGAAACGAGCCTTTTTGAAAAATGGCTTCCACTGGCAATTCTTAGGAAAGAATGTTTAATAGTCCAGGAGACAAAACTGCGTGTTAGGAAAGTAAGTGACATGCATCTTGGTGTCTGTGGCCTTTACGTAATAACAACTTGTTGTCCCAGAATTAGGATCTGTGTTTCTTCAGGAGAAGCTTTTAAGTAGATTATAAAACAGAGAGTCAGAGAAGTATTTTAGGAGATGCAAGGTATCTTTGTAAAGACAGCTGTCAGCAACCAGATTTTTAAGTAATGCAATCTTCCTCGGGAAAGATGGAGGGATAGTGGTTTCTTTATCGGTGAATGGAGACCATAGCTGTTTTCCTCTGACATGTGGCAATAGAGCAGTAGTCTTTTACCATATTTTGCCATTTAGGAAAACTTATAATTTACTTTTGGGGTGTATGTTTGTGTCTGGGAGAGGGAGAGGGTGAGGGAGGGAAACATGTTCCCTTTATGTCCTGTGTCTTGATTTTTAATCATTTCCAGAAAATTTTAGGAACTGGGAGAATTCTGAGTGAGCTAGTAAGTAGATGTTATTATTGAACCAGAAACTGCATTTTCTGGTGTTTTCTCTGCGGACATCTCAGACTTGTGGTTCCCAGGAGCAACCCTGAAGCTGACGGCGGGGGCGGGGGGGGGGTGGGCACTGGTCACTAGTAGGTGTAGATGATTGGAGAGCGTGTTCTAAGTGTTGAACTTTGGAGTGGTCAGGAGATTTCTTTCTAGAAAATGAACCCCAGGATGTTATGATTACCCTTAATATATACCCTTGGGGTGTATATTACAAAACAAAAAGACTCTCTGAAATTTAAAAGCAAAATTTGGATTTCATGTAACCTCTTCCAGGCTGTGGAGTCCGGGTCTGGGAGCAGCAGCTCGGTGTTTGGGCACAGTGATGAAGGAATGAATGCACTCATTTAGGGTAGGAACAGCAATCATTTCTGTGAAAACACCTGCAGCCCCCTTGGCTCAATTTTAGAATGTCCCGGGAAGTAAATTTCTTGTCTTGGGGCCTCAGTTTCTGCTGGGTGAGTTAATTGCCTTTTCCTATGAGAAACATGGTGACTGGTCGAGTGGCCTAAGGTTCCCTTGTATAACCAATTTGGAAGAAGAGAAATCAACTCAAACATACTTTTTTTTTCTTATCCAAGAATTGATACACCCGTTTGATAGAATTGATGCACCCATTAAGGACAAGCTTCGCGTATAAAGATGGCTTTATTTATAGTTAGAAGGGATGGCTGCAGGTTTTTATTTGATGAGCTTGAGATGACAAAGTGTGAGCTTGTTATAGCTTTGGGGCATTCTAAAATTCTGAATTTCTAAATTTCTAAAATTGCCCTAAGTACATAACGGAGTTGGAGCTGCTTCTTAGCACTTGGTGGTTATGCCCTATCTTGTTTGTTCCCCTGGTCTTGACAGACCCTGAGAAGAAGAGATAGTGAGGCCAGTCTAGGCCTAAAAGTCAAGAATTAAAGTAGGCTTTTAATTAACAGTTTTTAAATTTACCATAGTTTCCAATTACATTTATATTTGAACAGGAAGGCGGCTTACGACTTGACTTCATTCCCTAATGCGCTCCTGAAACGCTGAATGGGAACTCGCTTCTAAAGACTAATTTCAGATGTGTGTAAGTGCACACATGCACGCCCGTCCAGACGCAGGGCAGCTACGTTGAGATGGCATAGCTTGATGAATTTTTCAAATATTTTAGCAAAGGTTTCAGAGCACTCATGGAACAAAAGCATTAAGGATTGCTTGTCATAGTTAATAAAGTTTGCTTGGATCTCACTTAATTTTTCTGCTTCGCTTCACAAAGTAATTGAAACTTCCTTTTTGCTTCAAGCAAACCCCCCCCCCCCTCCACCCAGAGCTACAGTCTTAAAAAGAACATCTCTGTTGGTTAGCAATTCGGTGGAATTTTTCTGAATGTAGAACTAGGTCCTCAAATCGTTATTGAGCTAGTGGTCATTCAATCCTTGGAAGGGAAATGAGTTAAATCTGCAAGTTGCTTCTGGAGGCCAAAGAACATCTAAGGAGCAAAAGGGCTTATTACAACTCGAGCACTGAAAGCATCTCTTGAGTAAGCCTGGAAATGTGATCCCGGAAAGAAAAGTAGAGATGATGGAACTGTCCCTCTGGAACAAAGAAGTTAGGAAAAACTGAGCTCCAACTGGCAGCAAAACTGAAGATGAGTAAAATGACCAACTTCTTGTGCCCCATGTCTAGCTGTTTGCTGCTTTATTTCAAGGGGTTCTCTAGAAAATTGCCTTTTCCAACAAATAAAAACAACTCCGGAACTCTTAACCGACTCTTGCAAAACAGCTCCCTCCTTCCTTCCACCCATGTTTTGTTCTGGGTTAACAGTAAAAGACAAAACAGATTGTTGACTTTACCAGAAAATTTTCGGGACAGATTTTGCTGCTGTGGCTGCCGAGGTGAACAAAAACCTCAGATTGCATAGCCTCTCTTCTCCGGGCAAAAGCTTATTTTTGGAGCGATGTGGGTGGGTTTTGAGGAGCTCTTCTGTTTTTGTTTTAAAGCATTTGGTAAGAAGACACTTGACTTTGAAATTTTATTTTCATGTGTACTGGCTTGAGAGACCTGACCTCCCACCTCCACTCAACCTACCTTGTCAACTTTCATTTTTAACTAAGTAATCAGCTAGTTGACATAACTTGTGTATTTTAAAAGCAATCATATGGGAGTAATTTGGCCTTTTTTTTTTTATCAAGTTGAGTGTTAATTATTTTGATCTGCCTCTTGAATGGTGGGTTGTTAATAGTAATATTAGTCGCAGCTGGGCTGTGAGTGCTCGACTCCACATTCCTTGGTTGAATGTTTCATAGGTCACTAAACAATTTTCTGTTGAAATGATTTATTTAAACCCCAGTTCTCAACCTGTCTTCCCCCAATCCCTTAAGATAATTAAATACCCAGTCCTGTACGTCTAACTGGTTACTTGCTGTTCAAGAATTCTCATTTAAATGTTCATATCATATGCACAGAGAATGATTTATCCTGGGAAGAAAGCTTTGTAAATACTGGGTTTTTTAATTCAATTTAAATACATTTTGAAGAGAATAGCTCCATGGATTGAGCATAGTACTTCTATCATCTAAGAAAATATTGAGAAAATTTCTTCAATATAGAGTAATATAATATTGGGTGGCTGACACTTTTTTATTACTTTGACATGGCTTCTCTTTTATTTTTTTTTAAGATTTTATGTATTTATTTGACAGAGATCACAAGTAGGCAGAAGAGGCAGACAGAGGGGGAAGCAGGCTCCCCCATGAGCAGAGAGCCTGATGCGGGGCTCTATCCCAGGACCCTGAGATTGTGACCTGAGCCGAAGGCAGAGGATTAACCCACTGAGCCACCCAGGTGCCCCGGCTTCTTTTTTCTTTTAAAGAATGTATTTAAATATTTGAGACAGAGTGTGCATGTGCATGCACATGTATGGGAGGGTGGGTGGAGGGAGGGAGAGAGAGAGAGAGTGCTCCAAGCAGACTCTGTGCTAAGTGTGGAGCCCGACTCAGGACTTGATCCTATGACCCCGAGATCCTGACCTGAGCCAAAACCAAGAGTCAGATGCTCAACCCACCGAGCTGCCCAGGCGCCCCCACTTTGACGTGGCTTTTTGATTTTGTTCATATATCCAAGTGCAGAATCCTACCTTACACATAGGTGTGCAGGCAGAAGGGGTCCTAAATTATAGTACCTTAAGGTACGCAAAACCAAGGAATTAATTGCGACTGCATTATAAGTCACTATGCAAGCGAAGCACTTGAAAAATATTTTGACAGTCTTGACTAGGTTTTCCTGCCATTTTTTAACCAACTGCATCATAATATTAGGTTTCTTTGCTTAGCTCACACTGTCTAAAGGTTACAAGTTCAGTATCATTTAAGACAGACTTGAATTATCTCATGTAAATGATGGTTCTGTGAGAACTGTAACTTAACAGAAATATAAGAAAAATAGGAACTAGGGACAAAAGCCCCACAGGGTATAAAAGGGTCATAACCTTTCTCTGAGGAGGCGAACTTAACTGATGTAATAGTTTTTCAAGAGCGCTCGATCGTGTGAAGGAATACGGTAACAGGATTGAAAGCAAACAGAAAACACTAATAGGGATTAAATTAACTGTACATCCTACTTGGGGGGGATTAAGGCTGTAGTTTTCTATGAAATTATTTAATTGCAAGTGGAATAAAATGCATTCCCTGGTTTTTCCTATCATAAGGTATTGTAATTTATGACACCTTCCATGTATATATCCATGTATAAGGTAAGATCTTCTCTTCGATGTATGAACAAAATCAAGAAGCCACATCCAAGCATAGAAACACATTACCTGGGGTGCCTGGGTGGCTCGGTTGGTGAAGCTTCTGCCTTTGGCTCAGGTCATGATCCCAGAGAGTCTACTTCTCCTTCTCCCTCTGCCTGCCACTCCTCCTGCTTGTGTGCTCGCTCTCTCTCTCTGTTTCTGACAAAATTTTTTTTAAAAGGTGTTACCTAATATTCTATTACTTTATATTGTTCTCTCTCTCTCTCTCTCTCTCTCTCTCTCTGGAAATAAAAATCTTTAAAAAAAAAAGTTACCATATTACATTACTTTATATTGAAGAAATGTTTTTTTTTTTTTTTTTTGAAGTGATGTTCTCAATGGTTTCTTAGATGATAAGATCACTGTGCTCTTAAAAATCTTAAGAGGGAAGCTGTAAATGAATAAAAAAAAAACCTTAGATGATAAGGAGTAGAAAACACGTCGACACACAGCTGATGTTTTTTAAAGGTTTTATTTACTTATTAGAGCAGGAGCAGGGGTGAGTGGGTGGGGGAGAGGGAGAGGCAGAAGCAGACTCCCCGCTGAGCAGGGAGTTGGACCTCGGGCTCCTTCCCAGGACCCTGGAGATGACGACCTGAGCTGAAGGCAGATACTTAGTGAACCGCACCACCCAGGCGCCCCTGGAAGATGGCTGATTTTATGAACAGCCCTTTCATGAATCGAAAATATCCTCTTAGACTTCGCTGTGGAGGATGGAAGGAATGAGGGCCACAGTCAGTGTGGATGTTGGGAGCACTGGGAAATGTGCCGTATTGTTGTCTCTGGAGTGCCTTGTTCAGGGAGACCTGCATTCTCGTTGAAGGGCCTACATGGGCCTAACATTGGCCTTCCTGGTAACTGAGATGAGATTAAGACTTTGTATGCTGTCGGGAAAAATACCGAGCACACCCAGTTCTTCTCCATTTCAAGATGATTCACAGCTGGAAGAGATGGCAAGGAGTTATGTGGTTTTTTTTTATTTTCCCCTTTTTCTTTGAAAGAATCTCAACAGAAGATGATTATAGGTAAGAGAGGGGTTCTTTGTTCTGGTTGGCCCAGTGCACTTCAGGCTCACACCTATTGTCCCAGTGTGATGGTTAATAGGGCCCCCTTTCACTCTTGGATGTGTCCTGGTGTGGACTGTCACTTAAGGTCACCCTGAGGTCAGGAAATGGGATGTTCACGAAAAGAACTTGAGTTAAAAATGATTTGAGATGGTTTTGCTTCAAGAAAAAAGGCTAAGTGAACTTGAAATTAGCCTAAGGTGGCATGAAGCACCAGCAGGTTGCCCTCTTAGCCGGGCAGGTTAGGGGAATGTTGGGAGAATGCTTCTCAAAGAGGCCAGAAAGCCATATATACTGCTGTCTGACAAGGAGCCCTACTGGATAGAGTTGAGTCTGATTCTTACGGCATGCCAGGGCCATCATTGTGAACATCCCTTCTCATGGCCCTCGGCACTCGTGCCGATAGAGTCCCGACTCTGACTCTGTTCTGTTCTGTAGGATTCCTTTTCAGATATCAGTCTATATGGTTTTGGCTCCCTCCACGGAGCCTGTGTGTGCAAGTTGAATGCATGGTATGCAGCCATGTCCCTCTAGGGCCTGCCAACATTTTGTTTTTGAAACGCGCGGTAAGGCAAATCTGCTTTATGTCCCTCCTCCCAGGGCGTAAGAAGGAGTAGCAATGAAGCGCTCTTTCCTGTTTTATTTGTGCACTTTGTTTTTTAAAGCTGGCTACAGTGCTGTAGGCTAAAGTGTGAATTATGGTTTTGTGCCCAGCGATCACATATCATCAGCCTCGGGAACACCGTAAGACCCCGAGCCGTGCAGAAATGTCCAAATAGTGTAGAATAGGTGTTTTGGAATCAGATTTATGTGTTTATTATGGCATGTGGTTTAGTGGCCTTGGAGCTAGGAGACTGATTCCTGCACGGTATTAGATGACCTTGGATAAGTCACTTAATCCCTCTGTGCCTTCGGTCCCTTTTCTACTTTCTGAAGCTTAAAGAGGATACAGAAATCCTCTTCTGGGGTTAAAGAAGGGAATTGCTTGCTTCCAGGAGATGGATGCACTTGCTCAGCTTCGTGTCTCACTTGCCAGCGTAGGGGAGGCCCTGAGCAAGCATAACGCGCTTCAGGATGTGGAGGGCCCCTGGACAAGAATGTGCCCCCCGAGTGTAGCGGCAGCTGGAAAGGCTTGCACGATTAGGTCTAGTTCTGGGGGCCCTGGGGTGGGTCATCTCCCTTTCCAGCAAACTGGAGCCTTGAGTGGCAGGCCCCCCAGTGAAGCTGTAAGCCGGGGCAGGGTGGGATCCCAGTCGAGCCCTTGCTGATGACAGGAAAACTTCGTTATTTGGGCAGCAGTGGGTGAAGACAGTTAAGCTACTTGCCAGCAAATATCTCCTGAAGATCACTCGATTCCCATGTAGCAGCTGGTAAGTGCCCCCGAAACAGTGCGGTTCGGAGGGGAGTCGGCGCAAGGAGGAAGGATGGAGCCACAGATCTCTGGGATTTGAAAAGTGCCTTAGCTCATAATGTCCAGATTCATTACGTAGAAGTTTTAGAAACCCTCTCAGCATGCTCTCCAGGGAGCCGCATGCCCCTGTGGTTCACGGTCGAGGGCTTCAAGTGTGGACCGTTATGGTGGTGTGAACAGGCTGATTTAGACCTGCTGACTTCCGGTTTCAGGGGCTATTAGAACACTTATTAGGATTTTATTATTTCAGTCGATTGCAAGTGATTTCCCTGGATTCCTTTGTATTGAAGTCTAGTTGACGCACTGTGTTCCGTTGGTTTCAGGTGTACAACCTAGTTATGTGCCCGTTGTGTACGTTAAGTGGTGCTCATCACGACAGCTGTAGTCCCCATCTGTCACCAGACAACAGTATTATAATATTACTGACTATGTTCCCCATAGGATGTATTTATTCATTTTGTAATGGGGAGTTTGTGTCTCTCAGCCTCACCACCTGTCTGGCCCATCCAGCTGCACACACACCTTCTTTATCCATTCATTTTCTTTATCCATTCGTCTGTGGATGGGCACTTAGGTTGCTCTGATACCTTGGCTCTTACAAATAATGCCTCAGTAAACAGGGTGCATCTGTCTTTTCCATTTAGTGTTTTCATTTCTTTGGGCAACTACCCAGTATTAAAATTACTGGATTATATGGTATGTCTGTCTGTAATTTTTTAAGGAGCCTCCATACTTTCTCCACAGTCACTGCATCGATTAACATTCCCACCAACAGGGCAAGAGGGTTCCCTATTCTTTCTTTTTTCTTTAAAGATTTTATTTGTTTATTTAGAGAATGAGCAGGTGAGCAGGGGGAGGGGCAGAGGGAAAGGGAGAGAGAATCTTAAGCAGCCTCTGGACTGAGTGTGGAGCCTGACATGGGGCTCGATCTTAGGACCCCAAGATCATGACCTGAGCCAGATACTCATTCGACTGAGCCACCGCGTCACCCCAACAGTTCTAGTTCCTTACATCCTTGCCAACACCCGTTATTTCTTGTCTTTTTGGATTTTTTTTTAAGATTTTATTTATTTATTTGACAGAGAGAAATCACAAGTAAGCAGAGAGGCAGGCAGAGAGAGAGGAGGAAGCAGGCTCCCTGCTGAGCAGAAAGCCCGATGTGGGGCTCGAACCCAGGACCTGGGATCATGACCTGAGCCGAAGGCAGTGGCTTAACCCACTGAGCCACCCAGGCGCCCATTTCTTGTCTTTTTGATACTAGCCATTCTGACAGGTGTGAGGTGATATTTCATTGTGGTCCTGATTTGCATTTCCCTGATGATGAGTGATGTTTTGCATCTTTTCATGTCCTGTTGGCATGCTGCATATCTTCTTCGCGAGGGTGGGGTAGTCTGTTCAGGTCCCTTGCGTATTTTAATCAGATTATTGTGTTTTCTTTGGGTGCTGAGTTTTATGAGGTTCTGATATATTTTGGATATTAACCTCCCATCGGATGTATCATTTGCAAATGTCTTCTTCCATTCAGTAGGTTGGGGTTTCCTTTTGTTGATGGTTTCCTTGGCTGTGCAAAACTTACTCTCTTGATGTAATCCCAATCTTTTGTTTTCCCCTGGATTCTTTTAATTGAAAAATTGAGACCCAGAGTACACTAGAACTGGAAGTAGCCTATCGGGCATCCAGTGTGAAAGGGCAAACTAAGTGCTTTGCTTGGATACAATTTACAAAATTGGTCTTATGGCCTTAACCTCCATCCTGACAGACTTGCACTGAGGGTAAGTTAGTTTGTCAGTGGCCATGGGAAGAATGTTTTGCTTTAATTCATTACTGCTTTTCAGTCCTTCACCCTTTGATAGAATGGGAATCATATTCTGTTTGTCAGTTGTGTAAGTTTAAATTGGCTTCTAAAGCAAAAGTCTGCAAAGGGGCCCATTTATTATCTCTACAAATGGCCCCCCCATTAGCTTTGGCAGGCTTCCAGCCCTGCAGACGTAATGGACTGAAACCTCTGTCGTTCCCAGCTTTTGGCATTCAGAGATTGGAATGTATAAACTGAACCACCCCGCGGAGGTAGATGTAGCTTTAGTCTCATAATCTATTAAAATACAGCTACCCTATTTAGCCTGCTACTAAATGCAGAATGTAGAAATTGCCATTGAACTTGGAGAGGCAGGGTTAAGGAAGAGGAAGTACGCTCACTGCGGAAGGAATCAGGAATCATCAGATTTCTCTATGAATCTCTAAGCACCTCAGTCAACTAAGAAATGAAAGCTTAGGTCTATGTCTGTGGTTCTGAAACCCTTTCCAGCCCTCCCCTTCATCCCAAACAAGTATTTATCGAGGGCAACTCGGTCAGCTCAGGTGAATAACAGAAAGCCTTGGCTGCTGGAGAGGCACTCAGTCTGGAGCTCATTTGGCGGCTGATGTTAACCGCTCTGCCCTCCATGGGAGGCCCCTGGGTGCCCCTGAGCCACAGAAGCATGGGAACGTAAGATCTTAGAGCTCCTGTGAATGTTGGAGCCAGACAGGAGGTCAGAAGTCATTTTACAAGAATGAAGTCTTTGAGAGCCAGAGGTGGGGGGACTCTTGCCCTCAATGTACACAGCCACTCTGTGGCTGCCGGTTCGAGGACCACGGTTTCTCATCACTTCCTCACGGCTCCTCAGATGATACTGTGTGGGATTGCACTTGCTCTTTTGGGATCCAGCAGAATGTGGTTTGGTGTCCTTTGTGGTGACCATTTGCGGAGTACATAAGTGAGAAGGGGTCGCCGTCCTTTTCTAAACCGTTTTTGATAATTTGTCTTAAGTGCGCCTGGCTCATTGAATTTTTACTGGCAACTTTATCTGCCCACACGGTCTCAGGAACTGGTTATGGTCTATTTTACCAATGATTGCCCCACATGGTGTGTTCTGTAAGTGAGACAGTCTTCAGTGTGCAGAGTCCTTGGCGGACCTGTAAATCCACAGACTTTGGAAAATACCTCTAAGACCCACAGGGTGGGAACCACTGAACAGAACCATTGAAAACATATGTGTATGCTTTTATGTAATGATAACATTTGGAGCTGGGGTCTTGGAACTTGATATGATGAACTGAAATGCTTTTAAACTTGAATCATCTCCATGCATACCTGATTCGTGCCTTCACTGCATTTGACCTGAAATCCATGAAGCTGATAAGAACTTGAGAAGGCCGCTCTGATAGCAGTAAACACTCGGAGAACTGATGAATGACCTGCTACAGTATTCCGTCCTTTCTGCACAGCTCCTGAGGGATTGCTTGCGAACATCTCACTATCCAGCCATTTGCCACGTCTGATCTTATTGTCGAAAACGTATGGCCTCTGACCTAACATCTAGGGTAGGACGTGGCTCCATCTTTCTGCAGAGAAAAGCTTGCGAAACAGCTGCAACTATTTAGGAGAGATGAGTAATGCAGAAAATAGTGCATATTTGCAGGTTTTAACAGGCTTGTTTCCTTTTTCTACCAAAAAGTAAAGAAAAACCTACAGGCTGTGATTTAAAAAAAAAAAAAAAAAACCTTTGAAAATAAAATCATTCTAACTTGAGCTTATTAAATAAGGGTGGAGATGCTTAATATTCTCATATTCTGAAGCGATTTCCCTATCAATGTTCATATCCCATCGCAGAGGGTCTCCTGGGAACAGGGAACCTCTAGATAGCCAGGTCTCAAACTCAACAGGCTTTCAAGATAGTTTTGATGTGGACACTTGGTAGGATGTTGTCGTAACTGGGATGGAAATGGGAAGGAGGGTGCAGGGCTGGCATGATCTATACTAGCCTCTGAGCTCCTTCAGGGCAAAAGTGGCTCATTTCTTGTCCTCAGAATTTGGTGCCATGCCTGACATATGTGAGGTAGCCAATACCTGCTCATTGACTAGAGAAAGAAAGGATAGCTCATGGGAATATAGATAGAGCAAGCATGGAAGTGGTGAAAGGTTAATGAAATTGGGATGAAAAGGTTAAGTTGTAAAAATTAGGTGGAAACCGTGGGGGTGTGCCTTCCAGGCAGCCACCTAAACTATAGTTGAAATGGAATAAAACATTAAGAAACAAGAAACTGGGGGGCGCCTGGGTGGCTCAGTGGGTTAAAGCCTCTGCCTTCGGCTCAGGTCATGATCTCAGGGTCCTGGGATCAAGGCCCGCATTGGGCTCTCTGCTCGGCAGGGAGCCTGCTTCCCCCTCTCCCTCTGCCTGCTTGTGATCTGTCTCTGTCAAAGAAATAAATAAAAAAATCTTAAAAAAAAAAAAAAACTATGCTACTATCATATTTCCTGAATTCTAAAAAAAAAAAGAAACTGGGGAGGTTGTAAAGAATCACTTATTTGGCTTTGGGGCTAAAATTCTGCAGCTGTGATCAGGGAAAATGCTCTGCCTAACAGCCTGAGTAATGAATAAAAAGAATTTTCAGAATGAAAAGAAATCAGCAAGCTCTGTGACTTTCCATAGAAAGGCCCATTGCTGCCCCCCCATCTTTGACAAGAATGACCTTTTACCCATCCAGGCTGTCCTCCTAAAATGAATTGATAATGTTTGCATTAGTAGGGTCTCTTAATAGAGAATAGGACGGTCTTAAATGTCTTAGTTACCATAGGAAGCATAGTTTTTAGCTGTGTCAGAAACAGTGGATATTAGATTTTCAACAGCATTCATATCTAGATCTCTTTGAGATAATTCATTGTGTTCCAATCCAGAAACTTATGTGTTCCTATTACCATTCCTGAAAGATGTAATTCATATGGGAGTTATTAAAGAAAGGTTCATATCTGATTCTTATTTACCATTTCATTCCACTTTTACAATTATGATGCGTGTGTATTGAAGTTCAGAATGCCTTGTCTAAATTTTAGGATGAAAACAGGAAGTAGTGACTAAATTTAAGTGTGTTTTCTTATTTGAGAGATTTAAACCCATGTTTTGGAGTTCGTTTTGTTTTGGTCATCACTTCCCATTTAAATGTCATTGTTGTTTCTGGTGGCCAGAACAGCTAGCTTGTGGAGACCAATAACTTTTGTTAAGCTCATATCTGAGGCCAGTCCGGATGGAATTCTCAACTCCAAAAGGTCGATGAGCGGCAGATTCTCGAGAAGTTCAGCATAGACTCTTTGGTCTGTGTGACCCAGGGCTTCCACTGCTAGGTATGTATATACCTAAAAGAATTTGAAACCCTTTGGGCAAAAAAAGAAAAGAAAAGAAACAAAACTAAGGTTGGATATTATTAAGATTTTAGTGTTGCCCAGAGAGTTTCCGGTCAATGTCTGTATCCAATGTTAAAATAAAAATCAACTAGTTTAATAAATAATTTAACAATGATTGTGGCTGCATTATTCAGGGTTGTGGAAAGGTAGAAACAGTCGAAATATTCATCAACTGATAAACAGATAAACAAAACATGGTATAGTCCATACAGAGGAATAACATTCAGCCATAAAGGGAAACGAAGCACTGAGACGCTACAACAGATGAACCTTAACAACTTGAGGCTTCACGAAAAAAACCAGTACAGAAGGACTCCATGTTGTATATTTCCTTTTATATAAGATGTCCAGAGTAGGCAAGCCCACAGAGACAGAAGAGAGATTAGTGGTTGCCTAGACCTCATGTACGTGGGTGGGTGGAGGGGATGGAGTGGCAGTGACTGCTAATAGGTATGAAATTTCTTTTTGGGGTGATGCATAAGTCCCAGAATTAGATACTAGTGATTGCACAACTCAGTGACTAAACTAAAACCCAATGAATTGTACACGTTAAGTGCATGAGTTGGATGGCATGTGAATTCTATTTTGATTAAAGAATAGTTGGGGGAAGATATTAAAAAATATTTGGGGCTGGGGGGATAAGCAACAGGTCTAGCTCCATGTTGGACTCGTGAATTTCCCATTTGCTTTTTCCTAGTGGCTAATGTCAGGGTTCACTTGATTGATAAGGGATATAAAAATCCCAAACCGGATGGCAGGAGACCCCAGGTAACTTAGTATGCCATGCTGCCTTGGACAGTTTCACCCATATTTACAGGGAACTTAAGCTTTTCTTCCATAGACTGAGGGACTCCGATCTCAGGGTCATGGGCTCCTTCCAGTTCTTAGTGGTCGGAAACTTTGATAGCCTTTACTTTACGTGGAACCTTGGTTCACTGTTTTCCATCCTCCAGAGAATGCAGTGTTGGCAGGTGAGGAGTGGGTAAATGGCATATTTTCAGAATAAAGGCCTGAGGGTATTTGGAGAAGCGTGAGAGAAAAAACTAGCTTGTCTTATTTAGTCTGTTTTGGCTCCTATAACAAAATCCCCGAGACTCTGTGGCTTAAACAACAGAAGTGTATTTCTCAGGGTTCCAGTGACTGGGAAGTCCCAAGGTCAAGGTACCCCAGAGACTCAGTGTCTGCTGTGACGGTCCCTGTGGGCCCTTTTATAAGGGTGCTAATCCCATTGATGGGGGCTCCAACCTCATGACCTAACTACTTCCCAAGTCCCACCTCCAACTACCTACACATGTTTGGTGTCAACAAGTGAAATCGGGGGTGACACAGGCATATTCAGCTGATACAAAGCTATGTGTTTGAAAACAAACATTATTTGTCAGATCATTGGCTGAGGGCGTGCACATGTGGTTCATTCCGGTGACAAAATCGTTAATGCTGATGACCCTTACCCAGGCGCCTCTTGACGTCTGTGCCGTGGCCTTCCCAGCTTGCTGTCATGCCCTGGCTTGCTGTCCGAAGAGCAAACCACGACCAGCATTTGTTTTACCAAAAGGCCCCTTCCCCCTCCCCCTTCCTACCCTTAGCCAGGCTCTCCAGACTCGACTTACCTGTTTCTTGGGGTGGGAGACAGCAGTGCGGTTGGAAGGAGCTTGAGGGGGTCCAGGCCTACAGCAGCACCCACGGAGCTATGCGAGAGGAAACCAGGAGAGTTGACAAGCTTTCACTGAAAAGTCACCATTGTGGAGGTTGTCATGAAATAAAGATTGTGTGAGAGCCACTACAGAGGGTTGTTTTCGGGACAGCCCTCACAGAGGATGTTTATTTCTCTCCCAGCCGCCCGCAACATGGTAAGCTTTTCATCCCTTCTTTAGCAAGGCATTACTCTTGGCCCTTTTAGTGTCTGATCCTGCTAAGAAGCAGGAAATGTTAAGAGGCCATTGTTCTAAAGAAATGATCTCCGAAT
Organism: Lutra lutra; assembly: GCF_902655055.1. Taxonomy (NCBI): domain Eukaryota; kingdom Metazoa; phylum Chordata; class Mammalia; order Carnivora; family Mustelidae; genus Lutra; species Lutra lutra. The sequence goes on from NC_062296.1 coordinate 17,994,536, forward strand.
ATCAGTGCTAAGTGTCATCTGTGGCCACACGCGTTCATTTATGAAATGCCCCGTGAGAGACCGGGAGCAATGATGGGTCTCCATCAAAGTTCAGTCTCCAGACCAGGGCTATTTAAAATTGTAAAACCGTTCTTAACGCCTTCTGTACTGTGTTGTATGCAGGGTACGGATATGGCGTGTGACATTTTGTACACTGGCATTTTTAGGATGGAAACGAGTGAGCCGCCCTTTGCCCCTGCCCCTTCTCTGTCCAGTTTCTTTTTTCAGTGTCTTTGTTTCCATTATTGTATTTGATGTGTCTGGGAGTCTTTTCCTTACTCAGAACCCTGCCTTGTCACTTTCTCTTTTCTGTGAGAGATGAGGAGCTTTTGCATTTGGGTACTCCGATAGAAAGGAGAAGGAACGGTAGAATTTCTGCAGTTTAGTTTTCCAGAAAACGTTGCTATTTTGGCCTTCCATGCTGTTACCCAGTGTTTGTTCCATTTCATTTCCCTGGAGCAGTTAATACACGTTACAACGAAGACCAGAAATGGTGCTTTTCTGGTGCGCACAGTGGCTTATCCTGAGGCATGTGGTTTGAGAGCTGGCTTTCCTTGAGTATCTGATTTTTGTTTTCTTCTCAGATACGTTGGATCTTTTTCCTTCATCAAACCCAAGTTGTCTTGAGAGAAAGAATGGTGTAAAGTGCAGTTAGCAGAGTCTCTCTTCCCAAAGGGGAAAATATGTGTTTGAAGAAATAAAGAAGCCCATCCTGAGAAATAAATGTTATTTGCATGTTTACTTAACTCTTTGCTCCTAAGAAGTCTTCTGGGATTAATGTTTTTGGTAATATGAATCGGCTGTTTGATGTCTTTTGAAAGGAAAAAAACCGCCTTGCCGCCTGGGTCCATTCTCTGGTCACTTGTGTCTCTGGCAAGGATACCATGGTCAGGTGGAAGGAAAATGAATGTGCTTTTTTGGAACACAAATTCAAAGCATCTAAATATATACAACACAAGTGAATTTTCCTTAATAAATCACCCTGTTGACCTGCTCTCTGAATATATCTAGAACTTTTGTGAAGCTTTTGAGTTGCATCCTGTTCCAACTGTTGACCTTAATGCTTGTGGCTTTAAAATAACATCTTTGTTATCTTGCTTCATCTGAAAAGGAAATATTTTGAGTAAGAGATTTTGCCAGATAATTACCCTTTCACATATCAAACTGTTTTAAAAAATGTTCTAAACATTTCAATGAAAATATTTCTGGAATATATATTCCCCTGGCTTATAAACAGAAGGATTAAAAACTGTAATCAGTTAAGGAAGACCCACGGTCATCATCATGAAAATCATGTAAGAAATGGCGCACTAAAGCAGTGATGTCCTCAGGGCTCTGTTTAATTCCGGGCAGAACTGAATGTCCAGAAATCAGCAGAGTTGGTTAAATATGCAACTAGAATATTTGTGTGCAAAATAAAGGCTGTGTCTCAGAAGGGGGCTCCAGTATTCTACAGTAAATTTCACAGATTTTGAATGTTTTTTGGGGAGAGGATAGACCAAGACTTCCCTTGCTTATTGGGTTGTTCCAAAAGTTGAAGCAATGTGTGAGTGAGCCGTTGTTCTACTTCTAGGGTTGCTGATTGAATAAGTTCAGTATATCAGGAGACTATAAAAAGAACACTTTTAAAGCCTCTCCATATGCTTCATTAAAAGAAATAACATTCCCATCTTTCCACACCAAACCTTAATTTATTTTCCTTTGTCTCTGCTGCATCCCTTAAAGAATTGCCCCGGTCTTTTCAACCAGCCTTTGAATTTTGCTGATCTCCCCTCTGTACTTTATAAGATTCAATGCCTGGACATAGGGGCATAGGTACAGGGCAATCTTTTCTGTTGCGTTTTTAGCACCCCTGTACATTTTGTCTTCAGGGTCACCTTTATCCAGTCGCACATTTTTCTTGGGCTGCGCACCCCAGGAGCTCGAGTTTATTAGATGAAAGTGATCTTTCTCCTTCGCCAAAATATTTGATTTTCTCTTCCCCCATAGGCTTTATTTTTGTAAATGTGCAGTGATTGCACCTTTATTGTCAAGTTTGCCAGCCTGCTTGATATGGAAATGAGCCTTACTGGTTTCTACTTCCCAGGGTCCCTTCTGGAACCCTCCTCATGAATAGGAATCGAAGTGACAAGCACCAGTCCCTCGGGCACAGTGGCTGTTTGTAAAGACGGCCTACACATGTTGGCCAAAACAATTTCACCCTTGACTTACTTCAGAACTGGCTGGTGGATACCATCTGGTCACAGTGATTTATCTACTCCTGGTTTGTTGATTAGATGTGTTTACCACTATTTGATCTAGTACCTCTGACCTGCGGAGTTCAGTGTTCTGGTTTGGGAATGCAGATCTCCTTAGAAGACAAAGAATTCATTCAGTCTATCGACCATCTCCTCTTTAGTCCGGTGACTGTGATTAAGTGGGTCCGCCAATGCTCTGAATGGCTTCTGCCTTTTGACAGAGCGCAGCCTCTTACGCTCTTGGCTTGCCGCGCTCTCGCAAGTTGCTCCTGCCTGGTTTTTAGTTCTGTGGGCTTTTCTCCTCCGTCTGCACTAGCTTGTTCTCTCATCAAAGATACCTTCACTTCTTTTCACTCTGCCTTTTAGCCACGCGAAAGCTTCCGTTTCTTTTCTCTCTGCAGCCCTCTCGAAATCTTAAGGACTTGGGAGCACTTACTCTGAGCTAACAAACAATAGGTGAGGCTTGTTTTTCTGTCTATTTTTAAACCAGTCTCCAGGCATCTTGCGCGTTGTTTACTCTTGGAACCCTTTCTCCCTCAATAATGCCTGGTTTTGCCAGAGCTTCTTAGCGTAAAATAGGAAAAACACATTGAATCAGTTTGGAACTTTTCTCTTCCTCATCACGCTGTTGGATTTAATAGCTCCGCGATCGCCCTCACGTGCCTGGTGCCCCTCCGTCCTATACGCTACTCAGGACCAAGGCCAGGGTATCTCCCGGAGCACCTGTTCCTCCCTCCCTCCCCGCACGCTCCGCCCACACATTCTTCTAGAAACACTTGTTCAGGAAGCCCTCGTTTTTCATCTTGGCAGGTTAAGCGTTATGTTGATGAGTTTTCTTTTTCTTATTCATGTCTGTGGATCTTCTGTATAATTGTAAGGGGGTAAATGGAGGGAAACCTATGGTGCCCGTCTAAAACCTAGCAGAGGAAGATGCATTTGACAGAAATATTTAAGAGAGAGAGTATGAAGAGGTGATCAGGTGCTAAACTGACAGGCGATCTGAGGTCGATACACTCTCATCAGAAACATCAAAAAAATAGGCACTTAAATGCATCACAATTGTGCGGGGAGCTGTCATTTCCATCTTTGTTCTTCCTTCCTTTGATGTGACAGGGAACAAACTCCCTTCATCTCGGGGTGGGTTTTTTTTTCCCCCTTTTTCCTTTTTTTTTTTTTCTCCTCTAACATACATTTATCCTCAGATATTCCAAATTTCTGAATCATCTACCTTTATTGGATAGAGCTTTTGGCAAAGCCACTGCCATGAGGGAGGAGCCAATGTTTGTCAGGACAGTGCAGGGACAGAATGCACACCCTACACACACACATTTTTTAAAAAGCAAGATGCGTGTTTAAGGAAGTAAATATTACTGTCTTTCACTCTTGCGAATCGTGAGTGCAGGAATTCTAGAATGCAGACTGTTCATAGTTGATAGGTAGAGATATTTGGATGTTGATACCAAGTTGAGTCCTCAAAATCCTTGGGCCAGGCTATATAAAATTGCTTGCTACCTGACCTTTTTAACCTAAAACAATGGCAGTTTCATATGAAGTAACCTTTATTTTTCATTAATCTCAAGGTTAGAACAGGCATTTCAGAACTAAAGAAGAGATTGCCTAGCATGTAATCCCAGAGTGGTATTGCAGTAGTGTGGATTTTTACCAACAGACAGTTTATATTTGGCTAAATAAAGCTAAATTGCTCTTTTGTGGGTAAATTTTAAAAATAAATGCTTCCGAAGAGGACGACGACTGCTAGTAGTAGTAACAGTAATAAGAAAACAACTTACTTTTCTTTCTTTTTTTTTTAAAGATTTTATTTTATTTATTTATTTGACAGAGATCACAAGGAGGCAGAGAGGCAGGCAGAGAGAGAGAAGGGGAAGCAGGCTCCCTGCTGAGCAGAAGGCAGAGGCTCTAACCCACTGAGCCACCCAGGTGCCCCGAACAACTCTTTTTTAAGTATAGCCAAACCTGAAGCACAGAAAGGATCCCCCTTCTGGAGAATACAGAGTTCTCTTCTGAGGGCAGTATTTATACTGGCAATAGCTAGTATTGAGTGAGGCACCATATACATTTATTGCTTTTCGTGATTCTGTGAGGTAGGTTCTGGTTTTGTCCCTATTTTCTGGAAGACTAAAGAGTTCCTGAAGTGAAGAGACTGACCCAGAATTACACAGAATTGAGTTCAAATTCGGTCCTGTTTAACTCGAAAGTCCTTATGTTCTCCGTATCCCATGGAGCCTGCCTACCCCAGACTCAGAGCAGGTACTGTGTGTAGAAAGCTTTTCTAGTCCCTTTATTTAGTGAGTGTCCTCTCCTACTTGTGACTGTCTTCATTTGTTTTTTTACTGAAAAAGCAGCTGGGCTTCTGTCTGCTCTCCCAGGGCCACCAAATTTGTCAGTGCTATTTTAAGAGTTTTAACCAATAAGCAGAATGGGTTATGACCTTTTTTTTTTTTTAAAGAAAAAAAAAGTGTCAGGCTTATTTCGTAATAATCCCTGGCATAATTTGTGTTTCTCTTTGCTCCCACAAATCCTGAAATCATGAAAGTTCATCTCACAGGGATGAAACCATGCCCTTTTTAAAAAGTTTTATTTGTTTGAGAGAGAGTGTTCTGGCACACACAAGAGTGTGAGTGGGGGAGGGGGGAAGGGGGAGGGAGAGGGAGAAAATCTGAAGCAGATTCCCACCACTCCCACCTAGTGCAGAGCCCAAAGCAGGGCTTGATCTCCCCATCCATGAGATCATGACCTGAGCCAAAACCAAGAGGCGGACACTTAACCGAATGAGCCACCCAGGCTCCCCCAAACCATGCCTTTTTATAAGTATGTCCTACACTTACCCTTACCCATCTGGTCATTTAGGCAAAATGAAAGCTCAGACTTGTGCTACCAAGCACCTCCCCAAATGTTTGTGAAACTCGAGATTGAACTGTGCTTCTTCCCTAAGCTTATGGTAGTATTATCATTCTGTATGATTGAGTTTATCACAGTAGAGTTACTCTTGAGTTAGGTTAGTTGATGTTTTTATATTGGGCTGGGATGATATATTAAAAATAGAGATATCCATGGACAGAAATCTAAGTATTTTTCCCCGTAGCCTGGTCAGACTCATTCTAATTTAGGCCACTCATTTGCAAAAAAGCAGGGCTCATAATGCTGGACATTTGCTTTCGCTTCAACCTTTGAAATGGCCCCTTTCCCCTACATTGAAACTGATTTCCAGAATATGATTTAAAATCTTGCACTGGGGTAATATATGTGCTCCTTTAACCTTGGCTAGACTAGGGATTATGATTTAGTTTCAATTTAAGATTAGGAAGATTAAGAAAAGAATTAAGATGGGATCTTGCATGATTTGTGATCCTGTAAAAGACAAAGAAAACAAAAGGAGCTCTTTCATATTTCTAGTTACTGGTATCCATTTAAGTACATGAAAATATGTACTCATTCCAACGGATAGGCACAGCACCACCCAGTGTTGCCTTTAAACCAAGACTGACGTTTATCTGTTGCCATTTGTTCTCATCCTTATAGACTTTTATTTTTATTATTTTTATTTGATTCTTTTAAAGTAGTCTCTACCCCTAACACGGGGCTTGAACCCACAACCCTGAGATCAAGAGTCGCACGTTCCACCGACTGAGCCGGACAGGCGCCCCATGACCGTTTTAAAAATGACCTCTCGTTGCTTACTGTGGGAGCAGACAAACCAGGTGCTTGTGCAAGTCACACATGTGTCTGCAAAGAGAAGTTTACTCTTATTTTCCTTTGAAGTACCCCTAAGTATATTCTTAAAATACATCATGGACCACATACCATTATTCGTTTTCTACATGGGATAAAACATCTTGAAGGGGAGCAGGTGAAAACAAGTATATTAAACTGAATGACCTTTTTTTCTGGCAGAAGGTCCTGGTATGAAATTGGTCCTTGAATTTTGCAAAGGAGGCTATATTTGCAGCCTTCCTTTTTCTAAGAAGGGCCATTTTAATAATTTTTGCTCTCACATCAAAGACTTTTCATAATTATAGCCACTAATTGCAGGAGTAATGGTGTGCCATCTGCAGGCTCTGTGTAATGGAAACTAGAGAGGAAAACGTGTCCCTCTGCCTACTGAGAGTCACCGTGGAACCTGAGGCCCCGGTGCCAGATTGCCACCCGTCGGCCTCGGGTCCGACAGCATCTTCCTTGTCATTCTCCCTCACCCGGTTCTCATCCATTCTTTCTCTCTCTCACTCCTGTGGCCTTCATGATGGGTCACGCACGTTCTGGGACTGGGGAGAGTGACTGGAGCTTCCCTTGGGGACCAGATACTCGACTGCATTAATTGCTTTACAAGTGAACAGTTGACCCATGACCCCAAAGATTTACGGAAGGCAAGTTGGATACTGACGTAGTGAAACGAGCATCCGTTTCCCCAGCCCAGGCAAGCTGTCTGATGTGGGATGAGGAGCATCCGTCTCAAGCTTGACTCTTGCCCAGGTTTCTGAAGCTCTGCCGCCTGCCTTAAGTCCTACGATGGCACTGTTCTACAGTGACTCCAGTGTCAGCCCTATGACAGTGACTTTCATTTCCTCTTAGAGGCTCAAACTAGAATGGCCTCTTTCCTTTCATCCCCACCCAAAGCAGAAATGGTAACAGGCAGCCCTTCATTCTTGATTATCTGACAGTTCTGCACTCATGAGGGCCGGTCACCTCCGTTGCACTGGTGTTTTTCGGAACATTCGCATCTCTGTGGCCCTGGGGCTAACTGTGAGGCCTCTTATCTGGAGGCCTGCGTCTGAGGATAGCCAGGAATTGAACAGGCCTGTAGGGACTTGAGTGCAAAGCAAATGCCTGGTTTCTTTCTTTTCCTTGTCACTTGCTGGCAAAGCAGCAATCTCTGTTCCATCATCTTCTGTAAGGAAGTAAATTTTTTCATGTCATCAATAAATAATCACATTAATACTTCAATTTAGTGCTCAAGATCTGCCTTTACTTTTTCCTCTCTGTGATACTTAAGAAATAAGAGTCAAACAGTAGGTGGTTGGCATGGCAGCGGCCCAGCTGAAGAATGCCCTAATTGATACCTTACATTTTGCTTCAAGCACCTTTTTATCAGAGTTTCAGAGCCCAGAACAAACAGGGATTAATCCCAGTGTGGCACAGAGGAATTGTGTAGTATCCTTTGCTGTTTGGTGTGTCGGTCACTTGAAGGTGTAAAAGCTCTCTCTTGAGACCTCGCTTGCAAAAATTGAATGGGGCATGTCAGTGATTTATTGCCTGTTGGAATATAAGTTTAGGGAAGCTCAGCCTTAAATGACCAGAGTCTGATTCTTGTAAAAATTAAAGCATTAACACCGTCTGAGAGGTGGGGTGTTTTAAAATACATTTGAATGACTAGTGACCTGACATGTCAAGCCAAATAGCTTTAAAAAAAAAAAAAAAAAAAAGGCATTTGTGTGAGCAGTTTTCGCTTTGCCGATTTTGCTTTGTTGACCAAGAAAGGTAGCCAAACCCAATCCCCAAGGAGTCTGCTTATTCCTTTCGTTACGGGATTCTTCTTTTGAGTCCAGACAAACATCTCCTGTTTTAGACGACTCAGAAAATGAACACAGCGCATTGGCAATGCATGGGTTGTATTTGAGTGTGTGCAAGTCAAACTCTTTCTCCCAGTTTGTCCAGAGGCATCTCCAAAAAGCCCATCTGTTGAAGCCCCAGGGTGAGAAGCATGGGTTGGGTGGATTTCCCTGGGATAGTGTCAACTCTCCTATCTTTTGAACTTGAGTTGTTCTAAGAGAAGATCAGAGGATCTCAGAGATTCTGAGGGATAGGGGCTGCAGGAATAACGATTGTGGAGTAAGAGGGAGAAAGAAAACGCCTGCGGAGCAACAATAAAATCCGTGTAACTTTCAAGAGTAGAGACCACGCCTTTTGCATTTTCTGCACTGGTGGATGGCACAGTTTCTGTGTTGCCAAACTGGGTCAAAGGTTAGTCTGGGTAAAGTGAACCGTTGTTGATTCAGGCCTAGGGAAAGTTTTAAGGCAGCCTTCTCTTCCCAGTAAATCTCTTGTGGTGGACTGTGGAAGTAACTAGTTCCGGAAGTGATAAAGATACTGCATTTTTTTAATCCTAAGGAACAGATCAAGTGTAATCAAATCGATAGATCTGATCCTAAAGGAAAGATTCTGAAATGGGGGATCGAGTGGTGCCAAGCAGCTAGTAGATTGCCATTAGGATAAATCCCGGTCAGACGGGGGCTTCCTCGCCTAACCAGTTAAGCTGGGAGAATCCCAGTAAAGAGTGGGACACTGAGAACTTAAGCGAAGTCAGTCTTCTGGGAAAGGCAACATCATTTCTCTAAGGCAGAATCTGTGCTCGGCTAATGAATGACCTTGTGGTTTTCAAGGGACTAAAGCATATGCGGACAAAGGGAAACCAGGGCACATGGTCTCCTTGGGCCTTCAAAAAGCTGTTGCACACCAAGCCAAGGAAACTGGAAATAATGGGCATCACCACAGGAATGTGGGACTGTTCCATCAAACATTATACAGCAGCTGACTCAGAGGAAGGAAGCAAAGGGTATGGGTAGAGAATTCTCTGGATGGCTATACTAGTGGTGCCTGCTTCACAAAATTAGGACCAAGACGTTTTACTTAGAGCTCCAATAAGTGACCTAGAAGAGGAAGTATACTCTGCAAACTCTGTAAACAGAAGTCTTCTCAGGAGCAAAGAGCCCACTAAAAAGGAATAAATTCTATGGTGTATGTCCCCAAAGGCAGCAGGCCCCCAGGGGTTAGGGTATTTGATAATGGTGAGGAGAGGAGCTTTTCTGAGGGTTGGAGAGACTCAGCCTGGCAAAAGGAGGACCCTGCGCCTCCTCTATCTGCCGGTGCTTAAGCAAGGTGCCGAATTTTTCCTCCCGTGTTATAGAAGTTGACCCCTGTTCAGCTGTGGCTCATGTCCGTATCTGTGGAATGGAGACTAGTGAAGAGTCCCTCAGTGCAGAGCTGTGTTAGAGTAAGCTGTAGCTCACTGTGACCTTGGGCAAGAATTTCGTGAAAGTGGATTTTAAGCGATGCCATGAAGTATGAACACTGTAAATGTAAATGTTTCTTTCCTCCTCACCATTTTATTGATGCCTGGCTAGAATTTTATTTTTTTAAAAGATTTTATTTATTTATTTGACAGAGAGCAAGCACAAGTAGGCAGAGAAGCAGGTAGAGAGAGAGGAGGAAGGAGGCTCCCTGCCGAGCAGAGAGCCCGACTCGGGGCTCCATCCCAGGACTCTGATATCATGACCTGAGCCGAAGGCAGAGGCTTAACCCACTGTCCTGGCTAGAATTTTAAAGAATGGTTCCTGTGGCATGAAATCTGATGTTGGGAATCATTTTTCTTTCTGTGAGGCAGCCGACTTTGCTCTCACTTAGTGTAAAAGCTGTCTAGATAGCCATTTGGAGAAATATCTTTGGGAGGATTCCTGCTGAAGGACTATGTTGTTCTGCAGATATGTTTTTCGTAGGAAGTAGATTTACTAAAAACCCGTTGTCATACTTTTGGAGGGAGGAATTTTAGGTGTATCATGAAAGAGAGTAAAAAAAAAAAAAGTTGAGGGTTTTTATTTTCCTAGGCACCCAAGCTGAAAGCAATTATGAAAGAAAGAGAAGCTACTTTAAAAAATGTTCATGACCCACATGACCCATGTAGCATATATGAAATGGGACATATTGATATTTGCATTAGGGGAAGTGTCTGTCTATGAACTCGCCCATCCACCAGCTGCATTTTCTTCCACATCTGTGATAAACTTGGGACTCAGCTGCTGACTCTTTCTGATCTTACTACTTAACCTAAATGGCTTTGGCAGGTTATCTGAGAACGGGGCTTCGGGGGTTCCTGGAGAGATGATTTAGGAATAATAAGGAAAATCACTCCCTGTTTTTCCAAGGACACTTTGCCCCATCCACTTTGTCTGTAGTCTTAAGTGATTGCCTGCAGGAGACCGCTGATGGGGGCAAAATTAAGACTTGTGCATACTAGGGGGTGTGCAGAGAAAGAGTGAGATGCTGGTGGCCAGCATTCCCCACACCCTGGAAGTGCCTGTGGCCCTCCGAGCCTGGCCTGACGAGCTGTCTTAGAGATGACCCCAACAAGGCCTCGGTCTGCCAGGGATTGTGATCCAGAAGCACTGTTGGGTGTCAGAGAACAGGATGTTCTAGCCAACGAATGGGATTTTTGTCTCTAGGCTACTTTTTTGTGGGTCGCTGAATATGTAACTGAGGCGTTCGCAACCCTTCACCTCCAAGCATTCTGTTAAATTGTGAGCCCGGTGAAGATTACAAATTGGTGTTGGAGAGAAACTCCGGACAGGAAAGCTGTCTTCTGTTCGTGGTAAAGCGAGAGAACTCCCGACTTTTCCTGCCTGCCCCTAGCCAGCCTCCCAGCAGTCCCCACCACAGGCCTGTGAGCCTTCATTAGCACAACTGCTTAGGTAGTGGACATCGGAGCCTCCGAGTTACTGAGTTTTAGGTTAATCACCAGTAGTGCTGTTCCTTTTTTTGAGTCCTGGGCCTTGAACAAAGGGGTTGTAAATGGGCAAAATCCATGCCGGTGCTCTCGCTGCTCTTAAGTGACTGTAACCTAGGTCAGAGTTTGCATTTCCTGCTGCTCGCTCGCTTGGGTGATACTGCATTACTTTAGGAAAGCTTTGGTTTACTACTACTAAAAGGGGGTTCCAAGATGGCCCGATAGAAACTTTGGTTCATAATTTGCTTATCATTTAAAAAGCCCTAAAAACCCTGCTGATTTCTATCTGGAGTGGATTTGAAAGTGGATCTGAATGCTCGTTGGAATGATGCATGGAGTTGGAAAGTAGCAACCCTGACTCTTCCAACTATACTTACAGGAAGGTATTCCTGGAAAAATACAATACAACTGATTTTCAAAATGTATGTGTTTCTGATTGGCCTTCTCTAGCCCACCTTGCAGGATTAGTGGACCTCACAATAATTGGCAGTCTTAAGCCCTCCAGAGCTGTATTTTGGCAAGGTTTTGCAAAATACTAACTAGCTGCATTTCTCCTACTGATTGGTAGGTGATCTCAAATGCTACATCTGCATAATAACTATAATTTATGTGCTTTCTTACTAAGGCTTAGGTCAAATGACTGAAGGCTTTCGATGTGCCTCGCATATCCCATGTGGTAATTCCAGTCCTTTTTGCAAAGGGGCGGGTGGATTAATGTATATGCTGCCCCCACCCCCCTGGGACTATTAAAACCCTTTAGAGATTTTCTTTCTTTGTTCCTGTGAAACAGAACATTGTAGATTCCTCCTGGGGTTCGTAGGTAGCTTGGAGGCAATGGAGTTACACAGCAACCTGCTTTTTAAGCTCACTTTGTGGCTTCATGGATTTAGATCTGAAAGTGAGCAGAAACCATTTTGGTAACTCTTGAGACCGACGGCAAGGAATTGTTTTACTTTTGGAACAAATAAAAATTAGAAAAAGAGTAAAGTAGCAATTGAGGGATTAGGAAAATCACCCCTAGCATATCATAGCTTAATGTAGCTCCAACTAATAAAATTACACCAAGTGTACACCATATTTTATGGTGTGTATACCATATTTTTTAAAAGCCTGATTAAGGCTCACCCCCCAATTTACCCCTTTTTCCTTTGGAAACTGAAGTTTGCTTTTAAAAAATAATAATAAACTTTTTTATCCTAGAAGAGTTTCAGATTTACAGAAGTTGGGAGGCTAGCACAGGCAGTTTTCCTATCATTAGCTTCTTACCTTAGTGTGGTGCGTTGTCACAATTGAAAAACCAGCGCGGCTGCATTATTATTCTTTGAAGTCCCCATCTAATTCTGATATTCTGATATTCTTAGTTTCTTTTTTATTTTACTAATGCTTTTACTGAGATATAATTCAGATCCTAAATGATTTACCCATTTTAAAGTGTATAGGGGCTTTTAATATACCTGTAGAATTATGGATTCACCACCAAAAGCAATTTTAGAAAATTTTCATCATCCCAGAAAGAAATCCCCTCCCTTTTAGCTGCAATCTCTCCTAACTTCCCATTCCTTTAGGCAACCCACTAACCTCCTTTCTGTCTCTGTAAATGACCTATGCTGAACATTTCCTGTAAATGGAATCATATGTGTGGACTTTGGTGGCTGGCTCTCTCACTTAGCATAGTTTTGGATGTTTGTTTTGTTTGTTTTTAAGATCCAGCCGTGTTTTAAGATGTACCAGGACTTTGTTCTTCCTCCTGGTGGAATGATCCATCATACAGATAGGCCCCGTTTTGCTTGTCCCCATGGACGGACGTTTCGCCATTAGGACGATACTGCTATAAACACTCACATACAAGTCTTTGTGTGATTTCCTTAGCTTTCCCCCAGTGTCTTTTTCTGGTCCAGGGACCCACCCAGAATACCTTATCTTAGTCCATCATCATGTCCCCTTAAGCTCCCAGGGCTTTGCTTTTGATGGCCCTTGAGATGTCTTGTGTTTCGTTTTCATCCGTTCTCTCTCACTTATGTGCGCCGTTCAATGCCTCTTGTCTGGCTGTCTTGACTCCTCTCAGATCCACCCTTGAACAAGAAACTTTCCTGAACTAGCCTGAGGACAGAAGGTGCTGCCCTCCCGGCCCCTCTTCCCTCGGCTGGTACAAGCCTCTACCTGGATGACTTCAGTAGCTCATCAGGGTAGAATAGATGTTCTTTCTTTCTGTGTTTCCTCATTGCACTTTTTACATTATGGAATGCTTCCTTGTTTACAAAGGGCTTTGCAAGGCTCTGATGGGTGAGCGGCTTTCCTTGCAGGGGACGTGCCTGCAGTGAACCACGTCCAGCTGAGACTCCAACCACATCACTCTTCTGATCCCGAGACTACCATTACCACCAGCCTTGCAGAATGAAAGATCCAAATCGCGTTAAGTATTTGGAATTCGAAACTCAACTTACTAAAAACCCCTTGTAAAGAGCTAAGTTTTCTTCAAAGCCCAAGTGAGGCAGGCACTCCGTTTTGGCAAGAAGGAGCAATGTCAAATTATAGTCTTCTTACGTTTGCAATTGACGGAGTGCTTTCCAGTCTGTTCTTCTCAGATGTTCCCCACGGCAGCCCTTCCCCTTAGGGTGCAATTTGTGTCTCTTTTACCAACGGCATTTGGTTGTTTTATTGGTGAAAACCAGTTGGGGTGCTGAGAATGCCCTACAAATCATGCCGGTGCGGACGAGCCTGGGTTCTCTGCCACCATGTCCCGGAGAGGTTCCCTCCATTCACAGCTCTGGGGGGACCTGAAGACTAGAATCTCCCAGTATCTCCTACAGATGCAGGAAGCCAACGCTGAGTGGTGACTACAAGCATCCTCCTATCACCATTCCCCCCAAACATGTGAGAATCGGAGAGACATGTTCTTGGCATCTAGTCGGACTTCTAAATGAATTTTCTGAGAAAGACCTAGAATGTAATGTAAGAATGTAAGATATAGTGCAAAATAGTCGAATTGGTAGTAAATAAGCAGCTCTCTGCTTATTTACAAGTGGTGAGAATTGCTCACCACTTGTAGCACTTTCTAGACGGAAGTGGGTATGAGCAGCCGAAAATCCACAGATGTCGGCTGCACCCCATTTGTGTACCTCGGAGCTACCCTTCGGTGAGAGGAAGTGAGTGAGGTAAAGTGAGAAAGCACGTGTCCAGATTGTTTGCCCCCGAGTCCTGGTAAAGGGTGGACTAGATTCCTTATCCTCAGGGTCTGCCTCTTTAAGCACTGATCTGAAGAGTTTCCGAAAGGAACCAATACAGGATCGAGTAGTAATTGATGGTGATTGTCTTCGTTCAGCTTTGAAAACCAAGGCATTGATATCAAGACTAAAGAGAAATTACATAGAACTGGTATGATTGAAAAAAGTTTGGCTCTTCCAAGGGATTTTATTTATTTATTTATTTTTGGGTTTTCAATGACATAGAGTTAAGCTTTTAAAAGCACGCTTCATTGAATCTCATCCAAGCCTCCGAGGACAGGGCTAGGGGACCTTTTTTCTTTAGAAGGCCACTGACCCACAAAGAAAAATCCAATCAAGGGCCATGTACAAAAAGCAACTTAATTTAGGTGCTTCCTTAGAAAACCGTAAAGCATTCAACTTACCTGCTTTTTAAATGAAGATCAGGGAACTCTAAATCAACAAATTTAAAAAAAAAAAAAAAAGGAAAAGGAAAAAAGCCTCTGGGTTTATATTCAGGGCTGTCCGAAGCTACACAGGAGGGTGATGAAGAACAGTCCGGGGAGAGGGAAGGAGTGAAAGCAGCCAGGAAGCGATACATGGACAGAAGCCTGCACACAGCAGGGGTCATGGAAGGAGGAGGTTGAGCTAGGGAAACCGAGGAAACAAGAATAGCTTTGGGTCATGGCCTGCTGTTCACCTGAGCCATTGGACTAATTGGTTCACAACTTGCCAGCTCTTCCGTGGCTCTGCTACTTAAACCTTTCAGGTACTAATTCTTATGGCAGTGTCTGTAGCAGAATTACGTAGGGCCCTTTAAAAAAAAAAAACAAACACATGCTTAGTACTTACCCCCGTACTGTCTGCCCACCTGTGCCACATCAGGTCCCCTTGTCCCTGTGTTCACTCTCAGCCTAAAGCAAGCATCGCTCCATCTTTCGTAAGTGAGAAAGGATCACCAGCTTTAGAAAGATGATCTCTAGAAAGAATAGACATTTGTCCTTCAGACACACCATTTTAGGAGCAGTCACAGACAAAGAGAATGTCTTTAAAATAATATGTGTGCCCTTTTAATATAAACCATTTGGGGCACTTAAAGTAGAA
This sequence comes from Lutra lutra, assembly GCF_902655055.1. Taxonomy (NCBI): domain Eukaryota; kingdom Metazoa; phylum Chordata; class Mammalia; order Carnivora; family Mustelidae; genus Lutra; species Lutra lutra. The sequence goes on from NC_062296.1 coordinate 18,009,631, forward strand.
ATATTCAAGTTCAAGATCAAGTTCAAGTGCTCTTCCAACAGAGCCAGCCAGGTGCCCCAGAAATAGTCAAGTTTTATTTATTTATTTTTAAAGATTTATTTATTTCTTTAAGCGTGAGCTACTACATAGAGGTTGGGGTGGCTAGGGGCAGAAAGAGCGGGGATCCTAAGCAGACTCTGCACTGAGCACAGAGCTTCAGATGGGGCTCGATCCCATGACACCAAGATCGCAACCCGAGCTGAAACCAAGAGTGGGACGCTTGACCGACTGTGCCACCCAGACACCTCAATGTTTTAAAAACCAAATGAGTGGTTTTAGTTCTTACCAGAATGTGGAGCTCGGATTCCATTTTCAAGTGCACCAAGACTGACCCACCCACCACTTCCTCCTTGTACTTCCCATCAACCGAAAGCAGTTGCGGCACCAAGCCCCCAGTAGCCTACGTGTGTCTAGGGATTTAATTCACAAGTGTGTCTCAGACTGCGTTTGTCTCAGGCAGGGCTTTGGGCAGGGATGTCAGATTACATTTTCAAGTAATGCTTTTTAGAAATATAGACCGAATAAGTGGTGTGTTCCAGGCTACATGGGCAAAAGTGGCCTGTTGGAGTGGGCTTCTTGAAACCAAGAGGAAGACGACTTTGCCAGAGGCAGCATTAGCCAAGGGTCTATCCCGTTGTCATCCTTTACACAAGGTGAGCCTTTTACCATTAGACAAAGTCTTCCTGGAAAGACCTTCTCTCTGAAATGAAAGCGGACTCTCTTTGATTAGATATTGCAAAAACAAACATGGAACCCAGTGTTCTGGTATAATCCAGAAGGTTCTGCTAAGGGCCCCCGATGGCTATGAAACAGGCCGAGTACCCTGACTGTGCTGGACTATCTATCTATTTATTTAAGGATTTTATTTATTTGTTTGTGAGAGAGCGCATGCACACAAGTGTGGAGTGGGAGAGGGACAAGCAGACCCCGTCCAGAGTGCAGAGACTGACGTGGGACTCAATCCCATGGCCCCAAGATTGGGTGGTCGGAAATCAAGAGTCGGCCACCCAACCGACTGAGCCACCCAGGCGCCCTGATACGCTGGACCTTTTAGATGCTCTGCTGTATACATGTGTCTGTGGAAATGTCAGGTTACTGGTAACTTTTATTGCCATTAGACATTTTTGAAAGGTGTCTTAGTGTAAAATTCCTGTGGGTCAGTTTATACCCATCAATGTCTAGCACCTTCTTAAGTATAGAAAATTATTCTTTCCTGCTGTCTCTGAATTTTCTGGCTTCAGGTTGTGTGTGTGTGTGTGTGTGTGTGTGTGTGTGTGTGTGTCCCCGTGTGTGTTATACATTAGGGGTGGAAAGAAGGTGTACTTTTCCTTGGGGTTAGAAACCTATTTTGATAGCATCCATGAAGTGGCCCCTTTGGTTTATTATATGTGTGAACCTGTTAAGATTCGGTGAACATAGATTGTTTTCCAAACTCGTGAATTGTTTTGCCTTGGAAATTCAGTGTATATCCCAATGGAATCTTTGCAGGTGTTTGAAAACCAGCATGCAATGAATTTTAGCCTGTGACAAACTTAAGAAGTAGCTGCTCCCTTAACTATAATTCATTTAAATAGCCCTGCAGTGTCTTAAGCTCTCACTCTGAGCATTCCAATTAGTTTTCTGTGTGGGGTGTGAGTGTGATGGATTATTTAACCCAACTATAGCAAGTTGGGGTCCTTCATATTATTTCACTTGTCAAGACCGTGTTGGGGGAAATCCTCAACCCTGAAACCTGGAGACGACTGGATAGCTCTCTGTTAATTATGTGCCTCGGTACCAAGGGCCTGCTGTGAACTTGTTAAACCAGGGAAGAGGGAGTTTTGTTTTTGGTTGTAACAAAGGTGTTTGCAGAAAACTGAGCCTTAGCAACCTGCTTCTTTGGCTAATGAGATCTGAGACACTCTGCAGCTTCACAACTCCTAAACTCTTATACCCGATCTTACCCTCCGCCCCCTGCCCTTTTTTGGTTAGATTGATCTGTTGACCAAGAGTTTCAAGAATGCCAAAAGAGACTTTGAGCAGTTTCTGGATGAGGAAGTTGTTTGAAGATTGTTTCCTCCACCTTTTCCTAAATAGTCCTTGATTACTGTAACCCCCCCCCCCTTTTTTGTGTAGCAGCAATATTCTCCCTACTTTTTAATTGTCGAGAAGGAAAGATGATCAGGCACACGTATGATTATTAATTATTTGCATACATGCCGTAGACAGTCCTAGTTTAGTCAGATTAAGTTGCTTTAAGTCCATTTCATCTGCAGTGCCCCACCTCTCCAAAGCCACTGCAGGTATCTATCTTAGGTCAAGGTCATTCTTGGAAACACAGTCAGCCAGGAAGCAGCAATGGCCAGCTATTGGGCCAGTTCATTTCCTTGACTGGTGGTGGTTGAGTGGCCCCTCATTCTCCAACCCTTTATTTATTGCATCCACTTATGGGAGACAGGTGCATGTATCTTCAACATACTCCGTTTCTGAGTTCCCAAGATCTTGATTTGTTTTCAGACCCTTTGTCTTACGTGGAACGTGGATGGCAATAGCAGAAGGGGCAATGGCAGTAAGTCCTTGTAAACATCTGTAAAAATTAGATCACACCAATTCATGGCGGTGTGGCTCGAGGGGTAAGAACTATTGGGGTGCAGGTTTCAGTGGCACCCCATGTCTTGGGCATTATGAGGGAGAAGTATGGTCTCCGCAAAGCACAGTTGTGGTCTGTGGCAGGAGGAACAAGGTGTGGGTGAACTTTGGGATCTTTAAAAAAAAAAAAAAAAGCCCTCCAAACCTTCCTGTCCTAACCACAAGCAAACGTAGTTGATGTAGAGGGAGGGAGATACCTTGTGGGTTGAGCTGCTACAGAGTGATGCATCTTACGGCATTTCTCTTGACTCCTAGGACTACATCACTGCGTGAAGATGACATTTATTCGAAGCCGTTAGTCTATACTGGGATGAGTGGGCACTTATCCCGGTATTATAAGGTCAGATGGTGTCTGACAACTGCACAGGAGGTGCTGAACGAGAAAATCTGAAATTTAAGGGTCGTTTGCCGTTACCCTTTGTGAATTATCATAGCCTGAAATTACCCAGTGTGAACTCCCATTGTTTTCTTTTGGCCAACAACCCCTTGAGACCTACTTACCCCTTGGCTTCCCCACAGTATAACTACCGCTGGTGTGTTCGTTCATCATGTATTTGGCTGTCATATATTTTATTTATTTATTTATTTATTTATTTATTTATTTATTTATTTAATTTGTTAGAGGGGGGAAGCACAGGGGAAGAGAGAGAGAGAGTGAGAAGCAGGCTCCCCTGCTGAGCAAGGAGCCCAGTGCAGGACTCAATCCCAGGACCTGGGATCATGACCTGAGCCAAAGGCAGACACTTAACCCACTGAGCCACCCAGGCACCCCTGACGTGTACTTTATAGATCATTCTTCATTAAGGGTGCTCTCTCTTGGAATGTAAACTCCACAAACTTAAGAAAACTTACGTGTCATTTGTATGACTTCTACAGTATTTAGCATAGAATCTTGAATGATTTCTTTAATAAAAAAAAGAAAGAAAAGGTCTGGGTTGATCTTGAATGATAGTGTTTATTGGCCACACCGATTTTCCTGTAGTGTAGCAGTCTTCTTGATTCACATGTTCTTTTGTCTATCATAGGTGGCTTTTTTATTTTAGCTTTCCCATAAGGGAATGGGGTGCTTTTAGTTTATTTATCCCCCAACGTGGGGCTTGAACCCACGACCCTGAGAACAGGAGTTGCATGCTCTACCCCACTGAGCCTGCTATCTGTCTCGATGTATTTAGTTTTCGTAAAACTTTTCAGATACACACAATGCCTAGGCTTTTGCAGGAAAGGCGTGTGTGCACTAAAGCCAAACTCTTCCCTTTTGCACTTGATGAAGGATGATGGAGATTGATTGTCCTACAATTTTATCTTCCAGGTGATCATTTGAAGATCTGTCCCCAGGGTTATACCTGCTGCTCTCAGGAGATGGAGGAGAAATACAGCCTGCAAAGTAAAGATGATTTCAAAAGTGTGGTCAGTGAACAGTGCGATCAGTTGCAAGCCGTCTTTGCTTCCCGTTACAAGAAGTTTGATGGTAGGTGCGGGAACTTCGGTCCGAGTAAGCAGCAGTATGTGCTTTGTCCTTGAATCCGTTTGACACCTTTTCTGCAAGTCATGGTTCAGAGGCGACAGCTCAGTTTCCACGACTACTTTTTCGTGACTCCCAAGACTTTCTCCTTGTTGGATCCTAAGGGCCAGTTAGCCTTCCAGCTTCACTGCTGGGATCCGTCTGGATGCACTAGAATCTGTATGGTAGGCATTATGGAAATATGGTTGCAAGGAGCCAAAAAAGAGATTGAAGTAGTTTCATTTAAGGGCTTTCATTTATTTTCTTGGGTGAACACAAAATAGTGCTGTTGACGCAAGTCACTTAAAAAAAAAAATCTCCCTAATAAAAAGCAGGCAGGCATCTGAAGACTTAGAATAAGCATAGAGATTCTGCAGATGCTGGGCTTCAAATTAAGTTGCAAACTGCATTTCCCAGAGATAACTAGAATTCCTAGAAGCCCCGTAGAACACAGATAGGGTTAAAACTCAGTTCTTGAGTTGGCATGCAGCAGTGGCCCAGGAGTAGCTACTATATTTATAATTGTTGTTAAGCTGGGCTTCGTCCCTTAGCTGGCACTTTGGCTTAGTCTATCCCTGTAAAGCCACGACCAAACCCATTTCAGTCCCCTGTGCCAAACATGAATTCTCATACGCATGCTGTCTTCTAATAGTGAAGAAATAGCCCATCTGAGCCAAATGAGAGGCACGTCAATCATATCTGAAGCAATGTTACAGATGATAGACTTGAAAAACTCTGGGGTATGGGGTCCAAAACACCTCAGGATTCTCTTCTCTGGTGCTCTTCACTCAGTTTGAAGATTGTTATGAAGTAGATTTAATTTTAATAGGAATGATTTCCTTTGTGCCTGTTTTAAAGGCCATTCTAATTACATAGTACCTTTGAAGCATGCTTTTCTTGACATTATGTGTGGTGAAGAAGTACAAGGCAAATTTTCGAGATGTGAAATGTCTTTGAGTATTTCTGCAAAGGGCTTGTTACCATGGTGAGAAGTTGGACTAAATTAGATTTATATAGCTGATAAGGCAGTCCCCAGCTAAAGAACAGGTTGTATTTCAAATGTTGGCTTTTGAGATTCGTTATTTGAAACTTATAACCGACTTAATAGGTGTTAGGTTCCCAGGCTAGGCCAAGAGAGCATATTGAGTTTGTAACGTAGTTGAACTAAAGTTTTCTCCATGTAGCATGTCATTTATCATACCCATTCTGCCACCAGTTACCGTGCAAAATCGTATTCAGTCTTGATTTTATGTCCTCCTTTTCCTGGATGGGTGAAAATGTTCTATGTATCTATATATCCTGTTTATCAGTCCACACCCCCCCCACACACGCGTGTGCTGTAACCATTAAAAGTACTTAACAACATGTTAACGCCATGTGAAGGTGGGTGTTATTGTCAAAAGACATCATTAGGCCACCTCTGTCTCTCTTGGTCACTAAACTGTTAGTGTAATTATTGAAAAGGCTGGTAATTTACTTGACTCTGGCATTTCTCATTCAAGACAGTAACCTTAGCATTTTCTTTTACTTTGAGGAGAATACTTAGATAATCAGATGGCCATCTTTGAAAACTTGAGATGCTGAAATACAAAAATGACCCCTTGGGGTTTAATAAGGGCATTTAGATGGGAAAAAGTCCTGCTCTTCACAAATGGCAGGCCCGTTGGTAGCATGATGGAGTGGAGATCAAGCTGTTTTCAAGTTCTGCCACCTCTGAGTGGCCCCATTTCCTGTTAGACGTGTCTCCTCCTGGTGCGGAGCCCATGGACATTGTGACGTCTCTCGCCTAAGGGCGTGTAGGGTGTGTAGTTTTTAAAAAGCCATACAGAGAAACACTATCAGTAAGTGTTAACATATGTTTTTTTAAAACGGATGGAAAAACAGTTTCTCTGGCCTTTCCCTACCAGGTTTCACATTCAATAAATGTGTTAACACTGTTTCTTTCTCAGTTTCAAAACTGGTCATGAAAATTGATTATGAAACTTTAGTTTGTTTCTTCTGACTTCAAATTAAAACATGGCGTAGACAATAAAGGTAGTGAGCACAGAGTAAATTTCTTTTGAAGGAGTAGTAGTTGAAATGTGTTTGGCCCAGAGATCAGAACAGAGCTGGGATGCATTGCCTATTTCCTTCCAACCAGGTTTTCTGGGATAATTAAAAGCTTTTGTATGGTAAAACCCCAGTTGACTGGTATCCAACAAACTATAATCCTCAAGTGGGCACCATGTTTGTTGACTGATTTTTAAGGGTGGCAGTTAGGACCCGTCAGTACTCCTTATGCCTAAAGAGGAGGTTGAGTGAAATTGTATAGGGGCTGTCTTGATGCTCAGAAATCCAAGGGCAGGGTGCTTGGTCCAAGAATGGTCCAGGCCATTATAAAGGACAAGCCCGAGGTCATTGATGTGAATGAAAGGGAGGAGGTTGGGCCGAGCAACAAGATGGCCACTGGAGAACCAAGCTGGGGTGGCCAAGTGGCACGAAGAAGGCTGACAAGTCTTGAGGAAACAGGAGAGGGACACATGGAAACCTACAAGGTCAGGCAACTTCAAAGGAGCATCTTTTGCCATCTCTAAGCTTATGGTATAAATTTGAAGTGGTGACCCTGAGCCCAGGCAACTTTCTCTACCATCAAAACCCAAGTCCTGCTGATGAGATACCACTTTTTTCTATGGCCGGAACAGGTTATTTATTTATTAGAGAGAGCGTACACACACAAGCGGTGGGTGAGGGCAGGGGCAGAGGGAGAGGGAGAAGCAGCTGGATCCCAGGAGCCTGAGATCATGACCTGAGCTGAAAGCAGACACTTAACCAACTGAGCCACCCAGGCGCCCCTGTTAGAAACTTTTCTTTCTTTTTTTTTTTTTAAAGATTTTATTTATTTGTCGGAGAGAGAGGAGAGCGAGCGAGCACAGGCAGACAGAATGGCAGGCAGAGGCAGAGGGAGAAGCAGGCTCCCCGCCAAGCAAGGAGCCCGATGTGGGACTCGATCCCAGGACGCTGGGATCATGACCTGAGCCGAAGGCAGCTGCTTAACCAACTGAGCCACCCAGGCGTCCCAAAACTTTTCAACAAAAATAAGGTTCGTAGGCTTTTAGCAGGTCAGCCTTCTTTAACTGGAAACCATCCCATTACCTCAAATTTCTATCTTTCTTCCTCAAGGAGCTCCGGAGTTCAAATGCCAGTCTTGGCGTTTCGGAGCCAGTTCCCTTATCTCTAAAGGCTTTCTTTTATTCTACATGTTTAATTTTTTTTACATGTTTAATTTTTTATTGTTTGCCCATCTAAAGAGATTATACAGTCTGTAAATCTATTTTTAAGTTATAAACTGTGGGCATGCATGTGTTTTCAGACCTAGCTAAAGTACAGAAGCATGCTTCCTTAGGCAGCATCCCTCCCCACCGGAATTCTCAGGATTCTCCTATTTTAAACTTGTAGATCTGAGTTTAAGGTCTCACCTCTTTATTTTTCTACCCTGTAATCTCCCTTATGTACACTTGAACTGAGGAAGTTCCATACCTAGGCTAGAGACCTAGAGCCAGAAAGGGAAGTGGCAGAGCTAGCTGCTCCCCCTCTTGGTGGGTTCTGGGAAAAAAAATTTTTTTTCTTTTTTTTTTCTTTTTTTTTTTTTGAAGTAGAACTGCTAATTAACATAGCTGAATGGGTTGTCTCATGAATATGCTAATCAGATGCTCAGTTCGGGGTGGGGGCTTTCAAAGAATTGCCAGGCAAAGGAGTAGAAATAATAGAAGTGGGGCATAATCCGTGTTTTAGGACCACAACATAAAGGCCCACCCCAAAATGTCGTGTTTTGTGAGAGACTAGTTGTTTTTAAAAGAAGCATAGTTCAAACAACCCAAATAGATTAAAAACTTAGAGCTGCCACATTAAATATATCTCTGAATCACATAGTAAAAATGAAGTAACAAATATGAAAATACATTTTTGCTTCACTTCCCGAATCAAATGGTTTGCATGCTGAAGAAATCTTAAGGAAATGGAGATGTCTGAGGCCAGTTCATTGCAAAAAGTGTTAATTCCTCATTTTAGGGAACAAATGTAGTAACTTCAGGAAGCAGAGCACATTGAATTGTCAGCCTGGTTCTGTTGTGAACCCTCTGTGACCCGTGGCAATTAACTGGGTCTCAGTTTTCCCATCCATAAAATGAGGGGGTTGAGCTCGATGGTCTCTATAAAGACCCTTTCAGTTCTAAAAATTCTGTGAATCTTCTAAACATGTGACTGGACCAGCTGCTTTAGTGAAAGGTCTCACAAGATGTTAATTAGCCGCCTGTCTGGTACCCTCTATTTTCCTGCTATCATTTCTTAACTCCACTACTTTCCCCAGGTCTTTGAAAACCCTCCCATGAGCCTGAAGCTTGTTAACTCGAATAATAGTAGAAATTTTCTGAATTAGCTTAAAACGCACATAAAAGAAATAATTGTCTGTCCCATCTATCTGCATGGGCCAAGTGTAAATCAAAGTGGCCACCCTTCCCTTAAGCCCTCAAGCCCCCTTGTTTTCTATCACTTCACAAAGGCAGGACGCGTTGCACTCTGCAGATTTAGCCAAATCTGTGTTTTAATCACTGACTGGAAATTTCCCAGAGTTCACAGCGGCTAGCCCTTCATTAGGCCGGTCGGGAAACCAGCGACCAGTGCGGAGGCGCAGGGAGCTGACGGCATTAGCATTCACAGGCCCGTGAAAGCAGTGACCTCAGTGGGAGGAAGCTGGCCACTCACCTTAAAAGGCAAATGTGTCCGACTAAGCTTCATGGCCATTAGCTAAGCTGAAATTTCTGGCATTTTCCTGACCTTTGACCTTCACTATTTCTTCATTCAGCTACGTCCTTTTATTCTTGTGCTCTGCACCTCCATGTCGACTGGCTGAAGACCCCTGGGGAAGGTCTTTATGTTTATTAAAAAGCAAGTCTTAAATATCCTCCAAAATAAACATGTAGTAGGAATGTAGTACATACATCCATCCTAGGGATGACTTTTAATTTTTTTTAATTTTTAAAAATTTTCTTAACTTTGTTTTATTCAGTGTTCCAAAATTCATTGTGTATGCACCACAGACAGTACTCCATGCAGTACGTGCCCTCCTTAGTACCCACCACCAGGCTCACCCAACCCCCCAACTCCCGCCCTTCCAAATTCTCAGTTTGTTTCTCAGAGTCCACAGTCTCTCATGGTTCGTCTCCCCCTCCGATTTCGCCCCACTCCCTTCTCCTCTCCATCTCCCCATGTCCTCCGTGTTATTTGTTATGCTCCACAAACAAGTGAAACCATATGATAATTGACTCTCTGTGCTTGACTTACTTCACTCAGCATAATCTCTTCCAGTCCTGTCCATGTTGATACAAAAGTTGGGTATTCATCCTTTCTGATGGAGGCATAATACTCCATAGTGTACATGGACCACATCTTCCTTATCCATTCGTCCGTTGAAGGGCATCTTGGTTCTTTTCTACAGTTTGGCAACTGTGGCCATTGCTGTTATGAACATTGGGGTACAGATGGCCCTTCTTTTCACTACATCTGTGTCTTTGGTGTGGGGTGACTTTAATCCTCACCTCAGATTTGATCCATTCAGATGTTTAAAAAAATGTGTTGCTTTTTTAAACCTCTGCTGTAGTGCAGTGGACAGTATTTCACGGGACAAGTATCTTCGGAATTGTAAGAGAGAGAGACACATGCTAGGCTTTCTGGCCATCCTGCAAATGTTGCACTCTTTCCAGATCCTAATACCGGGGGTCTTTGATTTCGTTGGATGGCACTACTTCTCTTTTCTTTACCATTCTGTTTTCTTTTCCTTCCCTGTGAAGGGGACTAAAATGCCAGGCATTTTGGCTAACTCTTTTGATAATCTCTCTGTGAAACTCGATGAAAAAGAGACACTGGCAGCTTACTGTAATCAAATCAAGAGCTCAGACAAAACACACACATTTCCGTATTCTGCCCTTTGAGTTGTTATCTGAAGTGTGACCAATTGTTGTGCTAGCCTTGGCTATCTCGCTGGGTTGGGAAGGCTAGTGAGGCTCGAAGGGAGCCCCGAGCCGCAGCGCTGTGGGCCTCTGCTGTTAGCTTTGACTTCTTAAAGAGTCACAGCATCAGCAAGAGGCAGCTCATCTGTTTGGAGGCAAGTAAATAAAATGGAAGAGCGTCAGCTGAAAGCCTTTTATCTACTTTGTTGGTTCACTGCACTTTGAGCCTGGGAGTGGAGAACGCTGTTGTTCCTCTCTACCCACCTCCTTCTCTGTGTCTGTCTGGCCAGGCGAAGAAAAGGGCGTATTTGATCTAGCACTGCCTCCCAACTGATTGACTGGGGGAATTCTCTAGCCAGTCGGGCCTTCCTTGTTTATTGTCCCGGCCCAGCTCCATCCTCCTCCCCTGGAAAGAATCGGCAAAGCCATCGAAACTCTCAAAATTAATATGACTCAGAGTGTTACGTTTGCACACCTTTTCCAGAGGTCAGTGTGTCAGAAGTCTTGAAAACATTCATACCCTTTGAGTTAGTCATTCTACTTTTTGGTATTTATCTCAAGGAAAGAAAGATTTCTGCGCAAGCATGTTCATCACAGCATTACTTCCAATAATGACAAACAGGAAATCTGTCTAAATGTCCCATGATGGCTCTGGCCCATCCACATGGTGTCAGGTACATGCAGTTGTTACCGGTGAGGTTTCTGAAGGATCTTTAATCACACAGGAAACGCTAAGCTCACAGTGTCACCTGAGAACGGGGTACAGATACGATACTATCTCAAGCCTGTAACAATACATATCTTCATAGGAAGAAGAGAATTCAATAAAGCATCATTGTTGTGCTTTACTAGTGGGGTTATTGGCAGTATGTTTATATTTTCTTTGTATTTTGCCAGACTTTTTAAATTGCTACAATTTGAATGGGATACTTAAAATTGTATTTTTTAAATGAAAAAATGTAAGAAATGCTTTGGTGGCATTTTAAGAAAATATTTGGGTGGGTCCCCCCCCCAACATATCACACTGGTCACTATAGACCCTATGTAGACAGAAAAATGCACGGAAACCTCCAGCAATTAAGTTAAACGAATGGAATGAGGGAAATAAAGTACTTTGTGCATACATGAGGGTACAGTATTTTTCTGGTTATAAAATGTCACTGAAAAATTTGGGTGAACAAATTTGAGAAACGTCTGTTGAAAAAAATTACCCCAGGTCCGTAACACCTGTTATATTTGCGTCAACATTGTATTTGCCTCGTCTTTTTTGTGCAGGTAGACGCAAATTGGAATCCTAACAGATTACAGTTACCTTGTGTCCTAGTTTTCTCTTGTTAATAGGTCATGAGCACCTAGACCGTATTAGAAGGTTTCTATGGTTGTAGAATAGAGCCACGTAAAGGTTAGTATAGGGAACCTCTGGGCTGGCTGCTCCAGCCTCCTGGCTTCCTTAACTTCTTAAGTCAGCCTCCTCTGGGCACCTGAGTGAGAAGGAGTACGTGTGTCAAAGGGAACTAACTGGCTAGCTAGTGCTGAGTGTACCCTTGGTACGGATGACATGGGGTCCAAGAGAAGGCTTAAGAGCTGTGACCCCATGTCTCCGGCTACAGTAGCGAGAGACGGGTGCCACGGGAGATACCATAAGGACCTTTAGCATTCAGAACGGATTACCCAAGAAAATGAACCTTGTGGACGTTCACAGCCCCTCGTGAGGACTGCAGTTGGCCGTCACGCTGTCATCCTAGGGGGAGGTCTGTGGATGTGCGATCAGTTGACGAGCATTCGTCAAGTACGTGTCCTTTTAGTACATCGTGCCCTAGCAGGCACTTTGGAGGGAGTAAGATCATGCCAAGACCGAGGAAAGTGCCTGCCGGAAACTTCAGCAGACATTACCGAAAAAGCAAAGCAGAGGGGGAAGATTATCAGAGACCCAAGTTTGTGTTTCTTTGTGTTTCTTTGCGTTTCATTTCAGTGGGTAAGATGCTCGTTTCATTTCCTTTTTCTCTTTCATTTGTAGATGCTTACATTAGCCATTCTTGCTTAAATGCGAGATCTCCAATGAAGGGGTGACTAGAACTCGAGTTTTCTTAACAGGGAGAAAAGTATGATTTGCAGCACTTACAAGGAGCCTGCTTTTCTCAGGAATTTTGTTGAGGTGGTAACTTACTGTTCGCATGCCATGTCAGGGCTGTGAAGTACAGTCTTTACAGTAAAGGGGAAATTAATCTTTCGACGGAAAAGGAGGTTTCCTAATAATATAAATACAAGGTGGCAATTTATAACACGCAGCCAAGTGGATTGAGTAGAAAGGGCTTCCAGTCTCTTAAGGTCGTGGGTTAGTTCTAGAACGTTTTCTAGCTCATTAATAATCAATAGCCAGTCGATTGTTTATAATGGAGTAACTAATGGTGTTTAATAGCAGAACTGGGGCCTTTTGACCTCTGTTAAGAATTTCGAATGTTTATTTGATGCAAGACAAGTGGCTGGGGATAGAGAAGAACGGGATGTTCCTCTTCGTTGTTTTAAAAGACAGGATATTTGCCTAGAAAACTTTTATATGGAAAAGGCGACCTCTCGTTCTAGTTTTTCCCGTGTTAAACTGATACTACTGACATTCAGAATAATCCATTTTAGAGCTGGAAAATACTTTCAGTCCCATAGCTCAGCCCTTGTACTGAGCAGACTTGTGGCAGATGAAATGCGTGGGGAGGGTTGGGGGTGGACCTGCCGCTTCATTCTTAATTTTCCTTTCCCCGGTTCTTTGCTTAATCTTTAACCCTGATCTGTGTTTATATGTGTGTGATGTGTGTGATACCCTCTTTTAATATAAAGCCTCTCCAGGGGCGCCTGGGTGGCTCAGTGGGTTAAAGCCTCTGCCTTCGGCTCAGGTCATGATCCCAGGGTCCTGGGATCGAGCCCCGCATTGGGCTCTCTGCTCAGCGGGAGGCCTGCTTCTCCCTCTCTCTCTCTGCCTGCCTCTCTGCCTACTTGTGATCTCTGTCTGTCAAATAAATAAATAAAATCTTTTAAAAAAAATATAAAGCCTCTCCCATGGGCTGAGGTTTCTCCCTTCGGTGTCTTTCACTTGGTGGTCGCTGCCACCCTTGCAGATGTCAGGGACATTTCACCGCATTGGAAGCTGGAGCCATTAAGCATTTCCTTTGCCTAAATTGCTCCCAGTTTTATAAGGCCTTGGGTCTTCTTAACTGACCTCCAGCAGCTTTGGCTTAATTTATGTTCCCCGAGCTGGATAATATTCGACTGCCAAGAAGAATAAAAACGAGCCTTAAGAGATTTTTAAAGTGACTGTAGATAGGAAGAAACCATAAAGGTGACAATAAGAACACTTCGCTGATCATCAGTAGTACCATTTATTGAGGATCTCTGGTGTGCTGGGCATTATCCATGAGGTGAGCAGTAACAGCCTTATGGGTGAGGCCCAACAAAACCAGTGAGGTTAGATCCTCTGTCCATTCAAGGCCACACAGCTCGTAAGTGAGGGATCCCACGCTTTGCCCATGTTTCACCCCTGTTTCGATATGCAGCATGTTGCAGTGTTTGTGTTTAGTGCTCACCCATGAGTCCTGGGAGTAGCAGTTGCTTGATCCTTGAATGTAAACACTGAAGCTGAAAGCTGAGGGAGAAATACACCCTGATCACCTTTGACTCTGTCTTTCAGATACCTGTAGCATCCCTTGAAACAGACTCCCTCCCTGGCATTTTCCATGAATACAAGCAGTTGTCACAAGGGAGATCTAATTCCCGATGATCTAAGCTTCTGATGGTTGTGGAGTCCTGGGTACACTGCTCTGGCTGGTCTTCTATTAGCCACCAAGTGTTTTATAACTGGCTTCAGGCATAATGATTAAGAAGGAGTCATTGCTAGGTGTCTGGGGCCTGTACAGTTGTTTAGTTAAGACCAGACCCTAATCCTGAATTCTGAATAATGGAGAAAAGTGAAGATGAATGTTACAGTGATTAGTGAAGTTGCTACTGATGGCCGGGGACCTGGACCAGGACACGAATGTCTAATTCTGCTCTATTCCTCATTGAGAAGGAAGTGTCCTAGTAGGAAAGGAGGAGTTATACATGAACATGTGGAAGCTGGTAGTTTGATAGGAGGAGCTCCCCTACCCCCTTTTCTCCTTTTTTCTCCTTACAGCAAATTATTATGCTTTGGGTGATATTGGACGTAACCAGTATGGATTTTGGAATTTAAATTATGTCTGCCATCCTTACATGGTCTCTGGGGCAAAACTCATAGATCAAATAATCTCATTTAACAGGGTCAGTAAGAGTAAGTCTAAAGAGAAGGGAGTTTGGGTCCTTCAGGTCCCTTGGCTTTTGTTCTGTTAACTTCCATAGGCAAAAGAGATACTTTAAAACTTGCTATATGAAATGAAGGATTAAGGATTTTATAGGTGCTTTAAAAGTCTCTGCATGTAAAAGCACGTGTGGAGTGTTGGCGGTATAGTAAAGGTGAGTTGGATGAAGGAAGTAAGTCTTCTTGGGAATGTTGATTACAGTCTGATTGGGCAAGAAGGTTAAGATGTGTGATACAACTGTGTGCTTTGATTTGAGCCCGTAATAGCCACTCAGTACATACTTGTCAAATTGCGTGGCCGTTAGGAGGGATTCATGGATCAGATTTTAACTTGTTATGTCAATTTTATAGAATTTTTGCATGTAGCCCACTCAAACAATCTTTGTATTTGCAACTTATATGATTCTACTAAAGAATCTTAAAGTGGATCAGAAAGGAAATCAATGTTCTGAACAATCAAAAGAATTAGAACATGTATGTAGCACCAAGTTAACTCCTGTTTAAATTAACATCACACACAGTACACACGCAATCCTACGTGCATGCACACAACCCTTCCTAGACAGAATTTGAGTCGTGAGAAACAGAACAAGTTCCCTGGTGGTACTGGACAGAGGGCATGCTGGTTTGAAATCCATTGTCTTAATTAGATCACTTCTCTTACACTCCAAAGCAGCTACGTTACACAGAGTAACAACTAACCCATGGGTTCTTGATCTCAATGAGGAACTCTTTAAGACTTTTATCCCCCCCCCATCAAATGCTCAGTGTCTTGGCATTTCTTTGACCTGGAGCCCTTTGGAGCCTGAACAATGAACTCTGACACTGTACAGCTGTTTTAAATTAAAACACTTCTGAAATGCCTCCCTGCCCCCACCCTTAAAAGCTATACAACTGTGGGTGCCATTCCCTAGACATGCAAGTGTGTATTCAGAGTTCCTTATTACATGAGTCATCAAAGCACAAGGCAAATAATTTCCAACATCCTACTTCTACCCTAAATGATGTGTGCCTATTTTATGAGCAATATAATAAAAATCCAATATTAGGGAAGGACCTATGGTCACCTTTGGAATCCTCTCTTCAGGACTGTGAAATACTAATAGCAGGGGATTGACACAAGGCTCTCGGATAGAGCTCAGTGACCAACCTTTAGTTTCCCAGTGTGTGCGAGGTACGTGTGCAGCCTACCAGACGCGTACTGACGTGGCTTGGCGTACCTTCTTTATCGTGTCCCCAGTGAACCAGCAGCTAGGGCAGGGCTGCTAGGGAATCGAACAAGGTATGGGAAGTGGACCAGATGACACTTTCATGTTGCTTCTTACCCCAACACCCCCCAGCTTTGAATTCTAGGAAAGTGCTACCTGCCTTCTGGACACTTAGTTGAGAGACTTCCGTTCAAGAAAATTTATCCCCCCCACCCCAAAAATTATAAATCACACCCAAGAATGCAAGAAAAAAATGGAAAAAACCCAAGTCATTGGAAAGACGTTTTCCTCTAATTAAAACGCTTAACCCTTATGCTTCGTATTTAGCACAGCCCCGAGCTGGTGCTGATTGCTGTTGAGGGGTGAAATGGGACACGTTTCCTTGGCTAGAACAACAGTTCTCAAACATTAGGGGAACCGGAGTCCCAGATGGCTGGGCTCCACGCCCGGGGTCTCTGATCTGGTGGGTTTAGGGTGGGGCCCAAGAACTTGCATTTCTAACAAGGGCCCTGCTGGTGTGGCGTTGCTGGTGGCCTGTTGTGGGACCGCACTTGAGAATCACTTGGGACTCTGGAGAGAATTAGAGGCCTCTCAGGCACCTGATTTGAGTAATGCTTTTCATATGGTTCCCCTAGCTCCTTGCGTACTTTCTGGTCTTCTTCCAGGGAGCGACCTTGGGTAAAAACACTAGGTTGTGCTGGTAATGGAGGAGAGGAGTTGACTTGCGGGCCTTTCCTCAGGTCCCCGCCTCCCCGCCCCCCTTTTTTAGCTCTTCAGAGGGAATCCATTTCTTCTCTCCTCCTTGAAGAGTGCCCAGGAAATACAAAACAAGCGAAACTTCAACCAAAGGGAAAGGAAAGAGCCCTTCTCCCCGCAGAAATACCCCACAGACAAAACACACATAGTTTGGGAAGCTGGAACCCAGAAGACGGTGGCCTTGTGGGCTCAAGTCACCACGTGGTAATGAGCTGGGGGCACAAGTATGGAAGCGCTTGGAAGTACGCAGAGTCACCCACATCCCTTCCAAAAGGCTTACAGTGTTTCCAGTGCAAGTTTTGAGAGACTACTGGAAAGTAGTTTTCAGCCTCTCATTTATTTGCCTGCCGGACATGAGAAGATAACGGATAATGGCTTTGCCATGCTATTGCATTTCGAGAAGATTGCTAATGTTCTTCTGGCTTCAAAGGAGGCACCGGAGTTTTTCTTCTACTCCATGTTCTCCTGGAGACACTTTCTTAATGCGGTCCTTCTATTTCGCTTTAGTATTTATTACACTCCCTGCTTGTAAACTTAATATCTTGAAGTGTTTATTTTTATACCAGCCACAGATTCATTAAGAATGATTGTTACAGACACACCATTAGCTCTTTCCTTCTTTGAACTGCCTCACAAAAGCTTCAGGAAAACCTAATTTGCCCTTTGTACTTAAGAGATTAAAATCTTTCAGCATTCAGGCCAGAAAGTAAATGTGGAATAACCAGGTATTCTTACGTATTTTTCTCCGTTATTTTCCTGTTGCCTGTAAATACATGACTCAACCACAGATTTCATATTGCGTGTCTCTCTCCCTCCTCTCTCCTCTCCCCCCACTTTTTTCCCCTCTCCCCCCAACAAAGAATCTCATGATGTTACCATATGAATCCTTTAAGAACCCATGTTCAACTTGGATACTCCAATTTGTGCTAATGTCACAGGGAACACCTGAGAACTTCTTTTCAGAAAACCTCAGCACTAGCTTTTGTGGTATTTCATTGTTTCTTGGCCTCCAGCATGTACTAGGCAGTGTTCTTGCATGTCACGTAGATGTAAGGAGAAAAGAAAAAAAAAACGGGTCCGAGTAAAACAACATGTTTTGAAAATACCTGTCCGGGTGTCAGGTTTCAGTTAGGAGGCATTGTTAGCTTTGGTTTCAATTCTTGCTGTAGAAAGTTCTGGCAGGCCTCATGTTTTAGATCTCATGTACCCATTTTTATCCAGCTCTTTATTTACCTTGTGACTGAACGAGAGGTGTGTGTGTGTGCGCGCGCGCGTACATACATGCATGTGTGTGTATTTTATATTGACTCCTGAGAAGTTGTTGGTCTAAAATAATTATTTTCCCCCTCTCTTAGGTGTAAACAGGTGTACATGACTTTGTGGCTTATGACCTGGATTTCCTTTCACTGACATGAAAAGAAATCCACCTTATATATGAGTGTGTTTTCCAATTTCATTTTGTCATTTTTTCCCCCAGCTTTCAAACTGACCTGAAAGACACTTTGTTACTTAATTACTGAAAATCTTTTCTTCCTTTTTTTCTTTTGTCTTTAGAATTCTTCAAAGAACTACTGGAAAATGCAGAGAAATCCCTGAATGACATGTTCGTGAAGACCTATGGCCGCTTATACATGCAAAATTCTGAGCTATTTAAAGATCTCTTCGGAGAGCTGAAGCGCTACTACGTGGCGGGAAGCGTGAACCTGGAAGAAATGCTAAGTGACTTCTGGGCTCGCCTTCTGGAGCGGATGTTCCGCCTGGTGAACTCCCAGTACCACTTCACAGACGAGTATCTGGAGTGCGTGAGCAAGTACACGGAGCAGCTGAAGCCCTTCGGAGACGTCCCTCGGAAACTGAAGCTGCAGGTTACGCGTGCGTTTGTCGCCGCCCGTACTTTTGCTCAAGGCTTAGCAGTCGCGAGAGACGTAGTGAGCAAAGTCTCCGTGGTAAGTGCTCTCTGCATCCCACGCCTTTGTTTCTGTTGTTTCATTTCAAAAGAAAGTTTGGGGGGCGCATTCGGTTGGGCGTCAGACTCTTGATTTTGGCTCAGGTCATGCTCTCCGCGCCACAGGTTGGAGCCCTGGGTCTGGCTCCACGCTCAGTGGGGGGTCTGCACGGGGGTTCTCTCCCTCCTTTGTCCGTCTTGCTTGTGCTCTCTCTTTGTCTCTCTCTCAAATAAATAAGTTTAAAAAGAGAAGTTTGGGCGGTTGGAAAATCAATAGAATTCCATGGGCTGGATAACCATTTTCTCCTATTCTGCTCTCTTCTTTCTCTTGGCCTTTCCCTCACACACTTTGTTCTGATACAGGTACATCCTGGAGTTAGGGACCGTGCTGTGATGAACACCATCCCATAATGTCATTCTTTCCAGTGCTTTCTCTGGTAGCCATTCTTGGAAGCAGAATGCATGTTCACTTTGGAATCTTAATTTTCCAAAGTGGGTTTAGCATGGCCACGCTCTTCAGCTTCTGTTCTCCTTCCCCTCCAGAGAGTGACTGGGTTTGGGGCCCCCGCCTTACAGTCTAGAGCTGTATTGAACATGCGTTAGTATGGGTTTCCTTGTTTTAAGGTGTACCTAGCTCTCTTTAGAAGGCACAGCTTTTTATGACAGTGGGTGCCCCGTGCTCTTGACTTGCGGCTTTGCTTATATAAAGGGTTACCAAGGGATAGCATGAGATCGTACTGTGTAGGCAAGAGCAGGTGCAATGAGGCACATTTCCCTCATTTGTAAAGTAAAAGAACTGGACAGTGTTCTCTGAAGCCAGCTAAGGAGGTCGTTCAGGGGCCTCCATCCAGAGGTGAGAGGCAAGGGAGACGGGTGGAGCCTTCCCGGAACGGAGACTACACCTCTGTGCCTTTCCCTCCTGGCTGCACCAGAGAAGCTTTTTCTCGCTTTTCAAAGTAGAGGGTTGTTTTATTTTGTTTTGTTTTTAAGATGTTATTTTTTTTTTTAAGATTTTATTTATTTGTCAGAGAGAGAGCGAGAGAGCAAGCACTGGCAGACAGAGTGGCAGGCAGAGGCAGAGGGAGAAGCAGACTCCTTGCCGAGCAAGGAGCCCGATGTGGGACTCGATCCCAGGATGCTGGGATCATGACCTGAGCCGAAGGCAGCCGCTTAACCAACTGAGCCACCCAGGCATCCCTTTAAGATGTTATTTATCGGGGTGCCTGGGTGGCTCAGTGAGTTAAGCCACTGCCTTCGGCTCAGGTCATGATCCCAGGTCCTGGGATCGAGTCCCGCATCGGGCTCTCTGCTCAGCAGGGAGCCTGCTTCCTCCTCTCTCTCTGCCTGCCTCTCTGCCTGCTTGTGATTTCTCTCTGTCAAATAAATAAATAAAATCTAAAAAAAAAAAAAAAAGATGTTATTTATCTATTTTGAGAGAGAGAGAAAGCAAGCAGGGGGAGGGAGAGAAAATCTAGAGCAGACTCCCTGCGAGTGTGGAGCCTGGCACAGGGCTCCATCTCACAGCCCTGAGATCATGACCTGAGCCAAAATCAAGAATTATACATTTAACTGCTTGAGCCACCCAGGTGCCCCTCAAAGTAGAGTTTTGGGCAAGATTTCAAGGGAGTAAAAAGTTCTCTGGCTCCTTCAGTCTCTGCTCCCTCAGAAAAAAAAATGAAATTTGAAAACTTCCTGAAGGCCTTTCTTCCTCTACCCTTCCGTGACTTGATATCAGCAGAGAAACAGTAATCTGGGGCAAGTTACCTTAGGAAGACTGATCTTGGTGCTGTTACATTTCAGCTCTCAAAGGAAAAGCCAGATTATAATCTGTTCGCTCAAAACCTTGCAGACAGAAGGACAAGGAGCTCCTTGTTTTGCGGCCTGAAGGGATTGGTCAGACAACTGGAATATCAATCTGATGGCCTATGAGAGAGTTCGTTTAGAGTTCGGATGACCAAGGAATGTATGGTCCGAACCAGGATGCTCGCTGTCTAAACCGTGAGGTGCTTATTAGCAGTCCCACCCAGACAGCATGTACCGCTAAGTTTGAGGCAACCGGGGCTGCCTTGAGCATACCAGGCTTCCGGGTTACCCTAGTTAGAGAGGAAACTTGGAGGTTAGTCCAGTGAAGGTGAGATTCTAAAGAATTGTGTACCATCAGAAGTAGGTGTTTCTAGGATGTTCCATCCCAGGACTGGGTGAGAAAGGAGGCTTAGCTGATTGGTCGCCTTCATTCTGGCAGGTCTGTGCATCCCCCTCCTCTCCAGGCACCTGAACTCTCAGGGAACGGCAGTTCTTTCTGACATGTCCTTGTTGGCCTTTTCTTCCGGATACTCTCCTTATAAATGGTGGGTGAGAGCAAGTTGAGCAGGGGTGACGGTTATAATTAAAGGAATAATCTGATTCCTGAACTTCAGCCAACCTCAGCAATCATTAGGAATCCTCCAGATGCTCATCTCAGAGCCCTGAAACAAGGCACAGCTATTTACATGGTAGCTCACCCAACACACCAACAAGTCCTTGTGTTCATCCTCAGCTGAACAGGCAGGGAGGCAGGGCTGTGTGCTTTGAATGAGAGAGAGAGAGAGAGAGAGAGAGAGAGAGAGAGAGTGTGTGTGTGTGTGTGTGTGTGTGTGTGTGTGTGTCTGCGCGCGCGCACAGACACTTGAGCCAAAGAGAAAGGCATGAAGTAGAACGTCCTTTGCAAGCATCTAAAAAATGGTTGCTTTCCATTAGCCATCCCTCTTTCAGTTCTTGGGACGAGGAGACCAAGCCAGCAGAAGTCTGGTTCACTTCACTTTGCTAGGTGGGAGCCCCGCTTCAGAGAGCTGAGGTTCCAGAAACTCCAGCTCATGGTGGAAGGCAGTAGATGAAACAAGGAAGTGATTTAGAGACTCTTCGTTGCAGATTTATTTATTTTTATTTTATTTTTTTAAAGATTTTTATTTATTTGAGAGAGAGAGAATGAGAGAGCGAGCATGAGAGGTGGAAGGTCAGAGGGAGAAGCAGACCCCCTGCTGAGCAGGGAGCCCGGGACTCCAGGATCATGATCTGAACCAAAGACAGTCACTCAACCAACTGAGCCACTCAGGTCCCCTCACTGCAGATTTAGAAAGTCAAGGGCTTAGAAGGCTTGCTGTTGTCCATCCTACCCCACTTCCCAGGGTAGGGAGAAGGGAGCAGTTGTGGCTTCCCCATGTCCCATTCTTCTTGACATGGTTCTCAGAATTCATGGTGGGAAATCCATAAGATTGGCTTTTGTATATAAGATTCAAACTCCCTTAACTATACAATAAAGAGTATGTGACTCAGAACAAAAGAGTCACAATTTCTGGTGTTGTTTCTGGTATGAATTTTTTTTTTTTAGCAAGAGATTTCCTGTGTACCTTAGTATTGTTGTTTGAGAAAGTTCCTTTCTAAATATAACCCTAAATTTGCTTCAGAATTGATCTGTAGTCTATGTTCATTGTATTTTCTAATATCGGCGTAAGAGATGTTTGCATAGTTATATGAGAATACAATGAATACAAGGTATAAGGCTTAATTTACTTTGAGTAAACATTGCTTGCCAATTGTTTAGTTAAAGATACTCTTTTGTGTCTACTTGAAAAGTTGAATTTGTAACTGGAAACTTTTTAGTACTGTTTTGCTTCCCTACTGAGCTTCTTCTAGACTTAAGGACTGATTTGAAATCAAACTGTCCAACTACGTTGGGTCATGCTATCTAAATGACACAAGGATAAGATACTCTGGCATCAGGTCAATTTCTAAAGGAGTTAAAACACAAATTATTGAAAAATTTCTCATCTATGCAATGTTTCTGGCTAGAATTATGTAAGGAACACTTGGATATTTGAGGAAATACTTATTAACCTTAATTTCTGGAGTATGACTACCAAATAGATTTTAATTTAAGATACAGTGGTATGGGGAAGACAGTAAATGATCCGACTTTTGATCAAAACCTTATTTCAAGTTGTACATGTTGGAAACAAAGTCTGCAGTTGCTGTCCAAGGGTTGTCTGCAGGTGGGACTAGAGCAACTCAAGAACTAGACATTCCTTCTTTTGGTGTCAAGTAGAATGAATTACCTTGGGCTTGGAAAAGACCACTCAGAGTGGAGAACATTAAAGACAGTCACCTCACCCACCTCATCTATGAAGATGTCTCTGAAAGTCAAGTATGAGATATACTGGGGTCTTGGGTTAGTTACCGCATACTTAGACATGTTCCCACTTTCTCTTTGGAAGTGGATGCCCTGTTTTTCCAGATTACTTTTGCCACACAAGCGTTGTAGTTAAATGCTGAGCAATGACTTGATTATCACTAAGCCTTTTAAAGGCCATCAGCACCAGTAAGCTAAGCTTAACTTCAAGGGAGAGTCATGGCTCAGTCCAAGTATCCTTGCCTTGCTTCGGATTTTTTGGGCCCAAACGTGGAGTGACTGCAGCTTGCTCCACTGAGCTTTGCCATTGCAACTGCAGAAAAGTCCCTTTAATGAGCAACAAATGGCTCACAAGCACCCTGGCACTATACGTCTCTGTATGACTTAGCCCTTCGTTATTTGTCATGGTTCATGATGCATTGCTTATTTACCTGCTCTAGCAGCAGTTTTGCCTGGAAGGGTGAAGTCTGTTGTGGTCTTTGAAGAATGCACGAGTGGTTCCATGCACCATGAAAATGAATAGCTCCCGTGCCAAAGAGAGTTGCATTCTCATGGTTTCAATTAACACTGACATAATGGGACTATGTCTACACCCCCACCCCAAACTCCAGGGGCTATAATTAGAAAGCAGTTCCTTACCATTGTGATGTCTAAATGATTGTCCTGCCTCGAGAACAATTTCCATTCCCCCCCACCACCCGCTCTTTGATCCCATCTGTTCACAGTGCCCCAACACCTACAAGAGTACTGCACAAGTTATTTTGCCATTTCCTGCATCATTATAAATGTAAATTGTAATAAAGTTCTATCCAAATAGCTTTTAAGAACTGGGTGTAGGCACTTCTTCAACCCTGAATATTTGTTTACACTCACAACCTTAAACAACCAGAAGAGGAAGGTGGGACTCTAACTGATAGTGGGGAAGCAAGTGGAGGACGGCAGGACCCTGTGGAAGGGGTTAAGGACTTGAGACAGCGTGCTCTCAGGACAAAAATCTCTGCAGGGAGGTTAATATAAGGATGCTTCTGTTTTATCTACAGCACATGGACAAATACTCCTGAATGGGCCCTGGTTTGTCCCACATATTTTGTTCTGTCTTTAAAATTCTGTTATCAGGGCACTAGGAACATCTCATCCTTCTTTCTTCGTGTGTGTGCAGTGAATTCAAAATGGGAAGTTGTTGGGGCACATGGCTGGCTCAGTCAGTTAAGCATCTGGTTAAGCATCTGCCTTCGGCTCAGGTCAGGATCCCAGGGTCCTGGGATCCAGCCCCGCTTTGGGCTCCCTGTTCAGTGGGAAACCTGCTTCTCCCTCTTCCTCTGCCTGCTCGCTTGCTCACTCTCTCTCTCTCCCTCTCAAATAAATGAAGAAAATCTTTAAAAAAAAACAAACCCTAGGAAGTTGTTGAATAAACTCATCACATCTCACAGCATGTTTGGGTTCCCTATCTTTTTTTTTTTTCCCATAATTTTGGGAAATATTTCCCTTTATTTTTATTGGGTGCTTACGTTACCAAGCAACAGATAAAATCTAGGTCTTTTTTTGTTTGTTTGGTGCGATTGGCTTTGCAGACCAAAAAAGTGTTGCAGCAAATGTATGTAAGGGACTGGAATAAACTAAAAGGAAATGTGTTTTTAACTTGAGTGTAGCGTGTTGACTGCCATCACTGCGCAGTGTGGCTTAAGGCTCGTTCGGAATTACCAAAATGAAATCCAGGCTGCACGAAGAGGTCTTCTCCAGCAGTTTTCCTTTTCCAGGCCGCTTGCAGTAGTTTTTAATGTGGTGGTTGGAAAATGCAGGTTATTGAGTAGAAAGTCTCAATCTATATTAAAAGTCTTTGCAGGGAAGGAGACTTTTCTGCAGAGGCTTTTTATAGCAGAAATGGTGTGCAGATGTCTATTGGGGGGCAGGAATGAGTGTCTTACAAATGGGAAATGAGGATTCTTCCCCCTGCTCTCCCCACACTCCTACTGACTTTTTTTTTTTTAACCGTGAAACATAGACAGCCTCCTAAAATCCTAAGGCACTTCAATGTTTAGAAGGACCTTGATCAGTCTTGCAGGCTTTTATTATAAGACTTGGAGATTGGCTGTTAATATCTTGTCATTATGGGTCAGTAACTCAGATAGATTTTGATTTGAGGACATAGAGAAGTATTGAGTCCAGAGGATATCCCGTTTCTACCGTACTGTCCCCCCAAACTAAACAAGTCAGACCACCTCATTCTTACATAAATAATGTCAAACCCTTTTTCTTACATAACATCCCACTTTTTAATAGAAATTAATCACCTCTGCTACATTTAGCCCCAATTCTTTCAAATATTAAAACTTTGGTGAGATAGGTGTACTGTTTGCTGGCATTTTTGCTTGTTTAAGTGAGCTCTTTTTTTTCTCCCTGGGCAGCAGTGTTTACTGGAGCTTTTGAATTCTTGCCAGAAAACCATCCAGCCTCATAGCTGAGCATTCGCTGTGTGTGGTTCCCCTGTGCTAGGTCTGGGTCCCTACGGAGAAGGACCAGGTTCCATGTGCTGCCCTCGAGTTTCTTTTCATTGTTCCTGAAATGCAGTTACTCAAGGAAGCCATTCTGATGCACATCAAGGAAGCCGAGTGCGTGGGCTCTAGAACCAAAATGGCCACATTCAAATCTTGGCCCTGCCCTTGAAGATCTCCTGTGAGTCCCTTAATCTCTTTTGACCCCTGCTTTCTCGTGTGTGAAATGAAATGATATTACACCTCTCATATGATTATCGGGAGGCTTAAAGGAGTTAATACATGAGTTAATACATGCAAACTTAAATGAGTTGATACATGCAAAGTACTTAGAAGAGAGCCTGGCACATAGTAAGTTAGCTTACAATTGATTTTATTGATATATCAATAAAATCAATAAAAGCTCTCAGTAGACAGGCAATTCTGACGTAGAATATCCTTCTCTTTGGTTTTGACATGAAGATTCTTCATGATCGTGAAACCATAGAAGCAAAATAAACATTTTTTTCCTGAGACCATGGATCCATTCTTTGTGTTAGTGGTTCAAAGGCGGAAGGGAGGAGTGTACAGTACAGTTTTGTGTCCTTTGTTTCTAAATGTCATTTAGAGAAATAACTACTCTGTAAGAGAGGTCTGAAACATATGCCTTTTAGCAAAGCACTCATAACCCCCCCTCACTCCCAATCCTACTGGCATTGGGGCTCAACAGAGGCTTCTAAACAGAAGGAAGACCTCAAATGTTAGTCGAGAGCTGTGGCGCAAAGGAATAATTATGTTGAACATTTTAAGTGGCATGTTGGGCCACAGAGCATCAATATATAACTGACGATTAAAAGGCGACCTTGGAGTATAGTTGCCCCTTGTGTTAATCCCCACATGCAGGATCTACCACTTGGACTTGGGTCCCCACATAAATGTACTTTAGTAAGTTATTTAGGGACTCTAACAATTGATTTTGAGGCTTAGGAGGGAGTGAAATGTGAATGAACTTGAGTTTCTTTTTTTTTTAAACTTCTAATTTTTTAAGGGTTTGTATTTATTTGAGAGAGAGCTTGCAAACAAGTGGGAGGAGAGACAGGCAGAGGGAGAAGCAGAGTTCCCTTTGAGCAGGGAGCCTGACATAGGGCTCGATCCCAGGACCCTGGGCTCATGAACTGAGCTGAAGGCAGATGCTCAACTGACTGAGCCACCCAGGTGCCCCTGAACTTGAGTTTCTATTCAAAATAAATAAAACCCCAGAATGAAGCCCTTGAGGATTCCAAAAGATAAGCAACCATTTTGTTTCTCCACTGGGTACTCTAGAGCCAAAAGGGAGAAGTGGTCCTTGGCATCCTGGGTTTGCCATCCTGAGCTTGGCTGGGTCCATGAGAGTGGGGACCTAGACCTAAGGCCTGGGGGGTGGTCACGTTATTGGTAAATCTTGGGGGTGAACATCATAGGGGACCCCTGTTTCTTTCCATTTCCTGACTGTGTTAAAATCATTCTCGAGGGGCACCTGGGTGGCTCAGTCAGTTGAGTGGGGAGCCTGCTTCTCTCTTTCCTTCTGCCCCTCCCGCTTACTTATGCTTGCTCTCTCTTTCTCTCTAATGAAATTTAAAAAACAAAAACCATGATGCTTCTCTGTACCAGAGCCTCATTCCCACACAAGGGTCTTGTTTCCCAATCTGAATAATGTGAAGTCATGCATAGTGCTGTAGGTAGTGGTCCTGAGGCCAAAGACTTGAGTCTGATTTTCTCCAGCTGGGTATTGTGCATGTCCTTGCCCATCGCTGTTTTCTTAGAACTTGCCCATCTCTCTTCTCAGTTCTGGCATTTAGTATTTCCATAACATGTTATAGCTGAGTTCTTCATGATCGTTTTTTAGTAGTTAGACAACCGGTCATATGCAGAGCATGAGCCAGTACGTAGCCAGCGAACGAAGTGGAAACTGTCCGCCAAACCCAGTTTCATAATCTTCCTTTAATAAAACTCTACTGTGTCATTTTGTTTGGTCCCGGTCTTTAAACCTTGAGCAGACACCAACCTGTGTAGTAGACTGGGCCTGCTGCAACACAGATTTGACTTAGAGTGGAACAAAGAATAAAGCGGACCATGAAGAGTTAAGAAAAGAAAGCCGGGGACAGGGTGGGGGGGGTGGGGTGGGGAGGAGGGGGGAGTGGCGTATTTGTTGAATAAAACTATCACGATTTTAGATTTTTTGCTTATTTCCTACAGGCCCATACCATTTTGGAATGTGTTTGTGCTTTCGAGAGCAGGTTCCCTGCTCTAATACAGAGATTCCTGCTTTCTACCTAATCACAAGTACATTCCAGAATAATCCCCAACACGAGATAGGTGCTCAGTGACTAGTTGTTGACACTTGAGCTTTGTGCATGTTTCCGTAGTGGGGCATGGTTTCTGCTGAAGCAGAGTATCCAACAGATGCCACGGGCTCTTCTCCCATTTCTCGTAGGCATTTACCCACTAACTCTTCACCTCTCTGAAATCCAGCCAGTTAGCGGTATGGTCAATGTGGAAGCGAACCCTAGCAATGGAGGGGAGAACAAGTGTGCCCAAGATGAGAGTTTCACAGCCTGTGCTGAAGAAGGCAGGGAAACGTGATCTGTCTGGGAAATGTGTGGCCTTGCTTGATGTGACCTCTAAGGCCCCTTCCAACCTTGACTTCTGTGCTTCTGGGCTTTTCCAACCACCTCCTCCCTCCAGGCTTGTGTGCTCCTCTGTAAACTGAGGGGGTGAGATGGGCCGGTGTTGCAGTCCTAACTATTGGTGACTTTGAAAGAGTGAACTTTTAGTTATCCAGAAAATCTAGCCCTCCAGACTGGCCATCCCCCCAGGGTATCAGGTAGCCAAGATTTCACTGCCCATTAAAGCACAATGAAAAGACTCATTGGGCCTGGGTTCAAACTGCAGCAGCAAAGTCCTCCTTCTTGGGAGGGGATGTTGACTTTGACCTACACAATTAGCTCCTCGCTGTTGGAGGCTCCTGCCCCGCCCGCTTCAGGCCAACGTTCTGGTGGGGATAAGAGGCGGGGTGTGTGTGTCCATCAGATAGGAGCCCATAGTGTTCAGGTTTCCTCCTGACAGTTCTAATCCCTTGTTCCTGTTCCGAAGGGTAGTGTTGATAATCGGGTGTCCCAAGTCACACTTCACGGCAGGTGAAGTTCATCCCAGCATCTGTTCCCTGCCCGGTATCTGCTTTCAGAAGTTTGCTCAGGACCTTGGTTGGTACTGATAGGAGGGGAATGCACTAATCCTCTGATAGCGACTGGGTAAGCAGCGGGCGGGTCGGAAAGAGCAGGAGGGCGGGAACCCCAGGCTAGCTGCCGGTGTGTGATGGCTGGCCACCATCCTTTGTAAGCACTGATGAAGATGCGGGGCAGGTGGCCTGCGTGCCTGTGTGCCTCAGACAGTGTCCCTGGAGAGAAGTGGAAGAGGATAAGAAGCCTCAGTTCTCCATGGAGGGTGGCCAGTACCACTTTTACCCTTGTTGCTTCTCTTCCTCGTGAACTGCCCAGTAGTATCTGTTTCTGCCTGGTCTTCATGTGCCTTTCAGTTCTGGCCACGCACACAGTCCTTCCTGGGCAGCCAACCCAGCCAACTTGGCCTTCTCCCTGGTGGTGGTGGTCTCCCTTCAGCTGGCCAGTTAAACCCAACCCTTTCTCCCCAGTGTAACCGAAGTCTCCTCTCTTCCATTGAGCCTTGCCTGAGCATTCTGCTTTACTGTTCCCAGGCCTCAGAAGACCTTCACCTCAGCCCAAGTTTAAGTGTATTCATGTTCTTTTTAAAAAAAAAAAAAAGATTTTATTTATTTGACAGAGATCATAAGTAGGCAGAGAGGAAGTTGGGGGTGGGGGGCAAACAGGTTCCCCACTGAGCAGAGAGCCCGACACGGGGCTCGATCCCAGGACCCTGAGAGCATTACCTGAGCTGAAGGCAGAGGCTTAACCGACTGAGCCACCCCGGCGCCCTGTATTCACGTTCTTGCCCACAGAAGACATTGAGTTTTGCCTTCAGCACAGCTACTAGTGCTGAAAGGAGCACACACTAGGGACCCTGCTACAACTCGATGCGGGGGTGCTAAGTGTCTAAGGCAGACACTGGTGGTAGAGGCCACAGCAGGCCATGCACAGTGGGCAGGAGAAGGTCGTCTCTCCTCCTATGTCTCCTGGCTGATCCTGGAACCGTGTGTGTACGAGGACTTCAGAACAATTGAGCCACATAAAATGAGTGAGAGTGAGAGTGAGCGTGCGTGAGAGACAGAGCGGATGGAGAGAGCATGGGCGTCTCTGGGGTGTGAAGTATGTGCCCCTGGGTTATTAATGGTCAAGTGGTGTTCTTCCCTCTCTCCCCACCCACCTTCTTCCCAGCATACCCTTTCCTTCTCTCTAATCTGCCTCTTACAAGTAATAGGCCAGGCCTGCTCGGTGTTATCCATCCCAACTCATTCTTAAGTTGAATTCATGGCCAAACCTTCAAGGTCATCTGTTACTGCTGCCTCACCACTATATTTGTCTTCCCCCAAACTAGGTCAATCCCACAGCCCAGTGTACCCAGGCCTTGCTCAAGATGACCTACTGCTCCCACTGCCAGGGGCTTGTGAGTGTGAAGCCGTGTTACAACTACTGCTCCAACATCATGAGAGGCTGCCTGGCCAACCAAGGCGATCTTGATTTTGAATGGAACAATTTCATAGGTGAGTGAGAAAGTGAGGGAGGGAGTTGTGTCGCCAGAGAGAGCTCAGCTTCCAGGCACGGGGAATATTGTAATTATCGTCCATAAAAGTTCTTCTGTGCCTTATTTATGGGATGCCAGGGTTCTAAGTGTACTTGGAGTTTGCACCATTCTACAGGTAAGTGTTCCCTTGAACTAATGGTGCTGGTACGGAAGACCTCAGACCTAGCAAATACCAAGGTATCAGAAAGAGAATGTGACTTTTTGGCATTTCTTCCCCAAGAGGTCTGTTTTAGTTACGCATCATAGGCTTGTGTCCCTGTAAATGCTGGAGTATGGCCATTACTGACTGAACTTTGAAATCACCTGTCACGCTGGGACCGAACCTTCTATATAGTGGCCCGATGCCCGTTGGATGTTTGAACCAAGTGAAACCTGACTGGGGGGAGATCTAGGGGTTCTCTTTCTACAGAGGATTTCACAGTAACCTGAGTGCTCTAGTGAGCACGGAGGCCCCCTTTGCTCTAGTCATTTTAGAGGTGAGCATCCTCACAGCTCCCTGACATCCGGAATCCAGACAGCAGTGTAAGCGGGGTGCCCACTTTCCAAGAGGATTCATCAGCATCAGTGGGAAAGGACAATTTTAAGGATCGTTTATAGGTCCGGCCATCGAGTTCGTTGATGTGCATTTAATGCACAGCTTAGTCCTGAAAGCTCTGTGACGGGCATGGGGGCTCCTGGTCCTCCGTGCTAGTGGCGCCATACACACGCATGCACACACACATGTGCATGCGCACACACACACCAACGGATCACAAAACAGACTCGGCTCTTCCTCCAGTGCCCAGTCACGTTTGCATAATTGCAGAACATAAGTGGCTTTAGAAGCACCTGTTTTTCACTTCCTTGTTCACATCATGGGAACATGTGTGCAATTTGCTGGCACCTTTCGGGCAAGGGATTGGACTCAGGTGGTTTTTTATTTTTTAGTCTGCATGAGAGCTAATTACCATATTAACTCTGTTTGAAAATGCATCAATAAATTGGCTCCAACAGATTCTTGAGAACACTGACCCGGGGGGGAAAAAGAGACACATGAATATTAAGCACTTCAACACAATTGTAGCCTAAATAGCTCTAAGTGAGAAGACCTGTGAAAGGGTAGCCAGAGGCAGCAGAGGCTCTCGCATGGATGGCCCAACGTGCCCAGAAGGAAGCCATGGGAGAAATTGTGGCTTTAAAAGCATTCCCTCCCTCCCCCCATCCCCCGCCCCGGGAAATAAAAGCTCATGGCATTTCCAGATCGGAAGTTGATGTTTCAATTTTCAATTTTCAATCCGACCCTCACCCCCCACAACCCAGATGCCAAATTTGAAGTTCCCTTCTGCTAAATTCATTTTTGTAAATGTTGGTTCGCCTTTTAACTTTATAGCATCTATTGTACTCGTTCTCCGGGCAAAGGAGAAATCACCATACACTACAAACAGTGCAGAGCGACAGCCCTCGAGTTTTGCCAGCCTATCTACAGACCGGTCACGAGTGAGGTGCAGAGGGCCGTGTCCCTTGCACTGTTCTCTTGTTCCTACGTGTCTGGCAGAAACTGTAACTCATTGTATTAAAATACAAATTCTCTCACGCTCTTTTTTTTTTTTTTTTTTTTTTTTTACATTTTTCCAAAGAGTTTGCAGATCCATGTCAAATCAAAACTGCACTGTGGCTCGCTTAATTAATGTTTTCAAGCAAGGAGGAGTGAGTTGTGGTGGTTGTTCTTGTTGAGAATTTTAAAAACTACGTTTGTTCTTTCAAGAAACAGAATTAAACCCGAGTGGAAATTGATAGGATTTCTGAATCCATTTTCCTCAGTTCTTTGAAATGATCCTCCTTGGAGGAATGAGGTATATAATTGTATCTAAACTTAATTTTTAATGGGTATTTTATTCTTTCTGTCCCATAAGCTGATCTCACAGGCCAGGGGTAACAGACATTGTTAATCCCCAGTGCTTTTTTTTATGAATTTTCACCAGGGTTTAATTTGCTCTGTG
Source organism: Lutra lutra (assembly GCF_902655055.1). Taxonomy (NCBI): domain Eukaryota; kingdom Metazoa; phylum Chordata; class Mammalia; order Carnivora; family Mustelidae; genus Lutra; species Lutra lutra. Next base: position 18,041,386 of record NC_062296.1, read on the forward strand.
GTTGTAGAATTCAGTCCCAATTTACATGCCTTTGCTCTAAGTTCTTTTTTTTTTTTTTCCTTTGCAAAGAATTTTTCTTTCCCCTTTAAACGACTGCAGTTAACGAATGGTGATGGGCTTTTCCCCCAACTTCTTTAAAATCAGATCTTGGGGTTAAGTTGGGAAACTGCCTTTTGTTTTCCCAGTGGGTCGTGAGCCTGAAGATGGGGGTTTGTGAGTCCTGGCGGCACAGCGCTAAAGGATTCAGTTTGCCTGGTGTGAAGGGGATTCTCTGTGGACGAATGGGGATGACCTCGTGCCCATAGCCTGAGCGCCAAAAGCCTGTGGCTGCACCAGGCCCCCAAGAGACAGGCTCAGTTTTCCACATCTGCCTTCTTGCTGCTGTGTCCTCCTTTCCCTCTCTTGAATTGCTACCAGCCTTGTTCCAGATGGATCCAAACAGTTGGAACACCCCTGACCTGGTTTTGTAAGAGGTCGGCTCAGAAGGTCAATCCAGTACTCCCCACCACCACCACCGGGACGAAGTCGGTTTCCGGACAAGCTTAAATGCTGCTCCGTTGCACCTTGCTTTCCGTCACGTACTGTGGTTTGCCTTAACCTTCACCTGCCAGGTGACTTGTGTCACACGTTGTGGCCTGCAGGACTTCCGTGCTGGGATGTCGGGGTGTCAAGGCTGCCAGCAGGAGGCAGGGCCGGTCAGATATCCCAGAAATAAGAGACCGTTAGCCTGGACCCACTATCTTTGACTCTCCCTCGGGGCTTCTGATCAGGGCTGGCCACTTGTAGGGAAGGGCTGCACTGAGAGCCAAGCGGGACTCCCCCCAGGGGTGGGGGGGCCCACTCTGCACATTCCTCAGCCGCCCCGTGCAGGACTCCATGGCACCGGCCCCAACAAAGGCCCGGCTTCCCTCCATTCCCAGAGTTGACAAAGACGCCAAACAGCCAGAAGAATCGGGTTTATGTTTCCTTTCAGTCTTTCACAAACATATTAGTGATCCGGCCTTTCCTCACCAGTAGGGGAATGAGTAGTTCCAAAATGCACTGGATCCCCCACCCTTGCTTAAACCTCTGCATTTTGGATGTTGATTATCTGTCTATTCATAATATTTTTATTTGGAGCAAGCGACTTCCTCTACAAAGAATGTGCTTTCTGTACGTGGCAGTCCTTGACGATTTGACAATGATGAGCACGTTGAAGCGGTGCTCGACTTGTTTACAAAAGTCTCCCTTTGCTAGCCCATCAAAAGCATTTTCCCCTGTGGTACGATGCTATGTTCATGCCGGCAGCCTTTACTAAGAGGTAGGAAGCGTTACTTTATTGGTGCTTACCACAATGCAGTCTGAAACTTCATTTGTGACTGCTTTTCAAAAAATGTGCGTTTCAGGGAAGTCTACTCGGAATTGCAGCTTAGAGAAATGACCCCCATGCCTTCGGATGTTGTGTTGGGTCTGTTCTAGGTGGAAGGTAAAAGGTTGATGATCAAATTGGGTTTCATGGACAGGCTGCTGCCCAAAGTCCTTTGCACCAGAAAGCTGAGGTAGAAGATGGTGGTGGCCTGCAGTCCTCTCTCAGAAGGGCATAGAGGCTTCTGGAAACTAGCCCTCCTTGCTGTGAGCTATCCTCGGCCTACCTGAAGACTGTGGATAACGTAGTAGGCCCACGTTATGCCTAAAGAGCCTTCCCTGCCAGGCCCTAAGCACCAGAGTTGAAAGGAGAGCGGACAAGTGGAAAAGTTCAGTGCTTATCCAGAGTGAAGCACCCTTTTCCTCATTTCCAGTTTCCTCGAATTTTGACCAGGAAATATCAGGCAACGGTACTGAGCCTCATGATCCCCACAAACATGTACGGCAGAAAAACAAGTACTAAAACATTCTAGACTCCTCCAGAAGGCCAAGGTGACTCACAGAGTCATCCATGAAGACTCACACTGGGAGCATGGGCTTTTTGTGGACTGTGTCTTCTGTTGTCTTCTCACCCAAATGAAAAGAGGCACATGTTTTGCTTTAACTCGATGCCCTTGTGTTTGAAATGGGAAGTTTATCTTAATACAAAATTGCATCTTTCAAATTTTCATTATTTGAAAAGTCATTAGAATTCCTCGGAACACTGTCATTTGTACTTTCCAACTGTGCGCTCAAGGAGCTGAAAGGGTTTCATTTAAAAAATGAAAGAAAGCAAATGATATGCCAGGATTTTGATGGATTTATGTTTCTGAGTCTTGTAAATGGAACCTAAATGAAAAGATCCCAGGAAGCCACTGGGAGAAGTGGCACGTTGTTGTGCCCCCGGCCGCAGGTTTGTCTGCGGGAGCTAGTGCAGAGCCTCACAGCGACAGCCAGCGACACACGCAGGGAATGAATAATCAGTGTGGTAGGATGTTCCCGATTGGGTTTCCTCTCTGTGGAATAAAGCATCCACCTGGCCATTTCACCCTGTAGAGAGCTAGTGATACACGGTGACTAAATGCAGCTTGGTGTTAATAGAAACGGATGTAAAAACCTGAGTTGATCAGGACACGTGCCTTCTTCCCTAACCCCCCCCCCCCCCCCCCCGAAACAAAGACGGGGTGAGATAAGCACTGATGACCCACGGCCGAACTCACGGTTTACTTTTTGTGCTGTATTGTTTTTCCCCAAATGTCCTGTTAGACGCAATGCTGATGGTGGCAGAGAGGCTCGAGGGTCCTTTCAACATCGAATCGGTCATGGATCCCATCGACGTGAAGATTTCGGACGCTATAATGAATATGCAGGAGAACAGTGTGCAAGTGTCTCAGAAGGTAACGAAGGCAGGATAACTGGCAAAGAGAGGCAGAGCCCTCCCCTCCAGCCCCTCTTCACAGCCTCCCCCCCCCCCCCCCCCCCAAGGCTTGGGACGCACCTTCCCTAATGTGACCATGTTTGCTTTGATGCAGGTTTTCCAGGGATGTGGGCCCCCCAAACCCCTCCCGGCCGGCCGGACCTCCCGTTCCATCTCCGAGGGGGCTTTCAGCGCTCGCTTCAGACCGTATCACCCCGAGGAACGCCCGACCACGGCGGCTGGCACGAGTTTGGACCGACTGGTGAGCACTTTGGCGCAGGAACGGGCGTGTTTAATGACAAAGAACCTAAAGCATTTGCTCCAAATGCAGTTTTAGTTGGAAGTCTGTCCAGTGCGGGTCTTTCAGGTGAAACTTTCCAAGCAGATTGCATGTGGATGTCCATAAATCTGCCTCTCATTTTCTGGCTCATAAAGTCTGTACATCGTTAGGAAACACGGCGCATCTACTGTGCACCCATCACTGTGCCCGTTAGAGGGAGGCGCAGAGCGATGGGACGCCTCCTCGTTCTCAAGAAGCCCCCGGCGCAGCGGGAGAAGCAGGCATCCCCGGCTACACGAGCGGAGGGGATGTGCGGGGAGTGTTGGGATGGCGGGAAGGTGGGAGAGAGCTGCTTGCCCCGCGTCACCAGGGCAAGGGCTGGGGGGGAGGCGTGGTGACAGGCACTCACAGTTGCACAGAGGGAACAGTATAGACGCTGCAGCCAGAGGAGGAAAGTCTTCTCATCCCGCGGGGCCTGGAGGCTGGCGGGCCTCAGACGGTAGCTGCGAAGAAGAGGGAGAGTGGACGGTGGATCTGGGTCGCTCCCTCGGGGCCTGCATTCCAACCATTAGTTCACTGGACTGAGTTTGCTCTTTCTGTACAAATTTGATCTGCATTTTTCTCTTGTGACTCGAGTTGAAAAGGAATTGCCTAACACTCTGGAGCTACTTTAGAGATGATCAAAAGACACACGTGTAGGCTGTTGTTGCGTGCTTTTACAGAGGTCTCTTTCCCTCCCCCTCCCCCCATGAGGTTACTGATGTGAAGGAGAAGCTGAAACAGGCCAAGAAGTTCTGGTCCTCTCTGCCCAGCAATGTTTGCAGCGATGAAAGGATGGCCGCCGGGAACGGCAATGAGGACGATTGTTGGAACGGGAAAGGCAAGAGCAGGTTAGCCGCGGGCAAGTGGGGTGGCAGTCTCCCTTCCCACCTGCCTGGGGGCTCGCGGGCCTTTCAGATGGGGGTCACTCAAGTTGTCACTCGAGGGAGGCATCATGAAGTACTTGACAGTAGGTAGCAATAGCATGGTTGGCTTCTAGATGTTCTAAGGAACAGGCTTTGCCCCGCAAGCCTTGTGAAGGCACCCGGCTGTTTGCGGAGCGTACTGGGCCAGAGGTCTGCGATGGTGGCTCTGGTCCAGCATGAGGACTGCAACTCAGGGTTCTGGTAGCATCATCTTCCCAGGGTTTTAATGCCTATGGTTCTTAGCCCCCCGGTCTGGCCTCCTAAAGCTCCAGTTCCCCCAAAGGTCTCATTCTCTTCTTGGGTGATGTCTTATGTAGCCACGCCTCCATACCCAGTAACTTTCCTAAGTCCCCACTGTATCGGCCCTTGACTCTGACCCACCAACGTCCGTTAAAAGGGGTAGCTTTCCAAAAGGTCCCCATCAAAGTGGAGAAACAAGAAATGGGACAACTTTCCCCTGAACTGCACTCAGTGGGAATAGAATCAAGGCCGAATTCTCTGATCTTCGGTGACTTTGAGCTTTACCGATCATCTTAATGGGGTCATTTTCCATTTCAGATACCTGTTCGCGGTGACGGGAAATGGCTTAGCCAACCAGGGCAGTAATCCGGAGGTCCAGGTGGACACCAGCAAACCAGACATTCTGATCCTTCGCCAGATCATGGCTCTTCGGGTTATGACCAGTAAAATGAAGAATGCTTACAATGGGAACGATGTGGACTTCTTTGATATCAGTAAGCACCTGTGGTTTGAAACTTAAACCTTGTTCTCGTCCACCATGTGATGAGAACAAGTGGAATGAAATGTCTGTTCCTCTTTTTTTTTTTTTTTTTTTTTTTTTTTAACTAGGTGATGAGAGCAGTGGAGAGGGAAGTGGAAGTGGTTGTGAGTATCAGCAGTGCCCTTCGGAGTTTGAGTACAATGCAACCGACCACTCCGGGAAGAGCGCCAACGATAAGGCCAGCGGTGCTGGCGGCCTTGCCAGGGCACAGCCCTACCTTCTCGCTGTCTTCTGCATCTTGCTCTTGGTCATGCAGAGAGAGTGGAGATAATTCTGAATCGTAGAGAAAAAGTTCTCTTCAAAAAGTTAAAAAGGCACCGGTTATCACTTTTATACCATCCTAGTGACTTTGCTTTTTAAATGAATGGACAACGATGTACAGTTTTTACTATGTGGCCACTGGTTTAAAAAATGCCGACTTTGTGTTTTCATTCAGTTTTGTGGGGAAAAGGGACTTGTATGTATAAAGGCAGTTCCTGCTCCCCCAGAATCATGTGAAACGTGGCTAACAGTGTAGGTACAGAACTGTAGTGAGTTGTGCATTTGTGATTTTATCACTCTTGTTTGTTTGTTGTTTTTTTTTTTTCTTTTTGTTTGTGGGTTTTTTTTTTTTTTCCTCCTTCAATTATGATCTCACCTTGTTTCTTACAAGAAAACCAGGGTCCTTTCTTGGCATGTAACATGTACGTATTTCTGAAATATTAAATAGCTGTACAGAAGCAGGTTTATTTATCATGTTACCTTATTAAAATGTCCATTTATCCCTATTGATGGGTTGCCTTCTCTGGAGAGGAATGGATATGATTTTGGTTTTTTTTATTATTAAGTTAGGACAGAATGTGAAGGCACAAGGGGGCTTCTGAGCCACTTGGTAGGTTGGATTCAGGCATCAATGCAAGAAGGCTCTACTTCCCTGATAGCCGAGGACTGGAAGACACTGCAGACCATATCCGTCTTGGTCGAACTGAATTACATAAACTAAGATCACAGGTCCGTTTCTCGAACCCGCTTATACTTAGAGCAGAACCCACTTAGAAGAAGATTCCTTTTCAGTACACTCTCCCTAGAAATATAGAAGGCGTTCAGGATGTCTGAGTTATCACACGTTCACACATAGTTTAGGGGTGGGTTTTTGTCTTTTTGTGTCTTATCCAAGCAAGTTAGCAAGCCGCTGTGTGCTGGTCTTCATGTCCACACTGACCTGCTTTGATTTCCTATCCCGAAGGCAGAAATAAATGACCAAGAAGCTCATTTGGTCCCCCTTGTTACAGCATCCCAGATTTCACACCCCACTGTGTAGAATAGGGAACTCTCTGGGGGCCAGCCAGAACCAGGGTACAGTCTGGGCGCCCTAAATAGCTGTCAGCACTCCTCCAGCAAACTTCTCGTCTGTGCATTTGCGTCTGGTTTTGGATCCCCGTTTTTGTAAAACAAGGTTTCTAAAGTGTCCTACTTGAGTTGTCTTCCCCAGGCCCATCTGATCAGAAAGGCGAAGGGCTTGCTGTGGGTCATGGCCATGTGCTACCCTGTCAGCCAAAAAGTCCGCTTGGGGCCATCTGGGTGTCCAGGATTTTTTCACGTGTTGTCGTTGTTGAGAGGCAGATGGGAGGGACTAGTGAGCCCAGAAGACAATAGCTTAGTGGTGACCCTTAGCCATGGTTCTGGGGGCGGGGCGGAGGGGAGGTGGCACGGGGATCTGGCAAAGGCCAGAGCTGTTGGCCCAGGCCAAAGACAACCCCGTTCCTTGTATCCTTACCAAATGACAGCTTATAAAACCATGAGAATGTAACAGCTCCCTTTAAAAAGGAGTTCCCAGAAAGTCTTCAAAGAGGGAAGATCCTACAAGTCTCTTCCTGCGTTAGGCAGCCAGATCTCCGACGCCACAGAAGCTAACACCCACGGAGGGGTGGTTTGTGTTCCTGTTGAATCTTCAGTTGTTAGACTAATTCTCTATTTTTATATTGAAACATAATTACTTGATAGCTCAGGGTCTACATTTCATTCAGCTTTTCACACCAAATTCTTCAAGAATGGTCAACATGGAATATTGGGGGCTGTTGTAAACAGAGGCTTAATTTTATTAGAAGTATGCAGTTATTTATTAAAGCATGATGTTAATAAAATAGGCATATTCTGGCTGGTGTGTATAAGTGTTTTTTTTTTTTAAACAAATCACAGAAGACCTGAAATGGAAAAGGTGCTCCATTTATGTATGAGGAAAAATGGATTGTAAATAGCTAAGCTGCCTTGTGAGAACTTGGAAAATGTGCTGATACTTAGTAACTACCTCAGTTGTGAGGAATTTCCTTTTTAGCTTAGACTGCTATTACTTTGACTTGGTAGAAATGAATCTGGTCTCCAAAATGTGGCTCAAAGAGTTATCCCCGTAGACCTTGTGAGTTGTTTTTAATTTTAAAACCTTGAACTCTGCCCAGCTGTTTTCTTTTAGTCAACTTCTCTACACCAATAACATTTTCCGAATTAAATATTCTTGAAGGTTCTTCTGGACTCTCACTGATTTGTTTTCTTTCTTTGCATTTTTTCCTGTTACCCTTTTATTATTTAAATTGTCTCTTGCTTTTGAACTATGAAATAAACAAATCATAGATTTTTCCATTCAGATCCGACTGGATAACTCTTGGCTCCTAACCAGCTGGCAGGCTCACCCTTGCACCCTGTCCCACCCCTGCTCCGTAAGAAAGAATAAACGCAAGCTGAATATTCTAAAATCTTTTAAGAGTTCAGAGTATGAGGTAGAATAAAAGCTTTGTTGGTAGACCTGCCTTTTCCAAAGTCTCTGTTAATAGCATGTGACTTTTTGTTTTACAAAGTCATTTGGAAATTATTTTTTCTTTCCAACACTTCACCACCCTGTACCTCAAGAAAAAAAACATTTTTAACGACTCTCAGATTTATATTTTATTTCAAAAACAGTCCGTAATTAGCACCTATTATTTGATAAAAGACAAAAGTACAAAGAATTGACATGCATTTAAAAACTTTCGTCCCTGCATGTTCGAAACCTAACAGTTTATGTGAAAAAGATTTTGTCATTTGTGATTCTAGAACAGACATAAAAATAGATGTGGATGATGATGTGCAAAATTCTGCTTGCCCCTTGGTGTCTGCGGAATGCGCCCACTTGCAGAGCTAAAGTGTGGGAAGTCAGTGACTGGACCTGTGCACGTGCACAACTACCAAATACAACTTTCTTCATTGAAATAAGGGAACAAGGGCCGAGAACTATTTTTTTTCAACTTCAAACCTAGTGGGGAAAATACACCTGTGCGTTCTGGGATACACTTTATTGCACAAGTTCAATTTTTACTTTTAATCTCCTAGTTATTTTCTTCTGGAAGTCTTTACAGAGGTACAAAATCCCCGAAAGATAACCTGTGGTAATCTAGGAATTCCAGCCCATCAGTAAGGCCAATCCACGTAGTATTTACTTGTCTAATTTTGCTTTCCATTAGGTAATGTTCTGACAGGGTTTAAAAACCAAAATCTACATCAAGATACAGAGAGAAAGTTTTCCTCCTGTTCCCACATCCAACCTGTCCAGTTACCCCACACTCTAAACTTACTAGTTGATGAGTGTGTATGTATGTATATATATGGAAAATTTGGAAGAAACCATATATGTATGTATATGTATAAGCCTATATATTATAATCTTCCAAAGTTTCCTTAAACATACACACGCAAATATGAATGGAGATTTCCCCCTGTTTTCTAGGTCAGTTACATTATTGAGGGATTCCTAAAGATGCGGAGTCCCATTTTAAATGCATGGCTGCTCAGTGGTACCCCATTTGGGATTTTTCTGTATTTTGGCCCAGTTGAATGGAGGTGATTTGTTTTCAAGAAACAAACCTTGAACTGAATGACTCCCCTTAGAATAACATAGTCCAGCCTATGGCCCTACCACCCTGAACGTGCCCGATCTCGTCTGATTTTGGAAGCTAAGCAGGGTCGGGCCTGGTTAGTACTTGGATGGGAGAATAATGTAGTCCTTTTTTTTTTTTTTTAAGGGTTATTTTAGAGAGTGAGAGCATGTGGTGGGAGGGGCAGAGGGAGAGGGAGAGAATTTCAAGCAGACTCCACACCCAGCGTGGAGCCTGGTGCTAGGCTCGATATCAGGACCTTGATCACGACGTGAGGTGAAACCGAGAGTCGGATGCTTAACTCACTATACCACCCAGGTGCCCCCAGGGTAATGTTCTCTTAATGTTTCCTCAAGCCCAGAGGCCTTGAAGCCACAGCCGCGTCATGCAGGCTGGAGATGAGAATGTTAGGGAAATGCATACGTAGATCTCCGTCACCCATGAAGGAGCTGTCTGATGGCCAAGGAGCCATTAAAATATGCAAATGATTGTCAAAGTTCTGTCATCACGTTAGGTTGACTCTTTATTCATCAGTGTTTGGAGACACTTTAGTCGGTAAAATCTAGGGGAATTCACTTCTCAGCACGAGTGTCCACATGTGGCGTTAAATGCACATTTTACTTTTGACTTTTCCCGGAATCCTGGGCAAAGGCACAGGGCTGTTGAAAAGCAAAAAGGTTTTCATGCGTCGGTCCTGCCAGGTAAAAGCTGATGGGAGTTGACCGATCTGGTTAAAGAATAAAGAGAACGCGTGTGTGATGTGCACGGTGCTTTTCAAAGGAGTTTTAAGGTATTGTTTTCAGGTGTCTGGGGAAGTTTTGTAGTAACTCTGTGTTATTGTGTTTCTCAACCGAGGCAGAGCTGGGAGTCTGTGTGTGTGTGTGTGTGTGTGTGTGTGCGTGCATGCGCTTGCATACCTCTACATACCTATATCCAGGTTTGTGTCTTTTCAAACACTTAATCCCAGGCAGACCTTACCCTTTCACTTAAAGGCTGCCTTCCCCCTGCTGTCAGTGGTGTGTGCTTGGGGAATGCAGACTAATTTTAATCATAGCCTAAGGGAAACATAATTAGGAAGGTAAGCCTCCTGCCAAGAACAAACTACACACACGCACATATAAAATGCATTCCAGATAGAATTGCTTCGGTTTACTACAGCCTGGGCCTTGCTTTTTTGTACCAACACTGATAACCCGAAGCTGACTGTAACCCACTGTTCCCGGGGACTCCCCACACAGGGCAGTTGGGGCCAGGTCGGCCACAAAGGAAGAATGCTGGTTGGTGGGTAATCTTCTGGACAGTGGCCTTGGGCTCTGAACCCATTCGCTGCACTTGCCTTTCTAGGTCTTGAGGGCCCCTGCCCTCATCTCGCTTTTAAAATGTAATGAAAAACTTGTTTCAGTTCTGAATAATTTGCAACAAGCTCTGGCCACAGCAACAGAAAGTTATTTAAACGTATTTACTGTACAAAAAAAAAAAAAAGTTCTTGTTTATTCATGGTGAAGCAGGATGAACCCGGGTGCAGGCCACTAAGGCCAGGCCACATCCATGGTCACCAGTAGAAGTCGCTCCATTTTGCCCATGAGTATAAGGACTCGAAGACATTAGGTAACTTTCCCAAGGGTGACCTACAGGTAAGAAATGTGAGAACCAGATTTGAAACCAAGGTTGGCTGGCCCCCAGAGACTGTTTTCTTTTCTTTTCCTTTTTTCCCAAGTGCCACTTTTTCTTCCATTACCCTCTTCCCTTTACTCTGCTGTCACAGTCCTCAGGAAGGGACAGGCCTGTTGGGCATGCTGTAGTGAGCACTGTCCTGGACGTGCAGAAGGCCAAGTTAAAGGTCATGGCAAACTCTGGCTGATCAGTTGACCTGAGTCCAGGTGAAGGAGTCAAGGGCTACCTGGAGACAAATCTTCCTTTTCCTTTTTCTTCTTTGTTTATTTGATTTTTTAATTTTGAAAATTTGTTACTTTTTTTTTTAATTTCTGGAGACAAACCTGGTCCAAAAGGTTTTCTAATTGCACATGGTGACTCTTTGTTCGGTGAACGTGAAAGCAGGAAGAGCTCAGTTGATAGTGCATGGGGACCACGTGGCCTCTATGCTAGTTCTGGAAGAACAGGCCTGAAGTGACCCTGTTTATCCTCTGCAGGAAAGCCTCCTGTGACCTTGTGTGGCAGGGCAGCTGCATTGTTGGGAAGGGGCCCTTCGCTGAACACTTAAGCAAACACTATCTGTTCAGAAAAATGCTACGGTTTACATATGGAAAATTCATACCCACTTAATCAGCTGGAGCTTCACGAGGGGGTAAATACATCTTGAGATGAATGGCCCCCGGTGAGTATAATCTGGGTTTTTGTTTTTGTTTTAAATTATAAACCCCCCAAGCCTCATTCAGTTTTTTTTTTTATTTTTTATTTTTTTAAAGATTTTTATTTATTTGACAGATCACAAGTAGGCATAGAGGCAGGCAGAGAGAGAGAGGAGGAGAAGGAGGCAGGCTCCCTGCTGGGCAGAGAGTCCGATGTGGGGCTCAATCCCAGGATCCTGGGATCATGACCTGAGCTGAAGGCAAAGGCTTTAACCACTGAGCCACCCAGGCGCCCCATAATCTGGGTTTCTTAATCCTCAACAGGATTTCACTTTAAAAGTTATGTGTCGGTCAGAAATTGGACACAGAAAACCAAGATTGCAGGCAGTGTCGCAATAGGTGTGTTTCTTCAGGACTGGTCTCAGTGCACATTAGAAAAGACCATGTCCAAAGCCAAAACCTGTGCTTGAGGGACAAGAGAATTCGACTTGCCATTTCCCACCCAGAGAGGGAAGCTGGAGGCTTTGGTTGGTTGTCCTTTGAATAACTGTACTGGTGTTCCCATCAGGTAGTATGTGCTGAAAACAACCAGACAGGTGCTGACCTAGGGGTGCTCACACTCTAGCGTTTGATCTCAACCTTGATCCAAGGTCCAGAAAGAAACCTGGAAGCCAAGGAGGGACCATGGACTCAGCCTCCAGATGAAAGCCAAGGGATGTCTCACTCGTCTGCGACCATGTTATGCGTACCTAGGGAATCGAGTAGTGACTTATGAAATCAGTTCAACACAGGTGCTGAAGGCTGGTGGTGATAAGCTGATGGAGAACAAAGTCCCTGGACTCCAGAGGTGGGTCCGGGTGGTTGTGGGTGAAGCAGACAGCCCCTGAGGTGGCTATCAGAGATGGTGTTACTCTTCTTCAACCTGCCCCTTGGGCCATTGGCCCACATGTTCAGGGCTGGATGGGCCCTTATGTGCCGCACATTGTCCAAGTTCCTTTTTGGAGAACTATAATTTATGTCCAAAGAATTCGAAGGTCCCTGATCTGTTGAAACATGCTCCACAGAAGAAATTATCAGAAGAGGCCAGCCCTTGGTTAGCAGAGATCACTAATGGCAGTCACTCTGGCTCTGGGTATGTGTGTGGGTTGCCAAAACCACATGGGATCTGAGGCAGTAATAGGATTTATTTATTTATTTAGAAATGTACAATTATTAAAACATTTTTTAAAATTCCGGTATCGGTCATGTCCAGTGTCATAGGAATTTCAGGCATGCAATAGAGTGATTCAGTGGCTCTATATACCACTCAGTGCTCATCACGATAAGTGTCCCCTTGGCAGTAATGTTATTTATGACACATCTGGCTTTGGTCTCTGTGTGGGAGGACAAGTGAGGATGTAAGTGGGGTCCTCACTCTCAGGAAGCCCGTCATTCCACCGGGAACAGGAGGGTCACCCAGGAAACATGCCAGTGAATACAGAAGTTCTTGGCTGCCCTGCTGATCAAGGGAGAACAGCATACAGTGTGGGGGACAAGGTGACTTTGGGGGGACGGGGCTCTAGCTGGACTTGAAAGGAAGCGGGGAGAGGGAATGATCCTGGGAGTTCCTTGTGGGCAGGGTCCATCATTGGTTCTTAGTACACTTTGGATGCTACAGGTTGCCCTGGAATTGAAGGGGTAAGGGCAGACAGGTGGTCTGAGGACGGTGGTGGGCTAGATGTGGCTTGACAAGAGGTAGGAAAATGAGGTGTCTAAAGAATGGAGGTGAAAGGGTACCTGTCTGGCTCAGTCAGTAGAGCATGCGACTCTTGACTCAGGGTTGTGAGTTCAAGCCCCACATTGGGTGTAGAGATGACTTAAATAAATAAAACTTTTTTTAAAAAAAAAAGTAAAAATAAAGAATGGAGGGGTGACTGCGTGGCTCAGTGGATGATGCGTCCGCCTTCAGTCCAGGTCATGGTCCTGAGATTGAGCCTTGCTCAACTCCCTGCTCAAATCTTCTTCTCCCTCTCCCTCTGCCCTCCCCCCTCCCTCCTGCTCGGGCATGCTCTCTTTATCTCAGATAAAGAAATAAAATCTTTTTTTTTTTTTTTTTTAAAGAGTGGAGGTGAAGATTTGTTAGTGCAGGGCCAGAGAAGAATAGGATCAGAGTCTGAAGTCCTCAAAAGCCAGGCAAGGCAATTTAAAATTCAAGTGGGCACCATCTAATGGAAATTCTTGCTTAGGTCTTGACATGCTGCCCAGGGTGTATAAAGATAAACTAAGACACCTGTGGCATGGATCCCATGGCGTTGACCTTGGGCTTGACAGTGCTCAGCACTCTACTATCCTGAAGGGGCTCATCTCCCCTCACACCTCATAAGCTCTGCCCCCAATCGTCCCGATTAGGAGCCTTGTGGTAAAGACAATCCAGTTCCACACGGTGGGTACTTTCTGGATGTCCAGGCTCACAGTGCAATCAGACACATTACAAGTGTTCCCCCCAGCCCCCCGCCCCGTCACACCCTTGGACTGCAGCCAGCCACCTGGCTGTGTTATCTCCATTTCTTCAAGCACTGCTTCCAGCTCACCCGCAGAGCCCCAACCCCTCAGGCATCCCACACTTGCCAGGCATCTTAGGCCACTCTCTTTGGCTCTGGCCTCTTGGTTCTGGAGAGAAACAGAAGCATCTCTGGACTCTGGTTCCCCAGACGCCATCCTGCAGGGACTTGGAATTTCAGGGAAGAAGGGAAACTTCCTTCAGCATCAGACAGCTAGCCCGCAGGATGAATCGATCAAATATGTATCAGATTAAAGAGGGGCTCCTCTGGTGAGGGGGTCAGAGGGGCAAGTCCTCGACGGCTTATGTCACGTTCCCCCTTGGGTGGCCTGGATCACAGCTGGAAAACTACAAAGTAGCTGCTTGACTTCTTTTTGGGTTTTTCTCTGAAATGAGGTCTCTCCATGCTATGCTCTCTCTGGCTATGGCGCAGGATGGTCATGAAGAACCGTTAGAAAGATGCACCTGACGGGGCTTTGGGGGCTGGAAAATACCATGGAGTTCCAAGGGGGAAAGTGCCTTTCTGGGGGCCTAGGGTGCCGGGAGCAGCTCCATGACCGGGTCGGGCACACGAGGCTCCATGACCACTCAGGTCCCTGCATGAGGGATGACTATTTCCAAGGACGGGCTGCCGAACCCCACCTCGGGCCATGGGCACAGGTTGGAGCCTGGGCAGGAAGGAGCTCCTGCTGAGGACTCGGAGATGGACGGTGGCCCCATCGGCACTCTCGGCGCCCCCTCTGGGGGCTACACACCACATGCATTTGGAAGGGGGCTGCCCCGTCTACCCGCCTTGCCAAGTGGTAGCAGGAAGGCTGCGTTTAGATCAAAGCCTTATGGCTGGGGTTTTATACAAAATGAGCAGATGGAAGTGTGAAGCCTGGTTCTTCCCCACAGGAGAAAATTCTGAGTCTCTAATAACGACTTGTTATTGATTTGAGAGTTCAAAACAGGATCAGCTTTAAACGGTCCCTTTCTATGGCCGAGGCACTGTCCTCTGTCCCTGAAACACACACCTTTCCACTCCTCTCCACCTGGGCAGCTAGGGGAGAGGGGTCCCACACCCTGAGCCTCCCTCCTAGGAGGCCAGCAGCCAGGACGCTCAAGGGGGGGCCCCCACCCCACATCACCCCACCTCTGTCCCCAACTTCCCGCCAGACTCTGAGTCCCCAGGGGACTTGCCTCTCCTTTGTGAATCCAGGCTCTTCTCTCCTGGTTGCCTAGTGAAGCTACACCAGCTGCCCTGATTCTGGGGTTGACAGGGAGGAGGGAGAAAGCTGTGCAGAAGTGTTTTCCAGCATCCAATTTCCATCCATACTTTCCAGAAAAATCCTAGATGGTCTCAGAAGGGCCAGGAGTGAGTAGGGTTGGGCTGGTACCAACAAAAAGCCCTCTCGGGCCTTCTGGGTGTTTTGCATGTTTCCTCTTACGCTGGCCCTGAGATCTTTGGTGTTCTGAGGGCCAAGGCTTTGGGTGGGGGGGGGGGGAGGAACAAAGGAAAATGGACTTCCACGCACATCCTGTAGCGAACAGTAGCCAATATCCATGGTTCTTTAGCATGACAGCCTGCTGAGTGGAAGTCACTTTGTAGAGGAATTGGAAGGTGTCTTCATTGCTTCAAGCTGGGCATACGTGAAAGCCAGTGGACCATTTGTATCCGGCTTAGAGAGAAAACAGTGAAAAGTTGGAACAGCTAGGCTAGATACTACTGTGAGAATTGAGTGAATTCAGTAGGGAGAAAAATACTTCTCCCGGTAGCTTATGTGGCCCATGGGGACCCTTCTTGACCTAGTCCACAAATGTTGACAGAGAACATGCTATGGGCCAGGCGTTGTTCTAGGCACTGGGGATACTGTCACGAAGCAAAGTAGACTCGGTGACCATTCTCGTAGAGCTCGCCACGAGAGAGGGAGAGACAATCAGATAGTCACAGCGAAGAAGATCTAATTACAGAGGGAAAGGGGACCCTTGCAGTAGGAAGAATCAAGTTAGAGCCCCCAGGGAATGGCCACACCCCCAGTTCCAGTCACGGTGGCAGCCAAGGTCTAGGGCAGCGGTTCTCCAACTTGAGCGCGCATCAGGAAGTCCTGGAGGGATCGATAAAATACGTAAGTGGCCGGGGTTATGCCCAGAGTTTCTTCGAAGCCCAAGAGTTTGCAGTCCTACCAAGTTCCCAGGTGCTGTTGCTGGCTGGAAGCTATGCCTTGAGGATTATTGGCCCAAGCAAAACAGTTTTTTTTTTTTTTAAAGATTATTTATTTATTTATTTATTTATTTATGAGAGGGGATAGCAAGAGAGAGTACAAGCAGTGGGCAGGAGGAAGAAGGAGAGGGAGAAGCAGGCTCCCCACTGAGCAGGGAGCACCATGTGGGGCTTGGTCCCAGGACCCCAGGATCAGGACCTGAGCTGAAGGCAGACGCTTAACCGACTGAGGCACCCTGGCGCCCCAAGCAAAGCAGTTTTGAGCCTGGCCTTTGATACAGGGCACACAGCCCTGTGGGCAGTCAATCAGGGGCAACTCCGAAGAAACACCTGGAAGAAAAGATTCAGGTCAATTGCCCAATGCACAAGACTGTAATCGTCTTGCCCCACTGACAGGATAGGTAGGCTTTAATATTCCCCAAAGGAGCCCAAGTTCTTTCTTTTTTTTTTTTTTTTGAGCCCAAGTTCTGTCCACCACACGTCAGACTCGGGGAAAAGGCCAGGCAAGTGGGGTGCGGAGGTGGGGCGGGGAGGGAGCGGGGAGGGAGGTCTGATTTCATGGGATTAAGGACTTCCCACCCCAAGGGAAGCTTGAGTAAGGTATGGGGATACTTCCAGAGCGGGAGTAGAGGGCAAGGATGATTCAAGCACTTGCCTTGTCTGTCTTCCTGAAGAGTTCAAACCCAGAACACATGGATGAGAAGACTGGCTTCACCACATCTCTATACCCCGTTGAGAGGACAAGATTCCATCAAAGCTTGTGGTACTAGCTAAGATGTTCTTGGCCACAAGCGAGGATAAATCCAACTCAAAATGAGTCAAACAATAAGGGGTGTATCATCTCCTATAACAAGAAGCTGCCATGTAAGGATCTCCAGGGATGGTTATTTCTTGATGTTATTATCAAGGATCCAGATTCTTTCCATATTTCAACTTTGCCAACCTTAGCACGTTGGATAGCTTCCCTCATGGTTGAGAGTTGGTGGAAAACATGGCTGTCACGGTTAAAGTAGGAATACATCTTGGCACACCACTTTCTGCTGGTAGCAATAAGAGGCTTACTTATTGTGTTTTTCCTCAGGGCTCTTTTGAAGAGCTAAGAAATCTTTCCTCAAAGGTCCCTTCTTCCTGCAAGCATCCTCTCAGCTCTCGTTGTCTCAAATTGGCTCACCTGCCCTAAGTTGTTGAGTAGAAAGGCTAACCAAGATTCATGCCCTGGGCTGAGGCCAATCCTCTCTGAAAGACATGGCTTCAGCGGGGAGGAGAAGCACTGAACAAATCAGGGGCTGACTGACAAGCAGGAAGGGAGGAAAGGCTATAGGGTAGGCCAACAACCGGCTTGGCTAGACCTGTGCACTCCTGGAGGGTAACACTAGTTGGAGCATAGGGTGCTCTCGCTGCATGCCGGTCGGAGAAGTGGAACATTACATCAGTGCGTTAGCCAGCAGCAGCTTTGGCCAGGATAGGAAACTTCATGTTGATTCTGCGGTTCTGGAATGTACGCAGAGCTACAGAGAGATCAAGTTATCATCTTTTAGACATACATCAACTCAACTCAATTCCCCCAGTCCCTTAAAGGTCGGCCAGGTCAATCTTGAATCCCTGATGAATGATCGTCCTCTACAATAGTCCTGCCACATGGTTGGCCAGCCACTGCTTGAACACTTCCAGGGATGGGGATCTCACTACCTATCACACCATTCTATCTCTAGGCAGCTCTAAATGTTAAAAAGTGTTTTCTTCCGACTCCAAAATGTACACACATGTACTGTTTGCTCAGGGACTAGGTGGCAGAGTCTTTGAAGTTGCTGTCAGTGTTTCCACCGTAAATGGAACTTTTCAGATGTTCCTAACTAAAATTTCCTTGCAGATTTGTACATGTTGCCAAGAGATACTTTAAAAAATAAACAATCAAATAACTCTGGGAAAATTTTGGCTTGTCTGCTTTAAGATCTTTAGATATTTTTCGTAATTCAAACCTGTTTTTGGTTTGAATGATTTAAATTTTAACGAGAGATTAGACCATAGCATAACCTAATAACTAACATTTTCGGGGGAAATGTTTTAAGGAAATGCCTTGCGGTATCAGCTTTAAAACTAGTTGTTGGGGGGCACCTGGGTGGCTCAGAGGGTTAAGTGTCTGCCTTTGGCTTAGGTCATGATCTCCAGGTCCTGGGAATGAGTCCCCCATCAGGATTCCTACTCAGCGGGGACTCTGCTTCTCCCTCTCCCTCTGCCTCTCCCCTCCACTCCTGTGTGCGCGTGTGCATGCTCTCTCAAATGAATAGATAAAATCTTTTATTAAAAAAGAAGTCGTTGTACGTAGGACTCACATTACTCCTTCCTCAGACTGGAGAAGGCCAGCTGAACTGCCGGTTGTCCCCATGGGAGGAGGGGATCATTGCCCTTGGTGTCACCTCAGAGCGAGAGTACGATGGTGTATTTGGTGTGTTCACATGGGCCAAGACAGATCAGCGGCTGGGCTGGCAGCATTGACTGCCATGTTAGGGGCAGGGTCCCAGAGAGGGCCAAGTGGACGTTTGTGCCCCGGGGACCCTGTTCTTCTCTGACTGCATAGATCACCACTGCCTGGCCAAACCAAAGGGAGTTGTCAGGTTCACCAGGTCCTGGATTGTGGCCAGTTGTTTTCAAACATCAGTATGATGCTGTGGAAAGATGGTTTCTATTTCCAGCAGGGAAGAGTGCCCGTAAATATGCCTGCATTGTCATAATAGCCAGAAGTTAGTAAAGGTCATGCCTAGAGCGCTGGCCAAAGGGCTCCCTCACCAACCAGATCCGTTTGCGTGGAATATAGGTGCCAAGAAAACCAAGTTCTCATGGAATTCCCTCAACCTCAAGGTCAACAATTTTGCTCAGGGGTGCCTGGGTGGCTCAGTGCATTGTGTGTCCTACTCTTGGTTTTGGCTCAGGTCATGATCTCAGTATCAAGGGATCCGGGCCCTTGTCAGGCTCCGTGCCCAGTGCGAGGTGTGTGTGGGGGTGTTGGGGAGTCTGCTTGAGATTCTTCCCCCTCTCCCTCTGCCCCTCCCCCTACTCATGCTCTCTCTCCCTCTGTCTCTCTCTCTCAAATAAAAAATAAATAAAATCTTTACACACACAATTTTGCTCAGGAATGAGATGTAGTTCTGAAAGGAGAGGGATTTTCTCACATGTCTCAGAAACGGTTCAGGAGGCAGGTCACATGAACAGTGCCCCAGGTCACAGGAGTGTGACAGTATGGCTGGAGCTAGTCAACGACCTCTCAAGGCACCCCTGCCCTTGGAACGAGCCAGCACTCCTTGGACGTGCACGATCTGTTCTTTTGTGACAAGTCATCAGTCTGGCGCCGGCTGGGAGGATGCCTCAGGAAGGCCTGTCAGCTTGGTGGCAAACTTCCTCACGAGGTCTTATCCAGCCCCCTCAAATGCTGGGCTTTGTCCTCTGTGACATCCTGCCCTGGCAGGCACCACTGGCCTGGTCAGACCCATCAGAGATGCCCTCTGTGTGATCTCTCACCGAAAGATTCTGAGACTCTAGGGAAAAAATGTGAGGAAAAGAAAGTTTCATCCCAGGCGCCCACCCCCCAAACCCCAGAGGCTCTGATGGCCTGCTTTCTCTCCTGGAGCATCTGCATCTCGACTGGGAGCAAAGTAGTCGGCTGAGGCCATGATATTGTCATTTAGGGATTTGAGGCAAGGGTGTACAGGAAGGTCAGGGCTCGGGAGGTTCCTTCCAAGTTTCCCAAATCACTCATTAGCTCCGAAAAACCCCAGCCGCTGGACCATTTCACGTCAAGAGATCGTGCCGCCAAGAAGGTCTCCAGAATCTGGTCATGACTGGCCAAAAGGAAGATGGTTTCCATGCAGTCTCTACTTCCGGCTGTCTGCTGGAGGGAAGGCACGGCTCGCCCCTGTTCACTGTTTCAATAACAGGCAGGACCCTGTCTGGTGACGTGGCCAGACTTGTCGGGTGGCTCGTGGAGTGAGCACTCAGGGCTGAGGGCACCATGAGTGGACGCCAGCCAGACCACCGTGGCCCAGGCAAGCTGATTATACAGGCGGATCCCTGCTCTGGGGCGGGCTGGGCTGGTGGGGAATTGGAGGCCGGTTTAGCATTCGACCTAATTTGAGGCCTAAGTAAAAAATGCGTGTTTGGTAATGGAGGCACTCATATTGAAAACAGGTGGTGTTTGGGCTCTTGCCTACGCTCTGAAATGGTTTGTCTGAGGCCCACAGGCTTTTCTGGTTCCAAAGTCCCAGCCTGCTGTGGGTTTGGATTTCCACTAAGGACAAGGCCTACTTGAGCCTCTATTCTGAAGGGGCTCCTTGAAGGTCACCAAGGATGTGGAGTTATGGTCAAGTTGCAGGTCTTGCCTAATGGAGGAAGAGCTGGAAGGAAAGGAGGCGCTGCCTGTCTGGGCAGCAAGGAGCTCACGTTCTGCCCTGTTGGCCCGTAGGTGCACCCCGAGATTTTGGGGAGCAAATTGGTGAAGCAACTGCAAAACTTGAGCCCCAACTCCATGCCGGGTGCCGTGTGGACATGTGGGAGAGAGAAAGCTGGGCTTCTCTGCTAACAGAAGATAGAAGTGATCTGGAGAATGATCCAGTGGAAGGTAACACAGCTGCCAACCAAGTAGTACTGATAGGACTGTTTTATAAGCGGAATTGATGGACCCCTTGATACATTGAGATACATTCCTTCCACGGAGAAAGATGTCAATCAGGTAAGAAAGAAGGCTTTTGTTTTTTTGTTTTTTTAAATGAGAGCTGGTTATTATTTAAATAACGCATTCCTTTCTTTTCTCTGCAAACCATAGTCTCATCTTTACCCTGTGGTGTGTTTATTGTCAAGGGCAGTCGAGAATAAGAGTGTGATCAGTCCCAGTGTTGCTACCTATGAAGTCTATTGCATTTGTATGCCCACTACCTGTATGCTAGCTGACGTGGCCTAAGCATTTTTCTTATTTCATCATTTCTTAAAAAGAGAAAAAAAAAAAAAACACCTGTCATTGTACATTGGGCTGAAAAAAGGGAACGTGGGGACTCTGGCACCCCGAGCACCCAGAAACCTCCTTTGGATCAAAAAAGACCATTAGTTTTAGGTAATGCTTGGGCGTTTGAATGTGATGTCGAAAGTCTCTACCTGCTCTCAACTTTGGTGATTTGAAGACCACTCAGTGGGTTACATTGAGCTCTACACAGTAGGGGGAGGGTAGCCAGGGGCTTAAGGTGACCCCATGTTTGTTGGCATCACCTTTGAGTATGGCTTTTTTTTTGAAGGCTTTGAACACAATGAAGAAAATAAATTTCCCGTGACATTTTCCAATGTGTTGGGCCACAACTGGCCATCTGTTTGGATGAATGGAATTTCTGGGAAAACTCGCGAGATTTGACATGGTTCTGGTCTCAAGCGCTTCCTTGAGAATACAAAATGTCTGCCTCGTACAAATCTCCACGAATCTGCAAATGGATATCTGCAGTGAGCTAGGCAAGTCTCTGCCTTCGGTTCCCACTGGGTAGTGGTGAACTTTGTTTCATGTAAGATGAGGGCCAAGTTTGGTGCGACTTTCTGGTTCCCATCCAAACGCCCTGCAGCCTCTCTGCAGCCCGTGGCTCTGAGCCCCCAGTGGGAGAGCAGAGCTGTGTAGCCTGAGGGGATCTGAGATTGGAGGCCATTTCGTTTATGACCATTTAGGGGTCTTAAATGCTCCTGGGACTGAATGGGTCTTTTTAATTTTGTTGCTGAGTTAGTTGGGTAATTGCTTCAAATTCTGTTTTGTTCTGCCCGGGGACTCCTGCTCTTGTCTTTGTTTCTTGAGGACTGTACTTGATTTTGTCTCTCGAATCTTATAAAGGTGCTCTCCACAGTGGCTCCCGGGGGCCCCTTCTTGGGCCATGTTTTCTGATACCTGTGAAACCACCGCTGAATCCTGGTCCTCATCAGTGACTGATGGAGGGTGAATTTTGATCTCAGTCATGGACTTTTCTGTTTTTGAAAGATTTTATTTATTTATTTGAGAGAGAGAACGCAAAAGCAAGGGGAGCAGCAGGCAGAGGGAAAGAGAGAATAAGGCTCCACGCTGAGCACAGAGCCCAATACGGGACTCGATCCCAGGACCCCATGATCAAGAGCTGAAGGGAGACGCTTAACTGACTGAGCTACCCAGGCGCCCCACCAAGTCATTAATTTTTCAATGAAGCCTACCCAAATCGGCTTCTGGAGGACACCTCCTCGTCAAGAAAGGACCAAAGGTCTGAAGGTAGTCTATGCGGTATGTGAACAAAGGAAGGAAAAATGGGGTGAGAGGTGCCTCATCTAACTTTCGGGAAGATTTCTCTTTCGGGAAGATTTCTCTCACAAATGTGTGTAAAAACATACATTGTGGATTTGCCTTCTCTAGCATGAATTCACCAAAGTCACCTAAGTATTGAACTACATAGAGTATATTGGAGACCTTTTCTGGTTTCTTTATGCTTTGTAGAAATTCCCATATTGTTAACCACTCATTTCTTTTTTTTTTTTTTTTTTTAAAGATTTTATTTATTTATTTGACAGAGAGAAATCACAAGTAGGCAGAGAGGCAGGCAGAGAGAGAGGAGGAAGCAGGCTCCCTGCTGAGCAGAAAGCCCGATGTGGGGCTCGAACCCAGGACCTGGGATCATGACCTGAGCCGAAGGCAGCGGCTTAACCCACTGAGCCACCCAGGCGCCCCTAACCACTCATTTCTAAGTCCAGGAGAAATTAGTCATATTTGTAGACATAAAGAGTAGGGGCACCTGGGTGGCTTAGTTGGTGAAGTGTCTGCCTTCAGCTCAGGTCATGATTCCAGGGTCCTGGGATCGAGTCCCGCATGGGGCAACTTGCTCAGTGGGGAGCCTGTTTCTGCCTCTGCCCGCCACTCCCCCTGCTTGTGCACTTGCTCTTTCTCTCCGTCTGACAAATGAATAAATCTTAAAAGAAAAAGAAGTAAAGAGAAAAGGTAGAGGTATGGGCACAGTATAAGCACTTCCATTTATTTTTCCTGAGACCATGAAAACAGAAATGAAGTTTTGCATTTACCAAGTTTATTAGGTTTTCTGATTTCAGAACAAGATAAACTAGGTTTTTCCTTCCCAACTGTAAGCTAGAATTTAAATTGAGGCCAACCTCATCTTCTTGGACTTAGAAGCTATTTTCCGGGCAGAGTATTTGAATGCACAACTTTCCTTGTAACTGATCAGTATATACTAGAATGTTTGCACAAACGCCTTCTTTGTTCCATGGCAAACAAGGTGCTGATAAGACAGACGCAGAAGCAAAAATATAACCACCTGTTCAATAAGGAGTTCCAGAGGGGGGAGAGAGGGGAGGAGAACGTGTGTGTTCCTGCACCCCTGGCCCAAGGGCCTTTCTGGCCCAAATGACCTAAGTCACCAAAAGAAAAGTTGGCGAGTCCCAATCAGTATATTCCCAAATTTCGTGGCTTTCTTAGGAGGTTGCAACCAGACAGTAGGCAATTCTCCTTGGCTTGGGTGGGCATTGTTCATGGGTTCGTTGGCAAAAGTAAAGCGAATGAATTGCTTGAATGTTCTTTGAAGAGTGCTGGGCAGGCCACAGCTTCAAAGAGATTTATCCAAGCCTGGACGTCATTTCCGGAACAAAGGAGGAGGGGTGCACTCCCTAAATCATATAAACCCAGGGCGGCTGGGTGAAGGTGAGGCCGTTTTCGAGAAGCCAGCATGCTGCGTTCACAGCTCCCCTGGTCCTCCCTTCGCCTACCTTCTCAGTAATAGACTTGGCCGTGACAGGATTGACCCAAAGAATTTCCCGAGAGCAAGGCCTTGTTATTGGACAAATAATGGTCGTTAAGAATGTGAAGTTCTGTGCTCACGTTGTATTTGGTTACACTGACTCCCTTCAGAGCCAGAGTCTGGGCGGTGTGCACAGCTTTACCATGAAATGATCTCTACGAAGAATTTCCTTTTCCCAGGATCTTTGAATGAAATGGATACCTACCCACTATTGTTTTCTCCCGGGGTGGACCTGGAGGGAGAACAGAGGCACTATAGAAGGCGTGCTCTTTCTTTGGAGGAGAGATCAAGCAGATAAGAGCAAGGGATCTTTAACCAGCCGGGAGGGACTGCACTTGAGAGCAGGAATGTGAGCAGGGTCAATGAATCCCTCCAGCTCTTGATACCCCCAAGTCTCTGGTGGAGGGCTTGGGGTAGGAGTTTGTGTGTATGCCGCTGTATAGAATCAGATAAGCCAGCCCTCTCAGCTTGGGGTGGTGAACAAATTTGATCAAGAGACCCTTTTTGTTTGCATCTTTCCTGGACGAAGCACATTCATCAGCACAGGGCTGGCCTTCTGGGCTGCCCAGTCCTCCCTCCGGCCAGACATGGCCATTAATCAGTTCCCTGAGTAGAGTTAACCTACCATGAGCAACCCTCCTAAAACATTATCAGCACTGCACTGTTTTATTGATGAGATTATCTTCAAAGACAACACAGAGAAGGTCAACAGAATTTAGACGATACAAGTTAGGGGTGCCCCGCTGGCTCAGTCAGAGCATGTGACTCCTGATCTGGGGGTTCAAGCCCCACGATGGGTATAGGGCTTACTTAAAAAAAAAAAAAAATCTATGTAAGTTACAAAAAGCGTACTTATTAGACCAGACAACCTGGAGAGGGGAGCTCATAGTTTTGTAAGGAAGGAAGGAAGGAATTACAAGTCAGTATCAGAAACCTCCTATAAACTATTCTAGGTTGTTGCTTGTAGTTTTGTTTACATACGCTTGTAGCAAAATATAACACATGCCATAGGTTCAGTCATGCTCAGTGCTCCCCATTATCTTTGTGACACCCTGTCTTTACAGCCTCCTCCAGGTGTTGTCATAGAAATGGCCCCACCATGGCCCTGCCTGTCTCCCATCATCAGGCATCGCTCCTTGACTGGAGCTGCTCGGAGGTCTCCTCTTTAACCTTTTGAAGCCCAGTAGTGTGTGGGCTCTGCATTCTTTTCCAAATACGCAAAAGCCACCTGTTTGATAATGTGGTCCAGAGTCTTGCTGGGGCTCAGTGTCAAGTTCACTGCTCTGCACTTGCTGGAATCCACCCATACGTGTGTCTATATTTAGTTGCCACCATCAACATTTTCCATCTCTTACATGTTTTGCCAACTTTTGTGTGGGCCGTTGCTTTGACCTTGCCATGAGGTTCTACACATGCAGGGGACCCAAAATAAATAATTCAAAGATCCCCTGTTCACCGCAGTCGGCAGCCTCTCCAACCAATCTCATTTCAGCTGTGGGTGGGACCCAAGCCGGGCATGCTAGGGAGAGAAACAGCTAGTGGGCAGCAAGGTGGCCAGCGGGTTTTGGGCGGCCGAGGGTCTTATACCCACACCTTGGGCTGTTGCCCCTCGGCAGAACCGCTCCCTTACAGAGACACAGTGGGGTCCATTCTCACCAGGTGGGCTGCAGGTGGTGGGGTGGGAACTGCTCACAGACGCCAGAGCCACAGCATTCTAGAAGAGCCCCACACTTAAGCTGCTTGAGTGGGACAGATTGGGGATGGGGACTATTCCTGGGACATCCGGAAGAGGGAAGAAATGAGACTGTGTAGGTCCCTCTTGTTAGATAATTTCCTCCGCATCTGCTTCAAGTAAATATCAAAGGCAGAGGAGCAGGGAGAGAGGATGTTACAAAAGGTGAGGCTTCAGGGGCAGGGGAGCATGGCGAGAAGGGTCTTATTTACGGAGCTCTGTATACGGACGGTCACATGGTAGCATCTGGAACAGTGCCCCCTGTTGAGATAGCCCGGGCTTGTAAACTGCAGGAGGCTGGGGCCCAGGTCTGTCTTATTCTCAGTTGCAGTCCCAGTGCCTAGAACCACGCCTGACACACAGCAGGAGGCCAAAAAGTATTTGTTTAATCCATGACAATAAATAGGATAATGTTGCTTAAAGAACAAAGCAAGAACAAGACAATAAACTGGTTGATCCCCTTTGAAGATGTGAGGTAGCTAACTCATTTGGGAAGCTGTGCATGAAAAGAAAGCCTAGAGCCTTTATCTTCCCTCCCTACATAAACCCTACCCCAGAGGGGAACCAAAAACATTACGAGGGGAAGATTCATTTAATAGAAAGCATTCCAGCTAATAAATGAAGAGAGAGGCAGGGTTGGGACGTCAAGCGCTTGTATCCACTAATCAATCAGTGGGTCTAGGCATTGATTACCAATTGTATTAGCATCCCAGGCAGAGTGACAAGAAGATGATGTGTGCTTCCTGATGACCCCTGCGACCAATTGAACCTGAACCTGATCAAGCTTCTCATTCTAACGTGCAATTGACAAGAAATCTGGGAACAAAGGACTGCGTTGCAGTTAGTAAAACCCAACCTAGGGGAAATAGGACAAGACAAACACAAGAGAGAAAAGGGGAGAAAGAGGAAACGGGGACCTTATTGATTTTAAAAGTCTTAAGAAACATATTGACCAATTGCAATGAATAAATTTGAGTTTGATCCTGCTTTGAACAGGTAAATTATTTTTAAATGTAAAAAAACAAAAACAAAAACCAAAACCAAGTATTTGCTGACGTGTGAATGATGGGAAGGTGAAGGGTAGAGCTGTCAGCTTGACCAGCTCAGGGACTGGCCCAAGCCACAGGGCAGCCGGACTAATTTTAGTTCCCACCTGCTGGTGCAAACAGGGCTCCAAGTATTCTGCCAGGCTTGACTGGAATTAGTATCTGCTCCATTTCAAAGCTGCAAACAACCTGGATGGGAATCTTTGAGCGAGCAGAGTCCACATCTCTCTTCCTTGCTGCTGTCTTCCCGGTGCCTAGGAAAAAACATGAGGCACATAGTAAGTGCCCTACAATATCTGCGGAACCGGGAGAGCTGGATTCTCGCCCTGGCTATGCCACAATTTGCTGTGAGATTGGCAGATGGTTGCTCCTTCTCCGGGCTTCATTTCTTCACACTAGCAATGAAGGGACTGGTCCTGTAGCCAGTAAAATCTCCTTCCAAGTTCACATAGTCTGTGATGAGAGAAGAAGCACTGCATTTCCCAGAGATCTGACCAAGCTTAACCCTGACTCGATCCATCAGAATTATTTAAGTGACACAAACACCGTGACTCTTCCTACCTTACACCATTAAACACCCTCCCTGACCACAGGAGAAAGACAAATGTTTTTGTTCAATCATTGCACCCTGATGGGACTCAGGTTTTCTTGTGAACTTCAAGTTTGCTTTCTGCTAACAGGAAAGGGGCCACATTGACCCAGAGGCATTTCGGTTTGTTTCCCTCCAGGGAGCCAGCTGAGTGAATGTGGAGCTCCCACCGGCCAGGGCAGCGTAAGGGGCTGGAGCTCATTAAACCAAGGGGTGAACCTTCCGAGTTTCCGGAACTGCTCAACAGCTGAGTGAGTGAGTTCTGCCCTAGGGAGTGTGCCCATGGGGGTTTCCTTAGCTAGCCTCGGGGTAGGTCCAGCTCTGTACCCAGGAGCAGCTTCCCGGGTCTCAGATCAGAGGAACTCCCAGGGAAGAGGGAGGATCACAAAGCCCTGGGCCGTAGGCAGGGCAAGCAGTCCTGGTTTTCCCATTTATGGAAACAACTCTAAGCCTTCCTCCCCACTCCCCAGCCAGGCACCTGCTACCAGCTCCCGGCTCCTCTTTATTTATGGGCTGGGAATGAGAGGAAGGCACAGTGATCTCAGCAGACCCCTTGAGGGGACAAGGACACACTTTGGGGATGGTGGTTTCACTGCAGCCCACCTAGAGGCTTATTTTAAGGCGAGTCATTGGGTCACCCAGAAAAAAACACTTGTAACATCCACAGGTTCTGTTTGAGAATGTGTTGCAGGATCGATCCCCCTACACCGGGCTTAGGGAAGCTGCAGCCTGACGAGTGGCCCAGAGCTGGACACTGGTGGCATCTTTGAGAGTGAAGGGCAGTTGGAATCGATAGTCCGAAAGGGAATATTAAAATGGAAAAAGGTGTCAACACGAAGCAGCCAAGTTCACTGGAAAGCTCAGACAGGGTTAGGAGAAAGAAAATGCGAAATTCGCCCAGCAAGTGATCGGTCCTGACTTACCGCACTAATTGGCGTGGAACTTTCCTAAGGGTTACCTTCTAGTCTGGTGATGGAGCATCACGTGATTGAATTGTGCTGGCTCCAAATTGATTGCTTACTTAGTTCGCTTATTTATCATTTGGTTTGGACCCCATCTGCTTCCCCCAAAGGATTGGAGGCGGCTTTCTTCCCTAGTTAATTTTCAAAGCAGAACCATTTTGAAAGACCTTTTCACACTGCGGCCAGCAGCAGGAGCGGGGCCCCAGTTCTGGTTACTGAACTATTCAACATGATGAGTATTTATGGGGCACCTGTGTGCATAGCTCTGGGGGGCTACAAAGGGGAGAGAAAGGCTGTCTCTGCCCTTTCTACTTGGCCCAGTCTACTCCGGGGGCCTCGGGAACTTTAAGGGGTGGGAAGCAAAGGTGAGAACCTCAGAACAAAAGGGGACATGTGGCAATTAGGAACTCAGGAGTTTCCTATAGAAACTGAAAGATGGAGGGGCCCTTTTAGAGATCACCACCTGTGTTTCCCAAATAGAGGTCAGCCGACCCCCAGAACTCCAAGACAGTGTGCTGGGGTGAGGTCGGACTTGAAACCCCAGGAGAAACATTATGTCTTCTTTACTTAAAGATATTGATTGGCGAGTGGAGGCAGGGAGAGAACTTTTTTTTTTCTTTTAGACCTTTTTTATATTAAAACAGCACAGAAGCATTTTAAACTGAAAAGAGGAGATTTCAAAGAAACCCCCTGCTTTTAGCGGACTGGTTCATATTATGCTCAGAGCCTGCCACCCCCCACCCCCCTTCAGGGGGCACTTGTATAAGCCTTTGGTGATATCTCAATGGGAAAATTTAAGAAGCTTTGTGATGATTGTGCAACCCAGCATTGTCCAATAGAAAAACGTGTGCCACACGCACAATTTACATTTTCTGGGAGCCACATTAAAAAAAGGAAAAAAAAAAAGCCAGGTGAATTGAATTTTAGCAATATATTTGCTTTAACCTGATATAACCAAAATATTATCACTTGAACACATAATCGGTATGTTGCAACTTACTAATGAGATCGTCTGCCTTCCTAGACTTTCCCTACAAACCTCTAAATTCTTATCCCAGCTCTTTTCTCTTCCTTTATGGTGTGATGGCTCTCTTACTTTGAGAAACAGGCCGGCAAAGAGACGAGCGCGCATGTGCACTGCACAGTCTTAGCTCATAACGCGTTGCTTTTTCCTCTCCGCACTCTGTACAGCGCCACCTTTCCAGCCCCACCCGAACCAGAATGCTCTACGCTGTGGCCTGGTGCCGCAGGTGCTGCCTTCGAGGCTTCCAAACCAGACAGCCCCACCCTGGTCAGAAAGGAACGGGCGCCCATGGGTTCACGCGGCAAGCCCGCTCCGCCCCTCCACTCACTACACACACGCACGCACGCACGCTTGCACGCACGCACGCTCACTCTCGTGCATTTTAAAAGAGGCCTTCTGGAAATCGGAGCCTCATCCCAGCCCTCCTCCAATGCAGGACCCTTTCCACCCTAGGACTGCTTCGCTGGGAAGTGTCCGTTAAAGGTGCAGTGGGGAAATGCTGTGACACTCGCCTGCATGTCATTGTTAAAATAAATGAGAAAATACAGTGAATATAAGGGAGGTAAGGGAAACTCACCCACAATCCCTCCCCCTAAACATAATCACAGCTCATAGGGTTTCCTTCCTGCGGGAGGCCTTTGGATGGACCTCATACACTTCCAAGGAGGCCCAGCTGCGAACGGGACCTGGGTGGCAGTCGGGCTCCTTCGGTGCCTTGCCCACAGCATGGGCTGCCGGCCAGGGCTTCCTAAGGAAGTGGAAGCCTCCCAGCCCCTTCCCACAGGACTCCCCTCCTTCGGCTCATGAAACCGAATTGCGACTCTCCCCTTTGGCTTCTTTGCGAGCTCCAGGGGCAGCCGAGGCCGGAGGGGTCCTCTGCAGGCCGGAGCCCCTCGCGCTGCGCGCTTGTGAGGGGCGAGCCTGAGCGGCTGAAGCAGGAAGCGCTTTGGTGGGGGCGCGCATTGTCCAACTCCCCCAGGCAGGGGCAGCCTGCGGAGGTTCCTTGACCTCAGTGGCCCCAGGCTGACCCCCTGCCAGAGGAGAGGAGCCCGACTGCCAAGAATGCAGTGGAATCCCGCTGAGGCTGGAGCTGTGGCCGAGAAAATGTGTGGAATGCCATTTGTTAAAACACACTGGCCTTTGCACAGAAAAGCTCTTCGGGCTGCAACAAAGGTAGGACGCATTGTTTCAGGACTAAGGGTCTGATCCAAGTTCACTTGTCTGTCTCAAAAGGAGGACGGCAGCTCATTAAAAGCAGAGTAAAGTAGCGAGCTGCAGAGATGACTTGAACTTGACAGACTTCCCACCCTGTCTCCATTTGGAGCCGGATGTCAAATCTCCTGTTAAAAAAAAAATGATGACAAAAAACCCTTGGGCTATTCACAAAAAGGGGTATTCTTTTAAGGATCAGTCCACTGATAAACAGTGTAAGGAAAAGATTTCGAAATTACTATTATCGAGAAAATTACCATTATTATTATTATTCTTTTAGGAATGATCATTACTATTAATTTTCATTAACTTGAGTTCCCATTTTGGTGATGGGACAGAGTGTGTGTTGGGGAGAGGCACCTGGTAGACTAAAGTCATAAACATTTGTGGAATCCCTCCAGCAAACCTTGTTCAATAAAATCACTTTTTCATATATTTAAATAAAGTGCAACCCTGGGAAGAAGCAGAGAAGTATGGGCCAATATTTCGGTGACATAGGAAACTGAGGCCATGGTGGGGGTAAAGGGACAAGCCCGGGCTGACCAGGCTTAGAGACTAAAGATACGATTATTCACACACTCAGCGTTACCATCATCATCCTGTCAATAATAGCTGGGACAGATGGTGCTTCCTTCGTGCCAGATAGTGTGTGTGTTTTTAAAACATGTCTTAATTTAAATTCAATTAATTAAGATATAATGTGTTACTGGTTTCAGAAGTGCAGGTTTGTGATTCATCAGTCTTCTATAACCCCTGCGGTGCTCATTCCATCATGTGCCTTCCTACGTGCCGATCCCCCAGCCCCACCATCCCCCTGTCCCCCTCCCCTTCAGCAACCCCCAGTTTGTTTCCTATACTTGAGAATCTCTTATGGTTTGTCTTCCTCTCTGGTTTCATCTGGTTTCAGTTTTTTCCTCTCTTTCCCTAGGATCCTCTGTTTTGTTTGTTAAATTCCACATATCAGTGAGATCATATGGTCACTGTCTTTCTCTGGCTTATTAAGTGTTCTAAGGGCTTGGGATGTATTTGCTCATTGCACTAACCACGATGCTATGAAGGAAGGTTTTCTTACTCTTCCCATTTCATAAAAGGAGGAAACAGCAGCACAGGGCTGTTGGGGACCTTGCCTGAAGTCACACAGCTGATATGTGTCAGGACACAGATTTGAACCCAGAACCTCGACAACTCCGACTTCTGGTTCCCCTCGTCCTTTCTCCTCAGCAGAATGGAGAGAGCATCTGAGGCCTGTAGACCCTGGTCCATGGCGGTGCTGTCATGTGTGACCCCAGCACATAGTCCTTCTTGCAGCGTTTACCACGTGACTGCTGTATGTCTAGATTGTGTGGGTGTAGAGGAGATGGCCGGTGGTGAGAGGTAAAAGAGAGCTTCGAGAAATGTACTTATTTTCTTATGATAAGTATATTTATTTATTGCTCCTGTCCTCACTGTGTTTATGCTCTAGGGTGATGGACAAATGTGTGAACATCTAATGAAGTGGAAAGGGAAAGGCTCAAGGGAGGTATTGGTAATCTGCTGGCAGAATCGGGGCCCCAGCTTGATGCACGAAGGGAAGAAGGACTAGAGGTTGAATGGAATGCTGAGGAGGTTAACTTTTACCTGCAGGTGATGAGGGACCTTTGAACAATTTTGAGGAGAATGAGAGAAGGACGTGATGGGCCCTGCTTTTTAAGGAAGAGGATAGGAGAGACAGGGCTGTATTCCTTCTGGAAGCTTCCTTGGAGAATCTGTTTCCTTCCCTTTGCCAGCTTCTAGACGCTGCCCGAATTTCTTCTTAGTAAATGGCCCCTTCCTCCACCTTCTGAGCCACAAGTACAGCATTTTCAAATTTCTCTCTCTGACCTATTGTCTCTGACTCTGATCCTCCTGCCTCCCTCTTATGAGGACCTTGTAATGACACTGGGTCCATCAGAATAATCTAGGATAACCTCCCCAATTCAGAATCCTTCACATAATCACATCTGCAGGCTCCCTTTTGCCATGAAAGGTCACAGGCCCTAGGGATTAGAACCTGGGCATCTTGGTGTTGGGTATTACTAACCCTGCCATGCCTAGGCTCCCTTAAACCGCCTATTTCTCAAATAACTTACAGATGAAGGGGTGCCCGTCAACTGTAAAGATTTAGGTTTTCTTCCTGGCACTTGATGAAACTGTGGCAGAGACATCATATGGGACAAGAGTGGTCACTCCACGACTCTCCCCTGCCACTCACAGGGATCTCTGACAATGAGACATGTCACTGACCTCAGAAATGAGCCACTTGGGGGAGCACCTGGGTGGTTCAGTCATTACACGTTTGCCTTTGACTCAGGTCACAATCCCAGGGTCCTTGGATTGAGCCCCACATCCGGCTCCCTGCTCAGCAGGAAGCCTGCTTCTCCCTCTCCCACTCCCCCTGCTTGTGTTCCCTCTCTCACTGTCTCTCACTCTCTGTCAAATGAATAAATAAAATCTTAAAAAAAAAAAAAAAAGAGAGAGAGATGAGCCACTCCGGGCCCGTGACTGGGCTACTGCTGAGCTCAGAATGAAAAATTTAAGAATTGAGGGAACCTCAAAGAGCTTAAGTCAAAGACTTTCACTGAGCTGCTATTTTTTTTCTTTTCTTGTCTAGGGACTTTGCTAGCTGCTAGATATATAACCATGATTAAGACTTGGACCTGCTCTCAAGATGCTCACAGTTTAGTGGGGAGGGCAGATAAACAATGCGGTATCATGTGACAAGTGTCCACATGGCGGCATAGCCTCTAGAAAGTTGAAGCCTCTATGAGGCTTCAGGATGTCTGGAGGGGCCAATCTGACCCAAAGGAAGGAAGAACCAATAAAGAGCTAACATACATTGAGAGCTTTAAAATTCACCTAAGTGCTTTCCATACGTAAGCTCATTCGCACCTCATAAGTCTCGTGCCTGTGTTACAGACGTGGTGCAGAGAACTTAAGTGACTTGTCCAAGGTCACACAACTGGCAAGTGCCAGAGCTGCGATCCAGGCCGACAAAAAGATGGCTTCAGAGACCCTCTTTTTAACCACCATGGGATACTCGGTCTGCTTGAAGATATTCTGCTTGGGTTGGCTCCCTGGGGGACTGGAATGACTGAGGTAGATCTTCAGAGTAAAGCAGAGCTACCCTTGACTTCAGAGTTCCTGAAAAATTTGTTCTTGGAAATAACCAGCTGGCTCTTCTATGAATGACTCTAGCCCCTGAGGAACTCTGGGAGTGCAAGCCAGTTTTCCTGTTTCACCAGAGAAAACAAAACAGGAGAGGCAAATACGATGGTGAAAAGAAAAATCCCCCCTGCGGTATCCCTGAAAGAAAGCAACGTACTATCAGAACTCCGTGCGCACGCTTCTCATCTCCTTGCGGGGTTATCGAAGAGTTGACTAGATAAATAACTTGACTCGATGCTGAGCAAATGAATGGTGTAAACCCAAATGCCTGGATGAATTAAAGAGAATGTCTCAACCCCTGTCAAACACTGCTGACGTATACACTTACATAAAGAAATAATATGCTAATCAGCATAATCATTCTTCATCATTCAGTGGACCGTCCGAGGACTTCTATGTAATCGTTGTGTTAGGCTCAACCTAATGACTGTATGGAAATAACCTTGGAACGAGCTCATGGGCTCTGGCACAGCCCACCTCTGCTTTCGATCACTTTGTGTATGCATGTAATAAGCTTTGGGGCTTTAGCATTCCTTGACATTTAGTTTAGTTATTTTATCAACTGTCTTCAAAGGGGTCTTTGAAAGACTTCTTCCCCCCACCTCATGTTTCATAGCATTATTTGAGCTCAGCGTGTTTTGAATATATTACAGCTGAGCTTCTGGAAATAAAGTGGAAGGTTTTGAGTGGTGTGGTCTCTGGGGCCTCCACGAGCCTACAGCCAGATAAATACCTGTCTTTGGAGTCAGCCACCAATGGCCACTCCTTCTGTGATTCCCAGATGGAATGTGCTGTCCGCCCTCATGCCTGCAGCACCTGGTGCGGACCCTGTCACAGCCCCTAGCACGTCACCCAGCACATGCCGTGTGTGCACATCTGGCTCCTTCCCTTGACTCTTAATGGCTCCAGGGCAAGGGCCCTTTTGAAATATTTTTCTAAAGCTTTTTCTTTAAAAAAAAAATTTATTGGGGCGCCTGGGTGGCTCAGTGGGTTAAGCCGCTGCCTTCGGCTCAGGTCATGATCTCAGGGTCCTGGGATCGAGTCCCGCATCGGGCTCTCTGCTCAGCAAGAAGCCTGCTTCCCTCTCTCTCTCTGCCTGCCTCTCTGTCTACTTGTGATCTCTCTCTGTCAAATAAATAAATAAAATCTTTAAAAAAAAATTATTTATTTATTTATTTATTTATTTTTACATCATTTGTTTTAAAGTCCTCTCTATACCCAGTGTGGGGCTCGAACTCACCACCCTGAGATCAAGCGTTTCATGCTCTTCCAACGGAGCCCACCTTTGAAAGCTTTTTTTTTTTTAAAGATTTTATTATTTATTTGACAGAGAGAGAGAGATCACAAGTAGGCAGAGAGGCAGGCAGAGAGAGAGAGAGGGGGAAGCAGACTCCCCACCAAGCGGAGAGCCAGATGTGGGGCTCGATCCCAGGACCCTGGGATCATGACCCGAGCTGAAGGCAGAGGATTTAACCCACTGAGCCACCCAGGCGCCCCTGAAAGCTTTTTTTAAGTTGAAGTATAATTGATGTACAATATCCTGTTAGTTTCAAGGGGGCACATCATGGTGATTTGATATTTTTACATGTTAAATGATCCCCACAGTAAGTCTAGCTATCACATGTCACCATACAAAGTTGTGATGATATTTCTTTCTTTTTTTTTTTTTTTTTTAAGATTTCACCCATTTGTCAGAGAGAGAGAGTACACACAAGCAGGCAGAGAAGCAGGCAGAGAGAGAGGAGGAAGCAGGCTCCCCGCCGAGCAAGGAGCCCGATGCGGGACCCGATCCCAGGACCCCAGGACCACGACCTGAGCCGAAGGCAGTGGCTCAACCCACTGAGCCACCCAGGCGTCCCGTGATGATATTTCTGACTATATTCTCTATGCTGTACTTTTCATCCCTGTGTCTCATTTATTTTATAACCGGAAATTTGTACCTCTTAATTCCCTTCATCTACATTGCCAAACAACTTTTTTTGTTTGTTCTCTGTATCTATGAGTCTGTTTCTGTTTTGTTTTGTTTTTAAATTCCACATATAAGTGAAATCATATGATATTTTTCTTTCTCTAACTTATTTCTCTTAGCATTATAGTTCTCTTTCCATCCACATTGTTGCAAATGTCAAGGTTTCATTATTTTTTATGGCTGAGTAATAGTCCATTGTGTATATATACCCCTTCTTCTTCATCCATTCATTTGTTGATGGGCACTTAGTTGGCCTCATGCTTTTTTTTTTTTTAAAGATTTTATTTATTTATTTGACAGACAGAGATCACAAGTAGGCAGAGAGGCAGACAGATAGAGAGGAAGGGAAGCAGGCTCCCCGTGGAGCAGAGAGCCCGATGCGGGGCTTGATTCTAGGACCCTGGGATCATGACCCAAGCCAAAGTCAGAGGCTTTAACCCACTGAGTCACCCAGGTGCCCCTGGCCTCAAGCTTTAACAGCCCTTTTAATTATACAAGTAATACCTGAAAAATTTCCTTGTAACAAAAATAAGGATAAAACAGCATTTCTTTTTCATTCCCCTATTCCTGTTCCCTCCATATCTATCCTAATCCTTCTGTTTTGTTTTAAATTTAAATTTTATTTTTAATTGTGGTCACAAGGACATGACATTAAATTTACCATCTTAATCATTTTAAGTACAGTCGACCTTTGAACAACTCAGGTGTCAGGAGCACCGATCTTATGTGTGGTCAAAAATCCGTGTATAATTTTTGATTCCCCCAAAACTTCACTAAGAGCCTCCTACTCACTGGAAGCCTTACAGATAACATATGCAGTCGATGAACACACATTTTGTAAGCTGTATCTATTATATACTGTATTGCAATAAAGTAAGCTAGAGAAAAGAGAATACTAAGAAAATCATAAGGAAAAGAAAATACATTTACACGACTGCCTTGTATTTATTGGAAAATATTCACATCTAAGGGAACATGCACAGTTCAAACCTGTGTTGTGCAAGGGTCAACCGTATACAGTGCAGTAAGTATATTCACATTGCTGTGCAACAGATCTCTAGAACGTGTTGCTCTTGTAAAAGTGAAAACTATGCCCATTAAACACTACCCCCACCTCTCCTACCCCTGGCAACCACCTTTCTACTTTCTGTCTCTGTGACTTTCACTACTCTACGTACCTCATAAATACGACCATACAATATTTATCCTTTTGTGACTGCCTTATTTCACTTAGCATAATGACTTCAGGGTTGCTCCATGGTGCAGCACATGTCAGAATTTCATTCTTTTTTTAAAGTTGAATCTTACTCCACTATATGGCTATTACTGCATTTTGTTTATCCCTTCATCTGCTTCCACTTCTTGGCTGCTGTGACTAATGCAGCAATCAACACGGGTGTGCAAATATCTCTGAAATCCTGCAGTAAATTCTTACTGTGTGGAATTACTGGCTCATAGGGTAATTCTATTTTTTAATTTTTTGAGGAGCCACCAGACTGTTTTCCAGAGCTGCTGCCCCAGTCTACATTCCGACTGACAAAGCACGAGGGCTCTGATTTCTCTGCATCCCTGCCAACACTTGTTGTTTTCTGTTCTGTTGATAGTGGCCATCCTAATGTGCGTGCGGGGATATCTCATTGTGGTTTTGATTTGCGTTTCTCCAATGATTACTGATGTTGAGCATCTTTGCATATGCTTTTTGGCTGTTTGTATATCTTCTTTAGAGAATTATGTGTTACGGTCCTTTGGTTATTCTTTTAAATTTTAAAAAATTTTTAGAGTGGGGAGGGGGAGAGAGAGCGGGCGAGAATCTTAGGCAGGCTCCATGCCCAGCACATCGGAGCCCCTTGCAGGGCTCAGTCTCACATCCCTGAGATCAAGACCTGAGCTGAATCAGGAGTCGGATGCTCAACAAACTGAGCCACCCAGGCGCTCCTCCTTTTCTTATGTATTTCTTTTTTTAAGATTTATCCATGTATTTGAAAGAGAGAAAGAAAGAGCATGAGCAGGAGGGGCTGAGGAAGAAGGAGAGAGAATCCCAAGCAGACTCCACACTGAGTGTGGAGCCCACCTCGGGGCTCAATCCCAGGCCCCTGAGATCATGACCTGAGCTGAAACCAAGAGTCAGACACTCAACTGACTGTACCACCCAGGGGCCCCTCATTTGCTTATTTTTAATCAGTTTATTTATTTTTGTTGTTGATAAGCTGGACCAGATGCATGATTCACAAATAATTTCTCCCATTACGTAGGTTGCTTTTTTTAAAATTAATTTTGATTATTATTGTTTCCTGGGATGCACAAAAATTTTTAAGTTTGATGTAACCCCATTTATTTTTACTTTGGTTGCCTGTGCTTTTGGTGTCCTATCCAGACAATCGTTGCCCAATCCAATGAGCTGAAGCTTTTCCTGTGTGTTTTCTTCTGGGCATTTAGAGTTTCAGGTCTTAAGTTTAGGTCTTTAATCCATTTTGAGTTGTTTTTTGTGTATGGCATAAGGTAAGGGTCAACATCGTTCTTTTGTATGTGGGTATTGAGTTTTTTCTCTACAACATTTGTTGAAGGAACTATCCGTTCCCCACTGTGTGGTCTTGGCACCCTTGTTGAAGATCATTTGACCATATATGCAAAGGTTTATTTCTGGGCTTATTTTTCTGTTCCTTTGGTCTGTATGTCTGTCTTTATGCTGATAATGTACTATCTTAATTACTATTACTTTATAGTAGGTTTTGAAATCAGAAGTGTGAAACCTCCAACTTTTCTTTCTTAGTTTAAGGCTGTTTTGGTTGTTTGAGGTCCCTTGAGATTCCCTATGAATTTTACCAATTTTTCCTAATTCTATAAAAAAAATGCCATTGGCGGGGCGCCTGGGTGGCTCAGTGGGTTAAGGCCTCTGTCTTCGGCTCAGGTCATGATCCCAGAGTCCTGGGATCGAGCCCCACATCGGGCTCTCTGCTCAGCGGGGAGCCTGCTTCCCCATCTCTCTCTCTCTCTGCCTGCCTCTCTGCCTACTTGTGATCTCTGTCAAATAAATAAATAAATAAAAATCTTAAAAAAAAATGCCATTGGCATTCTGATGAAGATTGCTTTGAACCTGTAGATCCCTTTGGGTAGTATGGGCATTTTAACCTTATGTCTTCCAGTCCATATACATAGGATGTCTTCCATTTATTTGTATCGTTTTTGATTTCTTTTAGAAAAAAATTTTTTTAGTTTTTAGTGCACAAGTCTCTTACCTCTTTGATTAAGTTTATTCCTAAGTGTTTTATTCTTTTTGATGCTAGTGCAAATGAGATTGTCTTCTTAATTTCATTTTCAGATTGGTTATTTTTTAACTTAGAGAAATGCAGTTGACTTTAATGTGTTAATTTTGTATCCTGCCACTTTGCTGAAATTGTTTATTAGTTTTAACAATGATTTAATATGGCATCTTTAGGGTTTTTTTTTCTTTTTAAATCTGTGAGCAGATAATTTTACCTCTTTCATTCTAGTTTGGATGTCTTTTATTTCTTTTTCTTGCTTAATTTCTCTGGCTAGAACTTTCAGTACTCTGTTGAATAGAAGTGGCAAGAGTGGGCATCCTTGCCTTTTTCCTGATCTTAGAAGAAAATTATTCAGTCTTTCACTATTGAATATGGTGTTAGCTATAGCCTATATTATATTGAGGTAGTTTCCTTCTGTTTCTAGATCGTTGATTGTTTTTACCATGAACA
This sequence comes from Lutra lutra, assembly GCF_902655055.1. Classification (NCBI taxonomy): domain Eukaryota; kingdom Metazoa; phylum Chordata; class Mammalia; order Carnivora; family Mustelidae; genus Lutra; species Lutra lutra. The sequence goes on from NC_062296.1 coordinate 18,080,367, forward strand.
GGGGCTGAATTTTGTCAAATCCCTTTTCTGCTTCAGCTGAGATGATGTGGCAGTTCTTTGGTCCATCATTCTGTGAATGTGGTGTATTACGTTGATTGAATTTCATCTGCTGAATCTATCCTTGCATTCTAAGTATCAATCCAATTTAGCCATAGTGTATAATCCTTGTAATGGGCTGTTGAATTCAGTGTGCTAGTATTTCGTTGAGGACTTTGGCATCAGAATTCATTGGGGATGTTGGTCAGCAGGATTTTTGTGGGGTCTTTGTCTGGCTTTGGTATCAAGGTAATTAATGTTGACCTCATAGGATGAGTTTAGAAGCGTTCCCTCCTCTGTGTCCAGATCCTTTTCATGCACTTACAGAGGTGTGTATATGTACAGAAATCTGTAGTTTTGTTTAGAATATTTTCTTAAAACTTAAATGATATCAGACTGGGCAGATTTATTTTGTTTGGTTTGGTTTTCATGCAAGGGTCGGCTTGGAGAGCTTTTCATGGTGGTACATACTGAGACCTCTCCATTCTTTTAAGTGGCCACACTGTCTTTAATTCGTGTGTAACTTGTCTCCTATGTCTCAGGCACTGTGCTAACCTTTAGGTGTCCTGGGGGAAACATAGTGTTGGTATATATCTGTGAACAAGACAAGCAAGACCTCTGCCCTCAACGAGCTTACATTCTAGTTGGACGAGAAAGACAGTAGCCCACTTTGTAAGTTAATTTCTGATTATGGTAAATGCTATGATGAAAATAAAAGGGTCATGTGATGACATGACCTGGAGGTTGGACAGTTCTTGAGTTGGTCAGGGAAGGCTTTGGGGAGCCATCGAGGTGACATGTACATGTTTGTTGAGTGAATGAATGGATACGTCAATAAAATATTGACAGAATGAATAAATAGAAGTGAGTTGGTTTCTGGTAGGAACATGTTTATCATCCCATAATGGATATAGCTTTATACAGCTATAGCTTTCTATAGACAGTTAACTGTCTTCCAAGGATAGGCCATGGGAGAGATAAGACCAGATGTCCCAAGGTTTGATGATGTTCTAGCTCAAGAAAGAGCCATGTGAGTCAACTTTGGAGACCAGGGTTTTTGCTACTGGGTAATTTGAAGCTTTGAAGTTCATAAGCAGATGGCCTTCTCCTAAGGGGAGGGTTTTAGAGATGAGATTCCATGAGTTGAGTGTGGCTGACGTCACCTGCGTACCACCAGCCGGCAGAGAAATTACAGGATGTGTACCTGTAGGGAAGGTTGAACTGAGAAAAAGGGATGAATTGAAGGGCACTGGAAAAAGTGAGGAATAGCTAAGTGGCATCAGACCTTCCCAGAACAGGGCCACCACTGGGGATCATGGTATCAGCTCCCTCTTTTTATCTAAGGTTGGCTAAGATTGAGAAAACCCTGTTAAGCCTCCATTTCCTCCCTCACTGAGAGGGACACAGATAGGAGTAGCTCCGTCAGGAAGGCGGAAAAGCCATGGGAGCCACGGAGACCATGCTAATGTCAGGCCAGAGACACCATCCTAAGTGGCACTGTAGCCTTTTGGCCCCGGGCAGATAGGAGTGGCTTAGGACCGAGTGGCCAGCCCAGAGCATATCCTGTGGCTTTATCCCTAGAAGCGTGACAGTAGCAACTTCTGGCCAGAGATGAGACTTCTCACTTGTCAAGGTCTTGTGTAACAGCACCCATGGGGATTTGGCCTGGTTTTCATGAATTGCTAACCTCATGGGAGTGTTCTGATGTTTCTCTTTGGATCCCCAAAGGAAGTTACATATCCATGGAGACAGACACATATTTTCTCTGAAAACTCACTGTGCGACTATGGCCCCTTAAACATATTCCCCCATAATCAGGCATGGATTCAAACCACTTGAAGTATGGCACCATCTGGAATCCTCCAATAGGGATGCCTGGGTGGCTCAGTTGGTTAAGCCTTTCACTTCCACTCAGGTCATGATCTCAGGGTCCTGGGATCAAGCCCCTGCCTCAGGTTCCGCACTAGGGAGGGAGTCTGCTTCTCTCTCTCTCCCTCTGCTCCTCCCTCTGCTCCTGCTCTCTAGCTTGCTCTCTCTCTCAAAACAAAGCTAAACAAACTTGGAAAGGGAGCTGGGAGTCTGAGCTCCCAGCCTGTGACATTTCACATGCCTCCCAACCTCTCTGGACAGCAGTTTGTTCACCTATAACATGATGAGGCTGGACTAGAGGATTTCAACTGCTTCTTCCAGCATGAGATCCAATGATTAGACGATTTTTGAAAAAGTAGATAGAGTCCCCTGGGGCCCATGGCAATTTCATGAAAACCACAGAGGTCAAATAAGTCCAAGCCTCTTGGGTTCAGAGGAGGAAATGTAGGACATTATTTACAAGATTTGCTAGACCCTAAAGTCGTTGGGTTTGTCAAATATGCAGTGAAGAGGGAAATGAGAAACCCAAGATTAAACATGAAGGGACAAGAAGAAAAGATCAAAGCCTTGGTGCTTTATCCCCCAGTTGCAAAGTGCAGCTGTCGGGACTTCCCCCCAAGGCGCTGTCCCGCCCCCGCCCCCCCACTCCCCTCGGGCTAGCGGGAGCCGGTGCTTGAATGCAGCCGCTGAATAAAGACCCAAGAGCCCCGCCCTATTCAATGGCATTTCTCTACCCTTTAGGGACTGTGCTAGCAGCCAGTTGGATCCTGAATCTCAGGGAGCCTCTCATCTTGTTGCCCCTTTTCCTTTGTTCCTAACTCTGGAGGACCAGGCTCATTCCTGGCAGAGTCGTGCAGAAGACATGGGTGGGTGACTCTGATGGTCAGCGTTTGGGTTATCTCTAGTTTTTCCAGTTTGGGACCAATTTATTCCCAATGGTGTGAAAGTCTCTTTTCAAGGAATTGTTCCTGAATATTTGGTAGTAATAAGAAATGGCTGCAGAGTTGGCTCTAGTTCCTTCTACTGCAGATGAAGCTATGGTAACATTAAACTATTTCCTCAATGCAGTGGAGCACAGAAGCTAAAGGGAGCTGTATCTCTCACTCCTGGCCATGGAAGTTAAGTGCAGGGAGCAGAAGTTTGGGAAATTGGGTTTTAATCTTTGTGATATTTTTTTGCAGTAATTAAAAAAAAGAATAACAACTTGGAATATTCTGCTTTTTATTTTGATGTCACTTGGTCTAGAGTAGGGAGCCAATGGTGGGAGCCCTTGCAAAGGACCCACATTCCATATAGACCACGGCGTCTACACTGTGAAATCGAGGAAGGGATGTCCAAAGTCCTGGGTTGTGGAGTTGCAAACATCGTTCCTGCCAAAGTGGAAGGCCAGGACCACCCTGGACAGCACCATGACTCAAAAGATTGGGTCCTGCCAAAGCCACCTGCATTCATTAGTCAGCTCTCTTTAGGGGTGGACTTGCAGTCTGGGCCGTGGTGGTCACAGGGAAGGTGAGGCCAAGGAAAGGGATGTGGGAATAGTTATACTTCAGAGATAGTGCAAGTCAGGTCCATACCATCATAATAATGTGAGTCAAATGAATTTTTTTGTTTCCCAAGTGCCTATGAAAATTATCTTTACACTATAATGTAGTCTCTTACGTGTGCAAATAGCATTATGTCTGAAATAACAATGTACATACCTTAATTTAAAAACAATTTTGGTTTAGGTCCTGGCAGAATCGCCAAAAATAAATAAATAAATAACAAATAAAAACAATTTCGGGGTGCCTGGGTGGCTCAGTCAGCTGCCTTTGGCTTTGTTAATGACCCCAAGGTCCTGGGATCAAGTCCTGTATCCGGGTCCCTGCTCCACGGGAACCCTCCTCTCCTACTCCCCTTGCCTGTGTTCCCTATCTTGCTGCCTCTCTCTTTCTCAAATAAATAAATTTTAAAGATAAGAAAAAAGAATTTGTTGCTGAGAAATGTTAGCCGTCATCTGAGCTTCCAGACAGTCGTGATCTTTTTGCTGGTGGAGGGTCCTGCCTCCATGTTGATGGCTGCTGACTGATCAGGGTGATGGGTGCTAAAGGTTGGGGAGGCTGTGGCTGTGGCTGTGGCCGTTTCCCAAAATAAGACACCAGTGAAGTTTGCTGCATTGATTGGCTCTCCCTTTCACAAATGATTTCTCTGTCGTTTGTGAGGCTGGCTAATAGCATTTTACCTGCAGCAGAACTTTCAAAATTGGAGTCCATCCTCTCAAACCCTGTGGCTCTCTTATCAACTAGGTTGGTGTAATATTCTAAAAACATTGTTATTATTTCAATAATCTTCACAGCATCTTCACTAGAAGTAGATTCTATCTCAAGAAACCACCCTCGGGGGCGCCTGGGTGGCTCAGTGGGTTAAGCCTCTGCCTTTGGCTCAGGTCATGATCTCAGGGTCCTGGGATCGAGTCCCGCATCGGGCTCTCTGCTAGGCAGGGAGCCTGCTTCCTCCTCTCTCTCTCTCTCTCTGCCTGCCTCTCTGCCTACTTATGATCTCTCTCTGTCAAATGAAAAAATAAATTAAAAAAAAAAAAAGAAACCACCCTCGGGACACCTGGGGGGCTCTGTCGGTTGATTGTCTGCCTTCAGCTTAGGTCATGATCCCAGGGTCCTGAGATCGAGCCCCATGACAGTGTAGAGCCTGCTTGAAAGATTCTCTCCCTCTGCTCCCCCGCCAAGATAAAATAATAAGTCTGAAAAAAAAAATAGAATGGTGAATCCTTTCCAGAAGGTTTTCAATTTACGTTGCCCACATCCATCAGAGGCATTATTATCTTTGGCAGCTCTAGCCTTACAAAATGTATTTCTTTTTAAAAATATTTTATTTATTTATTTCTTTGAGAGAAAGAGGTAGCAAGAGAGAGCATGAGCGGGGGGTGGGGAGAGGGAGAAGCAGGGTCCCTGCTGAGCAGAGAGCCTCATGTGGGGCTCGATCCTAGGACCTGAGATCATAACCTGAGCTGAAGGCAGATGCTTAACAGACTGGGCTACCCAGGCACCCCGAAAATGTATTTCTTAAATAAGACTTAAAAGTTGAAATGACTCCTCGATCCGTGGGTTGCAGAATGGACATTGTGTCAGCAGGCATAGAAACAACATGAATGTCATGGTCTATCTCTGTCAGAGCCCTTGGGTGACCAGGTCCTTTATCAGTGAGCAGTCACATTTTGAAAGATTTTTTTTTTTTCCTGAGTGGTAGTTCTCAACAGTGGGCTTAAAATATTCAGTCAACCATGTTGTTTGCAAACAGCTGTGTTGTCATCCAGGCTTTGTTGTTCCATTTATAGAGCACAGACAGAGTGGATTTAACATTTTACTAGGATTTTTGGAATAGGAAATGAGCCCTGGTTTCAACTGGAAGTCAATGGCTGCATGAGCCCCTAACAAGAGAGTCACCCTGTCCTTCGAAGCTTTGAAGCCAAGCCTTGACTTCTCCTGTGTAGCTATGGAAATCCTGGCTGGCATCTTCTCCCAAGATAAGACTATTCTGTCTACATTGAAAATCTGGTGGTTAGCGTAGCTAGCTAGATCTTCTGGATAACTTGTGGCTTCCCCTCGTACTTTTCTGTTCTGGAGATGGCTTCTTTCCTCACAGCTCATGAACCAACCCCTGCTAGCTTCCAACTTGTCTTCTGCAGCTTCCCCACATCTTTCAGCCTCCACAGAATTGAAGAGAGTCTGGATTTTGCTCTGGGTCAGGCTTTGGCTTAAGGGAATGTGGTGGCTGGTTTGATCTTCTCTCCAGACCACTCAAACCTTCTCCACATCAGCAAGAAGGCTATTTGGCTTCCATATCATTTGTGTTTTCATTGGACTAGCACCTTAAATTTCCTTCGAGAACTTTTCCTTTGCCTTCACTATTTGGCTGCGTAGTGGAAGAGGTTTATCTTTAGGTAGAGCTCAGCCTTTGGTGTTCCTTCCTCACTAAGCTTAATCATGCCTAGCTTTTGATTTAAAGTGAGAGACATGTGACTCTCCCTTTCACTTGAACACCTAGAGGCCACTGCAGTTATTAGTAGGCTTAATCTTGATGTCATTGTGTCAGGGAATAGGGAGGCCAGAGGAGAGGGAAGCTGGTGGCTCGCTGGTCAGTGGAGCAGTCAGAACACATGCTTTTACCAGTTAAGTTTGCCATCTTACAGGGGCAAGGTTCATGGTGCCCCCAAAATAACTACTGTAGTGACATACAAGGTCACAGATTGCCACTCGCCATTACAAATATAATAATGAAAAAGTTTGAGGAGTTGTGAGAAAAAGAGAGTTTGTGAGAAAAAGTTTGAAGAGTTTGTGAGAAAAAAATGAGAGTTTATGAGAAGAAGTTTGAGAGTTTGTGAGAGAAAGTTTGAAGAGTTTGTGAGAAAATTTTGAAGAGTTTGTGAGAAAAAAAAAGTCTGTGAGAATTACCAGATTACGACACAGAACCACGAAGTGAGCAGATGCTTTTGGGAAAATGGCAACTGTAGACTTGCTCGACACTGGGTCACCACAGACCTTCAGTCTGTAAAAAACACAGTAGTCGCAAAGCGCAGTGAAGTGGGGTGTGTAAACCGAGGTATGCCTGTCGTCTCACGAAGCAGCTGTGGGGATCAAGGGCCCGGGCACACCCCATCCTGGGGTAATAAGGGAGTGGCAACTGGAAACTCCATGGATGAGAAGGTGCTTGGGGAGCTGCCAGGTTAGGAAAGAAGAAAGAGATGAAGGCATGTGTTGAGGGGGTATGCTAATGATATGACAGCGCTGGAGGAAGGGCAAGAAAGAGACTCACAAAGAGAGAAAGAGAGAGACAGACAGAGGTGGTGGTGATGTGGCTCCAAGTAATGAAAATATTTAAAGTAAGAGCAGAGCTATTTATCTTTTTCCTCAGATTGGGCTGGGGAGACTTGACTGGGGGTGTGGCTTGAAGGCCTGGCCACACTGGCCTCCTTCCCCATCCTGCCTGGGCCTGTTATGCTCCTGAGGCTTTGGTCAGAGGATTCTCTCAGTTCTGACCTCTTGCTCTGGTGGCCTGCCTATCCTTCCTCTATCCCCCTCCCCAACAACTTCTGGTGCCTTCTGTGTCTCCTCTCTCTTTCCTTGGCTTTCCTCAAAACTTGGCCAGCACTACCTCCCTGGAGCTGCCCTAAAGTCTCCCATGTTTAGTACCTCTACCAAAATTGAGGATTAGGCAGGACCCAAGGCTTCCAAGGCATGGCGACAAGGAAGGACATTGAATATGTTGTGTGGGCAACAGGAATGTTGGCCTTTCTCTGCACAACTGACAAGCAATCCGGAGCCTGCCGAGTTTGTCAAATGTAGCTCTCACCCCCTGCTGACGTCCTCTGGGGCCTCCCATGAAGACGCTTCAGACCATCGGCTCCCAGTCTCGCTGCAGATGGGCTTTAATAAGGTCACGCTAATGGTATTTCGTCTATCGCAGTAATATCTGTAGATGGCCCAAGTCGGCACACATAGGGGAACCCCCCCAAAAACCAAATGAAGAGCCACCTCAGGTTTACTAGTCCCAAAGTGAAGGTGCTTTATAGACTCCAAATGTGTAAACCAGGGTTGTCAGCTCTTCATGTCTCTAGCCAACTTCCCAAGCCCTAATAACCCTATCAGCAACGTGTGGCCCTTCGGGCCCCTGCTGGAGGTGACAACTGTGGGTAAAGTTTGCCAAGGGTGGCAGAAAAGGGACCACACTTTTCGAGACCTCAGCCCGGAAAGATGGTGAGCCTATTGCCAAGCAAGCCCCTCAAAAAAAAAAAAAAAAAAATCAGGACCCGTGCTGTGACCAGGCTGAGTGTGCTTACATGAACGGCAAGGGGGAAATATTTGACATCGGGACTGTTGTATAAAATACAGGACATGTGTTTGCCAGAATTATGACAACCACTACTTTCTGTAAACCCAGGGAAGGGCCTCTGCAGGATTGCCAGGAACCCTTTGGAAACCTGGTCTTATTCCTGCAGCTCTGTGTCCCCCTACCCCCTGCCCCCAACCCCATACCCCTCCAAGTCCTCACTCAACTTTTGGTAGTATTTAGAAGGCCTTGGTCATCACTGAAGGCACATGATAGAACACAGATTTTGAAAAGGACAGCTTTGCCGTTGCCAACATCATGGGCATTGTTTGTTAGAGTTTATTGGTTTTGGATGAGAATAGGAAGGAGGAGGAAAGCCATCAAGCCCTTCCTGCTAGAACTCTGTGAGCCACAGGACCTGGATTCTGCTGGGCCAGCATCTGCCAGAGCTAAAGCAGGCCCTTTCTTTCTCGGTCTTTCTCTGTGCACTGTTTCCTGGTGCTCGCTTTCTCTGAACAGACAGAAGAAAACACAGAGATTCTAAACGGTGTTTGGGCCCCTTCTGGCTTTCTTGTCCTGTTGCTTAAATGCTTTAAAAGAAAAAAAAATGAAGAGCAAAGTTGAAATTTCAGAGAGATTCTTATTTAATGCTGCATTGTAGACAAGAGTTTCTGGTATGACAGTGGGTTGGGCATAGACTAAAGGTCTAGAAAGTCTCTTCCCCTATGACCATCCTAGGATTCTTTGATGTCAGTGTATCCTAAGGAAGAAAAAAATATCAATGTTGTCTTCAGGGAGAAGAATTTAATCATGTTGTTCATGTTTCATTGTGAAATTATGAAGATTATTGTAAATATTTCATCCAGTCAGGATGTCACACCCGCGTGGTCTATGTATGGATGTCACGCACGTTGTGTCTGTGTGCATATGTGTGACTGTTTTGCGACAGGAACGTGAATCCTGTCCAGGCCTGGGGTACTTCTTAAGAATCTGGTATTTCTTCAGATAAACACTAGGTGGCATGGAGAACTTGATAAATAGAAAACACTAATATCACAAATTGGAAAACAGAGGATGACCCTCTCCTTCAATTCGCAGCCACTGTAAAATCTCCCCGTCAAAATTCAAGAGAGACACATCAGCAATACGGGGAATGTTGCCTAATGACATGTTCCCAAGGAGAACTGGGCTGAAGGAATTCGTTCACAAAATCTCCTCGTATAATCTTTTTCTTGAGTATCACTTTATAAACATGATGATAAATTCAAAAATATAATTGTTACCATGACCAGATTCCTTAATAGAAAACAGTCTATTTCTGTCAGTGCGGACGTGTTTTTCATTTGAGAAATCTGGACAGACTTTTCTCCTCCCTCTTTTCCTTTATGAAATCAGCCAAGGGAGCGGGGTGTGTGTGTGTGTGTGTGTGTGTGTGTGTGTGTGTAGGGGCACTGGGGAGAAACAAAGCAGACTCTGATCACTCTCCTCCAAACATCCCTTTGGATGAAAAAGCAGAATTTTCCCTGCCATTTTGACCTTCCTAACATGTTTATTTCCCTGCTATCGGGGCTGAAAGAGGCATGACTATCTTTGCCATGATCTGAGTGGGAAAACCTAGACAGCAGGTGTCCTAGCTAGAGTTCAATGGCTAGACCACTCCTGAGACTATCACAGTCTCTCCTCTGCTTGGCAGATCCTGGAGGGAAAAGCAAAGCTCCATCACACCAAGACATGCTTCTGGCCTTCTAGTCCTCAAAGGTGCCCGAACATGCATCGTTTGCAGCCACGGAGCAATGCTATGGCCTGACCCTTGCCAGGCAAGCCGCAGGCTCGAGTCAGAGGTAAAAGATTGTGTTCCTTTGAGCAATGGAGAGTGACATCTTCCAGGCACAATTCCTGAGAAGAGGAGGCAGGCGGAAGTCATCTAAAAGGCTTCAGCTATGCTAAGCAGCTGTCTTGTCATGGCTGATGCCAATGCTGTAACAGCTTGAAATCCCACGCCTGCTCGGAGACCTGCGGTAGATAACCGAGACCCTCAGGTCTGGTTTTCTTAGAGACAGCGCTCAGGTGCCTGGCAACTCGAGTGTGTGGCTCTGCTCTGCCCTTGACCAGCTGTATGATCTCTCTGACCCTCGCTGAGCCTCTGCTCCTCTTCTGTGAAATGGGAACAAGATGGGTTGTGTGGAGGAGCAGATCAAATGGGAAGGCACTTTGTGGGCTGTGTCATTACCACAGTGTCGTTTTTTCGAGAAGGAGTGGGAGAATCCAGACTGCTCTTCTCTTGCTTTCTCAGTCTGAGCAGAAGCAGCAAGAATGGGACAGTCCAAGTGGGCAGCCTGATCCGAGGAGCGTGACCCCAGCTGACTGTCCTCCCATCCAGCATTTAGAAGATGGCACCCTGAATTTTTGCATTTTCTAAGTCTCTCCCTCTTGTCCCCCACAGAGGAAATTTTGTGCCCACGATCTCTTTTCAACCCGCTTTATTTATTTTTTTTTAAGATTTTTTTAAAAATTTATTTATTTGACAGACAGAGATTACAAGTAGGCAGAGAGGCAGGCAGAGGGAGAGAGAGGAGAAAGCAGGCTCCCTGCTGAGCAGAGAGCCCAATGCGGGGCTCGATCCCAGGACTCTGGGATCATGACCTGAGCCGAAGGCAGAGGCTTTAACCCACTGAGCCACCCAGGCGCCCCTCAACCCGCTTTAAAGAGCAGACTCGTACCTGTCCACTTTTTGTTAATTAAATCATGTCAGTCTCCAAGGAAGAGAATTTAAAACACACAAATAGACCAGCAGAAGCTAACAGGTGTTTTCAACTCGAAGGAATATTTCCTTTTTTGAGGGTTTTGGGGACATTGTTTTAAAAAGCGTTATCACCTGGTAGCATTTTCTCTGCCACTTTGGACATCTCTGTTTTTTTGTTTGTTTGTTTGTTTTTATTTTAAAGATTTTTATTTATTTGACAGACAGAGATCACAAGTAGGCAGAGAGGCAGGCAGAGAGAGAGGAGGAAGCAGGCTCCCTGCTGAGCAGAGAGCCCAATTCGGGGCTCGATCCCAGGACCCTGGGATCATGACCCGAGCCGAAGACAGAGGCTTTAACCCGCTGAGCCACCCAGGTGCCCCTGGACATCTCTGTTTTTATGTTTCTTCTCTAACCCTGGGAAGGAAGCATTTGCTGACACAATTTCAGCAAGGATTATGTCCACTTTGTTAGTTATTGCATCCTCAAAAGGGATGGTCTGGTTTAAAAATTAATCAGGGACACCTGGGTGGCCCAATCGGTTAAGCGTCGGCCTTCAGCTCAGGTCATGATCCCAGGGTCCTGGGATCGAGTCCTGCATCAGGCTCCCTGCTCAGCAGAGTCTGCTTCTACCTCTCCCTCTGCCTGCTGTTCTCCCGCTTGTGCTCTCTTGGTCTCACTCTCTGTCTCTGGCAAACAAAACAAAACAACACACACACAAAAAAACCCAACCAACCACCACCACCACCAACAACAAAAACAACACCTTTAAAAAAATAAATAAAACTTTATCACATAGGGGTTCCTGGGTGTCTCAGTTGGTTCCTCTGCCCTTCCCCTGCTCATGCTCTCTCTTTCTGACAAATAAATAAATAAAACCTTAAAAAAAAAAAAAAACTATACCACATGCTAAATGATCAGTTTTGCAAATGTGGATTTTTTTTTCCTGAGGGAGAGTCCCCCTTTTCACCTCAACATTTTACGATGAAAAATTTTAAACACATAGCAAACTTGAAGTCTTTTTTCCAGTGACTATGCATACACCAACACCTGGATTTGGCCCCCAGCGTTGGACTGTGTTGGTTTTGTCATTGATGGATCCAAACATCCCTCTGCCATCCAGGAATCCACCTTCCTTTCTTGACCCACAAGAGTGGGCTTGGGCCAATTGAATTTGCTCAAAATGAGAGCGATCTAAGGGACTCTTGCAAAGATTTCACTCTTTTCCTATTTACTTTAAAAGAAAAATGGGGATGCCTGGGGGGCTCAGTGGGTTAAGCATCTGCCTTCAGCTCAGGTTGTGATCTCGGGGTCCTGGGATCAGGTTGGCTCCCTGCTCTGCCAGCCTGCTTCTCCCTTTCTTCCTATGCCTTTGCCTCTCTCTCTATCTCTCATGCAGAAATAAATAAAATCCTTAAAAAAAAAAAAAAAGGAAAATCACTGTTCCCCCAAAGACTTCATTTTCCCTGGTGAGCTTCTGCATAGATACAAATACAGGGGATTTGTGCCTCCTCGGGCAAAGGATGAGGCACAGCTGTGCTAATGGACTGTTAGCCTTGGCCCAGTGAGCCCAAGGTCAGACTGTCCCAGTTCTGTGCTGGGCCTGTGGCTCAGACTACATGAAGAGATTTCCGGGGCTCTGGTGGCTTAGATTACCACCTAGGTGACCACACGAGTGACTGGCCAGCGGCACGAGTGTACTATTCCTGCCTCTCCATTCTCCTTGAAGTCAAATTCATGTCCGTTTCACCATCATTTCCCTGGGTTAGCCATGGGCGGTTCGCAGCTTGCATCCCCCAAACTGTCAGGCTTTTATTATTTTCTTTGGCCTACAGGGATAGCTGGCCACCTACCCTGGGGTGTTGCCCTTCACTCTCCACCTGTAGGCTTTGATCTTGCTTTCTAGTGGCCCTTCTTTATCATACCCACAGAAAATGTAGTAGGCGCCGTCTGACTCTCTGCTCAGAGCTAGCCTACCCCCAAATACTCTATAAGTATTCTAAAAAGCTCAAAAAGTTTTTCTTTTTTTTTGGAGTTGTTGTCTTTTTTTTAATTTTTTTTTATTTTTATTGTTTTATTTTTGGAGTTGTTGTCTTAGTGCTTAATATGTATTTATAAAGTATTCCAGCAAAAGAGGCTGTAGCCTCTGGGGAAAAACCAACCTATTACAGTGGGGTTTTGTTTGCTATTTGTTTTGTTTTGTTTCGTTTATTTTTTTAGTTTCAGAGGTAGAATTTAGTGATTCATCAGTTGCGTAGAACACCCAGTGCTCATTCCATCATGTGCCCACCCAATTACCCCATCCCCCCACCCCCCTAGCTCCCCTCCAGCAACCCTCAGTTTCTTTCCTAGAGTTAAGAGTCTCTCATGGGTTGTCTCCCTCTGAGTTTTCACCTTATTTCATTTTTCCTTCTCTTCCCCTACGTTCACCAGTTTTGTTTCTTAAATTCCACATGTTAGTGAAGTCATATGGTGGTTTTCTCTGACAGATTTATTTCCCTTAGCGTAAAAGTACTTCTTATAAAAATTTTTACTGTTGCATTGTAGTAGAGAGGAGAACATGACTGAGGGTTAGCTAAAGACATTTATACTAAGGTGTGAATGGCTGTTAGACTCTTGTCTTCCCAGGGAGTAATTGCATTTTAAAGGAAAGGTGCTTATCAGCTCAAAGGGGTCTTGAAGTGGTAGTGTATGTGGGCTCTCACAATGAGGCTCGTCCTAGTGATCCTTGCCTACTTCTGGACCTGTGCTCCCTCAGTTCCCTTTACCCCATGTACACAGAGCAAGGACTTGTTATGTCTGACTCTCTTTTCAGAGCATTTGCCAATCTCTGCCCTAGAGCTTCTCCCTTTGATTTGGGTTTGCTTCCTGTGCCACTGCCTTGAGTAAATAACATCTTCAAGGGTCTTAGGTAGTTTCTGGAAAGTTTAGGAGTTTTCTAAGCATGGAACAGATACACAGAACATCTGGATGATAGGCTCTTGGCAATGCTTCAAGGGTCCCATTGTCACCGACAGATGGGGCCCATCTGCTGGGATGGGCATTTGGAAGCCCCTGAAGTTAAAAAGTCTCTGTTTTAATGGTTTATCTCAAATGAAATTTGGGGGGTATAGATTTCCAAATCTTTGCAAGGCATCAAATGTGTGTTCTTCTTTTAAAAGCGATTACTTCTGTATTAGAAAGCTTTATTCAGGTTTCATTGCCAACATAACCATAAGGGCCCCTCCCAAACCAAAATAGTTACAATGATCTTTTGTACTTGTTATAATATATGGTTTTCAAAGCACTTTTATGTACATTATCTTATTTGAGACTCACAGCAGCACTGATGGATATGGAGAGCAGAAATAGAGTTAACCACTTTATAAAAGAGGAAATGGAGCCCCTGAGAACTGAAATGACTCACTCAGGGTCACACAGCTAATGAATAGCGGAACTCAATCTCAGATCGCCTGTCTCCTCTACTGTAGGACCACACTAACTGAGTTGATAAGGAAAGCCAACTTCTGAGAATACGGCTTGTGTAAAACAGGAAGGTTTGGGTTGCAGACAGTTGGTATCTGGTCTTGAGATTCGGTGCTAGCATTTCCAGTCTTCCCCCGAAACAGGGCTTAATGATGATGTAAACTCGGCAGAATGCTCTAGCTAAGAATTATTACAGAAGAAGTATATTGAGCTCCAGGACCAGCATGTTGTATGAGATCGGGTGGGATCTTTGCGCTGTCCACTCCTACAAAACAGGATTAATCCCATGCTAGCAGATGACTCACTACCACCCATCTCAAGACAGCATGGATTAAAAGCAGTCCAAGCCACTTGGCCATCGTAATTCTCCACTTGGGTCGCCTTGTGAGTCTCTCGGACCAATCACTCCACCCACCTTAGTAGACCGGAGGGTTCACAGGGTCACATTATTTCTGTCCTCTCTATAGAGAAGTGACCCACTTTGGATGCTGAGAACAAACTGGGGAAGAGCTGATTTCCATTCTTCTTTGAAGACTCCATCACATGCTTTCACATACAAGAAATTGTGTGTGTGTGTGTGTGTGTGTGTGTGTGTGTGTGTGTGTGTGTGTGTGAACTAGCTAGAAATGCAGTGAAATCGTCTGTACTTACACACTGAAATCAGGAAACCGGTTTGTAAGCAAAGACGCAACCTAGTTTTAGAACATGTCTAGCCCATCAAATAGGATAGCTAAAAGAAGGTCACTTCTTTGGAGGGGAGGTCAGACGCAAATGACAGATCAAACTAGAGAGGAAGACTTCTTTGTAAAGAAATGGCTTTATCAAAGATAATCTAAAGAGATTTCGGTATCGTGCCCTACTCTAAAACCCAACTCCTGCCGCTCTGCCCCAGGATCTGTCTTTGATGCTGAAAATCTTACATGATCAGAACTGATTTGGGTCTCAGCATTCAGCAGCAACCACCAAGTCAACCTGTGATCCAAATCATTCAGATACCGTGCAAGAAACCAGTCATGGAAAGCTTAATTTTTTCCCCTTCATCCCCAAATTTCTCAACCTCATTTGGACAGAAATGGAAAATGACATTTCAAACTTTAATCCCTTAATATGTAGTCTAGTTCTTTCCAAAGGTTGCAAGGTTTCCAAGTTCTGGAATTCATAACTAACTAACCATATGGAAACAGAATGTTCTACATATCTTGGCTTCCCGAATATTGTCAGAGTACGAGTGACTCTCTGTTGACACTGCCCAGGACCGTGCGTGCAGGCAGTCCAATGTGCAGCCTTGCTCCTTGCCAGGGCAAACCCTTTCCTCTCATAAGACTCATGTCCCTACTGAGCCAAGTTCATCGAGTGTTACATTTCTACCACCAAGCCTCTGCCATTGTGGTTCCCCACCTTCCAGCCCCCCATCCAGGATGCCTTCCTTGCTTATCTTTCTAGATCCATCCCTGATTCTACCTTCCCATGATGATGGCTTTGATTGCTCCAACCAATAAGGATCTCTCTAATGCCTCCTGGCTCTTGGAATTCATTATCTCTATCACACAAGTCAAGACTCCTTCTTGGTCTTGCTGTCCCGCCCACCCTGCTCCAGCCCGTTTCAAATTACATGACGACCACACAGCTCACCTCCCAAACTAGTCTCTCAGACAACAAGAGTGGGCTGGCTGTATCTTCACTTTGGGGCCCCTCCCCTTTCTAGAACAGTTTAAATGCCTCCTGATCTTCCCTCAGTTTCTTCATCTAGCAGGAACAGTGGTCTCTTTCAAAGGGTTGGGAGAGAACATTTGCAAATGTGCCAACAGCCCAGTGCCTGGCACGTAGTAAGCATGTGAGCACTGGTGGATATGTTTATACTTGTCCACGGTATCTACTCTGTGCCAGGCACACACCGGGTAATAGATCAGGCCTTGATTAACTGATAGATGCTTAATGCAGTATTCCTGAGAAATTGACAATAAAATATTTCTAGCATTATAAGGCTGGGAAAGCTCATTAAGAAGAAGTCATCTCACTATGATGTATTTATTTATTTTTAAAGATTTTATTTATTTATTTGACAGAGACAGAGAGAGAGACCATAAGCAGAGGGAGTGGCAGGCAGAGGGAGAGGAAGAAGTGGGCTTGATCCCAGGACCCCAGGGTTAGAACCAGAGCTGAAGGCAGACACTCAACTAACTGAGCCACCCCTGTGTATATGTATGTATGTTTGGATGGATGGATGGATGGACGGATGGATGGATGGATTTGTTTAATGATGTATTGTTTTTGTTTTTGTTTTTGTTTTTGTTTAAGATTTTATTTATTTATTTGACAGACAGAGATCACAAGTAGGCAGAGAGGCAGGCAGAGAGAGAGAAAGGAGGAAGCAGGCTCCCTGCCGAGCAGAGAGCCCGATGTGGGGCTCAATCCCAGGACCCTGGGATCATGACCCGAGCCGAAGGCAGAGGCTTTAACCCACTGAGCCACCCAGGCGCCCCAATGATGTATTTATTGATAGGGACATACGTTCACTGTTACTAAGCCAAAAGGCAGTTTCTTAAATAGGATGTTTAGGGTGTGTATGCATTTGTGTGTGTGTGTGCGTGTGTGTGTGTGTGTGTAGTTTTTTTAATTGAGAAATACACAC
Organism: Lutra lutra; assembly: GCF_902655055.1. Lineage (NCBI taxonomy): Eukaryota > Metazoa > Chordata > Mammalia > Carnivora > Mustelidae > Lutra > Lutra lutra. Next base: position 18,096,932 of record NC_062296.1, read on the forward strand.
CAAAATGCTAACAGCGTTTCTCTCTGACTGGTAGAATTATAACCAGTCTTAATTTTCATTTTGCTTATCTGTATTAATTTTCTATTATGAATATATACTACTTCTATAAATAAGACATCATAAATGATTTTTAGATTATCGTATATATATTTTTTAAAGTTTGAATATAGATCAGGGTGGGAGGTAGGGAACATGCAAAATGAAAAAAATTGGGGTCTTGGGACATGGGTGCTTTCTCTCCACCCAAAATTTACTCTTTTGTTATTGTTTCATTAACTTTACAAATCCAGTTTTTGGTTTATAGAAGTCATGCTCTATGACTCTTCTCTCTGTTCCTATGCTTTTATGCTGATCATTCCTGGTCAGTAAATGGTTAGGTTGTCCTTGACAAGTACTATTCTGAGAAAGGAATCTTTCTCAGCTTCTAGAATTACCTCAATATATAAAATGAACTACCTATGTCTTGGCCAATGTGGTAAAATTTCTTTCTGGGGGACCTCGATTATTTTGACTCTGTTGCTCGCTCGGTGCCATGTGGATCTTGTCAAGATTTTTCTGAATGGTTCCGTGGCTCTGGAAACAAGCAGCTCTTGTCCCCGGTAGCCCAGTCAGGAGTTCTGCTTGTGCACGTCACCCTGCTTGGGCTGCTCTTCTGTAAGGCTAGAAGCACTATGTCCACCAAGGCTGCCAATGCCCTCGGGATGCACGCCGTCTTTTTTCTCCATTGTCTGCTCTCTTGGCCAATTTACTGCACTAGACAGCCCCCCCACCCAGCTGTGCCACCTCATCACGGTGGCCAGTTCAGGACAAGGATACGCAACTTTGAACTAGATTTGTAGCAGGGGTTTGAGAAGTCAGTGAGGCCAAGACCAAGAAACTCAGGGGAAGGGTGAGCAGTCTCATCCCTTTCTCTGTTGGCTTCAGGAACAGCTGAGCCTACGCTCACAGCCATTGTCTGGATTTTACATTCATAGCTGCTTTCCAGTTAACAGCGACACACAGGAGGCTGTTTAAGATGGCAGCGTAGGAAGACCCTGAACTCAGCTCCTGCAACAGACATAACAAATCTATAGCTTCAGGTGGAAAAATTCCATCTCGAAAAGACCAGAACAGTACCTGAACAAGATCCTGCACCACAAAGGATAAAAGTACATGTAGAGATCAGTAAGAGAGAAAAAGAGAGAGAAAGAGAGACATGGCCTTGCCAAAAATACCACCCCAGGTGCCACAACCCACAGTCAGGAGTGAACCCACAAATGTGGAATGTCTCCCCGAGGAGCAAGAGGTTTGTGGCCCACATCAAGCACTCCAAACCTTGGGACCTGTGCTCAAGGGATGGGTGCCCCAAACATCTGGTTTTGAAAACCAATGGGGCATACTTCCGGGAAAGCCACAGGACTGGGGGGAATGGAGGCTTTCTTCCCAAAGAGCTTGTGCACATGCTCACTCGTTCTGGGACCCAGCACAGAAGCTGCAGTTTGAACAGCATCTAGACCACAAGGGAAGGTGATTCATCTGCAGGAGGGGCAGGAGAGATGGGCAGGTGCCTTTTTTTTTTTTTTTTTTGCATTCTCCCTCTACCCTGCTAGCGCCAGTGGGGGTGCTGTCCCCCAAGCATTACCCCACCACAACCTACTGAAGAGAAGATATTTGCAAGTCGCAATCCAATAAGGGGTTGCTGTGCTAAATATATAAAGAACTCCTACAACTCAATAATATAAAACACCAAACAGTCCCATTAAAAAATTAGCAGAGGATCTGAACAGACATTTTCCCAAAGTGGACATCAGAAGGCCAACAGACACATGGAAAGGTGTTCGACATCACTCATCATCAGGGAAATGCAAATCCAAACAACAATGAGATCTAACCTCACACTGTCAGATAGCTAGTATCAAAAAGACAAGAAGCAAGTGTGAGGATGTAGAGGAAAGGGGACCCTCATACACCGTTGGTGGGAATGTAAACTGAGGCAGCCACTATGGAAAACAGAATGGAAGTTCCTTAAATAATTTAGAATTAAACCAGCACTTTGAGCCAGCAGTTCCATATCTGGGTCTTTATCCAAAGAAAACAAAAATACTAATTCAAAAAGATATATGTAACTATATGTTCATTGCAGCCTTATTTATAATAGCCAATATATGGAAACAAACTAACATCCACTGATGGACGAATAGATAAAGAAGATGTGATAGACACACACACGTACCCACACACACACAATGGAATACTACTCAGCTGTTAAAAAGATGAAATCTTGCCATTTGCAACAACATGGATGGACCTTGAAAGTCTTATGCTAAGTGAAATGTCAGAGAGAGACAAATACCATATGATTTTACCTATATCTGGAATCTAAAAAATAAGGCACATGAACAAAGGAAGCAAAACTCACAGAGAACGGATTAGTGGTTGCCAGATGGGAGGTGGGTTAGGCGGTGGGTAATATGGGTGAAGGGGATCAAGAGGTACAAACTTCCAGTTATGAAACAAGTCATGGGAACATAAAGTACAACATGAGGACTTCAGTCAGTAATATCGTATTGCAAATTTGAAAGTTGCCAAGTAAGCCTTTACAGTTCTCATTGAAGAAAAAAAATAATGTTGTAAACATGTGACAGAGGGCAAAGAGACAATGTAGTGATTATTTCACAATGTATACCAATGTCAAATCATTATGTTGTATACCTTTAATATAATGTATTTCAATTATACTTCAGTAAAAAAGAAATAAAAAACAACATGGAGTATTTATTGAGTGCTTACTATGCGTAAGTCACTTAACTATACAATGGAACTATCCAGTGATCAAAACTGACCAAACTTCCTTTCCCCGTGGACTTTATTTTTCTTTTTTCTCCAAATTTCCATTTGCATTCTAGCTAGTTAACATATAGTGTAATTTTGGATTCAGGAGTAGAATTTACTGATTCATCGCTTACATATAACAGCTGGTTTTCACTGCAAGTGCCCTCCTTCCTCCCCATCCCCCATCCGGCCCAGCTCCCACTCCCTCCATCAACCCTCAGTTTGTTCTCTAGCATTAGGAGTCTCTTATGGTTTGCTTCCCTCTCTCCTTTTCTTTTTCCCCTTCCCATATGTTCATCTGTTTTGTTTCTTAAATTCTACATATGAGTGAAATCACATGATATTTGTCTTTCTCTGACTGACTTATTTCACTTCTCTCCACATAATACACGCTAGCTCCATCCACGCCATTACATATGGTGAGATTTCATTCTTTTTGACAGCTGAGTAGTATTCCGGTGTGTGTGTGTGTGTGTGTGTGTGTGTGTGTGTGTGTGTGTGTACCACATTTGCTTTATCCATTCATCAATGGACATTTGGGCTCTTTCTGTAGTTTGGCTATTGTTGATAATGCTGTTTTAAATGTCGGGGTACATGTGCCCCTTTGAATCAGTATTTTTGTATCTTTGGGGTAAATACCGAGTAGTACAATTGCCGGACTATAGAGTAGTTCTGTTTTTAACTTTTTGAGGAACTTCCACACTGTTTTCCAAAGTGGCTGCTCTAGTTTGCATTCCCACCAACAGTGCAAGAAGGTTCCTCCTTCTCTGCACCCTTGCCAACATCTGTTGTTTCCTGTGTTGCTAATTTTAGCCATTTTGACTGGTGTGAGGTGGTAGCTCATTGTGGTTTTGACTTTTATTTCCCTGATGATGAGTGATGTTGAGCATATTTTCATATGACTGTTGGCCATCTGTGCGTCTTCTCTGGAAAAATATCTATTTATGTCTTCTGCCCATTTCTTGACTTGATTATTTGCTTTTTGGATGTTGAGTTTGATAAGTTCTATATCGATTTTAGATATTAGCCCTTTATCAGATAAGTCATTTGCAAATACCTTCTCCCATTCTGTAGGCTGCCTTTTAGTTTTGTTGACCATTTTCTTTGCTGTACAGAAGCTCTTTATCTTGATGATGTCCCAATAGTTGATTTTTGCTTTTGTTTCCCTTCCTCTGGCAATGTGTCTAATAAGAAGTTGCTGCGGCTGAGGTCGAAGAGGTTTCTGCCTGTGTTCTCCTCTAGGATTTTGATGGTTTCCTGTCTCGCATTTAGGTCTTTCATCCATTTTGAATTTATTTTTTTGTGTGTGGAGTAAGGAAGTGGTCTGGTTTTATTCCTCTGCATATAGCTGTCCTGTTTTCCCAACACCATTTGTTGAAGAGACTGTCTTTATTCCGTTGGACATTCTTTCCTGCTTTGTCAAAGATTAGTTGACCATAGAATTGAGGGTCCATTTCTGGGGTCGCTATTCTGTTCCATTGATCTAAGTGTCTGTTTTTTTTTGCTGGTACCATACTGTCTTGATGATCACAGCTTTGTAATAGAGCTTGAAGTCTGGAATCATGATGCCTCCAGCTTTTTCTTTTTCAGGATTGCTTTGGCTATCTTTTGTGGTTCCATACAAATTTTAGGACTGTTTGTTCTAGCTCTGTGAAATGTGCTGGTGGTATTTTGATAGGGATTGCATTTAATGTATAGGTTGTTTCAGGTAGTATAGACATTTTTAAATAATGTTTGTTCTTCCAGTCCATGAGCATGGAATTTTCCCCCATTTCTTTGTGTCCTCTTCAATTTCTTTCATAAGTGTTCTATAGTTTTCAGAGAACAGATCTTTTACCTCTTTGGTTAGGTTTTTCCTAGATATCTTATTGTTTTTGCCCTCATGCACGTCACATACTCAAACCCAACAATGCCTTTCCAATTCTGATCAAAAAAGAAAATAAAGCAGATGAACTCAGAACCAACTGAGTACAGTTTCTCAGTGAAGCAGCAGATCTCTGTGGCCTTATCTCCTTGTTTCATTTAGGTTGTGTTTCTGCCAGGAAATAAGTATTTTCATTATGAACATTGCTTTTAATCTACTCTGAAAAACCATTTCAGAAGATAGCCCAGTGGCTGGGGTTTCAGCTAGTGGAACAAGGGTGAGCATCGGAGGTAGACAAACTTCCTAACTGCCCTGAGGAGGTACATGAACTTGTAACCCATCTTACTCCATGTAGGTATACTGCAGGGAATACAGTTTTCTAATAGCAGTAAAGGAGAGCAACGTCTGGGTGCCTCGGTTGAGCATCTGACTCTTGATTTCAACTCAGGTCATGATCTCAGGGCCATGAGATCAAGCCCAGCACTGGGCTCCATGCTCAATGTGGAGTCTACTTGGGATTCTCCTCTCCCTCTGCCTCTACCCACTGCCCCCCAAATAAAGAAATAAGATCTTTAAGAAAAATAGTAAAGGAGAATGCATGAATGCCACACAAGAGTGCCGGGGTGGCTCAGTCAGTTAATTGCCTGTCTTTGGCTCAGGTCATAATCCCAAGATCCTGGGATGGAGCCCCACGTCAGGCTCCCTGCTCCACGGGGAGAAAAGGGCTGCTTCTCCCTCTCTCTCTCTGCTGTTCTGCCTGCTTGTGCTCACTCTCTCTCTGTCAAATGCATAAATAAATCTTTTTTTTTAAAAGAATGCCACACAAGAAAGTATATTGTCTACTAAAGGAGAAATTTTTTTTTAAGATTTTATTTATTTATTTGACAGAGAGAGATCACAAGTAGACGGAGAGGCAGGCAGAGAGAGAGAGAGAGAGGGAAGCAGGCTCCCTGCTGAGCAAAGAGCCCGATGCGGGACTCGATCCCAGGACCCTGAGATCATGACCTGAGCCGAAGGCAGCGGCTTAAGCCACTGAGCCACCCAGGCGCCCCTAAAGGAGAAATATTTTGTATAAAATTTAAGTGACTATGTTACAACATGATTCTTATATAATATTCTGATTATATTTATATCTTGATTTAAAAATTACTAAAGAGTATGGGGGTTTTCAATGGAAATTTAACTAAGATGTCCCATATTTAACCAAGGTTATTCACAGTTTGGCTTGGAAAATGATGTATCAAAAGGTACAGGTTCATCTATTGGTCAGTTTTCTTCAGTGACAGAGCGTGTGTGTGTGCGTGTGTGTGTGTGTGTGTGCGTGTGTGTGTGTGTGTGTGTGTGTGTGTGTGTATGTGAGAGAGAGAGGGGGAGAGAGAGAGAGAGAGAGAGCAATCAGAGGGTACAGAGAGTCGTTTTGTTCAGAGAACTTGGCCCGAAGCTTCTAACAATGTCTTAACGAATCTCCTGGCATTGGAATCCAAGCATTGATTTTTATTAAACTTTGGAGGTTTTGCAATTCTCGCTGAGCTGAGGTCAGAGCTGGTGGAGGGTTGCCCAGCTGCGCACCCTGATAACCACAGCCTCTTAGTATATGATCTTAATAGCTAGTGGCACCTCCTCTTCTTCCTCCCTACCGTGACTGTCATTGCTTCAGAAATGCCCCCAAAATGGCACTAAATGATGTGCAAACACACCAGATGGATTGCTAATCTCTTTTCGAGGCTTCCTTAATGGTGCATTCATAGCCCCTTGGAGCAAACTCAATTTCTCTCTGTGCACTCTATTTCCACTTTTACCATTCTAGAAGAAATCATTTTGGCAAACGCATTTTGTGACTTGGATGAAAGGTAATTTATACAATTGCTTACCTACTATGACAACAAGCAGTGACTTGAGTCACAGGAGGATGGATGGCTATTCATCAGTCACAGCTAAGACACATAAATGGTCCCAAACCTTTTATGAGGCTTGAAGCTGTGAACTTGAGAGCTACTTCTGGCAAATCTGGTTTTTTCAGATGGGGGCAGGGAACAGGGAAAAAAAAAAGTCGGCTCTTTGGATCTTCACCTTTACACTGATCAGCAGATCTTAAGAGAGCCTGAGATGAGCCCAACAGAGGATAAAGTTTAAATGGTACCAAGGCCAAATGCCACAGCGCTAAGCTCACCTGGGCCAGGGACGGAGCTGTGGTCTGGACCCTGCGCCACCCCCAACAGAATTCCAACTCTGCTCAGAAATGTTGCTTTACACATCAAGCCCAGTAGAGCTGAACATTTCTGAAATATATTTATATTGATAATTAAATTTCATGTATATTTTATTTTAAATATATATTTTAATAGATAATTATAAATATTTTATGCTGTGCTATTCATATTCTATATTAAATATAATATTAAATATAATTTATGCGTATAGACGTATTTAAATACATACACACGTACAACTTTGAATAGAGTAGCTCTTCTCTAGGGGGGCTGCGTGCGTTTGTTCTAAGCCAATGGTTCTCAACTCTGACCGCACACCTGGGAAGCTTTTAAAATTCCTGAAATGTCCAGGCCTAACCCCGGACCAATTGAATTACAATTGCTGGGGGTGAGACCCCAGAAGCCAGTAGTTTTCTGAGCTCCGTAGGTGATTCTGATATGCATCTAAGGTTGAGAACCACAGCTTGAACCGGTTAAGGCGGATAAAGGCAGTGGGTCTCTAACTTTAGTGCACCTAGGAAAGTTGCTAAAGTGCAGATTCGGTAGAATTGGCTTTGGGGCCTGAGATGCTGTATTCTTAAGAAGTTCCCTAGGCAATTCAGAGGCTGGTGATCCATGGACCACAGGTTGAGAACCCTGGCTAAAAAATTCTACTCTGGGGGCACCTGGCTGGCTTGGACGCTTGATCTCAGGGTCGTGAGTTCGAGCCCCATATTGTGTGTAGAATTTACTTTAAAAACATTCTGCCCCGGAGCTTGTGTGCTTTTTAAATTGTTTAATGTCATAATGGTCCTCTCCTTTCATACAGCTCCCTCTTCTGCCAGTGCCCACGTGGGAGGTTATGGTATGTGGCGGTAATCAGGTGGATAAATTCAGACGCTTCCCCCTGTCACCTCCAGAAGAAACAAGACAATAGACCAAAGGGGTGCTGAGGCACAGAGTGGAGGGTGAAGGGGGACAGACATGAATTGAAGAAGAAGCCTGGCTTGAGTAGGTGCTGGAACAGGAACCCAGACTTGGAGTTAAGAAGTCAAGCTCTTGCAAAGCCAGAGTACGGAGTGTGAAAATTAATAAAGTCAAACCTTACTTAGAATGGAGTTGAGTTGTTATGCCCGAGTTTTTGCATCCGAGAGACCACCAAAGATCCAAGCACCGATGCACTCACACGAGGGTTTATTTGACAAGCTTAAGCCAGGGCCCAAGTATACCTGACACAGCGGAGTAGTGACTTGGACCCTGAGCCAGATTATAGTCAGAGTTTTTAAAGGCAGAGTAGGGGTGGACTCGGTGGTGGGTGAGGACAAAGGGGGTGTTCAGGAGGGCTATCAGTGTAAAGAAGACTGTCAGGATATTGAAGGCCTGGTTACTATGAAGCCAAGGCTGTTTTTTCACCAGCATGAAGACAATTGGGAGTTTCCTGGTGGAATGTCACATCCTTGCTATCAAGCGTCCTTGTATTTTGGGATCTGTTATTAGGAACTGGCCGACCAGGCCTTGTATTCTGGGCTCTGTTATTAGGAACTAGCTGACCACATTTCACTGGTTTCCCAGACTTGCTTCTAAGTAAGTTTCTCGGGGGGGGGGGCAGGGTCAGTTTAAGTTTTACTGCACAAACAACAAAATGGCTTTTAACCAAGATGGAGTTGCTCTGGATAAATAGGTCCTTACAGAGTCACAACTTACTTCACATTCCTGGGCAGGAAGAAGTTCACTTTACTACCCCAGCAGGAGGAAGGAAGATTTTCTCCTAGTCAGCAACAGCTTAACCAATGAGGTACCATCACCCACCTGAACTCCCCACTTTTCTCCAATAGACTTTCACTCAGAGCGGCCCCTCCCTACTTTCTCTTTTTTCTCTATGAACTGATGTTCCTCTCCCTGGTTCCATGGACTTGCCTATGGTTTGTCCCAGCTTGCATGTCCCAAATTGGGATCCCTCAATTCCCCCAATAAACCCATTTTGCTGGTAAGATAACCAGATGTTTTAATTTGAAGCTTAACAGAAGGATCGGGCAGAATCCCCCCCCCCCCCCCCCCCCCGCCAAACAAAACATAGGATCGACTTAGCCTGGACCTAGGGAAAGGCATCCAGACCAAGGATTCCTGAATAAGCCTCCTCAGCTGTATCCAGCTCTGTCCCCAGCATCTCTTACCTGTACAGCTCCGACAGCATTGTTTTCTTGCCCAACCTTATGTTTTGCTGACCTCTAGGAGAAAAGTCTGAGCATTGCTGTCACTGAGTTACTACAAGGTCAGGGCAAAGGGCTGGAGTGGGAGGAACTGGAGCCATAAGAAAGAGATCCCAAGTGGATCTCCTAGTCGCCTGTGCTCCCAGTTAGATAAGTGTCACGATTTAGAGGATTAACATCAACAGGCAGTCAGCAACCACCTAGTTCAGGTGTTGGGGCTAGACATGAATGGTAGAAGCCCAGAAAAAGCCAGTAAAAAAAATTTCGGGAATGATAAAAAGGATTATTCCATATCAGAGCCCCTTTGAGACGATTGCTGTGTGGTGGCCTTGGAATGTTCCTTCTCATATCATGTCTCATCATCACCAATATAGAGTTGAAACATTAGTCGCTAAGCCCGAGGATAGAAGGCAGGTTGAATTAAGGTGGAATCATATTAATAAACTGGATATTATAAGAAGGACCGAGAGGGCACCCATGAGTGGCAGGGGCTGGGGGTTAGTATCTGGTGGGTCATTAGGTATTATCGTGTAGGTATAGGCTTACCAGTAGGGTGAAAACATAGGCTTGGATAAGGGCTACTGCAAATTCTAGGATACTTAGTAGGATGACGTTAATGAAAGGCAATCAGGGCTATGGTGGGGCTGATGTTTATTAAACTCTTTTTAAAAAAAGATTTTATTTATTTTAGAGAGAGAAAGAGAGCAAGTATGATTGGGGGAAGAGGCAGAGTGAAAGGGAGAGAGAGAATCCCAAGCAGACTCCGTGCTGAGCATGGAGCCCGATGCTGGGCTTTATTCTCAAGACACCGAGATTACGACCTGAACCAAAATTAAGAGTCAGAAGCCTAACTGACTGAGCTACCCAGGCACCTCCAGGGCTGATGTTTATTAAGGTCAAGGATGCTCACTCCCCTGATTAAATGAATGTGTAGGTGGTCATTCTGTGTACTTTACTGCTTTTTCAGAATATGGCTCCAATCCTGCCTCTGCCACTTAAGGATGATGTGCCGTCCCCTGATCTTCTGTTCTATAGTAATGCCTCTGTTGGTTACTTCTGTTGGGAGTGGGGAAGCATGAAATTAGGAAGGGCTTCAGAGAGTATACGCCTAGGTTACTTTCTTGTTTACCCTGAACTTTCCAGAATTTCTACAACCTCAACACAAGTGGAGACTTCTAAGTACAAGCCTTTGGGGGCCTTTCTGCCATTTCCAGCCCAGGGCTAACTGATCCCAGAGGCCCCAGCACTCCCCTGCTCCCTGATCTCATGTTTTCCCATATTCCCCACCTCATGACAGCAGGAGAGAGCCGACTGCCTGTGGGCATGGCAAAAGGAGATCAGGAAGGCTTCATGCAGGAGGCTGAAGGGTGGACATTGGAAGAAAAGGACATTCCAGGAAAAGGCAACTACACAAATGGTGTGATCCGTCTAGTATAGAGACCTAAAGTATAGACATTGGTGCTAGAGAGCCTTGGGTTCAAAGTCTAGTCTGGCCATTTTCTAGTTCTTCTAATGATCCCATCCCTCGGGCCTCTTTCACCCCACACCCATCCTCCCTATTCTATGGATACTCTCCTGGCCCCCCATGCTCAGTCACATAGTTTCCCATTCTGAGTATCTGGTCTTCAATGACTGGACAATGCCCTTCTCCATTCCACTTACACTGCATGGTAAGAACAGTCAAACCATGACTTCCTAGCAATGAGGTCTTGGGTAAATTGTTAACCTCTACAAGTCTCAGTTTCCTTATTTGTAAAATGGGATATGAAAAGTACTCCCTTACAGGGTTGTTTTAGGATTCAATAAAATGCCATGTATAAAATCCTTAGTATCACACCTGGAACATAACAAAGTCTTAAGACATTAACTCACTATAGTATAGTTTTTGCTGTTGAATTTTTACAATATGGGATGAATGTGTGAATAAAAATTGACATTACTCTGTGAATGAGAATTAGAGAAAGAATTTCCAATCCTGTACATGCAGTTAGGGAGTATTTCTGAGGACTCCAAGGGTCCAAGCTTATTATAGCTAAGTTCTCACTGTCTTCATTCATTCTACAAAGATTTATTGAGCACCTACAGCATGCCAGGGATCATGGTGACTGTTGGGAGCATGGTGAGAAAGATGAAGTACCACCCTCCACCCACCTGGATCTTACATTCTAAAAGAGAGAGAGAGAGAGACAGTCCATAAACAAATGAAGAAATACGCATTAAATCAAGTGACCGCAAGCACTAAGGCAGAAGCCGAGCAGGAAGTATCATCTGAGCTGAGATCCAAAAGCATGAGACAATAAGAATGAGTCATGGGGCTATTTGATGAAAGAGCCTTCTGGACAGAGGGAAGAAAGAGTGCAAAGCCCCTGAGGTTGGAACACCCTCGATGTGTTTAAGGAACAGCAAGGAGGCCTTACGAGTTGTATAAACTCAGTGTTTGCTTAAGGGGACACAGGGCCATCGATATCTATATATTTATTTCAAAGTCCTGGATACTGGGAAGTCCTAGAGAAGGCTCAGTGTGAAGTCTGACGATTCTTTGTGGATTCTCCAGTTCCTGGCAGGCTGCTCCTTTCCTGTGCCATGGACCTTGGGGTTATGCCTGCCTTTGCTGCATGCAGTGGGCCCAGGTTACCAGGAAAGTGGGGGAGGACTTACTTTGGTTCTCACTGTGAGGCTAAGGACCCAAATGAATATACTGGATTTTTATGGGCCAAGGACTCATCCTTCATTCATTCCTCCACTCAACAAACATTTATAATGTACTTTCTTTAGGTATAACTGTGCTGAATTCTGTGAAAGGCAGAAATAATTCTAAGACAAGAGGCCCATCCATCTTCAAGTCTTTTTGGAAACATTTGGGATAAATCATAATGTTTTAGAACTATGCGATCCCAGTCTTTAAGGACTAAATGGGGTGAGAAGACATACATATCTGAACAGCCAATGAAATAGTAATTAGTGATAATATTAGCCCTAGACAATTGTAGCAGAAACACCACAACACAGCGAGTGACGATATATGCTAGCTAAGTTGCTCAGATAATGAAGACTCTAGCAGTTGGTCAAGAGAAGCTTCCTTGAAGTAGAGTGCCTCGGGTTATGCCTTGAAATAAATGCAAAGGCAGAGAAGAAGAGAGAAGGAACAAGAAAGCAAAATGCCAATGCTTTGAGATGATTTCTCCTGGGAAAAATGTATGCTAAATCAGTTATGCTGGCCAACGCCACCTTCTCTGCCATTAGGATCCATGGTCTAGAGCTGTTGTAACTTTTCTAACACTTTTGTTCTCTAAAATCTTTATTTTTAAGATTTTATTTATTTATTTGACAGAGAGAGATCACAAGTAGGCAGAGAGGCAGGCAGAGAGAGAGAGAGAGAGGGAAGCAGGCTCCCTGCCAAGCAAAGAGACTGATGTGGGACTCAATCCCAGGACCCTGAGATCATGACCTGAGCCAAAGGCAGAGGCTTAACTCACTGAGCCACACAGGTGCCCTCGTTCTCTAAAATCTTAACAGTTTATGCATTCCATGTAATAAGTGAACTCTAGCCAGCAAGATAATAGTATCGCCAATTTCCTAAGAACCTGGGCCTAAGGTAGAAATTGACCTCAATCCTAATTTGTTTCTGGTTTGTACAAATGGCTCCAAATGGCCATAGGAAGATGGATGGCCTTTTTCCAGCTTGACAAGGCCTTTTTCCAGCTTGACAAGGCTCTGAAGGCCGAGGTGACTAGGGCTTTTTTTTTTTTTTTTTAATGTCTGAGCAGAAAAATATCTACAAAGACCCAGAAATACCTAGGTCCAGTGGCTTTGGTTGCTTGATGAAGTTCTTGTTTCGCAGGGCTCCAAACTGTATGGATGGAGTGGTTGTGTCTGGTCAGCTCAACTCTGGCTGCTTTTCTACAAAGAACACTGCACTCTAGTTTCTTGGATAAAGCTGGATATTTGCTTTTAATTACAGCAGCATACTGAGAATGGACAGGATACTTACTTTTGTTCTTATGTTAACTCATACCATTCCTTCAGTTTCCTTCCTATTCTTTTTCCTAGAAGATACTTTTGGAAATCCAAGTTCTCTCAAGATGGTGCCTAGGATAATGAATTCCAGAGATGGGGGGAGGGGAGCTCATCTGTATTAGTACTGTTAGTATTTGTGTGCATTGGATTTTAGCTACTCAAGCTGGGCAAGGAAGCCAAAATCTATCAAGGACTCCTGAAGTTAGAAGCCATAAAGCCTAGTGGCGGAGAGTCTGGTCATATTAATAACCTATTAATATAATAGCTACCATTTATTGAATTACTTACATGGCACCAGGCTATCTGATAATCTGATCTTTCCAGTACCTCTGGAAAGTAGGTACTATTCATATTCCCTTTTTGTAGGTGGGGAAACTGAGGGTCGGGGAGGCTAGGTGACATCCCAAGTTATTTTTTTTAAGTTTGTTTAGTAATCTCTACTCTCAATGTGGGACTCGAACTCATGACCCTGAGATCAAGGGTTGCATGTTCTTCCAACTGAGCCAGCCAGGTGCCCCACTGCCCAAGTTCTTTTTGTTTTTGTTTTCATTTTTAAAGATTTATTTATTTCAGAGAGTGAGAGAAAGAGGGTAGTGCGAGTGGGAGGAGGCATTGAGGGAGATCATGTCAAGCCGACTCCGATGTGGGGCTTGATCCTATGACCCCTGAGATCACCACCGGAATCAAAACCAAGAGTTGGATGCTTAACTGACTGAGCCACCCAGGTGCCCCTGCCCAAGTTTTTAAAACTAATAAGCAGCAATTCTTCTGGGGGCTGGTTAGTTTGGAGGTCTGAGTCCTGGCTTGATCTTTCTAATTTATGAAGAGCTTTATCCCCCTTTCTGCAAAATTGTATGATGAAACCCCTGCCCCATAAAGCAGCTATGAGGATGAAATTAGAGAAGATTTGAGAAGTCTCCTGGGGGCTGACATATAGTAAGTCTTTAGTAAAAGGTAGCTGCTCTATTTTATTTGATTTTTTTATTTTAAAAAATATTTTATTTATTTATTTGAGTGAGAGAGAGAGAGAGCGCGCGTGCACAAGTTGGGGGAGAGGCAAAGGGAGAGGGAGAAGCAGACTCCCAACTGAGTGGGGAGTCTGACATGGGGCTCAATCCCAGGACCTGGAGATCATGACCTGAGCTGAAGGCCGATGCTTAACTGACTGAGCCACCCAGGCACCCCAAGGTAGCTGCTCTTATTAAGAACCTGAGCTCCAGGTCTGGAGACCATCGTTCCGTGATTGTCTCTATGCTGGACCATGTGCAAGTTTCCCTGAGTGGCCAGAATGCACATCTGTGTGTATCTCCCTCATTTGCTGGAACAGTATGCATGCGCCAGTGCAAACACTGGGGTCAGTGCCAATTCCATTAGCCTTGGTAAATTGGGTGGGGAGCTCTTGACAATTGAAGGCATTCATGTAATATTCCTATTGGAATTTGTTGTGTGTTGGCAAATTGGTCCTATGGGAACAGTGCTTCTTCAGAAATCCAACGGTTGATACAAAAGACATCGGGCTCTGCAGCACATTCGGTGATTCCGATTGTAGGGGAGAAAAGGTTCCTTGCAATGAGACATAAGTGCCTTTCTGTGTAACATTTGGTGACTTTGATGGGCAGCTCCTGGCACCCATAGCATTAAAGATTACATCTCACTCCATCATGAAAATCCTGTTATGCGGCGTATGGCACTTGTCTCCAGATCCACAGGCTGTGATGGGGAGCTTATGCAAAATCAGGCCCATGGAAAACCAAACGAAGACTCACAATTGTGCTTTTTCCTCCAACATTGAGATTTCACTTGATGAAAGGCCTGGGGCATGACACCTGACATGGCATGATGAAGCAGAGTGAATCAGCAGAACCTTTCCTGCTGACTTCCTCTCCCTCTTCACGTTCTCCTCTTAACTAGTCTTTCCTTTATATCAGCTACGTCTTCCGAAAAATACTTCATGTACCAAGTCAGTCTTCTCTTCAAGAACTTTCAGTGGCTCCCTGTTGCCTCCGGCACCAAGAGCAAACACCTCAGCCTGCCTCTTTTCCACAACTGCGCTCCCCACTTCATTGATGCATTCGGTAATTTTTAAAATCTGGTACATATTTATCATGCACCTACTATGTCCCAGCATAGCGCTAGGTACTGGGGCCATGTCTGTGAACCAGGGACCTGGTTCTTAGTCGGACTCTTCTGCTTCTCGCTCTTCACCTGGTACCTGCTTATTCTGTTGGGGCACCTGTACACACTGCTGGTCCCCTATGGAAATGTCTCCCCTTCTCCTCTCTGCCCATGTATGCTTCTCACCACAGTGGCTAAAACCGCTATCAAAATGCAAGCCTCCCCCACACGCCCCACACCTAGAGGTGTGAAAGATCCATAGTCAGAAACCATCTGTTTAAAGCCTTTGTGTGCAAGTAAAAGAAAAAGCTCCCAAAGACTTTACATGTGCTAATTCATTTCATAAAGGCTCATTAAGTAGGGAGGAGGAACCCATGTCCAGGCTAGAATGATCCCTGAAGGTGATAGACAGAAAATACAGCAAAACTTTTGTTATCACAGACTGTGTATGTGACTTGGGGTGGGGAGGAGAAGACACAGGTTGGATTGATGGACCAAAACTTTGGTCGTCTTTGGTGTGCCATTTTAGTGACATGAATTGCTTTGGAACAAGTGGATAGAACTTCCTCATGTAATTGCATTTAGACTTGGTGATAGAAATGGAAATCTGAAATGAAAACAGCGGAGCCCGTGACAGTCATTCAGCTAATTACATACTGAGTTGCTACTAGATGTCAGCCAAGCCTGCCCCCAACATATGTGGGATCCAGGACAAATGTACAAAGGGAATCCCACGTACCATATGTCTAAAGATTTACAAGTTATAAATTAAGCTAACACTGTTTAATAGAATGTGTTCTGCCTTCCTACCTCAAGCAAATACAGCCTATCTTTATCACGATGTGAAAGCTCAGGTTCAAGTTTAAAATTCTTGGATTCTGGGGCTCCTGGGTGGTGCAGTCGTTAAGCATCTGCCTTCGGCTTAGGTCATGATCCCAGGGTCCTGGGATTGAGCTCCACATTGGGCTCCCTGCTCTGTGGGAAGCCTGCTTCTCCCTCTTCCACTCCCCCTGCTTGTGTTCCCTCTCTCTGTTTCTCTGTCAAATAAATATATGAAATCTTAAAAAAATAAAATTCTTGGATTCTGTAGCATTCCAGACTGAACAGGACAGCACAGATGGGTCAGCTGTAGGTTCCCAGTCCCCAACCTGAGCTGCTGATCCCCTTCTCTTCCATCCCATCTCTGTCCTGTCTTATGAAGGGCCTCACGTGTGTGTGTGGATTCCCTGGCCTTCCCGTGCAAGGGTTCGGCACACCGGCTGTGTGTTCCACCCTTACAAGGATGGACAGGGGACAGGGACCTGCAAAGGCCCTAGAAGCAGGCACAAGGCCATTTATTTAGGTAGGAAATTCCTAGGTCCTGGGTATCTATGGTACACACTAGAAGGGAAGGGCATGACTCTGGCTGGGCATGTTTCTTTGATCCAGGGGATTCCTGCTTCTGGGAGCAGTGCAGCCAAAGGAGGGCCAGAGCGAGGCTTCTAAAGTATGGGGCCAGGTGCCTGCCACGGCATGGGAATAAGATGATTCCAATAGGCGCCGTCTCCCCCGGAAACTTACAACGTGGCCAAACAGACATACAGGTATGTAGCCCACTCTAATGCAGTGGGATAAAGAAGCGTTCTCTGGGCTGAAACCAGGAACAAAGAAAGGGATACAGCAGGGAAGGATGGATCTGAGGAATGGCAAATCTAGGAAGAAGAGCCAGAGAGCAGGCTATGAAATGCCTTTTCTTTTTTTAATGTTTACGTTGGTGTTCATTGAGATGTGATTAACATTCGGTCAAGTACTCAAATTGCTACAGCGCCTGCAAATCACAGGCTCTCTCTTGCCCCGCCCCTTGACCGTCAACATCCTCTGCCCAGAGGTAGCCACCATTCCCACCTCTGGGGTTGTAGATTACTTCTGTCTCTTTTTGAGCCTCATAGAAATGCAATGGTATGATATGTATCTTTGCTGGTTTCTTTCACTCAACAGTGTGTCTGCGAAATCCATTCATGTTGTTTTGTATATCTGTAGTGTGTTCTTTTTCACTGTTGTGCAGCATTTAACGATATTAAAATATGACCTTTCATTTATCCATTTTATGTTTGATGAACATCCGGGTTGTTCTCAGTTTGGGGCTGTTACGAATAGTGCTGCTACGGATTTTCTCATTCATGTATTTTAGTGAACATTTATGTCATTCTTTAAAGTTCTTTTTTTTTTTTAAGTCATTTCAGACTTTAAAAAAAAAAACAGACTCTAATTGCCCCCAAACACTTAAAGCCTTAAAGTTTTTAAATTTCTTTTCTGTTTTCTGTTATAGAGATATAAGCAAAATAGATCTTAGCTAGTGATCTGTGTTTATTGTTTGAAATAAAAGATACAGTTGGTCATCAGATTTACATTTTATCAGTGCCTTTTAAAGCCTGTGGTCCATAATTTCCCATTGCTTGCTTGTTTTTCAGAAAAAGCTACAGCTCTGGGGCATCTGGCTGGCTCTGTCAATAGAGCGTGCAACTGTTGGTCTTGGAGTTGTGAGTTCAAGCTCCGTGTTGGGTGCAGAGATGTCTTAAAAACAAAATCTTGAAAAAAAAGAAGAAAAAACTATAGCTCCTTGCAATTCTAATCAAATATTATTATTGAAACTCCTTTTATTCCTTCTGCATTCTTGAAGCCAGAATGCTTTCTGCCCCCCTTGAAATGTTGGAGAAATTATCCGATTTCTCCCACGCCTGCTTCTGCTCATGAGCCAAGGCTGGGTTCGGTCTTCACAAGCCTCTTTCCAAGTGAGTTAATGGTAAGTCTGAGAGTCTGGCTATAGGACCTATAACTCGTGATTTGTAAAGGCCTGGATTTTTAAGTGTCCATTGCCAAGTGATTAACCAAAACATAAACACACACACACACGTACATGGATGTGTTGAGACCTCCAATGCAGAAGCATCTTTGCTTCAGGTAGCTTTAATGCAAAAATGGATGACTGGCAGGTCAGTTAACAGCAAGTTCCTCCCGTCCATATGTTTTATGTATTTCTCACACTTGCTCTTCCCACCCCAACCCTACAGTGTAATACTCAGTGTGCACAATGGAAGTTTGCTCTGTTTCCCAGAAGACAGAGGGTTCACATTGAACATGTCGCGCCATTGCTGCTCTTCACAGTTGCATGTCGCCAAAACACAGGATATTATCTTCTTCAGGATCAGAAGCCTATCTCACTGAGATAGGCTTTTAACTGCCACCCAACACAACAGGTGCTGAAAATCTGTGGATTCTTACTAAATACTTCTTGCTTGATGGAAGCAAAATATCTAGGCAAAGGGGAAGACAGAATAGATTATCAATCCCTTGGAAATCCCTGCTACCCCATTATTCTAAGATTTTCTCATTGTTTGCCAATCCAACAGCATCCCTAGCTTTTTGTACATTTCATCCATATGTTTCAGATGCATGTATGTTTAAATTACTAAAAGGCAGATTTAGAAAAGCAACCCATTGTCAAAGATCCCTTAGGATCCATCTGATTTAACTACGAACCAGATGTCTCATTTTCCCAGTAGGAAATAGACTTTGAACTTGGAAAGTTCACATTCTGTTTTCTACCCATCTCAACACAGTGAGAGGATTTGCAAATTGGTCAAGTGAGCGAGCCTCTTCTATCCCAGAGCAATGGAGCATGGTTTGCATTGTGTGGGCTGTCACAGGAGAATGGGCTCTGAGTTAGGAAATCTGTGTTCTGCTTCAAATTCCTCTACATATTCAGGATGACCTCTGGGAAGTCACAAGTTCTGGGGGCCTTTGTTTCACCATCAGTAGACAACCATGCCTTGACTACAATGTCAGGTGATAGAAAAGAGAGGTGCAGGATGTTTTCAGCTTGCTGAGGGAAAGATAACCACATAACCCCCAAAGGCAGGCTCTCACAGTAAACAGATCTTTTAAAATATTTATTTATTTATTTAAATACTCTCTACACCCAGTGTGGGAAGCAAACTCATGAACCCCATGATCAAGAGTTGTAAGCTCCTCCAACTGAGCCAGCCAGGTGCCCCTAGACTGGGAGCCTGCTCAAATGTGATTGGGTCCCACGCATTCACATAGACTCCTATGGTATTAGAAGGATCTGTAGAGAAACTGTTTATCTCAATTGTCCATCTGGCCAATAAGCTTTTCCGTAGCATTTTTTTTTTTTAGATTTTTTATTTATTTGACAGACATAGATCACAAGTAGGCAGAGAGAGAGAGATGGGGAAGCAGGCTCCCTGCCGAGCAAAGAGTCCGACACGGGGCTCGATCCCAGGACCCTAGGATCATGACCTGAGCCGAAGGCAGAGGCTTTAACCCACTGAGCCACCCAGGCACCCCTCCGTAGCATTTTAATAGACAGACACAAGGCCTCTGCTTAAATGCTACCTGCCCAAAGACTTCAAGCGGCCCTATTCTTTGTTGAACCACTTTTGCCTTTAGTACCATTTTTCTTAAATTCAGTTGGAACCCACACCTGTGAGGCTTCTGCCTCATGCTCCTGATCCTTTCCTTTGGACTCACGAAGTTCAAGTTCATGCTTTCTTCCAAACGATGGCTCTTCAGATATTTGAAGACTGCTCTCATCACATCTCTTCTTCTGCAGAAAAAAGTTACTTTCCATAGCATCAAATTCTACCCCCATCCCAGAAACTTGCTGAGCTGAAAATGGTAAGACTCAGGGATCTTGGACATACTCCCAGATATCCCCCTAACAGGAGTCTCATCCAAGCAACACCACATGCACTGTCCTGAGCCAAGGGGATCAGAAGGCGAGACACACCTCCTTGAGCCATTTCTCATGTACGCTGAAGGACCAAAAGGGCTTTGTGTTGAGAATCCTGTTTGAACCCTGGGGATTCTCGGGAGGACTCGAAATTTGTCTGCGGAGAAATTGTTGATAGCAGACATTAAACAAAGCGCAAGCTAAAGTGATAACCAAATGATGGCCAATCTCTTTTATGCAAATGAAGGGGCAGATACTTGTTGAGTAGCTGCAAGGCTTAACATTTTGTAAATGAAGACGCTAAGGCATAGAGAGGTTAAGGTGACTCTTCCCAAGTCAAGGACCAAGAACTTGGAAACTGTCTTGCAAGACTCCTGTCTGTTCCACTAAGCCAAACTACCTTCCCTTTCATGTGGGAGGTCAGGAAATATCTTTTCCCAATTCAATCCTTCTTCCTATAGGTGATCTGAAGTAGTTTTGCTCCGTAGAAGCACTGGGTGTACCTTTGCTTTCCTGAGCCCTGGGACAAGCTTCTGGATCCTTCCAGTAACCGGCACCTGCGTCACTCACCTCAGTAATGGCTCTGCTGAGACAAGAGTATCTGCAAGGGCTGGAAAGCTTTACTTATATCCCAACCCAAACAAACAAACTCAGAGGGACCAGAATCTCTTGGGAGGGTGGGGGTATCAACCAAAAGTTTAAAAGCCATTGACAAGGTCCAGGGCTCACATAGGTCCTTGTGCTCAGAAAGGCCCAGCACTAGTTTCAATGTTCCATTGCCACCACTTTAAAATTCTTGAAAAAAAATTTTTTTAAAGAATTATTTATTTATTATAGAGAGAGAGTGTGTGTGTGAGTGGGGGGGGGAGGGGCAGAGGGAGAGGGAAAGAAGGAAAGAAACAGACTCCCCACTGAGCACGGAGTCCAATGCAGGTCTCGATCTCATGACCCTGAGATCATGACCTGAGCCAAAATCAAGAGTCAGACGCTTAACCAACTAAGCCAAACAGACACACCCTGAATTGTTGAGAAATTTTTGAATAAGGGACCCCACATTTTTATTTTGCATGAACTCTACAAGTTATGTAACCAGTCCTGATAAGGCCGGTCCTCTGCTGACACAGGGCAAGAAGGACCTCTGTCCTGGGCCTCACACTTTAGATGACCCCACCTACCCAGTAGTATGCCAGTAAATGTTTAATAAATGTCTGTGCAAAGGAGTCGGGGGAGGGGTGTGGAGGGCAAGAGGTCTGTAGTGTTTGCGACTTTCATGGTATAAGCAGTCCCACCACAGCTGCCTTCCAGCCATCACTGTGATGTCGCCAAGCCCCCATTGGGAAGAGATGCCCCAGCTGGCTCTCCCAAGCTGGCATGAGCCAGTTCTGGTACACTGCTGTGACATAGCTCAAATGCCAAATGAATGAATGAATGAGGGACTCTAAGAACACACGGATGTTTCCGTAACTCAGGATTCATAATTCTAAACAACCACTCTTATGAATAATTCTATTCATAGATACTTCTCCATTTCTTGGCCTAGTTCCCAAGCCAACAACAATCACAACAGCAAAACACATCTGAAAATCATGAAGCTTCCTGGATTGTGGAGCTGCTGAGGTCAGAGAGGGACACCATCTTGGAGTCCAGAAGGGATTTGAGTGTGAAGGTTAAAAAAAGGACAAATTAATTTCTAAAACCCTATTTTCTGATAGAGTAACCACAGTAGACTTTTCCATAGCAAATTGTTTCCTGACTTTCACCTCGCGGTTCTGGAGGCATTCTCACATTAGCACTGAAGTCACACCACTTGTGCTTGGTGGCTGACGGACATTTTGCAATAGTAAATCACTCGTTTATCACTCTTAAATCTTTGAATATGTAGGTCTACATACAGTGGGTGTAGGAAGATTCCAATGGACATTGAATACTACAATTGCAAATAGTTTTTTAAAATTTTTTAAAAGATTTTATTTATTTATTTGACCGAGAGAGGGATCACAAGTAGGCAGAGAGGCAAGCAGAGAGAGAGGAGGAAGCAGGCTCCCTGCTGAGCAGAGAGCCTGATGCAGGACTTGATCCCAGGACCTCTAGATCATGACCTGAGTTGAAGGCAGAGGCTTTAACCCACCGAGCCACCCAGGTGCCCCACAGATAGTTTTATTTCTATAAATATATGTAGTAAGATTGAACCCCAGGACAACTGACTTCTAGCAAAATAATTTAAATATCATTTAATTATTATTATCATTGATTTAATTTAGTTTAAAACTTGACTACTCTTTGCTATTTACAGTTTGCCTTTTTAAAAATTTTGGATACTTTGGAAAAACAACTTTTTTGAAAACACAAAAATATTTTAAAGAATGTGTGCATGTATTTTAAATTTTGGGATCAAAATGTGTTGACATTTTATATATTTAATACAATTACTTTTTTTTAATCCTTTGGCATGGGTTGGCAAACTATGACCCACAGGCAAACTGCCTATTTTTGTAAATAATGCTTTTTTAAAAAGACTTTATTTATTTATTTGAGAGAGAGTAAGCGAGACAAAGAGAGAACATGAGTGGGGGAGGGCAGAGGGAGAAGCAGCAGACTCCCTGCTGAGCGGGGAGACTGCCACAGGGCTAGATCCCAGGGCCCTGGGATCATCACCTAAGCATCTTTTTTTTAAAAAACATATTGTCTATCAGAACATTGGGTTACAGTGGCAACAGAGTAGTTGAGATAGACCTTATGGTCTGCAAAGCCTCACATTTTTATTACCTGACCCTTAACGGAAAAACTTTGTGGACCCCTGCTTCTTTTTTTTTAAGTTTTATTTTTACTTACGTAATTTTTACTCCCTACATGAGGTTGGAACTCATGACCCTGAAATCAAGAGTCACATGCTCTTCTGACAGAGCCAGCTGGGCGCCCTGGCTGATCCCGGCTTTAGAGCGTAACTGACAATTCCACAAGTTATATGAAGGACCTTGATTTTAATAACATATAATACAAACAGGGAGTTCACTGTAATAAAGGCAAGAAAAATAAATTTTATGAAAAAAATAAAAGTTCCCCATTACGCATGTCCATAAAGTATTGTTCATCTAAATATTTTTGGCCCATCAAAAGAAAAACCAGGGGCGCCTGGCCTACTCAGTCGGTAGACTCTGGCCTGCAGAGTCTCAGGCTCTTGATCTCAGGGTCATGAGTTCGAGCCCCACCTTGGGAGGAGAGCCTACTTAGAAAAAAAAAAAAGAAGAAGAATATCCAGACATGTATAATCACAATTAAATTTAATCGTTGATATTTTGCTGACTTCCAAAAGTAGAAAAAAATCACTTGATACATATTCATTGATCTTTTTGTTATAAAGGTGTCATTGTCAAGGTAGAAGATGGAACACAGAACATATGTTATAATTTGTTGCCTTGGCTTACAATTTTTCATTACTAGGTGTATGTTACATGGGCCTCTGTTAGTGCGCTTGCTCTGGGCCCCTCAGATGTTAGGATGTTAGATGTTAGCAGAGCCCACCTGCCTGCAGCCACCACAGGACATTGACACAGAACCCAGTAAAGCACTTGCTATGGATTGCATGGTGTCCCCTCAAACTTCCTATTTTGTAGCCCTAATCCCCAATGTGGCTGGATTTGGAGACAGGCCTTCCAGGAGGTCAAGAGGTTAAGTGAGGTTGTAAGGATAGGGTTCTAATCCTATAGGACCATGGCCTTGTAAGAAAAGAAAGAGATCTCTCTCTTTCTCTCTCCCTTTCTCTTTCTCCCTCTGTCCCCCCCTGCCTCTCTCCTCCCCATCTCCTGCCTTGTAAGGACACTTTGAGAAGGTAGCTGTCTGCAAGGTGAGGAGACAGTGCTCACCAGACACCGATCTTGCCAGAAACTTGATCTTGAACTTGGCAGTTCCAGAACTGTGAGAAAATTAATTTCTATCGTTTAAACACTCCCCCTGTACCCAACTATGTTTTGCTGCTACAGCATGGAGAGAGGACTACCATGTGTCTGAGACTGAGACGCAGGTGTGCGTGCACTTACACACACACCGTGGGAATCACGAGGGGAAGGTGTTGAAGAGGGGAGAAGCAAGCCTGAGGAGGGAGAAGCTGCACAGCCCAGTCATTAGCCCACTTGGTGAGTGGGGGGCAGTTGTGTCTAGAGGTGGGAGGGAGAGGCTACTACTAGGCTTTATCTACTCCCTCTAGTTCTCTTTCAGGTTGGCAACTTGTGTAAGCCTCCAGAGTGAGATGTGGATTGTGGCCTTAGTCTATTGATTGTCCCACAGCCTGACAAATAAATGCTACTATGTCTTATTAACTCCTTTTCTTCTTCATCTCCGCACCATTCCTCCAGGAAACTTTAGGGCAGGTATTTGGGCAGAGAGAGGAAAACCGGATTCCTCCACAGCAACTTTGTTGACCAGAACATGAAGAAAAAAACCTCGCAGGAGCCCAGATCCAGCTTTCCCTTGGGGGACAATGGCTGGGAAGAAATGATAGATGGATCTAGGGGGACAAACACATCTGCTTCTCATCAGTCACCTTTGGGTGGCTGGAGGCTCCTGGCTTGCCATCAGGACATATCTACCCAGCAACCATTTGTTGCCTAGAAGCAAGATGAGCCTGTTTGATTATTTTCAAAGCAGGAGGAGAGAGCAGTGATGGAGCCTATGTGGAATTGTGGTTGCAGTGGGAAGAAACTGGGTCAGAATCTTGGTGGGGAGACCTTGGTTCCATGACAGAAGAAGTATGGTCGGGGTGGGGCGAGCACAGGGAGCCATTGCTTTCTTCAAGCCCAGTCTCTCAAAGAAACATCTTTCCAGCCACAGGTTGACCTGTCTGCAGTTAAAACCTTGAGAAGAGGGGCACCTGGGTGGCTCAGTGGGTTAAGGCCTCTGCCTTCGGCTCGGGTCATGATCCTGGGGTCCTGGGATCGAGCCCCGCATCGGGCTCTCTGCTCCGTGGAGAGCCTGCTTCCTCCTCTCTCTCTGCCTGCCTCTCTGCCTACTTGTGATCTCTGTCTGTCAAATAAATGAATAAAATCTTTAAAGAAAAAACAACCTTGAGAAGAAGACACTAAAGTATTCCATCAGACAGGGAAGGCAAGTGATCACAATGAATAATGAGCTGCCACTGAACCTCAGGATAGCTATCATTAAACAAGCGAAATAAACAGAAAATAATAAGTGTTGGCAAGGATCTGGCAGACACGTCCTGGCGGCATGAATATAAACTGATTAGCTGCTCTGGAAAACAGTTGGGTGGTTCCTCAAAAAGTTAAAAAGAATTACCGTATGATTCAGCAGTTCCACTTCTGGGACTGTAGCCAAAAGAACCAAAAGTTAGGACTCAAACAGGTATTGGTACAGCCATGTTCACAACAGGATTATTCATGACAGCCAAAACATGGAAGCAGCCCCGTGGCCATTGACCGATAAGTGCAATGTGCTCTACGCACACAGTGGACTCTTATTCAGCCTTAAAAAGGAAGAAAATTCTGACAGACCCTAAAATGTGAATCAACCTTAAAGCTATTATGTTAAAATAAACCAGTTGCCAAAGGACAAATCCTATATGAGTCCACTTATATGGGGTACAGAGAGGAGTGAATTGCATAGAGATGGAAAGTAGCATGGCAGTTGCCAGAAGCTGAGGGGAACAGGAATGGGCAGTGGGCACCAAGTTCCTGTTTTGCAAGATGGAGGATGTCCCATGAATGGATGATGGCTTTTGTTGCACAACAGTAGAAATATACTTAATGTCTGAGCTGCACACTTACAAATAATTAAAATGGGAAATTTTATGGTATGTCTCTTTCACCACCATTTTCTCAAAAGAGAAAAAGAGGGCAGGCAGAAGGAGGTACCTTTTTCCTATGCCATGACATTCGTCAGCTGGCTTCTCTGGATATCTGAACCTGCCCCGAGTTGGACCCTGATTACAATCACCTATGAAGCCTTTAAAAATAACAAGGGTTATGAAATCAGAATCTCTGGAGTTATGTCCCTGGGCATGGATATTTTTTGGTCTTTTTTTTTTTTTAAAGATTTTTGTTTATTTATTTGTCAGAGAGAGCACAGTCTTGGAGAGTGGGACGCAGAGGGAGAAGCAGGCTACCCC
Source organism: Lutra lutra (assembly GCF_902655055.1). NCBI lineage: Eukaryota > Metazoa > Chordata > Mammalia > Carnivora > Mustelidae > Lutra > Lutra lutra. The sequence goes on from NC_062296.1 coordinate 18,122,988, forward strand.
CTGAGCAGGGAGCCCAATGCAGGACTTGATCCCAGGACTCTGGGATCATAGCCTGAGCCAAAGGCAAACGCTCAACCGACTGAGCCACCCAGGTGTCCCTTGGTCTTTTCTTTTTAGGTAGCGTGGAGCCCGATATGGGGCTTGAACTCACCACCCTGAGATGGAGACCTGAGCTGAGGGGAAGAGTGGATACTTAACTGGCTGAGCCACCCAAGGGCCCCTGGGCATGGATGTTTTTAAAGGCTGCCTAGGTGATTCTTACGTGCAGCCAGGGTGGGGAACTGCTGCCTTAGATACTGCCTGCAGACCCCTGCAACTCAAATTTTGACATTTTTGGTGGTAAAATATACTTGACATGACGTTTACCATTTAAGCCATTTTATTTTTTTTAAAGATTGTATTTATTTATTTGGCAGAGAGAAAGCACAAGCAGGGGGAGCTACAGGCAGAGGGAGAGGGAGAAGCAGGCTCCCTGCTGAGCAAGGAGCCTGATGCAGGGCTCAATTCTAGGATCTCAGGATCACGATCTGCGCTGAAGGCAGATACCTAACCCACTGAGCCACCCAAGCACCCCTAAACCATTTTAAAGTACAATTCAAGGACACAGGATATGTTTGTCTTATGTGAAGCTATATGCCACCATCTGGTTCTAGAACTTTTCCATTACCTCAGAAGTGGACTAGACACCCATTAGAAGTTACTCCCCATTCAGTCTTCCCCCAATCTTTGGCAACCACCATTCTACTTTCTGTCTCTGTCAAATTTACCTATGCTAGATAGTTCATATACATGGAATCACATGATACCTGTCCTTTCGTGTCTGGCTTATTTCACTCAGTGTGTTTCCAAGGTTCATCCATATCATAGCATGGATTACTTCGTCCCTTTTTTATGGCACCATAATATTCCTTTGTGTGGATAGACCACGTTTTGTTTATCCATTCTGCCAATTGACATTTGGGTTGCTTCCACCTTTTGGGTATTGGGAATAATGTCACCATGAACATGGTTGTGCAAGTATCTGTTCAAGCCTCTGCTTCCAGTGCTCTTAGGTATATACCTCAGAGTGAAGTTGATGGCCCATGTAGCAACTCTACATTAAGCCTTTTGAAGATTCTCCATTTTACATTCTCACCAGCAATGTAGGAGGGGTCAAAAAGATGGCGGCAATCCACCCTAGGAGGAGAGAGAACACTACCAAGGTCCCTGGTGTTTAGGGAAGGCACTGGCTGGTGCTTACTCTTGAGCCACTTCCCTTTGGGTCTTGTCTTCATACCTTTAAAAATCGTGTTGAGAAATCACCTCCTCTTTTTTTTTTAAGATTTTATTTATTTGTCAGAGAGAGAGAGTACACACAAGCAGGCAGAGAGGCAGGCAGAGAGAGAGGAGGAAGCAGGCTCCCTGCCAAGCAAGGAGCCCGATGCGGGACTTGATCCCAGGACCCCAGGATCATGACCTGAGCTGAAGGCAGGTCACCAACTGAGCCACCCAGGCGTCCCCACCTCCTCTTTTTAAATTAAGTCTTACCATGGAGGTCCCACCTTGGAAGTCTTTTAATCCCTAAAAGAGTTTGGAGAAACCCTAAGGCACTGAGGAGGCTGCACAGCACCTCCAGAACTCCACTTGCCCTCAAGGCACTACCCTGGTGTTACGGGCATCTGAATGAGCAATCTCCCAAGGCGTGGAGGGAAGCCTTCCCAGCCAAGCAGCAAGAGACAGCACCTCCTCCTGCCTTCTGGCCTCCTAATATGCTTTGCATTAAAATACCCATTTTGGCTTCGCCTTTAAGTCAGTTCTTGGGGGAGCAATAAAAGATGAGCCATTAACATATGGACCATGGAAATGTTGAGGATGGAGAAATGACGATAATTTATTCAATTTAGTCCTTTTCTGCACTTTTCCCACACGCCAGCATCGCCTGTGGTGATAAGCGTCCTAATCTCTTCCCTCTCTGGGTCTCAGTTTCCCTATCTACTAAAACAAGCAAGGAATCTCCAAGAAGCACCTTCCAACTCTAAACACTGCATGAATCACATTCAGACAGAGCCTGGCTCTCACCAACTCCGGGCACCCACTCACTGCGATGGAGTGGTAAGCAATGTTCTGGGAGACATTTTCTTTCCCGGGTGAAATGGTATGAAATCAATTTCTTTTATAATGATACCACGCTCAAACCCTCCAAAATTGAGCTCCACCCTTGGATCTGTTGTAGAATAAGGTTTTATTTGCAGAATTTTCATGTGACCTTTTCTGAGGCAGAACAGTGTGTTGGGGGGTGGGGTGGGGGAGTGGGAAGTGGGGGTGGGAAATGCTGGATTGTGATTAACCAGATAATGAACCCCGTCTGCTTTTAATCAGCCCCTTCCTGTTCTCCCAGACCTCTAAACTTTTAATATTAATGGAAACAGATTTGAATTCTGGAAAGAGCTATTCTGGAAAATAATTGGATATTTACTAGGTGAAAAGTGAAATTGTACAGGCATTTCATAGGGTTTGGTATTTGACAGGTGCCATTTTTCTTTCCAATGTCTTGCATACCTCTGTTTTATAAACCAATATGGATAGTGGCATAAAAAGATTACAGGTTTACATGGTGGTGAGGCCTGGGAATATGTTCAAGGAATTGGGGGTTGGTGGGTAGAGATAGAGAGAACTTCAACTGGGGACAAAGCTGAGGTGCTGGAATTAGTAGGGCAGAATTATGTGAAGACAAAGAATGGTGGGTCTTTAAAAGAAATAGAGCCGTGTTCATAAATGGGGATTGTGCCCAAAGAGAGAGTGAGAGATGTTATCTATGGAACTTACCTATGGAAGTCTGACTCCATCTAGGAAAGTAATGACTCCCTTGGTTTCCAAAAGGACTTTGTAGTTACATGAAGTAGGAAGGCATTAGAAGGAAGTGGGGAGTTTTATTGAAACACGGGCAGACCTCTCCAGGGTTTTAGGCAAGCAGAGCAAACTCTAGGCAGATCTGCTACAAAGGGAAGAAAGAGGGCTGTGCCAGTGGGTTGACTCAACCCTCTTGGGTTCTTTGCCTTGAGGTCCTCTCCCTTCAGTTGTTACTGCTGGGGGCATCATCACCTGCATGTGTTTCTCCTTTGTGTTTCTCCTTTAACGGTCTGGCCCTAGTGTGGACAAAGCGCTTTTTTAAAGAATTCCTCTAGATGTAGTTGGATCAGGCAGATGTGTTAAACAAATTATTTTGCTCTCCATGAAGGAGAGAACCCAAAGGAATACTTCATAAAGAGTACAAGCAGGCTTTCTGTGTCGACATTTTCCTGAGGCTGCTAGAATTTACTTGTAGTCCCGGATAACTGGTACTTTACCAGAATCTTAGCTGCTTTTTGGTCCTACTGGCTCCCCAATAGTCTCCGCACGGTGGTCGCCATCTTATTGCCCCCACAGAGAGTGGGAGCACCTGGTCCTCTTTTCCTTTCTGGGTTTGTTTTCACAGCCTTATTTTTTTTTTTTCTCCCTGGTTCTGGTTTTCAAGCTGTAGGATGCTCCTCGTTTTCCATCGATTGGCAGGATGGGGTGTGTCTTTCATCTGTGAGCGCGACGTTGGTCACAGGCAAGCCTGGGCAGGAAAGTCTAGACGGCTCAGTGCACATTGACCCACCGCTTAGAGAACAATGGAGCCTCACACCCACTGATGAAATAGCATATTTAGGTTTTGAGGGGGACGGAATTACTTTGCAGGACTTTATTCATGACCTTTAGGGAGGACAGGTAGGAGACTTAGGCAAGTACCCCAATCATAAAAAATGGCTTTCTTCTGTGAAGGAGCCTTGGATGGCCATATGTATCATTTGGTCTTTTCAAATATTTTTAGGTGGTTAGTTGGAGCAAAAGACGAAATATTTTAGCTTCTGCGAATTCATGAAGAAGATGGTGCATTTTCAGCTTATCCTGGAAACTAGGTCTTTCAGAGCACTATTCTTGCAGATGTGGAAATTGAGGCCAATATGGAGGAAAGAACTTGTCAAAGTCACTTGGTAAATCACCAACAGAGCCAGGCCTAGCCTCCAGGTTGCTTGAGCATGAGGGCAGTGCACTCCCAAGTAATGAATTTGGGGGACAGAATTAAGGCAATAGAATTAAGCTTTTGGCTTAACACAGACATCAAACTGAGGATCAAGGATATCAAAATATTGCTTTCTAATCTATGGTTCTAAAGGTTCCCGATTGGTACAGGAATCTTGAGCAAGAAAAGCTCTCTTCATTCCCACATGTTTCAGCTTTATCACTTAGTCTCCCCTGGTTACAGCCAAGAGCTAGTCCCTGCTGGAAAATTTCTATTATTTTCTTCTCCAATTATTGCTTCCACTCTTCTAAACTTATATAGGACACTGTGTTCATTCCATAAAATTCACAGAAGGTATGTCTGGAGTGAATTGGGTGGGTGGTCGGAAAGGAGAGGACAGAAAGGGAGAGGCTGGGTTTCCTTGCATCCATGGGCCAAGCTCAGCCAACCAAAGGCAACAGCTTGGGTTATGCTTTCTGAGGGCTCATCTTCAATACACTATTTGGAGAGACCTGATGTTGACCAGATCCCCTCTGAGGACTGCCTCCCCTAATCTGCAACTTTCTCACTCTGTCAAAACCCAGCTGAAGAAACCACTGCCCATTTTGTAGTTGGAATAATAATAAAGCTTATCTATGTGCCAATGATTCACTTTGTGGAACACTTATGGCAATTTTTTTATTGAGGTGAAATTCACATAGCATGATATTAACTATTTTCAGTGAACAATGCAGTGGCGTTTAGTACATTCATGATGTTGAGTAACCACCACCTTTATCTAGTTGCAGAACATTTCCATCACCCCATTCCCCTCTTTCCCTGTCTCTGGCAACCACCAGTCTTCATTCTTTTCTCTGTTGCTCTACCTATTCTGGATATATCATATAAATTGAATCATACAATATGTGATCTTTGCGGTCTGACTTCTTTTACTCAGCATAATGTCTCTAAAGTTCATCCAAGTGGTAGCACAGATCAATAACATTCCATTCCTTTTTATGGCTAAATAATATTTCACCACCTGGGTATCCCACAATGTATTTATTCAGTCATTCTTTGATGGGCCTTTGGGCCATTTCCACCTTTTGGCTATTGTAAATAGTACTGCTTCTGAATATGTGTGTACATATGTTTGCTTCAGTAGCTGTTTTCAATTCTTTGGGGTATATATCTAGGTATGGAATTGCTGGGTCATATAGTAATTCTAGATTTACCTTTTTGAGGTACCATATGGCAAATTTTTAATATCATTTGGACTTCTCCTGACCTTTTCTCAAGCCCCTAATATTCCCACATGCACAGTTGATAAATCCTCAGGGCATAGTAACTGATTTGATTTGATTTTTTAAGATTTATTTATTTGAAAAAAAAAAGATTGATTTACTTGAGAAAGAGAGGGGGGAGAGGCATTGGGAGAGGGAGAGAGAGAATCAGAGAATCTCAAGCAGACTCCCCACTGAATGCTGAGCCCGAGACAGGGCTCCCTCTCATGACCCTGACCTTGATATCATGACCTGAGCTGAAATCAAGTTGATGCTTAACTAACTGAGCCCCCATGTGCCCTTTAACTGATTTTAAAATCAGTCTATTTAGTCCAAAATTAGTCAAATATAACTTTTCAAGTAAGTTTTACTGCAAAGTCATCATTAAATGCTTTCAAAACCAAACAGGAAATTCTTTTTGGGTTTTAGACCAGCATTACCTACTAGAAATTTTTGCACCATCCAATAGGGAAGCCATTGGACATGTGTAAACATTGAGCATCTGAAACGTGGCTGGTGAAACTGAAGAAATGAATTTTAAATTTCATTTTATTCTTGTTCTTTTTTTACTAAAAGGCAAATTTAGGTAGCCACCTGTGGCTAGTGGCTATCCTAATTATGGTTCAGTATCTCCAATCCTTTTTAGCAGAATAAAAACTGAAGCTTATTCCCAAAGAGCATCTATTTTTCACATTACTGAAACATGATGATATATTTGGACATGATGAAGAATAAATTTACTTTTCCTTATAGATATCAAGCATAAATACCCAATGCTAGTAAAAGTAGTGCAAAGATAGTATTTTTACACAGTGTTGGTGGTTGTATAGAATTTTTTTCAACAAGCATTCATTCACACCCACATTCATTTATTTATATTATTGAATCAATGTTTTAGTTGAATGCTTATTATGTGCCAGGCAGTGTGCTATGTGCTGAGGACACAGAGATGACCAAGACATGATCCCTCCCTTCAAAAGTACACAGCCAAATAGGTAACTACAAAATAACAACACACTATAACAATAATTGTTTACATTTTTCAAAAAGATTTACATATTTATTTGAGAGAGAGAGTGTGTGTACAGGGTGGGGGAAGGGGAAAGGCAGAGGGAGAGAATTCCAAGCAGAGTCCCTGCTGAGTGTGGAGCCCAACGTGGAGACCGACATGCGGTTCGATCCCACAACCCATGGGATTATGACCCATGAGATCACCACCAGAAAGGAAACCAAGAGTCCAAGTTAACCAGCTGAGCTGCCCAGGCACCTTGATCATGGTTTTCCTTTTTAAAGCACTAGGTCCATGCTAAGGACTTTGTGTACATTATTTCATGGAATCCTCACAATAGCCTTTTGAGTCAGCCTCATTTTACAGACAACGAGGCTGTGGCTTAGAGAAGTTAAAGAAGTTGACTTCTGTTGTCCTGTGAATGCCATAACTGAGGTCTATACAAGATACACTTCCTGCACAAATAAGGGAGGAATTCGCTATGCGTGGAGTGTAAGTAGGAGTGGAAGGAGGGAAACTGAGCTGGATTTTGAAGGATGAGCAAGGGCTATACCTAACAATGAGCCATTTGGCTCTGTAGCTTTGAAATTTTTTGCACGTAATTGACCCAGCAACTCCACTTAAGGGAATTTATCTCGAGGAAATATCCAAAAGTAAGAGGAAAAAAAGCGCTACATGAATGAGAGTGTTCATATGTCTATTATTTATAATACTGAACTGTTGGAAACAACTTGCAGGTGTAACAACAGGGGACTGGTTAAGTGAATTATGGTCCCACTACTCTATGGAATATTAATGCAACCCGTGACACAACTTGAAATGATAATTAAAAAGGCTAAGGAGCAATACCAAAAATATGCATTGTATGATGTCAAGTGATAAAAGCAAAATACCACATTGTATATTCACTACGAACGCAATTACAGGGAACATGATTACATATGGACAGGGCTACAAAAGACTGACCCACATGCACAAAGAGTGGCATTCAGGCCATGACATCCAGGGTAAGAGTTTATTTTGTTGTTGTTTCCAATTTTTGTGTACTATTATTTTATCTTTCACTATAAAATAAGTGGAAATTGTAAAAGGAGACATCTAGCCTTTTTCCCTGGCTTTCATGTGACTTTTACTTGTTCCAAATAGTCATTTTCACTGGAAAATGTGAGATTCCTTTTCAAATGAATCAAATATGGAAAATATTGTGTGGTCCATTTTGTCTTAGCCAACTCAGAATTGGTCTCTGGGTAATGAAAGTAAGTTGAGAACTGTTTTCTTTGCACATGTTTGAGTGGTCTCGATTTCACTGTGATGTGCAGCAGAAATCACGTTGCTGTCAAATATTGGCTGGTGTTTATGAGGCCACGGATTTGGAATAAGAGAACTCGGGAGTGACAGTCATTCCATTTTTAAAGTGTCTTCCTCCTGGGACCAAAGTTGGACTCTGAGTGTATTTCTTTCTCATTTATGTGATGACATTAATATAAATCCAAGTCTTGATGTTGATAATGGGCTGCTGTTGATAGACAACAGCAGTTGTTGTTGGGACAATATAACTACACAATACAATGCCAGTCATGCTGTCCCCTTGGTGCAATCTGGGGTAAGGCTTTGAGGCACGATCCTGTTTCCTGTAGGACTGCCTCAAGCCTGAGATAAGCAACGCAAAGGTCACATTTTTGTTCAGGGTTTATTTCTCATCGACAAAATAGGTCGATTAGGAGGCTTGGCGTGCCGTAGAGGGCAAGGGTGACACAGAGAGAGCCTAAAATCCTGGCATGCCCGTTCACTGACTGTGTGACCTCAGGCAAGTTACTTTACCTTTCTATGCCTCAGTTTTCTCATCTGCAAAATGGGAACAGTAATAGAGCCATCTAATAGGCTTGTTTACAGTATTAACTGAGACAACACATAGTGCTTAGCCTCGTATCTGACAGTAATAGCTTAATAAGTGGTGAGTGCTGGGGCGCCTGGCTCACTGAATCCATGGAGCATGTGATTCTTGATCTCGGGATTGTGAGTTTGAGAGCCACCCTGGGTGTAGAGATGACTTAAAAATAAAATCTTAAAAAAAAATAAATGGTAAGGGCTATTACTAGCATGTACAAGATACCATGCTAAGTAATAGGTTGTTTCCTTGTCTTTTTTCTTCCATTATATTATATGTTACTTGAGGATAGGAACTATGTGTGACTTGTTCACCATTGTAGCCCCTGTCCCTAGCACATGCACATGGTTTGGGACACAGCCAGTTGCTCAAGAAATATTTGTGGAGGGGCGCCTGGGTAGTTCAGTCTATTAGATATCTGCCTTTGGCTCAGGTCATGATCCTAGGATCCGGGATTGAGTCCCATATTGGGTTTCCAGCTCAGCAGGGAGTCTGCCTCTCTCTTCATCTGCCTCTCCCATGGCTCATGCTCTCTCTCTCTCTCTCTCAAATAAATAAATAAGTAATCTTTTAAAAAAAAGAAAAGAAGTATTTGTTGATATTCTGTATTCTTTTATGAGATGGCTAGTCAGCTATAGCCCCAAGAGGAGGCTGAAGAGAGGCTCAGGAGCACAAAATCTATTATACTTACAGGGGCTAGAGAGGGAGGCACATGTGCCCCAGGGTCCTGAGGGAGACAGCACGTGGTCAAGAGGCAGAACACAGGAGCAAGAAGGGGAAGACAGGGGTGGCCATTCTTGTGTTCCAAGGTGGGGCAGTTTCAGCTTGTTTGATGTCCATGGGCTTTGGGATCCAGGGGTGGGCACTGGTTGTCTGTCCCCTGGCCCTGATATTGTCACCTGGGTATGTAGGGTCCAGACAGAGGAGAGATGGCTTTGGACTGGTTGGTTTGCATATCAAAGGCATGCTCCTGATTAGGTCCCTGGCTATTTCTAAGAATTGACTACTCCAGGGGGGGCAGTTTCTCCCCAGACAGAAACATTTTCTAAAATGTGAGAACATTATAATGTATAGACAATTAAAATTAGTTTTAAACAGTGAAATGAATCTGACGATTGCCTACTGCTTTTCAGAAATACCAGGAAGGATGAGATGTGGTCCCTGACCTCCAGGAGTTTATAGGTGTTGTGCAAAGGGGTGGGAAGAGGGCAGGGAGATCTGGCTAGGCCTCTGGGGGTTTGAGGGAACAGGCACTCAATTCAAAACCAGAAAACCAGGTCTTATTTATTTATTTATTTTTAAGTAAGCTCTAGGCCCAACATGGGGTGCTTGAACTCATGAGTCTGAGATCAACAGTTGCACACTCTACCAGCTGAGCCAGCCAGGCGCAGCTGGGAAGCTGTGTCTTGAATATTAGTTCTCCCTACCAGCTATGTGGCCTTTGGAATGCCAGTTAATCTTTCTGAACTTCAGGTACTTCAACCCTAAAACGGGAATAATAATAATAATAATTTCAAAGCTCACAAAGTGTTCTGAATTTATGTGACAAATGTATATGAATGTGCTTTGTGAACTGGAAAGCAGTATATATAACTAAAGAGGCATTATTATTCTAAAGAGCAGGCAGAGCAATGCTGGGGATGGTAAGTTTCAGATAGGCAGAACTTACTCTTTGAGGGATAGGGCAGGTCTAAAAAGAGAAAGACCCCAGCTCCAGTGTTAGTTAGGTTTACCATTACTATACTGGCTTATCAGTTAAAAAATGGTATTCATGATTCTTCACCCTTTCCAGATAGAGAATAAGCCCTAGGGAATGATTTTCATTTTATCATGTCTAATCTCTGCTTAAGTTGTTTCTAAGATTGAAGCAATTGACTGGGAACTCTAGAGTTTGACAAATTTTTCCTTCTGCTGAAATAAGGAATGATATCAAAGCCAATTTGGAAGTGCGGTATTGAAATGAAAGTTTGAAAGGTTTTTTTTTTTTTTTCATTATGTCCACTTTCAAGTCCCTCCCCTTGTCCTCAGCCTCCCACAGTACTCTTTACATTGTTTTAGCCCATGAGCTATGGTAGAAATACCAAACTGATTTATCCGGAGGAACTGGAAGGAAAAGCAGATGCATAGATAGGCACAGAAGGGTTCTTACATTGACTTGGTTACTGGGTAAAGGAAAAGCAGGTAGAAAGAGAGAGAGAGAGAGAGATTGTCAGGGAGCAAGAATTCCTATCCTTTCAGAGGTTCTTCTAACTGGACTAAGAAACAAATTGACATGGGACAGATGAACAGGACATCAAATTTAATAGGCAGATGTATGGGAAATCCATATAGACATGGAAATTCCAAAGGCAGGCAAAAAGAGGTCTAGATGTCATCCTGAGCTAAGGAGAAGGGGGTAGGGTCTGGGATTGCAAAGGAAAGAAATGCATTTCACAGGGCAATAAGAAGAACAGATATTGCTAATTAGATGTTTGGCCTGCCGTCCAGAGAGGTCACTCAGATAAAATATATCTCTGCTAATAACACTTATTCTGGGAAAGGTCCCAAATTTAGAGTTTTCTATGTGGTTAAGGGTGGGCAAAAGTTTCCCTGGAGCCGGCAGGGTCTCAAGGGCTTTCAGCCGAAAAAAAAAATCTGTAGTGGCTACTTTCAGGCATCGGGCTTGAGCAGTGGAGACCTGAGTGAGGGTCTCCCCTCAATATCTATGTATCTATACAGTATATTCTTCCTTAAGTAAATGCTTTGCGTCATCAAATCCTCCTGGTGATCTGGGCCCACAGTGGCCCCAGAGCTGAATGCACACAGGCTCATTAGGGGACCCACCTAAAAATAACCATAGGCCCTAGCTGACCCATGGGCTACTTACCATGGGGCACAGGTACCAAAAAAGGAAATTCCATACATTCCCATGCGTCATCACTCCTCCCTCCCGCATAGATGTAATCCCCCACCACTGCCTCCTGGCAGTCTCTCCTTTGCCATCCTGCCCACTGCTCCCTCACCGTGTATTCAACAAACTTCTATTTCCTTTGTCCTGCCCACTGCTCCCTCACTGTGTATTCAACAAACTTCTATTTCCTTTGTCCTGCCTTGGGTCAATTCTTTCCCTGCCAGTGCTGCTGGCCTCCACCAAATCAATCAATCAATCGATTGAGTCGCCCAACATAATCCACATGCCAAAGTGGCACATTCTTGAGAGGGTCTGTCCTGAACCCCTACAATATCTATGTATCTATACAGTATATTTTTCCTTAAGTAAATGCTTCGTGTCATCAAATATTCTTGGTGATCTGCCATCACTGTTGGAATCACTAGGCTGGTGCTTTGTGTTTGGTCCAAGAAGAGTGGCTCTAATGATTTCCCAGTGCCTGGCACCACACACTTTCAAGCTGTTGCAGCAACCATTTTTCTGATCTGTTCAGAAAAGAAAACAATACAATGGTGACATGCAAATCAATTTCTACTTTGAGCATAATAACAGAAACTGCTTGATTCCGTGGGGCAGGAAAAATAATTTTCCCTCTACCTTTTTAGGTTCTTGGCTGAGAATCCTCCCCACCCCCTTATAATAAAAGACAGATTGGCAGGAGAAAAAAAAAAAACTTTAATAACATATGTATTTCCCACGCACATGGGAGAGACCCAGGAAATTGGAGTAACTCTCTGAAATGGCTGAAGTCATCACCTTAAAAAAACATTTCCATCTAAAGACAAAAGAAGATGTTGGGATGAGGAGTCAGTTATGGGAAGTGACTAGGAAAAGTAAGGGTAAGGTTGTTAGAGTTAAGCTCATGACTTCTCCACTGACAATAGTTTCTAGAAATTTACAGTCCTCTTCCTCTTCGTGGCACAGCTGGGAAGACACCCTTACAAATGGAGATTTTTTCCCTTATAAATGCATCTTCCTTATAAATCCATCTTCAGAGCTTCATCTGTGCCTGTTGTTCCTTAAAAACGATCGGCTCAAAATAATCCTTACGCTAAAGGGACATATCCTGTGGTGCCAAATTTTGGTCCCCTTCAATCCGATTACTTTTAGTTTTCCTTCCTCCTTTGATGATTTGGGCTGGGAGGCCATGTTGCTGTGGTAAGACAAACACTGAATTTGGGGTCAGATAGTTTGGGTTCTGAATTCTTGTACTGCTCTTTGTTAGCTGGGGAATGTTGAGGAAGGTCCCTGACTGGACTCTGAGCCCTAGTTTTCAGCAGCTGAAAAATAGGGGGAGTTTTGTCAGGACTTAATGTGATACAGTATGTAAAGCAACAGGTACACAGTAGGGGTTCCAAAAATAGTTGGTGAGGAAAGTAAAAGTATGTTTTGGTTGTGTCTTCAAAAGAAAAAAAAAATCACTGGAAAGAGAGGTAGTCTCTCTTGGGGTCTTTAGTTAAGTCTTTGATGGTGGCCTTGCTCATCTATGTTACCCAACAAACACCTTTACACTATGAAGAGAGTACAAGTATCTTCCCTGGTCTGACTGGGGTCTGTGTGACAGTTGATGTGAAATGTTGGGGTCTGGGAGCGAACGGTCAAGAAAGAATTCTTGAGATGTCTTTGGTGCAAAAAAGGTGGTTTTATTAAAGCATGGGGACAAGACCTGTGGGCAGAAAGAGTTGCACTGGGATTGTGACGGGTGACTGATTATATCCTTTCAAGTTGGGAGGGAGGTAGGGATAGCAGAAGTCTCTAAGGAATTTGGAAGCAAGGTTTCCAGGATGTTGAGGAGCTAGCTGCTGTTAAAATAAGGTCATTCAGGGGCACCTGGGTGTCTCAGTCGGTTAAGTGGCCAACTCTTGGTTTTGGCTCAGGTCATGATCTCGAGGTTGTGAGACCGAGCCCTGTGTCAGGCAGGCTCTCTGTTCAGTGCAAAGTCTTCTTCAGATTCTCGCTCCCTCTCCCTCCAGTTCACACACACTCTCTCTTACTCTGTCTTAAATAAATAAAATCTTAAAAGAAAAGAGAGAATAAGGTCATTCACTACTTTCTAGTAAACTGTAGTCATGAGACACTTCCGATGTATATCAGTGTGCCATATGCTTAGAGGATGATTGGTAATATATAAAGTGGGGTGGGATAGAGTTAAAGGAAGTTTCTAAAGGCATTTTCTTACAATAAAGAAGACTTACAGGATCCTGGAGATGGGGCTAATGTCAAGCTAAAGTTGTCTTTTGCCTCTAGCAAAATATCATCATTGAGGCAGCTGGGTTCTTGAATGAAAGTCACTGCCTGTCCCAAGGACTTGTCAATGGGCTGTAAGTTGTGAGGAAGTTTAATTTTCCCCCATATGTCTTTTGCCTTTGTTCTCCACACCAACAGTGACTTTCCTCCACATTATAAGCTAATTCAGGTTTTTTGTGGAAATACATTAAGTTTTTAAATAATTTAAAAAAACATTCTGGTCTCCTCGTCTTCTGCTCAGGTTGCTTCTTTGAAACATTCTAAACAACACCAGCAGATTAATTATCCCAAAACACCAAGCTGAGAGTCGCATTTCCCTACTCACTGGAGTCCAGTTGCTCCCCACTGCCTACCAACTTCAGAACTTCCCCGCCTGGCAGTCAAGCCTATGTCTGGGACCTTTTGACTTATATACTATACTATTCTCTCCTAAGGGGTTGATAGATGGTTAATAGTTAAAGTGGACCTTTTGTTGTTTCCTGTAGCATTCTCCTGTAAAGCGCTTTGGAAGAGAAAAATAGGAGAAGGGGTTCGGGGCATGATGCTGCTAATTTGCCACTTTGGCATGTAGGTTATGTCGAGCTGAAGATGACTGAGGTACAACAGACTCAAGAAGAGCTTTTACACCCCCCCTTCCAGGTAGGGAACCTGTGCCAGGAAACAAGGAAGAGAGCTATTACCAAAGATAATTTTTTTGCTTTAAGGAAGATTTCTCTCCTTGGCATGGCCAACATTTGTTTACCAAACGTTTGCTCTTCCCAACTTCCTGTGAATTATCTTCCTCCCCTTTGAAATCCCAGGTCCCTATCCCCTTCTTCTTAGCTCAAGATGGCACAGTAACCTCAATTGCCTAACCACTGGGGAGCCTCTCATGTCTTTGTGAAGTTCCTACCTGTACATGATTAATTTTTTTCTCCATGAATCTGTCTTATGTCAATTTAATTATTGGGCCAGCCAAAGAACCTAGAAGGGAAGAAGAGGAAAGTTTTCCTCCCTTACAAAGAAAAAAACTGGAGAATTACTATGGGGATTTCAGTATGTGTGTACGTAGGGTCGCGTGCACCTGCGTGTCTGTGTATATGGATCATCCAGCCAACTTTTCTCATGCTCTAAGAAGAGTGTGAAGGGGAGAAAAATATACCACCCCCAAATATGTCTCCTTGGTACACTGACTATTTTAAGCTGGTTATTCTTTTAAGAGGGAGGGAGGGGCAGAAGGAGAGAGAGAATCCCAGGCAGACTCCATGCTCAGTGTGGAGCCTGATGCAGGGCCCTATACCATGATCTCGAGATCACAACCTGAGCCAAAACCAAGATTTGGAAGTCCAACTGACTGGACCACCCAGGCACCCCTAAGCTGGTTATTGTTAAGGAACAGTAGACACAGGTATAGCTCTGAAAACCCAGTAAAACTTACCCTTCATACTGGACATTTACATTTATAAGGGAACTCTCCATTTTTAAGAGCATCTTACTGACTGTACCAGGATGAAGGGGATGGCTCCAAATCTCTAGAAACTCTAATCAGTGGAGAAGGTAATGACTTAAATCAACAATCTTACCCTTATTTACTGTACTTTCCCCAGTCGCCTCCCAAAACTGACTCTCCACTCCAACATCTTTTGTCTTTAGCCCAAGGTGGTAGTTAAGGTGATGGCTTCAGCCATTTTGGAGAGTTAACGCAGACTTCCTGGGTCACCTACTCCACTGAGGGCCCCAGCAGAACAAAAAGGCAGCTGAAGAGCAAATTCTCTCTCTTGCTTCTTGAGCTGGGATGTCTGTCTTCTCCTGTCCTCGGGCCTTGGAGCTCCTGGTAGGGACTTGGACTGAATTTACTACCAGCTCTCCTGCTTCTTGAGCTTGCATGGGTCCTAGTGAGGCATAGCTCAGCTTCCAAAGTCACATGAGCTGAGTCCTAGAATAAATTTCCTCTATTGTATCTGTATGTATACCATTGGTTCTGTTTCTCTGGAGAAGTCTAGTACACTTTCCCACCCACCAAATCTGATTCATCACCCTGTCCTGTCAATTCTATTTCATAAATAATCCCTCAAATCTACCCGTCTCTGCACTTCCTTTGTTGCCCCCTCTAAGGTATTGCCATCTTGGGGTGCCCAGCTGGCTTAGTCAGTAGAACACGTGACTCTTGGTCTTGGGGTCATGAGGTCGAGCCCCACGTTGGGCATAGAGCTTACCTAAAAACAAAAAACAAAACAACAACAAAACAGATAAAAAACAAACAAAAAAGCTTCTCAGCCTCCTGTCTTTCTCCCTTTCTACACATTCTTTTCACAGCTGCCATGTAATCTAAAATAGAAAATTGGTCAGGTCACGCCCCATGGCCATGCTTTCATGGTTGGTTTCTACTCCAGCTTCATCTCTCTCTCTCTCCCCAGCTGCCCCTTTCCTACCCCAGGCTGCCTAATCTTTCCATTCCTCAAAGACTTTATATTCTCTTTTTTATCCACACTTTTCCTTCTGCCTGAAGTTCTTCCTGCCAGCTCCTGCCTTTAACTGAATAGCATCTATTCATTTTTCAGGTCCCAGATTGGACATCATAGTCTCTAGCATCCTAAATTAACCTCAAGTCCAGGCTCAATGCTCCTCCTAGAGGCTCACACATATGCACAACCTGCACTTCCCCTATTTTGCTTTATGTCAACTGTGCATTTATGTCTGTGTCTCCTCCACTAGACTGTGGGCTCTCAGAGGACAGAAAGCATATCTGTCTTATTTATGGTTATTTCCCTCCCCTATCTCTTCCCACAGTGCTTGATACAGTAAGAGCCCCGTAGTCATTTGTTGAGTGAATACTTAAGCTCCAGAAATTCATTTTGTTTTCATCTGGGAGAGCTTTTTTCTTTTTTAAAAGATTTTTAAATTTTGTTTCAGGAAGAAAGGGCGATGGAGGGGCAGAGAGAGGGGGATAGACGGACTCTGAAGCAGACTCTCTGTTGAGCACGGAACCTGACACTGGGCTCCATCTCCCTGGAGACCATGACCTGAGAGGAAATCAAGAGTCAGATGCTTAACCAACTGAGCCACCCAGGCGCCACCCCCAAGGAGACCTTTTTGACACACGAATTCAAATGCTACCTGTGGCAAATTTAACTTCATAGAAGAAAAAATTTTTTTTAAAGGATTGGCTATCGTTCATCAGCAGTGAGTATAATGGTATATACCTAGCTATACCAATTCAGATATATAGATCAGAATAATGAAGACTGTTGCAGGGAGGTGGTGGGCCGGAGGATAACAAAAAGAAAACAAAACACTCTGCATTGTTTGAATTTAGACAGTGTGTCTAGGAAACCACCCCCCCCATATTTAAGCATTCCTATAACTGTGTTTACTCAGTGACTATGGTTTCCTTGATTTGGTGGTGGTGGTTTTTTTCCCCCCGTGGTTTAAAATACCTTCAGCCAAAGCAGCATTTATGAAAGTCCCCAACCAGATGTGTCCTTGCCATAATCTGACCTCTTCCATAAACCCCTTACAGGGTTCTCATTATGATACCCAGTTGTTGCAATGATGAGCGTATGAAGACTTACCACCTTCCTACTTTGTCAGCTCCTTGAGGGCAGGGATTGTTTTCTTTCATTTTTGTAGCCCAGGCTCTTAACAAATGCTTAACACGTAGTAGGATCTAGGGCATATATATTGAATAAATGGATGCAATAGTCAAAAGGATCCACCTTGAGAGCAATCGTTGGCAGCTCAGACAGAGGCCGAGATGAAACATCTCATGCAACAGAGAGGATGCAGTGTCTAGTTTGCTGGTCCCTGTTCCCGCCAGCAGCCATTGCCCTCTAAATGTTGTGCATAGCCCTTATTTACTTAATTGGAACTTAACTGCACTGAAAGAAACAAATGTAGGTGAATTGGACTTCATCAAAATTAAAAGCTTATATGCTGCAAAGGATTCGATCAAGGGGGTAAGATAAAAACCCACAGAATGGCAGAAAATATTGGTTAAGCCCTTTATCTGTTAAGGATTGAGCATGCAGAGTATATAAAGAACTCTTACAATGCAAGACAAAAGACAACCCACCCGGGGGTGCCTGGGTGGCTCAGTCAGTTAAATGTCCAGCTCTTGATTTCGACTCAAGTCGTGATCTCAGGGTTGTGGGATCGGACCCCATGACAGGTTCCATGCTCAGTGCAGAGTCTGCTTGTCCCTCTCCCTCTGCTCCTCCCTAACTTTCTCTCTCAAAAAAATAAATCAGATCTTAAAAAAAAAATAAATAAAACTCAACCCACCCAATTAATATGTGAGCAAAGGATCTGAATAGACCTTTTCTCAAAGAAGATATACATATTTCCAACAGGCACCTGGAAAGATGCTCACATCATTAACCATCACTTAATGCCTATCAGGATGACAATAATAATAGTAATAATAATTAATGTTGGCAAAGATGTGGAGAAATTGGACTCCCCTACATTGCTGGTGGGAATGTAAAATGGTACAGCTATTTTGAAAAATAGGCTGGCAGTTTCTCAAACAGTTTTTTAAAGATTTTATTTATTTATTGTTTATTTGAGAGAGAGAGAGAATGAGCAAGAGCAAGAGCACAAGTCAGGGAAAGGGGTAGAGGGAGAGGGAGGAGCAGACATCTCACTGAAGAGGGAGCCCAATGTAGGACTCGATCCCGGGACCCTGGGATCATGACCTGAACTGAAGGCAGATGCTTAACCCACTGAGCCACCCAGGTGCCCCAGTTCTTCAAACAATTAAACGGAGATCATATGACCCAACAATTCCATTCCTAGGTATGTACCCAAGACAAGTGAAAATGTTAACACAAAAACTCATGGGCGAATGTTCATTACTTATCATGTTGCAATAGCTAAAAAGTGGAAACAATCCACATCATATAAGGAATTCATGTAACTCAATAGCAAAACACCAAATAACCCAATTAAAAAATGGACAAAGACTGAACAGATATTTCTCAAAAGGAGACATCCAAATGGCTAACAGATATGTGAAAAGGTGCTCATTATCACTCATCATCAAGGAAACACAAATCAAAACCACAATGAGATATCACCCCATTCCTGTTAGAATTATTATTATCAGAAAGACAAAAGGTTAACAGGTGTTGGTGGGTATGTGGAGAAAAATGAACCCTTGTGTACTGTTGGTGGGAATGGAAATTGGCACGGTCATTACAGAAAATAGTACAGAGTTTCCTCAAAAAATTAAAAATAGACCTACCTTATGATCCAGCAATTCCACTTCTGAGTATATAGCCAAAGGAAATGAAATCAGTATCTCGAAGAGTAACCTGCACTCCCATGTTCACTGAAACACTATTCACAACAGCCAAGGTATGGAACAATTCTAAATATCCATTGACGGATGGATAAAGAAAAAAATATATATGGTGGAATATTATTAGTCTTTAAAAAGGAAAATCTTGCCATTTGTGACAATATGGATGAAACTAGAAGATATTATGCTAAGTGAAATAAACCAGATGCAGAAAACCAAATACAGTATGATCTTATATGTGAAATCTAAAAATGTCAAGTTTGTAGAAACAGAGAGTAGAATGGTGGTTACCAGGCCAGGGGCGGCAGGGTGGGTGTAAGTGTTGGGAGGCAGGGAGATGTTGGTCAATGGGGGCAAAGTTTCAGTTTTGCAAGACGAATACATTCTGGAGATCTAATGTACAATAATAGGAGTATAGATAACAACATTGTACTGTATACTTGCAATTTGTTAAGAGGGTACTTTTTTTTTTTTTTAAAGATTTTAAGTAAACTCTACACCCAAGTGTGACTTGAACTCACAACCCTAGGTCAAGAGTCACATCCTCTACTGACTGAGCCAGCTGGGCACCCCAAGGCAGTACATTTTAAGTGTTCTCACCACACACACAAAAGTGATAACTATGTGAGATGATTGATGTGTTAGTTTCATTATAATGACTATTCCACATTGTATACTATGTCAAATCAAGTTGTACATCTTAAATACATGTAATGTTTAATTGTCAGCTCTACCAATAAAGTGGAGAAAAATGTATGCACATATACAAATTAGACTGCCAAAAAAAAAAAAAGTGGAAACAACCTACTTGTCCATCAACTGGTGAACGGATAAACAAAATGTGGTATATGCTCACAATGGAATATTATTAAACCATAAAAAGGAATGAAGTACTAACACATGTCAAAGAAGATCAGGTAGGCTGATCCAAGTGCAGTAATGTTTACAATTAATTGATCACAGCCAATTACGGATTTCTTTGTTCCTTCTCCACTCCTACTGCTTTGATTGACCTGCTTTAAAAAAAAAAAGATCAGGGAACCTTGGGTGTCTCAGTCAGTTGGGTGTCTGTCTTCAGCTCAGGTCATGATCTTAGGGTCCTGGCATCAAGCCCTGCATCAGGTTCCCTGTTCAGTGAGGATTCTGCCTCTCGCTCTTCCTCTCCATCTCCCCCCTCCCTCCACTCTTTCTGTATCAAATAGATAAAATCTTTAAAAAAGAGAAAATGTGGGGCACCTGGGTGGCTCAGTGGGTTAAACCTCTGCCTTCGGCTCAGGTCATGATCTCAGGGTCCTGGGATCGAGTCCCACACCGGGTTCTCTGCTTGGCAGGGAGCCTGCTTCCTCCTCTCTCTCTCTGTTTGCCTCTCTGCCTACTTGTGATCTCTGTCTGTCAAATAAATAAATAAAGTCTTTAAAAAAAAAAGAGAAAATGTAATATATTATATATTATTCCATTTATATGAAATGTCCAGAATGGAAATCTACAAATGCAGGAAGTAGATCAGGAATTAAGGTCTCACTGTCTCATGGGTAAAGGTTTCTTTCTGGGGAGATGAAGTTCTAAAATTCGATGGTGGTGGTGGTTGTACAACCTGGTGAATGTACTAAAAGCCACAGAATTGCAGAATTCAGGAGGGTAAGGTTCATAATATGTGAATTATATCTCAATAAAGCTGTTATTAGAAAAAGAGAAACAAATACAAATTTCCTATCACCCCAATTCACTTCCAGTCCTTGTCAGTGCTTACACATATATTTATTTGTGTATTTATAATCAGAGTGTGTCCAGTATTGTGTGCCATGCTTTTTTCACTTAATGTCATTTCACATACATCCCAATGGGTCATATTAACCTAGTTTATATGTTTGTCAATTTTAAAATAAAATTTAATCAAAGTGTAAAAGATTTGTTACATAGAAAAATGCACAAGTCACATGAGTATAGCTTTTTAATTTTTCTCAGAGTCACCCATCTACTTGTCATTTTGCAGAGCAAAAATTACATGCATCATGGTGCTGTATTATACTTTGCTTAGCTAGTTCCTTATTTGGGGGGGACCTTCCAAGTTGTTTTTGACATTTCAAAATTACAAATAACAATGCTAGGATCATCTTTATATGTGTTACTGTCCAATATACAGAGAATAACCCAAGTTATTTCTATATTCTCCAAACCAAGATTATGAGATCAAGAGTATGTAAAATATCAGTAGACTGCTTTTTCTGAAAATACAAATTAATTTCTAGTCCCATGAGCCATATGTAACTGTACCTAACTCACCACAGCTTCACAAACATTAGGTTTTCTCATTTTACTCTTTACTACCCTAGTGACAAGGTGTCACTTTACATCTGTTTTGATTTCTACTCTGTCATTGCCAGGGTGACTGTTCATCTGTGGGGTGATTTTTGTCTGTAGTTCTCATGCAGAAGCTCCCCATCTCCTTTGGCAACTTTTCTAGTAGCATCTGGATGTTGATTTTGTGTCTTTTTCTCAATTCCAAATGTATTTTATTTATTTTATTTTATTTTATTTTTATTTTTTTTTAAGATTTTATTTATTTATTTGTCATAGAGAGAGAAGCGAGAGTGAGCACAGGCAGACAGAGTGGCAGGCAGAGGCAGACGGAGAAGCAGGCTCGCTGCCAAGCAAGGAGCCTGATGTGGGACTCGATCCCAGGACGCTGGGATCATGACCTGAGCCGAAGGCAGCTGCTTAACCAACTGAGCCACCCAGGCGTCCCTTATTTTATTTTTTTAAAGATTTTATTTATTTATTGGAGAGAGAGCAAGCGCACAAGCAGGCAGAGGCGGAGAGAGAAGCAGGCTCCCTGCTGAGCGAGGAGCCAGATGTGGGACTTGATCCCAAGCCCCTGGAATCATGACCTGAGCCAAAGGCAGCGGCTTAACTGACTGAGCCACCCAGGCATCCCCCAAATGTATTTTAACAGCATGATCTCACCGATAATGTTTTCACATTTGTGTGTCCATCTTGCAGATTCGGAAATATTTGTTTTATTTACTTAAATTGAAATACAATTGACTATACTTTATGCCGTTGCAAAGGTGTCTATTAAAATGTGATAAATGATACCCTCCATTTATCTGATAAACTGTTTTCTCTCTTCCACAGCTGGGGTAAAAATGTGAGTACATTTTCTTCTTAATATTTTTATTATACTTAAGTCTTTCATTCGCCTCGGATTTATTTTACTCTATGACTTAAACTATAGATCTCAGTTACTTTTATCCATACTGAAGTCCGTTAATTAAGTGGTGATTTCTTTTTCTATTATTATCTATTATCTATTTCTTTTTCTATTATTGTTTCTGTTTTGCCAGATGTTGAGTTACTAAATAATCAATTGTATTCCAGAGTATTAATAGTTCCTTGAGCATTTAAAATCCAAGTATATGTGTCAATGATTTGTTTAAAAATCTTAAAAGGAGTCCACAATAATTGTGCTCTTTCAGAAGAATTTTTCTAACAAGTTGTCCAAAGTCTATAAAACTGCTTTCATTTTTATGGTGTTAAATTTATATACAAACATAGCTAACTTTACAATATTTGGTCCCTCAAGTATTATTTCTTCTTGGTAAATATCATCATTTATTCATGTCCTTTCTCTACTTCTCCCATCGGTATTGTGCCATTTTCTTTTAGTGTATTTTTTTTCTCTCAAATTAAGTGAATGACTAAGTATTTAATATGTTGTCATCATCTTGAATCTCCTTTTGCATTATACCGTCTAGCTTGGTGTCACTCTTATTAGGAATGCAACTGGCTTTTGTCATGTATCTTCTATTATACTACTTTGCTGAATATATTTATTTAATTTTTAATGAATTTTGTGTTGATGCCTGGGACTTCATTATATAATCCTGTCATTTGAGAGGAGTGATATTTTTATTTCTTCCTTCCACATACTTATAACTCATTTTCAATCTTATTTTATTACCAAGTTAATTAAGACTGATGAGAGAGACATCCTTGTCATATTTATGTTTTTAATAGAACGTCTCCAGTGCATCTGGATCTTGATTTTATGTGCGTGTAATGATCCTGTTAAGAAAGATAATCTTTCGTATGTCAACTACATTTCAATAAAAAAAATTATACAAGGCAGCCCTCAAGTCTCTTTTCACACTAAACATCATTGTAGAATAAATAATTTACCTCAGGATAAAAAAATAAAGAAAAACTCCCATGCCTTTTTATTTTGTGTAACCAATGGAAGTTTTGTATTTTGAGAAGAGTCTCCTCACCATCTTCTGAATATCAGGCCTCAGCTCAAACAGTCCCAGAGAGGCCTTCCTTCCTTCATGCCCTTATCTATTGTGCCCCACTCACCTCTGGCCACACTGTTATGTCACTCTGTCTTATTTTCGTCAGAGCACTTGTCACCATATGAAACTCTTCTGGCTTCCCTCCCTCATGAGAATGGAAACTCCAAGAGAGGTGGGCTTTTTGCTTGTCTCCTTCACTGTTGCCTCCCCAGTGCCTAGAACAGTGCCTGACACACATGAGGCCGTCGATACATATTTTTTGAAGGTATAAATGGGTATAATTTTATACTTTATCCATTAAACTGATATGTTTTCAAAGTGTTTCTATGGCTATAACATTTTTGTACCTAGCTCACTCACAGTTTCTTTTTGTTATGATGTTGTTTAGAATGTTAGTGTCCATAGTCATAAAACTAACCTATATTTTTCTTTCCTGATATTATTGTTTTTGAGTATTTAAATAAAAATCATATTTGCCTCATAAAACAAGTTTGGTGGTATACCTTTTTCTATATTTTTATTATTTAACTTACAGATTGTTTAATAGAAGAATTGTTTCTTGGAAAAATTCTCCAGTGAATCGATCAAAGCCAGGTGCCTGATTTTACATTCTTTTCTTTTCTTTTTGTTTATTCTTAAATTTCAGCTTTCTTGAGGTATAGTGACTACACTATTTGAATATTCCTTTTTCTGTCATTTCCTTTATGAATAGTCAATTCATATTAACTTTCCTGTGTCATAATTGGTATTGTATATATTGTGTAGGTCCTCTTTCCTAGCTACTGTTATCACTTTTATTAGCACATAGCTGTTAATGATAATAACTCACCCAAGTCAATCTTCAGCTCATTCAACAAATACTTTGGAATCATTGCCCTAGGTTCTGGTGGCACAAAAATGAGGACGATACAACTGGACCACAGTTTGTAAAGTGTGCTAGTTAGTCTCTTGTTTGTGGTCCCCTTAATCCCACTCCAATCCATTCTCTGCACTTCTCTGTGTCCTGGGAGTTTGACCTCTATAGACTCAACCATCAAGGCTCTCCTGCCCTCTGGCTTCAGGTAAGATTCCATCTTCTGGAGGTATGGGAGCTTGATGTATTTGTTCTCCTGGCTTCCGGTCTTCTAGGCAGTGTTTTGATGGCGGCTTCACTCTTTGTCTAACGCCACAGCTCCAGTTCTTGCCATGGTCCCCGTTAACCTTAAAAAATAAAAGTGCCAGTTATTTTACCAGCAAAATGGGTTTATTTGGGAACAGCAGAGAATTACAATCTGGGACAAGCAAGTTAGGGCAACATCATAGGTAAGTCTAGAGAAAGAAGGAGGGGGAAGGCTCTTTAATAAAGGGGGGCAGTGGGCAGGGCTCTTGTAAACTAGAAGTCCATTGGAGTAAACTGGGAGTTCTAAGTATAGTGGCTTCTCATTGGCTGAGCTGTTGCCAGGGGGAAGAGGAAGTCTTCCTCCCTCCTACTGGGATGGTAAAGCAGTATCCACCTGAAAGGTCCTTCTCTTCATGCCGGGTCTGCAATTGACCATGAGCAGTAGGTAGGGAGTGAGAGCTGCCCCGGGCCACCTCCCAACTCCATTTTACTGAGGTTTCCCTTTATTGATTTTCACATCCCCTAACATCATTTCTGCTCCTTGCCCCTTAGGGCTAAGGTGGTATTGTTGCTGTTGTTAGCCCCAGAGCGCTTCAGCCTCCCTTGTTAGTTCCTTTAACCCTGGGGGCATTATTACAAACAGTGCCTTAATTAGTCTCCAGTAAAACCTTTTGGAGTGTGCCATCTGTTTCCTGCCAGGAGTCTGGCTAATACAAGGAGACAGACAAGTAAATGTATAATTAAAGTATAGTACAAACGTGTTTTAATAGAGATATACATGGGGTGCTATAGAAACAGAGAAGAGGGCCATGCAGTCCCAAGTGTTTTGAATTTCTCTCCTATGTGCTGTTAAATTGCTTTTCTCATCTCTGATTTATTGTTTTTTTCTTCTGTTTTATAAAGCATTTGACCAAAAATTCCGCTAATTTTTCAAAGAAACAGCTATTAATTTGTTTACCAAATACTTTTTTGTATCTGTTCCATTTTGCTTATTTTTATTTGGCTTCTCTATTTCTGTATTTTGGCTGGTTGCTTCATTTCCTTTTATTTTATTTTTTTTAAAGATTTTATTTATTTTAGAGGGGTCAGGGAGGTGCAGAGGGAGAGGGAGAGAGAGAGAATCTCAAGCAGACTCAGTGCTGAGCACGGAGTCTGATGTGGGGCTGGATCTCACGACCCTGAGGTTATGACCTGAGCTAAAATCAAGAGACCCCCGCTTAACCCACTGAGCCACCCAGGCGCCCCTATTTCCTTTTAAAGGGCTTTAGTTCATCATGTTTCTCTCACCCTCTCTATCTTTCTTATTAATACAGGCATTTACAGTGACAAGTTCTCCTTTAAGTACTAAATTGGCAGCATTCCATATATTATGACTCTTTATATTTTCATTTAAAAACATTCTGTCATTTTTGTATTCCATTTCCTCCTTGACTTGGAAGTAACCTAAGAGAGTCTTAAAAATTCGACATTGCTGTTTATTATTTAGTTCCACTCTTGCAATATATTTTTAATGTTATTTCATTATAGCCTGAGAATGTGCTATGTAGATTTTTTTTTATATTTACCAAATGAACGTTTGCATTTTCTGTGTATGACTGGTTTTTGCGATGTTTCTGTAGTAACTAAAAATAAAGTGTTTTCTACTGCTTGATCATGAGGTGATCTCCATGTGATAATGCTGTCCAGCCCTGTGAGGCACCTTCAAAAAGTTATCCCAGGTGCTTCCCTCCCCAGGTGCCACCACTTAAAGGGAGATCACTGAAACATACTTTTTTTTTTTTAAGAGACCTGAACAGGGGCACCTGGGTGGCTCAGTGGGTTAAAGCCTCTGCCTTCAACTCAGGTCATGATCTCAGAGTCCTGGGATCAAGCCCCACATCGGGCTCTCTGCTCAGCATGGAGCCTGCTTCCTCCTCTCTCTCTGCCTGCTTCTCTGCCTACTTGTGATCTCCGTCTGTCAAATAAATAAATAAAATCTTAAAAAAAAAAAAGAGAGACCTGAACAAAGAACTAATCGGACTCAAACTTCAAACCTTGTCCCCTTTTTGTTTGTTTGTTTTTTTTGGGTGGGGGGGTAAGGAAGCTGCTTTTTTGTTTTTATTCTCCTAGCCACGGACTTTGTTAGTTCCTTTCTGTTGTGCCTTGACCGAGTCTTAGAAATGAATGGATGAATGCTTCTTTCTTCCCTCTGACCACTTCAACTGCTCCTTTGAGTCCGCCTCAGGCAATGTGTCTCCTAGTTGCATCTGCCCTTCAGCATTGCAGTGCACTCATGGACAAACGCCACCTCCGCTTCTGTGTTTGGCTTTGTTTGTCCTTCACCTGCCTGGAACAGAGGTGGCTAGCTGGTCCATGAAAAACAATCCTGTTCCCTCTTGCACAGTGTGGAATTGTTCCTGGAAGGTTGCTGTAAATCCAGGGACTTCATTTCCCAGCACCCTTTGCATCCAGGAGTGGTCGTGTTCTCTGCCATGGAACGTGAGCTAATATGCAATGTGTCACTTCTAGGCTGGGGCCTCTGAGAGCTGGTGGGGTTTTCCCACTCTTCCTTTCCTCTTCTGATGGCCAGAGGACTCTGGGATTCTTTGGCAATGGTAGGAACACAGAATGGAAGCTATTCTGTTTCTTAATTATCATGAAAGAAAGCTTCCCATGAACCAGGAACATGCATGTTCTACTCTTTAAGTCAGTGAGAATCTTCTAATGTGTTAGGTCACTGAAATGTTGGGGTTTATTTTTATTACATAAGCCACCATCGCCCTAATATACTGTGGACCATTCTATCTCAAGTATTAAGATTGCTAATTAAATTTAATTGGACTCTTCTGATATTTCTGTCAGTTTTGTTTTTCAATATATGTTGTTGCTTTGTACTTTGGGACCTAAAGATTATTAGGTTTTGTTGACTTTCTCTTCATCTTCATTTTATTTTTAAAGTAATCTTGACAACATGGGCTCAAACTCACAGCCCTGAGGTCAGGTGTCATATGTTATATCGATTGAGACAGCCAGGTGCCTCAGGTTTTATTAACTTTTTATTATGATTTCCTTGTTCAATCTCCTATTCTTTTGCTGTAGTATCTAGATTGTCTTATATGATTAGAAATTACTCTTTTTACTCGCTTTGGTATCAACTATAACAGACCTTAAGCCAGCTCTTAACTTTGAATCAGTTCATGTATTTCTATTTAAAATACATTTCTTGGGGCAACTGGCTGGTTCAGTCAGTAGAGTGTGAGACTCTTGATCTCAGGGTCCTGAGTTCAAGCCCCATGCTGGGTGTGGAGCCTACTTAAAATAAGAAAATAAAATACATTTCCTTTTTTTTAAGGTTTATTTATTTATTTTAGAGAAAGAGAGAGAGCATGAGCAGAGAGGCAGAGAGAGAGGGAGCGAGAATCTCAAGCAGACTCTATGCTGAGCACAGAGATGATGCTGGGCTTGATCTCACGACCCTGAGATCATGACCGGAGCCAAAACCAAGAGTCAGATGCTTAACTGATTGTGACACCCAAGGTCCCTGTTCCCCCTCCTTTTTTTTTTTTTTTTTTAAAGTAAGCTCTACACCCAACATGGGGCTTGAACTCACGATCCCAAGATCAAGAGTCACATGCTCTACTAACTGAGCCAGCCAGATGACCTTGTCACTCTCCTTTTTAGAAGAGAATTCAACCCACATATGTTGTTCCTATAATGGATACTCTGCCAGTGGGATGCACTAGGTGTGTGACCTTGGCCAAGTCTTCTACTTCCTCTCCACCTCAATTTTCTTATCTATTTTTTTAAAAGATTTCTTGTTTTTTAAAATATTTTATTTATTTGACAGAGAGAAATCACAACTAGGCAGAGAGGCAGGCAGAGAGAGAGGAGGAAGCAGGCTCCCTGCTGAGCAGAGAGCCCAATTCGGGGCTCGATCCCAGGACCCTGGGATCATGACCTGAGCCGAAGGCAGAGGCTTAACCCACTGAGCCACCCAGGCACCCCTCAATTTTCTTATCTATTAAATAGGAACCACATATTACAGGATAGCTATGAGAATTCAATGAAATCAAAATCCAAAACAGGCTTGTTGGACTGTGTTGACAATTTGCTTTAGTTTTTCTAGAATCTAAACTATATTCCTTTCCAAAAGAAACTTCAATTTGGGCGGATCCTTGTGATAATAGCTTCTCTTCACATAGTTTTTTTTTTTAAGATTTTATTTATTTATTTGACAGAGATCACAAGTAGGCAGAGAGGCAGGCAAAGAGAGAGAGAGAGGAGGAAGCAGGCTCCCTGCAGAGCAGAGAGCCCGACTTGGGGCTCGATCCCAGGACCCTGGGACCATGACCTGAGCTGAAGGCAGAGGCTTTAACCCACTGAGCCATCCAGGTGCCCCCCTTCACATAGTTTTACATAGATTTTCCATTGTGATTTTTTTCTTCTCTAGAACATGAGGGACAAGATTTCCAGGCATCCTTTAAATATTTTTTAAAAGATTTTATTAATTTGAGAAAGAGCACACATGTGCATGAGTGGGAGGAGGAGAAAAGGAAGAGGGAGAGAATTCCCAGCAAACTCCAAGCTAAGCGCCCATCGCTGGGCTCCATCTCATGATGCTTAGATCATGACCTGAGCCAAAATCACAACTTAGACACCCAAGTGACTGAGCCAATATTTAAAGGCACTCTCTAAATATATATATATATATATATATATATATATATATATATATATATATATACACACACACACACACACACATATATATATATACATATATATATATTTACATATATTTTAAATTTTCCTTGGATAACTGAATAATGCCGCTCAACTCAAAGTGGAAATAGTTGATATTGTAGGTAGCAGGATTTGAACAAAGATTTTCTGACTTATAAATCCAGAGCTCTTTCCAGGGCATTAAAGATTGCAAGTAAAAGATGAGGCAGTAACTTCACTCCTCATCTTTCATTACCACCACTATTAAAACAAAGCCCAGAAACCAGTGACCCTTTACATAACTCAAAAAAAAATATCAAGGTGTGATAGGCGGTTTAGCACCATTGAAGTTTGATTGAAATCTGGGATTTCCCCCCCCTTCAATTAACGTGGTAATCCATAGATATAATAGCTCTTTGGATGATTAAGAGATTTGGAAACAATGATGCAAGATAAGTTATATGAGACACAACCTTATAATGCCTCTGATTCGTTATATAATTGTCCTAAGCCTGAATACTGGTGGCACCAAACAATGCTTGGTTGTTCTCAGAAACTTTGAGAGAGTAACTCTGGCATAACATCTTTCGCTTCCCAGAGAAAATATAGCTTTCACTGAGCAATCCAATTGTGGGTTAGGAAGAACGTTTTCTGGGGACAGAGAATGAGTATCCAGTGTTGTGGTTTTGCAGTGGAGATCCATAATTGTGTGTTCCCAAGGGAAGAGGTTCAAGAAGGGCATCTCAGAGGGAAATTTCTGCCCTTCTCTGTGGTTCAAGCATGACCACGGGGGCTGAAAAGTAGATGTATGAGAGGCTAGAGCCATGCCTGATCATTGAGGAAGGTCGTCTCTTACACAGTATGCTTTGAGGGGCAGTGGCAAAGTCTCCCCCTCCCTCCACACTACTCCCTCCCCACCGATGCTGGAAACTTCTTCTGAGCATCCTTGTGTTCAGCCTTGCCATCTTTGAGGAGGGTGCTTGTTCTGATGAGTCCCGGCTGATATAAGGAATTATTGAATCACTTTATTGTACACTGGAAACTAATATAACACAGCATGTTCATGAGACTGGAATTAAAATTTAAAAATAAAGTAAGGAAAAAAAAAACCAAATACAAATCGCCCCAACACCACCACCCATTAAGCTCCCAGCTCCTTCATATGAATGAGTTTCTCAGACATATTTCCTTTTCTTTCCTTTCAGAAGCAAGTTTTGGTTGTTTCAGGAGGCAGGGTGGGTAGGGAAGGCAGAGAAAGATTTTAGCTGCCTGATTCACATTTCCCCCAGCCATTCTGGACCCGGTTCCCTTGGCCTTGTTAGAAAGCCCTTTCACACATCATCTGCTCCACAAAAGCTTGAGTTCCTGGAGACTTGGGTCTTCACAGGAGCCCGGGAGACCTTTGTAGGAATTAGCCTTTGGGGTCGCGTGGGTTCAAGACCCTCAGTGGGCCTCGCGTCTGGGAATGTGTGGGGCTGCGGAGCTGGCCATGGAGCCACTCCTTCATGGGCCAGGCCTGCCTTTCCAGTCCTTCTCTTGTTTCTCCACAGAGGGAACCCCCTTGAGAAGAAGGGCTCCCATCAAAGGAGCTGGCTAATGGGGAGGGGAATGTGCCAGGAAATGGACGACGAATGTTCAGATTCCAAAAGGGAAGGGTGGAGTTCCGAAGGAAACCACTGACTTATGTATATGATTTTGTGTGTAGAAGAAAAAAATGTTACCTGACTCACAGCTGGCGGAGGGGAGAAAGGAAACGGGGAAACTGTGAGGGGCAGGGACTCTGGTCCTAGCTCCTGAGAAACCAAGGCAGATGGCCTGTGTGGGTTCCCTCCCAGTTCCCAAGGCTCAGGCCTACTTGTGCCATTAGACCTCCAGGGGAGGGCCTGAGGCCAAATCATGAAGCACGGAGAGTTGAGCTTTGCTGTTCTTACCTCAGCCTTCAGTTCCCATCCCAGGCCCTTTCCTTTCTCTTCTGTCCTTTCTCCTTTTCTCATGATGAGCTGAATGCTTCTGAAGTGTCTCTAGTACCTTAAGAAAAAGAACCTGAGGCCTCGTTCAAAATTGAGGGGTGACAGGGTGACTGGCTGGCTCAGCCAGTAGAGCCTGCAACTCTCCATCTCCGGGTCTTGAGTTCAAGCCCCACGTTGAATGTGGAGCCTACTTCAAAAAAAAAAAAAAAAAAAAAATCACGAGTGACATTTTCAAGTGGCATCTTTCCCAGGGGAATTCGCCTTTTTTTTTTTTTTTTTCCAGGAGGCAGTGGAATGGGAAGAGACTACCTTACCAGGAGGCCTGACTCAGGAATTTCAGGACAGGTGGGGGTGGGGCTCAGTGTCCCTGGAAGGGCGGGGCCCGGTCTTGAGAAGCTCAAGGAACGGTTCGAGAATTGTTGTGCCGGGAAGAGGGAATTCTGAGCCACTTTCCAGCCCACGGTTGTGTGTCCCCGGCTCTCTACCACCTCCCAGAATGCACCTCTCTGGCATTCAGACAACAGCATCCAGCCTTTCTTTCCGTCGGCTCCCTTCGGGGTACATAGGGATCCTTCGGGCGGAGGCTGTATTTGAATGAAGTCCAAACTGTGGGCCCTGCCTTCGATCAGAATTCAGACAAGCAGGGCAAACCTCCAAGCCTCACCTGTTTGTGGTTAATCTCTGCCAATCAGAGCCCGACCCTCTCAGCGCCCTTACGGAGAATAAAGAGTATCCAAACGGAGGGGAGAAGCTCCTAATCCCCTTTCCCAGGCCCAGAACCAGAGAGAGGGGAGCGGGGAAGGTGGCTTTTAATGGACTCCGGGAGGCTCCTAAACAAATGTCAAGTTTAATGTTAATGTGTTTAGAAAAGGCACCCAAGATCATTCTTTTTAAATCTGTTTTGTAAACTGCCAGCCAATGGGCCTCCCAGGATCATTTTCCATTTGTTGGGTTTCATAGATGACAACGGTCCCTCAGAGGCCCCGGGGCAGCTAGAATCACCCTCCTATTGATAAGAAAAAAAGACAGAAGGAGAGAGAGGGGCAGAGAGGGA
Organism: Lutra lutra; assembly: GCF_902655055.1. Taxonomy (NCBI): domain Eukaryota; kingdom Metazoa; phylum Chordata; class Mammalia; order Carnivora; family Mustelidae; genus Lutra; species Lutra lutra. The sequence goes on from NC_062296.1 coordinate 18,154,738, forward strand.
GAGGAATCGTGAGAAGAGAATTTTAGAGCAAAAGTTAAATGTATTTCAAGACAAATTAAAATTAGGAGTCAGCCTGGAAAAACATATGGCTTGAAAATGACCATTCCAGCCTCCATTGGGGACCCTTCCTCTCCCCCCGCCGGCTCCTTCGTGCCTCCCTGTGGAACCAAACAGGGGTTCCCAGGCCCCGTCTTCAGGCGATTGTGTGAATCAATTGCCTTCTTGATTGGTGAAGAGAGTAAGCCATTATTTACAGCTGTCTCTCAGGAGCCTTGGGGAGATGCAAAATAATTGTAGTTCCCAGCAATATGATTAAAGCGTGTGTGAGAGATGCCCCCGCAGCCAGAACAGAACAGAAAAGTGAGGAAGTACTTGATTCCAATGGGTGTTTAAATTGGAAAAGCTCACATATGACTTTCCAGCCAAACAAAGGAGGCGACTTGAGGGACATCTTTAAAATATATTGTTAAAGCTTGTTGGGGCAAAAGCCTTTCTTGGATGTAAGCAATAGCTTCAGATTCGGGTCCCCAGAGCTGGCCAGAGCTAGGGGAAGCCCGAGCCCTGTGAATTATTGGCCTGGCTTGCATCTGGGAGGAGCCTAGCTTTAAGAGTGGGCCCTTCTGGACTCTTCCAAACACATAGTGGCTCCAGGAAGGTAGTCTCCACCCAGGCCTTTGCAGCCAAGAGAAAACCTGCGGCCCCTCATGAGTGAGAAATGAGGAGAGGGGAGAAAGGGAGGGGAAAAACAAGAGGATAAACATTCCAAAAGGCCTGAGAAGAGCCTCCAGAGAATTCCCACTTTTCCCTAAATCTACTACTTGAATTTTAAGTGCATGTGCATTTTTTTCCCTTCTACAATTTCTTCATTAAAAACACTGGGGCAAATCCCTTTGCTGTGGACTAAGTTCAGACTCGTCAGCTAGAGAGCACACCTGCATCGGGGTGGGGGGAAAGCACATTTCCTTCCCTCTCAACATTTGTCTTTTATTTGGGCAAATCAGGAAAGGGAATTCCTCTCAACCCAACTGACTGACTCTGTGGAGGAAAGAAGACCACTTCCCCTCTGGGGGCTTTTTTCCTCATCTTGAAAATGGAGAAGTGAATCATCTTTAAATCTTCCCAGCATTCAGTAGGTTTCCCTGGGGAGTGAGCTCTTCGAGAAGACACCAAGAATGTGAACCGATTTGCATTCTGGGACAGCTAGCATCTTAAGTAAGTCTAGTTTGATTGTCATCTCAAGGAATCCCCTAAAAAGTAGTGGTATACTTAGCCATTTTATGACCACTAATGGTTTTTATTAGACTGCTCTTCTAAATGAATAGTCAGTGCATCTCTCTATGTAATCTAGTGCCGACAGGTTTCAAGTACATAGAATTGGCACAGGTCCAGGGTGCATCTGGAGCATGAGCCTTGGAGATAGGCAGATCCGAATTTGAATCCAAGCCTCTCTGTGCCTCTTACTGGATGAGTGGCCTTCGACACATTACTGGATCTCCCCAAGCGTAACTCCTCATTTCTGCAAAGGGTTGTGGTGAAGCTCTTCTACAGTTAGAGCAAGCACAAATGAGGCACTAGCACAGTGCCTGGGACATAGTACTCAAGCAATATGGCCACCATCGGTATTTGCCTGCCGATATCAAGCAATTACTTCTGTTTGCCATGGTGTGTTGTTAAAATGTTCTTTCAGTGTTGAGTTTGCTGTCGAGTTCTATGCCTCACTTCTGCTCTCCCACTAGCCCTGTCCATCCCTCTACCTGCCTTGCTTTCCTCTCTCCCCGTCCTCCTCAACCTTTCTATTTTCCTCCCTCCCCTTGTTCTCTCCCCCACATCCCTACTCCTCTACACCCTCTCTTACAAGCAGCCTTTGTACTGCTCTTGGCTGCTTTCCTGGTTCAGTCTAACTCAGGATGTGACCTTAATGTTACTAACAATAGCAGTTCACTCCCACAGCCCACACTGCAAGCTTTCTCTGAAACAACTCATTTTATCCTCACAGTCCTAAGAGGTACACGAGTATCCCCGTTTTACAGATAATGGCACAGAACACAGAGGGAGATTAAGCGACCTGCTCAAGTTCAGGTAACCACTGAGTGATGGAAATGGGATTCGAGCCCAGAGAGTCTGGTTCCAGGACCTGGGTTCCAGATCTGTGCTCTTTGTCATGACAGGACACTGACTTCATGAAGCAAAGAGAGGTGAGACTCGTGTGTCTCCACAGATGACCCCAACCATGAACAATGCACTTAGTGATAATTGAATAGACTTTGAATACACATGCTTTCCAAGGTTGTTATGCTCTAGAACTCAAACCTTTGCTGCTGTAGGTCATAGAGGCAGGAAGGGAGGGGGCAAGATAGAGTTGTAGAGGACAGTGGGGTGTGGGTAATGGGTCGCAATCAATGTGAGTGAAAGTAGCCCTGTGATCCAAACCTTCCCGAAGTTGCATCCCTAAGCAAAGCCCTAAGAGCTCATTTACAGGCACCAGGAAGCTGAGCTTTCTACTTCCCAGGCATGTCACACCTTGAACGGACCTTGCCCTTCCTGTGGCTTCCTGTGGCAAAGGGTTCTTTCCCCACTAGCATTAACAACCATTAGTAAGTCTTTTGTACCACTCAGTCAGTTGTCTCATCTGTAAAATGGGATAATGCTCCCCTCTTTTGTAGGGTAGAGTAATTGTGTGGACTTAGGACACGGTGTGTAAAGAACCCTCAATACTATGTAAACAAAAAAGAAGAAAACAAAATATTCCAAGGCTCAGAGTCGCTGCTCCTAACAGACTTCCAAAACGATTGCTTGTATCTCTTAGGATTTTTACTGGTCCACTTTATCCTCTAGCTGATCCTAACTCTACTCCCAATCCCTCCTCGAAATTCTGGCGCTTGGGGAGAATTCCTTGCTCATCTGGGGGCATACTCTTCTTCACCTTTGCCAGTAACTTTTGACCTTTCTCTATGGGAGCTTAATCCAAGTGTCTGCTCCCCCCTCCCGTGGCAAAGTGTGTGACCTTATGTAAGTCATTTCCCTTGAATGGGCTTTAGTGGCCCTATATTAGATAAGAGGGTTGGACTTGGTTCATGGCACTTAACTCAGGGTCCCTGGAGGTCCCTTCTTACTGGGAAGTTATGTCCATTTTTAAACATGTTAGTTGCTACAGGCTTGGGGCGTCTTCCCATTGGTTAGTTCTCTAAATTGGTTCAGATTTCATCAGTTCTGTTCAATGAGTTGTTCTTAGTGTAAGAGTCCCTAATTTATCTGCTGATGAAACTTACCTTATTCATTCTCCAAATTCATTAACCTTCAAAAATAGATTCGGGAATTAGAATTAGAAGGCGAGATTGATATTTCTTTGACAGTAATTTGTTAACCCTTCGGTTATCTGACAAAGTCAGGCAATAGGGAATTCAGGTTATCTAATGAAGTGCTGGGTTTCCTCCATTTACAGAGAAATGGCTCCAGAGGAGAACTTTCCTCATGCAAGAGTGGGATCCAGGGTCTCAAGCACCTTACTCTCCACTGTGCCTCGGTCCTTTCTAAGCCCAGATACTCAGTCCTGTAGGTAGACCAGTGGTCAGCCAACTGTGAGGCACAGGTCAAGTCTGGCCTGCCACCTGTGTCTGTACACCTGTTTTGCAAGCTAATAATGATCTTTACCTTTCTTTCTTTTTTTTTTTTTTAAAGACTTATTTATTTTAGAGAGAGAGAGCAGGAAGAAGGGCAGAGGGAAAGAGAGACTCCCAAGCAGACACCTCACTGAGGATGGAGCCCACTGAGGGACTCAATCTCATGACCCTGAGATCCTGACCTGAGCCAAAATCAAGAGTCAGACACTCAACCAACTGAGGCACTCAGGCACCCCTTTACTTTTCTAAAATGGTTGAAAAATCAAAAGAATACTATTTTGTGACAAGTGACAAAGCATTAGGGGAACACAGCACATGCTCATTCATACACCTGTTGTCTTGGGCTGCCTTTGCACCACAACAGGGGAGGGGATTAGTTGTGAAAGAGCCAGTATGGGCTGCAGACCTCCAGCTGGCCTATTCCATAAAATGTCTATCAGCCCCATCAGCCCTACTCTCAGAGACTTGGAAAGAAGTTTATGAAGACGCCAAGTTCCGGCTACCTCTGTACTACTGGAACAAGCCCAGAGGGGGACTAGCAACCCCTCAAACCCAGCCCATCTAGCCTCACCCTACCCTACCCCTCCTCCACCACAGAGTCAAACCTCGAACATCAAGGGCACCAAGCACTAAACCTCTAACTCCCTCATATCCCTGGGAAGCCCGTTGTTTTGAAATGTTCTGGTTTGAGGTCCACAGGCAGACGGGAGGAACATTTGGCCTATGGAGCTCACCTCTGCCTTTGCTCCCAGAAGCAGAGAACCAAGGGGCCATACTGCTTTCTGCACTGATTTGTAGAAGGCGGCCTCAAAGAACAGAGTTGAGTCATTCTGAGAGCTTCCCGGTGGCCAACGGGCTTCCACATGGAGATGGTCAGTGCGAGGACCCTTTTGCCTTGCAAAGCACATGACTAAATCCCCAGCCAATCCTCCATCCATGGGCAGGTATAAAGCCCTCATCCTTTCATAAACAAAATTCATTTTATTTCAGAAATAAACTTAGAGGTTTAGCAAAAAGGCAGAAACGCTGCTTCCAAGAGCCAAAAAAAGCAATGTTATTTCGAAGAGTGGTGACAACTTCTTCCGATGGCCAGAATTTGGGAGAACAGCAGGAAATGGTGGGTCACTCCCCCAGTACCTGTGCAGCCTGTAGCCCCCTGTTTATCTCACCTATTCCCTCTGGACTGTTTTTATCCTCTGTCTCTACTTGTGTCTCTGCCCCTTTTCCCTTGTCTTATTTCACTTCTTTACCTCTCCATCTGTCCTCTCTGGTCATCCCCTGTTTCCCATCTCCCTCTCTCCTGGCCTCCCACCCCTCACCTGTCCATAATATAAAATGGAAGAAAACCCTTTAATCATTTGTAAATAGTATTTGTGATTTCAAGTCCTTATTTATTTTATTTTATTATTTTTAATTGCCTATGCCATACTTTTCATTTCCATGACTTATGAACTCTTGATTTTAAAAACAGTTGAATGAAATGTCTTCTGTTTCTCAAACTAAACAAAAGGGCTTTTTGCTCATCCATGTGCCTTGGTAAGAAGGCTAAGAGCTACTTCTAATGGAGCACTTACTAAATGCTGAGCACCCTGTTAGGCACTTGAGATGTTATTTTATTTTATTTTATTTTATTTTGAGAAAGAGAGAGAGAGAGCACAGTGGAAAGAGGGAGAGGGAAAGAAAGAATCTCAAGCAGACTCCGTGCTGAGCACGGAACCCGTCATGGGGCTCGATCTCATGAGCCTGAGATCATGACCCTGAGATCACGACCTGAGCCAAAACCAAGAGTCAGACGCTTAACCCACTGAGCCCCCAGGCACCCCATGCACTTGAGATGTTATCAAGTCATTTAATACTCAAAGATAAAATAGGTACTTTTGTTATCATTCTCGTTTCAAAGGTGAGGATGTGAGACACAGATACTACATGTCTTGTCCGAGGCCCTCCATCCTGTGTCTGGCAGAAAGGTTGAAATGCAGGCAGTCTGCGTCCCAAGTTCATCTCTTTCACCATGAAACTTAACTAACCACTTCTGGGGCTAGATGGCCCCCAGTTCAAATAAGGCACAAAGGCTCCCCCATCGACTACTCAGGCTCCTTGGCAGGACTTCATGCTTTGGGCATGTACCTCTTCCATGGATATAAAGGCCTACATTTATTTTCCCAGAAAACATTGATAGAGATTAAGGGAAAGGTTGGAACCCTCCCACTGCCTCCTCTAACTAAAAGGTGCCAATGTTTTTCTTTTATTCAGCCTCCTCATGCCCCACACTAACCCTAAGTAGAGCCCCTCTTTTATTTATTTGTTTTTTTTTTTTAATCTTTTCTATTTCACAGGAAATGAAAAAAGCAGGGTCATGGCTCTCCTGTGCCATTTCCAGACCGTTATTCCGTGGCCAGTGCTCACCAACCAGGTTGACTTTGAAGCCTGATGATGATGATGATGATGATGATGGTAAAGAGAATACCTGGAGAGGGCAAACATTAGCCCAAAGTAATGGATTTATTTTTCTTTTATTTGAGGGGGGAGGGGCAGAGAGAGCGAATCCTAAGCAGGCTCCATGCTGAATGTGGAGCCTAACACAGAGCTCGATCTCATGACTCCGAGATCATGATCTGAACTGAAAGCAAGAGTCAGACTCTTAACTGACTGAGCCACCCAGGCTCCGAGGGAATGGATTTCTTAGGGTAGAAACATCAGTGTTTCCACAGACTATGTAGGAAATACTCTTCTTGGAAATAATAATAATAACTTACTGTTTACTGAGCATGTACTATGTGCCAGACTAAATCTGTTCTAAAATCTTTACATGTATTAGATTCTTAAACCTTATTAAGATGCTTATGACAACTTTGTGAGGGAGACTGGGTGACAGATGAGGAAAACAAGGCCCAGAGAAGTCAAGGGACTTGGTCAAAGTCACACAGCTGCAGCCAGGGTTGAAATCCAGATCAGTCTGACTTAAAAGCTTGTTCTTAGAAAGCAAACTGCTATATTGATGACCTTCCAGTTATACCATGTAAATGAGCAACTCCTTTTTTGTAAAGATTTATTTATTTGAGAGAAAGGGCGAGAAATGGACTCCCCACTGAGTGCGGAGCCTGACATGGGGTTCACCTCGGGGCTCGATCCCACGACCCTGAGATCACGACTTGAACTGAAACCAAGAGTTGGCTGCTCAACCGACTGCCCCACCCAGGCACCCCTAGATGAGCAACTCTGGCTCACTGCCATCTTTGCCACTGATTCCAACTGCCCCCCACCCAAGGTTCCCGTGGCCACTGCCTACTTAGTGGCCCCTCGGGCAGACATCTGTTCCTGTAGCCACCTGATTTAGATGAGCTTGATCTGCTCTTTCTCAGTGGGGAGCAAGGGACTTAACCTGGAGCCAACATGCTCTTAAATTCTTTTCCTGCCTCTTTTTCTTGGTCCCTGGAGGCTACTAAAGTTACTTTTCCTCGGAGGGTGATTTTGTTGTTTTTGCCGTTTTTCCTTTGGAGAATTGTTTAAAAAAAGCTTTCTTTCTTGTGTTGAAGATCTACCGGGCAATCTTTATTTTGGTTTGAATTAATAAAGGAACCTTTCAAATTGCAAAAATCTAGCTACGATGAAGAAAAACTGGAAAAGAAGAAAGACACGTGGAGTCCCATCACCCCAGCCCAACCGCTGTCATGGTTTGGCAAAAGGGCACAGGAGAGAAGCCTAGGCTCTAAAGTCAGACTGAATGTGTTTGGCTCCCTAGGCCTGCGTTTATTAGCTCTGTTAATTAGCCTTTCTCACCTTCTTGGTGGCTTCTGATCCCAATTTCCAGTGTATGGAGGCAAGGGTGCCCCCCGCCGCTCCCAATTCTCTGATGCCAGCTGAGCTGTCCTCCAACTTACCTCAGTTCTGACACTATTTAACCAGAGATTCCATCAGATTCCACACGTTAAGGGGTCAGTTCTACAAGTCTGCCCCCCACCCCGCACTTCAGAAGGAAATGCAAGCCCAACTTGTCACCTGGGCTTCTGAGCGATGAGCTATAGATTGGAGGTTCCAAAGACCCGCTCCTCGGGTTTGATTAATTGGCTAGAGTGGTTCACAGAACTCAGAAAAACATTTTCTTTACTAGATGACTGGTTTATTATGAAAGGGTATGACTCGGGAACAGCCGGAAGGAAGAGATACATAGAGAGGGAATGGGGAAAGCGAGTGGAGCTTCCATATTCTTCCCGAGCTCCAGTCTCCCCAAATCTCCATGTGTCCACCAACTTGGAAGCCCTTTGAAGCCCATCTTTCTGGTTTCTTATGGAAGCTTCATTACGTAGGCGTGGTTGACTAACTCATTGGCCATTGACGATGGATTCAACCTCCAGTTCCTTCTCTCTCTGGAAATCAGGAGGTGAAAATGGGGTTGGCCCCTCTAGCAACCAGCCCCATTCTCGGGTGTGGTCTAAAAGTCACCTCATTAATAGGACAAATGGCACATTTATCCCTTTCCTCAACTAAGAAATTCCAGTGGACTTAGGAGCTCTATACTAGAAACTGGACGGAGGAAGAACAAGTATCAATTTCTTAGAATAAATCACAATGTCACACCTTCATTTTCTCTATCTGTAAAATGGGGACCACATAATAGTGTAAGGATCCGATGAGAAGGTGGGAAATGCATATTTCTGCATCTTGAATAGAAGAGGCACTCAATAAGTATTTGTTCAGGCAGTTTATTTCTTTCCAGTCTATTTTTCCTAGGCAAATTCTGAATAATTTCAGTAATAATGTATGTGATCTCTTATACTGTGTTTCTTCACTGCACCTGTTTCCATGGTGCCTATTTTGTCTGCATGACCATCCGTTTTAATGACTACGTGAATGTCCATCAGATGGAAAATCATTATTTAGCTTCCCCCCCCTTTTGGGGACACTCAGGTTGTTTTCAGGTTTTCAATTTTATGATGAACATCAGTATACATGTGATGCATGTGATTTACTGTTTTCATAAGGTACTGATAGATTCTTTACACTGGGATTTGTTTTTAGTCAGTTTTTTTTAATTAGACATCTTAAGAACATCATAAAATAGCCAGAATGAAAACCACTCTGGTTCCTGTGGGCTTTCCAGGTGGGGGCAGGGGCTGGAGCCTTCCTGTGTGCCATGCATTTGGGGACCCACAGGAGGTAGCTGCCTAACCCTGCACTCAGCCCCAGGAGGCGGCCATCAGATAAGGAAGCAGGAAAGAGATCTTCCCCACCCCAGCTCAGTCCTGTGTTTTAAGCTTCCCCACATGGAAATCATTTACGTGAAAGGAAGGCAAGAGATTCTGGATGGAATTTTCTTACTCTCATTCTTTGTCTCTATGTTTGGGAGAAACTTTAATTTTCTGGCTCTTGTGGAACAGGCTTCTGATGGACTTAGAAGATCTCTCACTGAATGCTTCTGAAATGAAAGAAGAGGTTACAATATCACTTGCATTAGACTCTGCACTTTCTTACCCTTTGATTCTCTCCCTTCCAGTCTCACAGCTACTGCTGTGATGTTAGTAGATGGAGGAGGGCGAGGCCATGCAGGCGCTAGGCTCTGCTGCAAAGATCAAGGGGATGCCCAAACCCTCACATTTTTTTAAAAAGATTTATTTTTAAGTAATCTCTATACCAGTGTGGGGCTTGAACCTCCAACCCCAAGCTCAAGAGTCTTGTGCTCCGCCGACTGAGCCCCTCAGGTGCCCCAAACCGTCATGTTTTAATGGAGTGTTTTAAATATCCAAATTAATGCAAAAAATCTATAATGAACAAAGTATCAGAAATTTAAGTACAGAATCTGACAGTGCCATTCCAAGCCATGTTGGAGCTAAGGAAAAAGAAAAAAAAATGTGTGTCCCTGTAAACATGATCCTATATATTTTTAAAGGTGTTTTTTTTTTCCCCCAGAGGTAGATTTTTGAAATTATCATTGATGTGTTTGTTTTAAATCCAAAAACTTGAATTAAATTAAAACCAGGGGCCCCCGCCTGGCTCAGTCAGAGGAGCATGCAACTCTTGATCTCGGTGTTGTGAGTTCAAGCCCCACACTGGGCATAGAGATTACTTAAACGAATAAATAAATAAATAAATAAATAAAATCCAAACGAGTAAAATTATAATTAGTAAATCCTGTTTTGGGTACAAATAAAATAGAAGCAGAAAATAATGTTGGGCGTTTGGATATACCTACTTCTAAATTTTTCAGTGTTTTTTTTTTTTCCCAACTACTTTAGTTTCCATTTGGTGAGATAATTTTTCTGCTTTCCTTGCCTTGCAAAATTCATCCCAGCAAAGCAGCAAACATTCAACTTGTTTTAAGAAGAAAGCATGAGAGAGAAAGAGAAAGAAAAATCCCAAGCAGATTCCCCACTGAGCCTGGAGACATGATGCGGGGCTCGATCCTACTACTCTGTGATCATGACCCAACCCAAAATCAAGAGCCACCTCAGGTGCCCCAAACCAGCAAACATTTAATAATTCCTATCTGTCCAGCCCTGGGCTGTCGTGTGACTGACACAAATATGAATAAGGTGGAGCCATTGCCTTGAAGGAGCTCTCGGTCTTCTAGAGAGTTCAGACACCGCACCCTGGGGCTCTAGAAGAGGGAGAGGCTGTAGTAGGTTCTGTAGCTAGAGAAGACTTCTTGGAAGAATGGCAGTTTAGCTGAAGGCAGAATATGCCAGAGCGTGCGGTCTGCAAGAGGGAGCGTGTACAGATGGAACTGGAAGGAAATGAGACAGGAAGCCTAGGGGAGCCCAGATAGAGACCATCTGAAGAAGGAGTTGAGGAGGGACTCTCGAGTCAGACAGTTCTGGGTTCAACTCTGGGCACCCCCACTGCCTCCCTGAACGGTGATTTGTCCTCATTTTGTTTCCTTGTCAAGTGGGGGTGTGCTGGATATCCCCTGTGTGCCCCCACCCTCCCAGCTTCTCTATCCTGCTGTTACCAGAGGCAGATCTCAATGGACGGCGTCAGCGGGCTCCTCTCCCCTATGGCTTCCCACTGGATTGGGCCAAGGGAGGCACTAGCTGGAGACGGGGCATCGGGAGAGTGGGGACAGTGTACTTCCTCACCTGGCTTCCTCCTTGCTTCACAGGTGCAGGCCATCTGCCTTCCTCTCCCCACAGCCACCCACAGCTTCTTCGGGGCCCAGCTGACCTGAGCCATCCCCACCCTTTTGTGCCCCCAGCCTGGGGCGGTGAGGATGCCCGACCAATGCTTCCACAGCTTTTGGGAGTTTCCCTATCTCTGCCCACGCTTTGGCAAGCATTCTCTTCATTAAACTCCCTTTATTTAGCTGTTTTGAAGGTGCCATCTCTTTTCTACTGGCACTCGGCATGCAGTAAGTGCTCATTAAACGTTCTCCCTTACACGGCACCGCCTAGACAAAAGCTTCTCTGGGGAAGGCTCTGTCCTTTGCAGAGGTCTGCCTCGGGGCCCTGCGTTAGCCTAGGTGTCAGCAAAATAGAACAAAGGATCCTCCTTTCAGAGTCAGCGGCCGTGCCAGGGTAAACATCACGATCGGCTTTCCCAACAGCCTGGCTTGGTGACGCCAGCCAGATAATTATTCCAGGCAATTTCTCCTGCCACTGTTCCCCTTGGCCTGGGTCCATCACGTTGTCACCTGGTGCTGAGGCCTCAGTGAGCCGTGGCTCAACAGGCGTTACGAGCAGCTGTGTTTCCGTTTCTGTTTCTGTCTTTGGATCAGTGCAGTTTCACTGTGCTCATAGTCTATAAAATAAAGACCTTGGCCGAGGACCCCTCGCCCTCCCCTCGCCCTCCCTCCTCCCTCCCGTGTGTGAACGCAGCAACGTGGGGATGTCAGCGGCGGCACCTTCAGGCTCTGCATCAGGGACCTCCCTGGATGGACTTGGCTGTTGTGTTATCAGTCAATGGAGAGGAGTTTTATTTCTGAGAACGTTGTTGCATCAAAGCCATCACTCATGGCCTTGGCAGAGTTATTCCACCGGCCTCCCTTTTCCTCCTAAAGTTGCCAGAAATCCCAATTCTGTCCCCCTCCCTTCATTGCTGGTATCATCCCTGAAGATGCTGTTCCGAGAATGGTCATTCTGATCTATCCCATAAATTTACAGAAGCTACAAACACTGCTCTAGGACAACCTACATCATTTCCTCTGGGCAGGGGGAGGGGGTGATGGTTACAATGCAGGTGTTGTGCTTAACACCTACTGTGCATCGAGAGACTCCTTATTGTCGGCCTGTCTGTCTCAGTGGCTTCCCGTTAAGCCCGCCGAGTCCCCGCGGTGTGAGCGGTGACTCCAGGGCTATCGCTCAGGTCGCTCCAGTGGGTGTCCCAGCTCTCTGGAGACAAAGCCCAGGGCCTTGGGACTCAGGCCTGATGCTTCTATAACAATTGCAATTCCTCCTTAGGTCCATTTGCAAAAATGGCTATCTACACACGGGACTGGGAGTGCGGTCCTATGAGAAGTAAACAGTCCCCCTTCGTTCTAGGGGCGGGAGTGCTGTTCAAATAGAATGCACACAGCTCGAAAGGGTCCAGCGCATCTCCCCTATCATTAACATTCCTGTTGAGCCCAGCGCCATCTCAGTATTGTGTTTCTAGGCAAGTTCCTTTGTCTGCTGTGTCACTATGTCATCGTTCCACCGTTTGCCCCCTTCCTGGAATTGATGGACTTGGATTTCAATACGTGCTTCTCTGCTACATGGGTTTGGAATCACAGCAGGATTATTTTTACCCCATTAGTCCATTCATTCATTCAGTTCCAAGCCCAGCATGGAGCCCAATGCGGGACCTGAACTCACAACTTTAAAATCAAGACCTGAGCTGAAATCAAGAGCCCGACTCTTAACTGAAGGAACCACCCAGGCAACTCTCGTTTATTTTTATTATGAGCTTGAACCACTCGACTAAAAAATAAAAAAATAAAAAGACTCAAAACCGAATACCCATTCAATTCTATCTGTTTCACTTCACGTTATTGTGTACACACATCTCCATAGATAAACAAAGTCCATGTACTTGTCATCTTTCACTGGAGAGAATTCTGCTACAAAAGCTCAGCACATTAGAAGATGCCGGATTTGCATCTTTTTCCATTGGCAGGTGGCACTTCAAAGTGCACGAGCTGTAAAGAGAGCTCTGCTTCTCTCTGGCCACAAATCAATAATGAGACACAATATGAAATAAGTCACATCGGAAACAAAACTCGGCAAATTGAATTTAATTAGTATACATTGTTAGAGGGCAGCTTAGTTTCTCTTGATGTTGCCTGGTTCCAGGTATTATTTACTTAGCCATGTACAGAAGATGTGATCTGAAACAAACCTTAACTGTTTTGAACTGTGGTTCTAAGTGAGCTTGACTTCCATTTACCTTTGAGACACCCACCTTCTGCTGTGTGCCTCCATTTGGATCCTTTTCATTTGTACCACAGGGAACTGGATCACCATTGTTCCCCCTCCCAGAGTTCATTTCTTTCTAATTTCCTGGCTCCTGTGGTCCGACAAAGCTTCACTGACCTTAAGCGCCTTAAGATGAACGTGTTACAAGCGGGCAAAATACCACCGCGTTTTACTTATTCCCGTGGCTGCTGGTTAGTCTAAAGATTGTTAGAAATATTCCGCTACTGGCTTCGTGGTGCTCTTTACTTTAAGGGAGCGCTTTGCTTTGTTGGAATCTATATGTTTTGTAGCACCTGCCACAAAACAGGGGTAGGTCCTGGGTTCATTCCCCTCCCAGTGAGGGGTAAGTATATAGTCTCTTGCTGAGGGGTGGACGAGTCGCCTAGATATGATCATCGAAGGCCATTCAATGCCTTTTGACTTATCTACCTGTTTTGTCCCAATTCGACCTTGGGATAGCACACTTCCTATCTGTGGCAGATTCTAGTGCAGCAGTAACCTCTCTACCTTCTTGAAATAGCGAGGAGAAAGACTACCATTTGCACAAGTCAGGTGGATGGGAGAGGGCATTGATGGGTTTGCTCAGAAGAAACCGCTCAGTGGCTATGGGCTGCGTTGTGTCTACAGTGACTGAGTATCTCGCTTTGGAGCAGAGGCTCCAAAGAATGCCCGGCCCCATGGTCATCTGGACCAACGCTTTTTTTGGGAAGCACTACGCCCAAAGTGAGGCTTAAACTCACGACCCTGAGATCAAGAGTCGCGTGCTCTACTGACTGAGCCAGCCAGGCGCCCCGTGATGGTCTCTTGTAATAACAGGTTCACACTTAACAAGTTCCCTAGCTAGAGACAGAAAATGCATTCTATGGGCAGACTACAGAATTAAGTAGTCTACTGTGAAAACCAAGCCATGACCTTGGCTTCCTTTGAAACTCTGGTCTAAGCAGCTGAACTTACAGTTATGGCTTATAAGCCATCCCTGCTCCTGGAAAAACAATTCGTGCACCCTTCCGGCTGATAGCAGGATGTAATAACCCAATAAAAAACCCAAGAAAAAAAAAAGAGGCAGTTACTAATGTGGTAGTCCTTTGCATTGTTAGGGAGCTTAGTTTAGCATGCATAGGAACCTCATGCTAATAAGGTTTATTTTAAAGGTTTAATAACCTTTATTTGCTTACTGATCTATGAATTCATTTATTCAATGATTCATTCATTTACCAAATATTTATTAAGCACCTTATGTGTGCCGGGCATTGCACTAGGCTTAGACTACAGATATAAATAAGGCAGTTTCTATTCTGGAAGCCCTCACATGTTAATTGCTACTACTACTACTAATTATATTACAATTGTTTTATTACTATTGCTGCTATTATTGGATTGTAGTGTGATAAATACTAAACCCTGGCATATACATGTACTATGGGATCACAGATGAAGTAACTATTCTTGGGGCAGGAGGTGGTGAGGAGGATGTCACAGACTTGGTGTTGAAGACTGTGTAGGAGTTCACTAAACAAAGAAAGTCAAGGTTTCACTGGGTTATTGAGGTCAGATAATTTTTCATTTTAGTGCAACCAGAGAAGAAAATTTTTCTCATACAAAGAAAACGGGTTCATATTTTTTCTAATTTCATTTGTGCCCATGTTCAGGTACTCCTTCATTTATTCAATATATTTAAAAATTCTTCCAGTTTTATTGAGATATAATCAATCATAACGTGGTATTAGTTTAAGATATATGACATAATGATTTGATATATGTATATATTTGATAAATTGGATATATTCCAAAATGATGACCACAATAAATTCAGTTACTGTGCATCACCTAATATAGCCACAAGGTTTTTTCCTTTTAAGATATGCTCTCTTGGGGCACCTGGGTGGCTCAGTGGGTTAAAGCCTCTGCCTTCGGCTCAGGTCATGATCTCAGGGTCCTGGGATCGAGCCCCACATCGGGCTCTCTGTTTGGCAGGGAGCCTGCTTCCTCCTCTCTCTCTCTACCTGCCTCTCGGCCTACTTGTGATCTCTGTCTGTCAAACAAATAAATAAAATCTTAAAAAAAAGATATGCTCTCTCAGCAACTTTCAAACATATACTACAGTCACCATGCTGTATGTTACATCTCTAGAACTTATTTTACAAGTGTTAGTTTGTATCTATTGACATCTCCATCCAATTCCCCCACCCCCCACCCCCTGCTTCTGGCAACCACCAATCTGATCTTTGTTTCTGGAAGTTTGGGGTTTTCTTCCCCCCAGATCCCAGATATAAGTGAGATCGTATGGTATTTTTCTTTCTCTGTCTGACTTTCTTTTTTAAAAGATTTTATTTATTTGATAGAGAATGAGAGGGAGAGAGAGAGAGAGAAAATGAGAGGTCGAAGCTCAGAGGGAGAAGCAAACACCCCCCTCCCCGAGCTGAGCAAGAAGCCTGATCCAGAACTCGATCCGGGAACTCCAGGGTCATGGCCTGAAGGCAGTCACTCAGCCAACTGAGCCACCCAGGCACCCTCTCTGCCTGACTTACTTCACTTAGCATAATGCCCTCGAATTTGTGTTGTCACAAATGGCAGGATTTCCTTCCTTTTCATGGCTGAATAGTTCCATTGTGTGTGTGTGAGCACACGCGTGCATGCACATGCAATATTTTCTTTATCCATTCATCTGATGATGAACACTTAAGTTGTTCCACGTGTTGGCTGTTGTGAATGACACTACAATGCTGATGGAGCAGTCACTATTTACTGAGTATGTACTATGTGCTCTGCTCTATTCTAGCTACTGAGGAAACAGCTTTTAAAAAATCAGACAAAAATTTCTGCCCTCGTAGAGCTTATCTTCTATTAGGTAAGGAGACAAACAACAAAGAAATGAGCAAAGAATATATATATATATACACATATATATATGTATTATATATGAAATACATATACACTTATATTTCATATATATTTACATATTTTTATATGATTTTTGTATTTATAATTTATATATATGAAATACATATATGAAATATATATATATATATGGAAGGTAATGGTAATAAGAAATAAGGTCTCAGGGTAGAGCAGGAAAGGGACATAGGGGGCACTTGAATAAGGTGGTAAGGGAAAAACCTTGCTGAGAAGGTAACATTTGAGGAAAGAGGCAAGTTCCGAGGCTATGGGGGTTGAGTGTGCCAGGTTTGACTGGAGCAGACTGGGAGGAGTGGTAGCAGGAAATGAGATCAGAGAGGGAGCAGGAGGTCAGGCCGCGTACAACCTTGTCAAATCTAGCAAGACACCTGGCTTTTACACAGAGACAATAAACCATTGGAAGCAATAAAATCACGGACACCGGTTGAAAATTTGGCTCTCAGATTTTTGGGAAACTCCTGCACTGAAACAAGCATTAATATTTTCCAGTGAGAGGTGCCTGGGAGCGCAGTTGGTTGAGTGTCCAACCTTTGGTTTGGGCTCAGGTCATGATCTTGGGGTCCTGAGATCAAGCCCCACCCAGGGCTTTGTGCTCAGTGGGGAGCCTGCTTCTCCCTCTCCCTCTGCTCCTCTCCCTGTTCTCATTCTCTCTCAAAAAAATAAATAAAATCTTAAAAAAATATTTTCCAGTGTGAACAATAAAGTGTTTAAAAAAAAAAAGATTTTATTTATTTATTTATTTGACAGACAGAGATCACAGGTAGGCAGAGAGGCAGGCAGAGAGGGAGGGAGAAGCAGGCTCTCCGCTGAGCAGAGAGCCTGATGTGGGGCTCGATCCCAGGACCCCGGGATCATGACCTGAGCTGAAGGCAGAGGCTTTAACCCATTGAGCTACCCAGGCGCCCCACAATAAAGTGTATTTTTAAAAAGCTTTTTTTTTTTTTTTTGGCAATGAGTTAAAAACTTCCTTAAGAAAACTTTTCATGAAGTTGAAAAATAAAGAAGTTTTCATTAAAGTTATGATTTTAGAATATTTCGTGCCATAACTCAGTGTTTGCCTTGATTATACCTCCTGATTCTACTGCTCCGTCTGCCCCCTTCACCCCACATTTAGAAAATGCCAACATTACAGATGGGCCGACAGGAATGGGAGGTGTGTCCCAAGAACATCGCCCCCATGGAAGGGGCACAGACAGCACAGGTGGGATGACTTGGCAGGGAGTGGGTGTTCGTGGGGCTCGATAGAGAAAACACTTGCAGAAGGATCCTTGAAGCTCTTTCTGAACCTCTGGGAAATACCCATGATGAGACTTCTAAATATATAGACACCTAGGTTTTTAAGATGGATAATGGCAAGATCAGATCCTATCCTTGAAGACTGTTACTGCTCAACGTTGAATAACACTAACCTAGATTCCAGCCTGCTTTTTTTTTTTTTTAAAACAAAGAAAATGAAATGTAGTTCAGACATTCACATTTGGCCCTCCCTAAAGACACTAGAGAATTTCCAGAACGGGCAGCTCGCTTCTGGGTATTTCTCTGAGCGGCCACTGAGTGGCAGTCCAGGGAAAATTATTATAAAGCACAACCTTGCTTGAATACGAATACGTTATTTATGAAACGGAAACTGACATGATGCGGAGGGTGGAAATCTTTTCTGCACCTGGGCTCTTCTTCTCTATGAGTCCTGCCATGGACCCACTGGAGACAAAGGCAGGGTCGTTTGTCAGTGGCCCGCCGTTAGTGGAGGCCACACATCTTTCATGGCCCCTCCGGGGATGGGGCGAAGGTATCAGAAGCAGGTGTGTGTGTATGTATATATGTGTAGGTCACGATCATTAATCTGCCCGTGCTATTCAAATGGCACCTGGAGAGCTGTTTGTTTGGCTGCATAATGCAGCAGTTTGGTCGGGTGGTAGAGGGAGAGAGGGAAAAGAAAGAGTGCTGGTAGTGTGGAGGAGTCGAGATGCAAATGGAAGCTCTCGAAGTGTACTATTTCTTACTTCCAGAAGTCCAAGCTTGTTCCATTAGTTGGCCCCCGGTATCCTATTAAAATTGTTATGTCTTAGCGCTCTACCTCTGAACGCTCCTCAAATGCCAGCATTCCGTGGGGTTCAATCCTTGGTTTTCTTCTATAGTCTTTCTCTGGGAGCTCTTGTTCACTATTATAAGGAGGGCTCCCATTCCCAGCCCTAGTCCACCCCTAGAACACACCCAGCTGATGGCCTCACAAGCAACTCGACTAGTATTAGCTGTGTTCTGGGTTCATTTGTGTCCTCTTCAAACACATATGTCAAAGTCCTAACTCCTAGTACCCCATGAGGGGACTGTATGTGGAGATAGGGTCTTTACAGAAGTGAGGTAAATTAAGGTCATTAGGATGGGCCCTAATCCCATACGGCTAGTGCCCTATGAGGAAAATCAGGTTAGGACACCAACATGCACAGAGGAAAGACCACGTGAAGACTGAGAGGGAAGATAGCCATTGACCAGCCAAGGAGAGAGGCCTCAGCAAGAACTAAGCCTGGTGACACCTCAGGCTCAAACTTTTGGCTTCCAGACCTGTGAGAAAATAAATTTCTTTTGTTTAAGCCACCAGGTCTATGGTACTTTGTTATGGTGGTCCCGGCAAACAGATAGAAGCTGCAAACAGAGCTCAGTTTCCCTACTTCTTAGTTAATGACACTTAACTCAACCCAGAGTCATCTTAGCATCCTCCTTCTCTTTTTCCTTTCCCTCCAAATCCCTTGTTATCCCCATATAAAGGAGCCCAAAGCTCTATTTATTCAGTCACTGAAATGTCTCCTGAATCCATCCAGACCTCACTTCCAATTGTCTTAATTTAACCCACATCATCTTCCATCTGAACTGTGCAATGGCCTCTTAAAGTATATTTTGGCTTCTCATCTCTGTCCTCCTCCATAACCCTTCACTTGATTGCTATTTGGCACTTTAGATGGGAGAAACAAGAGCGTGATGGTTTACTGATGGCAACAATGCAGTGGAGAAGGAGAGACAATGAGTCAGGTAGTAGAATTTCTGGTGTAATGACCTGGCACAGGTGAAATGGGAAAGGGTCTAGTATGCAAGTATGCTAGGGGCGTCTGGGTGGCTCAGTTGGTTGAGCGTCCGACTCTTGGTTTCAGCGCAGGTCATGATCTCTTGCATGGGATCGAGCCCTGCATCCAGCTTCACACTTAGTGTGGAGTCTGCTTCAGATTCTCTCTCCCTCTCCCTCTCACTCATTCTCTCTCTCTCTCTCACTCACTCTCAAAATTCATAAATAAAAGCTTTAAAAAAAAAACAGTATGCTAGCACGCAGGAACAATCTTCCATAGGAATACAGACAGCTCATCTATAGGGACAGAAAAGAAAGTAGAGAACATGACAGATAATGGGGTAGATTTGGTGGTGGGAGTGTAGAAGATCTCTTCTGACAGCTGTTTTTTTCTCGATGGGAGAGAAAGCATGGTTGTCCATCAATCACCCGACAGTGAGAACAGTAAGGATAAATAGCAGGCTTGAGAAGCATAGAGAACTTATGAAATCATCGAGGTACATGGGAGAGAACTGGTCTGGGGGAAGAAAGATAGCATGATGCTGGGCAGTGCTGGAGGTCTGTGGCCTTGGAGGTCAAGTGGGAGCTGTGAGCAGAACTTGGTGCTCTTCTCTAGCTATAGTAGGCTGCACAGAAGCAGGTCCAGTGCTGCTGGGGGTTTGCCAGGTGAGAATAACAGAGGAAGATGGAGGCCAGGGGATTGAAGAAGATGACCAGAATGATGGACTGCAGCTTTAATGCCAGGAAGGAACTGAAGCTTTGAGGGGCCCAGGATCAGTGAAAAGATGGTACAATCAGCAGACTTTAGGATGTCGTGCAGTTGAGGGAGTTTGGGTTTGAAAACAAGGGAACTGGAGGGTGAGGAGATGGTCCCCAGAGGGGGGAAGCTTGAAAATAAGTTTAGGGTGGGGTTCAGTAGTGGCAGTGAGATTCCGGGGAGAAGGGCCAAGGCAGAGTAGACAAGATCATTGGTGGAGAGGAGTTCAAGGAGTGAAAGGCCAGACTGGGAGGCCAGAGAGGAAGGACCATCTATGTGTATATTAAAACCACTAAGAATGATGACTAGTATAGAGTTTTAGAGAGATTATGACCCCAGAGCTAAAACTGACATCAGACATGTGTAGTTTGGGTACTTTGGAAAAGACAAGACTCAACCAATACCAAGCAAAGCCATCTACAATTTCTGACAATGTTGCTTCCAATATCTTTCACATCCCTCAACCTCACCACCTCTTGACTAAAACCAAGTTCTGTTGGCTTTACTGCTCTGATACACGAGGCTTTGGCTAATGTGTCTCTCATTCCCAAAGCAACTACTTTCACCTGAACAGCAATTTTTCTTTTAAAATTTCCCAAAGCATCAATCCAGCTTTCTAAAAGCATTTAAATGTTTTCTTTTTATTTTTTTTAAAATGTATTTATTTGAGAGAGAGAGAGAGAATGAACAGGGTTGAAGGCAGAGGGTGAGGGAGAAGCAGACTCCCCACTGAGCAGGGAGCCCAAAGTAGGGATCAATCCCAGGACCCCGTGATCATGACCTGAGCCAAAGGCAGATGCTTAACCCACTGAGCCGTCTAGGCGCCCTAAATGTACTCCTCTCCGAGTGCCTCGGGCATTCGCAGACTTAACTTTCGTGATCTCTATGTTTAGGGAAAACTCAGGATGTCCACACCATGTAGTGATTTCCTGAGATACAAGTCTGAACTTCATTTCCTACTGGGCTGTGGTGCGGAATGAGACACTGGTTGACCAACATGTATTAAGCCCAGCCAATCGCCCAGATTCCGCAGCTCAGAACAGGAACACCAATGAAGTCAATACAATTTTGCTCCTGTCCATCCATACCCCCCACTGTGTAAAATAAAGAATCTGAAAAGAAAGCCAACTGCTGGGGCTGGCAATGAAAGTGAGCAGAAATGAAAGAAATCTAAGAAGGCAGTGATTCTTTTGCAGAACACAGAGGCTTTGTGAGGGAAATCACATATCACTGTGATATTTCAGAATTTCAAGGACATCTAGTACAGAAGAAAGACAAATCTGCATATTCTTTCTCAAACACTTCCACTATGGAATAGGCAAAACATGTCCTCATAGCTATACTCCCCTAACACTACCCACCCCCCAACACTTGTACTCTTGGCAGATCAAGTATAATAACAAACATTTGCTTTGTGTAAGAAAAATTAAAACCACAACCGGTTGGCTCTTCCCTTACCTGTAACAGTAGGTTTCCCTTTTACGGAGATTAGGATAAAACTAGCAATTTGGGGGGCGCCTGGGTGGCTCAGTGGGTTAAAGCCTCTGACTTCAGCTCAGGTCATGATCTCAGGGTCCTGGGATCGAGCCCCGCATCGGGCTCTCTGCTCAGCAGGGAGCCTGCTTCCCTTCCTCTCTCTCTCTACCTGCCTCTCTGCCTACTTGTGATCTCTGTCAAATAAATGAAATCTTTAAAAAAAACTAGCGATTTTGGTGTCTCATCAAGCTTGTTAAAGTAGGATTCTCCCTGTACGGGCAACTCTCACAAAGGCCAGAGAAAGATTTAGGTCATATGGACCAGGACTTTAATTATCAGCTGTGCACGTTTTCAGCTCTTAGAGCCTTCTGTGAAACCCCAGGCCGCCTGCCCCAGGTAACTACTCTATTACTGAAGTGATTTGGAGAGGACTCCTCAGGGAGAAATTATAATTGGAAGTGTCATTTATCCTAAACTTCTATCCTAAAAGACCAGATCCTGGGCACAAAGCCAAGAACCCCATATATTTAGAATATTTCCCAAACCCTTGAACAAGGAAGCATGCTTCAGTGCAAGTTTAATGTTCAGGGTTCTCTTGAGACAACATGTTTAAAAGGAGGGCAAATAATAGATACTTAAGTTTATTTTAATGATATCTTCTTGGAAGTCCCTAAGGTCCCTTCCAGCCCTAAGCTCCTGTGATTCTAAGTCTGACGAAACTAATTTAAAGGACTCACTGAAGAGATAACCACAAATGACCTACCCTTAGGGGAATTTCTAATGAGCAATTGATCTGCACTGTAGGAAGTGTGAGACCACATCTTGAGCTACTTGGGTATCTACCGCAGGGTCTATCAGGAACTTAGACCCATAGAACTTTATCCACGAAATCTTGTTGACGGATGACTTAAGAATAATGAAGTTGGAGTGGGCATTGCATTATTTTTGGTGAGAGGCCATAATGATGAATGATAGAGTGATAGATCTTCAGAGTTTGATGAGACCACTGAGATCATGTAATTCAGCATTTTCCATTTGTAAAGCCATGGAAGCTCTTCTTCTAACAGAATACGTTGGTTTGTTTGCAGTAGAGATGGGGATCCTGGAGACCTAGGCCTCTGCAAAACACAATTTAAAAAGATACTGATCAAGTCCAAAGCCCTCATTTAAGACATTAGGGAACCAAGGCTATAGAGGGATAAACAGTGGACAAGCATAGCACATCAGGGCTGTAGTCTTTGACTCTCCTTTAACTCATGGTTTTTCCTGGGTTATGTTATAAGTACTTTGGTTCTTCACAATCAGGTCCTATCTCTGTGATCATTTGATCATGACACCCTAACTGAGCTGAAATATTTCCATTCAACTCAAATTTATTTCCTTTGGCAAACAAAAAAAAATTGAATTTCATAGGATATTTGCTCTGGAATTCAGAGGGTTTTTTGTTTTGTTTTGTTTTTAGTTTAAGTAGGGTCCACTTGCCCATCGTGGTGCTTTGACTCACGAGCCTGGGACCAAGAGTTGCACATTCTACTGACTGAGCCAGCCAGACATCCCTGGAATCTGGATTTTTAAGGGCCTCTCCAAACCATGTGAAGTCTAAATTCAATACCGAAGGATGGTGTCAGGAAGCAATCTTAAAAGGTTATTGTTGCTTTTTCTGAAGTTTATAATTACTGAAATTAAAGGAAGAGAGAGGGTTTCATTGTGCACATAATTAAGGGAAATTAAGACAAAAAAAGACTAAGTGTTGTGAGGGCAGGGATAGTGCCTATTAGATCACTACCATATTCCCAGCACTTAGTACACCTGACAGATAGTGTGATGGTTAATTGTTATGTGTCAACTTGACTGGGCTAAGGTGTACCCAGACAGCTGGTAAAACCTTATTTCTGGATATGTCTGTGAGGGTGTGTCTAGAAAGAGATTAGTCCTTCAATCAGTAAAGATTACCCTCACCAATGTGGGTGGGCATTATCCAATCCACTGGGAGCCTGAATAGAATAAAAAGGCAGAGGAAGGGAGAATTCCCTCTCTTTACTTGAGCAGAAACATCCATCTTCTCCTGCCCTCAGGCATCAACACTCCTGGTTCTCAGACTTTTGGACTCAGGCTGGGACTTAGACCATTGGTCCCCTAATTCTCAAGCCTTTGGACTTGGACTGAATTACACTAAATGGCTTTCCTGGTTCTCCAACATGCAGACAATAGATCAGGGGACGCCTTAGCCTCCAAAAGGACGAGAGTCAATTCCTATAATAAATCTATCTATCTATCTATCTATCTACCTATCCATCTATCTATTATCTGTATCTTACTGGTTCAATTTTCTGAAGAACCCTGACTTAATACAGATAGCAGGTGTTCAACAAATATTTATTGAATGAGCGATGACAAACGGTCTTTACATTGAATTCTGAAAAATATAGAGGACTATTTGTTCCCCAAGCCACCCAGGCACCCTTCATTCTTTCATCTTTTATTTTCCAGATATAAGGAAAGCTTTCTTTAAAAAAAAAAAAGACTTTAGGGGTGCCTGGGTGGCTCAGTCGGTTAAGCATCTGCCTTCAGCTCAGGACAGGATCCCAGGGTCCTGGGATCAAGCCCCGCATTGGCCTCCTTGCTCAGCAGGTAGCCTGCTTCTCCCTCTCCCACTCCTCCTGCTTGTGTTCCCTCTCTTGCTGTCTCTCTCTCTGTCAAATAAATAGATAAAATCTTTTTAAAAAATAAAAAAATAAAAACCACTAGCAAGCACCCAAGAAACAAACACACACACTGTGAAGTACAGGATTCAGCCTTCAGCAAGTTCAACAAAATGGTGGGTTAGGAAGTTCCAAGGTCTTGTTCCCTGTGGAAACACAAAATCAAGAAATCTGGCTAAATAATCTTACAGTAGCAGCGAAGCACAGACAAAGGTCTACAACAAGGAAGTGAACACCAAATCAAGAAAATGCTACATTCAAGACAGAAGGAAAATTTGTAGCATTTTGTTCACCCTTGCCCATCCCCTCTCTGGTGCAACATGATTTTGGCTTAGAGAAGGTGGCAGCCCAGTTCCCAATTTTCTCCCTAGAACCAGAAGGAGCAGCACAGACTTTATTTGTAACATTGTAGCCTGGCTGCAGGATGCCTGATGGACTGGTCTCTGTTTTGCTCAACTCAGATCTCAGGTGAGAAGAAGCAGTGGGGTTTAGGAAATCTGCAGGGAGATTAAGACTCTTTGGCAAGATATTATGGGTGCAGACGTATAATAGGCCCGCTAAGGATCCAGAAAGAAGCTGGCGTGAGAGTATTTGAGAAATTAACACATTTAAAAAAGCAGCTGTATATACAGAAGAATCAAAAAAGCAGACACAAGCCCACATAAAAATGCATGCTTAGAAAAGACCGGAGAAGATATTTTTTAAAAGATTTTTATTTATTTATTTGACAGAGAAAGAGACAGCAAGAGAGGGAATGTAAGCAGAGGGAGTGGAAGAGGGAGAAGCAGGCTTCCCACTGAGCAGGGAGCCTGATGTGGGGCTTGATCCCTGGACCCTGGGATCATGACCTGAGCTGCAGGCAGATGCTTAACCACTGAGCCACCCAGGTACCCCAAGACCTGAGAAGATCTCAAGTTTCTCCATGAGCTGACCCCAAGGTTCAAGGCACATCCAGATAAATGGCAAAAGACTTCAGCACAGAGCCAATGTGCAAAGACTGGGAGGTGTTTGTTTTTTTTTAAATGCCCCCCCCCCCCAAAATCATAAAAGATATAAATAAACAAGAAAACACAGTCCATTCAAAGGAAGGAAATAAAGTAGCAGAAACTGTCACTGAAAAAGCAGGCATCAGACTTAGTAGGAAGAATTCAAATATGGTCAAAGAGCTAAAAGAAATACAGACAAAAAACTGAAGTAAATCAGGAAAATGATATATGAACAAAATAAGAATCGCGAGGAAGAGATTGACATTATTAAAAGGAAACAAACAAATTTTGGAGCTGAGAATGCAAGAATGGTTCAACATAAAGGCCATATGTGGAAAACCCACAGCTAACATCATATGCAATGATGAAAGACCAAAAGCTTTTCCTTTAAGATCAGGAACAAAAGAAAAATCTTCCCTTCTGCCACTTCTATTCGGTGTAGTATTGGAAGTTCTACCTCATACAATTAGGCAAGGAAAATAAATAAAAGACATCCAAATTGTAAAGGAAATAGAATCATCTCTGTTCACAGGTGACATCATCTTATATGTAGACAACATTAAATATACCACAAAATCTCCCCAAACTAACAAATAAACTCAGCAAAGCTGCAGGATACAAAAAACAGTTGCATTTCTATACAACGAACAATCTGAAAAGGTAATTAAGAGAACAATTCCATTTACAATAGTGTTAGAAAGAATAAAATAGGAGTAAACTTAACCAAGAGGTAAAAGACTTCTACACTAAGAACTAAGAAAAAATATTGCTGAAAAAGTTATGGATGACACAAATAAATGGAAAGACATCCTATATTCATGGGTTGGAAGCCTTAATGTTGTTGAAGGTCCATACACCCAAGACAACATGCAGATTCAATACAGTCTCTATCAAATTCCCCATGACATATTTTGCAGAAATAGAAAAAAAAAGTCCACCCTAAAATTCATACGGGATCTCAAAGGACCATGAATAGCCAAAACAATCTTGAAAAAGAAGAATAAAATTGGAGGACTCACTTTCTGAATTAAAACTTGCTATAAAGATATTATAAGCAAAACAATACCATTCTAGTGTAAGGATAGACATATAGAACAATGGACTAGAGTAGAGATCCCAGGCACATCTGGCTGGCTCAGTTGGTAGAGTATGAGACTGACTCTTGATCTTGGGTCATGAGTTCTAGCCCCACATTGGTGTAGATATTACAAAAAAGAGAGAGGGAGAGAGAGAGAGAAGGAAAAAAACAAAGAAACAAAGAGAAAGAAAAGAGAGAGAGCCCAGACATCAGCCCTTGCATATATGATCAAATTATGTTTGACAATGCCAAGACCTTCCAATGGGTACGATAGTCTTTTCTACAAATCGTGCTTAAAAACAAAAACAAAAACAAAAACCAGAACGGAAAAAAAAAAAAAAAAAACCTAAAAATCAACTTGCAAAAGAATAGGAACTACCAGGTAGGGGATAAGAGCATCAAATAGGGGGTTGGACTATAGTCCAACAACCAAAAGTGTGGTCCGTATAGCAATAGCGTTGGAGTCACCTGGAAGACTCTCAGACCTCATCCCCTATCTGCTGAAACAGAATCTGAATTTTAACAAGATTCTCGGATGATTCAATGCTCCTTAAAGTTTGAGAAGTAGTGCCGGATATGATCTTTGATGTCTCTTAACCCTGAGAAATTAAGATCTCTTGTTGCTACATCTAAAAACCGTGTTACTTAAGGATAATTAACTAGAAACTGTCTATGTTACTAGGAAAATGTTTCCTAAGGTTATGGTTTAACTTTCAGACATAGGGATGGAATGAAGGAGTCTCAGGGAAATAACGCTACTCACTCTAAGGAATGGCGCACTTGCTCTAAATGGACATTTAAGACTTAGAGTTCCACTCCAGAGATGAGGCCAACCCCAACTGCCTACAACAGAGGTTCTCAAACTTGAGCTTGCATCAAAATCACCTAGAGGGCTTGTACTCTAACAAGCAGGGTTTCCAATTCAATAGGTGTTGAGAAAGGCCCCCACATTTGCATTTCTAACACTTCTCCAGTGAATGCTGGTGCTGCTGGTCTGGGGACCACGCTTCTGGAACCACCTGCCCAGGGTGAAAGGCTTCAGTCCGCTGGAGAACATCAGATCAGTAACCTCCTCAGGGTTGAAAAAGGCCTGGCTGCAATTTAAGTCCCTTGCCAAGAAATCTGATGATATTTCAGGCATAGTATTCAGTCTGGCGTCACTTTACTACAATGAGCCAGGCTAACCAGACAAACCTGATTGTGGTCCAGGGATGTGAAAGGCTTGATGTGTTGGCCTGGGATTTTCTGAGGTCTGCTCAACAAACGGGACCTGTTCTGGCTTTCTGTTGTGGTTTTTATGTATGGAGTGTTCCCAAAGGGAGATATTAAATTGAATCCACTAATAATCAATAACAGGTGAACTTGGCCTTTATTACATATTACCTTGCTGAAAGCCACGTAGTCAAGTGCCCCTCTTTTTTGAGTCAGTAGTTTCAGATCCTCCTGGCCTTCTTTTTCTATAGTTGTCTGAATTCTGGAAAAAAAAAAACCACAACTTTTCTTTTGGAGGAAAGCTGCCTTTCGATGACTCTTCTTGCAGAAACAGGCCAATCTCTGGGAGCATCTCACTAGAATGTAATATAGAATTTTTGAATTTTCTTGAGCATGTCTCCTTCCCAATGTTTAGCTGAAGTGAGTCTTTCATCTGAGTTCTTTTCTACCTTCCTGTACTAGAAGCCTGTGGTAATGCCACTCTACTTCAGTTCATTCTGATCAAGCCCTTCAGTGTGAAACTGGGCAAATAACTTCTCCAGGTGGTCTTTGAAAAGGGCCAGATTTATAAATGATTGGTGTGTCTTCTTATATGCAAACTTGATCATCCAATGATTCTGAAAGCACAGAGTGTTTTGAGATTTAGAGCAGGTTAAGTGAAGGTTTACCCTGTAAAGATTCTGTTTTCATTAAAGGGTCTACTGCTGATAAGGGACAAAATATTTTAGGTCAAGATTCCCTGGACTGACAATTCAGGCCGAGCTTAGCTAGTAGTTCACCTGGTCTTGGCTGGGTTCTGTCTTAGAGCTGTGTGCACCTGCTGGATCAGCTATGGGCTAGTGGCTCTAAGATGATTTACCTCAACTGGAAGTCATGTGTGTTCCACGCTCTCTCATCTTCCAGCAAGCTCATCTGGCTTGACCACTTTCTCCCAGGGAAAGAGAAGGTGTACAGTGTCCCCTGAGGCCTAGGCTCTGAGCTGACACATTCTCTTTTCTGTCACATTCTATTGACCAAAGTAAGGCACAAGTCCAGCCTGGGTTCAAGGGATAGAAAAACAGATTCCACCTCTTGGTGGGATGAGCTAAAGTCACATTGCAAAGGGCTTTGTCAGAGGGAGAAAGGAAGGATTGTGGCCATGTTTGCAACCAACTGCAAAGAGTTACGTCAGAGCCCTAGAGCATGCTGGTCTCTTCTTCTGAAATGCTTTTGTCTTCACCCTTCTCATGGTTGGTCCTTCTCTCCCTTCAGATCGCAGCTTAAGTATTACCTCTTCTGAGAGGTTTCCCTAGCAGCCTGTCCTCTAATTCATTAATATAATGCTCTATTTCAAATCCTTGCTTTTCTCCTTTAAGTACTTATCCCATTTTGTAATTGTATTATTTGGGCTTATCTAGTTCTCTCAATTGCACCAATAGAATGGAAGTTCTATAAGGTCAGGGAATAAGTTTGTCTTTTTTTGTATCAATAGTATTTAGTCTAGTGCCTGACCCAAAATAGACCCTCAGTGAATATATGTCTAATGAATGAATGAATGGAATGGAAGAAGGAAGGGATATAATCTGTCTAAATGAGGAACGGATCAAGTGTTTCAGAAGAGGAAAGAAGGGTTGGTTGGGTGTTGTAATAAGCACAGCATAGAAAAGAATCAAAGAAGATCAATAAAAAGGTCCAGTGGTTGGAGGGGGCAGGAAGCCTGGGTGGCTCAGTGGGTTAAGCATCTGCCTTCGGCCCAGGTCATGATCTTGGGGTCCTGAGTTCGAGCCCCACATCGGGTTCTCTGCTCAGTGGGGAGTCTGCTTCTCCCTCTACCTCTGCCGCTCCCCGCTGCTTGTGTTCTCTCTATCTCAAGTAAATAAGTAAAATCTCTTTAAAAATATGTCCATTGGGCTCTCACCACCTGTGTGATGTCCTTAAAGGAGTCCTGATAAGGGCTTTCTTCCCAAGATGGTCCTTCATACCTGAGGTTAAAGCATCTAGGGACTTGGAAAAGACCTTAAAACCTAATATGACTTATTTCAAACCAAGAATCAGGGCCTGTGGTTTGCCAAGTGTCATTTTTCTGATTCATGATTGTGTTAAATTAAGAGACCTAGACATGTAATAGAAATAGAAATTTTTAAAATATTTTAAACAAATCATTATCACCAGATGAATAAAATGATGAGAAATGATAACTTATTTGGGGAAAGGGGGCATGGATGATTGGCATGTTTCAAGGAATCTGGAATTTCAGCTCAGAGTATCAATCCTTTAAGACTTGAGGCTCTTGGCATTCAAGCCACTGCAAATCTATAATTTTTCCAAGAACCAGTCATGTTCTCAGCCTTACTTTGGTAGACTCTAGGGGAATGGTTCTTACCGAGGCTGATTTTCCACTTCAGGGATGTTGACAATATTTTCACTGACTTTTGGTTGTCACAATTGGGGAAATACTATGAGCATACAGCAGGGTGGAGGCCGGAGGGACTGCCAGACATCCTACAATGCACAGGACAGCACCCACAATAAGAATCAGCCAGCCTCTTCACAACATCAGTATTTACAATAGCCAGGATGTGGAAACAACCTCGGTGACCACTGACAGATGCGCAAAGACGACGTGGCATATAGACAAAATGGAATATTATTCAGCCATAAGAAAGAAGAAATCTTGCCATTTGCAGCAACATGGATCAACTTTGACAGCATTATGTTATGTGAAATAAGTTAAACAGAGAAAGACAAATGCCATGTGATCTCATTTGTATGTGGAATCTAAAAAAAAAATCTCATAGAACCAGAGATCATATCTGTGGTTGCCAGAGGTGGGCATGAGGACTCAGTGGGGGGTGAGAGAAATTGAGTGAAGGTGGTCATAAGTTTTAAGATTAGTAAGTTAGGGGCACCTGGCTGGCTCAGTCAGTGGAACATGTGATTCTCGACCTTGGGGTTGTGGGTTCGAGCTCGAAGTTGTATGTAGAAATTACTTATAAATAAAATCTTTAAAAAATTACTTAATAAGTTCTTGGGGATATAATGTATAGCATGGTGACTATAGTTAATAATACTATATTTAAAAGTGGCTATGAGTATAGCTCTTAGAAGTTCTCATCACAAGGAAAAAAATTGTAACTGCGAGATGATGAATGTTAAATAAATTTAATGTGGTGATCATTTCATAATACGTATGTACATCAAGTCATTGTGTCATACACCTTAAACTTACACACTATTGTGTGTCAGCTGTATGTCAATAAAACTGGAAAACGTTTCTGCACAGTGAAGGAAACAATTAACAGAACTAAAAGGCAACCCACTAAATGGAAGAAGATATTTGCAGATGACATATACAATAAAGGGTTAGTATGGAAAATATTTAAATAACTGACACAACTCAACACCCAGAAAACAAATAACCCAATTAAAAAATGGGCAGAAGACATGAACACATGGTTCTCCAAAGATGATATTCAGATGGCCAACAGACACGTGAAGATGCTCAGTATTACTCATCATCAGGGAAATGCAAATCAAAACTACAAAACCGTACGGAGGTTACTCAACAAATTAAAAATAGAACTACCCTATGATCCATCAGTTACACTACTGGGTGTTTACCCCAATATATAAAAACACTAACTCAAAGGGATATGTGAGCCTCTATGTTTATTGCAGCATTATCTACAGTAGCCAAATTATGGAAGCAGCCAAGTGTCTATCGATTGATAAATAGATAAAGAAGAGGTGGTATGGGGGTGCCTGGCTGGCTCAGTCAAGCATGCAACTCTTGATCATGGGGTTGTGAGTTCAAGTCCTATGTTGGGTATATATGAGCAAGATACATAGAGTGTATATATAGAGATATGTATAGCTATATATAAATAAATTATATGTAATAGATTTACATATAATATAATAATTATATGATAAATTATACACACACACACACACACACACACACACACACAGAGACATATATATAATGGAATGCTGTTCAGCCAAAAAAAAAAAAATGAAATATGGCCATTTGCAATGACATGGGTAGAGCTAGAGAGTATTACGTATAACATGAAATAAGTCAGAGAAAGACAAATATTGCAAAATTTCACCTGCATATGGAATTTGAGAAACAAAACAAATGAGCAAAGGAAAAACAGTAGAGAGAGAGAGAAGTCAAGAAATAGACTCTTAACTCTAGAGAACAAACTGCTGGTTACCAGAGGGGAGGGAGGTAGGGGGATGGGGAAAATAGCGGATGGGAATGAAGAGTGCTCTTATCAGGATGAGCACTGAGTCGTGTATAGAATTGTTGAATCTCTATATTGTACACCTGAAAGTAATATAACACTGTATGTTTTTTTTAATTATTATTTATTTATTTATTTGACAGAGAGAGAGATCACAAGTAGGCAGAGAAGCAGGCAGAGAGAGAGAGAGAGAGAGAGGGAAGCAGGCTCCCTGCTGAGCAGAGAACCCGATGCGGGACTCGATCCCAGGACCCTGAGATCATGACCTGAGCCGAAGGCAGCGGCTTAACCCACTGAGCCACCCAGGTGCCCATATAACACTGTATGTTACCTATGCTGGAATTAAAATAAAAAATTTCACAAAAAATTATAAAACTAAGTAAATATAAATTTATAAATGTGTAAAAATATAAATGTAAAAAATATTTATGTATAAC
Organism: Lutra lutra; assembly: GCF_902655055.1. NCBI lineage: Eukaryota > Metazoa > Chordata > Mammalia > Carnivora > Mustelidae > Lutra > Lutra lutra. Next base: position 18,186,592 of record NC_062296.1, read on the forward strand.
CCAAAAAAACCTATAAAACAAAACAAAACAAACAACAACAAAAGAAACAACCAACTCCATATGTCAATGGTGCCCAACTTGAGAAACCCTGCTGCCAGGGACAAAGCCTAGAAGGAAACGCATTAGTGGGTGTGAGGAAGGGAATCTGACACAGCTGCCACATGGATGAATCTGGAAGTCATCATGCTAAATGAAATAAGCCAGTCTTGAAATGTCAAATACTGTATGACCCCACTTACATGAGGCACCCAGGGTAGTCAGATTCATAGAGACAGAAGTTATACAGAATTAGAGTTGCCAAAGCCTGGGGGAGCGGGGTGTGAGTTGTTGTTTATTAAGTACAGAGTTTCAGTTTGGGAAGATTAAAAAAATGTTCTAGAGAAAGATGGTGGTGATAATCACACAGCAATGGACATAGGCTTAATGCTACTGAATTGTACATGTAAAAGTGTTTTTAAAAATAGCATCTCGGGGCGCCTGGGTGGCTCAGTGGGTTAAAGCCTCTGCCTTCGGCTCAGGTTGTGATCCCAGGGTCCTGGGATCGAGCCTCGCATCGGGCTCTCTGCTCAGCGGGGAGCCTGCTTCCCCCACCTTCTGCCTATCTCTCTGCCTACTTGTGATCTCTGTCAAATGAACAAATAAAATCTTTAAAAAAAAGCTTCTCAATAGACATTCACCCAAGAAAGACATACAAATGACCAACCAACTACATGAAAACACACTCAACAGGATCAGTTGTTATGGAAATGTACATCTAAGCCACGACAAGATACCACTTCACACCCCCGCAGGATGACTAAAATCAGACACAGACAGAAACAAACAAGGATGTGGAGAAAGCAGAACACTTATACTTTAGTGTTGGGATTGTAAAATTGTGCAGCCCCTTTGGAAAATAATCTGGCTGCTCCTCAAAACGTGAAATCTATTGCTACCGTCTGATGTCACAGCTCTGCCCCTCTGTATACACACAAGAGAACTGAAGACCTAGCCACACGACTTGTACACAAAGGTTTCACAGCAGCATTCTCCCTAATAACCAAAAGAGAAAAATAGAAGCAGCCTAAAAGCCCATCGGCTAATAAATGGACCTTCAAAATGCAGTATAGGTACACAGTGGAATATTATTTGGCCATAAAAAGGAACAAAGTGCTGATCCATGCTATTATGTGCCTGAATATGGAAAACATGATGCTAAATAAAAGAAGCCGGTCAGAAAAGACCACATATTATATGATTTCTTTACTTTTTATTTATGTATTTTTTTGGTGATTTTATTTTGCGAGACAGAGAGAAAGCATGCATGAGCAAACGAGCAGGAGGGAGGGTGGAGGGAGGGAGAGGGAGAATCTTAAGCAGGCTCCATGCTCAGCGGAGCTTGATCTTACCACCCTGAGATCATGACCTGAGCTGAATATATGAATCCATTTATATGAGATTTCCAGCATAGACAGATATTAGAGTCACAGAGTAAACTAGTGCTTGCTACAGCCTGGATGGAAAGGGGGATGGGGAATGACAGCTTATAGATGAAAGGTGTGCTTTGAGGGAGATGGAAATGTCCTATGATTAAATAGTGATGATTTTTTCACGATTTGGTAATATGCTAAAAGACACTGAAATGTAGACTTTAAATGGGGGGGGAATTCTGTGGCATGCCCACTAGATCTCAACAATGCTGTTATAAATCAGGGATAGACAATATTGTTTTAAAAAACCTAGAAAAAGTACAATTCAAAAAAAAGGGTACAATTCAATATCCAGATTTAATATTGTTACATTCCCACTTTCTGTGGGAAGCCATTTAACAAACTGCAATGTTGTTACAGAAAATTAGCCATTGATAGTTTGGGTCCAAACTAGCACAGATTATGGAATGGAAAAAACAAGAGTGGGGGGGCGCCTGGGTGGCTCAGTGGGTTAAAGCCTCTGCCTTCGGCTCAGGTCATGATCCCAGGGTCCTGGGATCGAGCCCCGCATCGGGCTCTCTGCTCAGCGGGGAGCCTGCTTCCTCCTCTCTCTCTCTCTCTCTGCCTGCCTCTCTGCCTGCCTGTGATCTCTATCTGTCAAATAAATAAATAAAATCTTAAAAAAAAAAAAAAAAAACAAGAGTGGGAAGATTTAACTCAAGTTTTTTTTTTTAAAGATTTTATTTATTTACTTGTCAGACAGAGATCGCAAGTAGGCAGAGAGGCAGGCAGAGAGAGAGAGGAGGAAGCAGGCTCCCCACTGAGCAGAGAGCCCGATGCGGGGCTCGATTCGAGGACCCTGAGATCATGACCTGAGCCGAAGGCAGAGGCTTTAACCCACTGAGCCACCCAGGCGCCCCATTACCTCAAGTTTTTACAAAAGTTTTGGTAATGGCAACAAAAAGTTCAATGTCAGAAGTGCAAGTGGACAGTGGACTTGTGCCATCATATTTTAAAGAGCCTATGAGTGTGCGTGTGTGCATATGATAGGTGTATGTGAGAGATATGTCTACACTTTGGATCAGCACAGATGAAAGGAAACCATCTTTTGCCCAAATACTCCCAGGAAGCATGTCTCCCAAACACAAAGGTCATCATGTTTGTCAGTTTCTCCCAGTGTGGGCTGGACCAGGTTTTAAGATTTTGACATTTTGTTCACAATGTTCTTTTGCGTGAATATTGATATTTCAGCAACGTTGATTTCAGAGTGTACTCATCTTGATTGCTGAGGCTTTGGTGTCACCTCCAATTCTGTGTGTGACTCACTTGCTCCTGCCTACTCTCCCCACGGTTCCGGTCTTTTCTGTCATCAAGCTTGGGCCATCTCTGGCTCGATGCCACCATATTTTAGCTTGGAGTCTGTTCACTTTACATTCTAGAGCAGTTACCCCAAAGGGGGAAAATGCTGGCAAGAGCAAAGCTCTGTTGTTCTGCAGCCCTGGGCCATGTGAAGAGGGCAGGAGTCAATGGTTAGAAGGTGTCTTGTTTCCAGTGCTCCTGGATGAGGTAGGTTCTGCTATAATCGCGAATCATGGAAATGAGTCTAAGATGAATTGAGCTGTTTCTGTACTCCCACCTTTAAAGGAATTGTGAATTGTTTGCCTCAGAGAGCCAGAGGTTTTCCCAGAGGCTGTCTCCAGCTCTTCTGTTTTGTTGAATAGCTTTCTAAAACCTAATAAGCACTTTTTTAAAATTAAAAAAAGGGGGGGGGGTTGCTGGGAGTCTGCTCAAGATTCTCTCTCCCTCTTCCTCTGACCGTCCCCCTGCTTTCTCTCCAGTGCTCTTTCTCTCAAATAACCAAATAAAATCTTTTAAAAATGGGGGGAGGGGACCAATCACTAAAGTTACATTTGAAGTTACATTTGATCAGCAGAGCTTGATCTTACCACCCTGAGATCATGACCTGAGCTGAATATATGAATCCATTTATATGAGATTTCCAGCATAGACAGATATTAGAGTCACAGAGTAAACTAGTGCTTGCTACAGCCTGGATGGAAAGGGGGATGGGGAATGACAGCTTATAGATGAAAGGTGTGCTTTGAGGGAGATGGAAATGTCCTATGATTAAATAGTGATGATTTTTTCACGATTTGGTAATATGCTAAAAGACACTGAAATGTAGACTTTAAATGGGGGGGGAATTCTGTGGCATGCCCACTAGATCTCAACAATGCTGTTATAAATCAGGGATAGACAATATTGTTTTAAAAAACCTAGAAAAAGTACAATTCAAAAAAAAGGGTACAATTCAATATCCAGATTTAATATTGTTACATTCCCACTTTCTGTGGGAAGCCATTTAACAAACTGCAACGTTGTTACAGAAAATTAGCCATTGATAGTTTGGGTCCAAACTAGCACAGATTACAGAATGGAACAAACAAGAGTGGGAAGATTTAACTCAAGTTTTAATGGAAGTTTTGGTAATGGCAACAAAAAGTTCAATGTCAGAAGTGCAAGTGGACAATGGACTTGTGCCATCATATTTCTTTTTTTTTAAAGATTTTATTTATTTATTTGACAGACAGAGATGACAAGTAGGCAGAGAGGCAGACAGAGAGAGAGAGAAGGGGAAGCAGGCTCCCTGCTGAGCAGAGAGCCCAATGCGGGGCTCGATCCCAGGACCCTGGGATCATGACCTGAGCTGAAGGCAGAGGCTTTAACCCACTGAGCCACCCAGGCGCCCCGCCATCATATTTCAAAGAGCCTATGAGTGTGCATGTGTGCATATGATAGGTGTATGTGAGAGATATGTCTACACTTTGGGTCAGCACAGATGAAAGGAAACCATCTTTTGCCCAAATACTCCCAGGAAGCATGTCTCCCAAACACAAAGGTCATCATGTTTGTCAGTTTCTCCCAGTGTGGGCTGGACCAGGTTTTAAGATTTTGACATTTTGTTCACAATGTTCTTTTGCGTGAATATTGATATTTCAGCAACGTTGATTTCAGAGTGTACTCATCTTGATTGCTGAGGCTTTGGTGTCACCTCCAATTCTGTGTGTGACTCACTTGCCCCTGCCTACTCTCCCCGCTGTTCCGGTCTTTTCTGTCGTCAAGCTTGGGCCATCTCCGGCTCGATGCCACCATATTTTAGCTTTACATTTAGCTTATATTTGAACGTTTGAGAAGGAGTAGAGTGAGGTGGCCGAGATCCACTGGTCTCAGAATGAAACAGGTCTGGGTCCTCTCCTGGCTCTGGCTGCTACTGGCTGTGCATCTTCGAGATACCTTTCTTCAAGCTCTAAGTTTCTGTTTTTGCATTTTTTAAATGGGGCCATGACAGGACTTACCTCATGGCTGGGTGATTGATGATGATGATGATGATGATGATGATGAAAATGATGGGGCTGTTTTGAGGCAGGCTACATCTCTGCTGGTCGGGGAGCTCTTCGGGGGAACTTGGTGCTGGGATGGCTCTCAGTGGCCCATGAAGGCAACTTGTCAATCCCCCTCAAAACTCCCTGGCCTGTTGACACCGCCTAGTGGGGCTCTTCCTTTTCCAGGATGAGTGCCTTGGTCACTGTTGGCACCACCACTGTAGAGCCCTATACAGCCTGTTTTCGTAGAAAGAATCAAAACGTTTCCTTTTCAACTTTCTCTCTCTTTCACTCTCTCTTTTGTCATGTCCTTACCCAACGACCCCCACCACCACCAATACCTACTTCTCTATGTCCTGGACACTCTCATCTCTCATCTCTCCCTGAATGAATCAGGGATGTGATTTTCACTCTTGAACTCTTATGTGTCACCTCCTCTCCCTTCACCTCTAATAATAAGGTCTCAGACATTGACAATCAGTTTTCCTCTCTCTTGTCTCTCTCTCTCTTTCTTTCTCCATGTGTGTCTTATTCTCTCACTAAAGAAGTAGAAGTAGTAGAAGCCAAGTATTTGAAATGCTGAAAACCTGCCCTTTCTAAATATCCTCACAAAAAGAAAAACCAAAACACTGTATGGGAGAAACACCCTTTTAAAAGAAAATGTGATATATATATCACGTTTAAATATATATATATATTTAATATATATATATAGACACACACACACACACACACACACATATATATATATAGACACACACACATACACACACACATTGGGATATTTTACATATATATGTATATATGGTATATATATGTATATATGGTGTACATACATTGTATGCATGTGTATACACACACATATATTATACATACACACAATGGGTTATTTCTCAACCATCAAAAAATTTTAAAAAAATGATATCTTTCCATTTGCAATGATGTGGATGGAACTAGAGGGTATTATGCTAAGTGAAATAAGTCAACCAGAGAAAGTCAATTATTATATAATCCCACTGATATCTGGAATTTAAGAAACAAAACAGAGGATCATAGGGGAGGAGAGGAAAAAAATCAAACAAGTCAAAATCGGAGTGGGAGACAAATTGTCAGAAGCTCTCTATCAGGGGCACCTGGGTGGCTCAGTGGGTTAAAGCCTCTGCCTTCGGCTCAGGTCATGATCCCAGGGTCCTGGGATCGAGCTCTGCATCAGGCTCTCTGATCAGTAGGGAACCTACTTCCTCCTCTCTCTCTGCCTATCTCTCTGCCTAGTTGTGATCTCTGTCAAGTGGATAAATAAAATATTAAAAAAAAAGAAGCTCTCTATCATAAGAAGCAAACTGAGGGCTGCTGGAGGGGAGGGGTCTTGGGGGATGGGGTAACTGAGTGATGGACATGAAGGAGGGCACTGGGTAATTATGTAAGACTGATGAATCCCTGACCTCTACCTCTGAAACCAGTAATACATTATATGTTAATCATATGTTAATCACATGCTAATGAATTTTAATTTAAAAAATAAATTTAAAAATTTTTAAAAGAATTTTTAAGATTCCCCGGGTGGGAATTCCCAAAGTAAGATTTCTAGGTAGGAACACAGCCAGAGTGGAGGATAGCCAGCTGGGAAAGAAGAGGAAACCAAAGTGGCCTTTGTCACTGCTGTCTGGAGTTATTGGAACCCAGCAAAGCTGTTGGAAATAATTACTGACATCTCCATGCATGAAACAGATAACCTGATAAGATGGAGCACGCCTGCCCTTCAGATGATCTCAGTGTAGTGGGGGGAATGTGACCGTGTGGTGTCAGCGGACCGTGGTGTGGCTCATTCCCAGTAGGCCTTAATGAGACGCCTTGTACTCACGCAGTACCTGGGCTGGGGAAGGAATGGAAAAAAACCAAAATGGAAGCAAAAATGCACACTTACCTGCTATCATTTCTTCACTGAAACCAGGCCAGTGTCACTATTGGGACAAATGCCCAAGGAAAGGGGGACAATGGGGTGTCACGCATCTGTCCCCAGGCAGGAGCAACATCCCTTCACCTGGCTTCCAAGTGTCTTTGGAGAAGTGGATGAGTTTCTTCTCAGAAACTCCTCACACTGGAAGCTGTATCTCTCTACATCCTATTTTTGCCTCTGTCCCTCCCTCCGTCCCTCCCTTCCCTCAGACCTCCCCCTGTTGCCGGAGCTGGGATTTCCAGTGTATTTACCTTGCAAGCAGCTAGGCGGTACCAGCCAAGTCTGCTTATTCTCCTTACCTTTGGGCGAGGGGAGCGGGTTGAGGAGGGACAAGTGCTCAGACAGGTTTTCTGGGCAGTGTACTGGAGCTGCCCCTGTGGCTTGGGTTGCCTGCTGGAAGTGATGAGTCTTCTGGGAGGGACAGCGCACGCTGACAGCATCCCCCATTCTCTGTGAGCTTTGGAAGCATGCGGAAAAAAGTACCAAAACTACCAGGCCAAATCGCTCATTCTGTCTGGAGCCAGTCTCCAACATCAACGGGAGAGAGACACTGTCAACTACTCTTCTGGCTGGCAAGGAATCTAGAAATGTGTATTAAAATATGCCAGTGGTTTTAAAAGCAGATTTTGGTTTCTTCTTGTTCTCCATAGCATACAGAGCAAAGCCAAAAGGAGTGTTTTCCATTCAGCGGAAGCCTTGTGTCAGGAGCTTTTATTAAAAGGTCTTGTTTTATGTGGTTCCTTTAATTCCCAGGGTCTGTGCCCACGAAAATCAGATAGATCGAAAACATTAATGGTGGTATAAATACCAAGTGACCTCCTCCTTGGTATTTGGTATGTTCTTGGTTTGATGAGTGAGAACTCCCCCTGCCAGCAGTTGTCAATAAAGAAACTTTTTTGGGCAGTGGCACCTTGGTGGCTCAGTTGGTTGGGCGTCTGACTCTTGGTTTTGGCTCCGGTTGTGATCTCAGGGTCCTGGGATCGAGCCCCACGTTGGGCTCTGTGCTCAGCTTGGAGTCTGCTGGGGTTCTCCAAAGAGTGGTTGCGTTGGTCTAGTAGAATGTAAAGGGGTGTAGCCACTATGGAAAAGAGTGGCAAGATTCCTCAAACCATTAAAAAAAGAATTTCCATATGATCCAGCCATCCCATTTCTGAGTCTATACCCACAAGAATTGAAAGCAGGATCTCAAAGAGATATCTGCACAGCCATGTTCATTGTGGCCTTAGTCATAATACCCAAGAAGTGAACCAATCCACAGGTCTGCCCATGGATGAGTGGAGGAACACAATAGGAGGTAGGCATACAGTGAAATCTTATGCAGCCTTAAAAAGAAGGAAATCTGGGGTGCCTGAGTGGCTCAGTTGGTTAAGCGGCTGCCTCCCGCTCAGGTCATGATCCCAGGGTCCTGGGATCCAGCTCTGCATCAGGCTCCCTCTGTCTCCCAGCTTGTGCTCTCATTCTCTGTGTCAAATAAATAAAATCTTAAAAAAAAAAGAGAGAAGGAAATCCTATTACGTGCCACAACACTGTATGATTCCACTTATATGAGGTATCTAAGGTGGTCTAACTCCTAGAAACAGAAAATAGAGGGGTGGTTTCCAGGGGCAGAAGGGAGAGGGAAATGGGGAGATGTTAAATGGGTATAGAGTTTCAGCTGCAGGATAAAAACTTCTGGAGATCTGTTGCATGAAAATGTGAATACACTTAACTGACTGGTTGAGTTAGAATGGTGAAGATGGTAAATTCTTTTTTTTTCTTTTTTGGATTTTATTTATTTGTCAGAGAGAAAGAGCGAGAGAGAGCGCACAAGCAGGGGGAGCAGCAGGTAGAGGGAGAAGCAGACTCCCCACTGAACAGAGAGCCTGATGCGGGGACGATTCCAGGACCCTGGGATCCTGACTTGAGCTGAAGGCAGATGCTTCACCCACTGAGTCACCCAGGTGTCCCAAGATGGTAAATTATATGTTACATGGTTTTTACTACAATTAAGACTTTAAAAACTACTGAAAAATAAATAAAATCAAAGCTGTACTGTGAAGTTTATGTTTTTGTGTGGGTTTTAGTGTTCATTTTGTTCTAAATACCCCTCCAGTGTGCTCTGTCTGTAAGAACTTCAGGAGATAGGCTCTCTCTGACGTGCTGATTGTACTGGGGGGAGGCCCCTTAGGGCATTGTACTGGGTCCTGCTCTGTCCCTGGGTCAGGTGTGGCCCGGCTGACAGCTCTCCCATGTGCCTTCTGAAGGCCTGGCTTTCAGAAGATTCAGGCAAAAGGTGTGCATAGAAATGTCCCCACATCTGGCCAAACTGTTCTGATCTCCAACAGTGGCATATGACACCACGAGAACATCATTTCCTTCCATTCGCCAGGATGCACTACAGCTGCTCCACACACTGCTCCCTCCTCCTTCTCACTCACTGTGTTTTGTTCTGAAAGAGAGAATGGTGGTCTTTTCTGTTTCTGCTTTTCAGTTATTTGCCTGAAAGTGGCCTAGGTCAACATCTCGGAGAAAATGTGGTAAATCGTGTCAAATGCAAGTCAAGTCTACGTGTTTTTTTCTCACCACGATGTTTGTTCTTTAAAATGATCTGAAATATCACTCCTTCACTCCAATGGATCCTGAATCCCAGCCTAGGAATCCAGACATGGCTTCCCTGTCTCCTTTTCTTCAATATCCCACCCTTTCTCCTTTTTAAATTTGTTTTTCTCTTCCCACATGATTGTTTCCTCTATTTTTCTTGTTTCTTTTGGTTTATCTCCTTTCATTCTCTCTTTTTCATTTTTTGTCTCTATTCATTCTCCTTTTCTCTCCCTTCTCTCTCCTCCCATTTTTTCCATGGCCCTCCAGTCCACTCTCCTCCCATTCCCATCTCCCCTCTCCCCTTCCCACTCTGTTCCTGCCTCCTCCTCTCTCTGTTTACTTCCAGGAAGTTTACTAGAACATTGGAGAGATTTGAAAGGACCACTGAACTAGCACCCACTAGACCCACTGGAGGGAGCTAGGCTGCCTGGGTGTTGGGCTTCCTTCTCAGTGGCAGGAGATACCAAGAAATTGTCCTTTACTTTGGAGGGAATATCCCAGCAAGCCACAAACCATGGGACATCTAAAACCTTAATTGCAGTGGCAGGATCTCTTGTTTCTCCCTGTGTTTTTCTCTTGCCCTCTGGATACCCCTGTGTCTTACCCGGGCTTCTAATGCACTTGCTACTTCATACTTTTCTGGTCCGATTACCATGTTGTCATCACTAGAGCAGACCAGTGTGATGTTCTGAGGAATGTTCAGATCCCTTTGGACTATAATAAGGCAGAGGGCTGGAACGTTAATAGACCCTGGGGGCAAGATCATAAACACATTTTACTGTCTTGTCAGTTCCATGTCAATGTGAACTGTCTCCTGTCATCTTTCTTGATAGGAGCTTGCTTTCCAGATCTCAAAGCCCACATACCACGCCCCTGAGGCTGTGGTGAGTTTCTCTAGAGAAGGTACTCCATCTGGCCCAGCAGCCACAACTCAGGCTGGGTGTAGTTGGCAGGCCACTGTCACTCCTTAGGGTCTGTCTGGCTTTTGCAGTGTCGAGACTGGTGAATTAACTGGGGACGGGTTGGAGAGAAGTAGCCTTACTTCATTTAGTTGTCCGAGGCTGGCACTGATCTCTGCCATTCATCCGGAGAATTGTAAGTTACCGTACTTCCGGGGGCTAGAGGCAGGTCAGTAATGCACATTGTCTTATGAGACAGAAGTCTTTTCATTGTCTGTAAGCTGGGGGGAAGATGGGGGGCGCACAAACTTTTCACAGGGAGGAATGGAGTACTTCTGTAGGCCTGGAGGGCCTGCATCTGGGGAGTCAAGATTTTTGAGTGCGTCAACCCACATTCACCGACCCAAGTCCTAGGGTTCCTTCCTAATTAGGGTCCCAACATCTTGATGCCAGGGGCACCTTGGTGGCAGATGCCTTCGGCTCAGGTTATGATCTCAGGGTCCTGGGATCAAGCCCCACATTAGGCTGCCCACTCAGTGGGGACCCTGCTTCTCCCTCTCCCTCTGCCTCTCTCCCTCGCTTGTTCTCTCTCTCAAATAAATAAACAAAATCTTTAAAAAAAAAAAAAAAGAACATGCCAGAAACATCTCCATGCCAGACCTGCTGGGGACGAGGATCAACCTTCCCTGGAGATCTGCTACTCTCATAATGAAGTCTCGGGCCTGACACTTAGCTGCTTCTTCTACTGGAAGGAGCAAAACACAGTCTTAGGGCCCTTAACGGGGAGTTCAACCCGTTACAGCATCTCTCTCCCTAGTAGCGATATTCTGAAGAGCAGGAATGGGCTGAATTTATGACCGATGCAAGTGGGTCCTCGAAGGAAGGATGAGGATAAAGGAAGAGGGGGCACTAGAGGGAAAGGTGGACAGCAAGTCCAAAATGAAAACTACACAAACTTGGAAACTTTTTTGTTCTATTGTGCTAATGAACTTGTGCTAACGAAGCTCCAAGCTTGAAGGGTGAAGAAACCCCAATCTTCAGCTCTGTCAGGGGCCCTGTGGGAGATGAAGCTGTGTTTACTGAGCAGTCTGGGGGCACCGAGTCTCCTGCCCTCCATTCCAGGACGCTTGGCCTGAAGACCTGCGTGATTTGTCAGTACAGTACGTTGTCCCCGACTCTAATTGCCATCGGAACGAGTGAGGCATTTAGCTTGGGTGCCTGTGTTTTCATTTTCATAAATAATTACCCTACCACCCTGAAGAGCACAAGGCTGGGCACGGTTGGGGACAAATGCATACCTTCGAGTACCTTATTGAAAATGCACATCAGAAGGAAAACAGCCAAGGGGGTAAGTTTCTCGCTGGTTTGAGACTCCTGAGAAGGGTGCAAACAGGGAGCGGAAAGGATGTGTTTATGCCACGGTGGGTGGTGGTCGTTCCAATCAAGAAGAACCTAAGAGATCTACCTAGCCATTTCTGATCCCTGGGCGACCGGCTCGACTATTTCTCAGCCTTCCCCTGGGCCACCACCACAGTCTCCCAATTGGTCTCCCTGTCATTCGTCTCGTCCCCTTTGAATCCTTTCTCCCAGTAGCACCAGACAAATGGGGCTGCCCCACAAACGTGCTCGCATCACTCCTATCCTTAAACCCCAATTGTCTCCAGGCTACGGGTCCATGTTTTGACCTCTACGCACAGCACACATTTTTACTGAGCACATACTACGAGCAAGTAGCATCCTAACTTTGCTTCACCACAACCCTGGGATGTGAATACAATTATTACTGCCATTTTACTGATGGGGAAACTGAGCCATAGAATCCTTAATCTCCTTGCCCAATATCACGAGGCTAGGAAATGGCAGAGTTGAAATTTGAACCCAGATCTCCCCTTCAGCAAAGCCAGTAGCTGTGACCCCCCCCCCCCCACCTCTGTACTGTCTGGCTCTCCAGCTTCATTTCCTGCGGTGTCTGTCCCACTTGACCAACTGCCTGCTGTCGGCCCAGAGCCTGTGCTTTAGCTCTTTGTTCACACTGTCATTTAAGTTGTCTTAAGTTTAAAGTTGTCTTTTTAAAGTTTTAAGTATCTTCCCCCTTGACTGAAATTCTTGCAAGCAGAAACCATTGTTTACCTTTAAGTCTCTACTAGTTCTCTATTGCCACATAAGGACGCTACCACAAACACAGCAGCTCAAAGGAACACACATGTGTCATTTCACATTTTCTGTAGATCAGGGCTCTGGCCACAGCTTACCCGAGTCCTCTGCTCAAGGTCTCACAAGACTGGGGATGCCTGGGTGGCTCAGTCAGTAAAGCATCTGCCTTCAGCTCAGGGTCCTGGGATCGAGTCCCCCATTGGGCTCCTTGCTCAGTGGGGAGCCTGCTTCTCCCTCTGCCTCCCACTCCCCCTGCTTGTGCTCTCTCTCTCTGAGACAACTAAATAAATAAAATATTTTTTAAAAAAAGGTCTCACAAGACTGTAATCAAGGTATTAGCTGGGACTTCTGTTTTACCTGAGGTTTTACTGAGAAAAGGATGTACTTCTAAGCTCCTGTGGTTGCTGACACGATTCCATTCCTTGTAGGCTGCCAGACTGAAGGCCTCAGTTTGTCATTGGTTGTCACCCAGAGGTGACCCTCAGGTCCTCCCCCGTATGGCAGCTAAAGACATGATAGCTTTTTTCTTCAAAGCCAGCAAGGGAGAGCATCTCTCTTAGCAAGATGACCGTTAAAATCTTACAGCACGTAATCATGTACACACTGTCACACACATCGTGTCACCTTTGCTGTATTCTGTGAGTTAGAAGCAGTACAGGTCCTGCCAGTACTCGAGAGGAGGGGTCACACAGTGGTGTGAACACCAGAAGGTGGGGATAATGCGACCACAGTATCTCACCATCTAGATTTAGAACTACCGCTTTGCACAACTTCCCAGACTTGTCCATTAGTGCGATCCTTTACTAAGTGCTCAGCTCAATATTTGCTGGCTGAAAACACAACCAAATCAGAGCTAGACCAGCTGAGGAACAAAATTAATCGAGGTGGAGCATTATAGAAAGAGTTATGACAGGGGAATACAGAACTTCATTTGTCTGGGTCTCCGCTCTGTAAAACAAGTGGCATAACCTGGCTGATCTCTAAGGTCCCTTTCATCATTACAAGTCTGAAATTCTAGATCGTCTTTAGGACCCCAACTTTCTTCATGACATAATAATAACCAATACTTCTGTAGCATTTACTTGCGCTAGATATTGTTCTAAATAATTTCTATGTTTTAGAAACATAGTAACATTATGGGGTGGATTCTTTTATTTTCTCCATTATATGGACGAGGCCGCTGAGGTTCATCATTCCGGCTCCAGAGCGTAGACAGTAAGCCCCATGCAGTTGTTAACCTTAAAAATAAGATACTCGGTTATTTTACAAGCAAAAATGAGTTTATTTGGGAATAGAAGAGAATGACAATTTGGGACAAGCAAGCTATTGCAAAAGCACAGGTAAGACAGAGAACAAAGTAGAGGAAGTCTTCTTTATAGAGGAAAGAGGGGAGTTGGGAGGGCTGATAGGAACAAGAGGACCATTGGGATAAACTGGGAGTTGGAAGGGTAGTGGCTTTCTTTGGCGGTGCTGTGACTGTCTCTCATCGGCTGGGCTGTTGCCAAGGGGGCAGGAAAATCTTTCCTCTTCCAGCTGGGGTCATAAAGCAGTAGCTAAAGTAGCAAGACTTGGGAGGTACCTCTCTTGCTGTTGGGTCTGCAAGGGTGACAAGTGGTAGGGCGCAAGAGCGCCCCCTTCTGGTCTCCAGACTTCATTCTAAATGAGGTTTCCTTCGGGGCGCCAGGGTGGCTCAGTGGGTTAAGCCGCTGCCTTCGGCTCAGGTCATGATCTCAGGGTCCTGGGATCGAGCCCCGCATCGGGCTCTCTGCTCGGCGGGGAGCCTGCTTCCTCCGCTCTCTCTGCCTGCCTCTCTGCCTGCTTGTGATCTCTCTCTGTCAAATAAATAAATAAAATCTTTAAAAAAAATAAAATAAATGAGGTTTCCTTTTATTAATTTTCACACAGTACTGTCTTTCTAAAAGAGAGACAGATGAGGGAACGAAGGGGAGGAAGCATTTTCAAGGCATGCCTGGTCATATTGATTGAGAATTTCCTTTTCTTTCAAGGTTCAAATTTGAGGTCTTAGCAACAAAGGAGGAAAGGGAAAGCCGGCCATTATCGTAGCTCTTTTTCCAAGCTGGCATCCCCCCAGAGCATGAAAGGTGAATTGGTAAAACCAGAGTTCGGCACAGCCAACAAAGAGTGGTGGGAGAGAGAATATTGAAGACTGTAACAGGGAATTAGAAGACTCCGAGTGGACACCCTCCTCCCTCCCTGCCCCAGGCAGTGATGGGCAGGCACTATCTTCCTTCGGTCCATTCTGTATCCACCTTGGCTGGACAATGCCCCTTCCGTGTTTGGAATTTCCAAGCAGAAAGACAACTAGGTAGGCATCATGCTGGTGTGGATGGTGGGAGGGAGCTGGGGGAGAAAGGCAGTGGAGCAGAACATAACCAAGAGTGACAGTTTCTTATTCATTCAATTATCAAGTCCCTGATGGAACAGACTGAGTTGAAGTAAATCCTTATTAGGCCTGAACTGGACTGGCTCAGTCCTGACACTTTGCTCTATAAGACATTCCTTTATTTCTCTACCAGGTATAATCCTATATCAAAGAGCAAGGGAGATTCTGAGTTTTTATTGCTTTCCTGTGAAGTGGGGGTTTCTGGTGCAGGGAAAGATGGCAGGCTAAATCATGCACTCTGATCTCTCAACTCCTTTCCGTCTAAATTAAATAGAAAGTCAGAATCACGGCAAGCTGTCTACTTTGTTCCCCCCTTGGAGACTACATTTTAGCTTTTATGGAACAGAATCAATAATTTAATGGAGAGAAATAAAAATTTATGCCCTTAATGATCACCTTAGAGAGAATGAAAACTCTGTCAACCTCCTTGAGCCAGCCTGCAAAAGGGGAAGTGTAAGCTGACAATGCTTTCAGGCAACACTCTGGGGTGTAGGGTGATAGGAGGTGGGCTCTGGTGGTCTGGGGCCCCATATCCATTGAGTTAGCAATGGCCCCCGGGGCAAATTGTTCCTGGGAGGCAACATAACTTATGGCAGTCTTTCCAAACACACTGTCTCCTTCTTCTTTTCATATCCAAATCTCTTGCAGAGGTTTAAAATAAAGTGCAATGGGAAGTCCTTCTCTTCAGATGCATCATTAGAAGATTTTAATGGCAGACAGTTCAGAAATTCCAACGTAGCAACACGGTTAAGTAACATCTTGGTTAGGAATGTGGATTTCCAAGCTAGCCTGTCGGGGTTCAAGTCTGCATGCTCCCATTCACTGGCTGTGTGACCATGGGCAGATCACTCAACCTCTCTGTGCCTCAGTCTTCTCATCTGTACTATGAAGGTAATAATAGTGCCTACAGCCATGGGGTTGTGATGACAATTAAATGAGTTAACATTTGTAGAGTATTGGAATAGTGCCTGACAGAGTAAACATAAAATATGTAAGTCTTAAAGAAATAAACTAATTTATTTATTCACTGGCTGATGGGTCTTATGATGTAGATTTTCTCTTTTGCATCACTAGGCTACACGGAAATGTAAGTATTGTTAATTCCTCATATACTGATACGAATATGGTGCTCAGACAGGTCACGTGACTTCACATAGGTTGTATGCTTCAGAACAAGATTCAAGATGATGCAAAGTGGAGGCTTTCCCCTTCCTGGACTATGGGGTTTTGCTGCCCACTTTCTCGAAGGATGTGGACCTTGAACAAACTTCTGATACTGGCTTTCTCAGCTCCCCTGCAGCGGTGGCTGGAGGGCCTTCCAGCTGCCACAGAGCTCACTGTAGATACTCCCTGCGTTCGTTGCTTCTCATTTTAGGAGTATGCTTCTGGAAGGCACACTTAAATGAATTGACCATAGCCTCTCTTGTCTCCTTAAAGAATTTGGATAGCTGAATCTGGCCTGACTTCTCCTCAGAGAAACCATATTGTCTTCCTTGAGCAGGTTACATTTAATGACAAGCTCATGATAGCTTTGACAAATTTCACCAGCCAGCTTGGTATTTAGCAACTTGTATGATCCTGGCTGCTATTTCTCACTCCCAGTTTTCTCTGTACATCTATGAATCCTACTTCCCTTCGATATCAACTTTCGGGACCTCTATTCCGGGCCCTGCGCTTTCAGGAACCCCTCTCTGACTGCCCTCAGCCTCCACCTCTCCTAATGGGATAAGGATTCTGTGGGGCCACTCTTTTTAAGAAAAAAAAAAATTTATTTTGAGAGAGAGAGTGCGAGTGAGGGGGAATTGGTGGTGAGGGAGAGGGAGAGAATTCTCAAGCAGGTTTCCTGCTAAGTGTGGAGCCTAATAGGGGCTGGATCCCAGGACCCCAAGGTCTTGACCTGAGTCAAAGTTAAGAGTTGGAGCCTTAACTGACGAAGCCACCGAGGTGCCCCCAGGGCCACTCTTTGCATAGCAAGGGTATAGTGGACATAGCAGGGGTTTCAGAGTTGGACTTACTTAAATTTTAAGACCATGTCTGCTGATTTAATAGCTGTGATCATTGGGCAAGTTCACCTAACCTTTCCATACCTATGTTCCTTCACCTGAGGAATCAAGACAATAAGACAGACCTCAAAATTCTACGAAAATTAAATAAGGTAATGAATGTAAAATATTCAGAAGGGTATCTGGCACCGAGACACTTCAGAAAACTTGAGCTCCTTTTTGCATAATAACCTTCTAGAATCACAGACTATGCAGTTTGACAAACATCTCCACAATTTCTCCCTTGATTTCCTTAAAATTCCCAAATTTGCCCAGTCTCATCTCCTTGACTGATCTATACTGACGTAGTTTGTAAATTAAGATCAGAATATCTTGTGTACTTAGCATTGTCTAATCTGGTACATCTATGGGATTGATTCAAAATCCAGTATATGGGGAAAATGAGAAAGAAAGCAGCAAAGGTCGGGGTGGGAGGGGAGAGACATGTCTTGACTATGGTAGAATATGTTTCCAATGCCCATTTGCCATGTGGTTTTGCCATTGCTCCCATGGACAGGCAAATTTAGACTGGCCCCATGACCTGTTCTGACCAACAGAATGTGGCAGTAGCAACAGCTGAACTTTGAGAGATCTTCAGCTTCTGCCTCCTTGTATGGAACACTTCTTCTTGGAACCCAGCCACCACATTGTGAGAAAGCCCAAGAAGACTTCCAGGGAGGCTCACATGGAGGAAAAGCAAGACCCCCAACCAATAGTTTCAGCTGAGCTCTTAGTCAGGAACTAGCACCAATGGCCAACCCTACAAATAAGGCCATTTGGGGCCTTCCAGCCATTCCCGAGACCCAGCCAACACTCCGTGAAGTAGGAGAACCACCCAATCAATCCACATAAGAAATAATAAGTTGATGTTGTTTTAAGCCATGAAGTTTTAGAGTTGTTTGTTACACAGCAACAGATGACTGCCACCCAAAGCTTAATAATCATATTGTGTCCACGTACACTGTTTACCTGAAAGCATCTTTCAATGATTAAAAACACAAGGAGAAGGAAACACATCATATCCCCTTGTCACAGATTTGAGAGGAGAAAAATTACTGGCCCTTCGTATCGGTAGCACATCGACCGATCTGTAGATCGGTCACTTCACATCTGTAGAAGTGACTTTTTAAATGACTTTATTTTAATATTTTTAACAGATATGCACAGTGTGAAGAACGTATATCTAGCTCCTAATTGTGTTTTGAATTGTCAGCCATCCATAAGAAAAGCCAGCTGCCAGCAAGAGGTGGGAATAATTGAGTTCTCCATGTGACATTCATCTAGAGGGACAGAGGCCTGCTCTGTGACACAATGTGTGTCTTTCCGTGCAACGATTTTGGATGCTGTCCTTGATTTTCCTAATCGGTGCATCAAAACGTTATTTCCTGTTCTGTTTAGATATTGCCTTCAGATGCCTGACAGTTTCTTCTTCTCTGAGGGCTCAACAACACTTGTAGTGTGGAAACCCTGAACTTGAACATACTGTAGTAAGAAAAGATCTTTCTTTCTCGCTCCACCATTATGGGAGGTCGCAGCCCATGGTTCATGGTTTTGAACACATGATTATACTAACGCGAACCAGTATCTTGCACAATTAAGGTGAGATGTGCCACAGTATGTGCAAGCAGAAGTCATCATTTGGCCCTGAACCCCGTGATGACCAAGGGAAGGGGCTCCTCCTTGGCTATAGCATCTGCCAGCCCATATCTCTAATTCTGCGTCCAGCAGCTGAGATGCACAACAGGAAGTGGAAACGGTATTTTGTAGAACTGCCCTCAGTGGAAACCTTCTCTTGGAAAACACATTCCTAATCACCATGTATTGTTCACTTCATTATGTTTGGATGGCAGAAGGTGTCTGTCTGATCAGAAGTAGTCAGAATTTTCAATTGCTGTTAAAAAATTCTGAGTAAGAGTAAATTTGTTTTCCTGGCAAAGGAGTGAATGTTCACTTGATTCAGTGTTGCAATTAAATAATTAGAACATTGTGTCAAAAAGGAAAGAATTCACAGTGAAAAAGCATTTAAATACTGACCCTGCTCAGTACAAGCCCTGCGCCCCAGTGTTTCTTCACTTGGCCTGTCTCTCTGACTTACTTCTTTTTCTCTAAAGGACATTTTCCCCAAATGACAGTGCTCAAAGAGTAGATAAAGCAAGTCTGTGACGCTCGCCACTGCATCCCAATTTCATTTAAACTACAATCCATTATTTTCTCCCTATACTTATTCAAGAACTCATTGTTCATAATTTTTTCATCATTTTGTGATTAGAACAATTTGTATATGTCCCTTGTACATTGGCCAGATAATGAAATAATCATTTGTGCATCTACACAGTATTTTATACTCATTGTTCATAGTCTAATTCACTCTCTAAAGCCATTTTATCATTCTCTAACAAGGACAGGAGTCTTGGAGGCATCTGGTCAATGGGGACAATTCATTTATTCATTCAACAAATATTTATTGGATATCTATTGTGTGCGAGGCAATATTCTCCACACTGGAAAACCAGACAAGAATCCTTTCTTTGCTGAACTTACATGGTCAGCAGGAGAGACAGGCAATAAACAAATAAAGAAGTAAAAAACACAGTGCGTAGGAGAGTAGAAAGTCTGATATAAAGATAAATGAAGAACTGGGCAAGGAGTATTTGGCAGGAGACATGTGTAATTTTAAACAGAGCTGTTGAGGAATGCCCATTAATAAGATGGCATTTGGACAGGTGCGCCTGGGTGGCTCAGTGGGTTAAAGCCTCTGCCTTCGGCTTGGGTCATGATCTCAGGGTCCTGGGATCGAGCCCCGCGTCGGGCTCTCTACTCAGTGGGGAGCCTGCTTCCCTTCCTCTCTCTCTCTCTCTCTCTGCCTACTTGTGATCTCTGTCAAATAAATAAAAATCTTAAAAAAAAAAAAAAGATGGCATTTGGACAAAGCCCTGAAGGACGTGAGGGAGCCAATAAGCTTTGTGGATACCTGGAAAGGAGCTTTGCGGGGAAGGAGAATAACAATGCAAAGGCCCTGGGGAAGGAGAATAACAATGCAAAGGCCCTGGTGCCTGAGACTGTTTGGGCGTGCCTGAGGAACAATCAAGTCCTCTGTCTGTGATGCAGTGAGAGAGCAGAAGAAGAGGAGACAAGTCACAAAGACAATGAGCGAAGGTATTGCTTAGGTTCCAACGGGCTGCTGTAAGGGCTTTGTTTTTTGTTCTTTTTAATTTAAATTTAAGTCAGTGAACATACAGTGTACTATTGGTTTCTGGAGTAGAAATCAGTGAGTCATCCTTACGTAAGACTCCCAGTGCCCATCACAAGTGCCCTTCTTAATCCCCATCTCCCATCTAGCCTGTCCTCCACGCACCGAGGGCTTTGCTTTTTAGATGAATGGAATGGGAAGCCTAAAGGTGATATAATCTGACATTTTAGCTGTTTGCCATGGAGAACTGACTCCCGGGTGATAAAATCCATAGCAGGGAGACTAATAAGGAAGAGATTGCTATCTAGGGACACGTTGGTGGTGTTTTGGGCCAAGATGGCAGCAGTTGGTGAGGCCAGAAGTGATGACATTCTGGCTGTATTTTACAGGTAGGAACCGCAGGATTTGCCAATGGATTGGCTGGAGGACATGAGAGAAAGAGCAGGCAAGGGTGACCCCAAGGTCTTGGTCTGAGCAACTCTTAAGTATTGGCTTAACTAAGATGGGCTGGGGAAGGAGCTAGCTTTGGTGAAAAGGGGAGGAGGTTCTTTTTGGATGTGGTAAGTATGCAGCGCCTGTTAGACATTCAAGAAGAGATGTCTAGTAGGCAGTTGGGTACCTATGGCCTGGGGAGATCTGGCCCGGGAAGATACATTATGGAGTCGTCCTTGCCTTAATGGCATTTCTGCCCATGAAAACAGATGACATCACTACAGGGGTAAGGGTGGAAAGAAAGGCTCATGGAGCCCTGTGTACTCCAAGGGAGAGAATCAGGAACCAGCAAGGAGTCCTTAAAAAGCACAGCTAATTGCAACTGTTTGGATGCTGGCCCCTATGAATGGACAAAAGTACTTATGACCAGAATCTCTTGGTCCATCTGATGGTCTAGCAAAGATGCTCTAAAGGAAGGGAAATGAAAGAAAGGGAGCGAATGATTCTTTGTACTGCAAAGGCGACCTTTATAGAATGCCTGAATTCAAAGGAACCTTAGAGATGATGGAGTTCAACTCCTTCAGTGTGCAGAGAGGGAAACTGAGGTCAGAGTCGCAGGGCTGACAGGAACTCAAGCTGGATGTTATGATCTTAAGTGGTTTCTAGGTCACAAGATTAGATGTCAATGCCTGCCAAGAAATTGCCCATGAGGGTGCCTGGGTGTCTCAGTCAGTTGGGTGACTGACTCTTGGTTTCAGCTCAGGTCGTGATCTCAGGGTCATGAGATGGAGCTCTGGGTCAGGCTCTGTGCTTAGTGGGAGTCTGCTTGGGTTTCTCTATCCCTCTCCGTCTGCCCCTCTGCCCTGCTTGCTCTCTCTCTCTCTCTTTCAAATAAATAAATAAATCTTAAAAAATAAAAAAGAAATTGCCCATGAATGACAGTGTCAAATACATGCTTGTTCTTTTTTTAATTTAATTTTTGTTTTCCTTTTCCTTCTTTCCTTCTGTTTGGTGTGAAAAATAAAATAGAGATTTCACTCCTCTACTCACACCAAATGGCTAGCCTGTTGTCCAAGCAAATCTGTTCAATAAGCCCATTTTCTTCCTCACATTTGAAACTGTATAACAACACATTTGTTCAATGTACATTTGGGCCTATTCAGAGAATTTTTATCATGTTCCATTAATTTGTTAGTTTTTTCTTGCTAAGTAACACATATTTTTTATTATTATATTCTCATAATGCATTTTAATATCTGCTAAGCCCCTATTTCTCTTTCTGTTCAAAATTGCTCTGACAATTTCCTCATGCTTATTTTCTGGATGAATTTTGCAGTATTAGACTCAAGTTCCAAAGTGAAATATTATGTTAATGTTTGTTGAGATTACATCAAATATTTTGAGTAATGTAATTGATTTTTTTAAATCATTTACACCTTCTCAAAAAGAATAAGGTATGTCTTCTCATTTACTAGAGTCTTCTTTCATGGTTATCAGTAGAGTTTCACAATTTTGTTTTGTTCATATGACCTTGTCCATACCTTGTCAAGTTTATTTCTAAGAAATTAATCTTCACTATTACTTTATGAGACATGCTCTTACATTATATTTATATTCATGTAGTATAAGTGTTATTGAACTTTTATTAACAATTCTAACCAATTATCTTATAAATTATCTTCTAACTTAAGTGATTTCTCTGAGTTTTTAATGATATATAGTTATTTTCTGCATTCATAACAATTTTTCTTCTTTCCTTTTTTATATATCTTATTTTCTTCTCTCCTCTAAATGCAATGGCTAATACTTCCAGAACAATGTAAAATCATAGTCAACACAGCGTTTTCCTTGCCTTGTTCATGACTTCAATGGAAATCTTCCATTATTTCAAAATTAGTAACCATTTGACATGGAATTAATAAAGTATCCACCTCTTCCATATTTTATTAAGCATCAAAAAAATCAGGTATAGATAAACTTATTCATTGATCTGTGTCTGTATTCTTTGAAATAATGACATGAAGAGGCTTTCTTCCTTTGATTTACTAAGATATCAAATAATATTAATTTAATACTTAATCTTGAATAGCGCTTTCCTTCTTAGGGAAAATTCCACTCAGTTATAATATGTCAGTGTATTAATTCATGTGAAGATGGATTTTATTTGCTAAAGATTTAGGGTTTTTATATCAATACTCAAAGATAGGCTCTATCTCTGGTTTTCTATTTGATCCTTATCATCTGGTTTGGGGATCAATATCACCTTTTGCCAGTAGCCTCCCCCACAACTTCACTCAACACACACAAACAACACACTCAACACACACAACATACACTTTTCCAGTAGCTAGTTAATGGATAGTCTAATTTTTCCCCCCAAACAACTACCTATCACTTCTTTTCCCTCTATAAATATTTGCTTAATGAATAAACAAATAGGAAAACAGTTTAAGATTGCTCACTTGAGAAACTGTGGAATGGATCCCTGGGGGTCTGAAGGTATGAGAAGGTGGTATTCTTTTTTTTTCTTTTCACATGTTGATCCCCGTCACTCATTTCTCCCATGCACACCCAATTTTACACCTGTTCTTTAGACAGTGGTTGAGGGAGATGGTTCATGCTAATCTGCCTTCAAGAAATGGAATTTCTCTTGGCAATCCCAATCTGGCATCTTCTGTACTACACAGTGGAGTAACTGAGATAGAGCTCCCACTGCCCACCACCTCCTGCAGAGGAGCACGTGGGTCTGAAATAGGAAGAGAGCTTTGATGTTCAGAGATAGAGCTTTGGCTTAGGCAGGTCCCAGTGTCTAGAGGTCTAGACATGAACTGAGTTCAGAAAGGCAGTCATATAAGGCCTGGGGTTTCCATATGATTTTTGCTTTCTTTTCACATAATGCTGACGTAGCCATCAGTAGTCCTGAACAGTTCTGAAACAGACCATTAGGATGTCCCCGAATGTTCTCTTTTGGAGGTATCAGATTGAGTTGGCCATTGCCTCTTCATCCCTATCTTCCAGAGGAACGGATGCATTTGCCTGGATCCCCTAGGGAATTATTTCTGTGCACTCCTTGTCAGAACTAGGTCAGAGCTGACTGAGCCTCTGCTGGCCAGTGGTCATCTGTCAGCTGTAACAGACGCTGGAGTAGGCCAGGTGAGGGCAGCAAAGGGCTGATCATGAACCTTGATTTGTGTCCTGTGTCAAATAATTAGTCCAGAAGGCAGATGCAGAGAGGTGCATGTTTGATCAAGGGCCTTTATTAGGAAGGCCAAGGTTGCAAGCATTAGATGAGAGGAGGGAGGGGGCAGGGAATGTTTTCGAGAGAAACAAGGGCAATTCAGGAGCAGCAGCAGAGAAGGAAACTTGAAGTGCATGGGAGCCACACTAAGACCAGGAAAGGAGGGAAGGAACTTTCTGGCACCTATTTTAAGCCAGATGTTTTATCTGTAATAATAACTATCATTTAAGTAAGAATGAATACGATTTTCAATTAGTTACTATGTGTTAGGTATTATGCTAGGTTGCTAAATGTTTTTATGCATGCATATAAATATATATACACATACACATAGATTCCTATTTTATATATATATAAATATATTTTTATATATAGTGTTAATGCTATGAAATCAATACATGGATAAGGGTAGATAGAGAAGAATCTCCAGGCTGGAGCCCTGGGCACTACATTGTCTAGAAATGAGAGAGAGAATGAGCAAGAAGCTTGAAAAGGGAAGAATGAGTTCCTGAAATGTATGTGTATGTGTATGTATGTGTTTGCATGTGTGTGTGTGTATACATATATAATGATATAAAATACAATGATTTCTTGTATATAATGTAGTTTATAATTTAGTATTATATGTAACACCTAATTTAACAGCCATGGAAACTGAAATTCAGGGAAGTCATTTTCCTATGTTCACAGTATGTGGCTCAGCTGATACACCAATTCATAACTTTCAGATACAAAACCAATGGTTTTTCCACAATATTATTCTCTCTCTTACAATGGATATAATTAAAAGATGCAACAAAACCCAGTGAGGTAAGTGTTAATGATTTCACATTTTACCAGTGAAGAAATTAAGACCTCACTTGTAACATAGAAGTAATGATACCCAAATCATCGGGCTTTTGTGTGGATTAAATGATATCATTTTATTTATTTTATTTTTGTTAAAGATTTTATTTATTTGTGTGTGAGAGAGAGAGTGCACAAGCAGGGAGAGTGACAGGCAGAGGAAGAAGCAGGCTTACTGCTGAGCAAGGAGCCTGATGCAGGACTTGATCCCAGGACCCTGAGATCATGACCTGAGCCGAAGGCAGATGTGCTTAACTGACTGAGCCACCCAGGCGTCCCTACATGACTTTATCTAATAGACACTTATTGTAGTCTTTTTTTGTGTGTGTGTGCCAGGGACTGTACATACCTGAGGTATGAACACAGTTAAAAAGAACATTTCTATAAACCACTGAAGACATGGACTGCCCAGAATGTGTTTTTTCCCTTTTGCCTTTCAAAGAGGTAATCAACCCAAAGACACTAAGCTCCTTAGCATCAGGGTATGGATTGAACCTTTGTCTAGATAGCGCCAAAGGCCATAGGCCAAGCTCACTAGGTTGACAACAAAAATTAGCGAATGTTCAGGAAGCAGAGAATTGGTGAAGCATGGCCACTGAGTTGTCTGCCTCTGGGTTGAGCCAGAACTTTGAGATGAACTCTTGCCTGCCTTCTAATAAAAGACAAGAACAAATAGGGAATCTCTCGTCCTAAGATCACTAAGCTTGTTCTCAGGAAAATAATGGAAAGTGTGTGTGTGTGTGTGTGTGTGCGTGCACGCACATGCATGTATTATATATATTTATTTATATATATAAAAACACATATATTATATATTTTATATATATATATAAATATATATATATATATATTTAAAGAGAGAGAGAGAGGGAAACCAAAAAACAGACTCTTTTTTTTTTTAAAAGATTTTATTTATTTATTTGACAGGGAGATCACAAGTAGGCAGAGAGGCAGGCAGAGAGAGAGGGGAGAGCAGGTTCCACACCAAGGAGACAGCCTGATGTGGGGCTTGATCCCAGGACCCTGACAGCATGACCTGAGCTGAAGGCAGAGGCTTAACCCACTGAGCCACCCAGATGCCCCACGCTTGTATTATATTTATTTATTTAACAGGGCAAAGTTCACATCACATAAAAATCACCACATCAGCTGCACCATTTTACAGTCCCACCAGCAATGTATGAGGTTTCTAATTTCTTCACATCGTCACCAACACTTCTTCCCATGTCTTTTTGACTCTAGCCATCCTAGTGGGTATGAGTGGTACCTCATTGTGTTTTGTTTTGTTTTTTAGATTTTTTATTTTTATTTATTTGAGAGACAGACAGAGATAGAGAGAGAGCAAGTGCCAGATGGAGAGGGAGAAGCAGACTCCTCGCTGAGCAGGGAGCCCAACTGGGGGCTGGATCATGACCTGAACTGAAGGCAGATGTTCAACTGACTGAGCCACCCAGGTGCCCCCCTAATTGTGGTTTTGATTTACATTTCCATAATGACTAATGGCGCTGAGCATTCCTTCATGTGCTTATTGGCCTTTCGTACATCTCCTTTGAGGAAGTGTCTATTCAACTGCCTTGCACATTTTTACTTGGTTCTTTCTCTTTCTGTTGTTGAGTTGCAAGAATTCTTTATATATTCTGAATCAATTTGTTTACCAGGGATATGATTTGTGAATGTTTTCTCCCATTTTCTGGGTTATCTTTTCGTTTTATTGATATTGTCCTTTGAAACACAAATGTTTTTTTATTTCGATGAAGTCCAATTTATGTAGTTTGTAGTCTTGTGCTTCAGGTTTCATATCTAAGAAGCCATCGCTGATCTGAGGTCACAAAGATTTATACCTATGTTTTCTTCTAAGAATTTTATCATTTTAGCTCTTTTTTGAAAAGATTTTATTTATTTATTTGACAGAGAGAGATCACAAGTAGGCAGAGAGGCAGGCAGAGAGAGAGGAAGGGAAGCAGGCTCCCTGCTGAGCAGAGAGCCCGATATGGGACTCGATCCCAGGACCCTGAGATCATGACCTGAGCTGAAGGCAAAGGCTTTAACCCACTGAGCCACCCAGGCGCCCCCATTTTAGCTCTTTTTATCTTCATTTTATCATTTTAACTCTTACTCTTACAAGTCATTGATCTATAGTGATTTAATTTTTTGTATATCATGTGAAGTAAGAGTACAAAT
The DNA here is from genome assembly GCF_902655055.1 of Lutra lutra. Classification (NCBI taxonomy): domain Eukaryota; kingdom Metazoa; phylum Chordata; class Mammalia; order Carnivora; family Mustelidae; genus Lutra; species Lutra lutra. The sequence continues at coordinate 18,213,307 of NC_062296.1, forward strand.
TAATTATTTTTGATGTGGGTATGCTGTTGTTCCAATATCATTTGTGGAAGAGACTATTCTTTCTTCCTTGAATGGTCTTGGCTTCCTTAACAAAAATCAATTGACTATGGCTATATGGACTTATTTCTGTACTCTCAATTTCATTCCGTTACTCTCTACGTCTATCCTTATGTCAGTACCACCTAACCTTTAGATTTAGATTTTTGTTTAAACGAAAAAAATCAGGAAGTGTCAGTCCTGTAATTTTGCTGTTTTCAAGAATATTTTGACTGTTTTGGGTACCTTAGTATTTCCATATACATGTTGGAATCAGCTCATCAATTTGTGAGGGAAAAAATAGCTTGCTGGGAATTTGATAGCTATTACATTGAGTCTGTAGGTCAATTTGGGTATTGTTGACCTGAAAAATACTGCATTTTTCAGTCCATGAACAGGGAATATATTTCCATTTACTTAGAGCTTCTTTAATTTCTCTCAACAATGTATTACAGGAGTACCCAGCTGGCTCAGTCAGCAGAACATGTGACTCTTGATCTCAGGGTTGTGAGTTCAAGCCCCACATTGAGTATAGAGATTACTAAAAAAAAATGTATTACAGTTTTCAGGGTCCAGGAATCACACTCTTGTTAAATTTATTCCTAGGTATTTTATTCTTTTTTTAGTGCCACTTTAAGTGGGATTTTCTTCTTTCATTTTTAGATTATTTTTTGCCAGCTTACAGAAGTATAGTTGATTTTTGTATCCTACAGACTTTCAAATTCATTTGTTAAAATAGCTTTTTTCTCTTTCCTTTTTATATTTAGGGGAATTCTTTATTTTCTATATAAAAAATTATTTCACATGCAAATGAATTATTGAGGAAAATGCTTGGTTATGAAGTATAATCTTGTTTATATATTGCTGTATTAGATTTGGTAGTATTTTTTAAAGATTTTTCATTTATACTTATGAGATACTGGTCTGTGGTTTTGTTCTCTTGTGATGTTTTTATCTAGTTTTGATATGGGGTAATAGTGGTTTCATAGCATGAGTTGGGAAGTATTTCTTCCTCCTTTGTTTTTTGGAACAGTTTGTAAAGGATTTTCTTGAAACATTTTTGAAAAGGTACCAGTGAAGCCATTTGATTCTGAGCTTTTCTCTGTAAAAATATCAATCTCATTAATTGGTCTATTCAGATTAGTTTTTCTTGAGTCATTTTTGGTATTTCATGTACTTCCAAGAGTTTATCCATTTCATGTAGGTTACATAATTTGGTAGCATACAATTATTCATAGTATTCCCTTTTAATCCCATTTATTTCTCTAATATCAGTAATAACATTGTCTCATTGTTGACTTTAGTGAATTTAGTATCCTTTTTTTTCTTGTCAATATAGCAATAGGTTTGCCGATTTTGATATTCTTTTAAATAACCAAATTTCTATTTTGTTGATATTCTCTATTACTTTTCTATTCTCTTTCATTGATTTCTGCTGTAATCTTTATTACATCTTTCCTTTTCCTTTCTTTCAGTTTAGTTACTTTTGTTTTTGTTTTTGTTTTTTTAATTTCTTGAGGTGGAAAGTTAAGTTATTGATTTGAAATATTTCTTCTTTTTATTTTTTTTGTTAAAGATTTTATTTATTTATTTGACAGACAGAGATCACAAGCAGGCAGAGAAGCAGGCAGAGAAGCAGGCAGAGAGAGAGGAGGAAGCAGGCTCCCTACAGAGCAGAGAGCCCAACGCGGGGCTCAATCCCAGGACCCTGGGATCATGACCTGAGCCAAAGGCAGAGGCTTTAACCCACTGAGCCACCCAGGCGCCCCTATTTCTTCTTTTTAAATGTAGGCTCTTACATCTGTAAAGATCTCTCTGAGCACTGCTTTTCTTGCATTCTGTAAACTTTGATATGCTGTGTTTTAGTTTTCATTAATCTCAAAGTATTTTCTAATTTTTCTTGTAATCTTTTTTCTACTGGCCCATAGTTATTAAGGTGTGTGTTGTTTGATCCTCACACATTTGTGAATTTACCAAAATTCTTTATTGTATGAATTTTTTATTTCATTGCATTGTTGTTTTGTGAAGGCACTTTGTCTATTTTCAGTACCCTTAAATTTGTTGAGACTTGATTTTTCCTGTCATTTGTTTCATGTGGGCTTCAGAATACTAGGCTTTTGGAATGCCTGGGTGGCTCAGTTGGTTAAGCCACTGCTTTTGGCTCAGGTCATGATCTTGGGGTCCTGGAATCGAGTCCCACATCAGGCACCTTGCTCAGTGGGGAGCATGCTTCTCTCTCTGCCTCTGCCTGCCGTTCTCCTTACTTATGCTCTCTCTCTCTCTGATAAATAAGTAAATAAAATCTTTAAAAAAAAGAATACTGGGTTTTCTGCTGTTTGGGGGCACAGTGTTCTCTAGATTGTTACGTCTAGTTGGTTTATAATGTTGTTTAAGTCTTCCGTTTCCCTGCTGATCTTCTGCCTAGTTATTCAATCCATTATTGAAAGTGAAGTATTTAAGTCTCCAGTTATTAATTTTGAATTGTTCGTTTCTCCCATAAGTTCCATCAGTCTTTGCTTCTTGTGTTTGGGACTCTATTGTCAGGTGTATATATGATTATAAATGTTATAATTTCTGGAGTGATTTCACTTTTTCTCATTACGAAGTGTTCTCTGTCTCTAGTAAGAGTTTTTGTCTTAAAGTCTATTTTGTGTGATATTAATACAGCCACTCTAGGTCTCTTTGGTTACTGTTTGCATGGTATATCTTTTTCCTTTTATTTTCAACTTATTTCTGTCTGAATCTAAAGCGTGTTTGGCACAGATAATATATAATCAGGTTATTTCAAAATCCATTCTGCAGGGCACCTGGGTGGTTCAGTCAGTTAAGTCCCCAACTCTTGATTTTGGTTCAGGTCATGATCTCAGGGTTGTGAGATCGAGCCCTCTGTCAGGCTTTGTGCTCAGCAGGGAGTCCGTTTGAGATTCTCTCCCTCACCCTTTGCCCCTCCCTCTGCTCATGCTCTTTCTCTCTCTCTCTCTCTCTCTCACTCTCTTTCTCAAATAAATAAATAAATAAATAAAATTAAAAAAAATCCCTCTTGCTGATCTTTGCCTTTTTATTGCAGTGTTTGATCTATTTACAAATAATTTAATTATTTATAAGTTAGGATATATGTTTGTCATTTTGTATTTACTTTCTACATGTCTTTTAGACTTCTTGCTCTTCTATTCCTCCATTACTGATTTCTTTTGTATAAAACAAACATTTTGTAGGATACATCATTTAAATCTTTTTCATTTCTTTTACTACATATTTTTTTAGTTACTTTCTTAGTGGTTGCCCTGGAGATTACAATTAACCTCTTAACTTATAGCAATGTGGTTCTGATTACTACCAACTAAATTTCGGTAGTATACAATGGGGAGTGATTGCTTAATAGTACAGAGTTTTTGTTTGGGATGATTAAAAAGTGTTTGGAACTTGATAGTGGTGATGGTTGCACAACATTATGAATGTACTTAATGTCCCTGAATTGTATGCTTTTAAATGGCTAAAGTGGTAAGTTTAAGTTATACTTATTTTACTACAACAAAAAAGAAGAAAAAAGGAGAAATTTAGACATTCCCAGATAAACAATAACAAAAAATTTGTTGCTAGCATATAGGAAATACTAAAGGCAGTTCTTTATGCTAAACTTAAAAGATACTAGGCAGTAACTTGAATCCCCATGAGAAGTAAAAGCATTGGTAAATACACAGATATAAAAGAAAGTATGAATGTATTCTTTTTGTTTGTAATTTTGTTTTTTCCTGATTTAGAAGTATAAAACAAGAGTTAAGAATATGTACTGATGTCTACAGCGTGTATGAACTCCAAAAACAATAGGCTAAGTCAAAGTAGCCAGATGCAAAAGGCCACATACGGTGTGATTCCATTTATACAAAATGTCTAGAATAGGCAAATCCATAGAGATAGGGGGTAGATTGGAAGAGGCAACCACACAGAAGGTGTGATTAGTCTACTAAAGAGGCCTAAAGTATGGACATTGGTGCTAGAGGGCCATGGGTTCAATGTCTAGTCTGGCCATTTCTTAGTTCTTATGATCCCATCCCTCAGGCCTCTCTCACCTCACATGCACTCTCCCTGTTCTACAGATATGCTCCCAACCGCCCATGCTTGGTCACATAGTTGCACATTCTGCGTATCTGGTCTTCAACGACTAGACAACTCCCCACTTAATGCCCCTAATACAGGTGTGCAGCTATTTAGGTTCACTTTCGACTCCAGACAGATCCCTAATTTCATCGCTATTACTCTTTTCTAATTTTTGTGTATGTGGTTTCCAAGTGAGCGCACGCAAACACAGTTGCTATGGGGACTGAATTCCGAGCTAAGACCAATCAAGTATCTGGTTTGAGTTTGACCCGAAGATCAAAAATTGTGGAGAGAACTTTATAGAAGGAGACACGGTATGAGAATCTGAAAAAATTGGTTGCGGGATTGTTTGAATTCAAGCTGGGACCGATCAGGGAGTCTGATTTGAGGTACTGAGTTAAATGGTTTAGCCTATAGTTCCTAGAGTGCCGCAATCCTAACTCAAGCACATTCTAAGTGCAAATCTTTCCCGCCAATAGGGAGCAGACAATTAGAATATGGATATGTTTTCCACAGAAAGAGAAGAGTGAGTAGATCGCATCTCTGTCAATCATTCTCACCCCAACCAATTGGGATTTTTTGAAGGCGGAGCCACAGACGGGCTATAAAAGGAGCGCGACGTTGTGTGACGGTGCCCATTTCGTCTTGGGTTGTGTGGTAAGTGTGTGGTAGAGCTTTCTCCTCACTGATGGCGGCAGCTCCCACATACAATCTTAAAAATGTAAGGTTAATTTAATTCTTAATTGTCACTGACAGTGGGCTATTTGTAATGCACTTTTTATAGGGGGGTATGTGAAGTGTAATAAAGTATTCTAATAATATTATAATTAATAATATACTCTAATAGTCTAGAGGGCTTTAGATTTTGTGACAGTGTGGGTCCCTTAGCTGAATATGGACAGTGTTGTGTCCTATGTTACAACAGGATAACTTTGATATTTTACTTGTTTAAATATTGGTCTTGGTTGCCTCTCATGTGGGGTATTACTGTGCTGTGCTGTTTTCAACTTAAAAATGAGGAAATAGAAGGTGCTGTTGTCTGAGCAGGACAGCTCTGTGGTTGCCAGGGAGTGATTTCGTCTTTTAAATTATTGGATGATTATTGTCTCTGTGCATTTGTTTAATTCTTGGCCCTAGCCCCCTTGTTTCTGTTATTTTCAACCTGAAAAGGAGAAATGTCACCTGCTGAGGGATCGAGTAGGGATTAGGACAGCTAGCGGTTGTTGGCTTCCTTCAAGCGTAGTTTTACAGGGCTTCTCCCCCTTAAATATCATTGGTGCGGTTAAATGTTAGAATCAGTCCTCTCATACGCTGACTTAATTTAAAAAAGAAAGAAAAAGCTCCGTGATATTTTCAACTTTAAATATGAGGAAATTGACGATCTCATTAGCTTAGAACTTGTTCATTGACGACCTTAAAGAGCTTTCAGGAACCTTAACACCGGCTTGCATTTTTCTCTCACTGGATTTAGCCAAAAGTGGTCCTGACGCTTCTCATGCGTTTTCCTTTGAAAGTCGGTCTTGTATGCACTTGATGTTTTACAAACACCACGGATGCTTCTAAGCTTCCCTTCAGCCAATGCTGAATGCAGTTTGATGTTTAATTTTAGAAAACAGTTGTTTGTTCCTTCTCATTGCATTCAGTTAAATTTTGGTATAGAGGCTTTCATAGGTTTCTTATGGAAGCTTTTGTGTAAATTTCGATTTACATTGAGGAAATTAATGGTCAGATTGAGTGCCTTTTATTTGTTAATATAATCATGTATTTGGTATAAATTCACTTGGTTTAAACTCTGGTGGTGTTTTCACTTCATGGATTTCCTTAAAAAACATTTTGAGGTACTCCTGATTTACAAATGCAGAATTTAATTATCTGGCTCAGTCCGTAATGTTTTACGACAGTGAATGTAGTGGAGTGTCTGTCACGGGCTGTCATTTACCGTGGTTTGGCACTTTGTTTTACAGAGAAATTGTATGTTTACTATCGTTTTATTACATTAAAAGTTGCTCTTGGTCCTTTTCATTAGCTTTGTGTAAAAAAAAAGTTATGTGTTATCTTTAATTCACAAATAGGGTAAAAAGTTTTCTAATTGAAAGAAGGTGTTGTAGTATTTCCAGTGTAAAAATGTACACACATTCAGAATCTGAGTGGCCGAGAGGTTGTTTTAGGGCAGTGAATGCCCCAAAGTGCCCGTCACTGGCCACCACTGAATGCTGTTTGGGATTTTATTTCCTACAAAAATCGGAAATTTAATAGCATGTTATTCAGTTCATATCTGCCCCCAGTCTTTTGCATACATTTCCTTTGACAAGCGTGAGCTATAAATTAGTAAAGGAACAGTGAAATTACTGTTTTCTGACAGTGAGCAGCCATTGGAAGTCATGTCGCCTCGTTCTGAATTTTATTTTACAGTATAGTTGTGTATTTAACATAATAGTAATTTAAAACTTTCCCTCTAGGCTCTCTTTCCCAGGTGTTATTCCACAAGGGGAAAAAAAAAGGTTTATATAGTTTACCAACAAGAAACAACATTGTGCTGTAGCAGGTCAGTCAGTACAGAAAATGGCGGGAATACGATGCTCCTCCCCCTGCTGACATTACTGGCCCCGCCCCTTAGGCCACACGCGCCAAACTGGGCGTTAAGCCGCGCCAAACAGGGCGTTAAGCTGGGCCAAACAGTTTAACGTCAAGCACAAGCTCTTGAAACTGACAGAGATCACTTATTTAAACCCAAGCTTCTGTTATGTGACGGTTAATGTGTATTCAAGAGAATCAAATGAAAGGAAAACTCTTTTCTCTCTCAAAACCCTGAGAATCCTGATCACTGAGGAGAACCTGATTCTTGTCTTGAGGTAAAAAGGGTGCTGGTTGAATCTGTCTGGTTTATTCTTGATTTCTGACTTGAATTATATATGTTGTTTATTATGTAAATGACTTACTGACACCTTTATGGGTAGAACATTGATATTCTCCAAATACTATCTTCCTGGACTATGCTGAGAAATCAGAGACATCCATCATTTGTAGGATTGAGAGCTGCTGCTGCTTTTGTTGCTATGAGGAACCACGGAACCATTTAGGAATGGGGACCTTAAAGCTTCACAAATACTACTGTTTCAACCAGAGCCCTAAACCTTGAATAATTTCTGATTCTGGGATTTAGGTCCTGGGGTTGAGCTTGAAGGCATCTTCATTGCATCCACTTTGCTCAGAGAGTTCTAGAAAGGATATCTCCCAAAGCCCACATCCCCAAAAGCCAATATTAGTAACTGTTAGATTTGTTATTTCTTGTGCTCAGGGTCCATGCTCAGTGTCAAGACAGTAACAATATTGTTTAAAGGTTGAAATTATTGCTGAAATTACTCTAAATGATATTAGCTTTTTTCTGATGTCCATGATTTTCTGAATTACTGTGTTACCAATTACTGACACTAATACACCATGAAATGCTATTGTATTACCTGGTGAACAACCCAATCACCCATCTCAAAGGCTTATTACCTATAACCCTTCCTGAATCTTTAGCAAGGGTTTTGAATAGTATAGACTTGAGACTCCCCCTTAAAGAAATTAAGGGACCTTGTCGGCCTACTATTTCATAAGCCATTGTGATGTTTGAAGCGGGTTAACTGGTTCCTTTTGAAGGGGTAATTGAACCTCGGAAGCAGCAATCTTACCTGATCTTGTAACCACAAGACTAGTGCAGTTGCTGTTTTACATTATTATTATTATTTTTTATTATTATTATTTTTCACTCTGCATGATTGTGTCCCCCAACCCCACCAACTATTTTCTGAAGGTCCTCTAGATAAGGGAAAAAGGACAATTGTCCCAGCTTGTGTCTCCAAGTTAAGTAATTGTCCTGCAGTGGTACTAAAGCTCTCCATCCACAGGCGGATCTCCTCCCAGGTTCATACAGTCTCTGCCTGCTTCAGGATCTAGGATGGAAAAGTCCGGTGTTGATTAGTCTGTAGGCCTGCAATGGTAAGAAAATGAAACGAGAACCAATAGTCAGAGCCAGCCTGATGAATGAGTGTGTCTCTGAGTAGTGTGAGGTGAGGGGTGTCGGGCAGAGGGAAGCCCCCCTCTTATGTTCCCTGTCATCCTTAAAGATGTTGTTGAAGCTTTTACCCTTTTTTCCTATAAGAGATAGGAACAGTGGCAGGGTCACTCCTGGGCACTGCTGACTAACGCCACGGTAGGGACCACAACCTTTATTTACGTGGGACCATCTTTTTCCCACACTTATGAGTGTTCTCCTTGACACTGTGGAGTGTTACTGTTAAAGGGAGTTTGGCTTAATTTGACTGTTGTGATTTCAAAGAAACTTCCCTTTGACTTTTTTTTTAAGATTTTATTTATTTATTTGACAGACAGAGATCACAAGTAGGCAGAGAGGCAGGCAGAGAGAGAAGGCGAAGCAGACTCTCCGCTGAGCAAAGAGCCCAATGCGGGGCTCGATCCCAGGACCCTGGGATCATGACCTGAGCTGAAGGCAGAGGCTTAATCTACTGAGCCACCCAGGTGCCCCCACTTTGACTTTTTTTAAAAAAAAATTTATTTATTATTTGACAGAGAGAGAGACAGTGAGATAGGGAACACAACAGGGGGAGTGGGAGAGGGAGAAGCAGGTTTCCTGCTGAGAAGAAAGCCCGATCGATGTGTGGCTCAATCCCAGGACCCTGGGATCATGACCTGAGCTGAAAGCATACGCTTAACGATGAAGCCACCCAGGCGCCCCTTACTTTGGCTTTTTAACACCAAGGTTTTAATCTCTCTTTTTATTCTTTTTGCAAACCCAGTAACAGACATCAGGAGGATGGAATGAACTAGACTGCAAAAAACAAACTTCGGGAGACAAAGAAAAGTGGGGTGCTACCTTTATTTCAACAGGTATGAGAATAGGGGTGTGAATATAATTTTAAAGCTGAGCTCCATCTGTGCAGAAGGGGGAAAGATGAGAGCCATGGACCAAGTGGGGGACAGGGAGTGGTATTGGTCAATCCACCCTCTTTCGGACATTTATTTGGTAGGGGTCCTGAAGGCATAAGCCGGCAGTTAAAGTAATATGGAGGTCGATTCTTCTCTAGAGCTTTACTCTTTTATACACCATCGGCCATTTCATTGCTTTGCAGACATTGCTGGGACCTCATGCCATGTTTAATACACCGTAAGCCTCTTGTCTCTGAGTCTGAGAGACACTCTGCTTGTTTTCACTCTCAGGCAATAGTTTGGCAGCTCAGCTGACTTCCAACCTATTACTTCAATGCTTTGTGCCACTGTTAAAAATTTGCAGTGCCACCTGGTACTGGAGGCTGGGGGCAAGTTTTGAGGTTTGCCTGCTAATGCTCCCCAACCCCTATGTGTCCTGTCCCATTACACAGACTGTGCAGTGGGATGAATGGATTTGCGGGAGACTGATCACGACAAAAAGGGCTAATGTCGATTGGGTTACACTTAATGCTCCTGTATAAGTGCTCTCTCTTGTCCTTGTGCAGGTCAGAGTTTCTATCAATACAACAGTCAAACCACAAGGCTTGATTGGTAAGTGTCTCCCTTCTCTGGTGCTCTTTTGCCCAGATTGCTATCTCTGCTTTTATCTTTCCTCTTGCAGCTATAGCAAATTCCTCATAAGTTATACTGGCTTCTCTTTGGAAAGCACACCTCTGTGATCTTGCTTTGAAGCAAGAGGTGGCCCAGGGACCTGAGATTTTCCTGTTTCTGAGCCTGGTTCTGCTCTGGCCAAGCTGGATACCTCACGCCAAAGCTGACGTGGCTCAGTACCCAGGTTGACACCCTGGGATTTGTCAAGCTGTATGGGCTGGAAGGTACCTATTCACTGGCAGTCCCAGAGAAAAAGGGAAAAGAAAAGTTCTCCTCTCTTTCTCCCCCTATAACAAGTCCCTTCTGGGTTTTGATTAGTCCACTCAAGATTAGATGATAACATTGACAGTGTGAAAGATGGGACAAAATGCTAAATATAATATGCCCTATCCTAAGATGATCTCAAAGGGACTGTTAACTTTTAGTCTCAAAAGGTATCTTGGGTTCTTCTACTTTTATATTAGCCGAGGTTGTATTTTGGTAGGATCACAGAACCTCAAGTTCACCCACCCAAGGTCAAAAAGTCCACATTTCTTTTTGATTAGGAACTGAAGTGTCTAGCTGTTACATAGCACATTGACATTTCAAAGCCTTTTGATTTATCCCTGTAATTGATGAAATTACTTTAAAGCCTTGGACCCTGGGGTCATTGTTATTTCCTATTAAGTGAGAAACTCAGGCCTGAGGTATTTAGAAAAAGCTTTAGCTAAAACCACTTAGTGGCGCTGTGCCAACCAAGTTCCTGCACTGGGTAACATGATGGTGACTTCTGTGTGAGTCCGAGAAATGTAGGAAACTCAGCTGGAACTCTGCCACCTCCTCCTCATTCCACACACATTTGTACCCACCATGGTTGTTGGCCATCTTGGGTCTCTTTGTTGGGGGAGGTGTGGGGAAGGAAATTAGTGGGTCATTTCACTAAGCATTGGCATTAAAAAGGGGTCACAAGGCAGAGGAATCCAAAAGGGTTAATATCTATTCAGATGGGTCTCCCCAGAATTCAGGAACCTATGAGACATGAAAGTGACTCTATTCAAAACTTAAGGTGGAGCCTGGCTTCTTGAATCCTAATGAGTTCAGTCTTTTGCCCTTCTTCTACTCATCTGGGGCCTACTTGTGAATGGTTCCTAACTATTTCGAATTTTAATGGGCTATAAATTCTTGGTTTGATTTTTCTGCCTCAAACTCATGCTTAGATTAAATGTGTTTTCATACTTACTTATATGGATATTGAAGAGAGATTGGATTTTAGCAGAAACTTAAGGGCAAGCCTATGTGGATTATGGGTCTTTTATGTAGGAAAAATCAATTTTCTTAGTACTTGATGAAAAAGCACCATGTACACAAAGGTTAATATACTCACATTTTATTTTCTTTAAAAATAACTTCAAATTGTAATTATAATATGTGCTCACAGAGAAGGTCTAGAGATACAAAAAGTGGTATGCTAATAAACATTTAACAGCTGGCTCTCTAAGAGAAGAGAAAGCACTCTGATAGATAGAATCAGCCAATTTCTGAGGTGAAAACAGTCCCATCATGGCCAATTTGGAGCCACAGATGTGTCATCATTGACTGCAGATAGGAAGACTGTGCACTCTCCCCTCCTATGAGCCAGCTCTTAGATCTGAAAGAATTTAAAAATTAGTGGCAATGCAATTACGTAGAGTTACCACCACTGCCAACATCTTGGTGTTTTGCCAACTAGTCTAGCTATGAAAACATCCGTATTGGTTCTGATCAAGAGTCTTATCGTGGGGTTTTGGTAAATAAATCTATGTTTTCTCATTCAAATAGTTCACTCCCATTTTGTTTCTAAACTCAAATATCATGCACACACTTGGGAAGGGCATAAAAATTCAGTGAATTTATTTTAAATACTCTAATTTTTGTTAAACCTAATACTCCAAAAAGCACGGTACAGTGTGGCATTGGAAAACTTGGTGTGATGGATGCTGAGGCCTCGCTTCTCCGCTTCAGTAACAGCATATGTGGGAATGGTGAGGAGCCCACGATGGTCCCAAGAAGAGTTGTATTCATTCGCATGGCCTGAGGCAGACTAAGGATAGGTCTGGCCTGTGGAACTACAAACATGAGTGAGTGAGAGAGAGAGAGAGAGAGAGAGAGAGACTTTCTCTGGCTTGTTCATATTTGCATTCCCAGTGTCTGGAATTTGTTCTAGGAAAAAAAAACTGCCTCCTCATGAAGGACCTCAGGTCTTAGGTAAAGTGTCAAGAGGGACAGGAGGCATGGCTTTGTGTCTATGTGTAGATACACAATTTACGAAGTGCTGCCCAAGGTCCAGAAGGAGCTGATGAAGTGGCCACACTGTGGCTGGGTGAGGCAGAATCTCCAGGTCACTCTAGGAGAAAATGGTCAAAGGACTCTAGATAATCCGGAGTGCCTCTGGAGAGCCTTGTGACTGCCTGATCCTCAAAGAGCAGCCCTGTGAGCTTCTGCTGGGGCTCTTCTACCGGGGTCCAGAGGAGATGCTCTGCTCTCCTTGCTTGTGTCTCTGTCTAGAGGATGATGCAGTGATTAAAGTCTAGGGGGAGACTTCACTAGAGGCAAGAGATGGCAAGAGATGCCAGCTGGGAGTGTGGTGGGAAGAGAGCAAAGAAGAAAGTGGGATTGTTCATGGTGAACAAAGGGACATGTGTAGCCTGCTGCTCAGAGAGTAATTTCTCTCAATTTGATCTCTTCTCAACAGCTCTGGTTTCACTATTTCCACCTGGGCTGAGAAATGCCTGCCTGACTTTGGATCCTCGTGGAGGTGAGGATATATGAGAGTCACAGAAGAGACAAATTTTTAATAATCTATTGTTTTGATTCACAAAACAAATAAAATGGCCGCAGGTGAAGATTTTCGCAGCTGGCATAAGTGTTAATTAGAACCAGTTAGGAGTCTTGGCTGTGAGAGGCCTTGTTTAATTGAAATATCTAGGCAGAGAAACGGATCCTTATCAGTTAGAGGGAGGGCTGGCCCCCAGCCCTCAGGAGACCCCCAAACCTATCTGTTCCCTTGGACTTTTCACCAAAACAACGTCACCCCCACACACCTAGTTAGTATAAGCATAGATCGTTTGAGTACTTCAACCCAGTGAAAATTTTCTTTCCTTTTTTAAGCAAAAGCACTCTCCACCTGCCTGTTGTCAGTCTTTCTAATTTCTGGCTATTCTATAAACATGCCCTCCATTTGCACATGTAGTTGGGTTGAAATGTCAAGGGACTACAGGGGGATGTTTATGAAATTCCATAAAAAATATGTTTTCACAAAACTGAGGTTTATTGGTATTCCAGAGGAGCTGGTAATGACTTCTTTTCCATCTGAGTCTGCTCCTCACCTTCTCCCCTTCACCTTGAACTTTTGCTTGAGTCTAGGAATCAATTTTGTCTAATTTCCAAATGTTGCTTGTCGGTGGTTTGCCTGGATTCATTATATATACACCCAGGATGGAAGGTAACTTGGCGCATCTTAATGACATAAAGACTATCCTTGTCCTGAAAAGCTTTGCCTCCCTTCCTGGTATTTGGTCATTTCTTGGCAGGATTGAGAGATGTAGTGATATTTTATTAAAATGAGGGGTTCTCTTAATAGTATAGTGACTCTCCTGTCTCATTTCATGATAAACTCTAGGCATCACGTGCAGGTGTTTGCAGGAACTCATATTTTTCACGATGTTCTAATGAGTCCGAAAAGACTGTTGCTTGATCATGACTGTCCAGCTGTGGGGCTGACACTCAAACCGTACAGTCCTGTGTGGGTCTCCTCCCAGTAGAATTTAGTTAGCTCCTCACTGGGTGTGCAAACCAGTCAGGAAATAGAAGCACTCTTAGTTCTATCAAGCTTACACAAGTATGACAACTAAAGAATACAACGACTCCATAAGGTTTACTCATAAAACCTACCACCATTCCACTTCCCGTTCACCGTGTTTATCCCAGGGCAGTACCACGTGATCTTGCGATTGTAGAGGTAACAGGTGCTGAATGAAACCCACTCAGAAAAACAGGAGAACTCCAAAACATTTTTTAAAGGTTTTATTTATTTGAGAGAGAGAGGATGAGCAGTGGGGATGGGCCGGGGGTGGGGGTGGGGAGAGAGAGAGAGAAACAGACTCCTCCCTGAGCAAGAAGCCCAACACAGGACTCCATCCCAGGATGCAGAGATCATGACCTGAGCTGAAGGCAAATGCTTAACCGACTCAACCACCCAGGTGCCCAGCACCAAAACATTTTAGGATGGGGTTTTTTGGTTGTCTTTCTAAGCAGAGAATTACAGAGGATAAATCCTCAGAAAGGGGATCAAGAGAAAGGGAATGACAAATAGGAAATGGTCTCTTACCTTCCAAGGGCCTACAGCATGAGGGTGGGGGGTAGGGCTAGAACAGTAGCACCCTATAGAGCTGCTGCGAAGGATGAGGACAAAGCAGACAGTTCGAAGGAGAAGAGGTTTTGGTGTGACAGGTGTCATGGGCATTGTGTGCTCAGGTGAGTTTCTCCTGCTCCCTTCTCCCTTCCCCTCCTCCCTGTGCTTCAACACCTCCCCAGTTGGACAAGCAACCTAGGGGATATCACAGATCTGGGAGTTACATTACTATGGCCCAAGATGTAGGCAGCAAGTATGGAAGGAGATAGACACTTATCTTTGGAGAGAACCATGATGGTCTGCAAGCACCACTTCTCGCTATAGGCTTAAGCTTCAGAACTCGGGCCTTCAAAAGAAATGTGTAGTCCTAATGTCGTTAGAGTTTCTTAAACTTTCATGTGTCTTCCCACCTTCTGCTTTGTGGCTTGCTTCAACTGATAATGAATAATACCTAAAGGGGATTTTTATTGTGCAAAGAGATCAGTATAGGAGAGACTTTACATTTTAGTATCCTTGAAGATGTAACCTGAGTTTGAGAGGCATCGGTTGCTTTAAATGCTTCATTTACGTACATGTTGCCTCTATGGTCTCTTTCATAAACAATTGTGCGAAGAGCTGATGGCTCCATGCTCTTAATACTGTCCTCTTTCTTGGTGTGTTATTAAAGTGAGAGACTGATTGCTCTCAGTACAGGAGGAAAAGCTGGTAAGTAGCGTTCATCATCTCTTTATCATCTAGAGCCTGAGAATGATCTGTGCCTTCTGGTCTTCAAGATCTCATATTCCCCTGTCTGCACAAGCTGACTTCTAAGATCTCACACTTATAGATGCTTACTTTTTTTTTTAAAGATTTTATTTATTTATTTGACAGAGAGAGATCACAAGCAGGCAGAGAGGCAGGCAGAGAGAGAGGAGGAAGCAGGCTCCCCGCTGAGCAGAGAGCCCGATGCGGGGCTCGATCCCAGGACTCTGAGATCATGACCTGAGCCGAAGGCAGCGGCTCAACCCACTGAGCCACCCAGGCGCCCCTAGATGCTTACTTTTAACTTAATCTTGTGTTTTAATTCTTCTGCTGCTCATGTTCTTTGATCTGGCAGATTTAGTTAACTTCTCTGAACTTTAGTTTCCCTAAGTATAAAATGAGGATGATAAGATTTGCCCCATCTTGTTAAAGGGGTTGTGGTGAGTGCAGAAATTAAAAAATGGTTGAATGTTGGGTCTCCAGAAATACCACCACGATAACTTGTTGCTAAAGCAAAGTTGAGTTTATCCTTACTGTGGTAAGGAAGAGCACTACCTTGGTAGAGCCTTAGTAGCATGGCAGGGAGGGGGAAAGGCAAAATGGGGATAATTGTGAAGTTTGGGAATCTCATTGAAGTTGACTGAGTATGGAAGCTTGGTTAGGATTGGGTAAGAATCATGATATAATAGTTTAGTGGACCCAACAAGGGGAGGCTTTTGAGATAAGGGCTTTAGTTTTAATCCTATTTGCTTGAAAGCCTGTTTGCTGTTCACTTGAATTTTTTTTCTGGAACTTTTTGGACCAAACAACAGAGTTATTGACAATGCTTTTCTTTATGAGCAGGAGTTACCTGGAATAGTAAAGTCATGTTGATGAATACAGAATAGGGAAATATTGTTTGGTAAGAGAGTAAAAGAGTAAAATCACGTTAATGTAGGCAGTACATTGTGAGGGGGTAGATGCTTTTAGTTCTCAGTATACAAAAGCACTTTGTAAATGGTAAGTACTATATAAATGATGGTGGTGCTATTAATAAAGTAAGTGTTTAACTTGCTTTTGATTCTTATGCCTTTTTACCCAGATCCAATATTTTTTTCTGCTTAAACTCAGTAGGATGGGGAATCTTTATTCAAAATGACTAAGCTTCTGACATGTCATTTAGCTCTACTTTGAAGCCTGGGCCCAGCCTGGTTTGAAAAAGTCAAGTGTGTGAGCACTGTATGATTTTCATCTACACTTCTAGAAAGTGATCAGTCACAAAAGATAATGAAGGACAAATTTAGGAGGTTTTAATTCAGGTTAATCTTTCAAAACTGGATAAAAATATTTGGGGGCACATATATTCCAACATTCTGGGTGAAACAAAAAACTCACCTTGCCAACTCAAGGCAGCTTTGCTTCTTTATCTGAAAGTGAAATCTTGGTATGTCTTTTCTTTCTAGCTTCCATTCTGACCTTCCCTTCTGGCTCACTAGTTAACTCCAGGTACGTGGTATACGGAGATTGTTTTTAAAAACTCATTGGCCATAAACTACAGCAGAGGTTGTTTAACCCATATACTGATATAGGCACAATATCATAGGAAGATTAAATTAACATTGGGCCAAAAGTTAAAATTTGGTTTTCCTGAGATAGTTACTGCATTGTCCATTGTCTCTAGGCTATATAAACATTGCATCAGTATTACTAGACTCATCTTCTTTTAATTGTGTGATTTCCTCCTAATAGTTCTGACATTGTAGAAAATAAATGGATTCAGAGGAAAGAGTATTATTCTTTGGCATATGTTATAGCTTCTTAGTAACCTAGATCTTGTGTATTAGTTTATTAACTTTGATGAGTTCTTGAGTGTTTGGTGTGGAGAGGGAAATGGCTACAGGAAGTTTTTCCCAGTGTTTAGTATTGGTTACTGTTCCAAACAAACACCTGGAGTAGCCATAGAGAGATAGCAGATAGGATAGAGAGATATGGATGGATGGATGGATGGATGGATGGATGGATGGATGGATGAGAAATTACTTCAAAACTTAGCAGCTTAAAACAAAACTTTACTTTAAAGTTCCTGGGGGGGGCACCTGGATGGCTCAGTTGATCGAACATCTGCCTTCAGCTCTGGTCAAGGTTTCAGTGTCTTGGGATTGGGCCTCACATCAGTCTTCTTGCTCAGCAGAGAGCCTGCTTCTCCATCCCCTCTGCTTGCTGCTCCCCCTGGTTGTGTTCTCTCTCTCTCTCTCCCTCTCTCTCTCTGTGTTTGTCAAATAAATAAAGAAAATCTTAAAAAAATGAAGTTTCTGTGGGTAAGGAATATACGTATGGCTTACTGGATGGTTCTGGATCAGGGTCTTTCAGAAAGGTTATCAAGTTGTTGGCCAGAGCTGTTTGTTCTCCAAGGCTTAACTAGAGGAAGATCTGTTTTCAAGTTTACTCATGTGGTTGTTGACTGACCCTGAGGTCCTCAATAACTGTTGGCTGGAGATGTCAGTTTCTTGCCACTTGGGTCTATCCATAGGCAGCTCACAGAATGGCAGCTGGTTTCTCTTAGAATGAGCAATAGCAAAGAAGATGCCCAAGATGGAAGCCACAAGTTTTTGGTAACCCAGTATCAGAAGTGGCATCCCATTACTTCTGTTATATTCTCCTTGTTAAAAACTAGGTACTAGGTCCAGCCCACTCTCAAGGGGAGGGGATTACACAAGATTGTGAATACCAGGCAGTGGGAATCCTTGAGGGCCATCTCTGAAGCTGCTTACTACAAAGCCTGACTTAGTCCTGCAGTTACTTCAAAGGCCCAGCAGTCATCAATACCTGTTTTCATTCTGAAATCTTATGAACTTGAGGAGGTAGCCTGTGTAGGAGACTGTCACCATTGTATAAGAAGGAAATTAGTAGATTTATAAATTCATTCTATTTTCATGTTAGAGTTACTAAAGTTACCATCTGCATCTAGAGCATCAAGAAACTGACTGTTCTCCCCATGGATTGCATGTTTGAAAAGGTTGTATGAACCAGATAAACTACATTTAATAATAGTAGTAACACTAATAGTGTTAATTTGGTTCCTTATAACATAGACATTTTTGGCACTGGAAATTTTTAAAACTAATTTACTACCATGTTAGAAAAGGATATGACTCAGGAATGACCAGATGGAAGAGATGCATAGGGCAAGGTATGTGGGAAAGGTTGAGGAGCTTCCATGTTCTCTGAGTGCCCCACTGTCCTTGAATCTCGACCTAGAGATTATTAGGGCTTCCGATATCATATATTTATCCACTAAGTTGATAAATTCCCGCCTTTCTACCTTTCTGTGTGGCTGTATTTATGTTATGTTTATCTGAAACTCTCAGACTTGGACAATGTAAATAACCCTTGACCTAGTCTATCTGGTTTCTGATTTCACAGATAATTCAAAAGATTAACACAACTCAAAAGAAAGGGATAATATAAGTAAAGGTACTCAAATAGTCTTGATTGCCTAATATTATTAGTTTTTTTAATAAAGATTTTTATTTATTTATTCGACAGGCAGAGATCACATGTGGGCAGAGAGGCGGGCAGAGAGAGAGAGGGGGAAGCAGTCTCCCCACTATGCAGAGAGCCTGACTTGGGGCTCCATCCCAGGACCCTGAGATCATGACCTAAGCCAAAGGCAGAGGCTTAACTCACTGAGCCACCCAGGTGCCCCTATTATTAGTTTTTAAATTCCCTTCCACTACAGGATCTTCTCATAATTTCTCTCTAGCCTGTAGGTATGGGGCTGTAACACCTGTTCATTGTAGTGCTGTTTAGTGCTGGTGAACTGACAACCTGTCTGACATAATTTTTTCTGATTCTTACCTTTTCCCAGAACTCAGGGCCCCTTTGTGGTTTCATACACTTGATAAATGCTTTATCACTTCAGGGCTTTTGCTCTTGCTGTTTCCTGTGCCTGGTATGCTGGTCTTAGCCATCCTTGGTCTGCTGATCCCTGGTTCTCTATAGTCTCATTGCAGGGTCCTATTTGACCACCGAGTACCAGTATGGACCATCATGAAATAGGAGAACTGGAAGGATCCTCAGAGGCTTTGTAGTAATTTTTCTATCTCATTTGGGAGGTAAAAACAATGAAGAAGATAGATTTGCTCAGGATTCAAAGAATGCATCACATACTTGATAGAAACTCAGGACAAGGCCAGACATTGAAGGGCGTATGAAAGCCCATGGCAAAGAAATCATCCTTTGCCTAGTTAGACAGGCAACACTAACTTAAGTTCACTTAATCTCTGTCATAGTTTTGGGGAAGGAAACATTGCAATTTATACAGAGAAGTCTTAGAAAATCTTAATGGTGGGGTGGAATTTGTTTTAGCTTTTTGAGGATAGAGCAAAAGTAAGAATCCACAGAGAAGAGGGAGAGAGTACTCAAAAGAAGAGAAAGATGTGAAGTAAGGGGACAAAAATAAGAGGGCACAGATAGACCTCTGATCTTTAAAGCTGAATTGTCAATTGAAATCTCCTCCTGCCACCAGACTTACATATTTCCCAGCATTTGTGTTACTTGGCCCTGAGTACATAGAGGCTTTACTGGATTATTACATCTGTGACACTACAGCTATTAGTCACACTCAGTTATAGGACCTGACAATATAATGATGTTCTATTTTTACTTCTGTCCTGATAGTGTCCCAGAAGTACTGAAATTATGACCAGAAAATTAATTTCTTTGTATTTGGATAAGTAAAAGAACAGTTCTATATTCAGTGAACAGTTCTATATTCAGGCTGTAAATCTCCAGAGTTGTTTAGAAGCACTTTGTGTTTAGAGTTTGGGCTGAATTTTGCATTAAACTTTGCACTTATCCCCAGAGGAATTGGTGAGAAAAACATCTGATCAGAGCATTTGAATGTTGCTCAAGGCTATCAAACAGATGCTTGTGCATATATGCACACACAGTTGTAACATTGATTATTTTGCAAGGTCAGAAATGGAAAGGCTATGGAGTGCCTAGCTGACTCAGTCAATGGAGTGTGAGACTCTTGATCTTGGGATTGTGAGTTTGAGCCCCACGCTGGGTGTGGAGGTTACATAAAAAAATAAAATCTTAAAAAAAAGAAATGGAAAGGCTGTTTTATGCCACATACTTGTTGCTTTCTTGAATATGGAAATGAAACCAGTTACTTTATTATTTTTTTAATTTATTTTCAGCATAACAGTATTCATTGTTTTTGCACCACACCCAGTGCTCCATGCAATCCATGCCCTCTCTATTACCCACCACCTAGTTCCCCCAACCTCCCATCCTCACCCCTTCAAAACCCTCAGATTGTTTTTCAGAGTCCATAGTCTCTCATGGTTCACCTCCCCTTCCAATTTCCCCCAACTCCCTTCTCCTCTCTAACTCCCCTTGTCCTCCATGCTATTTGTTATGCTCCACAAATAAGTGAAACCATATGATAATTGACTCTCTCTGCTTGACTTATTTCACTCAGCATAATCTCTTCCAGTCCCATCCATGTTGCTACAAAACTTGGGTATTCATCCTTTCTGATGGAGGCATAATACTCCATAGTGTATATGGACCACATCTTTTTTTTTATATTTTATTTTATTTATTTGAGAGAGAGAGCGAGCGAGCACACATGAACTTGAGCTGGGGGAAGGGGAGAGGGAGAGAATCTGAAGCAAACTTCCCACTGAGCACAGAACCTGACATGGTGCTCAATCTCGTGACCCTGAGATAATGACTTGATCTGAAACCAAGAGTCAGACACTCAACCAACTGAGCCACCCAGGTACACCAAAACCAGTTACTAATTTAAACAAGCTCTTTTCTTAAAGGAGATTTTCTTAGAAGGTGTGTGTGTATATGTGTGTGTGTGTGTGTGTGTGTGTGTGTGTGTGATATCAATCCCTTAACAAAGTATTCAATGAACTATTCCAGTGCACCCTAGAAATGAAAAAGGCACAGTGTGCCTAAAGCTTAAGGAGGTGTATTCATGTAAAGAAGAGGCATTGCATCCAATACTGGGAAATGAACACACAGGACCATTTGTGTCATCATTCACATGGAACACGTGAATCATAAGATCAGTTCAGGCCACATTCAGGGGCTTCTCAATACTCTTCCCTAATATTTAGTCCTTAGGGATTGTCAGAGACAGATGGGCCCTTGGAGCTCTCTCCACTGTATGAGTAAAGAAATGGCAACTTAGCAATGACCACACAGTTTGTGATTGAACTGACACTGCAATCCTGTCCCTTGTTTTGCTCCACCGTGCACCTCTTCTCTCTGGAGAACTCAAAATTCCCATCTCTAGGTAGCTGACAATTAAACAAAGGCAGTAAATCAGCCCCTTTTCCACATGGAGGAATGGAACCACTGTGACCTTAAATGATTTATCCACAGTCGCAAAGCCAAAGAAAGGACTAGGTCAAGAATCTGTGTCACTGTGCTGTGACCACACCCCTGTTTGATAACTGCATCAATATTTAGGAAGAAATGTCATGTAATTAGGTGGTTAATTTTTATTAGACCAACTGGTATGTACTGCATGTGATGTTCAACCATTGGGAAGGCTTTGCCATCTTTCCAGAATCCAGAGTTTTATAGCAATTTCTTACATATGTGTCCACAGAGCAGGCTTAGGTTTAAGGTATTAAAGGTGGAAAGAGGATAGTGATGGAGTGTACATAGAATCCCATAGGAGTTTAACCTTCCAGGAGCTTCTTAGCATGTAATAAGCATGCTTTATAATTTACATGTTTCTAAGTCTTTTATAAGCATGTAATTGGAAGGTAGAAAGTAGTAAGTGCTATGATTGAGGTCTGGATATGGATCTAATGCTTTAAATCTGAACTCACATTTGTTACTAGAAGGCATAGACACAAGGGTATCTTTCTTAGGCACATGTTTTCTGTGAAGTTGGGGAAATCATTGGACTATAAGATAGGAAATA
This sequence comes from Lutra lutra, assembly GCF_902655055.1. Taxonomy (NCBI): domain Eukaryota; kingdom Metazoa; phylum Chordata; class Mammalia; order Carnivora; family Mustelidae; genus Lutra; species Lutra lutra. Next base: position 18,235,089 of record NC_062296.1, read on the forward strand.
AATAAAACCTTTAGATCCCCTTGGAGGAGAGTATATTACTTATTTTTTTGGAACCTACAAAACAAATTGGAACAACCATCATTCCTTCCTTCATTAACTCAGCAAACAAGTATTAAATTCTATTACATTAATAGAATAGATTGGGGGCATTTAATAATTCACTTCTTAGAGTATGTATTCAAATGAGCAATGAGAGTGAAGTACAAAGCCAGTGTTAACTCTGTGCCTGGACTACCAGTTTGTTATTTAGAAACCATTTTCCAATCTCAGCTTTCCCACTAAAACCTACAATTAGTTTGAATGCTGTTGTACACTGATTACCATACTGCTTGCAGTAAAATATCACCCTCTCCTAATTGTACTTTTTTTGACAGTCTTTCCATTTGAATTATTCATCCTGGTTTTGAAGGAATTCTATGCAAATCAACAATATAGTAAGTGTTTGTAGTTTTTTTTTTTTCAGAAAACTGTATTCCAAATCATTTTATAAGGTGGTGTGAAAACTATCATGACCAAGTTGGCTGTCTGTTATTTGCACTTATTTTCTAATTCAGACCAATCTGTGCTCACAGGCTGTCAAGAATTCTGTGAAAGGGTTTTCTGAAGAGGATGGGAGGTTAGCTCAGATGACCTATAAGGTCTTTTCCACCTCGTGAGTATATGATTTGGTGGTAGATTGGATGGAAGCCATCTGCAAATGACATTTAAAGAGCTTTGGGTTTTTTTTCTTAGAGCCAGTAAGGATCAAAATTCTTCTTGCCAAAGGGCAGAGCTTACCTTCTTGTTATGGTAGACATTATTCATTTGTCACGGGATCTGAAATAATAGAGTATTATGTTCAACTTCATGATGCTATTGCTTTACATTTTAATGTTTTTCTTTATGTGCCATTTACAGACTGCTCTGCCATGCCTAACCCTTGTTATATTGAAGGGTAAAAGTAGACAAGAACTTCAAAGAGGTTCTAGTTATGTGAATGCATGTATTTGGAATGGCTGTGTATGGGAGCAAAGTTTGCCACCCCAAAATGTGTCTCTTTGGCATGTGGACTATTTTAGGCTGATCATTTTCAAGAAACAGAAGGCTTAGGAAGAAACTTTGACCTACCCCCTAACTGCCTAAAAGACTTTAGATAAAGGACCTGCTCTAGGAAGGGAGCTATCACCACAGATAACTACATTATAATATGAACTACATTGGTAGACAGGGAGGAACCTAGCAAAGTCTGTTTGTTAAAATTCCTCTCTGTGTCCCATTGCTTCTGGAAGGCCCAGCAAACATTTGTTTACAAAACACTTACTCTTTTTCATCTTCCTGTGAATTGTCTTCCTTCTCTTCCAAGTCCCAGACCCCTGTACTCTTTTCCTTAGCCCTGGATGGCATATAAGCCTCAGTTGCCTGACTGCCTACTTACGGGCCTCATATTCCTATGGAGACCTGTAGGTATGAAATTGAATTGATTTTTTTCCTGTTAATCTGTCTCATGTCAATTAATTCTTAGAGCAGCCAAAAGAATCTTAAAGGGTAGTTAAAAAATGTTTCCTACTCTGTAGCTGGATGGCAAGCTAAAGGAACTTGATGGTGTGCTTGTTTGTGGAGAATGCTAATCCCTATCTAGTGTCTCTACCTGCACACATGCATATACAGAGCAGGATGACCATATGATAGCCCCTACCATCTGTAAGCCAAGACTTCTATTTGTAGGGATGCATTTTATTTGTTCAAAAGTAGTGGTTCTTAATGGGTTTTTTGGGTCACAGATCAATTTGATAACCTGTTGATATCTTATACCATCTCTTCAAAAAAAAATAGGCTTTTGCACATATCCATAGACTTTTATAATTTTTTAGGGTCTCAAGGACTACCTCAGGAGTCCAACATATTACCCAGGCTAACAATTCCTGTTAGTTATCTAAGCAATTATTTCCTTATTTGATTGGAAAACATTTGGTTGCCTACCATGTACCCTGGGCCCAGTGCTGGATGCAAGACACCTATCTAGTATCAGTTTCCTCCTAACTGGCCATGTTAACTTTGGATCATACCTTTACCTTCCTAAGTCCAAGTTTTTAAGAAAGTAATACTATCATGTTCCAATGGGAGGATTTCTAAATTCCCTTGTTGTGCTTTATTTACTCAGCCTTGTTCTAGGCACAGAAGGCAACATACCGCCAAGCACCCAGTAAGATAGGCCAGTGATCAGACCCAGGCAAAAGCAAGGAACAGATGGAACAAAGGCTCCTATTAGGCCATCTGAAGCCCACACAGTTAGGTAAAGAAACTCTCTCACTTGCATGAGGGAATGGCAGCACCATGTCTGCCTTTATATGTGGCATTTGATATTACAATAATAATTCTCATGTAGCTAATCCTTTTTGGCTATTGCACAGTTGTTTTACTTTATTGCTGGGTTGCTTTTAACCTTTTTAAAAATTGAATCCCCTTCAACTAAGTATTTAATGGGTCACATTGCTGCTTTGGACTTGTGGGATGTTGGGGAGATGATACCACGTGTGAGGAAGTCATGAATAGTTTCACACAAACCTTTTCAAGTAAATTATACTTAAAATGTTTATGTTATTACAGACTCTATTGAAAAACATTTCAAAAACTCTTAGTAAACTTGTCCTTAGGCTGCTTCTGTCTGTATTTATTCAGCCCTCAGGTATTCATTTGCTCATGTCGGGATGTGTGTTTGTTTTAGTTTTTATCCAATGTGATTTAATTTTACATTCAAAGTTTGTATAACTGAGGCTTCAAGCTTGTATTGGGATGTCCAAACAGCTTCATTAATCCTGGGAGATATTTTTCTAACCAGCAGAAATTCATCAACATCGATAAATGACATATTCAACTTACTAAATTGAAAATATCTTTATACTCAGCCTGGAGCTTCAATTTGTCAGCCAATAATCATCAAATGCCACCCAAACACTCATAATTTTCTGAGAAGAGAAAATTAGCTGGTTTTAATATGTCTGGTAGATAAATCAGTATCCACATTCTATCATTCATAAGAGAAATTTATATAACTCACATTAAACACATCAGATCAACTGAAAAATTAGAGTAATTAAACGTTATAGGGGAAAGAATTTTATTAGAAGAGCAACAAAGACACTCTTGACACACCAAGAGTGCTGCCAACACCATCTCCTAAAGACCTGTGAGACAGTGCAGACACACTAGGCTGGCGGTTGTGATGAATGCGTAAGCTCCCCTAGGGTCCTTGTGGAAAGAGGGACAGCTCATAGTGTCCAGATGCATAATGATGGGTGGCTAGACCTAGAATATGCCAGTACACTGGAGAAGAGGATAGATACCATAAAAGTTGACCTTACTCCTTTTTATTTAAATTAAAAACAGTTTGGAATAAAAAAATAGAAATGCTTTCAAACATATGGATGAGTTTGTGATGAAGACCAGGAGACTTCTCTCCCATGTTTCTCTACCAGCCCTCCCTACTACCTGTTTTTAGTTGTTCTGACCATTTCCCTATCTACTACATACACTATCTTAATAGCTATTATTTAAAATTTTATCCTATATTGTCTCTTGTCTTTTGCTCTAATAGCCCAGTTACCCTACCCTCATCTTCTCCCTCCTCTCTTTCCCTGAAATTGACAAGACAAATAATTTCTCTGCTAGCTACCTCTGCAACTTTGGCCACTGTACTTCAACATCTATCTCTTGTTGCATCAAGAGTCCATACATGACAAGGACATTTATTTTGTGCTTCTGTCCTTTCATTTCTTTCCCTTTTTACATTCTGCACTCTGTCAGATATACCTTTGTTTTTCCATTGTCAGGGTTGTTAAAAGCACTCATCTCTTTTTTTTATGATCACCTTATTTTACTGAGTAAATCATTCAGTAAGCTCCTAGGAAATGTGTGCAGATGGCAGAGAGTTTCTGAACTGCTAATTACTTGAAAATCTTTATTCAGACCTCACACTTGATTGATAACTTGGTATACAATTCCAGGCTCAAAACCATGGGCCCAGAGTTGGTTGTTTCCCATTTCTTCTACCTTTTTGGATCTTTCATTAGGATGATATTGGATCTCTTGGACAAATCTTCTGTGACATTTATATTTCTTTTTGTATCTGTCTCCTTGACTTTTTGCTGTATGTTCTAGGAACACATTCTCAATATTGTGAAACTCATGATTCATTGGACACCCTTTTCTGGGCCACAGTGGGCACCACACCCCTCATTCCCTTGGTCTTTCTTGGGTCCTATTCTTGATGGACCCTTTAAAGCTTATCATTCACAATGGTGACTCCAACTATGATGATAATAGACACAGATGTCATTATTTCTAATCTTTAAATGTACTCTCTAATAAATAAAAAATAATAATCTTTCTTTCCTCCCTGTCACCCCCGCTTAATTTCTCATGAAAATGTACATTCCCCTTCCCTCGGAATGTCATTATGCAGCATAAGTCATCAATTATAGACTTCTCTATTTGACAAAACATCATGAAGGTTGTCTTTCACAATGTCATGCCTAAGCTTTGAATAGAATTTATTTTGTGACTTGTTCCACAGCTGTTTTCTACACCTTTTACTTTTGAATCTGGGTAAATAAAAATAGTACAAGGTCATCCATTAAATGAGCCATTTAAAAACATCTTAAGCAACAAATGAAGGAAAGAGGGAGGTTACTTGTGTAGGAGTCTCCCTATCCAGAAAATTATAGATTTAAAAGTCTATAGTAAGCACTGCATTCATATGAGTTGCTAATCAGCTCATTCTTAATTGGCAGAACACCCCCAAATACTGTCTTGATAATCCAAATAGTTTTTGCTTTAATACATATCAACAAGTCACTTATTTAAGCTCTGCACTTAACTTTACTCTTTGAAATATATAGCATCCCTTCTGTCACAGAAATTCTTGAGAATTCTCCTGCAATAATGTTATGTGCTAAGTGGAAACCTTCCAGATGATGGGCTCATCCAGCCTCCCACTTGCTGCAAGATTTCTGGCCCACTTAGCTCTACCAGTTCCTACTGCCTGGTAATTACCCAAATTCTTCTGCTTTCATGCAGAGGGTCCATATTGTCAGTGGGTACAGGCAATGAGTAAATGAAGAAAGTTTTTTTTTTTTCCAACCTAAACTATCTCAAGATGCCCAAACAAGTCTGTGAGATTAAAGATGAGGCTTTTGATCTTAGGATTTGGAGCTAGAGGGCACTGTTTCTTTGAAGAAGTGTTTTCTATATCTTCTCTTCCATTCATTGTTCACTTAAGCTGCTTTTATTAGGGCAGAAGTTTCACATGCCATTCCTCACTTCACCACCTATGAAATCATACACAGATTGTAATTTTGGAAGTGACAGATGGGGTCATGTCTTTCATACTTAGAAGTGAGTGAGGGAAATAAGACCCTCAACACACATTGTTGTTCATTCTGCCTCACTGGAGCACTCACGAAAGACTCAAAGAACGTGCCTCTCTGTATCTGGATTTAAGAAGCAGAGAGGGCATTCCAGAACAATATCGTAAGACTTGAAAAACCAACAACTCCAATCAGCTCTTCTTTAGTCTCCTTTTTAATGTGTGTCAAGGTTATTAGTAGAGCAAACATATTATTGTACTTCATATTTAGAAAACCACCATAACTGTGTATTTTTACCGTGTTCTGAAGCTGGATACTAAACCATCCTAGCAAGGTTAAGATAAACTTAGCTTGTACAGGATTGGACATGGTATGCCTTTATGATTACCCCAGTACATTTATTAGTGAGTCTTCCATGAATTGATACAACTTTTTAAAAAATCACCCAATTTTTACTGTAACCACAAGTGCAGTGTGATAAGCACTCAAAGCAACTACAAGAAGAAAGATTTTTACAATCCAGGAAGAAAAAAATAAATTTGTAGATAGTTAGCATTGGGAAAATATCATTTAAGTAAAATGTTCCTATGGTAGTGAATAATGTTTTTTAAAATTTGTCTGCTTTCAGACCAAGACCAATATCTGGACTGTTGTCATATTTTTGTGCTTTTACACTAATCTGTTGAGCAGATTGCATTTCAATGCAGAGCAGAATAATAGAGTATTAGGAATTATTAGGACTTCTTCTGTGGGTCATACTGCCTCTTGCCACAGCAGAAGAGTGCTTTAAGTTCTTAGAGAAATGCTTGCATATAGCCCCAAGACCTCCCATGCACTAAATCTCCATTTCACTGAAAGATTGAATTCCATTTTGATTAATACCACTCTCTGTCATATAGCATTCAACATCTTGGAACTTGGAAATGCTGGGCCACAGGGAAAGAATTGGCCATAGCCTGTTTTTCTTTTGTGCTCTTACACTAATCTGCTCAACAGGGTGAATTTCTTTCTTTCTTCTTTCTTTTTTTTAACAGGGTGAATTTCAACAGAGCAGAATGGTAAGAGTTTTAGGAATTATTAGGACTCATGTACTTCTACAGGTCTCTTTCTTGTATCTTATATCTTGGATCATTCTTTGCTTTTTCATAATCTCTTGGAGACTGTTGTCAGTGCTTTTAAGGAAGAGGAGGAGTGGGGATCAAACAAGCAAATGTGCCATATGCTTCTGTTGAGAGAAGTCTTTAGCTAGCTCGACTATTGGTGGAGCAGTCCTGGCTCTTGTGGGTTGATGGCACTCAAAGAGTGGCAGTCCCAGATCTTTGCTTTAGGGGGAGAGAATTTATAAGAACTAACTTGGTGGACCGTTTTTCTACTGCAATGGTCCTGGTGATCATAGGGAGCTTCCAAATCTACAGTACCTGGAATGTTATCTTTCCAATTGTCAACTTTGTTCCCAGATTTTGGTTTTGTGAATGTGCTGTCACCCAAAACAATAACAATTGGCATTTGTTGAGTGCTTAGTATCTTTCGGTCAAAGTGTAAATAGCATTAAATTTTGACAGCTACCTGGGAGAGGAGGGCTAAGCCTCACCACATAAATATGAGATGAAGACACTGAACCTTAAAGCAGTTCAGTTTTTGCTTACCCCATGGAGCCTGGGTTCAAACCAAAGCAATTGGATTCTGGAATAGATGCTCCTATTTTTTAAGTTTTTATTTAAATTCCAGTTAGTTAACATACAGTGTAATATTAGTTTCAGGTATACAGTTTAGTGATTCAACACTTACTAGAGCAGATGCTCTTAACACCTAGGTGTGTCATGGTGTCTCCTGCCACAGTGCAATGCTTGAGAGAGACTCAACTTGTGTAAGTCTGAGGAGTGTCTGAAGTTTTTAGTGTCTTATTGCTAGCTGGCCTGCCCTGCAAGGAGTATTAAAGAAGGTCTTCAGGGAGAATGAAAATGATTTCAGTAGAAAACCAAATATACAAGGGCTCCTGGGGGGCTCAGTTGGTTAAGCATCTGCCTTCAGCTCAGGTCATGATCCCAGGGTCCTGGGATGGAGCCCCACACCAGGCTGCCTGCTCAGCGGGGAGTGTACTTCTCCCTCTGCCACTCCCCCTGCTTGTGTTCTCTCTCTTTCCATCAAATAAATAAGTAAAATCTTAAAAAAAGAAAAGAAAAGCAGATAAACAAAAAAGGGAAGAGTATTGGAGTAGGAATAAATGAAGATAAAATAAAATATTTTAATTTAAATATTATTAATTTAAATAAAAAGTAACTGTTCTGACAATAGTAATGGAATAATGGGTGGTTACAGCATTTGGATAAATGAGCTATTGACAGTAATACTGTAAAGGATGGGAGTTTGGAATTAGGAATGCCAACACTACCTGTGGAGCAGTATAGTGTTATTAGAAGATGAAACCATATTAATAGTTAAAATAGATTGTAAACTCTAGGGGAATCACTGAATTTTCTTTTCAAGTATTGTTGATATGCTAAGAGGAGATTAGATGGAATTGTATAAAATGCTCAATTAAAATCAGAGAAGGCAGAAATGAAGGGGAAGATAAAAATAAGAGCAGGGGATAAAATGGTTACTAACATAGTAGGTATTAATTCACCTATACCAGTAACTTCTTTAAATGTAAATGGCCTAAATACATCAATTAAAAAGCAGATTTTCAGAATGGATGGAAAAGTAAGACCCAACTATGTGTTGTCTATGAAAAACATGCTTTATTGTTTTTTAAAACAATTTAAAAAATTTTTTAGAGAGGGCATAAGTGGAGGAGGGCAGAGTGAGAGGGAGAGAATCTCAAGCAGATTTCCCAAGGAGAGTGGAGCCCAATGTGAGGCTCGATCTCATAGCCTTGAGATCATGACCTGAGACAAAAATCAAAGAGTTGGATGCTTATCCATCTGAGCCACCCAGATGCCTCAAAACCCACTTTAAATATAAATATTCAAGTAGTTCCTATAGAAAGGGATGGATAAAGATCTATTACTACATAAAAGAAAGCCAGAGTATCTGTGTTATTTTCAGACAAAGCCGACTTCAGAGCAAGGAAAATTACCAGGGATAAAAGGGAGCCTTATATAATGATAAAAAGAAGTCAGTTCTCGGGACGCCTGGGTGGCTCAGTGGGTTAAGCCGCTGCCTTCGGCTGAGGTCATGATCTCGGGGTCCTGGGATCAAGTCCCGTGTCGGGCTCCTTGCTCAGCAGGGAGCCTGTTTCTCTCTCTGCCTCTGCCTGCTTGTGTGCTCTCTCTTCTCTCTCTCTCTCTCTCTCTCTGAGAAATAAATAAATAAAATCTTTAAAAAAAAAAAGAAGTCAGTTTTCCAAGAACACATAACAATCCTTAACATGCTTTCACCTAACAACAGTTTGTCAAAATATGTAAGGCAAAGCTGATAGAACTTCAGAGAGAAATAGACAAATCCACCCTTACAGTTGGTGGCTTCAATGCCTGTCTTTCATAAACTGATAGATCAAGCAGGCAGAAAATCAGTAAGGGTAGAGTTGACCTGAAAAACACCATCAGTCAATTTGATCTAATTGACATTTATAGATTAAACAACAGCAGAATACATATTCTCAAACTCACACAGAACATTCGCCAGTGGGGTACCTGGGTGGCTCAGTCAGTTAAGCATCTGCCTTCGGCTCAGGTCATGATGCCAGTCCTGAGATTGAGCCCCACATGGAGCCCCACATCAAGCTCCACATCGAGCCTTGCATTGGGCTTCCTGCTTGGCGGGAAGCCTGCTTCTCCCTCTTCCACTCTCCCTGCTTATGTTCCCTCTCTCACTGTGTCTCTCTCTGTCAAATAAATAAAATCTTAAAAAAAAAAAAAAAGAACATTCGCCAACAGAGATCATGTTCCAGACCATGAAAACACCTAAGCAAATTTAAAAGAATAGAAGTCATGTAAAGTATGTGCTTGGACCACAGTAAGATTAAAATAAAAATCAATAACAGAAAAATAGCTAGAAAGGCCCTAAATATTTCAAGATGAATCAACACGCTTCTAAATAGCACACAGATCAAAGAAGTCTCAAGAGAAATTAAAAAATATCTTGAGCTAAACAAAAAGGGAAATACAGTTTATCAAAATTTGTGGGGATGCAGCAAAAGCAGTGCTTGAAGGAAAATTTAGAGCATTCAATGCATATATTAGAAAAAGAGAAAGATTTAAAGGCAATTAATCTAAGCTTATACCTTAGGAAACTAGAGAAAGAAGAACAATTTGAGCCCCAAGCAAACATAAGAAAAGAAATAGACAGTAAAAATTAGAGGAGAAATAAATGAAATTAAAAACAGGAAAATAATAGAGACGATCAAGGAAACTCCTTGAAAAGAACAATAAAATTGATAAATCTCTAGCCAGGGTAATGAAGGTAAAAAGACAAAAAAAAGTAAAGACATAAGAGGGACTGGCTCAGTTGGTGGAGCGTGCAACTCTTGATCTTGGGCTTGTGAGTTGGAGCCCCATGTTGGGTGTAGAGCCTTCTTCAAAAAAGAGAGAGAAAACACAAATCACTAATGTCTGAATGAAAGAAGACTATCATTACAGATCTGACGGATTTCATCGGAAACTTTCTTAAATAACAAAGTCTATTCAAAATACAATAAAAAAAATGGAGAATGGTTGGGGGTTTGCTGAGTGCTGGGGGCTTCTGTGCAGATCTATTCACAGAAGGCCTGGTTGAGTATGGCGGTCAGTTTCCCATCTGCTGTGGCTACAGTGGAGAGTGGGAGAAAGACGCCAGAGTGTGGCTTAAGCCAGGCCTGTGACTGTGTTTGGGGGCCACATGGAATTGTCACTCATTCATTTCAGGAATGCTGTTGATTTAATATGGGTGTTCACCTCAACCAAGGCAAAATTTCTGAAGGTTGAGACTGAGTTGCCTTTCATTCTCCCTTAAGGGAAATGGGCCTTCTGTGGTCAGTAAAAGGCAGAAAGATTGAATATAATGATAACAATCATTTTAGCTGGTTATACAGTGCATATCTATTGTTTCTAAACTGCCTAGGCCAGGGTCCTGTCCGCACATCCCAAGGGCAAAAAAGAAAATCACTTGTGAATGGTTTTTTAAATTTACATTACCTAATGGTTCACCTGAGGCAAACCTTATGATTATGTGCAATTTCAAATACTGCGTTCCTGTCCCAAATCCCCGCCTCTGAGTCACTGGGCTGCAGTCTAGCCCTTAACAAAGAGAAATCCCTTAACTGACTCTTCCTAGGACTCGAGCTCTGTTTTCAGAAAATAAATTCATTTGGGTCAGAAAGGAGCAAGGGGGAGGGATGTGAAGAGGTTCAGGTGGGGGCGGGTGGGGGGCAGAGGTGGCGGGAAGGCGAAGGCACCTCAAACCAACTGCCACCGCAGCAGTAAGGGATTGTGGGAGAGAAGAGGTAGAAAACAGGAGTGCTCGGGTACTTAGAAAGGAGAACTCAAGTGGCCACATTTTTTTTTTAAGATTTTATTTATTTATTTGACAGAGAGATCACAAGTAGGCAGAGAGCAAGAGAGAGGAGGAAGCAGGCTCTCCGCTAAGCAGAGAGCCCGATGCGGGGCTCGATGTGGGGCTCGATCCCAGGACCCTGGGATCATGACCGGAGTTGAAGGTGAGGCTTAACCCACTGAGCCACCCAGGCACCCCAAGTGGCCACAGTTTGATGGCACCTGAATGCTACTGCCAAGATTCGTTCTAGTCCTAATCTCTTCCAATACTGCTACCACATGCTGTTGAGTACTTACTTATTATGTTACGTAGGGACAGTGTCTCTGATAGACATCTGCAGGACCCTGCTTACCCCGCCCTTTGCTTATTAGATCCTGTAGGTTATTCCCATGTAGAAATAACAGGTCTCTTTGGAACAGAACAGTCATGCTTATAGACCCAAAGTGCATTAACTCTGCTGTGGACAGAACTGTGTCTCCCCACAATTCGTATGTTGAAGCCCTAACTCCTAATGTGACTATTTGAGGATAGAGGTTTTGGGGAGGTAATTAAGTTTAAATAAAGTCATAAGGATAGTCATCAGATAGAACTGGTGGCCTTTTAAGTAGAGAGAGAGAGAGAGATCTTTCTCTCTCCATGCGCACATACCAAGGGAAGGCCATATGAGAACAGAGCAGGAAAGCAGCCATCTGCAAGACAGGAAGATTGTTCTCACCAGAAGCCAAACTCCGCTTCTGGAACTGTGACAAAAGAAATTGTGTGTGTTTTTTTTTTTTTTTCAGCCATCCAGTCTATGGTATTTTTTATGGTGGCTCCAACTGACTAGGACACCCTCTCTCCTCCTCTCTCTAGCCATGGAGGACCAGTGGGGACAATAGCTAGAGTGTTGCCTGCATGTAAAGCATGGGTAAAGAAATTCCCTGTGTGGGAAGTTGGCTGTTTACAGTTGTTTAAAGGGCAATTTGGCTTGTCTCTTTGTGTTTTAATAGCAGAAAGTCATTTCATGTAATAATTCAACTCCGCACCCAACTCTAATCTAGGTCTGTTGGGGTGGGGGTTGCATTCTTTGCTTGTGATTTACATTGCCTGACACCTAGTGTAATGACTTCCACGATGAGGGCCATTGCTGTGTCTGTGTAGCTCCAATCTGTCACTGGCAACGTTCTGAGAGCTGGGCTCCCCCCCACCACCACATTCAATCAAGAAACTAGCGCTGTGTGTAATTAATTACATCCTTTTACCCCAACCTCACCGACTGCTACACATCGCTTCTCTTAGAAACTCAGTGAAAGCAATATTTTTCCTATCTCACTCCCCTCTTTCAGTACATGCAAACTTGGCTGTGCAATCAATCATTGAAACTTTAGGCATTTTCTTTTTTCACTTGAAGTATTCATGAGCATGTCTCTGTTGAAATTTTCAAATAGGTCCCTTAAAGGATGTCATTAGTACCTGAGCTCCCTAACAAGCTACGGTACTTCGGGATGATCTTTGAAACTGGGAGTTTCAGCCATCTGCATGTAAGCAGCAGCCATCCCTCTGATTGTCTTCTAGGACTGTAACAGATGTTTTAGCTGATAAATAACACCTATAATTTTATTGTCAACATTGCAGTTCAGTGACAGTACCTAAGACCCAGTTATTCTGTGGGCTAGGCTGAATGGGGTAATAGAATGTCGGACTAGGGTTTCGATGGTGAGGTTATTTAGGTTGTATCATTAAGCATTATTACACCAAATAATTTATCCAAGTGGATGGTCTTCAATTTTCAAGTCACTCAGATTTTGAATGACTGATAAATTAAGAGAATGAGGTTCATTATGGGCAGTGAAGAGAAAAAAGTGCATCAGAAGCTTGGAAAGGAACGGAATCTTAAAACCAGCTAAGCCCATAATGCATTCCTGTGAATTGTTAAGATGCTATTATTATGTTAAGAAGTTCTCTGCTTTCCTATGAAGGCCTCTGAGAGTATTTTCTGTTGGCCATTAAGACAGAGCAAGGAGAAGCAGACAGCAATTGTGACTTGAATGCCTAGTGCTGTAAAACTATTACGTGAATCCATTTCAGTTTAGGTATTGAAGATGATGGCGCCTTGGTGCTGTTTGCATCATTGACACTCAGGAGGGCAAATGTAAAGTGAGTGGAAGGGAGGAAGGTGGGGAAAATTAATTGGAGCTGTGAGACCAATGACATTCCCACCCGGTTGCTGCATCCACGGTTGAAGAATTAAATGCTGTCTAGAGGACTCTGAATGAGTCACTTCTTTTGAATCTCTAGAAGGCTGTTAACCTCTTGTCTGCGTGTAGGAAGTGTAACGCCTGGAACAGACTCTAACTCTGCAGACTAGAAGAGAGAAATCAGGATGGCAGAAGTTCTTGGGGTTTATCCAGGAGAGTTTAGTTACTGAGATGATGAATATCCTCATTACCCCAAATCTTTCCTCCAATCTGACATGAGTCCCTGTGCTTTGGACCTTTGTGCTGCTTGTCATCCCTAGACTGTGCCCCCCCCATTTGATTTAATGAACAGACTGGAAGGGAGGGGACGGTACCTAGCTAGGAACTTAGGCAGGAGCTTTGGATTCTAGACTAGACTCAGACACTTTAAAATGTCTCTGACCTGAATGTCCTTCTTTGATGAATTTGGCTATGAGGCTAATGACCTTTTATGTCTCATCAGTACCCAAAGTCCTTAAGTCTGTGCATTTACCAACCTCAGGGAGATTCCTGCTCTGTGACCCATTGGCATGAGGAGCCCATCTAGAAAAGAGCACTGACCAGCTCCTGAATGTTCACATTAAAAGTAAAGCCTACTTACTTTTGGCCTGTCTCAAGTATGAATCTGTTTTCTCTCAGGAGTAGAAAATACTAGCTTTCTACAGCTTTCCTAGGCATATTTGAAAGAAGACATGAGCTCATACTATATCCGTGGTTAATATCCTGTTTTCTTAACATCCCTGTCGTGGGCTTTGGATAATGACAATGGACTCTGAACCAAGTACTGTATACATAGTATATTAGTGGAGTCACTTACAGTGGAAGATGTCCTAAGGAAAAGCAATTCAAAGCAGCTTTTAAGCAAGAAAGGAAATTTATGGTACATTACTGAGAAATCCTGCGGTAGCTCTTAGTTCCACATCTAGTATTCGTTTTCATTTGACTTTTCAGCATTGCTTTCTCCTGTTCACCAAGTCTTGGCTCTTTCCTGACACAGAAAGGCCCTTTTCATGTGACAAGAGGAGACAATTACCAGTGCTCATGCTTGTCTGCATTCCAAGAAGAGAGACTCTGACTTGGGGGGTCCAATTGTCCCCACAGAGCCTACGTGCATCACCTGCTCAGATCTTGGCGGGCAGGGGACATGAGTTACCATGACTGACAGTCAACAGCAGTACATGGCATTCCCTTTTCGGTCTGCCCCGCACTCACACTGCTACCGAAAAGGACAAGACAGTCTCCCTCCTTTTCCTGGGAATCTTTGTACAAACAACCCCCTGGCTTGAGTCACACACGCACTCACTCTCTTTCCAACTGGGAATATAACCAAGAGACAATCAAGCTGATGTTTCCAGTGACATCTGTGGAGGGGCTTCATTCCCTAGTGGTGGAATTCATTTTGTGAAGTCTCTAACAAGAATAAAAATCAAATTTTATACTTTTTTTCACCTTTTGGTAGTCACAGACACATTCACTCCCTTGTCTGCATTTTCAGTCAGCTCTTCAAGTGGTTCTGAGACCCTATAAATATTTGAACCCCCTGTGTTCAGTGGTCACAAAGATGGCATCTGAATGTCATCTTCATTCCCACCCAAGTGTGCTGTCTGAGCTGCCTGAATGTATAACCAATTATCTACTTCAGTCTCAGTTGACCTCACACTCTACTGTCCCAAAACACTTTTTCATCTTCCATCTCTGGGACCATACTTTGGACTCACTAAGTTCCACATCCTATTGACTTGTAGCACCAAGCTTGCCAACCAAAGGGGATATTAACTGCTCTTGCAACACACTTCATGCTTTGCCACTGCCCTACCTTTATTGATGCTGCTCATTTATTTCTACAGTTTCATCTCTCTGTTTTTTTTTATCACTCCATCACTGGCTGTTAAAATCCCATGCATTTAATACTAGATGCAGACACAAATGTGAAATACTTGGACAGATTATCAGGAAACCATTCATTGGAAGTGCCCTAGTGGCTTAAATAAGTAGGCATTTAGTTATTTTAATTATTTTTTCACATGACAACTATATCTTGGGCTTCCAAAATTTCTATTCCAGGCCTCTTCCCAACATGAGTATGGAGTTCATGATTAAAATTAAGTATCATTCAGGCATGTTTGACTGCATGTAACAAAAAGTTTTATTGCATGTAACCACAACTACAAGTTTACAGCATAGAAAGTGTGTTGGTGGTAAATTTCCTCCTTGTGTAGGAGCTCCAGATCATTAAAGGTTGGTGCTCTTAGGATATTCCATTTTATTCTGCCATCCTGAACTGGTTAGCTTTCCAATTCAGCTAATCTAAAATGACTTCTCTTGGGGGCTCCTGGCTGGCTCAATCAGTAGAGCATGTGACTCTTGATCTTGGAGTCATGAGTTCGAGCCCCACACTGGGCAGAGAACTTACTTTAAAAAAAAATTAAAAATATAAAAAGCAAAATTACTTTTCCTCTCCCAACCTTTGGACTTAAGCCTCATGTTTTTCATATCCAGTAGTCCTGGGCTTTTAACTTCAAGTAACAAAACAGAACTACAGTTGCTTAAATAAATACCATAGTTATTGCAGTGGCTCAATGACATCTTCAAGGAATCACGTTTTTAAGGGATCTTTTCACTCTTCAATTCTGGTTATATTTCATCTTCATATTTGTTGTCTCCTGGAACTAATAGGGGCTTCTTTATTGCAGCGTTCCTCTTCATATTATTGTCTTATGAGATAGGAAGTCTTCCCTATTCTAGCTCTCATATTTGTATTCAGCTGGTGAGAAGGGAAGGAGTGAATGGTGAATGGCAAAACTGGTCTTCCCAGCCATCTCTCTCTCTCTCTCTCTCTCTCTCTCTCTTTTTAAATCAGGTACACAAACTCAGTAAACTCCTGCTGCTCTCTATTGGCAGCTATATCCAATGTCCTCAACACTCTGGAAGAGGGGTCAGAAAGGGAAATGTCATGGATGGAGCTGGGGTCAGCCAACCCATGTGCCACTTGGTAGTAAATATTACAGTAGAATTCCTGTAACTGGCAAGGTATTAAGCTATGCTTACAATCACCTTATTTCATATATCTGTGTCCAATATGGTAGTTAATTGTAGCTATAGTCACTGTAGCTATTAAGATTAAAATTAGATACAATGAAAAATCCAGGACCTCAGTTCCATTAGCCACATTCAGGTGTTCAATAGCCACATGTGGCTGATAGCTACCATAGTAGACTGCACTGATACAGTACATTGCCGTCTCCACAGAAAGTTCTATTGCACAATGCTGGGCTAGGTGAAATACAGTCAGTGAAGGGACAATGCTAGCTCCCAGTTTTCAGAGTTAGCCAATGGTGAAGCAGAGACCAAATACCTGGGTTTCTAATGTTCAGATTATTATTCTTTTAAGTAGATAGCATGGTTTTTTGTATATTTCTTTCTTCTTAATATTGCTTCTTATTTTCAAAAAATTATACCTATATTTTGTTGTTCTTTTATGCTCTAGTATAAATGAGTACCTAAAAATCCCGATCTGGGTATCCTGCAGTGTTTTCATTCCTAATACACTGAGCCACTTAACATTACAATATAGCAAGGACCTAAACGACCAAAAAGAAGTCAGTTGAGAGTAGATAAGAATTGTGAAAGATTTCATTCTGTTTTTTACTGTGATAGCTAAAAGACAGTGCCCCTTTAAGAAACCAGATACTAAAGTCACCTGCTTAAATTGAGTGAATGAGGAATAGCTAGAGGCACAAAATGTTGCATACCCTTTAAAAATCTTCCTAGATCCTCTGCCGGCAGGGCTAGAGTGGAGGAGAGAAGTCCAGAGATAAGACTGTTGTAAGACTAATAAAGAGGAGATAGGTTGGTATCACCTAGATTCTAGGTAACAGCTAGATAGAAATGGTAACACCGGGTTTCAAGCATGTGTAAACAGTCTTGGGTGATAGAGGGGGACAAAAGAAAAGGTGTTAGTTAGAAAAATAGAGAATATCAGAAGTAATTAAAAGTAGCCATGCATTTGATTTTGAAGGGGGTGGTCCATCATTTATTTAACTGGGCTATTCCAGAAATAGTAGATGTGGAAAATATGAAACTTATAATAAACCTACATGAGCACATTATCTGCTTTATTGCTGTCAACCTTGATTTCTTAATGTGAATGAATTTGGTTTGCCTGTATTGCCTCAATTAGCCATCCATCATTAATCGCCTTGGCTACAGCCAGAGTTGAAAGTTGGCGTCTCAGAAGAATATACATCTCCCTCTCATAGCTGACCTTCAATTCTAACTCAGAAAACCACAAATACTTGGCAGCAACCCACTCTAGTGCATTAGTGAGGCCATATCCAGTATTCTTGAGTATTAGACTCGTTTTTTTCATACCAAAGAAATCCACCTTTTCCCATAGCTCATTCCCCTGGTCCCTGCAGTCTCTGTGCATGTTTTTCAAGCCCTTGGCCAGGAAGTTATTAACCAGCTTAAGCATCTATAGGTTGAGAAGGTATTGGTTCCTTCTAGGTCTGTGCTTTGTTTGTTTTCACATATCCAGGAGACATACATGGAAATCCTCCTTGTGTCTTGGCAAAATACCACCCGGGTGATCAATGGAGAATCTGTGTTTAGGTCTTAGTAATGAGGTTGTATGTTTTCACAGCGTATATTCTGATACTTAAAAAATGTTAGGGGATTTGTGTTCTTGAGCAAGTTATTTATCTATGGGCTTAGTTTCTGCCTTTGGAAATGAGGAGCTTGGACAAGTTTTTTGTGAGACAAATTTTCTGATTCTGCATGGGAAATATCCTTGCCCCCACAGTATTTGGAAATCATTAAAAATGCCACCCCTCAGCACAGAAATGCACTGGAAATTGCTAAAAAACAGCTGTAGTAGAAAATGCCCAATACAACTCATGGGCTCTTTCAATGAGGAAATTACAAGTTCCTAAAGAAATTCTCATGAATTCCAAACTTTGTTGGAAGGCACTGAGTAAATCAATGTGTTATTGATTGATCTGCTGTCATGAATCTGTTTTTCTTTCCTTTTTGCAGTCTCTGTACCTGTATGGTGAACATGTCTGTATGGTGAACATCTAGAAGAAGCCTGCAAAGTTGTCCAGCAGCTCATCAGAGAAGTAAGCATAGGTGGTTCCCCAAATTCCAAAGATATTTTGCGTTATTGAGAAGAAATAAGTAGACTCTAAAGAAAAAAAAGCAACTGTTCACTGAGGTGTTAGCCAATGCCCTAGGCTATGTGGGCTCGGTCACATGTGCTCTCATGTGTCTAGTCAAAGCCACGGAGAAGTAAAACCTTTCATGTTCCTATGAAAATAGGGACATCAAGACCAATCAAATTCAAATCCCTTTTGGTGACTTCAAAGTCAATCCCAGTGTAAGAACTTTTTCTAGAGTTGTCCTATGCCTGCCTAATCCAAACTATCATTTCACCCCACAAATAAATGACTTGATTTCACATTTGTCAAGTGGACATGTTAAATACTGGCTCCCCAAAATATCACTGGAACAGCCTGTTGTCAAGAAAAAAAAAACAACAGTCGAGGTTATGGCTCACCACTGTAAGGGAGAACTCCATATTGACAGAATCTAATCGTGTTTTAGGGGAGGAAGGGAAAGACTGGGGGATTGAGACTTTGAAGTCTGTCCTAACAGGAGTGGGGGACTTGGTTAGGGTTGGGTGTAGGTGGGCATGGCAAAACAGGGATCTGGATGCAGAAGGTTCAAAAAGTCTCAGGGTAGAAACTGTCAGTTGATGCTTTCTATTGAATAGTTGCTGGAATGAACACTGAAGCTATTTGCAACTTGTATCTTCCTGTGTAAGAGTCTTTTCAAATAGTACAGTCACAATGAGGAAAATAGTGGAGTGGCAAACTCATGTTTAGTCAGTAGGCTGTGTGAGGTACATGATTTTGGTTCTCGGTGCCTACATACTGTTGGAAATACATGTGTCCCGCAACTCTCCAGGTGCTTATGTATTTTAAAGTTCACAGACATAAGAAACAAGAATTGAGGGAGGAGGGCTATGACTAAGTTGGGTGAATGATGGACAAATTCACAAAGGGAAGTAACATTTGAGTGAGGCCCTTATCATTGGTTATACCTTTAGAGAGGCTGAGGGATAACCTGATCTTTCATGCTAAAGGCTATTGCTGCTTGGCTACTCATGACTACCTTTCTTCTTTAAGAGTCCATTCAGGGCATGTACAAAAGGTGTTGGCGAGGATGTGGAGAAAAAGGAACTCTCTCACACCGTTGGTGGGAATGCAAACTGGTGCAGCCACTCTGGAAAACAGCATGGAGGTTCCACAATAGTTAAAAATAGAGCTATCTTATGACCCAGCAATCACCCTACTAGATATTTACCCAAAGAATACAAAATACTAATTTATTTTTTTCAAAATACTAATTTAAAGGGCTACATGCACCTCTGTGTTTATAACAAGCATTATTTATAACAGCCAAGATATGGAAGCAGCCCAAGAGTCCACTGACTGATGAATGGATAAAGAAGTGGTATATATATGCAGTGGAATATTACTCAGTGATAAAAAGAATGAACACTTGCCATTTGCAATGACATGGATGGAGCTAGAGTGTTTAATACCAAGTGAAATAAGTCAGTCTGAGAAAGACAAATACCATATGATTTCACTCATGTGTGGAATTATAGAAACAAAACAAACAAGCAAAGGGAAGAAAAGAGAGAAAAGTCAAGGAACAGACTCAACTCTGGAGAACAAACTGTTGGTTACCAGTGGGGAGGAGGGGCGGGGGCGGGGAATGAGGAAACAGGTGACGGAGATTAAGGAGGGCACTTGTGAGGAACACTGGGTGATGTATGGAAGCATTGAATCCCATATCATCCACCTAAAACTAATATAACAGTAGGTGTTAACTAACTGGAATTTGAATATAAACTTAGAAAAAGAGTTCATTCAGGCCAGGTGAAGACTTCACTTTCCCCTTCTGCCATAGTCTTGTGGAGGGAAAATGAAAGCAGTCATCATGTGAAGTTCAGTGCCCTATTTTTGAAGGGCCAGGGCTCTCTCTCAGAAGCACAGTGTCCTTGCCTGTGTGTGTGTGTGTTTTCTTTGTTGTTGTTGTTGTTTTACAAATATATCTCAGAACTTGGAGAAGAGCTTCTTAGTTCTCTGCTTTCTCTACCCTCAGGATGGCCTCCATCAGCACCACATAAACATGACTAAAAGATCAGTAGGGAGATGAGGGAGGGCTGAGCTGGTTTGTTGACTTGTCTGAGGATCTGAGTTCAGAGCAGCTGCTCATTTTCTTATTTGTGCTTTGTGTACTCCTTTTCCTTCCAAGATGAGTGAACCTAAAGCAGAGCCCTGTTTTTGTTAGTGGGGTAGAGACCCCAGAAGCCAGAGTTGTAGAGCTCTAGATAACTGGAAACACTAACTTTTTTAAATTTTGGACTGCTCTCTATCAGTCTCTCTCTCTCTCTCTCTCTCTCTACCTCTCCCCCTCCCCTACCTCACTCTCTCTCTCTCTCTCTCTCTCTCTCTCACACACACACACCCTTTTTTTTAGGAGGGAAAAGATCTGGTATGCAGGATGAGGAAGCACTTAAGTAAGGAGATGGATGAGAATCACTTTTTTAAGGGTTAGAGGTATGATTTCAGTTTTGGGAATCCACTCTTAAGGATATTTCAAAACAAGTTAAAAAAATAATAATGAACAAATTCAAACAACTTTGCATTTCTCCTGTTGAGGGAACTGATCTCTCAGAGAGAACAGATTGGTGTTTGGAAGCCATTATGAGGGATTCTCATTCCAGCGCTTGTGGCATTTAGTACATTTTCAAGTTCATTTTCCCCGCAAAAGCGGCTGTGTCACGTTCCCGCAGAGCTCTCACTAGGCCTCGCTGTGTCACGTGTAGCCTTAAGTAGGGAAAGACGCTTTGAATCGCTGCCCTTCTTACCTTGGAAAGGAAAATGCTGTAGCTCCCCCTTGTGTCGTGTGAGGCCAAAAACATCCGGGATGGAGCCACGGCGGCCGAATCCGCTCCTTTAGGATTTTTGAAGTGTCTTCTTCAGGCTTTCTGGGGGACAGGAAGGATGGGGCTAATCTTTTGTGATTCCGCCTTACTTCCTACTCCTCCTTCAGGGCATCCAGGAGCCTCTTTCTTGGAGGGTCACCTTTTTCTGGCCAACACTTCCTTTAGGATGATTTTCTTCCTGGTGTTGTGGTGCAGTTATCTTCCACTTACTACATCAGACCTTGTACCATTTTGTCTCCACATCTCAGGGGTGGAATTTGATTCTGCTATTGCCTCCTCCTGCCCTGTCATGGGGGCCCCTTCATCCTGTGTCATGACCTTTCAGCTGGACTCAGGCACCACTTTCTTTGCCATCCCCTGACCCTGGGTGAACCTGCCAAGTTTTCCCAAGTGTCTCATGCTCTCTCTGGTACACGAGCTTGGTCTTTAACATTTTGGCTACTTGCTAAGCATGCAGCCAGGGTATGACATGAAATGACATGACATGTGTCTCTTGTCAACTCCGCAGTCTTAGTCCCTTCCCTGCACCTGACTTAGGTGCAGGAACTAGGAAGATGCCACAGGGCTCCCTATGAATGAATTTCCTTACTTCCAATCATCTTTGATAGTGATCAAAATTCTTCACACACATGGCAATTCTTGGGTAATGTGATTCTTGTTACCGATTTTGCACCTTTGCCAATATTGCAAGAAGAAAAAAGTCTCATTTTATAGATTGTTTTTAAAATTAGGTAAGTTAAAAGATCCTGATTGTTAAAAAGATTACCACTGTTTTGTTGTTATACCTATAGGACCAAACCTTAATAGAATTGCTTCACTGAGGTGTGTACACATTCTATTTTTGTGTGTGTTTTTTGTGTGTATGCACTTTTTACTTTTTTAAGTTTTTGTTTTAAATTCCAGTTAGTTAACATAGAGCACAATACTGGTTTCAGGTGTACAATATAGTGATTCAACACTTCCATACAACACCCGGTGCTCATCACAACCACCCTCCTTAATGTGTATATGCATTTTATTTTTGTTGTTCCTTTTTCTTTCTTTCTTTTTTAAGTGACTTCCATGCCCAGCATGGAGCTCGAACTCACAGCCCCTGAGCTCAACAGTTGCATGTTCCACCAACTGAGTCGGCCAGGTGCCCCTGTGTGTCCGCATTTTAACTGAGACTGATAGATAGTAGTCTTTATCAGTACAGTCTCCTGTCTCCCTTGACCTGGTCTTCATGTCCTGGTCAGCTTGCTGTTCCAATAAGAGTATCAATCCATTTCATTTCTCCCCTTCCTGCCCAGCCAGCCCTTATTTAAAGACTCTGGACACTTGTCTTGAAGAAAGTGAGACTCTTTGGGACTTAAATCTTAAAGGACTCCTGCTTGTCCAGCTTTACGATTTCCTTTAGCAGAGGAAAGTTTCACTCCACATAGATCGAAGACAAACTCTTCTCCCCACTCCGTATTCGCTTGGTGGCCGGGTCATGGGAGCAGCCGTACAAGGTAGTGTAGGCTAAGTGACAAGTCTTGCAAAAGGTGAATGCTTTGTGAATTCTCAGGTAGGAAAAATCAGGCCTGGCAACCTTCTGAACAAAGCAAGATTCCAGCAGGGTCTTCAAAGGCAGAGAGAACCAAGCCAAAAGGAAGGGCAATTAGGAAGGAATCCAGGCAGAGAGGAAATGTTACAAGCACCTGTGGTGGCAAAAAACACGGGGACTCTTAGGTACCACTAACTGGATTCTCCTTATCTTACTTAGTACATTTTCCCTTGGGCTGCCCTGTTTTGGATATTTGTCTTCCACCTGATCTGCGGTCAGGAATATTTTATTGCTTCGTCTTTGGATCTTGTCCACTGTTGACTAGGTATCAACAAATATTTTGGTTAGAAGTGAATAAACAAGCAAACCCAATAGTTCGCAGAAAAGGCTGTCAAATACTAGGAGAGGGGCGCCTGGGTGGCTCAGTGGGTTAAGCCGCTGCCTTTGGCTCGGGTCATGATCTCAGAGTCCTGGGATCGAGCCCCGCATCGGGCTCTCTGCTCAGCGGGGAGCCTGCTTCCTCCTCTCTCTCTGCCTGCCTCTCTGCCTGCTTGTGATCTCTCTGTCAAATAAATAAATAAAATCTTTAAAAAAAAATACTAGGAGAGCTGCAGTAGGGGAAAAGGAATGAATTTCCAGAAAGCCTCGTTTATCATAATTTCAATGTAACAAGCATGCGCTTTCTCATGAGAGACCACTCTTTTTTAATGAAAACATATTTAACTTCTGGAAAATAGTCTGTGTTCTGTTTTCCTAATCAACTATGTCTTATTAATAGTGTTAACATAATCATTCTAAAAGAATGAAAAACCAAAAAATGCCCTGTCAAATCTGTCTCTCAAAAAAGGTTCAAAGCCTGAATAGTTCATGGGAACAATTTGCTAGTCTGGAGAATTCTTCCCATTTTGGTCAGGGCCTCCTATGGAGAGATTTATGTGCAGTGTATGTCAAGAGGCAAAATAATGGCATTTCTCTGCTATACAATGACTCGGACGTTTGCTGAGTGCAGAAATGCACCTTTAAACCAGAGAAAGCAGCAGAGTCTGCCCTGATCCAATCACTCTGAAAAGCCATGCGCACTGAAGCTGGGACCAAACATAATGACAGGATTTAATTGCTAAAGCTCCAGAGGCAACGTGCCTCTTGATGTGCTGACCTTTAACCTGGACTTGGGAGGGTGAAAAAGAGAGGGGACAGTTTCCTTGCCCTTTCCCCCCCCCTCCCACTCTGATTGTGGCTGTTTCTAACCCTTATCTGCATACCCCTAACATGCAGTCCCCCACCCCCACCCCATTCCCATTAGTTATTTCCAGCTTCAGGGCCAGGATGGGAATGAATAGAACAGAAGGGAAGGCTGGAGGAGAATAGCAGGAGGAAGTCTACAAGCAGTTGACAGCTGCTTAGAAGCAGGGGGCAGAATTACAGCGTCCGAAATGAGAGCTGAACTCCTGGTCCCCTGATGCTTCTGCCACCCCCCCCCCCCACCCAGTAGCTCATGGGATTAGGCCTTTCCATTTTTCTGTTCTCTGTCCCTATTTGGACCTCTCTGGTCCATATTTGTAATTACTACTGCCCCCTCCCCACACCTTCGGCTCCCTTACTCCTTTTATGTGGTTCCTCACGAATGGCAGCATCCCGAGCAAAGTGAAATGCAAGGTTCTGCCTGTTACGTGTCCGGCCAGCAGCAGCCAGGCAGCCGAGGGTAGCTGGAGAAAAACATAAATCTTCGGATCGGTCCCGCTGTGGGTTTGTGACCAAGAGCCTTACGTTGGCCCTTCGCGCTGCTCTGCAAGCGTTCTGGTCCATTCATGCTCCCACTCTTCCCCACAGTGTGCACACCTCCTTTCTCTTCAGATCTCTTCCCTGTTCCCCAGCCGCTTGGGTCTGCTCTGTGTTGCTAACCCGCCAGGCACACTTGCACGTCTGGGCCTTTGCATGGACTCTTCCTCCTGCCTGGAGCATCCGGCATCTGTTGCTTTGCTCCCTCACTTGCTTCAAGAGCCCGTCCGCAGTAGCGCCGTGGTCTGCAGTCGGGCCTGCCCCAGCCACTCTTCAGAAGGCAGCAAGCATGCCCCCACACCCCGGCACACCCTGAGCCCCTGACTTTGTGTTTTCTTTAGCAGTTACTACCATCTGGTGTTCTGTGGGGTTTTTGTGTGTACATTTTCTGTCTCCCCGCTAGAAAGAGCATGTTATGGGACCATGGGTTGTTTTTTTTTCTTCCACACCTAGAGCTTACCACAGTGCTTGTGTGCCACATGTATTTGTTTAAGGATGGAGTGGCTAGATGAAGGCCTGTTGAGTTTTGAGGGTCCCCTCTTCCCAACTGCCAAACCCAGCAGATTCACCTACTCACCCTCCAGTATTTTTCCTATGGTGACCATAGTTTCCAAGCCTAGATTCACTGCACATCATCTAATTGGTGGAGAAACTGTCTTTTACTTGGACTCTTTTGGGAAATTCAATGTGATGTTTAGGTATATCCTTTTTAGCATCACAGTCTCCAATGAATCTTAGAAGATCATTTTCCAGTTAGTTTAATGGGCCCCGAGAGTGGAATTGGCTTATCCAAGGTCACTAGGCTATGTTTAGTTTAAAATAAAGATGACTTGAAGTTGTTTGGCTTCTTAGGGCTCTTGTTTGGGATTATTAGAGATACCCAGAAATTATCAGAAAGCGCCGCAGTGACTGCCTGGCAATGTCTTTCTCACTGCGTACAGAGGCTAGCACACTAGCTCACGGGTCCTTCACTTCTATCCAGTGAGGCTTGCTTGGGTGACTGAGCAGGATTTCTCACCATATGCTAGATGTGTCTTTGTTCACTCACTCCAGAAGTTCTCTTTAAAAAAAAAAAAAAAAGATGTATTTATTTGTTTTAGAAAAGGGGGAGGGGAGGGAAGAATGAAGGGAGAGAGCATCTTAAGCAGACTCCACTCCAAGCGTGGAGCCTGACAAGGGCTCTGTCTCAGGACCCTGGGATCATGACCCGGGCTGAAACCAAGAGTCAGACCCTTAACTGACCGTGCCACCCAGACATCCCTCACTCCACATGCTTTTAAACTTGAGAAGTTGTGAAATAGGGGTGCCTGGGTGGCTCAGTTGGTTGAGTGTCTGCCTTCAGCTCAGGTTATGTTCCCTGGGTCCTGAGATCGAGCCCCATGTTAGGCTTGGGGAGTCTGCTTCTCCCTCTGCTGCTCCCCCTGCTTGTGCTCTCTCTCACAAATAAAATCTTTAAAAAAAAAAAAAAAGAAGTTGTGGGGGCGCCTGGGTGGCTCAGTGGGTTAAGCCGCTGCCTTCGGCTCAGGTCATGATCTTAGAGTCCTGGGATCGAGCCCCGCATCGGGCTCTCTGCTCAGCAGGGAGCCTGCTTCCTCCTCTCTCTCTGCCTGCCTCTCTGCCTGCTTGTGACCTCTCTATCAAATAAATAAATAAAATCTTAAAAAAAAAATAAAATAAAAAAAAAAGAAGTTGTGAAATAAAATGACAACTAAAAGTCACCTCCTGTACCAAACTACCTTCTCCACCTTGATTGCAACCTATTCAGTGAAATAAACACGTACATGCATTTATATAGGTGATCCAAAGTATAATAAGATGTCAGTGGAAAAGATCGGACACTAGAGTTGTTTCTTTCTCATAGCCATGAGCCAAAAGGGCCATCTGGGGTTTTATTCTTCTGCCTCCAGGTGCTAAATACCTCCACATTTTCTCCTTTTATAATGAATGCTTTGGAAATGAGAAATGCATATTCAGATTTGAAGAATGTATTCTCATTGGTTTTCAGGGATTTTTTGCTCTTGAAATAATGAAAGCATGAATGGTGGGAAATAGAAGTATAGGACACAAAGAGTAAATACTCCAAAAGCCTCTCAAATCCTTCTAAAGTTATCTTAATACACAATTATTAACTGGGCTTCTGGCTTCTTGGACTTGCAGGCATTTTTCCCAGGGGCCAATTTCTTTGCGGGAGGGCTTGGGAAATCTCAGTCTAGAAGATCCTCTCCTTTACAAAACACTGCTCCCACCCTGACTTCGTGTCAAGAGCTAGAAAATGACAGGGAAAAGATACTTTCCCAGATCCTTTGTCCCCACCGGAAGCAAGGCCTTTTCATTTGTGATGTGTGTAGGATGACATTTACAGTCTACATTGCTTAGGTACAGTGAATACTCACATCCTTTGTGTCCTTGAGAGCTCTGGTCACGATACACGGCATAGGGCCAACACGCAGGAAATCGTAATCCGCAACACAGAGGAGACGCTCAGCAAATATCCAATGACCAAGAAGATCGATGTAAAGAGGGTTAGTAAAAGAACCGCGAAGGAGATTTCTACCAGGAGTTTTTAACTACCTAGCCACCTCCTTGACACCAGAGGTGATGCCTCCCAATCTGACAAGAATAGTGCAGCTCTCTGAATTTTTGCCTCTGCCCTGAGATCAGAAGCTAGCCTAGTGTGCTGTGCTAGGAGGTGACCAGTCAGATTGAGTGGGCTGGGTTTGTGGGTAAAACGAGAGAAAAACACTTTGGCTTTCACAGCTTTGGAATGGAGTTGGAATACCACTACTGCCAGAGCCTAGTTTAGTCTGCACAGAATAGTCACATAGCGCTCTTGAGTGGAGTCTTAGAAAACAGATACATTTGAGTTTAAAATTTTCTAACAAGCAATCAAGGAGGCCCTAAAAGCCTTTGAGTGACGGGGCAGAATCAAAAAAAGGATTTCAACTTAAGATGGGATAACTAGGAAAGTGAGCAGTGGTTAGACCCCTTGGCTGTCCGCCAGCAAGATGGCGCCTATTCTGCACTTCCCCTGCTCAGTTGGCGCGAAGACGTCACCTTTGTTCTGGGATCAAATATATGCACGTTGAACTGTGAGGAAAGTGCAATGAAAGGAGACATCATTTTTGGAAACATAGGTCTCTTAACCGCCCTCTTGAAGACAGATAGTGGAAAAGCCATGAGGGTCTTAGATTGTTTCAGCTATCATTAGAACAGACAACAGTTTTTTGATAAATACAGATCAGACCTGGGACCACAAAATTTTTGAATGCAGCTTGGAAATCCTCCTGGGGTTGTAGGTTCTTTCAAGTGGGCGACTTAAGAACAATGAAGACTTTGTCGTGTGTGTGTGTGTGTGTGTGTGTGTGTGCGCGCGCGCGTAGAGGAAATAGTTTAAACTCTTAAGTAGCATCTACAGTAGGACAGTGAACTATAAATAATCCAGACAACTTGAATCTGCTGTTGTGCTTGAATGTTTTTATGGCCCCATTTCCACCATGATAAATATGATCATTCTCTCACTTGGATGCATATGCACTTCTGTGTATGGATGAGTGCAATCCCTACTTCACTGAACAGAACTTGGTAGATTAATACTTGATAAAACAAAAATCTCCCTAACTTATGCTCCACCAATTTTGAGAGTTTGATAATCTGGGCAGGGACCAGACCAAGCAGAAGTTTCCTTTAGCATTATCCATAAAGACAGGGTTTGCTGAGCAAGTTAATAACACAGATGAGATTTAGGAAGAGTATTTAACTATGTGGGAGAAAATACAGCTTCCCATGAATTTTGGCACATGCCTTCTTTTTTTTTTTTTTAAAGATTTTATTTATTTATTTGACAGAGAGAGATCACAAGTAGATGGAGAGGCAGGCAGAGAGAGAGAGAGAGGGAAGCAGGCACCCTGCTGAGCAGAGAGCCCGATGCGGGACTCGATCCCAGGACCCTGAGATCATGACCTGAGCCGAAGGCAGCGGCTTAATCCACTGAGCCACCCAGGCGCCCCGGCACATGCCTTCTTGATAACAGATATTTGTAGTGCTAAGTGCTTACCCATTCATTAATTCAGATTGGTCTCCTATAGAGTTAATCAGAAAAGTTTAATTTTGAGTGACTAAGTACATCTGATCCTTCCTCTCTGGTTTTGAGTTACAGGAAGCTAGCTCAGATTATGTGGACCCTGTCACCAAAGCTGGTTATAGGAGCCTCTCTAGCCTACATATGATGGGGCAAGAAATTCTTAGACTTACTTTTGTCAATGAGCCCAGTACTCTAGAGTTGACCATGGTGGCAGTGGGCTAATCACTAATACAACTTCTTCTTCTTTTTATGTTTAACTAATATAACTACTTTGGAGTCACTAGTGTGTTCTGTGGAGAGCTAAGCATGGAAGAAGCAGGTCAGGTTGGGGGGGAATAGCACATTGATCTCTGATACCTCAAAGCCTAAGGTCTCATCTTGGCCTAATGGTAAATATTTGTCAGGAGGACCACTAAACTTTGTCTTTTTAAGAAAACATATGTGTACAGTGCTCAATACCAATGGGCACATGCTGATGGGCACTGGGGGGATCCATTCAATTTTAGAGAGAAATGTTCATTACCAACAGATGATGTCTTGGTTGTTAGCAGCACTATAACTAAAGTCCATTTTAATGTCATCTTAGAACATTTAGGGTTTAGGGAATGGTTTCTTTACTTAGCACTCAAGAGTTTCTCCTTGCCTTGAACACAATCTTATAAGCTTAGTAAGTGTTCACATAGGATGTTCGAGACATTTTTGGAAAACTGGGACATTTGGCTGTATTTTTTGACCATTTGTAATTTGTAGTTGATACAGGATGACAAGCAGAATTACCCATGGTGGGGCTTTTTTAAATTGATCTTTTCCTGTCATATTTGATGGCATTTAGTGGCAAGTTTTCAGTTCTACTTTGACTTCTCACATGTAGGTTGTGGTGACCTTAGTGCACTGTTCCAGTGCTGTTCCTTGTAACCTGATGGGAACTTCTTTCCCTACATCAGTGATTTGCTGTGTGTTTCCTTTTATATACCTTCTGCTGGGATGATGTTAGAGACCCTACAGGATACAAGCCTGGAGTACCTGGCTTGTTCCAAAGCAGGCAGTATGTACTTGGAAATGTTAATATGTAAAGAATTAGCATTACAGATTTATCACTTTGTGAAATGAATTAAAGTGTGCTAAGGTGCCTTCATGAGTGACATGTTTGCAAACCCTCAGAACTTGCTTGGGGAGTTCTTGGACTGAAGTTCAGAATGGATGGCTCTGAAGTTCTCAAGCCAAAAAAATGACCCGAGTCAGGTAGATTTGGTAGACCTAACTTGATGAAAAATATGTTATCGCTCGTGGTTCAGTACATAAGGCACCTGAGGAGTAGAGAGATGAGATTATTTCAAGAAATTGACCTAATTTAGCTTGTGGGAAGTGCACGTCAGGCATTGCATGTCAGCTGCAAGAGGTAATCAATTGGAGGAGAATGTGGAAGCAATTCTAGCCAATCAGAAGGACAGTGTTAGAGTGATTTTAAAAATGGTTACTTTAAAGTATTAGTTACATGTAGTCTGGAAGACAAACAGATCTCACACTAACTGTCCAATCCCATAATTAACCCTGGATGAAAATGCCTTGTACTTGTCCATGGATGGCTCAATATGTCCTAAAGGTGTCCAGATAGTATTTTCTGGAAAAAGCTAAGGTCCACTAGAAGTTGTTGCATATGATTTTCCCATTGCCTGGGTTGGTAGTCCAGTTATACTGCAAGGCCTCATGACAGTTCTTCACAGCCCAGCTGACCCAAAGAATCTATTGGTGATTCTACTTTAGACACGTGAATGTGAGAATAGTTGTAGGTCTGAGGAAAGCAAGACTAAAGATCCAGGAGATGGTGTTGTCTAGTACATAATTCATCCATGTTGAGCATAACCAGTTTTTCTCTAGGCCATATAATGATGCAGTAAGAAATGGAAAGTAAAAAAAGATGTTAATTGGGACTTAGTAAGAAATTTATGTGTGTTAATAAGATACCCTTAATGCTGACTTGGTTCTACCCCTAATATAATGGCCAAAAGACCAGATGACTGATTTGGTAACTTTTTCAACCCCGGGCATTCTTCACTCTGCATGGATGATACCAACCTTGAAACTTGGGGCATGCCTCCATAGGAACAGTGAAGCCAACGCTGGAGCCCATGGGAAAGTTTCCACTCATCATATCCTATTTCTTGTAAATTGTTTCTACTATCTGCATTTGCTTGTTCAAATAGTAAAACACAGTAAACACAATCTTGAGCTTAGTCTCAGTCATCATCTTAACCAACTTTCAAAATTGCTTTTTATGATCTTGTTCCACATGGCTTTAAATTTTCAGTTACTTCACACTTATCACAAGCATAGGGATTGCTTAGAGCATACCAGGTCATCTTGGCTTGTTGGAATTGGAGATAGCCAATTCTTTGGTACCTAGTGGTAGGTTAAGGGGCCCACATGGGGTAGAATGTGTGGACTTCACACTGTACCACATGAGGGGAAGGAAGATAACTGGATTTGGAAAGAGGTTAGATTGATTTACATTTAGTGGCCTGTGTATGAAGTCCTGTAGATTTCTGGACATTAAGAGCTATTCACCTGTTATTGGTTTGAGGGCTGCCTACTGCCGCCACTCTCTTATTCACTTACTGTGATTGCTCTGCAGGGTCATTCTATGACAGGAGAATTAACACAGTATATGCTTACGCTTGAGACACTGTTCATTATGCTCTCCAGCTATGTATTGAAAGTCTTCCACGTGTTTAATGATTTCAGTTGAAGTGGGGAAATTAATCAGAATGGAATCTAGTGTTGTAGTGGAAAGGAGATTTAGTGCATAGGAGTAAAATTTGAGTTCTATCCAAGCATTTTTCTAATAGCTTAAATGATTTTTCTTGATTTTTTTTCCAGTAGCTGCCTTGCCTTAGAAATCAAGATTCTTTCCCCATGTCATCATGTACAGCTCTTGAAGAGTATTGGTTTTATCACTAAATAGTTAGACATCCAGAACCTGAAGAAACTAGCATAAAACCAATACGAGAAGTAGAACCATTCTTATAGAGAACTGAAGAATCATTTCTTGGTGCTGTCTCCAAAAGTAAGCTTGCAAAACAAATCAGAACTTTGAGATTGTCAATAATTCAGGATACGTGTAACTTATTTCTGAAGAAAATATGGCCACTCTAAGGGTACATGGTTTTGTCCAAATATGGAGCAGGAAGATGGGGATGTCTAGGTCCAAAGAAGCATACATTGAAACAGTAGAAAGAAAGAAGAGGATCAAATTGGTGGTGTGTTTCACCACCGGAGAATCTGTAACTTTTCAACTAAATAATATTAAAAATGTGGTCTTTAGATCATATGGAGAAAAGCAAAATCACCTGCGTTTAATTTTCCAAAACAATAGCTTCTTGTTTATGGAAAGATTATATTTCAGAGATGCTGTACAGTTGAAGATGTTCCTGGATAGAGTCCATCAAAATAATACTCAGTCATCTGTGAGACCTGTGAAGGATAGAGATATCTTTGCCAGCAAGACAACACCAAAGGAAATCAACAAAAACTCATTCCACAAAGCAGGCAAGAAGCCAAGTAGTAGATCGTTTCAGATTGGAGAAGGAACTCAAACACCTGACCATCAGAAGCGGGCTTCATCTGCATCAAAGTCATCAAAACTTCATTGCAAAGATTTATTAGAGAATGGATACGGGAAGAGGAAAAGGATGGTATCATCTGGTTCAGAGATGACTGGGAAAACCCCCAAAAAGAGTAATTCTGTAGGAAAGATGAAATCCCAGACAAATCCCTTGAGGCATGTGAGCCATGATGAGAAGAAAAAATTGAGATTAAGAGTGTTAAAAAAGAAAAATAAATTAGAGTTTGAGGCCTTAATAAAGACCACTTCTCCTGGAAAGCCTCACTTGGATGGCACAGGTCTTCTTCAGATGCTGACTGAGAAACTATATTTGGCATTTCTGTTGGCACCAAAGTATAATGCAGATGACCCAGAGTGGGACAAACTCAAGATGACTTTTGATTTCTACCCAGAGAAATTATGGCAAGGCTTCCCCAACTTGGGAAACACCTGTTACATGAATGCAGTTTTACAGTCCTTATTTTCGATTCCATCATTTGCTGATGATTTACTCAGTCAGGATTTCCCATGGGGTAAAATTCCCCTTGGGGCTCTTAGCATGTGCTTAGCACAGCTGTTTGTTTTGAAAAATATTTATAACATAAAAATCAAGGAGAGGTTACTTGTGAATATTAAAAAAGCCATTTCAACGGTTGCAGAGATCTTCTCTGGCAACATACAAAATGATGCCCATGAGTTTTTAGGCCACTGTTTGGATCAGATGAAAGAGAACATGGGGAAATTAAACACAATTTGGAAGATGAAAATTGAATCCAAGGAGGACAACGCTGCTCAACAGGTCTTTGCTGACAATGCTGCCACCAGAGTGCTCATTTGTCCCGTCATCACTAATTTTGAGTTTGAGTTGCTGCGCTCTATTATTTGTCAAGCTTGTGGTCAGGTTGTTCTCAAGACAGAAGTGAGTAATTATCTCTCCATTAACCTGCCCCAGGGAATGAAAGCACTCCCTTTGTCTATTCAGTCTGCTTTTGATCTCTTCTTCGGAGCAGAAGAACTTGAGTATAAATGTGAGAAATGTCAGCACAGGAGTTCTGTTGCAGTGCACAAGTTCAGTAGGCTCCCCAGGGTTCTCATTGTTCATCTGAAACGTTATATCTTTAACGAGTTTTGGTCGCTGAGGAAGGATGACCAGGAAGTTGTTATTTCTAAGTATTTAAATTTATCATCTCACTGCAATGAAAGTACCAAACCACCTCTTCCTGTGAGCAAGAACGTAGATAATAGGGACATCCAAGTCCTAAAAGTCTTTCAGAAGTTGAGTGCTGAAAGACTCCAACCATCAGCACTTTCCCAAAAGTTGACCTCAGCGTCCAGGGTTCACCCAGTTCCACACGCTGGGCCAGACAAAGAGTCTAAACCACAAAAATCCCAGATTCTCTATGAAGGGTCACGCAGAGAACAGCAGAAAAAAGACCTGGGAAAACGTTCCGGACTGAATGGGACAGATTCCAAATTGGTGAACTTAGGAGATGGAATAGTCATTGAAAAAGAGGTATTAGCCGCTGGCTTAATGATGGATCTGGAACAAGTGTCCTCTTATCTGATCTGTGACGATGAAGGTAAACCCCGCAGTGGTCCAGAAACACACCTTGCAGGCGTTCATCTTCAAGAAGCATCTGAAAATCGAAAGCAAAAGAAATATAAGAAAACTAATACATTGGTAGATTTTGAGAGTGTTGCTGACACCGTTGAAGATTTTTATGATGGTAAAAAAACCAGAATTTCAAAGGAATCCCAAAAAGTGGCTGAACAAACCAAGCAGCAAGAAAGGGTGAGGCTCTATGAACAAGCCCTTCAGCAGGCACTGCTTCAAGCCCTTTTGAAGCCACGTGTCCAGTGGTACACACAGAACCTCAGGCGACACACAAACTTAAGTCTCCAGGGGGCCAATGTGAATTCCCTAGGTGAATCGAGTTCTAATAAAAGCCCTGGAAAGAAACAAGCCTTGGATACGAAGACAGAAACGGAAGTCAAGACACCAAAAGGAAGTGCCAAGATGGGAGATCTCTATGCCTATCGGCTCATTGGTGTTGTCAGCCATCTTGGGAAGTCCCCAAATTCAGGCCATTATATCAGCGATGCCTATGACTTTGAGAGGCAAGTGTGGTTCACTTACAATGATCTCCAGGTATCAAGTATCCAAGAATCTCTGATGCAGGAGGCTAGGCTTTGCACCGGGTACATCTTCTTTTACATGCACAATGAGATCTTTGAAGAGCTGTTGAAAAGGGAAAAGAACTCCCAGTCTCGTAGTGCAGAGACAAGGGAGACCCCTCAGGAGAAATAAGTGGAATGGACTCCTGGTTGCTCACATCTGCTTGACTGCCTCATTGGCTACCACTTTCTCCACAGAAGAAAAACTATGAACTCTAGCCAAAGATGAAGAGGCAGTTGGCATCCAGGACCAGAGTTCAAGCAGAAACACTTAGGTAGTAACCTGCATTCCTAACCCTAATACAGACACTTCAATCCCACCATTCCAACTGAAAAACATTCTTTCTACTAGGCTAGAATTGTGGCTTCCATATTTGAGTGCAGTGGATTTTAAGTCAGTCTTTGAACCAGCAGCAGCAAGAGCATGGAGAAACCTCTTAGAAATGTAGATTCTTAGGTCCCATCACATCCCTACCTAGTAATTCAGAAACTCTGGTTAAGGCAGGTTGGTGGTAGGAAGCAGAGATTTGATGGAGGTTTTGTCTGATGCTTGAGAAATTTAGAGAACTACTGGCATGTTAGAACATCTTGGTGGATTTTCCTGTTGTATATTTGAATTACGTATATTTCTAAAGGAGTTTGATTATGTTTTTTGTCTCTTACATTCATGTATGCCTTTCCTTCAGAAACTTACAAAAACAACACACACACACAGAAATCACTCTTCTGATCATACTCAGTGATTTGATGAAAAAAATTTAGTTTCTGGAGGCCTGACCAAAAAAAAAATCTCCAAATTGTTTGTTAAACTCCTCCTTTTACTCAATGCCAAAAGGGCTTTACAATCTTAAGCTATAAACCTTAAGGATGGAGAACTTATTTACTCTTAAGAACTTGACCCATTATTCCTGTTTGCTAGCAATCTGTTTTTGGTGTCGTTTTGGTCTCAGAGAGGCACTTGCTTTGCCTCAAAGGAATATTGATTTATCAGAACTTTATCTGAGGCCTTGAATAATCCTCTGCATTCAACATTACAAGACTAATTCTAGATTTCTTTTATGTCTCTGTATCTTTTAGCGATGTTGGCCTTAGTCCTTCAAGGAATAAACAAACAATGTATACTTTAAAGTGGACCTGTAGGGTTTGGAAGTCTTGTTACTGATTTTGTACAATATCATAAAACTTGCACCCATGTGATAACATCATAAAACTTGTGCCTATTTAATACAATGTCATAAAATTTGTGCCTGGAGATGATCTATCTGCTTCTTGGTAGAACCTCATGGACCCCAAGAAGGTGGTCATCTTCTGTTGGAACTTCATATGATTTAGGAATTTGGATTTCTGATAGTACATAGGTGTTATCTCTGTTCCCTAGCCTTTTTTCACCTCTGAGGCAGGGAAGCTGTAACACCTTGTCCCTTTGATTGGAACAAATTACTTATAGATTACTTATACTCATACTAAGAGTCTTTCTCACATCCCATGGAGGGACTGAATTTTTGGTTCCATTGTTACCAGTGTGTGTGTGTGTCCCCCTTTACATTGTATTGTCTTGATCTGGCTGTAATTAATCCACCAGCTTGTTGATGCTCTCAATGCCAGAGACCCTTAAAGAGGTGAACTGGAACTTAGTGGCATGGCAAAGTTAGAAAATGCCCTGGAAGGGGAAACCAGATTCAGAATTCAGGGAATTCTACTGTTCCCAACACAGTGTATTGAGAAGGAGGTCTGAATGAGACCTGGGGATTATTGAGGTAGATGTGGGAAGGGGCACTTTCTACATTGAATTAATGAGTCTTGTGGAAGAAAGTGCTGCAGACACAATGATGAGAAACTTGTTCAACTTGTGTAGTTCTTCAGCAGCTGCAGTGGCTGAAGGCTGAGCCTGGAGTTACAACTTACGAGGAGAGGAGTGATAGTTCAGGTTCACAGTTTCACGCTTTAGACTTCTCTAGAAGAGCTCAGTCTGAGCTCAGTCACATAGGAATCAAAGCAGGAGTTTCGGTAAAAGGAAGTGAAAAGTTATTTTGCGTTGAAAGGAGAAGGAAGATGCCAGTAGTTCTGAGATTTAGAATGTTTGGTGTGGGCACAGAGCATGACCCATCCTGCCTTTGCTGCTCTTCAGCATGTAGTACCTCCAAAGTGCAGGGTAAGTCCGAAGGTCAGGAAGATGGTTGGGGTATCTGTGACAGAGAAGCTCTGTCTTCCTGGACAGATGGTTTGGGTGGAACCCATCATTGCCCTCTGAGAAGAAATTTGGGGTGCACAATGAGCAGCTGTATGCTACTATTTGTCTTGCTACAGTGTTATTTAAATAAAAGATTAAAATAATTTCTAAGTGACTTGGTGGCTGTTACTTATCAGTGCATTTTTATTCTCTAATTTACAGATCAGGTTTATTTTTTAAGATTTGATTCGTCTGTTTGTTTGTTTACTTGGGGGAGGGAGGGGCGGAGGGAGAGGGAGACAGAAAATCTTAAGCGGGCTCCACACTGGGTGTGGGGCTTGATCCCGTGACCCTGAGATCATGACATGAGCAGAAATCAAGAGTTGGGTGCACAACTGACTGAGCCACCCAAGCACCCCCAGATCAGGTTTCTTTTTTATTATTTTTTTAACAGATTTTATTTATTTATTTGAGAGAGAGAGAGAGCACTAGCATGGGGAGCAGCAGAAGGAGAGGGAGAAGCAGATTGTCCACTGAGCAGGGAGCCTGACATGGGGCTTGATCCCAGGACCCTGGGATCATGACCTGAGCCAAAGTCAGACAATTAACTGACTGAGCCACCCAGGTGCCCCCAGGTCAGATTTCTAAATAATCCATTGATATAAAAACTTTGACAATGTACTATTTTTCCATTGCTTCTGAAACAAATGACCACAAATCTAATGGCTTAAAACACAACCTCAATATCTTACATTTCTGGAAGTCAGGAGTCCAAGATGGGTATCCTAGGGCTAAAATCAAGATGTTGGCAGGGCTACAGTCCTTGTGGGTGCTCTGGAGGGACCATCTGTTTCCTCGCCTTTCCCAGCTTCTAGGGGCGTCCCCACATTCTTTGGCTCATGGCTTCCTTCCTTCACCTCCTCAGCCAGCTGTGTCAGGTTGAGTCCTCACACTGCCATCTCTGGTTCTCCCATTCTCCCTCTTTTGCTTTCCTCTTCCACTTTTAAGAATCATGGGGGGACTGGCCCAATCAGATAATCCAGGACAGTCTCCCTACTTTCAGATCAGCTGATTAGCAACCTTAATTCCCATTTGCTTTGTAATAATAGATTTACAGGTTCTAGGAGTTAGGATATGAACATCTCTGTGGGGTCCTTACTTTGCCTACTATTAGTAAAGTCAATGGAAAACTATTTTGTCCCAACAACAACAAAAGCAGACTGATTAGGACTAAGTTAGGACTAAAACTTAGACATCTGGAAATGGTTCTGGTCACTCCACCAGGTAAAGAAACCAAAGCATGTAAGGTTTTGGCCAAGGATGAAGGAAACTGTAATTGGTCATTGAAGAACAAACAGCTTGAGACCAATTACAGAAACAAGGGCTATAGCAGCTTTGCAGATTTTCTGTATTTTATGTATACATCTGTTAGTCTATATTCACCGTTCTCTTTTTCTCTATCTTACCTCCTTTATTTTATTTTATTTTATTTTATTTTATGCACAAGTTATTGGAAGTTAACTTTACAATTTAGTCTTGAGGCAACAGAATATTCAATGGGTGCCTGCCTAAAGTTGAGGAGTAATTAATAAAGCCCATGATGGATACCAATGACTTAGGACTCTGAATCATTTAATTTGGGTGAACAGTGAAAATATAGACAAGGATAGGTATATCTATCTAGTAGATGGAAAGAGGAGATATTTTGCTGCTCTAACAGTTCAAATGTTAGTAACCAAAGGGATGGGCTGTGCCAGTTACCAACATATTGTCTCTCAGCTCCAAACTTAGCCTTCAGCACATGTTCTGCAGTAATGGACAGAATTCTTTCAGGCATTCTTTCCTTACAGGGAGCCCCTGTTGAGCTTTTCAGTAGATGGTGTAGGAGGCACACTGTAAAGGGAAGGGGCTCTCTGGCTGTTGCCAGTTGTGGGGGTGGGTTAGTAACGTGAGCTGTGATCACGTCTGTCTAGGGGTGTACTAACCCAGCTACAGAACCAGAATATGTGGTCCCTAATGACCTCACAGCTCCAACCTGGTCTGGTGACAATGTTCCTGATGCCATCTCAACCTGGACACCACGATTTCCAGCGCTCTGGTCTGCACCTGGGCCCTGATTTGTATTCCATTGCCCTTCTAATGCCCAGCCTTCTTGACAGGAATCTATACACTGCAGGCCTCCTGCCATAGCCCCCTTAATGTCTCTGCATGACGATGTACCTGGCCATTGGCTGTAGCTCTACTGGTGCCCTGGAGGGTCCCTACTGAGGACCTCGCTCTCTCTGCATGCTCTTGCATCCACGCACTGGCTGAGGCTCATCTGCATCCTGACTGTTCCACTGTACCCTGGGTGGTTACTTTCTGCTTGCCCAGGGACCGGGGACCATGTCGGGCTCAGGCCAGCCAGCAAACTTCTCTGCCATTCAGTAGGCCACAACTATGTCATCAACAAGATCTGAACCCTGGCCCTGGATATCGGGGCCCCTTTCCAAATTAGTCCTTTCTTGGACACTCTCCCTCAGCCTTAGGATAAAATATGGAGTTTTCTTATATCCTATAGTTACTCTTATCATAGGTTAATAATTCTTTATATTAAACTCCTCCTGTTTAAATAACTAGTTTCTACCTCCTGACTGGACACAGATGGATACAGAGGCTGAGCATGTCAGGTAATCTAGCTCTACTATTCCAATTAATTCCAAAGATTTTAATGCAATATTCTTTGATTTGATTTATGTTGCTTTTTGGTACAAAGAAGGCTGAATGGAGAACCATAATCCTTCAGTTGCTCAGAAGAGATGGCTAAGATACCAGGAAAGCACCTCTTATTTTAATGTTCCATCTGCTTTGTGGGTAACAATTAGAACTGCTAGATGGTTTTATGGGGTGACTGCAGTTCAGACGGGTTCACACGTGTCAATGACAGGGACCTTGGGCCACGACATCACTCTAGTGTCTACATTCATCCTTTATCAACCTGGTTATACTCCTGCTCTCTATGTTGACCCCAGTCAGTAAAAGTATTTCACAAGAGAATTCTTTTATTTTTTTTTTTTAAGATTTCACTCACTATTTGAGAGAGTGAGAGACAGCATGCTAGCAGGGGTGGGGGTGGACAGAAGGAGAGGGAGAAGCAGGCTCCCCATTGAGCAGGGATCCCAATGCCAGGCTCCAACCCAGGACCCTGGGATCACAATCTGCGCTGAAGACAGATGCTTAACCAACTGAGCCACCCAGGCACCCCTTCCACAAGAGAATTCTTAGCAAAGTATGTTTCTGTAACCTAGCAGAGTGGATTATATCCCCCACTGAAAGTTTCTGTGGCTGGCAAGCAGCAGTGAGACAGTGACCTCCAGGGGACCCTGGTTGCCACTTTGACTCGGTGGTGATGCAATGCATGAGTGGTAAAAGGAGGCTCACATCCGGCACCGGGCACTGGATATCACGGTGCTGGGCTGCAATAGCACTGTGTCCATGCAGGACAAGGCCTTCCCTGCCTTCAAGGTACAGTTCCAGCCCTGGCCCCGGCCTGATGCCCACCCCCCGCATCCCGGAATCTGCCCCTGTCCTGAGATTCACCTGCATCAGAAATTAACCAGGTACGCTACTTAAAAAAAAAAAATCTGCAAGTTTCACACTTGAGATTACCATTAGTCAGGCTACTCTTTTAAACCGAATCCGTTATTAATTCTGAATTCTGTATGGCAGGTTGGCCCCTGGAAACACAGGCAGGAGCCAGTGCTGCAGTCAGGAGTGTGACATCCACAGGGCCAGCTGGCAGGCTGGACACTGCTGCATTCTTGAAGCAGAATTTCTTTTTTGGCAAACAGATTTGCTCTTAAGACCTTCAACTGATTGGATGAGACCAACCCATATCATCAAGGGTAATCTCCTTTACTTAAAGTAAACTGATTGTAGATGTTAGTCATGTCTCCAACATAATTTCCCAGCAATACCTGGATTGCTGTTTGATTAAGTAACTGGGAACTACGGCCCACACAAGTTGATAATATAAAACTAAAAGGTCACATGTGTTATGTAAATCCACAAACTTCATGTACCTAAGAAAAGCAGGAGCAAAAACATCAGTTTTGTTAAAGGGCACTCTATTTTGTGTTACTATCCTAAACCATTATAAGATAAACAAAAGAGTCTTAGGAATAAAAATGTAATTGGGCAGTATTAAAAACAAAACAAATCAAAAACAGAAGGGGCATCTGGCTGGCTCAGTCAGTAGAGCACACGACTCTTGATCTCGGGATTATGAGTTGGGGCCTCATGTTGGGGATAGAGTTTACTTAAAAAAAAAAAAACCCCACTGTCTAAGGAAATTGTTTCTTGGGCTACTTAATAAAACTCTCAGGCAGTTACCTGTTCAGTTTTGTTAGTTGCAAAAAGTATCACTGTTCTAAACCACTTTTGCAGCATAAAACTTCCTGCATAAAATTAAGCAGGTTTCCAAGAATAGAGTCTTTGCATCTGAGAGACTCCTAATTTCCTGTCTCTAATTCTACATCAACTCTGAGGTCTCCGGAAGGTGCCTCGGCAGTTCTTTCTGCCAAAATAGCACCTGTAACTCTCACAACCAGGGTTCTCAATGGCAACGCATACTCTCTTGCCTCTTCTGCATATCCCAAAAATTTCCTGCCCCAGAAATGTGCAAGGTAGGGAGGTAGAGAGGTCGGTAGGTGGATGGATAAAGGAAAATGGCCACTGCTTTTGTGTTATGATTGGAGGAACATTGGGAATGCCAAAAAAAAAAAAAATAAGCCTGTGGCCCAGAATTCAGCTATGTGTGGTCTACAGTTTCCTCTGTTTCTGTAAATATTACTGGAACACAGCCAAGCCGGTTCATTTACATATTCTCTAACTACAGCAGCCTGGTCTAGTAGTTGTAAGAAGTCCTGGAAAGCCTAAAATATTTACTGTCTTGCCCTTTATTTTTTAGAGAGGTTTTTAAAATATTTATTTGAGAGAGAGAGAGAGGAGGGAGAGAAAGCATAAGCAGGCAGAGTGGCAGGCAAAAACAGGCTTCCTGATGAGCACAGAGCCCGACTTGGGGCTCCATCCCAGGACCCAGGATCATGACCTGAGCCAAAGTCAGATACTTAACCAACTGAGCCCCCCAGGCGCCCCTGTTTTGCCCTTTAAAAAGAAAGTAGACTATCGTTCTTCTAGTACTTGAAATTCCCTATTAGGAAGACATCATTCAGGAACGTTCCTATAGCTAAAGGAAAAAAGCCCTGGATAGATACAATACCCCAGGGTTCATAGGGTCAGATGTTTTTCTCTCCCAAATTTTAGGCTGGGGCAGAAGTGAACACAGTGATAGGAGGAGGGTGATAGGAAGCTGGGGCACTGAGAGGTGCTGGAGGGCAGAGGACATGAGTGAGAGAGGGAGTGGCTGTGGACAGTTTACCTACATAGAATCAGGCAGAGAGTAGGGAGCACAGATGAATACCATTCCCTGCAACAGCTGAGAAGGACAAGCCCAAACCTGGCAGAATGACACAGACAGCACTTTGGATTCAATACCAAAAAGATATAGAAAAGGTTCTGGTTGAAATGAATTCAACTAGCTTCAAGAGGAGTAAGGGAGGGCTTCATCTATCCTAGCAGACAGGGGATGGGGCGCTGCCAACCTTGAAATAACAGCATCGACTCCAGCTCCACCCTCTTCCTCAATCCCCAGTCTATCCAATCAATCCCTGTCTCTTTCTTTTCATTCATTCCTAGTGTCATCAATCAACGCAGTCAACTAAAAATCCTTTGAGTCTATGCTGTATATAAGACAACATAACTGATGAAACCATATGGTGCTAAAGGGGCAACTAGACATGGAAAGGGATAAAAGTCCTGAGAAGGGGTTTGCTGTGGTCCTGGTTGATGAAACAAAGCTTCAAGACAGACAGACATGGCAAATGAGCTGAGCCTTGCATGTAGCATGGAAATCAGACGTGTGGAAAAGGGGGCATCTCCATTGAGGGGATGGGCCTAGCGATGGCATAACATACGGAATGCCTCATTCTTTTCCTTTTTAAAGATTTAATTTATTTGTTAGAGAGAGTGAGAGAGCACAAGCAGGGAGAGGGGCAAAGGGAGAGGGAGAAGCAAATCTCCTACTGAGCAGGGAGCCTGATGCAGGACTCGATCCCAGGACCCCGGGACCATGATCCAAGCCAAAGGCAGACGCTTAACCGACTGAGTCCCCCAGGCGTCCCAGGAATGCCTCATTCTTATATGACAACACATCGCGGGACTAAAGCGGTATCTAAGACTCTATGAAGTGGACCATCAAGAGCAGTGTACAGACCTGCACCCAAGCTCTGTGATCACTAGAGAGCTGGCAGAGCCCCTTTAGACTGCTCACTTACACTTAGTTAATGTGGAAGGATATACTGATTAATGGTCTCTTGTATCCAGGGAGACTGTTACTTAGGCTAAAGAGAATAGAATCCTGAATGTCTGGGAGGGGAGCGAGTGACAGCCCATACACACGCCTGGCAAAATGGCATCCTGAGGAAAACAAATACACTGTGAGGAAAGAAATGTGCCTTCTGAGTCCATACTGAGAACACACTATGAGATTTTACAGTTCACTCATGCTTTTGTGACATTCTTTAAAAATTAATAAAATGTGACTCATCTCTGGTTTGTTTACAAAAACCTGCATCAACTTATCTCCCACAAACCACAAAATAGTCTGCAGGACAAATATGCAAGCTAAGTCCTGGAAAAATCTCTCCTTTGCTGTATCTTTTAGAAACTAACCCCCACCTAAAAGGCCACTGTTGAATATACATGTAACTCTGCACTTTGCTACCCAGACAGGACATCCTCTTCTTTCTCCCAGTCATCTTCATGGCAGGTAATGGAGGTGAAGGAAATGAGCACCGATCAGCTCTTCCCTACTGGGAATTTGCTTTTTTTTTTTTTTTTTTAAGATTTTGTTTATTTATTTGACACAGAAAGAGCGAGATCACAAGTAGGCTGAGAGGCAGGCAGAGAGAGAGGGGGAAGCAGGCTCCCCACTGAGCAGACAGCTAGAAGCAGGGCTCCATCCCAGGACCCTGGGATCATGACCTGAGCTGAAGGCAGACGCTTAACCCACCGAGCCACCCAGGTGCCCTGGGAATTCGCTCTTTGTATTACCGCCTTCCTTATTACATGTCCAGTGACCTCTACAAATTGTATAATAGTCCTGTGAAGTATGCCAACACGTTCTCAGATGCATTGAGGTCCCATGAAATTTTGAAACAACACGACACATTGTGCTCATCTACACTGATTACTTTTCACAGCAATGCTGGATTCCACTCACGATCCATCCCCACAAGAGTCAGCACCATGTCGCTGAGAAGCTGGCTAGAGTATAAATGATACCTTTCTAGCTGAACAACATTTAGCAGGAGAATGACTGGCAACTAGGTGGTGTCGCCCAGGATACAGGTGACTACAGACGTAACAAGACATTTGAGAACTTGCCCCTACTGCCACAAAGGCACCCGTCATCCAACCACTGAAATAAACAACTTCTTGCATTCCAAAAATGACAACACTGTGTCCCCACCAAAAGACACATTTTTTTCTTTGAATGAGTTTCATCCCAATTCCCAACAATCATGATGCCCTGAGAGTAGGTAGAGGAATACGTGGCTACCTCAGAGAGGTCCCCATGTTAACTCCCAGAACCTGCGAGTATGTTATGGTACATGGCAAGGTTGCTAACCAGCTGACCTGGAGGGGTGTCTGGGTGGCTCATTCGGTTAAGCATCTGCCTTCGGCTCAGGTCATGATCCCAGAGTCCTGGGATGGAGTCCCGCATCAGGTTTCCTGCTCAGCAGGCAATCTGCCTCTCCTTTTCCTTCTCCCTTGCCCCTGCTTGTGTTCTCTCTCTCTCTCTGAAATAAATAAAATCTTTTAAAAAAATCAGCTGACCTTGAAATGGGAGATTACCCTCG
This sequence comes from Lutra lutra, assembly GCF_902655055.1. Classification (NCBI taxonomy): domain Eukaryota; kingdom Metazoa; phylum Chordata; class Mammalia; order Carnivora; family Mustelidae; genus Lutra; species Lutra lutra. The sequence continues at coordinate 18,279,431 of NC_062296.1, forward strand.
ATTACCCTAATCACGATGATCCTTAAAAGTGAAAGAGGGAGGGGCGCCTGGGTGGCTCAGCGGGTTAAGCCGCTGGCTTCGGCTCAGGTCATGATTCCAGGGTCCTGGGATGGAATCCTGCGTCCATCGGGCTCTCTGCTCAGCAGGGAGCCTGCTTCCCTCTCACTCTCTCTCCCTGCCTCTTCGCCTACTTGTGATCTCTCTCTATCAAATAAATAAATAAAATCTTAAAAAAAGTGAAGGAGGGAAAAGAACTAGAGAGATGGTTGTTACCAAGGGCTGGTGGGTGGGGAAAATACTGGTCAAAGTGTATAAGCTTCCAATTATAAGATTAGCAAATTCTGGGGATCTAATGTACAGCACAGTGATTATAGCTAATAATACTGTATTATGTACTAGAAAGTTGCTGAGAAGGAAAATCTAAAATGTTCTCACCACAAAAAAAGAAATGGTAATTATGTGACAGGGTAGAGGTTAACTATTGCTATGGTGATAATCATCTTGCAATATATATGTGTATTAAATCAATGCATTGCACACCTTAAACTTATTCAATATTACAGGTCAATTGTATCTCAGTAAAGCTGGGCGTAAAAAAAGGAAAGAAATGCCCCCCACACTCTTTTGCATTCTAGGAAATGGCTTATTGCAAAAAATGTCTCCTTCCTGCATGACTTAGGTAAGACTTGTGCATGACTCCCTGGTTTACCCATGACGAGGCCAGACACAGACCTTTCCAAAGTCCCGTTCTTTGTCTCATGAGTTGAATGGAACTGTTTGCGCCCTTTGACCAATCTGAACACAATACCAGATAATTTTAGCCTTGGCCAAATTTTAATCCCACTTCTGTCCTCCCCACAGGTCCCTGAGCTGTGACTCACTCTCAGCCTGAGCAAGCATCACAACGCTTCCTTAGCAACCCCTTGCGAAAATTGGTTGATGGCAAACAAAGACATTCCTTGATCATTTGTCCAATTACGTACCACATGCTCATCCTACTCTCCCCCATTCAGTTCTTTCTAGCCTTATTTATTCCTTCCTATAGAAGAAAACTCCTCTCCACCTGAAGTTTGAGACACTGCAGATCTTATAGTTGAAAGATTCTCTCTATGGCAACAATCCCCTCCTCCTATTACAATAGACCCTTGGTAATGGGGATCAATCACTCCAGTTAATAGACTAACATTTCTTTATGCACAGGGAGACCGAGCTGTCAAGGTGGCACTTTCAACGTCCAGTTTGGGGGAGACACGTGTGTGGCCTCAGTTGAAAGCATTCCTCCCTTGGGGACTAACATCTCCAAATCAGTAGAGCTCAAAATTCCTGGAATGGAAAGCAAGAATTCGGGAAGTGTGTTATTAGGTGTAATCCTGCAAGAAGGTCTCCCCCCCCCCCCCATCGCCCTTCCCCACTCTCCAGACGCCTGGACCCATGTATTCAGGGCACGAGGGACATGGCACCACATGACCGCCTGTGGTTTGAAGCATAAGCTGCATTTTGTGAGACTGAATTCTCTCCTGGCAAGGGATTTTCTTTCTCCCAATGGGCCCTGCGACGGAGTCTTCAGTAAGCCATTCCATCAGGCCAGCTGCTGGTGGGTAATGGAGAATGTCATAAGCCCAGTTATTTCCAAGGGTAGGATGCCACTGGTGCACTTGCTCGCTGTGAGATGATCTCCCTGATCAGGTGCAAGGCTGTGTGGGCCGCCATGATGAGGCACTCCTGGTGGGAAAGCCAAACACAGACCCGCAATACACACCCCTTTCAGCAGGAACACTCAGCTATCCATCCTATGGCGGAAGGGGTCCAACGTAACCAATCCGCCGGCAGGTGGATGGCTGGGCCTACCACGGAATGGCACCACATCCCGAGGTGAGGGTGGATCTCAGTGGTCCGCAGGTCACATAGTCAGCAGGGGCTGTCTCCCAGGTCAGCCTCTGAGAGGGGACCTGGTTGACTTTATCTTCCCCACGTGGCGACTCCATGCCTGCCACCACAGCTACTCTGTTCTTAAATTCCTTGAGCAAGCAGTAGGGTGGCTGGAGGAAGAAGCCAACGGACATCTTCACTTTCCGCGTTTCTGGAGTCCTGTATTCAGACCCAGACCCACTGCGCAGCTGCCAGAATGGCCAAGAGCCCCTTTTCTCCAGCAATGTCTCTCCAGCGCCCTCTACTGGCAAAGGCCAACATGGTGCTCACTGTGCAGGAGAAATGTACGTGAATTCCGGCCGTTACCTCCGAGCCTGGATTGCCAGGTGAATTCGGAGCCAAGAGACCATACGTTGGTTAACTGGCATGGACTCTTCACTTCAGTGTCACCAGGCCTCTGCTTCTTTGGGTTAAAATCCTGTGTGACCATGGAGCTAATACATTTTTGAGCCTCAGTTTTCTGATCCTTGGAACATAGCTCAAGGGATGTATTCCCCACCGCTGGATCCCCTGTAACGTTGAGGACTTAACACTTGTATGTTTTCAGCAACATATTTAACAAATACTTTAAAGTAAATAGGTCGCTTCAGATTCCTGCCTAAAATTCTCAAGCCTTCCTTTTTCTACCCCCATAGAAGGCTTTCTCTGTTTAAAACTTTTAAAACAAGTTATACTTTCGTTCTACAGTCTTGGCTGCTCCAGAAAGGCAAATTGGGCAGCTCGTCTGTAGAACTAAGGCTTTAAGTTTCTACCAAAGAAATGCATTGGGAGTTTTTATACTAATCTGTCACTCACCTTTGCTTCCAGTCTTTCTGGTGCAGACAAGGTTGACTGATCGGCATTAAGAAAGAGCATCTGGCGGTAATGAAAGTAGGAGACACAGCAGCCATGGTTTTCTAAAGCTTACTTTTTACTGCGGCTACCGGGCCGGCGCCCGGGTCCCAGGGCATGGTGGGAACAAGCAGTTTCCAAGATGGCTCCGACCATCAGCAGGTTCTCTAGTACATAGCAGGTATTATTGCGCATGACTGGTATCCCTTGAGCAGGGTCTACAAAGAAAGCCGAGGGCAGCAGCAAAATGTCCCTAGTATTGTTCTCAATTCCCATAAGCCTCTTCATGGTTTGGAGGCAGGTAGCTTTCTACTCTGCTCAAATATGCAAGCCCATTGTTCTGTTGCCCCTCCGAATGGAAGAGCCTGGCGCATGGGCACCATTACATAACAGACCACTTTTGATTTGGATAATTCCTCCCATCTTTCATAGCTCACCTTTCTTTTTGTCTACCTCCACCTTAGGCACTTATTGGCGTTCTCCATTTGGTATTACCCCCCCAAGACTGCCTTTCCCCATACTGCCTCTTCCTTCCTCTCTCTTACCTCTCTTTCCTTCCTCCAAACGTTTCCTTAGGGCACTTCAAAACTTTCCTTTTCTCAGGAGGCTGGGTACCACCTCAAGTGTTGAGGTAATAGCAATTGCACCATCCAGGTGAATTCTTACCCATCAAAGCTCCTCTCCCCTCTCACTGGGGACATTTGGGATCTTGTGGTGAAGAGACGGGGTTGGAGTCTGAAATCACTTTGCTGTCTGGTAAGTGTAAAGCATTTTTCACTTGGTCATATGGGCCATTTGGAATTTGCTCTAATGGCCATAATTATATATTTTTTTTCCCATTTGGGATTACATTAATAATTCTGAGGGAGAGGCTGGAGTTTAGCAGAGAGAAATACAAGTAGGAAATGAAAAGTTTGCTAAGCAGAGACTCTCCTTCAGTGATAATTATGACCATTACTGAAAATGATTGCCTTTTCTGTAGGATTTTCAGTTTCCTCTTTTAGAAGCTTCTAATTTTCTTTTGCCCTTTTCATTTTGTAAGTGGTTACCTATAAGTACAACTGAAGTGTCAGGAAACTGAGTTGTTATTCTGAAAACTGAAAACTACAAAGTCTGAAAAAAAAATGTAAGAACTGATAATACTTTTCACATGCCATCTCTGTGGGTGTTGTTCTTATTTGTGTTAGGAACATGATTTACATATGTGAAAAAAATACACGTGCTACTGTGTTTGTATTAATTATAAACCACCATCTTTTTCAGAAGTTGGGGTCCAATGGTCGCTAGGAGAAGCCTTTTCCGTGTCTGTGACTCTGCCCCAAACTGGTTGGGGATTGTCATGAGAAGAATCATCACAGATTTTTTATTCTGTGTAAATTCTCAAGCTGCCTTACCTTAAACACACTGTTTAATGTCTGTGCCTCAGTTTCCTAATCTGCAAAACACACGCACAAAATCATTTCTTTTTCCCTGGATGATTGTGGGGATTCAATGAGATAACTTATGTGAAAATAGCATGTAGACTCTAAAGTGTTAAACAGGGGTGACTGCCCTTTATTTAGGGTTCCACGATGGCTACAAATTCCCAAAGTCAAGTGGAATAAGCAAAGAACACAAAACATTTCCTTACCAGGTTATTGACTTCCAAGGTTCTTGTTCTCTGAGGAGAGAGGTAGGAGTCAAAATGAACTCTTTCCACTTGGCTTTTCCCATTTCCCTCCTCCTTCCCATCCCCCTTCCCTGAGGCACCCTGCCCCATCTGGTACCATTTCTCTATGGGTTTATAGGTGGTTTCTAAACAATCTGCTTGAGCCTGGCTTCTGGAGAAGTCCAGACAGGACCTCTGCAGTGGTGGGCTAGAGCAGGTTTGTACTGGTAGGAGATGTAGATGTGCATTCTGTCCCAACTCCACCGTTAATGACCCCACTGGTAGCTTCAACTTGGCCATGGTGGGTGTGTTTACTCCACAGATACTGGCAAATACTATGAATCAGGTCTTTTCTCTTTGTCTTTGGGAGAGCTGATTGTTACACTTACCAGCATGCATATCCCTTTGGGGTTCTCCTCTGCTCAAAGAGACAATGATTCTCTTCCTGACCCAGGTAAGAGTGTATTTGGCCGCATGTAACCAAGAACCTAACTGAACAATGAGGTAAACATATCTGTCTCATAGCAGGTATTGCACACGGTTGTTCTGCTTTGTCTTCCTTAGCATAGCGGTCTGATGGTTCCTCCTTTCAATCCGGGTGCTGCACCCCCAGACAATATATTTCACACATGGCTGCAAATAGGTGCAAAGTGTCCTGGCAGAGGTGTGTTTAGCGTTTCAACATCTGTACTAGAAAGAAAGGCAAGAGAAAAAGCTGGATGGGATTTGGACTTACAGAGGGAACAATCGGCCCCAAATCTGTTCATGGTTATTTGACTCCTGATATTAGCAAGATCCAGAGTCTGTACAAAGAATGAGTTGAAGCATGAAATGGGCACGTGCTTGTTTTTCCTTTGTTTCTTCTAGAAATGGTTGTGGTCTCAGATGGGTTCTTTGGAACATATCCTTATTTCCTCTAAGGCCAGCTTCCACCGTATGGTCTTAGTTGCACGGGATGGTTCTGTTTTATGTTTGTGACTGGGGATGGGAGTCTCTGGAGAGGCTGTCAGAGCTGCTAGAGTTGCTTGGGTTACTCACATCCAGATGCTTTCGTAACCCTCTGTGGGAATCCTTGGTCTGAGGTCTCCTGTTAGGAATCAAGTGTCCTTAGCTCCTGACACCTGCCTTCCTGACCAGGTGGTGATGGGTCTGGTGAGCCACACTTCCTGTCTGAGTCCACCTTCCATGCTCAGTGGTCAGGTTGGTTTGAGTATTGATCATGACGACCCGCATTTAAGGTTGCTCTCCAAGGCGGATTACAATTCATAAACTTATCCTGGAAATGTTCAAACGCATGCCGGTTGGCAAGCAGTACAAGAAAACTTTGAGTTCCCATAATCTGTATACAATAAGCATCAACCCATGTCAATCAGGTTTGATCTCTGCCCCTTCCCCCTATCCTAACGCCATGGGATTATTTTGAGGCAAATTCCGGACATTGTAACGTTTCATTGGAGCATCTGTGAATTCGAATGGGAGCTTGCTTTTTAAAAGAAGGGACAGGAATCTTCCTGAATGACTTTCATTGATTATGCAATTTCCAGTGAGTAGCTGCTTAAGGCAGGGATGTTTTCTTTCTTTGTGGGGGTGGGGTGGGATACAATTGGTAACAGTTTCTTCCTATAAGATTTTACAAAGGCTTTGTCCTTTATATCATACTTGTCATCTCTTCTTGATTATAAATTCCCTAAGGACAGAGAAGGTTTGTCTTATTCACATTGTATCTTTAGCTTTTCAAGAAGCTTTGGTTGTTTTTCAGAAACTCCAGGTCTGTATTATTTCCCGTTTATTTGTTGTTGTGTTTTTTTTTTTTAAAGATTTTATTTATTTATTTGTCAGAGAGAGAGAGAGAGAGAGAGCGAGCACAGGCAGACAGAGTGGCAGGCAGAGGCAGAGGGAGAAGCAGGCTCCCCACAGAACAAGGAGCCCGATGTGGGACTCGATCCCAGGACGCTGGGATCATGACCTGAGCCGAAGGCAGCTGCTTAACCAACTGAGCCACCCAGGTGTCCCTGTTGTTGTGTTTTGTTTTGTTTTGTTTTTCCTGTGGTGTCAGCCTCATATTCATTGTTTCGTCTCTGTTATCTGTTGTATACCAATATTTCAAAATGGCCTTAGTTTCTGGCCTTCAAGATTGGAAAATGAATTGCAAGTAGAAGGCCTTTATTTATAATTCCAACTATGTCCTGCCTCTTTATTAGACTATCCTGGGCTCAAGTATTTGGTAATAAGTTGCCTTCTTTATGAAGAAAAAAGAGATCAATACATTGTTAGTGGTGTTTTTCCAGAAGAAATGGATGGATTGAATCAGCTTTTACCTTATTACAAAGTTTATTTTTGAACAGTAAATGGGGGTCAAGAGACCCCAAGAACCGGGTATCCTCTGGAAAAATTTAATGACCTGGTTTCATGTGGGATGAGAACGCTCTGACTGAAGTGACTTTGTTTTCTATGACCTAACCCATAACAGGCTGTGCTGATGACGTCTAGCATTTGCCTTCCTTCCAGGCAGCTTGTGATAAAGTAGGCTAATGGTCAAGTAAAGTGTCCTCTACTATTGAGCGTCAGGATCATACTTCACACTTTGGAAAGTGTTTTTTCGTTAGTTATTCCTCACAACCTACCTATGACATCTCCTGGTTGTCTTATCTCCCATCTTGTGGCTGAAATATGACTAATGTACACTCATAAATGCTTCAGGAAGCTGAAATGAATATAGGTACTTGCTGACTAACACCCTGCTTTCAAAATGGCCAGCCTACCCTGCCCTTGGGGCTGGGGGACGCAGGTCCCCCATTGCCCAGAGGCTGGGCAATAATTCCATTTCCCTGTGGGTACAGTGGTCTCTGGGACTGCAGGCATGGGACTTCTGAGGGCAGTGAGGGCCAGTGATGATACGCTTCTTGCTGCTTGACAGGGGATTCCTATCCCTGCCAACACACCGCTTACCCGGTGCTTCTGCACTCAGGCCAGGTCACGTGATGCCGTTTTGCTTGTACTTTGGTTAGATTCTCTCGTGGCTTTTGCGGTTTAGAGCATACCACACTGCTTAGATAACTGGAACCCTGAGTTCTCTTCTGCAGCGTGCATGCTGGGGACCGGTATCCCCTTTGGAGTAGCTTTCTTTGTCTTTGTCCTAAGCTCCTTAGGTGGATACTTGATCCCATTCTCTTCCCAAGGAGTTTCTAGCACAGAACTGTCTTTAGGTGAGGTTTGATTCGGGGACACGTTAAGAGATGGGGGGGCCTCTGTCTGCCATGGCTGCTAAGGGAATTATGGAAGGGAAATCGCATTTTATTTAGAGTCTCTTTGTGCTTGGTATGGAGTGAGAGAGGTGCTCCTTCCACAGACCCAGGCTGCCGTGGCTCCAGATTGTGGTGGTATGTTCCCTGGTTGTAAGTGGTATGTTCCTCTCATCGGCCCAGCATTTCCTGCTAGTTGGTGCTTACAGAGAAATACAGTCAAATCCAAGCGTCAAGTTAAGGCAAAGACAGGAAGATAGAAACCCATTTACATCATATATACATTATGCATATGCAAATATGAATTCTCTGGTGATTCAGTCTGAGTTAAATGTAAGTCAGTGCGATTTAGTTTCAGCAAATAGAAGATTTGTTTCCAGAAGAGTCACATCAAAAAAGAAAAATCTTTGGAGGCACCTGGGTGGCTCAGTCAGTGAAGTATCCACCTCTTGATCTCAGCTCAGGTTTTGATCTCAGTGTCATGAGTTGAAGCTCTGCATTGGGTTCCACGCTAGGTTTGAAGCCTACTTAAAAAAAAAGAAAAAAAAAACCCTTTAAATTAATATTGCCCTCAAATGATGCCATAGGTTACAATGAGCCATGTGATTTTTTTGAGTTTTTTGAGTTTCCAGGGTGTAATGATCTGAGTTCTCAGTTCTGAGTTTGCTAGAGAAAGGGCTCTAGCTTAGATGGATGTGTTTTTTCACGTGTCAAATAAGGTTGTTGGACTAGACTGACTCTAGTGTTTCTTCGAAGCATGAGGACTTTTTTCTCTGTTCCAGAAGGAAATAGGTCTTAACAGGCCAGCCAGTGACATATATGGTTTATGGCAGAAAGCAGGTGGAGGATCTTATCTTGGAAGACCTGGCTGTTTTCCCAACAACTCATTCCCATTTGTGGACCTCTTCTGTTTGTCGCTCCAGACACATACAAGCCAATCTTGGACCAAGTGCCCTAACAGGGGTTATGTACCAGGCTTTGTCATGTTTTGCAGCGATGCCCTATTTTCCATCTGATAGCCCAGCTCTTGTCCAGGTATAACTGAAAGTCTTACTCACCCTTTCCATGGGAAGGCTAATTAGTTGGCTACCTGGGTTCAAGAGCAGGCCATTCATGGCTTTGCAACCAGGTCACACCCATAGTGATGTTATTACCAGCACTGCTTTATTGAAGCAAGTAAAGAAAAGGGTGTACGGTCCCCAGAAAGGGAACCACCTGCAGGTCCTTCCTAGTGAGAACTTTTGTAGATGCATGAAGCATAGTAACGACCTTTCTCAAAGATAATTGATAAAACTAGAAAAGCCCTGGTAAGAGAGGGACTTATCAGTGTCTTTTAACTATTATTTATGATGGAGATGAGGACTATGCAGATATATCTAAGGGAATAGAGAAAATACTAAACAGATACTTTCTTATCTGTATTAGAATTAGAGCTGTAGGGACATGTTATAGTTTGATTTTACTCAACTGTGAACTCCTCAAAGTAGAGACAGATGGATTATCAGATGGCACTAAACCAGTAGTTTATACACAATGAATGGCTTCCTAGTTATCCTTCAAAGAAAGCGGGCCCTCCAGGGGCAGTCTGCCCCAGGTCTGGGGACCTGGTGTTGTTAACTGCTCTATTTGTAGAGTCGAAAATAAGCCCATGGCCAAGGCCTAGGCCAGAAACCCAAATCGGAAGCCAGACAGAGAGCATGCCCATGAGAAAAGTATGAAGGGGCATGTTTGAGGTGCAGAACTCAGATCATTACATCCTGGGATTACTAGCCAGATCAGAGCCACGGGACTCTGTGTGAGTTGTGGGCAGGGTACCTGGCCGGCTCAGGTTCCTGTGAAATGTTTATCGGATTGCTTCGAATGAATAAGGCAAATGGCGTATTTTCTAGGTGTGCTAAAATTGTGCAGTTGGTGGCAGTTCTGCAACACTAAGTACCTGTTAAGTACTCACCAGCCTCCTCTCTTTGTAGAGAGATGCGAGGCACTGGGGTTGGGAAGAAGTCTCCTCCCTCCTCACTGTGGAGAAGAAGAGAGGAAAAAAAAAAAAGTCCTGATGCTTTTCTTTAAAATAAATTGGCCATGTCTCTTTCAATTCAGGGTATTTGGTCTGTACAGTAAAGCACTTCAGGGTAAGAGGATAATTGAGATTTATGGGAGAAGGAGAACAGAGGAGTGGAGGATACGAGCACAATAATTTAAGTTTCAAAAATATCTGAAGGGTTGGGGCGCCTGGGTGGTTCAGTTGGTTAAAGCATCTGACTCCTAGGTTTGGTTCGGCTCATGATCTTAGCATCATGGGATGGAGACCCACATCGGGCTCTGTGCTGGGGCGTGGAGCCTGCTTGAAATTCTCTCTCCCTCTCCCTCTGTCCCTCCCCGCCACAAAAAAAAAAAAAAAAAAAAAAAAAAAAAGAAAAGAAAAATCTGAAGGATGGGAAAGAGAAGGTGACAGCTAGGGATGGGGATGTGGTTGAAAATGTTTCCAAAGACCGGTAGAATACTTTGATTGCCTTCCACATTGAAAATTGTTTAGCTACTAAAATACCAAACTTGGGAGTGATGGTGAACAGAGAATGGCATTTCCCAGGCCCTAACTGGGGCAGCCATGCTTTGACAGGTCCCATGCAATAAATTTCAGGACAGCCAGGCAATGGAAAACCATGATGCCTTTAAGACTGAGGCACATCTGTATCTCAAGTTACAGAAAAATGTTTAAGGAATAGCAAATGAAGACAGGAAGTTGTAGAACAGGAAGTATGGTATGATCCCAGTTTTAATAAAAAGCTCATATATGTATAGAACACAGTCTGGAAAAGAATACATAAGCATAATAGCAATAGTCATTTTTAGGAGACTTTTACTTTCCACTTTCTTCATTTTGTGGTAATGTGACTTTGTATTACCCTCGTGGAAACATATTAATGCTATTTGGAGATCAATGTGACTATCTTGACAATCCTTAATGTTTATTTATTTTAAGATTTTTTTATTTATTTGAGAGGGAGAGAACCAGCACAAATGGGGGGGTAGCAGAGGGAAAGGGAGAAGCACACTCCCCGCTGAGCAGGGAGCCTGGATGCGGGGCTGGATTCCAGGACCCTGAGATCATGACCTGAGCCGAAGGTAGATGCTTAACTGACTGAGCCACCCAGGCGCCCTGAAAATCCTTAATATTTAAAAGTGTTGAAAAATTCTACACTTTGAAAACATTTTAGAATATTCAAGATGAGTTACAAAACAGCTTGTGTTCTTCCTTTCTTTCTTTTGAACTCAACTGAAGTTTTTGCCCTCTAGTCCAAGTAAAGAATCATTCTGGGGCTCCTGGCTGTCTCAGTGGGTGGAGAATGAGACTCTGGATCTCAGAGTTGTAAGTTCGAGTCCCACATTGGGTGTACAGATGACTTAAAAATAAAATCTTAAAAAAAAAAAGAATCATTTTATGGGAGAGAATGTGAAATTCAAAATATCAATTGTTCAAATTGATACATTTGTTAACCTGTGAATATATGTCTTTGATAGTTTCAATTTATATGTGGAGAAATCTATACTGGTCATTTTGCTTTAAATTGAGGGCTTTCAGTTTTTGTGTTCTTCATATTCTCTGCATTGAGAGTTTATAGAGCATGAAATGTAAAATTTGGAAAGTTGGCATACGGTATTTAATCCATGCACAGAATTTGGACACATGCACATGAGCTGCAATGAGGTTTATTTAAAGAGGATAAAAAATTTCCACTTTTATCTTTTGTGTACTTTTTAAATTTTGTTTTTACTTCTTTCTTTTTTTCCTTTTTGTTTTCAAGGAAGAAGATATGACACACTCTTCTTAAAATCTTTGGTATTGAGGGATATAGAAATTGAGTATACTGTTTCCAAATCTTGGGCACTTATTCTGGAATTCTGTACAACACATGCAATTTTGAGTACCTATAGATTTTTCTGCAGTTCTTTTCACACCTCGCTGTCAAGGAATAAGATCTTCAGCACATTTAGAATCACTTACCTGGAGGAAGTTTGCAGTTCCTCCAGCTATTTTCTGTATTTATTATAATCCATAGTTCATTGATATAATCTAAGGCATAATAGAAACAAAAAAGTGAGTGTATGTTAAGCATTTGTCAAAATTCACCCTGGCTTCTGAAGCCATGCAACAAAGACCATCATGATGGGGGAGGTCAACTAGAAGCCACAGGGGGTTCTCTTTGCCTCTTCAATACAAGCACAGGTGGTGCATCTAAAGTGGACCATGTGACTGTTAGGGTGGTGTGTGTTGGTCCTCTGTTTACTTTGTTATTCCATCTTGAAGGAGGCCAATTTTCTTGTTTATCAAACTGCCCATGCTGTAGGGCTGCCAGTGGGGGGCACCTGGATATCTCAACATTCTTGGGCCAATTCAGGGTGCTTGTGTCAATGGTTAAAAGGAGAGACCTTCAGGCAGGATTCCTCATGATTCTGATGTGTAATTCGGGTTTTTTTTTCCCTGCAATCTTTTCTTCTCTCTCTCTTTTTAAAGATTTTATTTATTTATTTGACAGAGAGATAGAGAGCACAAGTAGGCAAAGAGGCAGGCAGAGAGAGAGGGAGAAGCAGGCTCCCCCCTGAGCAGGGAGCCCAATGCAGGGCTCGATCCCAAGACCCTGGGGTCTTGATCTGAGCTGGAGGCAGACGATTAACTGACTGAGCCACCCAGGCACCCTCCCTATACTGATATCTACTTATGAATTACTTCAGATTTACCTCAAGCCCTGACTCAGCTGATGGGGATCACTTGGGGGTAATTTGATGGGTACCTGTGGGATAGGATTTGTTGTACTCATGCATTTATTGGCTAATGACTAATTCAGACATCATTGCAGCCCTTAGTGGGTTGTAGGGTGGCTGACGTGAGGGTCATTTAATGACTTTTCCTGAATGTAATGTGTAGACATGTATATGACATCTAATGGCAAATGGAATGTTCTTCTCCAGATGCCTCTGAAGGTGGGTTTACCCCCTGTGTCCATTGTGCTTACTCCAATATCACAGTGTGGCCAGCCAGGCCAGCTAATACTTTGTATTTGGGTTGGATTTCTGAGCTTCTCTTGCCTCTTCCTTCACATTCATATTTACTTCTTATCAACTTGCAATGTTGATAAGACCTGTACTGCTTCTTATCAACTTGACCAAAGAACTGCAGTGGCCTCATGCCCACAAGATACACTGATTTTCTCAATCCACACCACTGGTTAGATACAACAGTCCTTAGAGAATTCCAGAAGGCTGCTGTAGACACCACTCTGGTATCAGATGGGTTTGGGAACCTGTGGTGAGAGGTGAGAACTGAGCCTCCAGTGATTCCAGTTGAGTCCTTTTCTCAAATCTCTTCAGATTGTAGAACCCAAGGGGAAGAATGTTTCTACTGGAGGAAATGGGAAATGTCACTTCCAACTTCTACATCATTGTTTTCCCTTAACCTTTCAGGTGGTATGTAATATTTTGCATTTGTGGTGTTTAAGATTAACCTTTAGTCTGTAGGGTTTTTGTAAAGATTTTATTTATTTATTTGAGAGAGGGACAGAGAGAGTGAGCCAGCATGAGCAAGGGGAGGGGCAGAAGGAGAGGGAAATCAAGCTCACCACTGGGTAGGGTACCCAGTACGGAGCTCGATCCCAGGACCCCAGGATCATGACCTGAGCCGAAGGCAAATGCTTAACCATCTGAGCCACCCAGGTGTCCTCATAGTTTTTTTTTTTAAATCATCTCTATGCCCAACTTGGGGCTTGAACTCAACCCCAAGATCAAGAGTCATACACTCTACTGAATGAGCTAAGCAGGTGTCCCCAGTCCATATGTTTTTGAATTTCAAAGAATCACAGCAATTGTGCAGAAGCCATGAACTTCACCTAGAAGAACTCAACTCAAGGAGGCCTTGTGATAACAGTCTTTTGGGAGCTGAGCCTTTGGATTTGGCCTTGGCTTGGACATGGGATTGTTTTCATTGCTTTTAATATGTGCGCTTGTGCTTATGCAAAGAATGTTATATATGGGGACACGTCAAAGTGTGTCTGTACTCTATTTGGCTCCTACAGGGTGGAAGGCAGTCGTCTCAGGCTGATTGGTGTCTCCAGCAGACACCTCTTCTCTGAGCTCTTCTCTTCAGTCTTCTGTATCGCTGAGTTCCTGGCCACAGCTACTTGGTTTTCTATTTGTCACTTACCTTGGTTGAACCATTCTCAGCCTTTGTCATATTAATTTTGGAATTTGGAACTAGACCACAGGCCCAAGTGGTATAGCCTGCTAAATCTCATTAATACTCTTTTATTAGTGAGAACATGATTGAGAAGGCCTACCACCACGTTCTCCTGAGCCCGCCTTGTTTCTGAGCTTGTGAAGCGTATTTGTTGCTTCTTTTTTTTGTATTTTATAAAATGCTCATGTCTTTTCAGTGATTTCTGTCATTGTCATGAAGCTCCTGCTTATAGAAAAATCTACAATGAATACAAGCATGATCAAGGAGACCTGTGGCTCGGCCAAGTACATCACCCAATGTTCCAGGACAGAGCTCGCAGTTACATAAACGGACACATCAGGGACAGAGATTCTGCGGCAAGCTGTGGGGTCTCCAGGACAGAGATGAAGTTTTCTCTTTTGTTAGAGTAGAAAAGTTAGTAGGTAATCTAGTGCTTCCCTATGAGAAGTGGCCACTTCGTGAAGGCATACTGGGAGATTGTGGTGGTGGTAGGAGCATCTTCTGCACCTGCTGGAGGAATGGCAGACCCACATGGTGCAGCAGATCAGTCTGGAAGTCATGGGAACAGGGACCGGAAGCAACCAGTGGCACACAGTCAACACCGTGTCAAGCTTATAGTGGAATGTTGGCCCCTTGAGTTGGGACTATTTCTTGTTATGCCACTCTATCTCGTCTTACAAAGTCTTAGGGCAGAATCTGGAGAGGCAGGTCAGTGACAATTATCTGTGGCATTGTCCCTCAAAACATTCTCCACTACTTGTATAACATTTCCAATGAACTAAAATTGCATGTCCTCTGTGCAGATTCCGTGATTCAAACATTCGTAAAATAGCCTTATCGCTGTCGTCATTAAAATCCCACCCCCCTGAGGGGAAGGGAGAGCAAGACTGTGGCTGTCTGTTCTGCCTGAAGTTGCCCCCCTGGGGTGGAGGTAGGCAGTGGGGCACGGGGCTCTCCCTGGGATTTCATGAGGATCTCGAGCTGTGGGCGTGCGCAGCTGTGTTCTTGCGTCTAGTCAAGAGGGGCCCCAGCTGCAGCATCTTCTGTCCTGTGGGAGGGGTTCCTCAGCGTGCAGAGAGCAACGCACCTCCCTTCCCGGTCTCCCATGGCAACTGGAACTGGATTGATAAATATCCCCATTGTTACCCTCTCTGTGCCAATGAATGGGTTGTCCATGGGGTGGGAGCCACTCCTCCCCAGCTACGCTCGCCCTCACTGCTGACAGAACCCTGTCCCCATAGTGTGCGCCCTCTCCCCGAGAGAGTCTCAGGAAGCCTCTTCTGGGTGGTGAGTATCCTTGAGACCCTTGCCTCCCCACCTTTGTGCACTTAGGCTACCCTCAGTTAAGTGTCCCTGATTTTGAAATTACCTTTTATCTTCAAAATCTACTTTACTGTAGATCTTGTTCCTAGGTATCTGATTAGAGGAAGTTCCTAACAAATTAATGGCATTGACATGGGCTTGAATATGGGGAAATACTCCATTTTACGAGAGTTTGAATCTGACCCAAAGGACTGAATTTAATTATGGGTCATCAGATAACAGGGAAGGCCAACGGGGAGGTACTGCAGTATATTCCTGTGCCTGTCTCTGTGTGTCCCTCTCCGTGACCTGTGGGAGCACCCATCATTATTCTTTAAAGGTGTGCTTATACAAATGAGGGACAGACATTGATAAAACAGATAGTCAAACACTTTTTTTTATTTTTATTTATTTATTTATTTTTAAAGATTTTATTTATTCACTTGACAGACAGAGATCACAAGTAGGCAGAGAGGCAGGCAGAGAGAGAGAGAGGAGGAAGCAGGCTCTCTGCAGAGCAGAGAGCCCAATGTGGGGCTTGATCCCAGGACCCTGGGATCATGACCTGAGCCGAAGGCAGAGGCTTAACCCACTGAGCCACCCAGGCGCCCCCTTTTTTTTATTTTTTAAGATTTTATTTATTTATTTATTTGAGAGAGAGAGCGCACAAGCAGGGGGAGTAGCAGGCAGAGGGAGAGGGAGAAGCAGACTCCCCACTGAGCAGGGAACAAAACGCGGGACTCCATCTCCGTACCAGGTATCATGACCTGAGCCGAAGGCAGATGCTTAACTGACTGAGGCACCTAGGTCCCCCAAACAAACAACTTTGAGTCTAATAACCAGAGGTTGAGCACACTGACCAATGTGGAAATTTCCCTGGCAGGAAATCAATCACCTATAGTGACATCCAGTGTGGGTTAGATCATTAGCATGACTGGAAGAATATATTTTCCCCCAAGTTCACCTGTCCACACTGTTGAGCATTTTCCTCACGCTACACACAGGGTCCAGAAGGCCTGCCGGCTTTACCCTCCCTTTTCTGAGGCCTGGTGAAGCGAGATCAAGAGTGCAGCTGCTGATAATGTAGTGAAAGCTCCAAACCCATCATGTTCCCTACCCTAATGGCCAGAAAACCCTTTTAGTCCCTTCAACAGGTTACATGACAGGCAATGAGCATCTGTCATCTCCCTCCCTGCTCATGGTAATCTATAGAGCTAGGTGTTATGTTATTTCTCAGATAAGTTAAGCTGATTACCTAAGGACACACAGCTAGTAAATTTCAGAGCCAAGATTGGAGTGAACATGTGTTTAATTATAGAACTTGCATGCTCTTACCCACACAGCGCTCTGGGTTGTCACGGTATTTATTGGGGTGGGGCAGGAGATAGAGGAGTTTTTGAACATAATTTTTAATATCCTGTTAGTTAATGGGATTTTTAAAAATAAAAAAGGGTAGACAAATTCCACTTTATTTTTGCCATCTAAACCCAAGTACTTTAAATATTTTGCTGTATTTTCATTCTAGCCCTTCCTTTGCAGAGTTATAATTATTTATGTATGTATTTTCATGAAGCCTACTGTGTAGGCAATTTTTCTGTGTTTTCACTCAACATATCATAACATTCTCTGTGTTATGTATTTATTTTTGTAATCTGACTTTTTCATTTCTTTTAAAAAATAGCACTGTATTCTTTCTGATTATAAAAGTGGTTCATTTCCCTCTGAAGTGAATTCGAAATTCAGAAAGGCACAAAGAAGATAATAAAGAATGAACTCTAATTTCACCATGCAGAGAGAACCATTTGAATGCTTTTTTTTTCATTTTTAAGACATTTTAAAATATTTTGATGTATGTCCTTTCAGTCTTAACGTTTCTTTACATAGGCACATATTTTTCTTCAAACAAAATTGGAATCATAATGCACACACAATATTTTGATCAGGCTTTTTTTTCACTTACAATATTATAAATAGTTTCCTGTGTCATTAAAACACAATTTTTAATGCTTACGTGACAGGATGGCATATAGAGAACCATCATTTATTTAACTCATTATCTAATTTTGAATGTTTAGTTTCCAAAAATTTTTAAGTACTATTGCCATAAATACTTTTTCAAATAAACCTCTTTCCAATTTTCTCTCTTTTTAGAAAGATTTTATTTAATTTAGAGAAAGAGAGTGCGGGGGCATGTGAGTGTGGAAAGGGGCAGAGGGAGAGGGAGAGAATCTCAGACTCTGCTGAGTTGGGAGCCCAAATCTGGGCTCATTCCCACCACCTGGAGATCACGACCTGGGTTCAAATTAAGAGTTGGACGCTTAACCAAGTGAGCTACCCAGGCATTCCCTTTTGCCAAATTTCTGATTATTACCTTACTTATTTATTTTTAAGGATTTTATCTATTTATATGACACAGAGAGAGAGAGTGAGCACAAGTTGGGGTGGGGGGGGGGAGAGGCCGAGGTAGAGGGAGAAGCAGACTCCCTGCTGAGCAGAGAGCCTGACGCAGGGCTCAATCCCAGGACCCCGAGACCATGACCTGAGCCGAAGACAGAGGCTTAACGACTGAGCCACCCAGACGCCCCTATAATCTGTTTTGATTATATGATCTCTAAGCTTATTTCAGCTCTGAGGCCGTATGAATTAAATGGACAAAGTTGCTACAGCCACAGATAAAATCAACTTACTAATCTTTTCTTATTATGTTTTGGCTGTTGGTGTATGTTTAAGAGGGGTTTTTTTGGGGGTAATTATTTTATTTATTTATTTGACAGACAGAGATCACAAGTAGGCAGAGAGGCAGGCAGAGAGAGAGAGAGAGGGAGAAACAGGCTCCCTGATGAGCAGAGAGCCCGATGCAGGGCTCAATCCCAGGACCCTGAGATCATGACCTGAGCCAAAGGCAGAGGCTTAACCCACTGAGCCACCCTGGTGCCCCCCTGAGAGGATTTCTTAAAAGGCAGAACGCAGGTAAAGTAAGCAGATTAAGTTACTATATTTTGTGAAATAATTTCATTTTCATTTTTCTGTGCTCCCAGGCGGGGGATGAAAAGTAGTCAATACAGAAATTTCAAAAATAACAGAGATAAGTTGTCATTTACCAAAAGTCCAATGTCTTTGCAAAACTTTCATCTATATTACTTATTTTCTTTAGCTACTTTTCCCTAATTTGCTTTAAAGAGAATACACAGGGAGCCAGTGGTTGGACTACGGAGGGTTACCTGTCCAACTTCCCACTGCATGCCAGGGCAGAATGCAACAGAAGCTAGGATGTGGGGTGTTGTCTTTTAATAAGATAGTCTGGGGGGGCCCAGGAAGCACCAGATCTACTTCCACAACTAGGCTAATACCTTTTCTTGGTCTCCTGGTAGAGGGCACCTCCCAGGGCACTTTTGCCTCTGAACCTAAGGCAGTATGTGGCTAGTTTAACCCAGGGTGTCCCAGACCCTGTTGTCTTCACTGGGGGGTGAACGTGTGTGTGCACGTGTGTGCAAAAATACAGATCCTCAAGCCCAGCTGCCCAGATATTCGTTAAGTGGGGTAGGACAGGCAAATCAGCATAACAACCAGCTTCCTAGGTGATTCTTTTTTTTAAAGATTTTATTTATTTATTTGACAGAGAGAGAGAGAGATCACAAGTAGGCAGAGAGGCAGGCAGAGAGAGAGGAAGGGAAGCAGGCTCCCTGCAGAGCAGAGAGCCCAATGCGGGGCTCGATCCCAGGATCCCGAGATCATGACCTGAGCCAAAGGCAGAGGCTTTAACCCACTGAGCCACCCAGACGCCCCTTCCTAGGTGATTCTGATGCAATAGGGCAGCTGGCTAGCACTTGGCAGCCACAGACAAGTCCAAATTGTGTAGATGGGGAAAGTGAGTCCAAGAAAGATTCAATGAACTCTCTCAAGGTCGCACAGTTGTTTTCAGTGAAGATGAACACGACTCTTTGTGCCTTCCGATTGGATGAAAAATGGGGTAGCTGCAAAATTCAACCCACGAAAGTAGAGGGGCCACCAGAAGTGTAGGCTCGCGGGAGAGACAAAACGAGAGAACATTCTGGAGGGGGGGTAAGGAACAAAGTGTTTTAGCATTTTGCTATGACACCACATAGAACAAACTTTTGTAACTAATTTTGCTTATTTGGCTGACTGGCCTAACATCTATTTTGGCCAGCTTTCCCCACCTCACTTTGAACTTCACAGGTTTTATATACTACAGTGGGGCAGAGAACCTTCTGACAGTAATGATTTGGCATTATTCAATATCAGTGGAATATTTATTAAAATGGCATGATGACTAAATGCAATGTAATGTCCTGGCTTGGATTCTGGAGTGGGAAAAAAGACATTAGCAGAAAAACCAGGGAAATCTGAATAAAGTCCGTGGTTTAATGAATCATAATTTACCAATGTTAACTTCCTAGTTTTGACAAATTACCTTTGTCATGTAAGATGCTGATATTAGGGGCAACCGGATGACAGGTATATGGGAACTCTCTAACTTCCCCGTAGGTGTAAATTCACTGCCAAATAAAAAAGGTTGTTTAAGAAAGAGGCTTTGGTAAGAATGAACTGGAGCAGTCAATGAAGCAAAGAGATACTGTTCATCAAAGTACTGATTCCTCCCACACTGAGGGGAAAATCCTTTAGGGAGAAAACTGCTAGGGTGGGGAGGAAAGGATGCTTTGATTTTGGGAAAATCAAATGATGCTTTTTTTTTCTTTGATAGCACATTCTGTTTGCGCAATTTTCACCGACAGTAACTGTATTCCATTTAAGTAATCAGCAAAAACTGGAACAACTGCACGATGGGGTTTGTATACACTAAGCGATGGTGGATAAACAACTTGAGCTGAAACACAACTGTTCCTTGTATGCTTTCTGTAACAGAAAATATTTTTTTAAAGCAATATGTTGCAAAGGTTAGTCATCTCCATCGGGTCACATTGGCTTGCTTGGAAGAGTGGCCCACACTCAGTATTGTAGGATGCGAGGGGGCTCGAAGGTTTCCAACCTCATGTCCACTTCCCACCTTACTTCTGTGGTGCCTGAAGCATCCCCATAGTTTATTCCTTCATTCAATAAATATGCACCAAATATGTTAATAACAGCTGAAACTGAAGGAATATTTATTATGGGCCAGGTGATTTTCACGAATTCTTGTAATTCTCCCAATGACCTCATGAGGCAAGGGAGAGTTAATATCTTTGCTTCTTCAGATGGGGAAAGTAGGCCTCAGACTGCTTAAGCAAGCTGTCAGCAGTCAGATGGGAGCTGGGGGCAAGGGGCAGCACGGTGGGCTGGAGTCCCAGATGTGAGAGTCAGCCCCAGAGGGGCGGTCACCTCAGTCACGGGGAAAGCAGACACCTCTGAGGGGGAGGAGAGGAGAAGTGAGAACAGTCTTGAAGATGCCACATGCAGGCAGTGTGAGATGGAGAAGGGGTTGGTTGAAGGGTAAGCAGAGACCAGCAGTCGTCGATCCTACAGATACTAAGTGGGGAGAGAATTTCACCAAGTCAGCAGGTGCTTCTCCAGCTGTGTGGGAGAACCGAGAAGAGGCAGTGGCATTCAGGACCAAGATGGCCACTTAGGTCATTTGAACACTCTCCAGGAGCTGGCCAGTGGGAGGATTTGAGCTCAGGCCATGATAGGGATCAGACCCAGGCTCAGGAGTAAGGGGTCAGGGGACAGTGAGAGGGAGTCAAGAGAGGGCACGTTGCCCATTGGTTTGGTGGGGAATGGAAGGACAGAGCAAGGACAGGGCTGGTTAGAAGACTTTTTGAGGTTGAGAAGCTCTGAGAAGTGGGGATTTGCTGGAGCCTTGAGACTGTGGTGTCCTGTTAGAAGGAAGCGCATCCCTGAGGTGGCTGGCCCCTGAGCAGGTGGGATGGGGTGATCAGGGGTGAGCGAGCAGGGGACCCCAGCTGGGGCTGCCCCTCCATGAGAGAACATTCCTTCTCCTTGTTATGTGCTCCCTTCTTTCTCCTGCGTTCTACAGAAGACAGCAGGGCTCAGGTGTCACTGAGGTCTGAGACAGTGTGGTCTCTCAGTGGCTAGGGCGGCCCCAAGGATGCTGTCCCCCCACCCCAGGGGGTGGGGGTGGGGACTACATCGGTGGGCTGAGTCAAAGACAAACGTCCTCTTGGTCATGATTAGGGCCCATTTTGGATCAGCAGGTGCGATTTCACCAAGGGTTTTTGCTGTTAGCCTTTTAGCAGCACCGCAAATGACGTTATTCCACTGATCATTAAATTACTTCTCCTAACATCATAATCACGAGCACATCCTACATGCGCATCCCTCTTCGCTTACGGTAATCAGTTTTAATGACACTTGCTTTGGTTTCTTTCATAAATCACGCATGTTTATGAGATAATGGAGGAGAAACATCTAATTTTGATCTAAGACAAATGAAAATTGAATGCACATGTCTTTTAATGTATTTTTGTCAGCTTGCCATGCCCGTTACTTAAAGAGGAAAAAAATATCTCCTGGCTTCTCTTTTAGAAGTAAATGAGTCAAAAGTTCAGTGGATTTTGAATACCAAAGCACTCTCTGTAATGTTAACAAAAGCAAATGTTACTCCCCCTGAGTGGGGTTTGCACAAATCACAATTGAATGGAAATCAGTGGTTGTGAGTAGTGCGTGTAATGCCCTCCCAGTGTGTTAAGGAGGAAAATCTTAACACCACACCCTCTTTACAGGAGCAGAATCAAACTCCAAGCCTGCAGAACTGTCTGCAGAAAAAAGAATGGCAATTTCTTTCATTCAAAAAAAACCTATATGGAATCCTACTAAGTGCCACTCGATGTATAGAGATGAATAAAACACACTGAGCAGATGGCATGTTCTAGTTGAGGAAGCAGACATGTATATGAATTTATTCACTAGATCATGTCAGGTGTCAGGATGATGAAAGTTACAAGGCAAAATGAAGTAGTAGCTGGAGCAGTCTACTGGTGGTGATGGTGGTGCACGTGCAGGCGTGCTCACCTGTGTGTGTGTGTGTGTGTGTGTGTGTGTGTGTGTGTGTAGAATGGTGGGATTCTACAGAGGGTTTCACAGAGATTGTGTTGTAGTGGTGGTGTTTGAGCTAAGTCCATACCGATGAATTGGAATCCCCAGGGAAGGAAGAAGAAGAAAGACACCTTGCCAATCTTTCCTCATTTAGGACTATTCTCACTGCTCTGGGATTTATCTTTCTCCAAAATTAGGTCCAAACTCAGTGTGGCATGGGAAGCTTTTTAAGATATGGTCCCAGATGGTGATGCCTGGGTGGCTACATCAGTTAAGCATCCAACTCTTGATTTCGACTGAGGTCAGGATCTCAGGGTTGTAAAATCAAGCCCTGAGTCTGGCTCCATCCGCCCCCCCAGCCAGGAATCTGCTTGAGATTCTCTCCCTCTCCCTCTGCCCCTCCCCCCGGTCTCTCTCTCTCTCTCTTTCTTTCTCCAAATAAATAAATAAATAAATAAATAAATAAATATCTTTGAAAAGTAATAATGTAAAGTAAAATATGGTCCAGGACTACCTAAGGGACCCTCTGGGTCCCATACTCTGTCTCACTGAACGTTTCTTAGTATTTCCAGAACACACACTTCCACAGTTCCTCTCTTTTGCATGGATGATTCCCATCACCTGCAATGTTCATTGCCCTGTTTTCAACTTGGCAAGGGGACCCAGGGTGAGAGAACATCTTAGCAAAATCCCCATAGAGTTCTCAGAGCTGGTGTAGGCACAGGCTGTTGAGCTCCATGAGTACAGACCACTCTCCACTCTATCTTCTGACCAACCTAATGGGGATGTGGTTCTGCTACCCAGGTCTTTTCCATAGAGAGATGGCTTCTCAACATGTACTCGCTCCCATCCCTCCATAGACATTTTTGAAGCCCTTTGTCTCCAGGCTTCTGAAGCCAACCACCATGGGGAAACAGAGGTAGAATAACATTTTCCTCTGTCCTCATCACACAGCAAGGCAGATTATAATTTTCTGTTAAGATTGCCCCAAACATAAACCTTGCATTTTGTTTCTCTCCTTATCAAAAAATTGCCCTTGGATAATTAAGGCAAGGTTTGGATCTTATTACAAAAACTAAAAAAAAAAAAAAATAAAAGCGAAACCAAACCAAACCCCTGAAACCTTTCAATTTTTAATCTTGCCCTTTTAAGCCTTTCCTGAATGAATGCAAACCTTTGGACTGAGATGTCTTTTGCCCTGTCCATTTCAGCTTGAGTTCTAGGTGCCCCATTACTTCTTCCTCAAGGTTTCTTGCAATAGAACTAGAGCGAAATAAGGTAATGATTACAGAGTTGATATGATGGGCCTAGAAGAAGAAATCTGGAATAAAACCTTTTGAAAGCATATTATTCCCCATTATAATAGATTTTACTGCTATTAAGAATTAGTACACGATGGCTCCCACAACTGGATGAATTACATAAATGCTAGTGTCAACATTAGACACCATTTAGAAGAGGTATGGAGAAGCATTTTCTGTTTTTAAATGTCAAAATCATTTCTCATCTACCAGGTAATAATTTTTCAATTTTCTTTTCAAAAACACAGTACATTGTCAGTGCTACTGAAGTCATAATTGATTTCACAGCTCTGAAAGCATGGAAGCCAAGGAGCCTCCATTATAACCTAGGACTTGAAAATATGAATAAGATGCCACTTCTTCAAGAATCACAAGATCGATAGATGGCTACAGCAAACAGAACTGAACCATGCAGTCACTATATAAACTTGGCTTTGGATGAGTGCCGGATGGCAATGAAGTGGGTCTTAAGTGATCACCAAAGGTTCAAATGAGTTGCTTAGTAAAAAAAAACATGGTTCTTTCAATTAAATGTCAAAGACGATTACATGGGAAAACAGCAGAGAGCTTCAGAAGTGGGGCAGAAAGATTACATTTCACTAACCTAACACTCCATTACCAAACTTCCTGTCCTCTGGAGTTTTGACAGCAACTTAGCTCTTCCAGGAAAGCAGGACATTCCACATTCATGAAAAGACACAATAAAATGGCTTTGGAGTAAATGTCACTTTCCAGATAATCTGTGGGTAAGGTAAGGTCAGAGAAACATGAAATGGCAGGATTCTTCTGTTTTTGATCTCTCAGCCAACGTTGAGAACCCTGTTGAAATTCTTGAACCTTAACATCATTCTTTTGGTAAAAAAAATAAAAATAAAAATTCCAACAACCATGACTCTTTTTAAAAATGACTTAATTTATTTGAGAGAGAGAGAGAGAGCGAGCACGAGCACACAGAGTGAGAAGCAGACTCCCCAATGAGCAAAGAACCCAATGCAGGGCTCGATCCCAGGACCCTGAGATCATGACCTGATCCGAAGGCAGACGCTTAACCGACGAGCCACCCAGGTGCCCCAGCAATCATGACTCTTAACTGCAGAACAGACAAATCCTTTGCCATTTTCACTGGCTCAGTTTCTCTCCCCTGCCCCAATCCTTTTGGTCACTGCTTCTTGGTCCAATGCCTAGCAACTATGACAAATTCAGGCTGCAGTCTTTGGACATGATGTACATGGCTGGGGTCCCCTCGTGGTTTGGAAGACCCCAGCTGTTTGCCCCCTGAATTTGGTCCAGAAGTTGGACTAGACCAGCATAGTCCCTGTTCATAGCTAGACCTATAGAGAAAGCTTGGAAAGAAGCTGTACTTAGGCAGAGCCCAGAGGTTTGTCCACTACCCTCAGAGAAACCAACAAGTAGTTCTTATCATGCCCACGACCAGCGCAGGGCTAGCCAAGGCAAACTTAAGAAGGAGGGCAAGTTTGTCTTTGTGATTCCTCTGCCTAACCTCTAGGGACCCCTCATCTTTTCTCTTCTGTATCCTTGGCCCAGGTACCATGGAAAGCACCTACAATTATTGAGACATGCTTCCCAAACTCTTTTAGGGAACACTAGATCAATGAGAGATTAAAAGACATTGCAATGCCTGGCTGGCTCAGTCGGAAGAGCATGCGACTTTAGATCTCGGGGTCATGGGTTCGAGCTCTATATTGGGTGTAGAGATTACTTAAAAAAAATAAGTAAGTAAGCTCCTCAATAAGCTTTTTGTGAATAACACACTCCCTGACATGTTTGGGAAACGCTTTATAATGTGCTGTATCCTCCTATGGGATATGTACAATGCCAATCAGCACTAAAGATTTTAAGAAGCCTTAAAAAATTTTTTTAAAGAAATCCTGCAATTGCAAGTACCTATTTCTTTTATTTAACTCAGCTTTTCCTACCTCTATTTGACCATGGCACCCTTCCTTTTATGTTATAGCCAATAATGTATTATGAAACCACTATTCCGTGGAGTCAGCTATAGATGAAGAGAAATTTCCCAAAGGACCTGCAAGCATTTTGATGTCACTTGGAAATTTTGTGAGGATTGGCACCTTCTAACAGAATTGTGATTTCATTTAATTCATCTGTGCAGACACGTAACTTTCTTTCTCCGTGGCTGATCTTAACCTGCTCAAGAGCCCTCACTTCCACGGATGGAGGCAATTAGGAAACACTGTCCCTTTAAGGTGACTCAGTATCTCCTGGCTGAGAACTAAATCACTAGGATAATTAATTACTCTTTGCTTCCGCGTTTCAACTCAGTTCATGCAAAGTTCAGTATCGGGGCTGCTCTCAAGAATTTTTTCCTGCACCCTTCCTCCTCCTCCTTCATTTCCTCCCTTCTTCTGTCTTCCTCCTCCACTTCTTCCTTCTCTCCTCTTCCCTCTCTCCTCTTCCCCTTCCCACTTCCCTTCCTCCTCTCCTGCTTCTTCCTCAGGACCGTGCTGTTTTGCAGGAAGCAACTCCCCGGAAGGGTGAGTAGGGCTGTCCTTATCGTGTGGCAGGACAGAGAGTGTCATTGGAAGACCGCCATATTCTTTGGAGGCATACAGGGGAATTGAGTCAATTAGAATCTCTCTCTCTCTTTTTTTGCTAGGGAAAGTATATGCAGTCAAACACTCTACCACTGAACTATACCCTCTCTGGGGAAAATATATGTTAGAGATAAAATATCAGTGGGTAACTGGGCCCTCACATTATTCAAGGTAACTGTAAGAAATAAATAAAAGTCTTTTACAAATGTGCTTTAACCAGACCCCAGCACACTGAATATTTCATGGGTATCAGCCATAATGCCATGCCATTGCAGAGAAGTTGAGAAACACATCATGTTTAATTATTTTCCATTTTATTGTAGGATGCTTTGATCCAACTTATTTACAAAGCTGGTGAAAAGCCCATATATCTCAGATGACAGCAGACTGAACAATAGGGAAGGTAGCGGAATTTTTTTGTGTAAATACGAATTAAATTAACCCATGGAACCTATTATTTATATGATGCAGGGTCTGACTTCATGATCCTGTAAGATGCCTGCTATTTGTGATCATATCTCTTTGTGTTATGTGGGGTTGTTCAAAAAGTAAGCTAACAAACATGATATTTTTAAATGATTATTTAAGGAAATTTATTTGTTTTTTTTTTAATTTTTTTATTTTTTTCAGCATAACAGTATTCATTATTTTTGCACCACATCCAGTGCTCCATGCAATCCGTGCCCTCTACAATACCCACCACCTGGTGCCCCCAACCTCCCACCCCCCACCCCTTCAAAATTCTCAGATCGTTTTTCAGAGTCCATAGTCTCTCATGGTTCACCTCCCCTTCCAATTTCCCTCAACTCCCTTCTCCTCTCCATCTCCCCTTGTCCTCCATGCTATTTGTTATGCTCCACAAATAAGTGAAACCATATGATAATTGACTCTCTCTGCTTGACTTATTTCACTCAGCATAATCTCTTTCTGGTGTAGACATTTTTTGCATTCACAGACCTGGACAATTAGCTGGGGCTCATGCATTTAAAGAAGCAACACATGAACTAAGGGTATTGAGAAAGCAAGCCCCACAGGTCTCTCTCATCCCTGGTGGGCGTGTTACCTCTCTAACCAAATACTGGGTAAGGCTCCCAGTGACTGGGAGCTTCACTAACCATTAGAAAAGCAAAGTCTTGGGGTGCCTGGGTTGCTCAGTCAGTTAGACATCCAACTCTTGATTTCAGCTCAAGTCTTGATCTCAGGGTCATGAGTTCGGACCCCATGCTGGGCTCCATGCTTGGAATGGAACCTACTTTAAAAAACAGGGAAGAAAAGCAAAGACTTGAAACTGACTTTCTAAACAATGTTCCTATGTAGAACAGTATTTCTGTGTTGTCCTCAAAGCTCTGAAGCCTGGGCTGGATTTGATCATTGGCATAGACAGTGTTGACTACGCAGACTTGAGGCTCACAGCGTGCTGGTTGCCCATCCCAGCTCTGTAACAGACTGGCTCTGTGAAGCTGGCAAGTGGTTTAACCCCAGGTTTCTTTAAAAAAGACCTTTATTTATTTATTTGAGAGACACACAGAGAGAGAGAGAGCACACACAAGTGGGGGGAGGGGCGGAGGGAGAGGGAGAAGCAGACCTCCCACTGATCAGAAAGCCTGATACAGGACTCCATCCCAGGACCCCCGGATCATGACTTGTGCAGATGCTTAACTGACTGAGCCACAGAGGTGCCCCTATCCCCAGTTTTGTTGTTTATGAAATAGGCATAATAAGAGTAACTGTTTATTGTTGTGAGACTGTATTTAGGTAAGGATTGCAAAGTCCTTAGCCATTATGAATCTCTCCATATGTTAGCCAGTGGATGGAGGTGGAGACTAGCAGAGGAACCTCCAAGCAGTGGTTCCTTAATAAACTCCAGAGCCCAAGGCTACTTTGGGATGGTCTAGAACCAATACAAACGTGAGTCGTTCTGAAGACAGGCCTGGATGCTTCCTGAGTGAGAAGACAGTCCCAGGTCTACACATCCAACAGAAACATGAATGACCGAGTGACCCCATTTTTATTGTCTCTGAGAACCTAGATTAATTTTGGACCCGGAACCCATGCATGGGTTTGGGGTGAGAGCTGTAGACCCTTGGATTTGACTGCAAAATGTGTGTGTTTACTTTTCTCCAGAGAAGTCCTTGGGGTTTCATTGGCTTTTCAAACCTGGGCTCTTTCATAACCCACACAGGGTCGGGGAGGGCTGCCCTTGTCTCT
The DNA here is from genome assembly GCF_902655055.1 of Lutra lutra. NCBI lineage: Eukaryota > Metazoa > Chordata > Mammalia > Carnivora > Mustelidae > Lutra > Lutra lutra. The sequence goes on from NC_062296.1 coordinate 18,307,705, forward strand.
TGAAGAATCCTTTGCTTCCTGCCTAGAGACTTTATTTGGAGAGCCAGACCTCTTCATCATTCTTTGCCCCCCAGGGCCAAAAGTGTCTGTTCAAGCCTAAACCTATTCCCCCAGTTCTGTTCTCTTGGCATTAGCCTTGCTCTCATTTCCAACCTGCCTTTTCAAAAACCTCCCTTCTGACTGCCACATTTTATCCCAACACGCGGCTGATGCTGCTCTGGGTTCCAGCAGACTGCTCTCTGCTGCCCCCACTTGTTCAGAACGACAGGGACCGAGGAGGATTGCTTTCCTGTGGGTAATACTTGGGCAATCTTCATTGGGAATATAGTTGGCTGCGCTCTGCTTCAAGAATGCATTGTGGGGTTGGCTCTTCCCCATGGGCATGTGATTACATGCTTTATTTCCAGAGCTCCAGAAAAGAGTTCCTTTGAACATTCCTTTGAAATGGAGGATATTCTCCCACTGCTCGATGCCCAAGATTTTAGACTCAGAACACTGTTTTAAATGAAGGTTCTGACCCATGTGCAAGTGTACATGGAGCAAGGGGGATTACCACTCACCCACACTGCAGTGTGAATGAAGGAGGTTTTAGGAGGGCCCTGAGCCCATGAAGTAGGAAGTGTAGATCCACGGGGGATAGGGAGTGGTATGAGGTAACTGAACGTCAACTTCTGATTTTCCACTTTTCACAGGGTCTGTTTGGATCTGGGTAATCGTTGTAAACATGTTGGAATCATGAGTGCTTCCTGCTATCCTTTCACTTTGTCCCTGGCAACGAAGGGCAGGGGAAGGGACAGGAACTGCTGTTTGACTTCCAGCTCTAGCTGCTTTGCTGAGAACAGAAGGGAGGTATGTGCTCATGTTTATTGAGCACCTGGTAGCTAACTATTGAGCACCAGTTACGAGGTGTCTCCATGTCATCTCAGCATTTGCTCTTGGAGAGGGCTGAAATAACTCACCGAGAAAAACCAGGGCATGCTGAGAGAGAAGGGAAACTAAGGCAGAAGAAGATAGTGAGAACCAGCCAAAAAGCAAGCTCACTTAGCCCTCCTGTCCTCTTCAGTAGTATCTCCCTTTCAACAGGGAGGAAATCTCCCTGTGAAGCTGAGAATCAGCGTCAATGACTTCCCCAAGATCCAACCCGGTTTATGGTAGAGCAGAGCTTGGGTTCTCTTCTGTCTGAGAGAAGCCATACACCCTCCTTTTTTTTTTAAGGCACATTTTATGATTTAAAAAATATTTATTTTTTTCTAGTAATCTCTACACCCCTTGTGGGCCTTGAACTCATGACCCCGAAATTAAGAGAGTTGTATGCTCTACCATCTGACCCAGCCAGGTGCCCCCCCACCTTCTTGTACCAACATGGCATGTGAAAGGGAGAAGGGGAGGGATGTCTGACTTGGCTTGGGTATATCTACAGGTGGACATTAGGTGTTACATGACAGGTACATATATTTCCAGAGGAACTGAAACAGGAAGAGAAACACCATGGGATATAGTGTCTCATTCCTCCTTGACAGCTGCCAAGATACCAAAAAAAAAAAAAAAAAAAAGTGAAAGGAAAAAATGAAGGAAAGAAAGAAATCAAGGCAGCTGGGATGCATACATTGTAGAGAGCTCAAAAGATAAAAATGATAGTCTGGCTTGGAATTTATCTTAATGAGCAAGACTCAATCAATGGAAAGTGACAAATGGGATAATTTAAAGTTCAGGTTATCTTCTTCTGTTTCTTTGTATAAAAGAGAACGAACTTTTTGATCATTTTTTGCTCAGCTGTAATATTCTGCTGCATAAAGAAGATTGAACACCGAATACCACATTAATATGTTATTGGCATCTTTCTTTTTTCATATCCTACATGTTGATTGTAAAACCGTCCAGAGAGACTGATAGCTGTAATATATTACCGTTTCTCAACTTCAAATTAATTTCATAACAGCACAGTAGAGCTCTACTGTGCTGAGCCAAATATTCTCTGCTCCAAGAAGTAACTCGAAGTAGGTAATATTCTTTTTCTTTGCTCCTTTGAAACTCTGGGTCTGGTTATTTTCTTTATTGGATAACCTATCTAGACTTTACTTCCTTGTGATCCATTACCTGCTTCAGTCATTACCACCTCCTCTGAAATGTCCAATCCTCCAGAAGGTTGATTGAGGGCCTCTCTGCACGTCCCCCCGGGGTGGGCACTGCAAAGCACAGTGGGAGCTGGGAACCTGAGTGTGAGATGCGCAGTCCGGGTCTCCACAGTTCCCATTCACATTCAGAGTTCCACTTTGAGTCAGTGGGCCCATGGATACATGGCCTAAGCCAAAGACCACATGGAAGAACAAGTCAAGGTGATGTCCGATGACTGTAAGAGCATGAGTCCTTCTGTCCCCTAGTCCAAGCTCCTCTACCTGAAGAGAGAGGGTAAGAGTGCACTGTTCCTTCTTCATCACTTGGGAACAGGGGGCTGTGAAGAAAGAGACAAGACCTGGCACCTTCTTCTCTCACCTATGAGTCTCAGGATCCCTCCAGCTGTCATAATCAAAGGATCAAAAATCAATTCCATTCCTCCACCTCTTTCCTTTCAAGCTTTGCTGTCCAACATGATAGCCACCAGCCACATGTGGCCATTTAAATTTGAGTTAAAATTAAATTGAATAACAATGACTTGTAATTAAGTTGGATTAAAAGATAATTCCTCAGTCCCACTAGCCACCTCAAGTTTTCCGTAGCCCCAGGTAGCTAGTGTCTGTGGTATCAGAGAACACAGATAAAGAATATTTCTGCTGTGGCAGAAGGTTCTCTGACAACTCTACTTGTGACCCCAACTGACTCCAGTCTTGAAGGCCAAGCAGCATATTCATTAGTTGTGGTGAGAAGGGAAGATATTTTAGAACAGAATTTGCAGGAATAAATGCTTATTGTTTTGATATGGATTTACAGTGCTCTAGGAAAAGAGCATTTTTTCTCATTTCTTTCAATTTTTGGAGAATTTTCTCAATTCTCAATTTTATAGGCATACCCAGAAAAGAATTTAGGGTGTTCTAAAAAAAAGTGTGATACAACCATGTAAAGTAAAATAAAAAATGAGGTAGGGGAGTTTGAACAGGCATAAATGCATAATTAAATCTTTTCCCACAATTAACTTCAGAAAACACTTTTTTTTGCCGTGTCTTATTGTTTGATTTAGAAAATATCACTATAACTGTAAAAATAATGTATTATAATTAATAATAATAACTATCTAAAGTTTATATCTTGGGTTAGCATTTATTTGTCCATTTGTTAAATATTTTGAAACACCTGCTATGTGGCAGACACTCTTCTAGGACTTTGGGAATATATCAATGCACGAACAATGATCCCTGCCATGCAGAAGCTTATATCCTAGTGGGTGCACATAGGAAGCAAACAATAACCATCATAAATGCATAAATACATGGAATATTTGGGAGTGATAAGTTCCATGAGAAAATAGAGCTCAGTAAGAGATAGCCACAATACTGGGTGGTAATGTTAGCAGTTCAAGCAGGCAGGGAGGTTAGGCATATTCTCCTAGATCCTTAGGCAGGGGTAAAATCCATATTTTGTAGCTGTACAAAATAAGTCCCAGGTTGGCCAAAATTATATATATACACAAATTTATAATATGTCTTGGTAAGGCTGTGCCCCGCAAGGTACGCTCCTACAGTTTTCATGAGATTGCCCCAGGGGAGGACAATATGGCAGCTAATTCGTTGCCCTTGATCATAGCAACTCCACTTCCAAATTTCTATGTCAGTCAGGACAGGCTGGGTTATTTTGTGATGAAAGAACTCCAAAAGCTTAGCTCCTTATAGCAAAGAAATCTTTATTTCTTATACGTACATATGTTCACCCAAAGACCTGTCCCTCACTATATGGTTGAATCTCACGAACATAATGTTGAGTGAAAGAAGCCAGACATAAAAGAGTAAATACTGGGGTGCCTGGGTGGCTCAGTTGGTTGAGCATCTGCCTTCAGCTCAGGTCATGATCCCAGGGTCCTGGGATCAAGTCCTGCTTTGGGTTTATTGCTCTGTGAGGAGCCTACTTCTCCCTCTGCCTGCCATTCCCCCTGCTTGTATTCTCTCTCTCTCTTTCTCTCTCTCTGACAAATAAATAAAATCTTAAAAAAAAAAAGAGTAAATACTGCGTGTGGTAGACCAACTTCCAAAATCACCCTCCAAGTTTCCAGCTGCCTGGTATACATACCTTTCCTAGTCATTCAGTCAAACAGAAATCTAGGTAATATGGTAAAGAAATTTTGCAGATTTCATTAAACTCCCACATCAGTGACCCTTAAGAGAGAGATCATGTAGGTGGGCTGGACCTCATTCACTGGGTTCTTTGAAAGCAGAGCATGTTCTTTGGCTGCCTGCGGAAGAGGAAGTCAGAGAGTAGAAGCACAAGGGAGACTGACAGAAGAGAAGTTCTCTGTTGCTGGCTTTCAGGCAGAGGAGGCCTCGTAGCAAGGAATGCAAGGGGCCTCTGTTCACTGAGAATGACTCCTGGTCAACCAGCCAGCAAGAAAGCAGAGGCCTCCATCCCACAGCTACAAGGCAATGAATTCTGTCAACAACCAGTGAGCTTGGAAGAGGAGCTTGAGTCCCGATGAGACCCCAAGCCTAGCTGATACCCAGATTTGAGGCCCTAAAGGCTCTGAGAAGAGAGTTCAGCCATGCACACTGTGCCTGGACTTCAGATCTACAGAAACTGTGAGAGGATAGATTTGTGTTGTTTAAATCCACAGGGAGTTCGTGGTAATTTGTTACATGGCAATATGAAACAAATACACTGTGATTCGATTTACATGAAGTACAAAAGCAGACACAACTAATCTGTGCTGATGTAAGTCAGAATAGTGGCCACCATTGGAAGTGATGGGGAAGGGGTAGAAGAGGGGTTTTGGGGGTAATGGTAGTATTTCTTGACACAAGTGCTGGTTACATGTGTGTTCAGTATGTGAAAATTCATTGTACTGTACACTTATCCTGTGTTCACTTTTCCATATGCTTATTTCCATATGCACTCCAATAAAATATTAAAATGTGCATTTTGTTTTTTCAAACCCACACAAAGAATATTGTGTGTGTGTTTTAAAGATTTTATTTATTTATTTGAGAGAGAGAGGGAGCACACATGAGCAGAGGGAGCATAGTGAGAGGGAGAAGCAGACTCCCTGCTGAGCAGGGAGCCAGACTTGGGGCTCTTGGGGTTCAATCCCAAGACCCAGGGGTCATGACACGAGCTGAGGGAAGACGTCTAACCAACTGAACCACCCAGGTGCCCCAACACTGTGTATTTTTATATGCATACTCATATGTGAACTTGCTTACAAAAAAATCCCCCAACCTGCAAAACAAGCTAAAAACAGTAATCACCCCCAAGGGAAGAGAATGGGATTGTATGGAGGTCAAGAGATTTTCTGTGTTGTCTATGATGTTCAAACAACTTTTACAGAATTTTCAGTCATCAATTATTTGGGTAATTAAAAACATGAAAATAGAAGAAATGGTAAAGCGTATGTATAGATCCAATGACTTGTTTGAGCAGAGTAATTCTTGTCTGGAGTGCACAGAGACATTCCCCCCAGGATTTTAAGAACACTAAGAAGGACCCAGCCATCTCTTAGATATCTCTTCTCTGCCAGGTCCTGTAAAAGGTGCTTGACATACATTATCTCTTTCATTTCTCACACATGTTCTCTGAGATAGTTAATCAGTATCGCCCTCATCGTAGAGAGGACGAAAGAGGCTCTGGATGGCTAAGTACTTGCCTAAGGTCACAAAGCCAGGAAATGGCAGAACAGAGATCCAAATCTTGGTCTGACCCCAGGGAACAATGCTCTTTTCCAGACCGTTACCTGCTCCTCCAATGGTCGTATTGATTATTAGGCTGGTAGAAGTCACTGTATTATGATTCATTCATTCATCTGAGGCTGAGCTTTGGGGAGGGAAGTCCTCTGAGCCCCTCACACCTTGATGGAAACAAGTACTCGTTGGGTTACATTCTTCCCCCATAGGTGCTGCAGGCATGGGTGGGGAGTCTGGGAGAGTGGAGTCGACAGAGAAAGGAAGACACTGTGTCCCAGACGGAGTTGGCTTGGACACGTCTCAAAGTTCCTCAGGGGTGGCTGTCTGCTTAGGGTGACTCAGTCTCCTCCCAGGGGCTTGGCTCAGCCTCACTTCAAGCCACAGACTTCAGTGTGTGGATTCTAGCTTGCTGTCAATATGATCTCCCTGTATAGACTATATTAATCTTTGGTGCCAGCACTGTAGACACGGAGAGCGGAATTCAATCCCCACACAGGAGATTCCAATCCTCAAGACATGGGGGCCAAGCCATCCATCCAATTGCAAAAGACTTACAATGGAGGCAGCTAACTCGAGCCTGGACTTGACTGGGAATGCACTAAATACCGGAGAGAGGGGGCCTGACACCCGACCTATGGCCTGGTCAGCAAAGGCACTCAGATTACGGAGATAAGTAGCCACCGGCAGCACTGACCAGGAGCCTTCGCCACGGATTTGGAGAAGGGAAAGGCAGGAAAAAGACCTGCTCGGAGTCTTCCTGTTGCTTTGGCATTGGGGGGGAGGTCTTACATTATTTTACACGAAGAATGGTCCATAAGCATTCCTAAGAGGGACCCCTGCCTTCTCGTTTCAGATCTGTTGGGGAGGTATGGGGGTGTGTGTGGGCATGTGCACAATTCAGCCTTAATTTCCTCCCTTCAGTTTGTAAGTATTAGGCTGTAAACTCTAGTACATAATAGAGCACAAAAGAGGTTGGGAGAATAAAATAACATCTTTGTAGTGAATTTTTCACATCTTGCTAATTCTCCGTCATCGTTTGACCAAATCTGGCTCTATCCGCTATCCAGTTTTTGATGAATTTCGTGTTGGATAAAAAATTTTTCAGTTGATCAGCAACATGAAATGCCTCTGTCGAGGATGTCATGGTGTGAGCAACTAAGTGGACGAGAAATCACGTCTAGCCGTATTTCCAGAGAGCTGCCAACAAGGAAAATGGTCTTGTCCTGTGTTCCCAACTTGGGTCGTCCAGTGGTAGTTGTTGTTGTTAGTTTGCCACGGTATCCTGGCTTCTCAGCTGGCCTAAGATTTGCCCTTGATCAGAGGTCCAGAAACCGTTCATTTGGTAATTCTTTATCTGGCTGTCTTCCAGAAGACTCTGGAACACCAAATGTCAGTTTCTGCTTCAACTTGTTACTGAACCGCTGGCAAGATCTTGGAACTAGGGAAACATGTAGGGTGAAATGCAGAGTGTCTTTTATTTTACTTAAACTGTGTCCCTCCTGCTCTCTTCTCCCTGACTGGGTCTAAAAAATCAACTATTTGTTCTCCAACGGGGTTGTGGATGTGGACACAAGCTGCACTGTGCTTGTGAGACCACACACTGCTCTCTTGATGAAAGACCCCACAATGTCATGCTCTTGGCGCCACAGACTGAGGGTGGGATTTGTAGTTGGGGAGAGCGAGGACACTTTTTGTACAACTTCATCGACACGGAGGGGACTGGATGCCCTGAGCACAAGGAAAAGCGATGCAAACAGTTTCTGTCAGCCTAAGTTCTTTCTGGGACCAAGACAAAAAGGAGAGGAGAGGGGACTGATTGACTTTTCTAGCCCCTGCAGTATTTGCTTCTCTGACCAGTTCAGGCGCCTGCCTAGGGTCCTCTATGCCTTCGCTGCGTTCAGTGCAGTGCCACAGACCGGTCAGTCACTCGCTGTCCTTGGGTTCATGCACGTTAGCTGGATTTCCCTGCACTGATGGCAAGTTCTCTGAGAACGTGGACAAGTGTCTCTTGGAGATATTGGGGTACCTGGTAAGATATCATTAGTGGGCAGAAACCAACATTTTTTTTTTTGGGTCCTAAATTGTTGGGTAAAGGGAAAACTAATAGCTCTCGAGCACCTACTCTGCGCCAGATCCTTCACGTTGGCATGCGTGCTTGGGGGGGATGAAGGGAGTGGTCAGCAGAGGCCACTCCATGCAAGCTGTGTTCCCTTAGCCAAGTTCCTTTGGCCCTCAGAGACTCCATCTCCTCATATATAAAGTGAGGGCAGTAACAGCTGCCTCACCGAGTTGCTGGGAAGGTCCAGTGAGTGTCTGCAAAAGTATTTGGTAAGCTGAGAAGACTTAGACCCAAATATTATTGTTATTGGGCACTATGGGGAATTTTAGAAAAAGAAGAAGCCAAGGTTCCAGCCTTCCAGAAAGTTACTGCTTAGTAGAGTAGACAAAGTGGCTTATGACATTTCCCCAAAAATAACAGCATTAGATGAGGTACAGGTGAAATCCCAGGTTGTGGATATGCCAAGTCGCCCATCTCAGCCTCCCTCTTCACTAACGTCCAGGCTCCGGGGGCCCCTGCCCTCTAGCTCCTTCAGGGGTCTTGTAGCACGTGTGTGCAAGTGCACACAGGTGCACATGCGCAACACTACACAATGTCTCTCCGCCCAGCTCTCCCGCCCAAGATGAGGATTATCTAAGTCTCCATACGCATTCTCTTATACTCTCTTATCTTAGGATCTCTTATACTCTCCAGCTCCTGCCCAGACATCCTGGAGCTGGATGAGGATCCCCAGGGTGTCAGAGTTATTTCAGGCTGTGTGGTTAGGCAGATTTGGGTTCAAGTCCTAGCTCTACTACTTCCTAGCTGTGTGGCTGTAACTCTGAACCCCGGTTTACTGATCTGTAAAATAAGTGGAACAGAAGTAACTACAGCATTGGGTTGCTGGGACTGTTAATTGAGAGTGTTTAGTCAAGTGCCTGGCACGTGATAGGTGTTCGGTATGGGGGCTGTTCTTGGCATTGTTTGCTGAGCATTCTGGGGTCAACCTACAGGAGACCTCACCACGGCTAGCTATCCCTGATCACTGGGCACAGCATAGGAGTTGGCATCCTGGAGAACGTGTTGCCTTCCCCTCAACTATCCCGTTGCATTTCTGATGCTTCATTCGGCCCTACCAACCACATTCTCTCTCTTTTCATTGGGGATTTGAATATTGCCTTCTGCTTCAGGTAAATCTTTTGTAAGATCATAGCCATAAAGGCGACTTTTTCAGTGGAGATGAGGGTGCAAAATGTATTTTACCAAGTTTTTTTTTTTATTTTAATTTTTTTTATTTTTTCAGCATAACAGTATTCATTATTTTTGCACCACACCCAGTGCTCCATGCAATCTGTGCCCTCTACAATACCCACCACCTGGTGCCCCCAACCTCCCACCCCCCACCCCTTCAAAATTCTCAGATCGTATTTTACCAAGTTTAACCCCCACCCCCCACGCTACTCTAATGTTGTAGCTGTCTGCATTTTAATGCTATTTGGTAAAATATGGATTTTGAAAATATGTGCATATAAAGTAAATCCTTCTACAGGTTTTGATATCAAGCCCAGTTTAAGGGCTTTAGTAGCCTCTAGTCTCGCTCTGTCTTATGAAAAATTAATTTTCATTTAGTCTGTGACATGTATGATTTCGCTAAACTAATTTTCTCTTTTCCTGGGTTGGTCCCTGTCATGGCTGTTTGAATGACAAAGAAATCCTTTTCCTGGGAGCAACTGTGGCCTCGAGGCTAGCTTTCTTCAAATCTTTCATGTTGATCTGAGATATAATTTTTAGCTCTTTATTTTATTATTATTCAGAACTAGAGCTCTCATGGAGATCAGTGAGGAGATCAGCAATGAATGTGTTCTTCACTTGCCAAGATCTCAGAATACAGAAACAAAACAAGTGTGAGACTGATGCCTAGGCAAGACTCTTCTTGCTTTTTTTATTATCATTATTAAAACCTACCTAGGGCTTTTGGGTCAGCTGGAAGTCAGTTTTGACACTGTCCCCTCATCTTTATCATCCAAGTCAGGAGAAGCCCAGAAGGCTTATTTGCACATTGCTGTCTCACCCATATGATCTAAGGAAATTTGCTCCTCATTTAAGTCCTTCGGCCTTTTCGACTCAGCTTCCAGCTGGAAGACCATTTTCGGTAGTGCATTTTCACAGACACAAAGGCTCGAGAGCGGTGTCCCTCCCCAGCCCTTCTCATTAGTCAGCACAGCTTAGATCACAGAAAGGTCCTGCTGGGATGGGCGGGCCTTCAGGGTCATCCAATGCAGCGCCTCATTTTACCAAGGTCAGCAACTAAATCCCAGAGATGGCAAGCAACTGGCTCAGGGTCACACAGTGAGCCAGAGGCAGAGCCTGACACTCCAGTGTTGCTTCCTTGGCGTTCGGCTTGGTGCTCTTTCTACTCTGCCACTGTGAGTTCGTGTTGTCGGCCCAGGGCTCCACGGATGGATGGGCTTGCCTAGCTCTGTCTCCTGCAGGGTGCACACGAAACTGACCTTATTTTTCAATGTGACTGCTGTGGTTTGATCGGCTGGTCAAATCGAACTGCTCTGGCCAGATCGATCGTGAAGTTTGGAAGGGAAAGGAACTAAAAATTAGTGTCAGTATTGTAGAGTGGCACTGGTTCTCCATTCACCTCTCCACTCAGTTTTCCACTCATTTAAAACCCTCTTCTGCTCTCCCCCTCAGCATCCCAAGCCTCTCCTCTGTACTCTGTTATACATTTGGCTTTGGAACAACTTGGGTTTGAGCTAGTCCGCCGATATGCACATTGTTTACAGTACAGTAGGGTAAATATATTTTCTCTTCCATGTGACTTTCTGCATACCATTTTCTTTTCTCTAGCTTAATTCGTTGTATGAACACAGTATAATACATATGACAGGGGCACCTGGCAGACTCAGTGTGTGGAACGTGCAACTCTTTATCTCGGAGTTGTGAGTTTGAGCCTCATGTTGGGTGTAGACATGACTTAAAAGAAATAAAATCTTTAAGAAAAATAGGTATGACATACAAATATGCATTGACCAACTGTTTATGTTATTGGTGAAGTTTCTGGTCGACAGTAGGCTTTCAGTAGTTAAGTGCTGGGGGAGTTAAAGGTTATATGTGGACACTTGACTTTGTGTGGGGTCAGTGCGTATAAACTGTTTATAGTTCAAAGGCCAACAATTGTACGTAACATCCCACATTAGGTAGTTCATAGTATCTCATTGGAGGGATCATTCATTAGGGCCGAGCTTTGTTATCTTTCGCTTCCCTCGTGAGTATCTCCTGGGAGGGGTCACATGTACATGTCCCACTCCTCAGTGTGATTAAATGGATCAGAGGCTTTCCTCCTCCATGGGATATAGGCTGGGAGAACACTGGAGAGGTAGAGAGAGGTAGGGGAAGATAAAGGAATGTATAAGGATATGGGTTGGGGCAGCAAAGCCAGCCTGGGTCACTAATTAGGCCTATCGCCTGCCACCCAGGGCCTGTCATTAAATTTGTGTAGGCTGGGGACGCCTGGGTGTCTCAGTTGATTAAGCATCTGCCTCTGGTTCAGGTCATGATGCCGGGGTTTTGGGATCAAGCAGCGGCTCCCTGCTCAGTGGGGAGTCTGCTTCTGCCTCTCCCTCTGCTCCCCTCTCCCAGCTCATACTGGGTCTCTGTATATCAAATAAATAAATAAAATCTTTAAAAAAATAAAAAAAAACTGTGTGGTTACTATTGTGGAAAACATAACAAAGAGCTGGAACCAAAGATACTCAGAGTTAAAAGGGAGAGGAAATGAACATTTACCGAAGATCTGCTTTTCCAGAAACTAAACTAAGTGCTCTCAATGGATGACAACCCAGTGAGGTGCCTGTCACTGGGCCCATTCTCATGGATGACAAAACGGAGGCCCTGATTAAATCCCAGGGCAACGTCCTCTCCAAATCTCGGCTCTCTCCTTGTTAATGAAAAGCTCATTTGTGATTGCATTCCTCTTTACTATACCCCTAAACCAGCTTCTTGACAGTACCAGGTCAGGCTGGCTTATAAGAATGTAAACCGAGGCACCGAAGAGGTAAAGTGGCTGTCACAGGAGCTGAGCGGAGCCTGCTGCCTATGGTTGCCATACCTTGGCTTCCCTAGCTTTCGAGGCTCTGCCTGCATGAACGGACTCTTCCACTCAGCAAAAAGTGGAAATTCCACCGTCAGAGAAATAGTGGAGATCCATCCTCAGGGGACGGGCGGTCACTGGTTTGCATGTTCAGCGTCTCCTGTGCCCCCCATCTGGTGTTGATCTCGCCTCTGCAGCCCGCATTCACGTAACACCCCAAATGTGTACACAGCACCCCGGCATTCTCCTCCTCTTTGCATTCCCTGAGCCCTGTGTTCTGTAAAGCAAAACAAAGAAAACTCAGTGCTTTGTTGGGGTGGGGGGCCGATAGGCTGGCTGTTGACAGTAATGTATCCAACACACCCAACCTGTTTATAATATCAGAGCTTAAATTTCAGAACGCCGTGTTCATTAAGTACTGTTGTTCACTCAGTGCGGAGAGATGCATAAAAACAGAAATGAACTGACTTGATAGTTTGCATGCCTTCCATCTTTGTGACAAAAATCGCCTATTATTGAGAGTAGGAACGTTTTTGAAAAAAAAAATGAGAGACAGCTGGAAAGACAGGGCGGAAGAGAATGCTCAGGATAAGAGAGAATGCACATTTCCTTAGTGTTTTGTGCTCTCTGTAAAGACTGCCAGCACTTTCTTCCACAGGAAATTTTTGCTGTTTTGTACTAATTTGAACAGGGGACCCCGCTGTCACCCGAGTAACACAGAACAAGTCCAGCTGCTGATTGCCGGGTGCGCCCTAACAACTAGATGGAAGGAAGCAAGGACTAGGCCTCTGGTTCCCCTCCCCCCACCCCCTACCTCCCACCCCGCCCCCCTCGAGGAGGCCTTGAGGATTTGGCAGCACTTTGGCCCTTGAGGAAGACCAGAAATCACGTGACTTAGAAGTCCAGAGCAGAAAAGTGCCCTTTGAATCACAACATCAACTTGGCCTTCTTACAAACAGGGAGCTGAGTCCAGGAGCCAGCAAGTGGCTCCCTCGCCGTGAGTGGCAGAGCCGAGACAAGAACCCCCGTCTCTGGACCACCCCCTCCCACCCCCCACCTCCTCGGCTGCCCCCGGCCCATGTTCCGCTGGCTCTCCCTGCCGCCGCCCCCAACTCCAGCAACCAAACAGATGTCTGGAAGTGCACTGCTCAGTATGCAAGCCAGGCTGACCTTTGTGCTCCCAGAATCCTCAACCTTTCGTGGAAACCATGGAAGCACAGTTGTGGAAAAATAATGAAAAGCAAAGCACACTGTGGAGATACCCAGAAGCCCGAATCGGCTTGCGGAGTGCTCCTCATCTTCCAAGTACTGAATCCCAAATACAGGCACACACGTAGAAATTCAGCTTGTTTAAGAAATTCAGAGAAGCCAAACCTAGGACCTGACAACCCTGCCAGTTCTTCCCCTCTTTGCCCGCCCTCCCCCACTCTGTGCCCCTGCCCCGAGCTCCAAAATAGGGCTGATTCTAAAGTGTTAGGATCTTTGTTATTCAGAACCGGCTTCTGGGAGGTGGGCCTGGCCCAGGACTGCAAGAGGCCTTGGAACTTCCTGCCAAGGCCCAGGCCTGGCCTCAGCAGAACAGGGCTCCCGGGACACACACAGGAAAAATTCCCTCTTCTTAGCAGGGAGCCTCTGCACCCCAGGAAGTGTCCTCAGAGACTTGTGGGGTCCCTGGCTCCCCTCAAAGACATTTCCTTCCACTTCCAGGAGCCCTGATATAGGAAGACAGATTCATTTCCTTTTCTTACAGCATGAGGTGGGTGGAGGAAAAGCTTGTAAATGCGAATATCTTCCAGCAAGCTCTTGTGTGGATTCATTACTGGATCTCCAAGAAACTGGGCTTTTCAACACCACCCTGACCCTCCTGGTGCTCTGCAGCTACCAATTCACTTCTTTCCCCGAGAAGTCAGAGTGCTGTGTACGTATGTTCCTTTTCATGACCTGAAAGAGTGAATCCCGATTTTCCCCTGTACTGGTTGCCTTCCCTCCCTGCATCTCTACCGGAGGCACTGGCCCTGGTTCCAATCCCAGAAACTTCAAGTAGTTGTTGGGGGCAAGAACGTGTGACCCACCCATTCCAGAACTGTTTTCCCAGGGACCCCCCAGAATGCCATTATTTAAGAGTGTGAGGGCAGGGGGTTGATTATATGGCACCGGGAGGAGAGCCACCTACTGGCCCAAAGAGGCTGACTGCTGTGGGTAGCCAAGAAGAAAATGTGGGGACAGCCAGCAAGCTGAGCTCTGGGGCCACCCCCAGGGTTTCTCCCTCCTCTAGCTCACACCCTCACCCATCCTGGGGGGCGGGGGGGAGCAGGCAGGTCCTACAAGCCTGGGGGCAAGGGGAGTTGGGGAGCTCTTATGGAAGCCAAGATGTCTATCTTCTAAGCTGCTGTGCCTGACTCTTTGTACACAAGTTCATTGGTTAGAATGTCCCCCTGGAGCCCTGGGACAGGTGGAATGCCCGAAATGAAGGATTCTCCCAAACCTTTCCTGCCTGGAGCCAGCCAAAGGTCCCCCACTGTCCCCGGTAGGTTTGGGGGCACACGGAAGTCCAGCTGGAACCAGAGAAGCACGGAGGGAGCTAAGGGCAGGGGGCACAGCTGTGAGGTTGCCTGAGAAGGACCCCTTCGTTAAGTGGCCTGTGACTGACACAGTGGGCACATCTGAGCTCAGGGCAGCAGGTAAACACGGTGGGTAAAATGGCCCAAGGATCATCCTGCCAGTGACCCAGATGGTGAGAAAGGAGGAGTGAGTCTTATTTTACAGAAGGGGACCCTGAGACTCAGGAGGGGCTAGTGATTATCTGAGGGCTGCCCAGCACAGATGTGATAGATTCTCAGACCAATACTTGCTGCTTCACTGCACAAGACGGACCAAATGTTCTGAGGGAGATCCTGGGAGATCCTGTCCCTGAGGGACTTGCCCCCAGCCCCCTACTTGTCTCACTCTCCTCCCTTCCCTCGGCCCTGACAGCCAGCGCTGCTCTGAAACATTGCTGTCCCCCCTCCCCATGTTCCCTTTGCAGACAGCAAGCCCCACCTGATCAATCAGATAGGAACAGTCTGCGTCCTGAGGTCCTGAGTTTCTGAGGTCCTGAGTTTCGGGTACCTTGTCCTGAAGGGACAGCCCCTCTTTCCTTGTTCATCCTTCCATCTGTGGTTCCTGCAGCCAAAAAGAGCCTTTTAACCCCGAGGCTTGAGGATGGTCTGCACCTACTTATTAGAGGAGATGGTGTCCGTGTCAGGGAATGGGTTGGATGGTGCCTGATCTGGGTCCAAACTTAGGGGCTCTGCTGTGTGACCTGGGGCAAACGTCTTTCCCTCTCTGGGCCTCGGTTTCCTCATTTGCCATATCATCTTGGATTCGATGGCTCCACTCAGATGTAGTATTTAGTCATGTATCTCTCCTTTACTAAACCGTATTGGAGTAAAGCCTTCCTGTAGGCACGGGGCTGGATGCCAGGGATTCAGCCAGAAGAGAGGAGTAAGGGTGAGTCTCTGATCTGAAAAAGCTCAGATTCCCATTCTGTAACGTTTTTGTTTTTTTTTTTTCACATGCTTTTCCTTCATGCTGACTTACCTTTTCAGAAAATGCCCCCGCTTCCGCTGGAGAATTGAAATTGGCAAAGAGAGAGGGAAAAGGTCCAATTTGCGCCTTTGCTATTTTAGGGGAGGTTGAAATTACCAGCCAAAGTGGAGTGATGCGCTCACTGGAGTGACCTCCGTTCCCCAAGACAGGAGAAAACCCAGGTCCTCTGCTTGTGAAGTGGCTCGAGCTCTTAGGCGTGAGGCATTATTACATAAATTCAAGCTCGCTGCCGATCCTTAGTACCCTGAGTTGCCTGAAGGGGGGAATGGCACTGCCTGCGTGTGCAGCCCGGGCGCTCGGGCCGCCGCTGCAACCGGAGCGAGGAGCGCCCGCCCGCACCACCTGTCCCCGCCGGCATTCCAGAGTAGAGGCCGAATTGGCAGCGAGCCGGCCCGGATCAGTCGCCGCCTCAGTCCGCGCGGGCCCTCCTAGGGGTGTGTCTCGCGGCTTCAACTCCCAGCCGTTCCTGGACGAGCCCCTAAAGGCGTCTTCCTCCCCGGCGGGAGCCGCGCGCACCCCTCTCTTCGCGCTGCTGCCCCGAGGCCGCCGCAGGCGGATGCACGACCTCAGGAGACGCTGGGACCTGGGCTCCCTCTGCCGGGCCCTGCTCACTCGGGGCCTGGCCGCCCTGGGCCACTCGCTGAAGCACGTGCTCGGTGCGATCTTCTCCAAGATTTTCGGCCCCCTAGCCAGGTACGTTTTAGGCGAAAGCGGGACTCGCGCTCCCGAGCCGGGGCGCGCAGGAGCCGTGCGGGGAGGGAAGGCAGCCGCGAGGGGAAGGGAAGGGCGCAAAGTTCCCGCTGGCCGGCGGCGGCCAGGCTCGGGGGCTCCGGAGGGGCGCAGCGCGCCTTCGGCCACGCTGCGGCTCCCTCCCCGCTGTTCCGCGGGCACCGGCTGCGCAGCGTCTCCGCTCGCTAGTCGGGCTGCCGGCGGACTCGTCCGCCCCGGGGGAGCTCCGAACGCCCGGCTCGGAGCTCGCTCGAGGCGGCCTCCAAGGTGGGCAACCGGGCGCGGGCAAGAGCGGGGCTTCGGGGCGCACGGGGAGGGAGCCCGCTAGTCGGGCAGGCGGGGAGGCGGCGGCGTGCGCGCCCAGGGGACTGAGCACAGGCGCCGGCGAGTGTCCGGTGGGCGAAGCGGGATGGGGCTGGGAACCACGGAGAGTGGAGCGGGACGCGCGGGGGCTCGGACCGGGGGTGTGAGTTGGGGAGTGGGACGACCCGGCCAGGCGGCGTCCCGTGGGGACTAGATCCCCGCGACGCGGCTCCGGCTAGCTCCGGCGCGGGGAGAGGGCAGGCGGCCGGCGGGAAGGAGTCAGGGGGGAGGGGGGTGTGCGGCAGGAGCCACAGCGCTGAGCCTGCCGGGAAGGAAGGAAGCGGGGAAGGGCGCCGCCGCCGCTGCCGCCGCCGCCGCCGCCGCGGTGGAGTACTCGGTGTGGAGGGGAGGGGGAAAGGGGGCGCAACGGCGGCGCCGGGGGGAGGGGGCGGTGCGGGCGCACGGCGAGCGCCGGCTGAGCTGCGGGCTTGACGTAACGATCTTGGGTTTCCCCCAGCGTCGGGAACATGGATGAGAAATCCAACAAGCTGCTGCTGGCTTTGGTGATGCTCTTCCTATTTGCCGTGATCGTCCTCCAGTACGTGTGCCCCGGCACAGAATGCCAGCTCCTCCGCCTGCAGGCATTCAGCTCCCCGATGCCGGACCCGTACCGCTCGGAGGATGAGAGCTCCGCCAGGTTCGTGCCCCGTTACAATTTCAGCCGCGGCGACCTCCTGCGCAAGGTAGACTTCGACATCAAGGGCGATGACCTGATCGTGTTCCTGCACATTCAGAAGACCGGAGGCACCACTTTCGGCCGCCACCTGGTGCGCAATATCCAGCTGGAGCAGCCGTGCGAGTGCCGCGTGGGTCAGAAGAAATGCACTTGCCACCGGCCGGGTAAGCGGGAGACCTGGCTCTTCTCCAGGTTCTCCACGGGCTGGAGCTGCGGGCTGCACGCCGACTGGACCGAGCTCACCAGCTGCGTGCCCGCTGTGGTGGACGGCAAGCGCGACGCCAGACTGAGACCGTCCAGGTAAGTGCGCCGCGCCCGTAGCCCAGCGGGGCCCTGGAGCGCGGGAGCGGACCTGGGCCCGGGCGGGCGGAGGGCGGGGAGGCGCGGCTGGTCTCTGGCGGTGCCCCAGTGCGCACCTCTGGGCCAGTGCGCCGGCAACTGGGCGGGCGCCAGACTCCTTGGCGCGCACGCTCACGGCGCCGTGGCAGCCGCAGGAAGCCTGTCCGCAGCGGCCCCGGGACCGCTAGTCTATCGGCTGGTTGGCCTGCTTGGTGGCTGGGAGAGCGTGCGGGGGGAGTGGCTGGGAGGCCCCAAACGAGCGCCCCCCGCCACGGCCGCCGCCGGGACTGGGTAAAGCACGCGGACTCCGCACTGGAGCGCTGGAAAGAACCGGTCTCTCTGTGTGAAGTCCCTGAGTCCCTCCTGTCTTCTCTTTTTTTTCTGCACCCCGGTTCCAAAGCCTCCTTTCTGCCCTCTCTTCCTTTTCCCGCTCCCGCATTCTCCTCCCACCTCCTTTTCTCATTTCCTCTATCTGCTTTTCTCTCTTTCTCTTGCTCCAGTTACCTGTCGGTCCCTGGCGGCTCGCTCTTGCCTTCTCCCTCTCTTCTCACTTTGCTTCTCGCTCTCTTTTACCCTTTCAGATGTTTCTCTCTTTGCTTGACTTTTGCCACTCTCCTCCTTCCTGTCCTCTGCCTCTGCTCTCCCTGGGCGAGTGGGTGTCCCTTTGCCGCTGTTTGCGGACACCCAGAGAGAGCTGATGGGACCCAGCTTAACGCTCCCCACTACTGGCTGCACTCTTTGCGAGTGCGCGCGCGGGGGGCGGGGAGCACCATGCGTACAGAAGGGCCGGCTGGGACGGTGCCCCGACCCTGTGTGGGGTTCGCTCTTGAGAAACCTCCAGATGTACAAACCCTGAGCCCCAGCGTGGGGGCCCCGCAGCCCCCGCGCCGAGAACCCGGGGCTGATGCGGAAAATGGTGATTTATGAAGAGGCTGTACTCAGTTGCTTTTGAAGCTAGAGCATTTTCCTTCATGCAGCCGCAATACCCGGTTGCTGGAGGTCATGGAGTGCCATAAAAGGGGGAAGGGGAGAAGGGCCTGATGGGCTGGAGTTGCTCCAGCCGGGCCTCCCAATATGCCACTGTCCCTGAAACAAATCAGGGCTGGGGCAGGGAGTCCAGGGAATGGACTGGATGAGTCTGATTGCCCTGGAGCCTGTGGAAGGGTCTTTAGGCAGGCAAGGACGGGGCTGTGCTCTCTGCCTCTCTATCAGGCGACCACAGGGGCCCTCCAGGCCGCTGTTTACAGCAGCTGCCTACCTGGACCGGCTCCTAACTCCTACCCCTCGTTGTTCCCTGCTCCTCCCTGTGCCTTAGACTTGCAAGGGGGGTGCCTTGCAAGGGGGGGCAGGGATTCCTGGAATACAAAAGCCTTTGCAGTTTCTTCCTTCTAGAGGGAGGCAAATGGAGCCCTCTGACTCTCTTGGTCACCCATGCTCCCGCTCCTTTCCCTCAGTGTACGGTGGCCTTTCTTGAATGCTGGGATTCTGGCAGAATCTGTTGAACATTCACTGCCTTTACAGCCCTAAGGGATTTTTTTCCCTCCTCATCCTAAGAGAACCTTGGCTCCAGGAAGGGTCGCCTCAGTCCATTGTGAGAATTGTGTAGTCATCGTCACCATTAAGATACTGGGGTTTAAGAAGATCCCAAACAATTTGACAGCATTGAAAATAATCTCCATTTGCTGTTGGGGCTTGTAGGTGTTGAGCTCTACAGGACACGTGTGCCTTTGAAAATCCTTCTGGACATGTAGGTCCGGGTGTGATGCAGACTCTAGACACACCTTATAAATGGGGTCCCGATTATGTATTTGGTGGCCCCTGTCCTCTGGCAGATTCCCTCAGAAATTTTCCATAAGATAACCAGGACCCTCAAGGGGACAGTTCACCCTCTTGGATGGTCCCAAATCGAAGCAACATGATCTGACATGAAATGAGATTTTACTTGGTCGGAAAAGGGTGATACTACAGTGCCATCTAGTCTAATCAAGGAAGAAGCGCTTTTTAAAGAGTCGGAGTTACCGGATCTTACACCATTTGCACAAATGAAATAAAATTTGCTAGAGGAACACATTGTCACCCGAAGGGCATCTTTTTATTTCATTAAGTTCCACCCACCTCCAGAAATCTTCATCTTGAAGAATAGTGGTAGCTTGAGGGTTCCAGAATTTTCCAGGGCGTTGATACTTTTCCGCCTTCAGGACAAGTTCAGTGAGTCCTGATAATCTAGAAGAGGGAAGGTATGCGTGAAGTGTGTGTGAGTTAGAATGTGCGTGTGTGTGAGTGTGTGTGGTGAAAATTGAGACACGGGGGCAGCAGGGCCGCATGGGGGTGAGGAGCCCACCGTGGGAGATGAGAGTTAGCCATTCGGGGTTCCCGTGTGGAGCAGCCTTCCGGGCCAGCTGGTGGTCTCTGTGCTCCACTGAACCGAGGGGAACAGCGGGCTCTGCCTGTTTGGCCTGAGAGTCCTGACACCCGGGCCTCGGCGCCAGGCTGTCCATGAACCAGCTGTGTGACCTTGGACCAGAGCCTGTCCAGGCCTTGAATACATGGAGCTTGCGTTCCAGTGTCTGATGAGCTTTCACATCCCCTTATCTCTGGTATTTCGCCATAAACTTGCAATATCTTTGGGGAGAGGGTGGAGTGGGCAAAAGTATCCCCACTTATCAGATGAGAGTGAAGGCCAAAGGGGCCGCCAGCCTTTCTCAAGGTCGTCGACCTCTGGAGGAGCCCTGCAGGAATCTTGCTCCAGTTCTTTCTGGTCCGTTGACTGTGCCTCTGTGAAGGGGGTCCTGGCCCCAAGCACAGAGTGACCATTCATGTGAGTAACGCTTACAGACGGAGCCCTGGATAAACGCGGACTGATAGTTGTACCATCCACACCGTCCCCGGTTTCAGTAACGCTACCCATGTGGGTTTGGACACGGGATCAGACCGGGGTTGCCACACCCCTGGGGAGAAGGGATTTCCAGCTCCTTGAGGCTCTCTGCTCCCTGGGGGTGGCAGTGGGGGGGCGGGGGCATGGGGTCTCGGGGCTAGGGTGGCAGAAGGGCCTCTGGCTGCCATGTTGGAAATCCCCATAAAGCCCCACAGGATGGGAGCAGGCTTGGGGGCCTGGTGAATAAGCCACAGTAGGAGAGCCCGGCGGCAACAAGGGCCACATTCTGACTCACAGCCATCTAGGCCATTGTGGCTGCAAGCCAAGACCCTGAATCCTGCTCCCAGTGCTCCTTTGGCCATGCTTGCCTGCCTCTGCTGATGGCAGCCGGCTCGGGTGATACGTAACTGCTGAATAGAAATGACTGTGAGCGCGTTGCCTGGTGAGGACAAAGACAGAGAATGCTGGGCTGGCAAAAGGTTCAAGTTGTTTATTGAGAGTATTTCTTAAAAAAAAAAAAAGAAACTAGAAATTGCATTTCATGCATCTGTCTGCCAATATGTTGTTTGGGGTCAGAGAAGGGTCCTGCTCATTCTAGAACTTTTAAGACCATTTTTTGAAAATGTATCAAAACATTCTTGCTTACCAGCTGTTAAAACTCCCGAATTCTGCAGGCTTTTCTCAGGCCAAATTCCCTCTGTTTGTAGCCAACTCTGGAGCACCACTCAGTCTGTGGGAGGAATTCTGAATTGGGCACAGTGAATGTGCGCGGGCCTCATTTTTCTTTGCCAGGTACTATGCTGGCTGGCACGCACAGGGGGCACGGGCCGGGTTCCGTGGCTCTACAGGTCAGAGGTTCTGGGCACGATATTCCTGTTG
Source organism: Lutra lutra (assembly GCF_902655055.1). Taxonomy (NCBI): domain Eukaryota; kingdom Metazoa; phylum Chordata; class Mammalia; order Carnivora; family Mustelidae; genus Lutra; species Lutra lutra. The sequence goes on from NC_062296.1 coordinate 18,329,113, forward strand.
CATCCTAGACTTTCCATGTCTCTGAATTTTCCAGCAGCCATACGGAAGAGTAATTAATTGTCATCTGAAATCCAGTAGGCTATCACTGACAGGAAAGGACTAAAAGGCTGTTCAATGGAGAAAAGCTTCTTTCTCTTTCCCTTTCTTTTTAAAAGGTGGCTATTTTGAATGCGCTCCACCTTCGCAGGAAAGCCCACCGTGCCTCTGCCCACTCACAGGTCAGGTGCCCACGCTCCCCTTCCTTCCCAGCTGGGCTTCAGCGATGAGGCAGGCTGACAGGCCCGGGTGTGGGCCACAGGGCTCTCACAGGGGTGGCTTCTCAGCCCAGCCTGCGTTTCTTCAGCTGCCTTTGAGAGAAGCTGCTATACTCTCCCACCTGTTTCTCAGGAGACGGGGAGACACTCGCTGTCACATCTGTGGAACTTGAGCAGGATTCGTTAGCATGGCCACGTGGATAGTAGACATGTTGGAATCCTGACAAAATGCTCAGTTCTCGGGTGGCTGCCTTGGTGGCTCAGTGGGTTAAGTGTCTGCCTTTGGCTCAGGTCATGATCTCAGAGTCCTTCTCCCTCTGTCCCCCCACCCCCGTGCTCTCTCCCTGTGTCCCCATGCACTCTCACTCTCTCAAATAAATAAATAAAATTAATTAAAAAAAAAAAAACCTCTCGGTTCTCTGGGTTGTGTAAAAGGCTCCCAGAATTAGCATTTCTCAATAGTAATTTTAGAGCCGTGGTGTTATGCGGCAAGAAGAATGTCAGCTTGTCTTTTATAGATATTTGTCGTCAAGTTCGGTGGTATGAAGTGATATTGAAGATTAGTCATCTTTTCCGTCGTTATTCATTAAACAAAATTTTGTGAGACTGCCCATTATCTTCCAGGGAAGGTGCGTCATTCTTGCTCTCGCAGAGCTTAGCGCAGAACAAAGTAATTTGGTATTTTAGACATTTAATAAAGGAGATGTCTTTTGTTTGGAAAGGATCTGAATATCAAGGATGTCGTTAGAATGTCACACCTTTGCAGGAATATAGTGAAACAGAGAGAAAAGTCCATCTGTTTACGTGGAAGTTCATGTCTAATCGGCAAACTCTGAAGAATCGTGAGCTCTGCACAGTGCTAGCAGTTGGGGGAGATTAGAGCCTATAGAAAGCTAGAAAAGGCAGGATCACCATCTTCATCCTCAAGTCCGTGAAGTTTAGAGGGCAAAGTGCAGAACTGTGGGTCAAAGTGGGGATGAGGCTTGTGATTTGGGCCAGGTCCATCCCCCTCTGTAGAATGGGAGATTTAACCAAGAAGCCATCTCAGGCCTATTCCTTCCTAAGGAATGAGGAACAGGCCAGAAAAAGGAGAGATGTATTCAGGAAGACGTCTGGGAATAGGTGGTTTGTATTTAGAAGAGAAGAGGCATTGTGGGCAGGCATGGCATCCTCCTGGCATCGCGCAGTTCAGCGGCCTCACCTAGACAGGACTGGCCAGAACTGAGAAGGTCATGGTGGGGAGGTAGGGGGGGTGAGGCCTCATGGTCAAGGTCCTGGGATGGCAATGAGGTTGAACCCCGGTGGGTCGGCGAAGTACTTGGATGAAAGGCATGTAAGAAATACAAAAGGAAATGAGGGCTGGAGTCCAGTTGAACGCGCCTCCCTGATTTCTAGTCTGGAATGGAGGTGGTACCAGTGATCAGATCAGAGTGGTCCAGAAGGGGAACTAGTTTGGGCGGGGTGGGCACTATGCTAAAGAGTTGTGACTGGTCTGTGTTGCCTGGATGTGTCGTGGCCAGGGATCCTGGGAAGAGAAATCCATCTGGGGCTGATTAGGATTTAGTTGTATAAGTGGGAGTCTGTTGAACTCAGTTACTCTGCTTTCACAATCGGCATTATTATTTAAATGATAGCTGCAATTCACATGCGGGACTCTTAGCCAAGGAGAAGGATGTTTGAAGAGAGGAAAAGATAGACAGTTATGACTGCATAAAAACGGGAACTGTTCATCTGTCAAAAAGTAGCCAAAATGAAGCGGCATATTGTCAAATTGATGACAATAGGCACAACAAATAAAACAGACAAAAAGATGACATCTTTTCTGTATAAGGGACTCCTACAAATTGATTAGCAAAGCAAAGGATAGGAAAAGACAAGTTACAACAGGGGACCCACAACTAGTTTACAGACGTGGAATAACTGTTTAGTCCCACTGGGAGTGAAGTTATGCAACTTTAAGTCATTAAGTGTGGGAAAAACTTTTGCCTTTCTAATTAGCCCTGGTTTAAAAGCAAACAAACAAAATAATAAAGAAAAAAAAAACCTCAACATATATCACCACCACCATCCATTCCATAATTCTCATACATTGTTAGTGGCCTTGTAAATTTGAACAATTCTTCTGGAAATAAATTAGATAACGTAAATGGAGATCATTAAAAATATTTCTTTGACCCATAATTTCTTTTCCAGGATTTTACTGAAAATCATAGTCTTATACATGTTTTTCATTCACTCACTTATTTATTTTTTCACTTTTTAATTCAACAAATATTTACTGAGTGTCCACTATCACTGGACTATGTGCTGGGGGACCTGTTGTGTGTTCCTGCCCTCATGGGGTGCGAAAGATAGAAATGAAACCAACAATTAGCGACTTAAAATTGTGAGAAATGCTATTGCGGGGGGCGGGGAGTACAGGGTGATATAATGGTACACTGGGAGGCTAGCTGGAGTTCTTTGTAAGTGCATGAAATTGGAAAAATCTGGATATCCACATGGAGAAGAATGATTCAAGGAATCTCAGTACATCCACTTGAAGGATTATTAGAAAATCATTTAAATATATTTTCAGAGAGTATGGAAAATTGCTAGCGATTTAAAGCTAAGGGGAAAAGAGACAGTTATGGACCCAGTATAACTACAGCTATGTTAGAGAGAGGGATTGGGGAGAGGCAGAGACAGACAGACAGACAGACAGACACACACACACACACACACACACACACACACACACAATCTTCCCAGCCCTCCAAATCTAAGCGTAAAATACAAGGAATGAAAGAAAAATACCAGGATATTAGTAAATCAATTCCTGATTTATTCTTATTTTTTTTTGTTGTCCTGCTTTCCTTTTATTTTTTTTAATTTTATTTTTTATAAACATATATTTTAATCCCCAGGGGTACAGGTCTGCGAATCGCGAGGTTTACACACTTCACAGCACTCACCATAGCACATACCCTCCCCAATATCCATAACCCCACCCCCCTCTCCCAACCCCCCTCCCCCCAGCAACCCTCAGTTTGTTTTGTGAGATTAAGAGTCACTTATGGTTTGTCTCCCTCCCAATCCCATCTTGTTTCATTTACTCTTCTCCTACCCCCTTAACCCCCCATGTTGCATCTCCTCTCCCTCATATCAGGGAGATCATATGATAGTTGTCTTTCTCCGATTGACTTATTTCGCTAAGCATGATACCCTCTAGTTCCATCCACGTCGTCGCAAATGCCAAGATTTCATTTCTTTTGATGGCTGCATAGTATTCCATTGTGTATATATACCACATCTTCTTTATCCATTCGTCTGTTGATGGACATCTAGGTTCTTTCCATAGTTTGGCTATTGTAGACATTGCTGCTATAAACATTCGGGTGCACGTGCCCCTTCGGATCACTACGTTTGTATCTTTAGGGTAAATACCCAGCAGTGCAATTGCTGGGTCATAGGGTAGTTCTATTTTCAACATTTTGAGGAACCTCCATGCTGTTTTCCAGAGTGGTTGCACAAGCTTGCATTCCCACCAACAGTGTAGGAGGGTTCCCCTTTCTCTGCATCCTCGCCAGCATCTGTCATTTCCTGACTTGTTAATTTTAGCCATTCTGACTGGTGTGAGGTGATATCTCATTGTGGTTTTGATTTGTGTTTCCCTGATGCCGAGTGATATGGAGCACTTTTTCATGTGTCTGTTGGCCATCTGGATGTCTTCTTTGCAGAAATGTCTGTTCATGTCCTCTGCCCATTGCTTGATTGGATTATTTGTTCTTTGGGTATTGAGTTTGCTAAGTTCTTTATAGATTTTGGACACTAGCCCTTTATCTGATATGTCATTTGCAAATATCTTCTCCCATTCTGTCAGTTGTCTTTTGGTTTTGTTAACTGTTTCCTTTGCTGTGCAAAAGCTTTTGATCTTGATAAAATCCCAATAGTTCATTTTTGCCCTTGCTTCCCTTGCCTTTGGCGATGTTCCTAGGAAGATGTTGCTGCGGCTGAGGTCGAAGAGGTTGCTGCCTGTGTTCTCCTCAAGGATTTTGATGGATTCCTTTCTCACATTGAGATCCTTCATCCATTTTGAGTCTATTTTCGTGTGTGGTGTAAGGAAATGATCCAATTTCATTTTTCTGCATATGGCTGTCCAATTTTCCCAACACCATTTATTGAAGAGGCTGTCTTTTTTCCATTGGACATTCTTTCCTGCTTTGTCGAAGATGAGTTGACCATAGAGTTGAGGGTCCATTTCTGGGCTCTCTATTCTGTTCCATTGATCTATGTGTCTGTTTTTGTGACAGTACCATGCTGTCTTGATGATGACAGCTTTGTAATAGAGCTTGAAGTCCGGAATTGTGATGCCACCAACTTTGGCTTTCTTTTTCAATATTCCTTTGGCTATTCGAGGTCTTTTCTGGTTCCATATACATTTTAGGATTATTTGTTCCATTTCTTTGAAAAAAATGGATGGTACTTTGATAGGAATTGCATTAAATGTGTAGATTGCTTTAGGTAGCATAGACATTTTCACAATATTTATTCTTCCAATCCAGGAGCATGGAACATTTTTCCATTTCTTTGTGTCTTCCTCAATTTCTTTCATGAGTACTTTATAGTTTTCTGTGTATAGATTCTTAGTCTCTTTGGTTAGGTTTATTCCTAGGTATCTTACAGTTTTGGGTGCAATTGTAAATGGGATGGACTCCTTAATTTCTCTTTCTTCTGTCTTGTTGTTGGTGTAGAGAAATGCAACTGATTTCTGTGCATTGATTTTATATCCTGACACTTTACTGAATTCCTGTACAAGTTCTAGCAGTTTTGGAGTGGAGTCTTTTGGGTTTTCCACATATAGTATCATATCATCTGCAAAGAGTGATAGTTTGACTTCTTCTTTGCCGATTTGGATGCCTTTAATTTCCTTTTTTTTTTTTTTAAGATTTTATTTATTTATTTGACAGAGAGAGATCACAAGTAGACGGAGAGGCAGGCAGAGAGAGAGAGAGAGAGGGAAGCAGGCTTCTTGCTGAGCAGAGAGCCCGATGTGGGACTCGATCCCAGGACCCTGAGATCATGACCTGAGCCAAAGGCAGCGGCTTAACCCACTGAGCCACCCAGGCGCCCCCCCTTTAATTTCCTTTTGTTTTCTGATTGCTGAGGTTAGGACTTCTAGTACTATGTTGAATAGCAGTGGTGATAACGGACATCCCTGCCGTGTTCCTGACCTTAGCGGAAAAGCTTTCAGTTTTTCTCCATTGAGAATGATATTTGCGGTGGGTTTTTCATAGATGGCTTTGATAATATTGAGGTATGTGCCCTCTATCCCTACACTTTGAAGAGTTTTGATCAGGAAGGGATGCTGTACTTTGTCAAATGCTTTTTCAGCATCTATGGAGAGTATCATATGGTTCTTGTTCTTTCTTTTATTAATGTGTTGTATCACATTGATTGATTTGCGGATGTTGAACCAACCTTGCAGCCCTGGAATAAATCCCACTTGGTCGTGGTGAATAATCCTTTTAATGTACTGTTGAATCCTATTGGCTAGTATTTTGACGAGAATTTTTGCATCTGTGTTCATCAAGGATATTGGTCTGTAGTTCTCTTTTTTGATGGGATCCTTGTCTGGTTTTGGGATCAAGGTGATGCTGGCCTCATAAAATGAGTTTGGAAGTTTTCCTTCTATTTCTATTTTTTGGAACAGTTTCAGGAGAATAGGAATTAGTTCTTCTTTAAATGTTTGGTAGAATTCCCCCGGGAAGCCATCTGGCCCTGGGCTTTTGTTTGTTTGGAGATTTTTGATGACTGTTTCAATCTCCTTACTGGTTATGGGTCTGTTCAGGCTTTCTATTTCTTCCTGGTTCAGTTGTGGTAGTTTATATGTCTCTAGGAATGCATCCATTTCTGCCAGATTGTCAAATTTGTTGGCGTAGAGTTGCTCATAGTATGTTCTTATAATCGTCTGTATTTCTTTGGTGTTCGTTGTGATCTCTCCTCTTTCATTCATGATTTTATTTATTTGGGTCCTTTCTCTTTTCTTTTTGATAAGTCTGGCCAGGGGTTTATCAATCTTATTAATTCTTTCAAAGAACCAGCTCCTAGTTTCGTTGATTTGTTCTATTGTTTTTTTGGTTTCTATTTCATTGATTTCTGCTCTGATCTTTATGATTTCTCTTCTCCTGCTGGGTTTAGGGTTTCTTTCTTGTTCTTTCTCCAGCTCCTTTAGGTGTAGGGTTAGGTTGTGTACCTGAGACCTTTCTTGTTTCTTGAGAAAGGCTTGTACCGCTATATATTTTCCTCTCAGGACTGCCTTTGTTGTGTCCCACAGATTCTGAACCGTTGTGTTTTCATTATCATTTGTTTCCATAAATTTTTTCAATTCTTCTTTAATTTCCTGGTTGACCCATTCATTCTTTAGAAGGATGCTGTTTAGTCTCCATGTATTTGGGTTCTTTCCAAATTTCCTCTTGTGATTGAGTTCTAGCTTCAGAGCATTGTGGTCTGAAAATATGCAGGGAATGATCCCAATCTTTTGATACCGGTTGAGACTTGATTTAGGACCGAGAATGTGATCTATTCTGGCGAATGTTCCATGTGCACTAGAGAAGAATGTGTATTCTGTTGCTTTGGGATGAAATGTTCTGAATATATCTGTGATGTCCATCTGGTCCAGTGTGTCATTTAAGACCTTGATTTCCTTGTTGATCTTTTGCTTGGATGATCTGTCCATTTCAGTGAGGGGAGTGTTAAAATCCCCTACTATTATTGTATTCTTGTCGATGTGTTTCTTTGATTTTGTTATTAATTGGTTTATATAGTTGGCTGCTCCCACGTTAGGGGCATAGATATTTAAAATTGTTAGATCTTCTTGTTGGACAGTTCCTTTGAGTATGATATAGTGTCCTTCCTCATCTCTTATTATAGTCTTTGGCTTAAAATCTAATTGACCTGATATAAGGATTGCCACTCCTGCTTTCTTCTGATGTCCATTAGCATGGTAAATTCTTTTCCACCCCCTCACTTTAAACCTGGAGGTGTCTTCGGGTTTAAGATGAGTTTCTTGTAGGCAACATATAGATGGGTTTTGTTTTTTTATCCATTCTGATACCCTGTGTCTTTTGATTGGGGCATTTAGCCCATTAACATTCAGGGTAAGTACTGAGAGATATGAATTTAGTGCCATTGTATTGCCTGTAAGGTGACTGTTATTGTATATTGTCTCTGTTTCTTTCTGATCTACTACTTTTAGGGTCTCTCTTTGCTTAGAGGACCCCTTTCAATATTTCCTGTAGAGCTGGTTTGGTGTTTGCAAATTCTTTCAGTTTTTGTTTGTCCTGGAAGCTTTTAATCTCTCCTTCTATTTTCAATGATAGCCTAGCTGGATATAGTATTCTTGGCTGCATGTTTTTCTCGTTTAGTACTCTGAATATATCATGCCAGCTCTTTCTGGCCTGCCAGGTCTCTGTGGATAAGTCTGCTGCCAATCTAATATTTTTACCATTGTACCTTACAGACTTCTTTTCCCGGGCTGCTTTCAGGATCTTCTCTTTGTCACTAAGACTTGTCAATTTTACTATTAGGTGACGGGGTGTGGACCTATTCTTATTGATTTTGAGGGGGGTTCTCTGCACCTCCTGGATTTTGATGCTTGTTCCCTCTGCCATATTGGGCAAATTCTCTCCAATAATTCTCTCCAATATACCTTCTGCTCCCCTCTCTGTTTCCTCTTCTTCTGGAATCCCAATGATTCTAATGTTGTTTCGTCTTATGGTGTCACTTATCTCTCGAATTCTCCCCTCGTGGTCCAGTAGCTGTTTGTCCCTCTTTTGCTCAGCTTCTTTATTCTCTGTCATTTGGTCTTCTATATCGCTAATTCTTTCTTCTGCCTCATTTATCCTAGCAGTGAGAGCCTCCATTTTTGATTGCACCTCATTAATAGCTTTTTTGATTTCAACTTGGTTAGATTTTAGTTCTTTTATTTCTCCAGAAAGGGCTTTTATATCTCCCGAGAGGGTTGCTTTAATATCTTCCATGCCTTTTTCTTTTTTTTTTTTTTTTTAATTTGACAGAGAGAGATCACAAGTAGGCAGAGAGGCAGGCAGAGAGAGAGGAGAAAGCAGGCTCCCCGCAGAGCAGAGAGCCCGATGCGGGGCTCGATCCCAGGACCCTGGGATCATGACCTGAGCCGAAGGCAGAGGCTTCAATCCACTGAGCCACCCAGGCGCCCCTCTTCCATGCCTTTTTCAAGCCCGGCTAGAACCTTGAGAATCGTCATTCTGAACTCTATATCTGACATATTACCAATGTCTGTATTGATTAGGTCCCTAGCCTTTGGTACTGCTTCTTGTTCTTTTTTTTGTTGTGAATTTTTCCGCCTTGTCATTTTGTCCAGATAAGAGTATATGAAGGAGCAAGTAAAATACTAAAAGGGTGGCAACAACCCCAGGAAATTATGCTTTAGCCAAATCAGAAGAGATCCCAAATCGTGAGGGGGGAGAAAGGGGATAAAAAGGGGTTCAGAAAGAAAAAAAAAAAGAAACTATTAAAAAAAGAAAGCCGATAAAAAATATAAAAAGAAAAAAAAATATATATATTAGATAAACTATTTAAAAAACGTTAAAAAAAGAAAACGGTAAAAGTTAAAAAAATTTAGCAGAAGAAGAGAAAAAAAATTGAAAAAGAAGAAAAATAAATTAAATGCAAGGCTAAAGAATCATGGGGAGAAAGCCATGAGTTCCATGCTTTGCTTTCTTCTCCTCTGGAATTCTGCCGCTCTCCTTGGTATTGAAACTGCACTCCTCGGTAGGTGAACTTGGTCCTGGCTGGGTTTCCCGTTGATCTTCTGGCGGAGGGGCCTGTTGTAGTGATTCTCAAGCGTCTTTGCCCCAGGCAGAGTTGCACCGCCCTTACCCGGGGCCGGGCTGAGTAATCCGCTCGGGTTTGCTGGGTTTGCTTTCGGGAGCTTTTGTTCCCTGAGCGCTTTCCGTAGAGTTCCGGAGGGCGGGAATGAAGATGGCGGCCTCCTGGTCTCTGGCCCGGAGGAGCCGAGAGCCCGGGGCCCCACTCCTCAGTGCGCCCTCAGAGAACAGCGCCCAATTACTCCCGTCACCCTGGCCTCCGGCCACGCTCGGAGCTGACCGAGCCTGCAACCGGTTCAAGGTAACCCCGAGCTGAGAGCTCACTCCTCGGCTCTGTCTCTGTAGCCGGCTTCCCGGTTCTAATACCTGTGAGCTCTGCGACACTCAGACACCCCCAATCCTTCTGTGACCCTGTGGGACCTGAGGCCGCGCTGACCCCGCTGGGCTTCACCCCAGTTAAGCCTCTGGAGCGATGTCCCTCAGCGGAACAGACTTTTAAAAGTCCTGATTTTGTGCTCCGTTGCTCTGCCGCTCGCCGGGTCCGGCCCCTCCCCCCCGTGGTCTATCTTCCCGTCGCTTTGGATTCACTTCTCCGCCGGTCCTACCTTTCAGAAAGTGGTTGATTTTCTGTTTCTAGAATTGCTGTTCTTCTTCTCTTCAATCTCCCGTTGGATTTGTAGGTGTTTGCAATCTTTAGATAAGCTATCTAGCTGATCTCCCGCTACCTGAAGTCGTCTCAGCTGCTACTTCTCCGCCATCTTGACTCTATTGTCCTATTCTTATTCTTTTTAAAAAATATTTTATTCATTTGTTTGACAGAGAGAGAGAGCAGATGAGCGAGCACACAAGCAGGGAGAGCAGCAGGCAGAGGGAGAGGGAGAAGCAGGCTCCCCAATGAGCAAGGAGCCTGATGAGGGACTCGATCTCAGGACCCTAGGATTATGACCTGAGCCGAAGGCAGACATTTAACCAACTGAACCACCCAGGCGCCCCGACTGATTCTTATTCGGCTTCTCTGAAGGTTTTGCATTTCCTTTATGAGTATGCACTACTTTTATAATCAAAGTAAACATTAACAGTTTTTAAAATGATGTTTTATCATGACTGTGATAAATTATACTCATGTCAACTTTTTGGTTCCTCAAGACCATGGCTGACTATCTCATTAGCCTCTTGATATCCGGGGAGTTCTTTTTCTTTTTAAGTTTAATTAATTTATTTGAGAGAGAGAGCACTGGGAGAGGAGAGAGGGAAAGAGGCAGAGAGGGAAGGGCAGGACAAGCAGACTCCCTGCTGAGCAGGGAGCCAGCTGTGGGGCTCCATCCCAGGACCCAGAGATCATGACCTGAGCCCAAGGCAGACGCATAACTGACAGAGCCACCCATGCGCCCCAGTATCTGGGGGAGTTCTTAATGAGGAAAGCAGTCTCAGCTAAATAAACTCTCAGACTGAAAGGCGGAGATGACAAGTCAGGAATCGGCTGTTGGTTTTTTTGATGAGTGACTGTTCTCCTATACCAAAGAAACCATAGAATGCTTACACCCGTACATTATGGAGATGTTTGAGTATATTGCTATTGTTTCTTCTCTGTTTAAAAGTTCAGTGGAACAGGAAATTAATAATGGCAGGCAGTTGGAAATAATAAGACTTGCTTGGCTTGGCTAGAACCCTCCCAAGACGGCCTGGACTTTGAGCGGACACCAGAGCTAATGGTCTGGCTAGAACAGTCAAGACTTGGGGCCATTTCTAAACAGCCACAACTGAGAGCTTAGGTCAGTTGGTACTCGTGTTGCCCTCATTCTGGAAAGGAAGGGAGTGCACTCATCTGGGGCAGCCTCCTCCCAGAGCAGTTTTCCTTCATGACAGCATCACTCCCCATTAACTACGAATTACATGATGCTTATAAATTAATTCATAGAGTTATGAATTAAATTTATAAATTATGCATTAAGTTGCTTAGAACACTTCATTCTTCAACTGCTCTGGGTATCTGAGGGGCTACCAGATACAGTGAGATGAATAATCTGATTCTTGAAACTCTGTCGAAACTTCCATTCTTAGTACTCGTTATTTTGACTGTGTAAGGAACGTTCTCTACTGTGGAAAAGCTAATATCGGCATTCCATGACAAATAAGATCTCTAGTCAATGAGTTTAGGGGAAAGAAAAAAGTATGGGTGGGAATGTTCTCTTTTCCCTTAGAGCATAATGAAGAATCCAACTAATGGTTTATAGCTTCTAATACAATACCATTGTAAGCTTACAGAAATATTTGTCTAACTTTAGTGAAATATTTATTGGCAAAAGAGCTGTTCTAGTTTTACTTGGTATTGGACTTCACAGATTATTCTGTTGGTCTTATTGCATCCCATTTGTTATTTCTGCCATTTTGCCTCTAAGAACAGTGTTGAAGACTTTGACACATTTCAGAGCATTACACTAAATAAATCTGTCTTGCACATTCCACTGTGCTTTTTCTGGAATGTTATAAATATTCAAATATAGGCACACTTGCAAATTCAAAATAAAATCCAATACATGCAAATTCTGCATAAACTCCATATTTATAACTTAGCAAGAGTTATGAACTTGTTATCCCATGATATAAATGTATCAAATAGGACCTCATGGGAATTACCAATAAATATATTTTTCTGATTAAACTGTGGATTCTTTTTTAGTCACAATTTCAGCTTCAATTCTGGGATATATTATAAGAGAATAATTTGTACTTCATTTGCTCTGAATTGTCAAGAATCATGTTCTTCCCCGATGTAAATGTCTGCAAAAAGGACTTCTTATTCAGTTTGATTGCTTTTTATATTTTACTAGCAGAGATGCCCTAGTGAGCCTAAGAGAATTGGTCTGTTTCTTGTGAAGAGTTTAGTTCTGATGAATCACTTCCATGCACTTTTCTGAAGGAATACAGAGCAACTGAAATGTGTAAGGCATTGATTTACATCAAATGGATTAGACCTGTGTGCACCATTCCTTGCATTAATTGACTTTCTCCCATAACTGTACTAATAGACAAGCCTTCAGTATAGTACCAGCTCCAGTTCACTGATGGAAATCATTGAACTTTTGCTAACTTCCCACAGGAGAATGACTGCAAGCATAGAGTGTTTAGAAATTGACTAGGGTGAACAGGTTACAGCCCAGAACCTCAGAGATACTTTAAAAAGGTCCTTTGATCTTGGCAGCCAGCTTCTCAGTTGTTACAATAAATAGAACTTGACTAAACTCACCAGTTGAACAACACAGATTATCACACTGGAGGAGAATACAAAATTGACCTCTGTGCTGTGTATAAGAGACAAAGGTAACACATAAGGATACAGGTAGGACTGGAATGGATATACTATGCATATACTAACCAGAAAGAAGCTGAAGTAGTTAAACTGATATCAGACAAATAGACTAAAGCAAAACTTTTACTGGGGTCAACAGGATCACTGAATAATGGCAAAAAGTTCCACTTTTCAGATAGTTCTAAACTCATATGCACCTAATATCATTGTTTTAAAATATATAAAGCAAAAGCTGACAGGGCTATAAGGAGACATTGTAAAATCTGCTAACCTCTTTCAGAAATTGACAGATGAAACAAACACAAAAATGGGTAAGCATACAGAAGATTTGGTTAACAAGCTCAGTGCAGTGGACCTGCACCCAATTAGAAGAATGTACTTTCTTCTCAAGCACATATGGAACACTTGTAAAAATAGACCATATACTAAGCTGTAAAGTTAGTCTGGAAAAACTTCAGTGAGTAAATATCTTACAGACCATATTATCTGCCCAGGCAGTGCTTAGTCACTGTGTGTTGTAACCAGTCAGGCAGGAACAAGGGATCAGGCTCTATCTGAGTGCATGAGAAGCAACTTTAGTAGTCTGATATACATGGACGTATTGCCAGTCCTTCACCAACCACACCAGGTTTCCTAATTCACATGCAAGAGTGTAGAACTCCAATACTTTGGCCAAGAGAAGTGCTGGAAAGTGATGGTTTGACTCAGGTAGCTTGGCCTGACTTACCCTGAAGACCTATTAAGGTTTTGGGGTACTTATTAGGCCAAGCCCTATGCCAGGGCAGAGCATGGATTTTTCTCATTTAATCCTCAAAATAATCCTGTAAGGTAGATGTTTTAAAAACCCATTTAAAGATGAAAATAACAGAATTGGGTCCAAAACTACCCAGCCAGCCAATATTGGAGCTGGCAGCTAAAATCAGGTGGGCCATGTGGCCTATCTGATATGTTTTAATGTTCATTAAATTTGCAGACAAATCTCCAAAAGTCTGTACCTGGTTTTTGGCCGTGTCTACTCTATGAGCTAAGTAAAATGGAGACCTGTTAACTGAGTTTTTTAAAGCATCTTTAAAAAGCTCGGTAAAAATTACTCTGTAAGGGTGAATTCTGCAGCTCTCTTTTGCCCCTTCTTAAATAAGGATTCAGATATCCAACAATTAAAAAAAAGGTAGATGTCCAAGATATTGCAAATGCAAATGAAAAATCGACACTGATTTACACAGAAGAATGCTGTTTAAGAGGAAATTAAAAAAGAAAGGAGTTACGTTAGAGGAAAAAAAAATTTTTTTTCAGATAAGGAAAATGAGGACCTTAACTGTATTTTAATTTAAGCCCCATGTGGACTTAAAATACGGTGTGTGCACTCAATAAGATTTGTAAGAGGCCAAAACATCTTAGTCCTTCTGGAATGTTGGCAGTTGGTTCATTAGCAATGTCAGTTGCACTGCTCTGACCGCAGCCTGTTTCTATAAATGAACATTGTTTTTGTTTTTGTTTTTGTTTTTTTTGTTTGTTTGTTTTTACCTGCATTTGGTCTGTGTAGACACAGCCTTTGGAGGGTAGTGTGAATGAGTTCGGCTAGATCAGTTCATACAGTCCTGAAACACGAGGAGCCAGTCAAATAAAGACACTTTCTCCAAAACCAAGTGATGAATCCTGAAGCCTGTTCTCATCCCTGGGGCTCATCATGAAGAGAGGAGTCACCCTTCTCTCTCTTTCGGAAAAGGTGACTTTGGAAAAGAGAACATGTAAGTTAGCGTGGGCCTTCCAGCCTGGCATACATTAATGTGGGTGGCCAAGAAATTGGGTTGGAGGCATCGGAAACATAGGAAAAAGGCACCCACAATAACCAGAGACCAGTGTGACTTTGGAATGGTGGCCATCTCTGCAGATACCTCACTGTTAAGACTTTGCTAAGTAGAAGATTAACTGGCATGACAATACCTAAGGTTAGAAAATGGAGCCTACTTACTAGATACACTAGAGGCAGGACTAATTATTATTTTCATGATTGGTTTTGCTGAGGGTGGTACAGAATCTTGTAGGAGCATAATAGGTCAGCTCCAACTCATGAAAACCATGTTGAAATGAAACACACTGGGGTGAACAGTACGTAGTAAGCTATTTAGGAAAAGTCACTTCAACACAAATTTTAATGGACACATAGAAACAATGTTACACATAAACACACCATAAGATTAACGAAAGACAATTACTTGAAGATGTTGACTATGGACCTGAAGCAAGGTATTTTTAAAAATATTTTGTGTTATTGAACAAAATGGCCTGTGCATATTTCTCCTTTTAGGTAAGGATCCATGCTTAGCATCTACCACTCTTAGTTTGTTCTTTGTGATTTGGAAGCAAAGCAAAAGATAAAAAAGATACCATTTTAGTGTTAGTATAGCTTTTTACAATCTTCTGGCAGTTTTTGTATTTATCACCATATGGGTGTACATTAAATCTGCATATCTCCCTCTCATTTATATGTTTATGAAGTTATAAAGACATACACATGTGCACACAAAGTAATTAAGCAAGTGATATGTGTTTGACAATGTTTGGTGACTTAATGCCAATTAGAGGGGGGTTAAAAAAAAACCCTTGCTTTTCTAATCCAATTGCTTCCATGCTTTTTGGTTTATGCACTTAAGGACAGAATCCATTTAAAGTGCAGAAATTTGCATACATGCAGGTTTGAGTGAGATTTCTATTTATTCCAGATGGCCTTGAAAAATTATTACCGAGGGCCTTAGAGACCTGGATGTCACGAGATCCATTAGGATGAGATTGAAATCACACTGGGGTTTGCAGCAGTTTCTCCTGTATGAGAGAGGGTATACTTTTGACATGGGGTGGCTGGGGGTTCGGGGGCTAAAGGTATGTATGTGATTTAGCTAGACTGTTCAGTGAAGCCAAATGAGCTCAGCTCAGCTCAAGGAGGGAGTCCTTTGTCACAGGCACCCTCATCTAGCCCTACTGTAGGAAAGTGGTTCATGATTTTCCAGAGTTCAGCTAAAAGCTAAGTGAAAGGCTGCATATGGGATTTGCATGCATGAAAGCGAGCAGTTACTTCGACAGTCTCTCCCCTTTTAAAAAATATGATTGGATTAGAATGAGCATGACTGTGATCCTCCCCATTGAATGCCATTTTTTGTTTTGCTTTTCAAGCATGGTGATGTAACCACTATTCATCGTAGGCAGTTTATAGGTTCCAGCATCTAGGGACAGGGTGTGGGGTCTCAGGTTGTGAACTTTGGCTGGGAATATCTTCTCTAGAGAACATCGCAGAGGTCCGGTTTCCATGACGGCAGCAGGCAGGCCAGGGACCACGAAAATCCAGCTTTTCTGGTTTGGTGGGGTCTGACTCTGGGATGCAGCTCTTTCTGGTTAACAGAGAGGAGCTCGTATATGTAGTGAGCTTGCTAAGAAGGCGAGATCTGAGTGCCACAAAGCCTGAGGTATGCACAGCTCTGTTATTTGGCTGTTGGTCTCTGAATCTGTCTTAGCACAAGAAACCTAGAAGGAAGAAGATGAATGTTCTCCCACCATTTCAAGCAGGTAGAAATGTTCACGAAATGGTAGAAGTTCCAGCTGAAACATTGGAAGCTCCAGTTGGGTCTGAGGAAGAGACATACTATTGGGGCGAAAAGATAAATTATTGCCATAATTAAATGGCAGGTTGCCTCTTAATAATTTAGACCTCCCCTTCCCAGGTAAAGCTTTGGGAACAATCAGTTGCACCCACATCGGCTTCAGGGCCCTAGAAGGAGGCAGTGGTGCCGTGCACATTGTCAGCTTTAATAGTAACCCCGTAGGTCTCGGGGCCACTGGTGGCTGTCAACTTGGAATTCTGGGACACCATGGTTCTGCTGGATTAGGGATGAGAGCTGGTTTGGGGTGCCTCTAATGATTCAGCATAATTCACTCAAGATTTATCCAAGCTGTTGCCTGTGTCAACAGTTCGTTCTTTTTTTATTGCTGAAGAATCTTCCATGGCAAGTATGAAGCCCAGTTTGTTTAATCACCCACCTGCTGAAGGACATCTGGGCTGATTCTAATTTTTGGCTATCACAAATAAAGCTGCTATAAATGTTCGTGTATAGGCTTTTGTGGAATGATCCATGTTCATTTCTCTAGGATAAAAGCTCAAGAATGCAATTCCTGGGTCCTTTGATAATTATGTGTTTGGTTTTATGAGAAACTGCCAAACTGTTTTTACAGAAGGACTATATATGGTTTCACATTCCCAGCAGCCTTGCATGGTTGATCCAATTTTTCCCTATCCTTGCCAGCATTTGGGTTGTCACTATTTTTTATTTTAGCCATTCTGATAGGTGTGTAGTAATATCTCATTGTGGTTTTAATTTACCTTTCCATGATGGCTGATGTCAGCATCCTTTCACAGGCTGACTAGCTATCTGGGCATCCTCTTTGATGGAATGCCTGTTCACACTATTTGCACGTTTTCTGATGGGATTCTTTTTTCTTTAACTATTGAGTTTTGAGTGTTATTTATATATTCTGTATATTAGTCTTTTGTCAGATGCATTGTTTGCAGATATTTTCTCTATGTCCATTGTCTGCCTTTTGTCTTCTTCACGTGGCATTAGACAGAGCAAAATTTACTTTTTTTTTTTTTGAGAGACAGAGTGCACACGTCAGTAGGGAGGGGAGGAACAAAGGGAGAGAGAGAGAGAGAGAATCCTAAGCAGGCTCCACACCCAGTGTGGACCCCATGGGGGAGGGGGTTTGATCTCATGACCCTGAGATCACAACCTGAGCTGAAATCAAGAGTTGGCTGAGTAACAGGCTGAGCCACCCAGGAGCCCAGGCACAGCAAAATTTCTAATTTTGATGAGGTCCAATCTGTCAATTTTTACTTTTATAGATCATGATTTGGTGTCAAGTTTGCCTAGCCCTAGATCTTGAAGATTTTCTCCTGTGTTTTTTCTAAAGATTTTATAGTTTTAATTTTTTACCTTTAAGTCTATGATAACATTTTAAAGCTATTTTCTTACTTAGAGACAGTTCATGCATCAAAATATTCACACTTTTAAAGCACACAGTCCAGTGGTTTTTAATATATTCAGAAAGTTGTGAGATCATTGCCGCTGGTAAATTCCACCCATTAGTGGTCACTATCCATTCTTCCCTCCCCCAGCCGTCTTATGGGTGTGATATGGCACCTTATTGTGGTTTTGATTTGCATATTCCTCAAAGGTTATAATGTTATGCATCTTTTCATGTGTGTATTGCCCATTTGAATGTCTTTTTTGGAGAAATGTCTATTCAGATACTTTGCCATTATTAATTTTTTTTTTGCTCTCTATAGTATTGAGTTAGGTGTTCTTTATAGAGTCTAGATTCAAGTTTCCTATCAGATATATGTATTGCAAGTATTTTCCTCTCACTCAGTGAGTCATCTCTTCATGTTCATTGAAGCATGAAAGTTTTAAATTTTCATGAAATCCAATTTAACTGTTCTTTGTTTTGTCTCTTATGAAGGCTTTGCCTGACCTGAGACCTCGAAGATTTACCCCAATATTTTGTCTAGGAGTTTATAGTTTTATCTCTTAAAGTCCATAAACTATTTTGAGTTATTTTTTATCCATATTTTAAGATGGGGACCCAACTTCATTCTTCTCCATGTGGAAATCAGTTGTCCCAACATCATTAGTTAAAAAGACTTTTTTCTTTATTGAATTGCCTTGGTACTTTTGTTGAAAATCAATTGACAATCAGTTTATGGATTTATTTTTTGTATTCTTAATTATATTTTATTCACCTATATCGTCATTTTAAAAAAGATTTTATTTTTAACTAATCTCTACATCCAACATGGGGCTTGAACTTTACAACCCCGAGATCAAGAGTCACATCTTCCACCGACTGAACCAGCCAGACACCCTTCATTATGGTTTTAAAAGATGGTTCTAATGTCCTCTCTTTCATTCTTGATTTTAGTAATTGACTTTTTTATTCTTGGTCAATCTAGTTTATGATTTGTCAATTTTGTTGATCTTTTCAAAGAACCAACTTTTGGCTTCATTGATTTTCTCCATTCTTTTCAACTCTCAATTCCCACTGCAATCTATAATATTTCATTTCTTCTGCTTGCTTTTGGTTTAGTATACTTTTTCTTTTCCAGTGTCTTGTGGTGGAAAATTAAGTTATTGATTGAGACCTTTCAATCTCTCTCTCTTTTTTTACATTCACAGCTATAAAGTATTCTCTAAGAGCGGCTTTGGTTGCATCCTATAAGTTTGGTATGTTTTGTCTTATTTTAATCTATCTGAAAGATTTCTAATTTCTCTTGTGCTTTCTTCTTTGGACAATTGTTTATTTAAGAGTGCATTGTTTGATTCCCACATATTTATGAATTTCCCAGATATCCTCTTTAAATGATTTATAATTTCATTCCACTCTGGTCAGAGAACATACGCTATGCGATTCAGTCTTTTAAAATATACCAAGAAGATGGCCTACCATATGGTCTGTACTAGAGATTGCTCTGTGGACATTTGAGAAGACTATGTTCTGTTGGTGGTGGACTGTTCTATAGATGACTGCTAAGTCTTGGTTATTGTACTGCTCAAGACTTCTGTGTCCTTGTTGCTGTTTTTCTACTTGTTCTAGCCATTATTGAAATTGGGGCATTGGAGCGCCTAGGTGGCTCAGTTGGTTGGGCAACTGCCTTCCGCTCGAGTCATGATCCTGGAGTCCTGGGATCGAGTCCCACATCGGGCTCCCTGCTCGGCAGGGAGTCTGCTTCTCCCGATGACCTCTCTCCTCTCACGCTCTCTCTCTCTCTCTCAAGTAAATAAATAAAATCTTAAAAAAAAAAAAAGAAATTGGGGCATTGAAGTCTCCAGCTATTATTATTGAATTTTCTATTTCTCTTTCTTTTTTTTTAAAGATTTTATTTATTTATTTGACAGAGAGATCACAAGTAGATGGAGAGGCAGGCAGAGAGAGAGAGAGAGAGAGGGAAGCAGGCTCCCTGCTGAGCAGAGAGCCCAATGCGGGACTCGATCCCAGGACCCTGAGATCATGACCTGAGCCGAAGGCAGCGGCTTAACCCACTGAGCCACCCAGGCGCCCTCTATTTCTCTTTCTAATTCTGTTTTTGCTTCATGTGTTTTTGGGTTCTGTTATTAACTGCATGTATATTTATGATTGTTATGTTCTCCTGATATGTTGCTCTTTTTATCATTATAAAAATTTCTTCTTTATCTCTAGTAACATTTATTAAAGTTGGTTTTCTGTAATATTAATATAGTCATTCCATATTTCTTATGGTTCCTGTTTCTATAATATATGTCTTTTCTCCTTTTTTGTTCAGATTATTTCTATCTTTGAATGTAGTGCATGTTTCCTGTGAACAACATATTTTTGGATCTTGTTTTTTTTTTTTAATCCATCTGATGATCTATGCTTTTTTATTTTTAAGTAATCTCTGTACCCTGTGTGGGGCTCGAACTCATGACCTCAAGATCAAGAGTTGCATTCCCTACCAGCTGTGCCAGCCAGGCCCCATGTCTATGCCTTTTGATTGGATTGTTTTGTTCATTAATATTATTGATAGCTCATTCCAAGTCTCTCATTTTATTTTTATTTATTTATTTATGTTTTTAAAGATTTATTTATTTGACAGAGAGAGAGAGAGAGAGGAGGAAGCAGGCTCCCTGCCTAGCAGAGAGCCTGATGTGGGACTCGATCCCAGAACCCTGAGATCAGGACCTGAGCTGAAGGCAGAGGCTTAACCCACTGAGCCACCCAGCAGCCCCTATTTTTATTTATTTTTAAAAAGATTTTATTTACTTATTTGAGCTAGAGAGAGAGTGAGGGTCAGGAGACAGAGGGGAGGGAGGAGCAGGCTCTCCACTGAGCAGGGAGCTTGATGTCGGGCTTGATTCCCAGAACCCTGAGATCATGACCTGACCCAAGGCAGATACTTAACTGACTGAGCCATTCAGGTGCCCCTGTCATTTTATTTTTAATTCTGCATATCTCATATCTTTTTTTTTTTTTTTGCTGTTTCTCTTTTCCTCCTTTACTGCTTTCTGCTGTATTAGGTGACTGTTTTCTAATATAACATTTAATTCCTTTAATGATTTTGCACTGTAATTTGTTGTAATTTTTTTAGCATATGCTCTAGGGCTTAATCTGTACATTATAACTTTTCAGAATCTACTTGATATTTATAATACATTATAGTTAGAAATGTTTCTAGAAATATTTCCCTCAATCTATTCCTTCTTCTCTCTTTTTGTGCTATTATTGTTATAAAATTTACATCTGTATTTTACAAAGCTGGCAGTACATTATTGTCCTTAACCATAAATAATTTAGAAGTGCACTTGAGAAGAATTCTACTGTTGTTGGGTGGAGTTCATTAAGTCCTGCTGTTGGGTCAATGTTGATTAGGTCTTTGTGGTTGAAGGTATCATGGAGATTTTGTATATCCTTGTTGATTTTCTGTATAATGGTTCTTTCAGTTGTTGAGAGAGGTGTTAGAATCATAGATTTGTCTGTTTTCTCCTTTCACTTCCATCAGTTTTGGCTTTCTATATTTTGCAGCTCTGTTGTTTATTATAGACAGATTTGGGATTGCTACGTGTTCTGGGTCAACTGACTCTTTTATCATTATGTAATGTCCTCCCTTCAGTTAGGGTTGTTTTCTTTGTCCCAAGGTCTATTTTCTCCAAAGTGAACATAGCCACTTATGCTTTCTCCTGACTGATGTGTGCATAAGTACATGATATGTCTTTCTGTCTACCTGTCAGTGCCTTCTAACACTTATTTTAGTGTATTTTATGGTACATTAAAATAGCATATCTATTATCTATTATTATCTACTATTATTATCTATCTATGTTATCTAAAATAACATATGTTATTACTTGGAGGAATAGAGAGAAATGTGTAGCCGTCCAGAACTATAAGTAGGCACAGTTCACCTGTTTCTGTTTGCTCCAACGGCCTGGGTTGGCTATTGAAGGCATCGAGGCTGTGGGTTGCACATACCTAATTTGAGTGCGGTAATCCCCTATTAGTAAGTCAACTTCTCTGTACATCGAGTGTTGTAGTGACTCCGTTTTCTTTATTTCCAGGGATCAGACTCTTGAAGTCCAAATATTTTTAATTAAATAGGCCCCCACCTTTATCTTATTTTGGTTGTGTCCATCTCTCCTTTTCCTTTCTCTATGGAGGTGTTTGGTTTCGGGAGAGTTGGGTTGTTGTGGGATCTGGACATTTCTGCCTGCTGTCACAAGTTCAGCAGGAATAGAAATGAAAAACTGTTTGTCTTGCACTAAGATGTAGGACCAGTAACACTGCCCCTTTTGACTAGGTTGGACTCCTTCTCATTAACTAGTGCATTCTCTACGTAGCGAATGCCTCCTGTGTGCCAGGGCGCTGGGTCAGGTGTTGGGACAACAGAGCCGATGGTGTCTGCTTAGACTAGTGAGGGGTGACCAGTAGTCAGATAGGGTGATTGGCACTGTGATTAAGCTGAGCACAAGTCGCCGTGAGGATGAAGAGGAGGGTGACATCACAGGCTGCTGCGTCCCCAAGGCTCCACAGCCAGGCGGGGAACAGGGGAAAACCCAACAATGCAGCACAATTAAAAGCGCAGCTCCAAGAACATGTAGGGCTTGCACTTAGCGGCCGGGATGAGAATGGTGACCTCGGAATTAGAGAAGCCAGTGCTCATGGAAGCCTTGTAGGGCACGGAGCATATTTGGGACTTTATCCTGAAAGCCATCAGAGAGCACGGGGAGTCAAATGGAGGAGTAACGTGATCTGATTGTGTCTTAACTCGTCGCCTGGGCTCCTGTGTGGACAGAGGATGGGAGAGGGCTGAGAACATGGCAGGGAACCCAGTTAGAAGCTGTGGAAGTCTAGGGCAGATGGGGTGATGGCTGGGCTAGGGGCACGTGGAAAGGTGAATGGTTTCAGGAATATTCGGGAGGGAGAACAAAGAAAGATTGTGTGACTGAAAGGTGTGGCTCGTGGGGAGTGAGAGAGTGTTGTTAATATCAAAATGTGTCGCTTGACTTAAAAGTAACTCTTTTAACCCATTTTCCCCTAATAGCAGAGAATATTGTTAAGTTATTGGTGTCCATATGTCTGTGTTCGAAATCTCAGTCTAACCAAGGATTGATTCTGCCCAGATTGCCCCCCAATCTATAGGAGCACATCTGGGGATATCTCTTGATTCATCATCCACTCTTTCAAACATGTTTATGTAAAACATAAAATGTATCAACTTCTACAATTTTATAGCTGTTGTTGCTCTTTGCTTTAGCTTGACATGTTTTAATGGTCCCCAAACTTGGGTATTATTTGAATTTTGCATGTATTAGTGCTTTCATCATGTCCCATAAATATCTTGGTTTCCAGCTTGAGCTGGATATATAGGGAAGAGATGAAATTGAGCTAATGTGCCATATCTGAAGGATTTTAGGTATTTTAGCTTGCCCCTGATGATGTGGGACAGCTGAAGAACAAGGCTTTACCCAGCGATGAATTTTAATGGGGGAAGAGTTACTGTAAGAAGTCTCGTTGTCTTTGCAAGGTACTCAAACTAGTGTTGGATGCTGGTGGGGAAAATTACTATTTTTTTGCAGAAATGCATGCACTGCAAAAGTTTTAGGGAGCACTATAGATATTTCCTGATGCCTAGAGATTTGTTTCCCTATTGCACATCTGAGTAATCTAATTATGAATTCTTTTACATAGTGGGAGGACCTTCAGTGGATGGCAGCTATACCTTGGAGGAAACGTTCCCAGGTTCCGTTCCCAGCTCAGCACATTGACTCTGGGCAAAACCCCTAAAGTGTTTTCTGCTTCAGTCTCCTTAATGGCGAAGTGGAAGTGAACACGATCACTGAACTCATGAAGATGCAGGACTGGGGGACGCCTGGTTGGCTCAGTCAGTAGAGCATGTGACTCTTGATCTCGGGGTTGTGAGTTCGAGCCCCACACTGGGTGCAGAGATTACTGAAAAATAAAATCTTAAAAAAAAAGAGAGAGATACAGGACTAATAGATCATGCCTTAAAACTACTTTGAGGGACGCCTGGGTGGCTCAGTTGGTTGGACGACTGCCTTTGGCTCAGGTCATGATCCCAGAGTCCCGGGATTGAGTCCCGCATCGGGCTCCCAGCTCCCATGGGGAGTCTGCTTCTCCTCTGACCTTCTCCTCGCTCATGCTCTCTCTCACTGTCTCTCAAATAATAAATAAAATCTTTAAAAAAAAACCCACTTTGAGTTTATTGAGAAATACCTTGTTCTCAAGTAGTCTGTAGTTTTTAAGTATCAATATATTGTCAAGAAATGAATCAGTGGGGAGCAAAATATGTAGACCAAATACCAGGAGTTATTGACATCAGTAAACAGATGGAAAAGATGGTGTTAAAGGGAAGAGGAAAGTATTACTCTGCCAATAAAAGGGAGGCATTGAAATGTTCATCTGATTTAGATAAGGTCCATGGCCCAGTGGCTTGAATGGCTTTTTCTCACTTCTTGGTAATGAGTTGAATTTGGAGGGGTGTGATAAATGAAGGCAATCAGAATTTGTGAGAACAGGAGAAAGGAGAAAATCCTTTTAGCTGAGCCAAAGTGATACTCTCCAAATCCACTTAGTGAGTTCTGAAAGAGTGTTAATTGTTAAAATGCTGCTGCTGCTGCTTAAGTCTACAGCTTTCTGACTTTACTCTTTTCAGAGAGTTGACCTATAAGGGCAGCTGATGGAGATGATTGCTCATCAGCCTCTGAGCCAAATTATCATTCCATAAAATATTCTCCTGCCTCCTACCTCCAAGCATGTGATTTGAAGGAAAGAACCCTAGGGCCCTATGTAATTGACATGTCTGGCGGAAGGATGGTGTGGACTTTTCACTGGCTGAGTAACTTGAAGGGAGGTCCTCCCCATTCAACCTGAGCCCGCCCAGGTGGGGTCCTGGCTAGCTCTTGAGCCCAGGATGAATGTAGGTAGCTGAACCATCTTTTGAATAGTGTACCAAACTTGTAGCCTGGGAATATCTCAAACATGGTACTCATCATGATATAATATAATTGCCATTTAAAAATTTTGTTCCACCTGATGTGAATTCTTTAAGGCCAAGAACTGTGTTTCATGTCTGTCTTCGCAGAGCCATTTTCCATAGCAGTCAGTCCACGTTTGCTGAATAAGCAAAATAACGTTCAAGCATCATGACTCCAGTCTTCCAAATGCTAAAACACAGTTTGTCTTTAACTGGGTGGTACCATTGCCAGTTTTCCAAGGAACCTGAACGTTCTCTAAAGCATTCTCAAACTTGACTGTGCACGAATCACCTAAGGATCTTGTTAAAATGCATATTCTAATTCAGTAGGTTTTGGGTCGGCCTAAGATTCTGCGTTTTTAATAAGCTCCCAGGTGAGGCTGATGCTATTGGTCTGCATACTACACCTCAGTAGCAAGGATTTAGACCCTGGTCTCTGCCTCATCTCCAAAATTTAGTCCATCACCAAGCCTTGTTGACTCTGTCCCTTCTGTCCCAACTCTGAACATTCATCTCTCTTCCTGTTGCCACCACTTTAGTGAAACCTTCCTCATTTTTTTTTTTTTTTTTGGTGGGGACTATGGCAATAGCTTTCATCTAATTTCCCCAACTCAGTCCCCTCCACTCCATTCTCTATACACACCATAACCAGTATGATGTTTCTCAAATACATTTCTGATGGTGCTCATCCTTGTAGCCTTCTATGTAGGATAAAGTAACAACCCCATCTGTTGCTAGATTTGTCTTTATATTAAGTAGGAACAGAGGCAGGGGCAAAACAATGTGAGGCTTGAGGAGCCAGGGCTTAGAGTGGTGGTTGACCAGTCTTAGGGGCCAAGTCATACAGAGAGGGCTGCCTACAGATACTGTTCTTTACTTGCAATCCATCCATCCATCCATCCATCCATCTATCCATTCATCCATCCATCCATCCATCCATCCATCTGACCATCCATCCATCCATCCATCCATCCATTTGTTCATCCAGTCAGTTAGCTACCTGGTCAGGAACACAACATGCTAAGACTGTTGGCTCCTGGACCAGACAGTCAGATCAGCTTCTTCATGTCATTTATGGTAAAACCCCCCATAACTTGATATCCATTGTTACAGATTTTCTGGCAATGAGACACCTCAATGTTTTCTGGTCAAAATATTTGTTGTTCTGTGCCCAGTCAGTCCAAAATACCCTGCTCAAGTTTTTTTTTTTCATTTGAGTTACTGAAGATTTTATTGTACATAGGATAGCAATTTGTTACAAATCCCATGTCTAAAAGATTTTTAGGTATTTCTTGCCATTTTCTTTTTCTTTCCAATTTCTCTTGGCTTGCTTTCAGCCAGGGATTGGTAGATGGTAAGTGTGTGCACGTTCTCAGTGATGTGTAAGCCTTGCTGATACTGAAGACTTCCTGGGCGAGGTGGGCGGGGGGGGGGGGGCGGCATAGGTTATATCTGGTCCTGTCACAGCGCCTAGGGTGGCTGTGGTTACTGCACAGTGTCACACTTCCAGGATTAGGCATTTGGTTTTGGTCTTGACAAGAAGCCCACTTATGCTTGCTGAGACCTACTGTATCTGGGATGGCCAGTCTTTAGGAGGTGGAGAGAGGAGGGAGATGGGGGAAGACGTTTTTTGTTCTGGGGGGGATGGATGGAGGGGTAGGGGTGGGGATCTATCTCAGGAATTCTTAGTTCCATGCCACTTTTCAGTCTTCAGCCAGAGCTGTGGCTCCGCGCCTCCCCCAACCTTTGGAGCTTGGCTATATTCAGGAGAGAACGTGGAGCCATGTTGACATTTGGTAGAACATGTTTCTTACCCCTTTAACTGAGCATCTCATCACTGGGGTTGTTCTTTGTTCCTCTTTCCAGGTTTTCTGTATGCTGACTAATGCTCCAACTGCTTTCTCTAGGGAGAAGTGCTGGGAAGATCAATCCAAGGAGATCTTAGAGGGTCAATCAGGTTTTCAAAGTGTTCAGGCAGTTTCTGTTTTAATCACGTGAGACGAAATGCTTCTGAGGACAGAAATTTGCACGTGAAGTGCCTCCGGGAAGGCAGCGGGGCCATCCACACCATCAGGGACAACAGCCTGAACGTCCGGTTCTGCTTAGATTTCAAATGACTGTTGAAAACTCAAGAGCGAGGGGGAAGTGAAGTGCCTTTGACTTGAAGGAATTTGCTAATGGAAGATCAAGTTGGAAAAACTGTGCCTTCCTGTGCATTATGGGAGGGCTGGGGAGAGGACGATGGGAGGGGGAAACCTCACAAAATCCCCCTTTTCAGTCATTTTACATTTTCCTCCAGTTTTTCAGCTTCTATAGGGCTTAAGAAATAACTAACCTGAAACCTGGATTGTGTTTCAGGCAAAACTTCAGAGGGTGTGGCTTAGGCTCTTAGAACTCAGGGCTGCTGAACTCTGGGTTCTTAGAAGTCCCGCTGTGAAAAAGTTGATCATGTAAGTTGACACCTTTAGAATGGAGAGTTTGTACAACCTTAGTGTAGGAAATTGGAAAACCACATCTCGCCTTTTCTCCTCAATTATGACATTAACTATGGACATGCCTGGAGGGTGAAGTGAATATTTTAGCCACTGGCATGAAGAGATTGGCCTGCCTTTACATAGTGACTTTACATAGTGACTTTCCTAGGTCCTGCAGGGGTCCAGTTTGCAAGCTCTGAACTCTGGGGGATTGTCCAGAGGCATCCCCTCCCTGTTCTACACATCTAGAAGGCATGCTGCCACTGCCAAGCCGGGAAAAGCAAGTTATTTCCATGATCCCTTAAAGAATACATACTTTGGAAGGGAATTTTGTAAAGTATCACCCAATGTGGTCCACTATCCCGTATGAATTGTCCCTTCATTAGATCCTTTTCTAGACAGTTCCTGACTTCCATTCCCTTTTGTCGTCATAAAAGTTAAGGACCAGCTGCATAAAGGCGCCGCATGGACTTAGGGTCAATCTGAAGGTGTGATAGGACTAGTTAGCCACACTTAGGCACCTTGTCATGTGAGTCCAAAAGAGGGAACATGAAACTTAATGTGAGAGTTTGGCGGGCTGTCAGCAAGAGGGGGTGGGGGGATTTTTGGAGTAAACAGGGCAGCTAGTGGGGCTTCCCTGAAGACCATCCAGTGAGAGAGACCAGGTCTTACCTGACCAGATTCCAAGGAGATGGCAGATGGGCTTCAACTGAACTGTACTTCAGAAGACTTTCTTCAGGGCCTGGAGGGAAATGTCTCCCATCTGGAAAATCATGGCTGCTTGTGGCCTGTTTAAAAAAAAAAATCGCTGGCTCTCAATACCACGTGTCCTAGCCTCTTAGACTCCGTGCCATCATGTGCCTTGGCTGAGTTGAGCTGCCGGGGGCTGTCGATGTGTCTGTCATCTGGCTCTTCCAGGATGGACCGTCTGGACAATCTTCAGAGCTCACAGTGATTTCAAAAGGGAGATACAGACCTAAGAAATGAAGCCCTCTGCTACTGGCAGAGAGAGAGTGCAATGTAAATTACTACCACCTGAAGCCCCTCTGTTAGAATGTACCTGATCCCAGGCAGAGCTGGGGTTGCTCTGGGACTACATGCTCTTAGGGTCTGCAAGCAGACAGGTATGATAGCAAATGATGCAGACTTTGAGTCCTGATGTAGCAGTTCAAAACCTAACTGTGCCATTTGCTAGCGACACTGCTTTGGGCAATTTAGTTCACCTGTTCGATCTTCAGTTTGCTTCTAAGATGGGGAAAGGACAGTGGCTGCCTTCTCTACCTCTTGGGTTTGCGTTGAGGCAGATGTAAAGAGCTTTGCACAGAGTAAAGGCCTTCTCCATTTTCCCATGGCCAGGCAGGTCCAGGACTCTGCCAAAACTTTTCTTACCTTAATGTGCAAAGAAATATTCTCTCCCATAGGGACTTTTGGCTCCATTTTATCAGTGAGGCCTCAAAATAAGAGGTGTGTGCCTTTGGAGAAGTCATCTTGGGAGGACCCAGCATTTCCAACCATGTGGAGGTGACTTTGAGCTTTTGGGAACCCCCTCCTTGAGAATGGCCTTCAGAACCGGTCTTTTTAGGCACAAAGGAAACCTTTTCCAACACGGTCATTCACTGGATATGCTTGGACCTTGCCACAATTTCTAATAGTTACATATGGTATTCAAACCTCCGAATGTCAGATTTCCCATGCCCCTTAGAAATATTTTGGTCCAGTAGTTTTCAAACCATGTTCCCTTTGGATTCCAATTATTTGGAGAAGAGATACGAAGGTTGGGGGATCTCCAAAGCATCATGGCAGTGTTTGATGCTCAGGTGCCATTAGTTGTAGTCGACATCAATTTCCTGTCGGCACTTCGGGAACATTAAAAGAATGAACACCACCCTTCTACGGCCTGTCCTATTTTAAATGTGAACTATGATTCAAAATACAAGGGAGCTTAAAATGAAGAAGATGTAATGGTTTCTGCTAAACAGTGGAAGTGT